>NC_140493.1:111786080-113176080 GCF_964271855.1 Acomys minous | reverse complement strand
GGTTTTTTTGTTTGGTTTTTCGAAACAGGGTCTCTCTATGTAGCCTTGGCTGACCTGGACTCACTTTTTAGATCAGGCTGGCCTTGAACTCACAGCGATCCACCTGCCTCTGCCTCCTGAGTGCTGGGATTAAAGGCATGCGCTGCCACCACCACCCGGCTTCCTTTAGTGTTTTGTTTTTGTTTTTGTTTTTGTTTTTAATTCAAGCCAGGCAGTGGTGGTGCACATCTTTAATCCTAGGTAGACAGATCTCTGAGTTTTAGGCCAGCCTGGCCAGGAAAACCAGTACCACATAGAGAAACCCTTCCCCCCCCCACCTATCTCTCTCTCTCTCTCTCTCTCTCTCTCTCTCTCTCTCTCTCTCTCTCTCACAAACACACACACACACACACACACACACACACACACACACACACACACACACACACAGTGTGGCCTAAGTCCTCTACTTTAAGTCCCAGGATTTCATCTTCTACTTGTCACAGTTCCGTACAAAGCCGAATCTTCTGTTAGTCTTTGTGTAAGAGAATTAAGTTACGTATAGAACAAACTGGATCCGTTCGAGCAAGTTTGTAACCTGATTTACCCTGTCCACATAAAGACTGATAAATAAGTGTTTACAAGAGCCTTTTATTCGTCATATTAAAAAATTCAAAAATGCCTAACTGCTGATCAGCAGGCATGTGGCAAGCAAGCAGAGTAACCCTGGAGCAGCACAGACATCACAGCACAGGGCACCTCCAACAGGGAAGCACAGCACCCAGTGAAAGAACCCTCCAGTTCCTACCAGACACACAGCAGAGGGCCACAGGCTTAGTGTGTCCTTCACTGTGAACTCTACAGATTTGCACACATCACAACACATCAAAACACGTACGCTGAACACACTCAGTCTACCATATATGCCTTTAACCCTCAAAGGTGAGCACCATAACCTACAGTGTGGGTCAGCTGTGGTGTCTCAGCTAATGGCTTCCTAAGGGACCTTTTAGCACTTTAGATTCTGGTCCACAGAGCAAACCAACCAGGTTCAGAGAAATCTCCTCTACAGCAGCCTGGATCCTGTCTCAGCTGAGGACAGGTACAGGCCCCGCCCTCTCCCAGGACACCCATCAGGTACCTAGCCCTTCCTCACACCCTATTCATCCTTTGCCCTTCACAGCCTAGCACCCAATACCACCTGCTCCAGTGGACCAACTTCTAGACCAACACAGTCCTGAGCAGCACACTGCACTTGGGGACTGTTCCAGTTTGGGTTTCTATTGCTGTGACAAACACTGTGCCGAAAGCAACTTGGGGAGTAAAGGGCTTATTTGGCTTATACTTACACACTTACACAGCAGGCTTACACTTACACACTTACACAACAGTCCATCACTGAAGGAAGACAGGACAGAACCTTAGGGGCAGGAGCTGATGCAGAGGTCGTAGAGGGTGCTGCTTACTGGGTTGCTCCTCATGGCTTGCTCAGTCTCCTTTCTTATAGAACCCAGGACCGCCAGCATAGGTGTGGCACCACCCACAATAGGCTGGGCCCTCCCTCATCAGTCACTAATTAAGAAAATACCTTACAGGCTCGCCTACAGCCAGATTTGTATGGAGCATTTTCTTAATTGTAGTTCCCTCATCTCAGATGACTTTAGCTTTAGCCGGTGTCACATTGACATAAAACTATTTATTTAGCACAGGGATGCCAGGACTATGTTCATGCCTGACCTCCCTGCTTGCTGAGACCCCACACCTGGCTGCCAGTCACAGCCTTCCACAAACCTTGCACCTGCTACTATCCCAGTAAATCCTGCCTCTGGGCTCCAGGCTGAGAGACAAATACCAGCCAGGGAGAGGAGACCTTGGTCAGAGGCTCTGCGGTGCTACGATGTCACCAGCTCTCAGACTGTTCTCAAAGGCAGCAGCTGATGTGACTGGCACTTGGGGCTAGCCCACTGTCCTGAGACAGCAGCTGATGTGACTGACACTTGGGGCTAGCCCACTGTCCTGAGGCAGCAGCTGATGTGACTGACACTGGGGGCTAGCCCACTGTCCTGAGGCAGCAACTGATGTGACTGACACTGGGGGCTAGCCCACTGTCCTGAGGCAGCAGCACACGGGGTAGGTCATGTTCCACATGTATTTTTATAGAATGGACATAATAAAGTATGTGTAAGTTTTAGCCTGGTATGGAAACCTTAGCAACAAGTAAAATGTGCCAAAGCCACACTTAGCTACCAGTTATTTTTCCTAAGAAACTCCGAGAAAGGGCAGAGAACCTCACACACAACATTAGGTACCAATAATCGGAGGGCAGAACCCACAGGACACGGGGCCTGAAGTGCGGGCGGGGGGCTCGTGGCAGCAGGTGAGGGCAAGCCTGCTCACATCCTTCCTGGCAAGGAGGCTGTTCACCTTTTTGGGTTTTGTTTTGTTATTTTTAGTTGTTGTTATTTGCTTGTTGTTGTTTTTTTTTTTTAAGTCTGTCAAGATTGGTTATGGAGAAGTACAAATTCTGCACGGTCTGCACAGCAGAGCTGTCAGGAAATCTACCCTCAGGGTTTAAAGTGGTCAGGGACTTTAAAAACCGTACCTGGCATGTTCCTCCTAATCCAAGGTTCATGAAACCATGAAACATACCCTCTTCACATTGGCATTACAGTGTGAAACTACTCCTGGTACTTAAGACATGCAAGTAAAAATAATTTGATGTGATTTCTGGAAACAGTCGTTAAGGCAGTTGATTTTTATTCCTTGGCCAGATTTCTCAAATATGGTTCTTAATCATCTGATTAAACAGATAATCTGAACTTGGAAACACATTTTTATTGAAACACAAAAAGATACATAGTCACTTCAAATCCAAAATATCATTTTGAAAGGTCAATCCACTTGTGACACCTGGTGGGAAAGCTGTCACACAGAAGGACATGCCAGCTGTGCTTGTGGCTGTTCTCAGGGGCGGTGCCAAGGCAGAGCAGCACCAACCCGGGAGGACAGAACCAGGAGGGGACTAACGGCCAGAGGAGTTAGCACACAGAGGGACGCGCAGGTGCCGCCTTCCGTGCCGTGCACCGTGAGTGCTAAGTTGGTATTAGAGCAGTTTCCCGCTTCCTGGGTTATATGGTGACCACAGTATAATGAAAAAGGTGATTTTTAAAACCCAAGTCAAAGAGAACATTACAGTTACACACATTAAAACTTACCTTATGACCTGGAAACAGTTAGATATGTTGCCAACTGCAAAATAGTCTGCTGCAGTCAAAATATCAATGCCATGAGGGAAGGTACCCTGAAAAAGTGAAAGTGGAGAAAAAAGAAAAGGTGGGAAACGGCATCTGAAGCGACTGGTTACACGCACACAGCAGGGCAGCTGAAGCTGAGCCGCAAGGGCTCATGGGATGCCTAGCTGGTGTGTGTCGATATCTATCCTGACTGCCTGGCCAGACGCTGCACTTAGTACAAATCATCCTCAAACCCAACTGTTTCAACTTGAGAGGCTGCAGAAGTCCTTCCTTTAAAGAACCCTGGCTGAGGTGTCACTCTCGGGGCTCGGCCCCCCTTTCTGGTCTCAGCAGTGCTGAGGTGTCACTCTCGGGCCTTGCTCCCACTTTCTGGTCACAAAGACAACAGCACAGCCCTCCAGAGCCTGTGGAGCAGGAGGGCCAGTGGAGGGCAGGCAAGCCCCTGCCTGGCTTTGAAACCTGGACGAGGGCTACACCCCACAAGCTACCATGACGACGGATGAGGCTAATAGAAACAGCCATTCTCAGGGACAATAGCTAACCTCTGAGAGTATTTTTTTTTTAAAGCAGCCATTCAGTCCCCAAACTCAAAAACAAGAGGCAGGCCCTCCATCCTCACCTACTGAGGACACTCCTACTAGGGCTCCAGCCCTGAAATTGTCACATTATTGGTATTACCCAATACTACCACCTATGATAAATAAATAAATAAATAAATTACAATCTATATAAATAACTTTACAAATGTAAGTGTAGAAAGCTTATAGCTGTTGACCCAGAGGTGGCTCTATCCCAGTAGTACATGAGGGTCCCAACCTGTGCACAGAGCTGGTATAAGTCTGTCAAGCCACACCAGGAAAAGCGACAGGTACCCACCAGCAGCCTTGCCTCCACATCCCTAACCCTCACACAGGGAGGAATCTACTCAAACGCAGGGTACCTCCCCTCTGCACGGCCAGCTAGCACATCATACATCCTAGCATCTACTAGCACATACACCCTTCACCCTTCCCAGGCTAAGCCTGCATCCCCAGGGCCTCCTTCACCCTTCCCAAGCTAAGCCTGCATCCCCAGTGCCTCCTTCACCCTTCCCAAGCTAAGCCTGCATCCCCAGGGCCTCCTTCACCCTTCCCAGGCTAAGCCTGCATCCCCAGTGCCTCCTTCACCCTTCCCAAGCTAAGCCTGCATCCCCAGGGCCTCCTTCACCCTTCCCAAGCTAAGCCTGCATCCTCAGTGCCTCCTTCACCCTTCCCAGGCTAAGCCTGCATCCTCAGGGCCTCCTTCACCCTTCCCAAGCTAACCCTGCATCCCCAGGGCCTCCTTCACCCTTCCCAAGCTAAGCCTGCATCCTCAGTGCCTCCTTCACCCTTCCCAAGCTAACCCTGGTGCCTGATCAATAGTACCTCACACTCCACAAACACTACCCACTAACGAGCCCTCTTGAGACAGGAGAGAGGGGCCCCCAATCCTCTTCCTGTGAGAGTGATGGCCTGAGGTACCTGATGAACCAGAAAGTTATCCAGAGGTTGAGCTGGGGCAGCTCCTGGCTCTGCCTCAGTGCACATCTCTATGTGATGGACTGGGAGATGTAAACGAAGTGCACTTTTCTATCACAGCTAAAAGAGGACAGAGGAAGTTCAATGTTTAAAGAAACTGATAAAGATACCATCTGGCTAGATTCTCTCCAGATATGTGTGTTCTTAAAATCAACATATACTTTCAAATTATATTCCCCCTAGGAAAACGCTGGTCCGTTTAGAACTAGCGAATCATGTACCATGAGGCACGCTGCTCCAACCACTGAAACCACTCAGTGAGGCACAAGACCCTGCCTTGGGTGTGCCTGCTTGCTGGATGAAGAGTGGCTTTGATTCTTTATACAGAAGTAAAACATTTTGCTTTACTAAATGCCTTGGATTGTATAGTTGTCACGGAGACCCCACTCATTTGTAACAGTGAGAGAGGAGCCCACAGCCCAGCAACAGGACTACAGCAGCCTGAGTCACAAGAAGAGAACAGCGCACGACTGGGCAGGCAAGTGGGAGCCCAGGTGTGGCTGTGACAGGAAGAAGAATGGACAGGTCTAAACTGCTCAGCCCAACACCAGACTAAGCAACACACTAGGCCCCTGTCTGGCCACATGGCTGTCCTTCCTCCCTGGAAAGAGGCCTCAGCACCCTGTAGCCCAGCTTTCTTACTTGAATACAGGGTAGTCTGGGGTCTGGGCAGGACACTTGCACAGAGCTGTAACCTAGGAACCCTCCAAGCAGCCACAGAACTATGCAGCCCCACAGTGGACATGGCAGCTGCCCATGGCTAATAACCTGCAGACCCCTAGGCTTCAGGAAGGGCCGGAGCACACACACATTCACACACCCCTGTCATAAAACCCACTGAACTAGCTACTTGGGGGTCTTGGCCTGGAGGGGGCAGGCAGGCAGGATCTAAACAATTCTGGCGTCAACGCCTACGTCATAAGCAGACCAAGCCAAGCAGGAGAATCGCTCGGCAGCCTGTTACTTACTAGACTACTCCCAGCACCCTCTACTATAAACACATGGCTACTCACAAAATTCTGACCCACCATCACGCACCCAGGCCATCTATACATGTGTGTATTCTGCACATCATTATCGCGCCTGGCCACCCTACCTTCCTCACTTGTAGCATTAGCAAGCGCCCTGCCCACCCCCTATCAGGAAACCTGTGGTGGTTTGAGTAAGAATGGCACCTCGACTCATATGAGTGAGTGCTTGGTCCCTGGAAAGAGGCCATAGGGAGTGGCACCACTAGGAGGCGTGGCCTTATCGGAGGAAGTGCGTCACTAGGGGGTGTGGCTTTGGCCTTGTTGGAGGAAGTGCGTCACTAGTGGGTGGGCTTTGAGGTCTCAGAAGCTCAAGCCAGGTGTAGTGGCTCGTGGTCTCTTGCTGCTGCCTGCTGATCTGGATGCGGAAGGCTCAGCTACCTCCCCAGCACCATATCTTCCACCATGACAATAATGGACTGAACCTCTAAAACTGTAAGAGAGCCCCAATTAAATGTTTTATCTATAAGAGTTGCTGTGGTCATGGTGTCTCTTCACAGCAGTAAAACGCTAAGACAGACCCTTAGAGCAATCGTTCTTAGCTGGTTCCTCTCAGGGACTGTTCTTCCGTGACCCTGTCTGTCTTGGTGGCTCCCGCCGTGCCCAGACCCTAACCCAGTGGTTCTCAACTGTCCTAATGCTGCAGCCCTCAAACACAGTTCCTCAGGTTGTGATGACCAACATGAATTACATGAATTATTTTCATTGCTCCTTCATAATTGTAATTTTGCTCCTGTTATGAATCACAGTGTAAACATCTGTTTTCTGGTGGTCTTAGGTGAGCCCTGGGAAAGGGACATTTGATCCTCTCCAAAGGGTTGAGAGTCACTGCCCCTGCCCCCTCCAGCCTTCTGCCAGACTGACCACAGACCCCAGTGTGCCAGAGTCTTACACGTGAATAAACCAAACCACTTTCAAGGCCTGTGCTGGGTGTCAAGACACCCCAAGCAGAGCTATTAACTCCAGTGAACATCAAGGGCATCTCTGGGGTCAAGGGTTCTGGAAGGTGAGGCCAGAACTTATTCCAAAGAAGCCAGCCTCTAAATCACAAGCTAGGGGAGGGCTAAGGGACTCACTCACCTGCTAAAAGCCGCTTGGTGCCTGACACATACATGTACAGCCCACGGCGTGAGGCAAGATCCTAACCCGCATAAAACACTCATACATGGGTCTCCTGAAAGACATGGGAATCCGTGCTTCCCGGTCACCTTACGGCAGGTCTTGGATCAGAATTGCCACATTTATTAGCGTGCTCTGAGGCGAGGCTCTCTCATTACCCACACCCAGCACCACAGCAAGATATGAAACTAAAGCTGTCAAGATTCCCAACTAAGCCTACAGGAAGTTTCAGAAATAAAGATTTATAAAGTGGCCATACCTGTCTCCCCACGTTCTCCTGGAAGGCAGCCTAAGGAGCAAAGAGAACAAACACAGGAGGTAAATGAGGTTTGCTTCTGCTAAACATCAGAAGATAAATTCAAAACAAACACAGTACAGTGTAAATGACCCATGGCTTTACTTTTTAAATAAAAGTCCTCGTTGTTGGCTGACCAGAGCCCTGAGGGCGGCTTGTCACTGTTTCTATGTCCTAGTGTGCTTTAAAACCACAGTTCAAGAATTCCATTTGTAAGATTAGCTATAACCTGAAAGTGACCTTTCACTGGGAATACACTTTCACACTAACACCCCAATGAAGGTCCCAGGGTTCAACTCTGAGAACAAACCACATGGGTCAGTTAGTAGAAGCCAACTCCTAAACACTCATCTTTAGGAACTCTATGACCACAACTCGCCACTGTCCCCAAACTCTCAGGGCGGCCTCCTGTGAGCGCACCTGTCTCCAATTAGCTCTCAACTACCTGAGGCCTGCATGCTAGACACAGAGTCAGGGCAGGAAATGTCCCATCTGAACTTGAACAAAATTAAGTCCTTCTAGGTAAATCCTGTACAGATGTCTCTTATTTCTTCAGTGACAACTTTTCCATCTCCCTCACTGCCCTACCTAGGACTGTCTCAAGCAAGTGACAATGAATCCTCATGCCTGGTTTATTGCCCAGTAGAGTTTTGAATGTCCCCCAAAGCACTCACAGCTGAGTTCCAACCAGGACTAGAGACAGGTGTAGCTTCATACGGAGCAGGAGCGGAGCTACACACAACAGGCACCATCAAGCAAGCAGAGGGAAGGTAGTGGTGACAGGAGAAACACCCTCATCTAAGATGACACTGTGGCATGGTTCAGGAGGTTGAGAGTACTCACAGATGCACAGAAAGAGAACAAGTTTAACCCCAGAACCCCAGGAACTATGCATCAACCACACAGGACTGGTAAGCACCAGGATAAAACTATCTCCAGGACAGACCTTCATGATGGGGGGCCAAGGTACAAAGTGACTCACCCTCAAGTGGCTCTCAGAATTTTCTAAGATGGGGAATACAAGATGCTTTTTGCTGCTTACCACTTTGCAACTTTTGAAACACACCCTTGGCAGCTTACCTTTTTTTTTTTTTTTTTTGTATCTGAGAATGCTTTGCCTGCCTGTATGTATGTCCGGGATGTCAGAAAAGGATGTTTGCTCCCTTAGAGCTATTGCTATGGATGGTTGTGAGCTGCCATGTGGGTGCTGAGAATCAAACTGGGTCCTCTGGAAGAGCAGCCAATGTTCTTTAACCCTGAGCTCCAGCCCCTTCTGTTAATTCTTTTGTTTTCCAAGACAAGGGCTTCTCTGTGTAGCCCTGGCTAGCCTGGAACTTGTTCTGTAGACCAGGCTGGCCTCGAACTCAAGAGATCTGCCTGTCTCTGCCTCCTAAGTGCTGGGATTAAAGGCATGTGCCACCACGCCTGGCCCTTGCAAACACCAAAGAAAGATGATGTAAGGAAATACAATGTCAACTTAAATATAATGTAATACTTACAAGCAGAGACATCTTCAAACAAAGTAAAAAATTAATGTAAGATTTATGTTGAAAAAATCTTGAAAAATAAGAGGTCAGGGGTCACCCAACACAATGAAGGCCACAGACCACATGGACATCACTACAGAATATGCTACTAACACACACAGAAAACAGAAACATGCTGGGAGCAGGGTTAAGTGGTCTGTAGCCTTTACACTGAAAATGCTCACCAAAGAAACAGACAAACAAGCCTAAAACCTGTTATGGAGATGATGATGCTGGAGGGTGAAAACAGCCCATACACTATGGAGGGTGAGAGCAGCCATAGACGAGGGGTTTGCAAAACACACACTATAAAGGACCAACATCCAGACTCCATAAGGAACTCTCAAAACTCAACAGTGAAAACTAACCATCCAATTACACAACGACTAAGACCTGAAGAAACACAGCTCACACAGGAGGACACAGACAACATCCTAAACAGCCTCTAAAACCACCACCCACTTATCAGCGAGGCCAGGAAGAACCGTGCGCTCCCCACCACATCTCAGCAAAGATGGAGAACACATGGCAATACAGCCACCTGGAGGATAGTTAGCAGCGCCCTAGAAGGTGGGACCCAGAGACTGTGCTCTAGGCATGCACCCTAAGAAACAGAAACTAGGCTCCAGGGAAACCTGTATCAAAGTGCTCATGATAACCCTCTGCCAGCAGCACCAGGCTTAACAAACCAGGGCTCGGGTAGAGAGCAAAGCCACTCACAGCAGAAGGCGATGGCTTCCCAACACACTGAACACACTCAGTGAGAATTCCGGTCCCAACGACCGCGCTGCCTCAGCAATGTAAGCATTACAAAGTTGAAAAGCAGACTGAGAGTTGCTAGCAGTTAAAGAGAGAAGCAGCCATGGTTTAAAAGGATCATGCAGGGGCCTCTGTGGTGGTGACTACTGTTGCCTTCATTGTAGGGGATCCACAGATACGTGGGAGATGCAGCCACACAGAACTCACGTACAGGACCCATGTCCACAGGACTCACACAACTAAGAGTCCTGACTAAGACAACTGAATTGTCTCCGCCTAACATGTGATGTTACCCAGTAGAGAGAGTAAAGTATTGCATTCTTGTAATTCCTCAGGGGAATCTCAGTAAATAAAAGGCAAAGAAACAAAGAATGAATTACAATGAAACATCAAAGGAAATACTGGGTGATGGATTTGAAACTCGTGTGTGTGTGTGTGTGTGTGTGTGTGTGTGTGTGTGTGTGTGTGTGTGTGTGTGTGTGTCCTCATTTCCTCTCCATTCCTCATTACAAGCGTCCTGCAAAGCCACACCCACTGCCTGTCATCAGGAGAGGAACCTGCCTTTTCACAAACTCAGCACACCTAGCCTGCTGGATACTATCTAGAACCCTGGAGTAACTAATAACAATGTAACTCTAATTCTTTCCATCAGGCAAGCCCAGGGCTCCACTGGCAGCCCCTGTGCCAACCACCAGGCAGCCAGGGACCTCTATGAGGATCCAACACAATGACCCTGTTACCTTAGAAGCAGTGTGGCCACCAGAGAAGGGACCCAGGAAGAGGGGCTGGGACAACCAACAAATGAAAAGTAAGCCCACAGAACTAGCAACCTGTGGCACTCCACTGCTCACACCTCCTGGACTCCGGCATCTCACAACCTTCAAGAACAGATTCAGAAATTCTATTCTTGAGAACACTGACAAACTGAGTCCAACATAAAAGAAAGGACTTTGAACAAGTGGAAATTAGACCAACAATAATAGGTTGGCTCAAAGTCTGAAAATCAAGTATACAGTATACCACATGAACACAACAAAAGCCAAAGGCCACTTGATTACCTCAAAATTAAATATATATTCATGATTTTTAAGCATGAATAAAATCAAAGTAGCTATAGGAAAGAACTTTTCAGCTGCTAAACATGCAAGTCAAACAGTGCTCCCTTTTCCCAGCCCCATGCTTCTGTCTGACCTCAGGAGCCCCTCTCCATCCTACTCTGAGGCCTGGCTCCTCGTCACACAGAATGTACCCGTGACATGGCCAGCTCATCCACAGCTCACTACACCAGCAACCCTGGCCTTTTCCTCAGTCTCAAAGCAGTCACAGAAGTGCACCACTCACGTCTGTCTCCATGACCACCTGAGTCAAGGATGTGGAGCCCCTGTGCTCAAACCATGAGAACGCTCAACTCCACATACCTCACAGCCAACACCAAGGATCGTTGCTGCACCCCCCTCAGCTCCTTAGCACCCCAAATGTGTTCAGCTGCTGGCCTGCTGAAGCATCACCGCACCCCTGGATTCCTCATCTGAGGTCCTGAGTTATAGCCTCGCAGAGCTCTCATGGCCCTGGCCTCGATCACTCACTGATCACAGCAGTCAGGTGTGTGTGGAGTCAGCCGCGGCTGCAACATCCTCAGGCAGACAACCCTAGGAAATCGCCTGTCTCTGGCCCTTGCAATTCGTGAGACTCGGGTCTCATCGTGGGCTCAGATAAGGAAAGCTACGGGTAGACGAAGCAGGAGAGTCCAGCAAACACCCCTATTGGTACCCAGATCTACTTGAGCTGCTTCTATCCAAACCCACCCCAAAAGCCGGACCTCAGGGGGCCTGGGTTCTGAGCTTGCAACACAACACGCAGCTGCAAGGCCAAAGCCCTCGCAGGGAGACGCACCCCGGCGCAGCCAGGAAAGCCGAGCTAACCACAGCTTAGTAACAACAGCTCCTCCTGGGGCACAGAACCTCCTGTCCTTCCTGGAACAGCCGTGCTATGCCATGTGGTTAGAGTCACAGGGTAAATTCCTTCTCCTCCTCAGAGCTTGGGCTACCCTGAACTTGGTCTGGTTAATAAGCAGGAGCCCGTTCACCTGTGCTTGTTCAACCCTGAGCTCCCAAGAGGCCACAACAAATGCCCTACAAGAGCTACCATGGTGAGTGTTTCACTCAGGTCTCTCGTCTGATCTCCTTGGCTCCCATGGGGTACGGGTTTTCCAAGGAGACGGAGGCCCACATGCAGGACACGGGCGACAGTTACAACCCTACCTCCAGAAAAGGAAGGCACTGGGACAATGAAACTCACAGAGGCTGCTCTTCTGCAGTTCACATTTCGGTCAAATACAGCAGTGATGACCAGTGCACTGTAAAAACAAGGAAAATTATTAATTAAAATGAAATATGCAAGGCCTGGGAAAATAGCTCAGGCAGTAAACTGCGTCTTGCAAGCATGAGATCCCTCATAATAAGAATGCTGGTGAGGTGGTGTGTGCTTACACTGCCTGTGCTGGGGCTGCTGCCTTTAACCTGACAGCTGAATACCAGGCCAACAGGAGCTGCACCCAAAGCTGTTCCCTGGCCTCCAGTGCGTAATCAAGGGCACAGACCACGTGATGTCTTTGCACTGTTCACTCATGCGAGCCTCAGACAGCAGGAAGCTCAGGGTTCTAGAGGCTGCAAGAGATCTAAGTGAACTCTAAGACGTCAAGCATTACAGCCCCCGCCCACCTCAACACGCGTCCTTAGATGGTAACCCTGAGCCTCTAGTGCCCTCTGTCTGCTGGGATCACGTATACAAGAAACGCCAACGTGACTGGTGCCAGAGAACAAGATTTGGCAGTATGTAAATTGCCACGCCTGGGTGGCTGACACCAACACTCCCAGACCACACCTGCCTATGCCTCCAAACCACACTGAACAGCAAGGGCTCTCTGCACCCTGCAGGCAGCTTGCCCCTTGGAAGCACCGAAACATAGGTTTCAACATTTCCCACAGGCTTAACCCACTGTGAGGCATGATGGGGCATGCATGGGGTTGAGAGATATGGGACACTGTGAGGATCAGATGAGGTCAGCAGGATGGAGACCAACGCTGGATCCCTTGGAGAGTGACACTGCCGTTGCCTCAGGGCTCTGATGGCGAGAAGGCCACCGCCACCACTACATGCAGCCTCTGGACCCTGGACCCCAGACCACAAGTCAAAATAAGCCTTTTCTTTACAGAGCAGTGTCCTTCAAGTATTTGATATGGTAAAGAGAAACCTGCGAACAGGCAGTCAGCCAGTTACAGCAGTCACCATGGAAACACCACATGGAAGGCAGGGGCTAGGTCTCAATCTTTCCTACAGCCGGAAGCAGTAACATCACGCCAACCCAGCCTTTCCCAGCTCTCATGACACCCAACAGGCTTTAATTAAATCTTTTCTCTATATACCAAGCTTCATTATTGTCAAAATCAACAAAGTCCTTGCTCGTTCCCATCTCTCCTGCAGCCACCAGCAGTTACTGTGATGGGTCCCACCTGCAAGGGGACACTGCCCAGGGAAGCACTTCCCCGTCTGGGATTGGAGCCCAGGGGTGGTCTCTGCAAACAGCTGGGTGCAAGGCCTAAGGGCTATGGACCAGCCAAGTCTGTCTTTCGGCCTCATTCCCAACTTTCCCAGCCATGCAGTGGGCACTACTCCAGGCCCAGGAGGCAGAGCTGTGAGGCCTCAGACCTCACCCCCGAACGCCCACACTCTGCGGCACTACCTCCTATGGGCCTAGGCAGGAAGCCTCCACACAAAGGTTGGAGCCCTGCACTCAATCAAAGGGCACTCAACCTGCCACAGGAGAGGGCTAGTGCAACAAAAAAATATAACAAAGGACTGCTCTGTGGTTCCAGGACACAAATGCGAGGGGGACAGGGGCAAGCTTTCCTGCTTTGTGGTAACCGCACCTGGCCACACTGAGAAGAGAGGAAACCCAATTTATAACAACAGAGAGTCATCCTACCTCATCATGAATGTTTTAAAACTGTTTCTGCCTTAACACACCACAGCAGCTTTCGTCAACAGTCTTCAGATCATAAAACTGACTGAGGCCTGCACACTTGTGGTTTCCCAGTGACTCAAGCCATATACATAACTGTTGTTAAAAAGATGATGATACATTTTGTGAGTGGTGGTGGCACATGCCTGTAATCCCAGCACTCGGGAGGCAGAGGCAGGTGGATCTCTGTGAGTTCGAGGCCAGCCTGGTCTACAAAGCGAGTCCAGGACAGCCAGGGCTACACAAAGAAACCCTGTCTCGAAAAACAACAACAAAAATATATTGCTGCTCCCCCACAAAATTCAGAGGACATCTTAGAAGACGGGGGGTCAGGGGGAAGAATGTACGAGCTGCGGTATAGGAAGAGTGCTGTCAAGTCTTGGTGGCCACTGAACTCACGAACTCGCTGCTGCTGCACATATCTGCACAAGATGAAGCAAACAGATCAGTCAGCACGTTAGCAGACAGCACTAACTGGACCCACTGGACTGCAGAAAGAGAAGAGGACTGGAAGGTGGGAGGAGACCTGGTAGGGTTGCCAGGACAGTGGGATGGCAGAGCTGTGGGTGGGCAGGAGCAAGATACATTGTATAAATATGTGAGACTGTCAAATGTAATTACAAGATATCCTAGTTTTTTAATTAATTTATTTATTAATTATAGTGTTTTGCCTGCGTGTACATCTGCAGGCCAGAAGAGGGCACCAGATCTCATCATAGGTGGTTGTGAGCTACCATGTGGTTGCTGGGAATTGAACTCAGGACCTTTGGAAGAGCAGCCAGTGCTCTTAACCTCTGAGCCATCTCTCCAGCCAGAGACTCTATTTTTTTAAGAGTACATTTGGTATTTACTCTAAATGTGCTATTAGAATAGAAATTTAAGTACTGTTCTATATTAGAGCCTTGCTTTATTTTATTTATTTATTTATTTGTTTGTTTGTTTTTCGAGACAAGGTTTCTCTGTGTAGCCTTGGCTGTCCTGGACTAACTCTGTAGACCAGGCTGGCCTCGAACTTACAGCGATCCGCCTGCCTCTGCCTCCCGAGTGCTAGGATTACAGGTATGCGCCACCACTGCCTGGCTGAGCCTTGCTTTTTAAAACCATGTTTTCTAGGAAAAGAAATTAAGAATTTCTGCTTTCCTTTAATGTCTGCCTAGAGAAAGTGTAGGCTGATGGGACTGAAAGGCCATGCAGCAGGAACTTCCTGTTCGTGTGTCTGGCTCAGCTACTATGTGAAGCCGTGAACTGACCAGGGAAGAGGGGATGAAACCGTCTCAGGCTGCTCTGTCCTCTCCAACATCATGCACATGTCCATTTGACCTGACCGCCTAAATCCCAGCCAAGTGGCTTCCGCACTGCTCTGAGGCCGTGACCTGTGGACAAACTACTCTGCCCAGGCAGGGTGACCGAAGTCAGAGTCCAGGTGTTCACTCTAGAGGAGTCAGGCCATTCGGAAACTGATGCTGTTTTTTTCATAGCCCTCTACACAGCCTATCCATCCAGGCACTGGGCACCGGATGAGGAAAGCCCCCGCTGGTACGTAGCCCGCTTCAGCCAAGTGTGGTTGGAAAGCCAAAGCTGTGCAAGAGGCTGATGGCAGCATTAGTTTCCATGTTTTACTTCCTTCCTCCTAGGGATGAGGTGCTGCCAAATTCACCTTTGTTTCCTAAAACACTTTCCACAGGTTACTAGGTAGCTCTACAGCTGCAGCTGAGGCCTGATCGGGTAGGTGGTCCTTGTCCTTCTCAGCTGTGTGGGAGGCTGAGGAGGTGACACACACGCACCTGTGTGGGAGGCTGAGGGGGTGACACACACGCACCTGTGTGGGAGGCTGAGGGGGTGACACACACGCACCTGTGTGGGAGGCTGAGGGGGTGACACACACGCACCTGTGTGGGAGGCTGAGGGGGTGACACACACGTATCTGGGGGGGTGAACACACACACATCTGTTGGCATCTCACCTGCGCTCAGCATCAACACAAGAAGCCCTCCTTCCATGGGGACCATGTCCAGCTGGAAGGCAGCTGTAGCAGGCCTGGCCACCTGCTTTACTTATGGAGCCACCCTTCCCACAAGCACGCCAACAGGTCTCTGTGTTACCAGGCTCCTCAGAGCCTAGGAGCCAATCTTCTCCAGGCAGTCAGATTGCTGGAGAAGTTCTTCTTGGTCTCTGACACTGAACATACACAAACTGCTCCATGCAGACCTCTGGAAGGTATGAGTGAGCAAAGTGACCCATAGGCCATAAGGGCTGGGACATGGAGGCAGAGTCCAGCACAGGCTGTCACCACAGAGAAAGCCTGTGTGTAACAGGTACCAAACACAGGCAAGAGAAGCAACAGCCTTTCCCGCTACCATCAAGTTAGCTTTTCCTTAACCAGATGCCTTAGAAGTCACTGCTTCATGAAGAATTTTCTTTCTTTTTTTAAGGAGGGGAACCAGGACAAGAACTCGTTCTGTGGCCCAGGCTGCCTTGAACCCACAGTAATTCTCCTGCCTTAGCCTCTCAAGGGTTAACACTGCAGGCATGAGTCAGGACTTACACGTTTCTCAGAGGTTATACTGTGGTAATGTAACAATGCTTGGAAAGCGGTGCACTGTAAGTAATAGTAAGCTTCTACGTTAATTAAGACAAGCCTGCAAGTACTTATGAGTACAACAGGATTTTTGTTTGTTTGTTGAGACAGTTTCTCTGTGTAGCCTCTGTATATCAAGTTCCAGAATTGCTCTATAGGCCAGGCTGGCCCCAAACTCACAGACATCCACCCACCTCTGCCTCCCGGGTGCTGGGATTAAAGGCATGTGCGGCCACTGCCTGGCTATAACAGGTTTTGAAAGACTTCCAATTTGGGCTAAATTCTTTTTGTAACTGTGCGTGCCTGCGCGCGCGCGCATCCCATGCATGCTGAGCCTGAGGATGCCAGAAGAGGGCTTCAGATTCCCTGGGACTGGTGTTACAGAGAGTTGTGAGCTGCCATTGCAGGGCTGGAATTGAACCCAAGTCCTTTAGAAGAGCAGCCAGTACGCTTAGCCAGCCACTGAGCCATGTCTCCAACCCTGGACTAAGTTCCTAAAAACCAACTTCCTACTTTTAGAACGAGACTGGCTTATTTAGTAATACAAATATGTTTCGGGCGCAAGAGCGTTAATGATACTAGTCCAAAGGAAATAGGAAAGCGTCTTCCTCTTTAATCATCAACAGGAGGATGATCTTGAGTAAAAGTCATTATACCCCTCACTTCAGAGAAAACCTACAGAACCACCCCTGGCGCCCACAGGAAGCCGCCACCCGAGGCGAGGTGCTTGTGGCTGAGTCCACCTGCTTCATTTCTCTGGGTGATAGCTCGCCAGGATTTACCAACACAGAAGGGTTCCTCTCTCTCTGGTATAAGCCAAAGGAAAGTGGCATGCCTCAGCCTGCCCCTCTCCCCCTCCCCACAGTCTTACACCCCGGTCCAGCATGTAAAGTGAGAACAGCATTCACCCTAAACTCATCTTTTTTTCCCATTATTGTGATGTTGTACAGCACTCAAAAGCAAGCACACTTGCTTCTACAGGAAAACAATAGCATCTCCATTCGAAAGTGGGTTTTTAAAGAGAGAACTAATAACTCGTGTCCATCTGTGCCATTTTATGTTGCAAATCGCATTAAAATATACGCCCTGTATTTTACTGACTTTTCCTAAGCCATATAAGCAGAACAGAGTGCTTTGGGGTCACAGCCAAGACAGGACAAAGTTGGGCCTCACAGACCAAACCTGTCTCCAGTTGCTGGCCTTCTCCTCAAAACTAGAGTTTTTCTCTCTCTGGAAGCTAGGCCATTCAGAGAAGCCAAGAAGAATAAGACATAGCTTTGAGCAATGCTTGCTATTTCCTTATTTTTTTTTTTTTTTTCAGGACAATCTTGCCCTGGAGGAAGAGATCCTACAGAGCCAATCCCAGGCCGTTCACAAGCAGCCCACGCTGCCATGCCGGTTTGCACGGTGGAGGTGAGAGTCAGGAGCTGCCCCTGGCGCAGGCGGGCCTGGGCCTGGGCGTAGGGAACGTCAACAGAGCTCAGCTTACAAAAGAGTTTCAGGTGAGGAAATCACTGGACGGTGACAGGCAGAGCGTTCTGGCAGCAGCACTTTGCTTTCTTTTCCTTCCTGTAGACTGGATTTTGACTTCTGGTTAGAAAGAAACATCTAGATAATACACAACCATCTCATCACATTTTCACCTCACATCTTACTGGTCCTGCGCTGCGCTGGACTTTTCACAAAGCCAGATTTGTGCCACAAAATAGTCAATCCCACTCCACCTGTCTTTTTGCTCAAAGCCAAAGAAAGACAGTTTTCAAAGGCAATAAAAACAATTTCAAAGAGATAAAAGTACACCTTAAAAATCGTTGAAAATTCCTAATGTAGAGTTAGCACTGTGGGGAACAACAATTAATCAAGTTTCTTCAACCAGAAGTTAGCAAAGGCTGCCGCTGCATCAGGCGCCAAGGCGCAGCAGCCTCCTCATACCACTTCCCTGGTTCTTTCTGACAGATATTTCTATTTTATTCTGGGAACTATATTTGGATCTCAACTGTACTTTTACAGGCTCCACTGAGGGGTTTGTGAAAGTAAAGATACCAAGATTTTATCATGTGCCAGCATTAATGGGCTTAAAACCTGGTAATTAAAAAGCATGGTCACTCATGACAAACCTCACAAGCAGGTCTGCAGGGCACACCCGACCGATACTCAGACGGCACAGTGCTCCAGGCAGGAGGTAGTGCTTGCCCTAAGCTCACTGGCGCACCTGACTCACCAGGTGCCCTCCCCCGCTGATGCCTGGAGTCAGATGGGCCAGGAAGGGCCAGGCACAGGTTCCTCAGAACCTGTCCAACCGGCTAGAAATCTGCAGCAGAGCAGCTCCAAAGGGCACCGCTGCCCATCGGAGGCAGGTGTGGGCAAAGGGACCAGAAGAAGCCTTCTCAGTAGAAACTCCACAGCAGCTACCACTGCCTGCTGCTGGCTGCTAGCTTAGGAGAATCAGGCATCTGTGAAGGAGAGGGCTGGCAGCCCAGCAGCCAGACAACTGCTGTTTCCAAGCACACCATACAGACATGAGCTCCACAGCAACACCTCAGGTTTGTCCCACAAGTCAGCAAGTCCAACCTCTCCGAGCCCAAAGAAACAAGGGCACCCACAAGAGTTTGTGCAGACGACAGCCAGAGATTGTTGCATACCAACTACTCCTCGGCCAGGAAATTCAGTGTCGTTCCAGAGACTGATTTGTACGTAAAGTGAAGGCCATTGCTACGCCCACCCACTAAGTCCCACCAGAAGCAGCAGTCTACACATCACACCTGACATCTCAACCTAACACCTCCCCGTGGGACATCCCACACTCAGAGAAAGCTCGGCTCACGTAACCTCTGGGAGGACCATGCCGAGCTCCCTTCTGCAGTCCTTGGCAGTAAGCCTCATGGCCAAGAGCTTATTATTTTTTGGTGTTTCTTCCCCCTGAGCATGAAAAGAAGACAAGAGTGTGGAGTAGGAGACAGGCAGAGAGCCAGGCCTGACCCTGACGTGGCACTGACGGACTGCCAGGAGACCGTGACGATGGGGAGGACCCTGGGCTCTGATGTGCAGTTAGTTGCTTCTCTTCCCTGAGTGGTGAAGGATGACCCTGAAGCAGCAGATTCCTTCAGCAGCTATGGAAGCTCCTCACCATAGGAAAAGCTGGAGTTGAGGAAGGCAGGACAGAGCCCAAAGACACAGCAGCGAACTTCAGAGTCACGCCTACCACGCGTCATGCCTACCAGCCCTGCTTTCCTTTTCTCTTTCTTTCTTTCTTTCTTTCTTTTTCTTTCTTTCTTTCTTTAAGGTTTTTCAAGACAGAGTTTCTCTGCACAGCTCTAGCCGTCGTGGAACTTGCTCTGTAGACCAGGCTGGCCTCACACTTGGAGATCCACGATCCACCTGCCTCTGCCCCTAACTGGTGGGATTAAAGGGGTGCGTCACCACTGCCCAGCTTATCAGCCATGCTTTTCAAAGACTGCTTGTTCCTTTACAAAATCACCCAGTATTGTGATACAAGTTCTGCAGCATGAAGTGAAGACAGGCACTCTCGTGGGAACTGTGTAACCCTGGCTTTTCACTCTGGACCAGGTGCCCACAGGTCCCTACAATCGTGAGGAAGTTGGCTGGGACTTCTCATCTGTGCCTCTTGCCTTCAAAAGCAACAGCACGGCCTTGAGTCCCTTACATTTAACGAAAGACAATGGTGAGACAGCCGCACGCACATTCCCTCTGACACGGCCACATGCTCGCAGGCCAGCACCTGTCCCCATTATCTCTTCCTCCCTCAGGCCGTCCTACCTTCCTACCTCCTGCTCAGAGAGGGTAGAAGAACATGGCACGGCAGCCTGAGAGATCGCTGCTCTCTGAATAGAATATGTCAGGGTTGCTTTTACTTTGAAGCAGGAAGCAACTGCACATCAGAGCCAAGGGTCCTTCCCAGCCTCACAGTCTCCTGGAAGTTCCTCAGTGCCACGTCACGGTCATGCCTGGCCCTGGGCCTGTCTCCTGCTCCACACTCTGACCTATTTTCATCTTCAGAAAAAGAGAAAAAAAAAAAGATAAAAAGAAGACGGCGACAGTGCCAGCAGCTACCCACCTGCCGGAGTCCTGTGGACTGAGCAAGACGCCGTTGATGTGAGGAGCTGCACCGCGCTGGGATACTTGTGAACAAGACAAAAACCTTTTGGCTACATATACAATACAGTGTCAGAAAGTTGAAGGTGAGGACAAGAAAGCAGCTGCAAGAACCTTCCTCAAAGCCACATAAGTAGCAATCTGCATGGCAATAGGGAGGGCAGCAGAGCGGCCACAGCGTGGACAGACCATGGACAGCTGAGGGAAGCAGAGCGGCCACAGCGTGGACAGACCCTGGACAGCTGGACTCTTGTCCCTTCCCACTCACAGCCAAGTCTGCAACCAATGGCACAGCGTCCTGAGACCCACACGTTTGTCACGTTACACACCATCAATGTATGCTTATGCTCCACAGAACCAGTCCAGAGCAACTGCTCCTGAGAGCAGGTGGCTCCAGTAAAATGCCCAGCAGGAACATTCTGGAGCTGTGCCTTGGGATGAGGGGTGGGGGGAGGGGGATGTTCCAAGAGGCCTGGAAATTTAGCATCTTAGCTCACACTTCCAGAATTGTGGGATGTTTTGTCTGTTCTGAGTCCCTAGGCTGTACGTCCAGTGCTTACACCTCACTTCACTCAGCAGCCTGCAGTGTGAACAGTCCTGGAGAGCTCTGCGAGGCAGGGGAGAGGGCAGCACCCTCAGAAGCGGAGCCAGGTGCTTGGTCGCTACGCTGCAGCATCTCCAGCCAATGCGGGCCAAGGCCCCAGGTGTGGGGCGGCAGCTCCAGGTCTGCAGGCTCTAACTCTGGGCCTTCATGCGCCAGGGACGCTACCGCAGTTCCCTTGCTTGACTTTCATGGTTATTTGTTTTCTTTTCCCTTGGGAGGATGCAGAACACGAGTCCTCAGCACGGGTGACTCTATCTCTGTGCGGCAATTGGCACAAAACATTGGGGTGGGGGTGGGACGACAATGTTTTCTTTCCTTTGAACTTCATTTTGTTTCTTTCTGAGGAGGCAAAGGTAGGCACCGAGTAGCTCAGGGAGTCCACCCTGACGCGAATGTCGTTAACGGGTCCCCGCTGCCTGAGTCATTGCATGCTCACTCGGGCAAGGCCTACGGTTTCATCTGTCCTCAGCACCTTGTGGCTGCAGAGTCACTAGCAGCGTGGAATCCGGAGTATTCTAGTGACTGAGCGTTCCTCTGTTCCCATACATGTCACCTTTCTAAATATTCAGCAAGGTCTGAAGTGGGACCTGGGGCCCATTTGCTTCCCTGGACAGCCGTGTTTGGGACCCTCTCTCTCCACATAGCAGATCCTGTCCCATCCCACAAGACATGGTAGTCATTTCCTGTCTGATCCACCTCTTAAAGGGGAAGAGCGGAGCCCCAAGATGCTGGTATTGGCAGCTGGCTGTATCGAGCGGCTGACCGGAGGCCGACAGATTTATGTTTGTCTGAGGTACGTCTGCCATGTGGCACAATCACCCTTCAGCACAACCGACAGGCTTTACCTTGAAATGGCTGTCACAAAAGGTGTGAGCTCCTGGGGTTCATAGGCGCGTGCAAAGGCCCAGCACACATAGCAGGCAGCATCCCTGACGTTGGCCCCAACGCTGCAGGCACCTCGCTTCTCATCGTAGGTCAGTGCCTTTAAGATCACCGTGACAACTGGCAGGAAACAAAAACAATGAGCAGCTGATGGCACACCATGCGGCAGAAACACAGATAGGCCATGCACTCAGGCTTGCAAGACTCAAAATCTGCTCAGAGAGCAAGCAAACAAACAAACAAATGACAAAAAGGAAAAACCCTGAAAGGAAAGCAAGTCCACCAGCCCAAAGGTAAAGAGGCATTTTTTAGTTTCTCAAGCATCGCACAAAGTAGTGACCCTACTTCAAAACAAAACCCACAGCTGGGCTGCCAAGCTTGTGGCCACACCAAGAGAGGACAGAACTCAGAAGCCCACGCCAGGATAGAAAGGGGAGTGGTCGTGACACCCACAAATGAGGCAGAAGGATGTGAAGACATGGGACACCATCCTAGCTCTTGTTATCACAGAGGGGAGGAAGCACCACCATGGGGCCTGGACCACAGAGGGGCCTGGACGTCCCAGGCCTGAGGAGGCAGACACAGAAAGCCAGTCTTAGTTGCCCTGTGTGCACAGGATTGTCACTTGTTTCACTATCTCAGCTGTCTACAGCAGCCAAGAGATAGGGTCATATGAATTCCTCTTCTGGTTCTAGTGAAAAATACAACCAAGCAGTTAAAACACATGCACGCATGAGACAGACGCAGACACACACACACACACACACACACACACACATACCAGTTGATACAAAGAAGTGAGAGAATTTAAGATGTGTGCAGGAATGCTGGAACATTAACTTATTACTGTATTTATAGCATTCCTGAGAATTTACTCAAAGGACTCTTAAGTCAGTGTATCACAGACATACTTGCTCATAAACGCTTTTTGTTTTGTTTTTGTTTAAGACAGGGTCACAACACGTAGCTATAGCTGGCCTCCAACTTGCTATGTAAATCAGGCTAGGCTAGCCTCGATCTCGGCCTGCCTCAGCTTCCCACTGCAGGGTTTGAGGGTGTGTGCCACCGTCCCCAGCACATTCACCGATGTTTATTGGCAGCACTGTTCAAAATAGCTAAGTTACAGAACCAATCTAGATGCTATCCGTCCAGAGAAGGGTGGGTAAAGGAAATACAGTACATTTAAACAGTCACATTTTATTCCACCATAAGTAAGAACAAATCAAGGGGCTCAGTCAGTGAAGTGTCTGCAAAGCAAGCCTGAGGACCTGAATTCAGCTCTCTGGCGCCCATATAAAAGACAAGCATGTTAAGGTGTGTAACCCCAAACCTGGGTACATGAGGAGACAAAGGACCTCTGGAGCTCGCTGGACGACCAGCCTAGCCACATCAATGAGTTCAGGCTCAGAGAGAGAACCTGTCAGAAAATGAGAAGGACAGAAGGTACCTGACACTGATGTCTGACTTCGGAGTGTGTGTGTGTGTGTGTGTGTGTGTGTGTGTGTGTGTGTGTGTGCGCGCGCGCGCGCGCGCGCGCACGCAAGACACAAATGAAATCATGCTATTTACAGGAAAATGGATCCAACTGGAGATTATCATATTAAGCAAATTAACTCACTTAGGCAAATGTCGTATTTTTCTCTCATTTATAGATCCTAGATCTTATGCAAAAATCACATATACATATGACATGAAGGTAGAAGCAAAACTGTTTGGGGAAAAACAAAAAGGACCTGACAGGAGAGAAGGGAAAAGGAAATGTGGTGAGGAACACAGTAAAAGTAGATTATACACTTTTATGAAAATGTCTTTATGAAAGCCAGTACCGAGCACAACAGCTATATGCCAACAAAAAATTAATTAAATAAGGGCCAGTCAGTAAAGCACTTGCCACACCAGCATGAGGACCTGAGTTCACGTCCCCAGTGCACACGTAGCCTGGTAATGCTAGCCCAGGAGGGACGGAGAAGAGACGGTCCCTGCAGCCTCACGGACAGCTTATCTCGCCAAATATGAAGAGCCTTGTATTAAAAAATACTGTAAGAAGAGAAGACACCCACAATTGCCCGCTGGCCTCCACAACACACATACATATTATACACACATCTACCACACACAAAAATAATGAAAACAAATGTTACTGTGCCTGCTCTGTGTGCTCCTGTGTGTGTGAAGTACAGCTTATGAGAGATGTGCACTGCTCTCATAGCTGAGACTTTGCATTTATTGAGTCACACAAAGGAATTTATTTCTATGTGTAGGAGGTTGTAGGTGGATGTGCTTGTGCACATGTGCAGGTCAGAGGACATCCTTCAGGAATTATTTCTGTCTTTCCACCATGTGAGATCCAAGAAGTAACTTCAGGCTGTCAGAGTTGGTAGCAAGTGCCTTTACCTGAGCCATCCCAACAGCCTGGAACTTGATTTTATAAGATCAATTGCTAATCTGTTTAAGTCTCTTACAATGGAAGGTGTAATACAAAAACTTAAGAAAAACTTTGATTTTTACAGAGCAAAGAGAGATTATTCTTTTAATGTCACGCTAAATGGACTTTTCCAGAGGAGAATGCTGGCAGTCTCCATTTCTTGATCCCAGCCAGACAATCATGCAGAGACAGCTCTCACTAGTGTTTTAAAATGTGCTTAAAACAGGACTGGAGGACTAGCAATACGGTTCAGTGGTACAGAACTGGTGCCTAGCGAATGTGAGGCTGGGTTCAAATTCCAGCACCAAACCTGAAGAGAAACAGAGGAGCACCCTGCTGGCATCCCAGTTCTGGCAGTGCCCACAGCTAGGCGTTCTGTGACATGGCAGGAGCTGGCCACCAACACTGAAGCTGGCATGAAAATCAAAGACTTTAGTTATTTACTAGCAGCCCATGCAAAGGACATGCGAGTGTCCAGGGACTCTTACGCCCAGAAAAGTGGAGCATCTGCTTCCAGGACTACATGTGTGCCACCCTCAGAACCCCCAACAGTGCATTCTATACCCTGACCACACACGAGTACCAACTCTGTGTCCCCAGACAGTGTGAAGACTGGAGACTGGTACTGTCAGGTGTGTGTATGTGAGGCACCTCTCTCTAGCATCTCTATCAGAATATAGCACCCAGAAATATATAGGCAACACACACACACACACACACACACACACACACACACACACACACACACACAACTAACAAACAAACAAAACTTGAAGGACTATCAATGTTATAAAAACAAATCCCTGCCCTTTTGCTTCTAAGGATTTTTCTATATAAATATCAAAAGTAGTCATGGTTCGGTGGAAGCTATTTCATACACTTGAGGTGCTTCAGGGAAGCTGTAAAATGTACACAGGACACACACATCCTAAGGGAGCACTGTTGCCTGTAGTGCACCCTCATTAAGATGCTGAGTCACCCAGCGTGGTCCTGCTGAGAACCCACCTCTCCCTGACAAGTCACAGCATCAGGACATCTGACTTGGGACAGACTGTGGTCTCTAGATGTCCAAGACACAGCCCGTATTCCCAGCAGTTTCTCACGTAAGCGGCCACCCTGAGGTCTTGGGCATCATGGAGAGCCTAGGAAGTAGTCATCCCAGGGCCAGCTATTCCCGCCTCCTCACAGCCGAGTCAGCCCCACCCACAGGAACAGCTCCTACACCCAACAGCTCGGCCCAGCCCCACCTCCTACCATGGCAGAGCTGGCTCCTCTGGGTCATTCTTGAGGTCCCTGCCAGCTCCTACCCAGCTCCCAACTAGCCCTACAGTCCACCTCTCTGCTGGACAGCCACTGCAATGTATGTCCCAGAGACTCCCTACAGGGCCTCTCTGCCCCCGAGGGAGGAGGCGCACCACCAGGCAGACTTTCTGGAGCAGGAAGCAGTCTAGCAGCAAGCCAGTTACCTGACAGCCCTCTCATTACTCCTGTACACACCTCACGTTTCCCCAAACATGGAGCTAATGGTTAAATATAAACCTAGCAAAAGAGAACCAGCATGGCTGCTGTAGATTAGGAATTATATCTACAATTATCTTAACCTGAGCTACATCCAACCTGCACTGCTGAAAAGGTCCTCTGTTCTACTGACACAGGCCAAGCTGAGCTGGAATTACTCCTAGTTTGCTACTATACAGCTCAAATTCACAACTCTGTTAATTAGCAGGGCTGCCCACTAGGGAGCAAACAATGTCAAGAAAATTGGCTGTGGCACCTGTGGGAAGGTAGTGTCCATATACGTGGTATCCGCTGCCAGCTGGACTCCCTGGAGCTCATACAGGCACCGCAGCCCAGATGCTCTGGGCAAGGCCGGCCAGCAAGCCTCTGGCCTCAGGGAAAGCTGAGTGTGTTCTCTAAGTGTCAACTTATCACTCCACAGGACAAAATCAATTTCCAGACAGGCAAGTACGAGTGGCAGTGTCAGCATTCTCAGTGTCCACCTCACATCTCCCCTGCACCGTGCTAGCAAACTGTCTGGCACCACCCAAGAGCAACCCCAACAGGCAAACACAGACCTCATGCACCATAGAGCCAGCCACAGCACGCCCAGGTTTCCGTCCCCAAGTTGAAGTGAGATAATTTTGGAAACTAGCCCTTTTCAGGGACTAGTGACAAAGCCACCCATGAGAAAATCAAGTGACGGGTCTGTACCCACTAACAGTATGTGGTGAAGGACTTTCTCAGGGCGTAATCCTGTTTACTGTTCAGAGAACTGAAGGCCTAGGAGGTCTCCAGGCGGTTCCAACTGCCCATCCAACTTGAGAGGCCACTCCCACCCTGCCTGTCCCTAGGACCTTCAGAGGCCACCATAAGCTGAGCCTCCCGTGCCTATGTCCTTCTACACGTGTAAGTTAGAAAAGCAGAAAGTAAAGCTCATGAGGGCATCAGGCCCCAAAGTCACCCAGCAAAACCCTGACTGGTTTCCCCCCTTTCTGGCCCACAACCCAGTAGTCAGCAGTCTTCAGGGACAGCATCTGGCTCTTCTTGTGCTGAGATATCTAAACACATCCTCCACAGATACACAGCCGTCACCAGGAGGTGACAATATGGTGTGAAGCAAGTGCCACCAGCAACTGGCTGCTAAGTGGAGGCTGGCACAGTAAGGGCAGGATGCTATGATACAGATCACTGGAAAGGACCTGATTCGTAGAAAGGACAACTTGAGAAAGCAGTAACAGCTTCTGTATCAAAAAAAAAAAAAAAAAAGGCCGGGCGTGGTGGCGCACGCCTTTAATCCCAGCACTCAGGAGGCAGAGGCAGGCGGATCGCTGTGAGTTCGAGGCCAGCCTGGTCTACAAAGTGAGTCCAGGACAGCCCAGGCTAACACATAGAGACCCTATCTCGAAAAACAAAAAAACAAAACAAAACAACAAAAAAAAAGGCGGGGGCAGGGGGATGCCAGACTTGACTACTGCCTCTGATTCATCCAAGGTAGTGAGACTGTCATGAGAAGACGGGTTGGGCCTGTCTGCTGCTCCTGAGATGGCACCTCTGTGGATGATCTCCTGAGCTGTGTGCAGCCTCTGCCATGTGAAAGGTAGGCCTTCAGTTTCCAGCCCTGCTATTCAGAGATCTAGGAAACAAGACCCAGGGTATCTTTAGGGGCTACAAGGGCACTGAGCACTCACAAAGCTGGGCTCGGGGAGGGGGGGATGGTGATTTGGGACAGGAAAATCTTTGCCTTCAACCTTTATATAATCATTATCAGACAGAAATTCAGAAACAGCTCTTCCCAGATTCAACAGGTTTAAAATAAGGAAACTATTCAATAGCTTTGAACAAAAACCCTTTCTCCTGGTTCCAATTACACACTCCAAATGCATGTCAAATATATATATCATACCCCAGAGGGCTTCCTTTTGGCAACTTGGGAGTCCAGCAAGGTAATTTAAACACCCTTCTCTCTGGACAGCATGTCATTTGCTTAACGCAGGCTGCCTAGGGAAGAAGCGGCCTCCAGGTGAGAGACGTGATTTAACCCCCAGAGCCCCACACTCCTCACTGCAGGGTCTGTACAGCCTATAAGCCAGGGACACACGGATATAGGTATCCTTTGCATAAGTAGAAACAACTAGCCCATAAAAATCACCACACAGTTATATCTCTTGATAGCCACTCAGCCATATTAATTTAAAACAAGTTATCACACTGGGCAATCGTGGATCGTGCAGGTTCCTGAGGTGTGTCTGGTGCAAACCCCAGGCTTTGCTCGACCTTCATAGTCAAACTCGATGGTAAAGAACTTGCAGAGATAAAGTATACAGTGGCCTAAGCAATCCCAAGAGGACAGTATGAAAATGTATGAAAGTCACCTCTTCCAGTGCAGCCCAGGAGGCTAACAACAGGCAAGGTACTGGCCATGGGCAGACAGGCACACCACAGGGAGCAGTGTCTCCCAAGCTATGCATAAATCCATGCAATACCCTGAGCTACCACATCCCATGAGTGGAGCCACACTTAGACCCAGCCTGAGCGTCAGAGTCCTAGCTTCCGAGATCAGGTGTGGCTGCAGGACCTGCCCCTTGTACCAAGAGCCATCGCACCGGCGTGAGGAATGTAGTCCAACCTGCTCAGGGAAAATGTCCCTTGAATACGCTGAAGATGAGTAGAGTGGTGCACAGAACATCTGGCTCCGTAGACCTCTGGGTTAATCTCCCACAAGCCATGGCAGAACGGCCCCAGAGGTCCCTCACCGACCTGCAGCGGCAGCATCTGGCCTGTGGCTATGGAACCCTGTACTGTGAGGGAAGAGAAGCTGAGCCGTGTGGATCTGGCCTCCCTTGAAGAGCCAGGAACGACTCTCCGCACATGGGGAGCACACTTTCCACGCCCAGTGCTGCAGGGCACCTCAGTGTTCACCCCCTGAGCAGGTCATTACAGTAAGCCCGCATTTAATCTAGAAAAGGGCTCTGCACTCATCTGGGTCCTAGAAACCCTCCAAATGTACAACCAAGAGCCAAGGCCCGCCTGTCACGCAACCCAGACAGGTGTCCTGAGGATCCCAGGAGAAACTCCCACAGCAGGTACAGTTACCAGCTTGCAGCGCCCTTCAAAGGTGCTGCCTCACAGGAAATTCAGTCACAGGGGAAGGCACTTCCACTAAAGGTGCAGTCTCACGAGGGGAGGACCCTTCAGAAACGCTAAACCCGACCCACCTACACCAGCCTCCTGGGTGGCACAGCAGATTCTTCTAGAAACCGTGACAAGAAACACAGTAAAGTGCCCATGTCCACCCACTTCCGTGCCTGTCAGCTGGAGAATCAGATGAAACGCACAGGACTAGTAAGAAATATGGGCACCTATAAACACAACCTCCCTGATGGACGTGAGGGAGTGGACAACAGAGGTGCGTCAGTGGCAGTGAGTGTGGCAGTGAGGGGACACAGGTCATGTGGTGACACTATATTAGAATCTCAGCTACAGGGGTAGTTTAGGCAAAGTCACATGTGGGGCTGATGGCACACGACACAGACAATTCACTGTTGAAAATTTGAAAATTAATTGTTCAGTATAAGGTATTTTGTTATAGGAGACCCTAAGAACGTCAAGAAAGCACGAAACCCTGAAAGTCATCCTGCTGAGTGTGGTTTAGCACCTGTCCAAATGGAGAGCCCAGATGTGCCTCTCCACGTGTTACTGGAAGGCATGGTGAGTGGTCAGGGATCTAGGACACCAACGGACGTCCACTAGGCTCATACACAGATGTCGCAAGGCTTTGTCCTGGCACACACAGCAAAGCTTCCATGTGAAGCCAGTCTTGCTAGCACTCTGCAAGCTGGGATCACAAAGTGGATTGCTGTGAGTTCAGGGTCACCCTGAGCTAGTGAATGACCTTGTCTTTAAAAAAAAGGAAAAAAAGAAAGAAAGAAAAGAAAAGAAAAAACCACACAAACCAAACCAACCAAATAAAACAGCTTCTGTGAGAGCCCACGTGGTGATGGTGACAGGGAGGACAGAAAGCAGGGGTTCACTGGAGCCTCCATGGATGCCAGGGGGTTGGCAGCAGGGATACCAGTGCCTCCCCAGGGCTCTGCGCGTCTCTCCAGAAGGAGCCCCTACCTGCAGGGCTTACTCACAGGGCAGCTAACTGGCAGCAGTTCCACCTCCCAGTCACGCTCACACCCTGGACATAGCAGCTACCACAGGTCTATGCTGCCGGCCCTTCCAGCAGAATGGAAGGTCATCTTCACAGGCAAGACGTGGCTCCGCATCACAGAGTGTTGGTAGAGCGCGGGAAACAAGCTGCAGCTGCCACAAGGGAAATGTGGGATCCAAGTGCTGTCGACAGTTGAGGCTGAAGGGAACACCCAAGCCACTTCACCAGCAGAGGCCAACTGAGGCCTACAGTTATAGCCCAGACAAGACAACTCAAGCGAAGGGCAAGCAGGTCAGCCTTCCAAGACACCATTGCCTTTGGATTCCATCTTACTTGTCTTGACCCAGTGTTCCACAGTCTGGCCCATGACAGAGCATGCACACAGCTCCCACAGGCCCCAACCCACCTACCCATGACTGAGTATACACACAGTACAATGGACACCATTTCTTCTGCCCATGATAGAGTTATGCACACAGCACCACAGGCTCCACAGCACATGTCCACAGCAGGGGATCCTCACAGCTGGGTCTCCCCTTCTCTGTGTTCGCTACGACTAGACCAGCCAACAGCCCCATGAACCCCATCTTGTATTACTCAAACTAAAGCAAGCAAGGCCAGTGCAGCCTCCCAGGGGAGCAGGACACAGGATAAGCTTCTCTCAACTGCCCAAATACACAAGGACCACAACAAACAAGGTCACTGCGCTGCGGTCAGAGGCCGTGCCAGGAGCTTAGTGGTGCCCAGCAAGGGCACAGTGAAAGACCACCAGGCTGACAAAAAAAAAAAAAAAAAAAAAGACTCAATACCTCCACCATCGTCAGTCAGCCAGTATATCTGCTGGCTCTCAAGGTCACTGGAGTGCTGACTTCCCGGCAGGCCAAGCCCGCCCAGGTTTATACTCAGGACTACACTAGTCTTTTTAAGTGATCCTAGTGGTTCTTTGCCAATTAAACACTCCTGGAGACCCTGTGACACCATTTTCAACAAGACCTAGCATTGGCTCCCTGTATCTCTGCCATTGGTTCCTGTCCCAGAAGCCGGGACCTGTCAGTTCCTGCCTGCTGCCACCACCACAGGCCACCAAAGAGGAAGGGCATGGCATGGCATAACCATGAGGCAGGACCGAGGGCGTGCTCTGTGCTGATGCCGTGCTGCTGGCACAGAAACACCCACAGCTAATGACAGAGTGGCGGTACGAGGGCATGAAAGAAGCAAAAACAGCGTCCAGGAGGATTAAAGGCTAAACCAGGAAGTCGAGACCAGTTCTACCTGACTTACAGCCAGGGTCCCCAGCCCCTAAGGGCAATGCCACCAGTGGCCCAAGATAGTGACCCTGGCTCTAGCCTCTGGGAACATCACAGGTATTTCAGAGACAGCAAGATCTCAGGAGACTGCAGTGTCAGAGAAGTGCCCTACGCCAAGGCAGTAGTGTAAGAGATGCACAAGACTCCAGGAGGAACAAGTGACCCATGATCACAGAGGGCACCTCAAACATGGTAGCACGTCCTTAGTCATGGTTAATCTCAAGCCTGGCACCCATCTTTGACTAAGTGACTGGAGAGGTTCTGGTGTGTCTACAGGTTTCCTGGTCATGACCTGGTGGGTACAGCCTGCGGAGTAGGCCTCAGACTTGCCATCGCACTGCCTAGCGGTCAGCCTTGGCCACCAATTCCAAAGGATGCTCAGCTGGTATCTGCAATTACGAAATCTAAGCCCCACGAAAAAGGCGGCGAGTACCTATGGCCTGCAGGGACGGCTCACAGGCACACAGCATTCATTCTTCATGTCGCTCATTTCCTCTGCAAAGCCAGGTCACTGAAGGAGAACAGTTATGGTTTACAAGAGTCCGAAGCGAATGAAAAGGCTCGTGTGCTAAAGGCGAGGAGGCCCAGCTGTTGGAGCCAGTCACTGAGCGGTGACCAGACACGAGGGTGCTGACTTAACGCACTCGTCTGCTGATGGATGTCTAACTTGATGGGACTAATGGGCAAAGGAGGAACGTTAGGGGGCAGACGCTTTTGGAGGAAACAGGTGGGTGAAGGAGTTCTATACCACGGATCCCCATGATAGAACAGAGGACACCCCAAAAGTTGTCCCCTGACCTCCATGTGTGCTCCGACATGCATGAAAGACATACAAAATAAAGATAAACCTTACCTTAGTTTTTTTTCATCAAATGTCATCAATACTATCAAAGTGTCTAAAATAATAGAAAAATGTAGGCAGAACAGCACCCTGAGTGTACTGCAGAGCCAAACAGGGCAGTGTCACCCACACTCCTAAGTATCACAGCTCAGGGCTGGCCCTATGCTGATTTCCACTTTCAAAAACACACAAGCCATGTAACACAAGTAGAGAGGCTGTATAATGTGCTGACCCCTATAGACACATGAGCAGTAAAAACTGGGGCACATACTACCTTGATATGTTAACACTTTCCTTTACTGAACAACATGTTAGTTCACAGAGAATACCAACTTCCAACTAAATAATTACCAAATAAAAGCAAAAAGATTAAAGACACTTTTAAAGGTTTCAGCTTTTTGTTTTGTTCTGTTTTTGAAATGGATTTCACCATGCAGCCCTGGCTGACTTTGAGCTCATAGAAATCCACTTACCTCTGTCTCTCAAATCCTCAGAGTAAAGGTGTCAAAAACCAGGTAAAAGCCCGTTCTCAATGCATGTGTGCATGCACTCAGACACGTTCACACACCGTGCGCAAAACAAACAAAAACACTAAGGAGAATGGTAAAAAAAAAATATATATATATACTGATGTAACACAGATACTACTATCAAGGGTATAAGAAGACCAACAGGATGATAGAAAATATCTGCAAATCATCTATCTAGTAAGGCTTTGGTCTCCATACTACATAAACTCCCCATAGCACTAGGCAGACTGGGGCAGGTAGATCACAAGTTCAGGGTCATCCAAGAAACACACACTCTCTCTCAAAATACAAATGTCTCAAAAAATATACATACATATAATATATATATATCAAATGTCTCTCAGCACCCCCATTCACACCAGGTATGGACTGCTGGAATTTTTTGAAGTCTGTTTTCTTTGGAGACATTACATTACGAGGTAGGCCAGGGTGTCCTCAAGTGTGTGTTCTGCTTGCCTCGTTGTCCTGAGTGCTGAGGAGACAACAGATGTGCTATGATACACAGCCTAAAACAGATGTATCTCTGGACGAGGTATTTGCCCAAACAGGTAGATACAGAAACAGCAACAAGTACGTGAGAAGATGCTCAATATCATTAGTTACTGAGGCAAACGCAAGCCAAAGTCACATCAAGACACTCCTTCATACCAACAGACTGGGCATAAAGGTTGATTTCCTTTTTTCAGAAATAAAACTGTGGTGCTTGCTACGAGAGGTATACGACAGTACTGTGCTGTGAAAAAGCAATTTCATGGACAGAGGACTGTCGTGAGATCTGCTGTGAACCAAGAGGTAAGGGAGGGAAACTATAATTCAACCAAGACTGCTGTAGAAATGCCCACAGCCAAGAGGCGGCAACAACCCAAACATCACTGTATTCAGTCTTTAAAGGAATTAAGTTCTAAAACAACTTTGAATTCACTGTATCCAGTGAAAGAAGCCAGATCCAGAACTTCAAACTTACTAAATCACAGAGACAGAAAACAAACTGGTAGTTGTCTGTGCTAGGGAAGGACATGGTGACTCTGACTGGGTTCTGGTGTCTTCTGTGGTGATAAAAATGCCTTAGAATGAGACAGAAGCAATGGCTGTGTAACCCTATATCCCACATGTCACTGCCTCACTCACTTTAAAGTGGTCAATGGATCTGAAGATGGCCCACGCAGGAGTGAGAGGACCTGCATTTAATCCCCAGAATTCCCTGGTTTTTGTTTGGGCTTTTTGTTTTTTGTTTTTTTAAGGGCCAGACATAGTAGTGTGTTCTGTAATCTCAGTTCTGAGGACATCAAGACAGACAAATCCCTCGGGGACAACTGGGCAGCTGCCCTACCCTACGAGAGAAGCTCCAGGACAATCAGAAGCCCTGTCTCCAAAACCAAGGCAGAAAGCCAGAGGGGGCTGGTTCAGCGGTTAAGAGCACCTACAACTCCAGGACAAGACTCAGGTTCAGTTCCCAGCACCCACACCGGGCGGCTCACCAACAGCAACTCCAGGTCCAACGCCCTCCTCTGGGCCTCTACAGGCACCTGTATACATAAGCACAAGTTTAAAACAAAACCTTTAAGAAAAAGGTGAAAAGTGCCGGAGAAATGACACCTGAGATTGTCCTCTGGCCTCCTCACACTTGTGTTTACACACATGTTCGTGCACACACATATGCACTCACACGTATATACAGAAATCCAAAGAACGATTTTGTAGAACACTACACAAAATATTTAAATAAAAGATGAAATTGCCGGGCATGGTAGTGCACACCTTTAATCCCAGCTCTCGGGAGGCTGAGGCAGGTGGATCTCTGTGAGTTTGAGGCCAGCCTGGCCTACAGAGTTAAGAAAAGAAGCAGTGAAACCATTATACAGAAAAGGAGGAGAGGAAGCAGATCAAAGCACACGCTTGTAATCCCAGCACTCAGGACGCAGAGGCAGACGGACCGCTGTGGGTTCGAGGCCAGCCTGGTCTACAAAGTTAGTCCAGGACAGCCAAGGCTACACAGAGAAACCATGTCTGGAAAAATAAAAACAGAAAAAAAAGATTAAAAGACTCTCACTGCACCAGATAGGAAGTGATGGGCTCAGGACACAGCCAAGCAGAAAGAATAACCTTGAAGATCAAGCTTGGTAAACAATGTGACAGCAGACAGCAGGTGCACCACTCTGGGGAGGCCAGTCAGGGAAGAAGGGCTGGGTCTTCTGCACATCTCTATCTGCTCGCTGATATTACTACCATATTTCTTATGCTGGTATTATGTGTAGCATGAGGAGAAAAAATGGAAATCTTAATGTTCATTTTTAATTTTTACCTGTCCCTGTGCAGTTTAACTAGCTTCTGTCTGTAGCTGTGAGCAAAGCAAATGCACCCGGGAGATCAGGTTCCTGAGCTATGCACGCCTGGAAGACTAACATGTCCCAAGCAGGGCTAGAAAACCAGGCCCCAGAGCCGCATGGCTGGGCTGGGAGAACAGGCAGGTGAGGAAAACTGTGGGAATCCTCAAGACTTGGCCCAAGTTCACAAACCCAAACGGAGTTTCCCAATCAGAGACAAAGCCAGCGCTGCTCAGCGTTTCAGGTTTCCCTTTAGACACAGAGCCCGGGCGCCAACCAACACCAGGAGGGACTGGAAGAACTGGGGACTGTTGACACAAACACAAACAAAAAAGCCTTTCACCCTCCACCACTCACCCTGAAGGCTCTTGAAGAGCCACAAGGAACCTGGCTCTACACAGCTTAGAGGCAAAAGAGGCAGGAGAACACGTGCCCTACACAGGCTGCCCACAGGCCACACTCTGGTGCAGCCAGGCCTCCCACCACAGGTCACCTCTCAGCGAGGCACCAGTCACCCTCAGGAGCCCTTGTAGAGAAAGGGTCTTACCTACCTACTCAACAAAATAAATTATCTCCAGTCTATAAAAGCTCAGGGTGGCATCGCCTTAATAGAGAAGCAGAAACCTAAGTGACAGTATCACACACCTGACCCTTCAGGGTCCCTGGGGCCTACACTCACCCCTCTCAGGGAAACAAATGACAAACAAAATGTCCTCTCACACTCTGGCCCTGTCCCACTAGAACTGCCCAACTTTGTATTGCCAAACTTGGTGACAGAGTATGTAAAACCCACTGATAGTCTTAGTTTTCCTTAAAATAAGAAACCAAGTCCGAAACATACCAGGCATGTTCAAGGAGCAGCCCATGGGGTGTGTATGGACAGGGAAAGTGTTAAATGCAGCCCTGGCCCTTCACAAAATAGTAAAACTACTTAAAACACTGAGGGAGGTTGTGTCTGTTTCAGTAACTTAACTACAGGTTCTCAAGTAAGACCTCTGTAGACGAGAACGCTGTGCTCCAGGTCAAAAGGCTGGACAGGCCTGAGTCCCAAGGCCTGCCCCGCTGACATGTCCACCTTCTGCCTGTAGCAGGTGAGGACCCCTAAGGCTGCAGCACAGGGCACAGGCCTCACTGCCTCACCAGCGGTCACAGCCCGTATCTGGCCAAACATTTTGGAGAGGTCCTGGGTAACAAGAAGAGCAAGGAGGGAGGAAAACAGATCATCCCCACCTTGGCCAGATGCCCCGCTGGGCCGGCAGAAGCTCTACTGAACACCAGCCCCTGTCCCCTGGGCCTTTGGCTTTGAGCAAAGCAAGAGCAATGCCTAGGGCCAAACCCAAGTCTAGGAAAGTGTCCAGACCACTAGGACCAGAGCTTTCCACAGCCCAGCCAGGGCTTACCTTAACACAGATGGAATAGAGGGAGGCTTGGGAAAGAGATGAAGGATGCTGGGATGGGACCAGCCATCACCTCAGGGCTAACAAGACTACGACCCTTAGGGGCTTGGCAAAATACTTTGTTTCCACTACAACCCAAACTGAGAAGAAATTCAAATTAAGAAGCCCTGAGAAAGAATGGTGGCCCACGCCTTTAATCCCAGCACTCGGGAGGCAGAGGCAGGTGGGTTGCTGTGAGTTCAAGGCCAGCCTGGTCTACAAAGAGAGTCCAGGACAGCCAAGGCTAACACACAGAGACTCTGTCTCAAAAAGCCAAAAAAATAAAAAATAAAAAACTTAAGAAAGAAAAATAAAAGTAACTTAAAAAAAAATTTTTTAAAGAAGCCCTGAGAGACAGATGCCATCTTCAATGGGGGAAAAAGGCCATGGAGGCAAAGCCAAAAACAGGCAAAGCCAAAAACAGGCGAAAACCCAGGGTGGACCCTGGGCCTCCTGCTACTCCTCCAAAAAGCTCAGAAGTACAAGACTGCCACAAACCCCTAAATCCTGGACACCACCCCCAGGAATCTGGAACTGGGCAGGATGGAGCTGCGCTGTCCTTCTCCTGCTACCCAAGGACCTGGACTCTACCCACTCACATCACCAACACAGAGCTCAAGATCAGGAGAGACCTGAGTAGAACCCTGCCCCTGGGGCCTTGAAGGACTCTGGGAAGCTGAAATCAGGCTTGTGGCAGCACTAGAGCAATTTCCATTTCCTTTTTACTTTCCGGACGTTCCTCACAAAAAGGAGCACACAAAATTACAGGAAATAATCATCTTGTGACTATTTGTAAGGAGGTCAAAAATATAAATGATTGCCCTTCCTTCTTCAGAGATGGTTTGTGAGACAGGCTGCTGTGTGAAATGACTCAGCCAGACCTGGCAACCTGCGAGCTGACCCTCTTAGCCATTTGTATAGCCCTGTGCCGCTCTGCAGGAGACTGTGAGCTTAGCCCAAGCACAGGTGAAAGGGTGTTTAAGGGACAAGAAGGGACTAAGAGCCACACTGTGGAGGGGTGCCTATGCTACACACCTGACCACACGGCTTGCCTTCCATACCCTGCAATGCAGGAAAGTGTCCTTCAGACGCCCGCTGCCCGCCTCCCCACCCCACCCCCTACACCCACCCACCCCCGGGGAGACCTAGGAAAAAAGGCTCTGGTGCAGAGGCGCCTGTGTGCGCTCTGCTGGGCGCTGCTGTCCAGAGCTGGCAGCTGCCCACACCCACTTACACCCCAGCTCACCTCCATGCCACATGATGAAAGTGTTACCTACCAGGCTAGCTTCCTGGGTCAGGTTACTTAACCCCTCTGTGCTCCTTTAACTCTTGTAAAGCAGGTGCACGGCAGTTCCCATGACTACAAGGAATGATGCAAGTGGCACTAGGCACAGGGACCCACACGGAAGATGCTCAGTAAATACCAACCGCCATACCTAGCCCTCTCCACAAGACTTTACTTACTTCTCAGAAACTTCATCAAGACATCTAAGGCATGTAAAGGAGTTCAGCCCTCACTAAAGACAGAAAGGCTTCCTTTTTGTTGTTGTTGTTTGTTGTTGTTGTTGTTGTTGTTGTTGTTGTTGTTGTTGTTGTTGAATAGCTTGGGTGTTTTGCCTGCATTTATGACTATGCACTGTACTCATGCCTGGTGCCCTCAGAGACAAGAAGGCGCCATCAGATCCCCTGGGACAGCAGCCATAGATAAGTTTCAAGCCACCATGTGGGTGCTGCAAATTGAACCTAGGTCCTCTGACAGAACAGCCAGTGCTTTTAATTGCTAAGCTATCTCACCAGCTCCCTCCTTCCCTTTCTAAGGCATAAGCTAAGAGGTCCAAGAGAGCTGGGAACATAGCAACAGGAAGAAGCGCTGGGAGGCCACAAGCACATGAACCAAAGACGAAGCCCAGCCACTCCCTGCCCTACACAACAGAATCCACAAAAAGCCCAAGCTCATGGCTACCATCAACTCAGGGAGCGCTTTCAGCCAGGAGCAATGGAGAAGCCCCGCCCTGCAGGAGACAGAGCGGAGTCCCTGCTTGAAGCCCACAAGCCATCCCATCCTGTCAGAACCACCACTGAAATGTTCAGAGCAGTTAGAACAAGGGATCAAAGCAAAGCCACTAAAAACTCTCAGAAACCAGAGATCCTGACTGTGAAATACGCTTCCTGGAAATGTTAGAAGATACAGCTAAGGAAACAGAGACTATAAACAGAAAGACGAGGTGACTATTATTTACTCTCATAAAGCTGGAGATTGCCCTTCATCAAATTCAGATGCCATCAGGCCACAGATGCCAAGCCACGTAGGATGATGGTGGCAAGGCTGGGCCTCAGAACAGGCAATGCTCACTAAATGCCACTCTTCAGAGCCAACCACCTGCTGCATGAGGACTCTCTGTGAAACAGCATTACGTCGACGTCTGCTCAAGTGTTCACTGGTGGAGTGTGGCATTAGCCACTCTATGCAGTGCAGAAAATGAGACACACAGGGTTAGAGGAGAGGGCAGGAGACGCAGAGGTCACACAGCAGCAAAGGCAGCACTGACCCAAGTGAGAAGTGTCGTGGATCCTGGGAGTGTGCTCCCAGACAGGAAGGAGACCGAGCTCCCAGGAGGATGTAGAAGGTAACACAGAGCAGAACAGCCAAGCCTCTTTTGCCACTAAGGGTGGGGGGGGCAGGGGGGGTCAATTAAAAAACAGCTGAAATCAGTATTGCAAATTGGAATAAAGGAGTAAATAACAAATACTCCATGAAAGGTGAGTGGGGGGGGGGGCGGTCAGACACCCAGCAGTTCCTAACCTTCCCTTGAACCCAGCTTGCCCCAACTGTTCCATAAAAGTGCACCAGAAATGGGGCCAAGCTGGCCTCTCAGCCTTGCCTCTCTGACTTCCTGTCTTGAAGTCCTGAGACGTGGCAGAGCAGCTGGGCGACGTCACCATACTGGGGAGCCTCAGCAAACACCCAGGGAACAGGAGCACTGCCTCAGGAGCCCAGTTTGCAATCCCTCCAAGACCACAGAACGCAACAAATTGGTGAAAACCTCAAGCCAGAGTGTAGGCAGTTTGCTACCCAGCAAGAAATGCAGGCATCCCAAGGGACATAGAAACAAGACAAAGTAACTGAATCAAGTTTTAAAGAATTAAACATACAGGTGAAGCCAAGTGAAATCTTAAGCCTTAAACAGGCAGTGGGAAGGCCCCAGTGCTCCAACCCTAGGGAACCGGTCCTTGTGTGTTTCGGTGCTCTGGCCCTTGCCAGCAGCTTCAGATGTGACCAAGCGCCTGGCAAACCATCACACTGTCCTTTCCAGGTCCCCAAACTGACATCACATTCCAGCCTTCACTGCAGCCTGTACAAGCCTCAGAGCAGATAAGTAAGGGGGTGAGGGCGGTGGGAGGGGGACGAAGGGTGGAGCGGGAGAGGGGGGAGAGAGGAGGGAGGAGGGGGCCCCCAAAACTTAAAATCTGAGTTACTGCTTGAAGAGGGGGGTGTGAAGGTGCACACACCGCCGACGCCCAAATGACAGACAGCACATGTCAGCTCCACAACCAGGGCAGGCCCTGGGCATGTTCCAGCAGGCAGGTCCCTGTGACAAGGCAGCAAGGTTAGCATCCTCTCTGCCACCTAAGTTCTCCCAGTGACCTCGACAACAATTATAGGGAAGAGGGGTAAAAATCACAAAGGTGGTCAGAGGCTTCCCTGGCCCTCGCAGGAGAAACACTGTTAGTGTTGTCTCTGGTGACATGTCTTTGGAGATAAATTTGTGTTTCTCTGCTGTATGTGCACACGCTGGGGCACTGGGGGTTACTTCTACACCTGGATCGTTAATGAACAACAAATGCTTAGAAGAGATGTACATCAGCACTGAACTCTGTATCCTGGGATCCTGACTCCTCTGCAACTGGGCAGCCCTCACCCCCCATCCCCCCCGCCACCCCCACCCCACACAAGGTGAACCTAGACCCCTACGGGGCTCGTAGAGTGGCCCAGGGCTCTCTGGGTCCCTGCTCAGTGAGACTGAGTGGAGCTCAGTGGGTGCAAACACTTGAATTGTAGCTGCAGGCAGAGGAATATCAGGTGCATCTCTACGCCCCGAGGGCTCAACTCCTACACTTAAATCCCTCCCACTGGAACAGCCGGCTCCAGTTTCACTGAGCCAGCCAGCCAGCCAGCGTGAGAACAGATCCTGCTCCTCAGCCCTCAGCACCGTACACAGAAAGACTCCGTATCACAGCACTGTCCACCTCCGGTAAGTACTTATGATTTCTTCAAGTTTTCTTTCAAAGCTGCTCTATAATGTGTCTTGTCTAGGTAAATCGCTCGCTGTTGTCTCCTCTCTGCCGCTCTGTTCCCTGAGGGTTACTCAGAACCTGGCAGGTGCATCGTGGGGATGCGGACCACAATTGCAAAACTCCTAATGGGGTTGATACTTTATTCCAAGACTCTGAGCAAGCTTATTTAGAAACTAAGCCTTATTTTCTGCTATAAATTTATTTGAAAAATAAACCAAAACATGAATTTATACTATTGCTTAGCTGTTTCCTGCTCTTCAAAGAAATAACAATAAATTTCAAGATAAAAGAGGCAAAAATCATATATGTACATAGAGATATAACTATATTAACTGCTGGATTGCATTTCTAGTTTAATATCTACAACTTTTCAAGTTTAAAATAAGTGCTGCTTTGACAAAACCTTTCAAAAACAAGAAGCCAACAAAGTTTAAGTTTTTGTTTGGCTATTAAGGTTACTCAAGGGGGGGGGCATTTTATTTTCTTATATGAGACTTCCCATAAATCTGTATGAAAATACTTACTGTTGGAATAATCTGCCAAATCAGACCAAGTCAGACTGCATTTAAGCAGAATCGCCTACATTTGTTGTCCTGGTGTTTGCTGAGCTCTCTGGTATTTTAGACTGGTGTGGTGAGGAAACATGAGGCAAGGTGAGCTCCGGTGCAGTGCTGGTCTGGGGGCTGTGTGCGCTTTGTGTACTAACACAACAGAGCCTATCTGCTTTCTGAGTTTTTTCTTCCGGACATACTCTAGCAAACTGCTTCCTTCTAAGGCTATGGCCGTCCTAAGTTCACCTTCATCTTAAAGAACAGAAAGTTTAGGAGGGAGTGGCAGCCAGTCACTGCAAAAGCTCAACTAAAGGAAAACTCACAAATCCCGTTCTTGCGACACGCCGGTGGGTAGGCGACAGTGGCGTGCCCGGCAGTGGTGCAATAACGCCACATCACAGCGCTGTAATTACAGCATGCCCTTCACGACGGTCCACCTGCGAGGCTTCGTGCCAGACAGCTGGACACCACCAGGAGGAACCTTACAGCACTGCCTCGGTCTGCAGGTCAATTCACAGGGCCCGTCACATCGCTGCCCTATAAAGCAAAGCTGTAATTACCTCCATTGTGCCCTATCAGAGTTCTTTTCAATTATTCTTTCTCTTGTCTGATTTCTAAGTGCAAGCCCCTTAGAAACTTCTAAAGTGTGCCAGCCACTCACTGCTGCCTTGACACCAGCGGCTACGATCTGCTGGAGTTTAGTACTTTAAACACAAACAGAACCCTGTGGCCAACTGAAACCACACAGTACTCACTGTGTGGGCAGGTGTCCCGGATGGCACACTGTGGGCAGGAGCAAGGTTGCTCTCAGCCCAGGGCCTGTCCAACAGCAAAGGCAAGCAGTTGACTATAAGAGATATTGAAGTCTCAAGTCACACAGCTGATGTATGTCAGCAGAAAAATTGGGACAGATCTTACAGATCTTAAGCTAGATACTGTTCATGTTTTTAGGTCACTGTACTATTGTAGATAGTCTATACTGCATTGCAAGATGATTCAGAGAAGAAAGTCTTGGGCCAGCGTTGTCTGGGGAGGCATGTCTGAGAACAGGGCTTACCCAAGGAAGACACAGGGCACCTGAAAGCTCTCTACCAAAAGCCCTTGGCCTAGGCTGGGTGTCTGTGAGAAGACTCCCTCGTGAACGCCCTGGCTATCAAAGGGAAGTGAAAGGGAGGAGGTATGGTGGCAGGGAAACTCCTCTGGAATTGTGTCAGCATCACATATGCTAAAACTACAGTTCCCAGGCAGTCGTAGCTCTACAGACAGCTTTCCAGAGACGAAGTCCCAAAGCAGTAACAGGGCCACCCAAAAAAAGGGACAGTCACATGCCCTTCTTATGCCTTTAGGAAAAGCTTCACCTTTGAATACAAATCCAAACTTACTGTAAACAGGCAGCATTCTGTTTGGGCAACAATGTGCGCTTTGGGGAATATTTAACACCAGCAGCTGCCCGACAGCACAAAGTCCAGCAGGTATAAACTGACCAAACAGGACTTACTGTAAGCCTCCGTGCCCACAGACATATGTGCCTGGGTACAGCCGTGGCTGTGGGTTAGTTTCTTCATACTCATAAAACTCATTTGGTTAGGACAGAGAACTCACAGGCTGACATCATCATCCAAAAGCTTACAAAAGCATCAATTTTATCCCACTTACTTCTCTAACACAGTCGTTTTATAGACGAGTTACACCCGCCTTACACCTGCCTCCAAGCAGTGAGCTCTCTGCTTTAATTAGCAATTGTGAAATCCTGAGGGGTCAGTTTATCCAAAGTTACTGAAACTATTTCAGTTGAGCCTCGGCTTCCATGCGCATTCCCTTTCAGTTTCAATTAACCTCAGTAAATATCTCAGCCCTTGCACAAGAGCCGCTGGAGCTCATCCCACCCAGCCTGCTCGTGGTCCTGGGGAGGAGCAGGCCAAAAATTTAAAAGGCAAAAGCTCACAACTTCAGATAGCGGTCCTTTCTCTCCTGTGTGTGTGTATGTCTCTCTCTCTCTCTCTCTCTCTCTCTCACTCACAGGCAGTAATAATTATTATTTCAGAGAAGAAAGTTACTCTTTAGGACAACATATGGTGATTTGTAAGGCATAAGGAAGCCTTACTTATTTAATCACTGTAGGTGTTCAGTGTTTGACCATGGTGCCGTCATGACTTCCTTCCGAGCCTGTCCAGTGCACACAGTGTGCTGCCCGTGGCCGTCCTCAGCAGCTGGGAAGCAGCTCACCCTCGATGTATGTTTGCAACTGTCATCATTTTGATCGCGATGCTCCCAGCTAGTGATGAAATCATCCGGCTCAGATCTGTGCCATGACATATCCTACACAGCCCTGGGAACCGGACTTGCAGAGGTTCTCACGCCTTCACACTCCAGAGTGTACTGAGCGTGCCAGCACAGGCCCACTGACTTATCCAGCTGCCCTCATCAGCTTAGTCAGACACGGCTTCTCAGGTCCCCTGACAGAGGCAGGGAGCACGCACTTCAGGTACAAGCTGGCCACACAGAAAATTTCTTCACATTTTTTCCTTTTAATAGGAAGGAAGTGAAAAAGTCATAAGGCTATTATTAAGTGTTAATATGATCAGCTTTGACAGGGTGCCTTGTAGCTTCTGAGGCAAAAGTCAAGGGGCCCCTTTGACAACTCAGTCTGTCATACCCCCCTGAAAGAGCCGAGGATCCTAGCTTCCTCCCAGCCCTAGAGCACCTCACATTGTTTTGTTGTTGTTGTTATTGTTTTGTTTTTGTTTGTTTGGGAGGGTTGATGTTTTGGGGGGGTTGTTTTTTGTTTTGTTGTTGTTGTTTTTGTTTTTTGAGATAGGGTTTCTCTGTGTAGCCCAGGCTGTCCTAGACTCACCTTGTAGACCAGGCTGGCCTCGAACTCACGGGGATCCACCTGCCTCTGCCTCCCGAGCGCTGGCTCACCTCACATTCTTATCCGGAGTCTGTGCGTCACTCACTGCTCTGCAGGCCAGCTGAGCCACTGTTCACCCAATAGCTCCTTACCAGCCCTAAACCCTGGTGACAAGGTAGTTGGGGAAGGGCATTTCAGCTCTTTGTGGGCTTGTTTTTGTTTTTTGGTTTTTGTTTTGGAAAAAAAAATCTTGCTAAGCAGCACAGGCAGGCCTTAAACTTGACACCCTCTACCTTAGCCTCCCCTAAGTGACAGAACTGCTGGTGTGCACCACAGTGCTGGACAGAGTTCTTTATGTTTAATATATATTTTATTTATATATGTTATATATATTTAACACACAAATAAATAATTTAGAAGAGAAACCAAATAAAACCAGATACCATCCTCAGAGTATAAAGAATCTGTTCCTATAGCTGGCCAGTGTGCACGCACATACTGAGAGCAGGGGAAACAGACAATAGTCTGACTAATCCTAAGACTCTAGTTCTGCTTCTAAAGGCGAGTGTCTGGCTGGGTCTAGAGGGCATGGCTCACAAACTCAAGTTTTGTAGCTGAAAACATTCTTCTTAAATAATTTCCACTGAATATCATTTTTAAGTGTATAAAATACTTAGCAGGAGACCCTTCCCTTTCCATATGCCCTGTACAAATCAAGGTGCCTGGCCTCAACAGCTCCACCCAGAGTCACCCAGGCAGGCAGCTGCACTAAGTGCTCAGCTTTGGGCTAGGAAGCACTTTAAGAGCTGAGCACAAGGGACAGCTGGAGCAGGATGGCGTCCTCCCTCCGCCTGGACGCCACCGCTCTGGTCTCCTGAGAAGGTATATCCCAGGAAGGGCGAGTCTACCAGCTAGCCCCAAACACTGGTGAGTAGCAGGACATAATGTCACTCCCCGGTCTGCAAATCATCCTAACAGCACTGCAAACTGTGTCAACCCAAATTAGCATTCACGTTTGTACTGAGCCAACATAAATGCTACTTACTACAGCGAAGGGTACAGGTCAGTGGTAGAACATTTAGCCAGCATGAAGCTATGAACCTGAGCCTCTCCGCCCCTCCCCCACAAAAAGTTTGTGACTTTTAGAAGCAGTAGAATGAAGTCCTATGTCTTAAATATGTTTAATTTTAACAATTAACACACAAAGTATAGCGGCAGCATAGCCAAACAGGGCCTTGTAGCATTAAGTAAACCGTGCCAGAGCACACTCACTAAGTGTCTGCACTCAGAGGGGCCTCTGGTACAGAATCCTATCTGAAACCCAAGGAAATGGACGAAGGGAAAGTCTAGATCGCAGGATAAGGTCCTCAAAACTCAGAGAATCATCTCTAACACTGTGCTCTCTTGGTCCCCAGGCAACTCTTGCATGTCAGACTTTAGACAGTATCGCAGGAAACTGACAGCCAGCAGGGCAGCCTCCTGGGGATGATGCAGGAGTCACCTGATTTCTAGGTCCAAGGCTCCTGGTCTGCCCTAGCATGACAGTGCAGACACTGACCCGTCACCCGGCACCTGACGCCAGTCTCTGTCTGCCTCCACAGTTTCAGGTGCCAGATGGAAGGAACGTCTCTTGTTAGGCCCTCAGCACGTGGAGCTGGCTTCAAGTAAGGTCTCCGAGCAAGAGAGAAGACCAAGATCGAGCCCTTCAAAGCCACCACAGCCTGGTCAAAGAGGGGTCAGCAGTGACCACACACGGAGCAGAACAGAGTCCCACACAAAGGACAATGAGTCTCCTGAAGGAACGGAAACCAAAAAAGCCGCACTATATTCCACGGCCCCCAGGAAAGCCATTTAAGTACAAATGCTTCCAGTGTCCTTTTACGTGCAATGAGAAGTCACATCTTTTCAACCACATGAAGTATGGCCTCTGTAAAAACTCCATTACCTTAGTGTCAGAGCAAGATCGCATCCCCAAGTGTCCCAAGTCTAGCTCACTGGACCCTAAGCAGACACACCAGCCAGAGCCCACCTTAAAGCCAGCCACGTCCAAGTCTCTCACAAATGGACTCTCCAGTTTTGATCCAAAGTCTCAACAGGTCTCTGCAAAGGAAGATGCCAAAGAGAACCTAGAAACACAGGCTCGAGTGACCCACAAGGGTCCCCAGAAACCAGCCCTACAGAAAGAAATGACACCAGAAGGCATTGTGAGCGCCCAGCCTTGCCTCGAGAGTGGGGTTAGGCCTTCAGCATTTGTTCCAGTTGGAGAGCACAGACTTAGGGGGCCGGAAGACGCAGAGGCTCCTGAAATGCTGGCATTAGCCAACTCTACCACCAAAGCCACCCCTTTCCATACCAAGTCTGCATTCCACACTCCTGGTTACCCCTGGAAAGCTGGCCCCCCGTTCCTCCCACCTGAGTTCCCACATAAAATCCCATCTACAAAAGGGTTTGGTGCCATCTCCCCCTACATGCACCCTGCAATCCCAGAGTACCCTCATCCCTTCTACGCAGAGCATGGGCTGGCTGCCATCTACCCCCCCTACCTCCTGACTGGGAACACGCCTGAGTGTGAGACCACCCTGCTGTCTGTCTATGGGGCCCAGGACCAAAGGCACTTCCTGCCTCACCCTGGACCAATCCCAAAGCACTTGAACACATCCCCATCAACGTATGACCACTACAGATTTTTCCAGCAGTACCACTCTAACCTGCCACTTCCTTACGGGTTTTACAGACCAGAGTCTGCGTTTCCACCATACAGCCTGAGGCTCCCGCCTGTTAGTGGGATCACACGAGACCAGAGCTCTCGCCTGCTTGAAGAAGTAGCCCTGGCTTACCCAGCCTCAGGTCCCTCGGAGTTAAACCTTTCAAACTCCCACAGAAAGCACACAGAGGTTGAGAAGGAAAGTCCAGTTCCTGAGGCAAAAGATCCTTCTAAAGACGGGCAAAGGGATGCAGAAGAGGCCAAAATGAGCCCCAGAGCAGGGAGTGCTGCCACAGGCTCCCCAGGACGGCCAAGCCCCACCAACTTCACACAAACAAGCCAGACATTCGAGGGCCTGTGTGACCTCTCAAACAAAGCGGCCTCCTCGGGAACCCTGGAGCGATCCCAGCAGCCTGAGCAGAGCCTCACCGCCTTCAAGCCTGTCCAGAGAGGCTCAGAAAGTCCTCACTCTCAGCCTCCTGCAGACAGAACAGAGTCTCCAAAAAGGTAAGAAACCTTCTTCAACAGTCTCCAATGTAGTTTTGTCCAACACCAAGTCCACACTTGCTCAGAATCCTTTATATGATCACTTTGCTGAGATTTCTCTTGATTTCTTCTAGCCTTCAGGCCATGAACAGTGACCCTCCAGCGCAGACGGGGACCAGTACCTCTTTCATCACAGAAGCCCCACCCTCCAGCCCAGAGGACCACTCCAGAATAGCCCCCCTCAATCTCTCCAAGAAGGTGGAGGCACACCCTGCAGCCACGTATGGACCCGCGTATGCAGGCGATGCCCAGGCAGACACCCTGGGCTTCTCGGAGCTGCAAGACCTGCCACTCAATCTCTCTGTAAAGGATCCCTGTAATGCCTGGGCTCCGAGGCCTGTCCTCCCTGGCCCACCACAAGGCGCAGAACCTGCTGCGGCGGCGGCGGTGGCGGCAGTGGCTGCGGCTGCTCTAAAGACTGAGACAAAATGTTCTGAAGATAGGACAAGCCATGTGGAGGCACAGGAAGACAAGGCCCACAGCAGGACCACCCCAGACGCACACACGGTGGACAGTAGTGACGAACAGAAGCAGACAGCAGCTGTGGCTCTCTGTCAGCTGGCAGCCTACAGCCCAGGGAACGTCCGAGTGGGTGATGAGGAAAGCACATCCCAGGAGTCCACTTGTCAAGATGCGCCCACCCTGAGTTCCACAGACAACCAGGAGGCTCAGTGTGACCTCAGACCCAAAGGGCAAAAGAGGACAAGTCAAAGGGATGCAGGAAAATCCCAGCAAGGAACTAAAAGGCCAAAGCTGAATGAGACTGTACCAAGAGTGCTCACTCTACGTAAAAGAACCCGGGTGTCCTGAGGCCTCACAGCCTCAGTGCTCTGGCTAAAAAGATGCCTTTCACACTATGTTCTGAGCAGCATCTTCACTTTTTTGCTTTTTTGGAGGAGATGCGGTCTTGCCCAGTTGCTCAAGCTGGCATCAAACTTGTGATCTCCCTGCCTCGGCCTCCTGAGTGCTGCGCAGCCAGTATACCCACAGTTACCTTCACTTTTTATCAAGTCAATTTTTATAAATACAGTTTCTCTTTTCTTCTCAAAAAAGACAAAACACTGTAATCTTGTTCAGGTTTTTTTTTTGTTTTGTTTTGTTTTTTGGTAAACATTAAGATAAATATTAAAAGGTGTTTCCACTTCTGGCTGTAAAAAAGAAAAAAGAAAGAGAGAGAGAGAAATCTGCGTGGCTTCTGCTCTCCAAGGCTGATGAATTAAACTGTGCCATCCTGTTTGTAACTCACCAGGGAAATATACAGAACTAAAAACTAGCTCAGCAGTGTGCGTCAGCTCACAGAAAAGACCTCTCACATATACTATTTTTCAGGACTAGAGAACTTTTACTGTTTTACTGTATTCCTATTAAATATAGTTTTGTGTTTTGATGCCAGAAACATCTTCAGTTTGGGCATCAAGTGTTACATGTAAAGTGCTGTGATTATTTCTGACTGAACCATCCACAAACATTCAGATTTTACGAATAATTTATTTCTATGAGGGAGATGCAGCGCTGGTGAAGGTATAATCAACTTATTCTATTTGCTTATGATGTCACAGCAAACTTTCTCACATAGCCTCATGTTCCAACTCCCTAAGATGATGTACATGTTGATTTCCCAATAAACTCATCGTGAATTTCAAGAACACATAAACCAAAGATCAGCATAAGCTCTATGGTATTCTTTAGTGTTCTTCTGTAACATTCAGCAAGAAAGACTTGGCAGCTGAGGGCAATGAAACTAAGAAAGTGCTTCTGAATTGGCAAATCAATTAGTAGCCATAGAGTCCAGGCATGTACAGATCTTCACCCCTACGGCTTTTCAAAGGCCATCTAGGGGCCCCAAGTCTCAGAAGACAAGATCAGGAGCCCTGGCAACTAATGCTCCGCAGGAAGGGTTCTACCTTTCTCACTCCCAATAGCCCCTCTACCTCTGGACAGAGGCAACCTTTCACCATGCACTCTAGAACCAAGCTGTAGACTGAGCACAGGAGTCCATGGTCCCTTGTTGAGAAATCCTTTTGTCCAGCCACACAAGACGCCGCCCAGTGAGGCTGAGCAGCATTCCACCTTCAGATGGTATTAGCAATAGAGAAACACTTTGCACCTGGTTAAGTGCATCATCTACAGCTTCAAATGCCAACATATAAAGGGGATACTGGGTTTTCATGACATCATGGGATACGTAAGACCAGTGCTGCAAGCCATCTGTAAAGGTGCAGCAGGGTCCGACTCATGGAAGCAGGCCTGTGTTACAGCCTGGCGAGGCAGGGGGAGACCTTCCCATGCAAGCAGCAGGAGACCGTTAACATACACTAACCCAAACTTACTCCTTATGACATAAAACCAGCAAATACAATCATCTTAATTTTCCACCCTGGCTTTTTTTATGTTTGCCAAACATACACCAATATGTTTGGCAAAGAGCAAAACGTGACCCCTCCTGCTCCCCAACAAGGAAAGGCCTTCAGGAAAGAGGAGTGAGCACTATGCCCCTGACCCAAACAAAGCCTGGCGTTTACAAAGTCCTGCGGCATGCTTAACCCGTATGAGAACTCAGCCCTCCATTCAGGAGTATGGTAGACAGCTTGACAGCTTGCCCACTGTCTGTACCATCCTAAATAGCAATCGAGGAGAGCCTGGCCAGCTGCCACCCGGGCCTGAGTGAGGCTTGAAACAAATAGGAGGTGCGCAGCCTGTAGAGAACTGCTCTGTACAAGGTATGCTGGAAAAACACCACCCTGCAGGCGCAGCTGCTCAAAGGGACACTTTCAACAGCATCCCCACGACAACCAGAGAAGACATTCTATCTGCGTATAAAACAAAAGGGTTCCCTATGACTACACTTAAAAAGGGAAAAACAGACCAGAGTCTTATTTGTTTCCCGATTTTGACCTCTCTACATTCACATATGATTGACTTAAGAGTAAAAGCTGCTCATTTTACAGACGAAAAAGAAAAAAATAAGTTAAACAGAACTATCATATAGCCTAGTAATCCTACACCCGGTGCACTATGTAGACCTAAGAACAAATCTGAGAGATACTTATTTCCTCTCACAGCAGCCAGAAGATGGGTCCCCGGGGAGAGCAAACACAGTGGAGCATTGCTCAGCCTTACAAAAAGAGGACATTCTGACACACCACAGTAGAAGAGCCTTGAGATCATTACACTCTACCCACAAATGGCAAAATACTGCACACACTTTATGCTTACATGAAGAATTGGCAAGACTACAGGGCTAAAAAGTGGCATTCTGCGGGGTGGGAGACAGGTCACTCATATGAAATAGGTGTTCTGGAGCCAGGTGTGTGGCGTGGCTGTCCAACAGTGTGAGCTAGCGGGTGTGTGGCGTAGCTGTCCAACAGCGTGAGCTAGTGGGTGTGTGGCATGGCTGTCCAACAGTGTGAGCTAGCGGGTGTGTGGCGTGGCTGTCCAACAGTGTGAGCTAGCGGCTGTGTGGCGTGGCGGTCCAACAGTGTGAGCTAGCAGATGTATGGCATGGCTGTCCAACAGTGTGAGCTAGCAGATGTGTGGCATGGCGGTCCAACAGTGTGAGCTAGCAGATGTATAGCATGGCTGTCCAACAGCGTGAGCTAGCAGGTGTGTGGCACAGCTGTCCAACAGTGTGAGCTAGCAGGTGTGTGGCACAGCTGTCCAACAGTGTGAGCTAGCAGGTGTGTGGTGTGGCTGTCCAACAGTGTGAGCTAGCGGGTGTGTGGCGTGGCTGTCCAACAGTGTGAGCTAGCGGGTGTGTGGTGTGGCTGTCCAACAGCGTGAGCTAGCAGGTGTGTGGCACAGCTGTCCAACAGTGTGAGCTAGCAGGTGTGTGGTGTGGCTGTCCAACAGCGTGAGCTAGCGGGTGTGTGGTGTGGCTGTCCAACAGCGTGAGCTAGCGGGTGTGTGGCGTGGCTGTCCAACAGTGTGAGCTAGCAGATGTATAGCATGGCTGTCCAACAGCGTGAGCTAGCAGGTGTGTGGCACAGCTGTCCAACAGTGTGAGCCAGCAGGTGTGTGGCACAGCTGTCCAACAGTGTGAGCTAGCAGGTGTGTGGTGTGGCTGTCCAACAGTGTGAGCTAGCAGGTGTGTGGTGTGGCTGTCCAACAGCGTGAGCTAGCGGGTGTGTGGCGTGGCTGTCCAACAGTGTGAGCTAGCGGGTGTGTGGCACAGCTGTCCAACAGCGTGAGCTAGCGGGTGTGTGGTGTGGCTGTCCAACAGCGTGAGCTAGCAGGTGTGTGGCACAGCTGTCCAACAGTGTGAGCTAGCAGGTGTGTGGTGTGGCTGTCCAACAGTGTGAGCTAGCAGGTGTGTGGTGTGGCTGTCCAACAGCGTGAGCTAGCGGGTGTGTGGTGTGGCTGTCCAACAGTGTGAGCTAGCGGGTGTGTGGTGTGGCTGTCCAACAGTGTGAGCTAGCGGGTGTGTGGCACGGCTGTCCAACAGTGTGAGCTAGCGGGTGTGTGGTGTGGCTGTCCAACAGCGTGAGCTAGCGGGTGTGTGGCACGGCTGTCCAACAGCGTGAGCTAGCTGATGCCAATGAGCAGAACACTTGGAAATGGCTACAACACACATATTACTGTTTTATTTTTTTTTAGCATGTTTTTTAAAAAGTGAACAATGGAATATGTCAAAATCCATTGAATTACATTTTTAATGAGTAAACTATATCTCAATTTATATTTTAAAACAAAAAGCAAAAACCCTTCCTAAATAATCCCAGCAATGGTCTACTGTGACTGGTCTCTTCCCACACCACCTTCGACAGGGCAGGAAAGGACAGACAGATACAAGACACAGACACACAAAGCAAAGTACAGGAAGGCAATTCACCCAACAGCAAAGCCCGAGGTGCCACATCATGGTGCTCACCTCTTTACAAACTTTGGGTGTCTAACAGCTCAAAAGGGCACAAATGCTAAAAACTAAACAACAGTGCAACTCTGGGCGTTGGTCAACATGGTCCTGCCAGAGGCCTCCTTGCCTGGCACGTCCCACAGATGTATCTCTGGGCCAATGGAGATCGCCAACCCTCCTGCCTCCTCTCCCCGTCTCTCTTCCACAAGCATTTTTCCTAATAAAAACTCTTGCATATTTAATCCTATATGGCATTTGCTGCTTAAGAGGACCCAGACAGATGCCATAACACTATCCAAATGTTCCTTGTTGAATGATGTCATGCAGTGGGACAAAACAGGAGCTCTGCACGGAAGTGTATAGCTGGCCAAAACTGATAGGATCAACTTTTACAGAACTCTGGAAAGTAATCAAACATTTATGGCAACCAGAGGCATAGGGAAGGAAGGAAGCTCCTTAGTTTCAGCACTCATTGATACTTTATCATACCATGTCTGATGCTGAGATACAAGACAGACTGCAGGAACCCAGCACAGACAGTCACTGGGTCATGGATACAGACGTGGATACAGTGGGCCTCAATACATCTGACGGGCAAGTGCCTGGCTGTATTGAGGAGGTTTCTTCTGGAGGTGCCTGTTAAAATAATCAAAATATTCTGTTTTCAACAAAAACAAAAAAAAAACTGCAAGGCAGAAAAAGAACAGGAAAGTATAACCCAAACACAGGGGGGGAGGGGGAGTCTCTGATGCAGCCCAGATATTTGAACTTATCAAAGACATTTAAAATAGTCAAAGGAAAAGCGCAAAATGCCAACAAAGAGACAGAAATTACAGCAACTAAACAGAAGTTGTGAAGTTGAGAGATGAGAGCTGGCACGGAGGGCGTGATGACTGCTGACCACGTGACAGGGTCTACAGCGCTAGGAGACAAGCTCCTCGACTGAGTTAACTAACTCCTCCCAACGTGGGATGCACCAGCCACGAGCAGGAAAAAGTGAGCCAAGCACCAACACCCGCCTTTCCCTGCTTGTTAACTGTGGGTGCAATGTGAGCAGCTGCCTCACACTCCAGCTGGCATGCCTTCTGCAACCAAGGTGGACTGCACTCTTAAAATTCCTAAGCCAAAATAAGCCCCTCCTTCTTTAAACTACCTTTGTCAGGTGTCTGGTCACAGTGATACAGAACCTAACTAATACAGGGGCTCACAGTCAACTGTGCACAAGTAAAAGGCAAAATCAGTAAACATTTAAGACAAGAAACTGAATCCCTCAGTATGAGGAGCGGGGAAGAGGAACAGAACCTAAGAGACCCAAGGGATACAATGGGACACAGCTACACACCAAGATGAAATCCCAGAGCGAGAGGGGGAATGTAGCAGATGGAACATTTAAGGAAGTCAAAGCTGAGCACATCACAAGTTTGAATGAAAGACACACGCAGAAGGCACAAAATCCTCCATTGAGTAAAAACAGCAAAGAAAAGATAGGAGGTTTTAACCAAGTATCCAAAGACGTGAGAATGTTTAATTTCAAAACATAAAACTGAGGGTGGGGGGTGGGGAGAACCAACCACAAAATTAGTAACACAGGTGTATACTCTATCAGACTATGAACACTAATCAAATATAGCCACAGAGAAAACATAGCCAGAACTCTACACAAGCCTACGCAGGCTAGTCATGAAATGTTCAAGGAGCAACCCCCTCCCAACCAAAATGACAAGGACTAAAACCAATGAAGCACCCGAGCCACCTGAGGCAAAGGCTAAGGACCAATGAGGCACCCGAGCCTGAGGCACAGACCAAGGACCAATGAATGAGGCACCCAAGCCACCTGAGGCACAGGCTAAGTGGTCCTTCGATAATGGCTCAAGTCTTTATCCATCAAAGCAAAGATCAAAAACAAACTCAGCCCGACTGTGTGGGGAAGCACATGTGGAAGTGCCCCATGCACATGCACGATGGTAACTTGGCAGAGCTCTTTAAAGACGGCCTCACTGCTCCTTCCTAAGACTTGGCCCGGTCTGCGCTCCCCACGGCTGTGGTAAAGCTGATCTGACCTCCCTGACTTCAGCGTGCCCCAGGAAGCTCCCATTTCCTCTTCTGGCTACCAACATGCTCATCTACACTCTGTCCTCCTGGACCACGTTTATCCAAGTACCTCACCCTGATGTGTGCGTGTTCCTTTTCCTCCTTTTTGAAGAGACAAGGTCTCCCATTTAGCCCAGTCTGACCTCAAACTCACGGTAACCAACAACAGCCTTGAACCACTGATTCTCTTGCCTCCACTTTCCAAGGGTTGGGATTTAGTGCTGTTGCTTCCTATCCATTTTTGCTAAACTGACAGAAAGCCGCATGGTATACAGTGGCTGTGAGAAGAAGCGAGCGTTCAGCTGTGCCCTCACAGAAAGCCGCATGGTATACAGTGGCTCTGAGAAGAGCCGAGCGTTCAGCTGTGCCTCTTCTGAGGTCTAAAATGAAAACATAAAACCATCCTTAAGATGCTCAATGTTGCTGTCACCATCTTCACAAAGGTTTCAGAGTCCCTGTCACCCTTGTGTGACATGACAGGAGATAATGCAGTGCGCCCCTGGCACAAAAAGAAGCTTCAAGGGGGTTCAGTTCGCATGGAGGCTTGCAGGACAGGAGGGAAACTCCCAACAGAGAGATCACTGACTACTTTATTCCGCGTCATGTTTTACAGTTTGAAACAACAGCTTGACATTTCTCACTCATGACAGTCCAGCTGGTGGGATGTACGGTGTCTGAGGTCCTGAAATATGGCCCAGCACACACATAAGCTAGTCCCACAGAAGAAAGCCAAGGAGAAGCAGTACTGCTTCAGGTTCCACAGCATAGCCAAGTTGTAGAACCTCATTAACTAGGTTTCCACAGCTGAGTTATCTGCAAAGGCCTGCTGCCCTCATGAAATGAGCCAGACCAATACATGGGCCTTAATGGTCTAGAAAACCCTCCCACTGCTCCTAAACACTGTGTCTAGTCCTTTCTGACAAAAAACAAAACTAAACAAAAAAACAAAAAACAGAAATAAAAACCAAGAGTGTGACTTTGCCACACTTACTACACTTCCTCACCAACAAGGCAGTCTTAGCTGTAAGAACAGTGCCCAGTTTCAGCCTTCCTCCCTGGTCATCAGGGATGCACAAACCCAGCCATGATGGCCCACAACAATTACGTTGGTAATTATCTTTTAAAAAGAGGGAAGGCGGGGCTGGAGATATGGCTCAGTGGTTAAGAGCACTCGCTATTCTTCCAGAGGTCCTGAGTTCAATTCCTGGCACCCACAAGGCAGCTCACAACTGTCTGTAACTCCAGTTCCAGAGGATGCGACTCCCTCTCACAGACACACATGCAGGCAAAACACCAATGCAAACAAATAAATTAAAAAAAAAAAAGAGGTAAGGCAAATAAATAGTGGTGAGGATGTGAGGAAAGTGGAGCCTTCACACGTGACTGGGGGCAATATATAACAGTGCAGCCATGTTAGAAGAGTCTGCTTGTGGGGACCTGAGCTCTAGACTCTTTCCCTCCTGTTGGGTGGCCACCCTAGTCACGATACGAGGATTTGGGCCCAGTCTTACTATATCATGGTAGGCTGTGTTCAGTGACTACCCTGGGGAGGCCTGCTCTTTCTTTTCTTCTTTCTTTTCTTGTTTGTTTGTTTGTTTGTTTGAATTAGGGAAAAAGTGGAGGAGTTGATCTGGGGTCTGGGGAAGAGGGGCTGTAGGGCAGGGAGGAGTGGAGGGAGGGAAAACTGTGGTCCAGATACAATGTATGAGAGAAGGAAAAAAGCTTTAAAGAAAAAAGTCTTCTTGCTTCTTGAACTGATCCATCACTTCCACTCCCGGGTCTACATTCAAGACAAATGATAGCACATGTCTACACAGAAACTCAGACACGGATGTCCACTGAAGCATTACTCAAAAAGTAGTAAGGCATAGACAACCAAAATGGTTACTTAAACTGCCAAGACTAAGCAAAAGCTAGCGCTTCTACACAGTGCAGTCCCCAGCAGCACCAAAGGGGTGAAACACCACTTAGTAACCATCAGAAAGTACACAAAGTTCAGACCCCGAAGAACAAACACTGAAGTCTGGTTACACGAAATGTCTGAAAAGGGCAAAACAGAGCAGCAGACGACGGCCAGAGCTGCCCAGGCTGGGAGCAGAGTGGGAGTGGCTGTTCTGCAGCGCAGGAGTTCAGCCTGAGGCGACGAAAATGCTCTGAAGTCAAATTACATGATGTTGCACAATCCCAAATATGTCCGAGACCACTGCAAACTTTAAGTGGGTGACTATACAGTATGTAAATTATTACAATAAAACCGCGCTTTTAAAAGCATACGGCTAGGTAGACTACTGCTCTAGACGAGCTCCCTGTGTCCCAGCGCCCAGTGCTAGCACTACTGCTGGGCATCCGTGAGGTGCAACCCACATAGACCAGCGGCTCTCAACCTATGAGTCACAGGCCCGTTAGGGGTTGGCTGAACAACCCTTTCACAGGGTGTGCAGCAAATACTTAACATTATGGTTTATAACAGTAGCAAAGTCATAGTTTGGAAGTAGCAACAATATAACGTTATGCGTGGGGGGTACCACAACATAAGGAACTGTATTAAAAGGTGGCAGGCAGCATTAGGAAGGTTGAGAACCGCTGCTCTAGACCACTCTTCAGGAGGGTCTTCCTGTCCTCTGCCTCCTTCCCTCCAGCTGCACACGAGGACCACGGCTGCAGCGTTACTCCCAACAGCTGGGTTCACGGTCTTTCTGCACGTGCGCTGCACTGAGCCCCATCCTGAAGCTTAGCCCCACTGTTGCTGTCATCCATCAGGACACTGTCCCTGCAGGCACAGTAACCCACTGTGAGGGCACCAAGCCCTACAGCTTCAGGGGTGACAGTACCCCTCACGAGTGAAAAATGGTTCCAAAGAAAGAAAACCAAGTATTTCCAGGGTCCATGGCCATCCAAATGCAGCATGCAGCTGTGACAGGCTAAAGAGGTAAATCAGTAAATTACAAAGGCTGGCATAAAAAAGAAGCCCGGGATATGCACACACCACGCCTTTCCCAGAAGCACTGCTGTGCAAGGCTACCCATACTGAGGGGCAGATGCATGCACTTCAGTTACTTACCCTCTGAGAGTCTCGATGGCAGCAAGAGGCCTCGCCTGCCCAGCTCCGCCAGTGCCAGACAACCACCATGCCAGGCCTTATCCGTCTCCTGGAAACTGAAACCAGAGTTCTAATGTCAGCTCAGGGTTAAAGCCCACAATTTTGCTTTTTGGTTGTTTCTTGTTTTTGTTTGTTTGTTTTGTTTTTCAAGACAGGATTTCTCTGTGTAGCCCTGGCTGTCCTAGACTCCCTTCGTAGACCAGGCTGTCCTTGAGCTCACAGCAATCCCCCTGCCTCTGCCTCCCACAGTGCTGAGATTACCAGCATTGCACCACCATGCCCAGCTCAAAACCCACAATTTTGCAAGAAACACAGCTGATCCACTATCTGGGCCCATGAGCCTTGCAAGACAAGTAAGTAAGACACTCAGACCCACTGTGAGCCTAACTGCCACACCAATGCTACTCTTCACAACGCCCAATAATAATGAACGGACTTTGTGTCAGCTCCAGACCAGCACAGAGACATCTGCAGCATCAGACCAGACCACAATCCTCCAGCCTCAGCACACTCTTCAGACACAGAGTCAACAGAGATCCCACCCAACTCAGAGGACAAAGGAACAGATGGATGCTTTTAAATGGCACCAGTTACCTGAGTGATCACATTCAAGATTTTTAAAAAATGATAAAATAAAATACCCACTGTGTCACATGCCTCTAATCTCAGTACCTGGGAAGTGAAGACAGAAAGGTCACAAGTTAAAGGCATCTCAACTACAAAAGTTCAAGCCTAGACTGCTGAGATACATGAGAGCCCAGCTAAAGAAAGAAACAGAGATGGGGAGGAAGAGGGGGAGAGAGGAGGGAAGGGAAGGGGGAGGGGGAGAGAGGAGGGAAGGGAAGGGGGAGGGGAGGAAAGGGGAGGGGAGGGGGAGAGGGGAGGGAAGAGAAGGGGGAGGGGGAGAGAGGAGGGAAGGGAAGGGGGAGGGGGAGAGAGGAGGGAAGGGAAGGGGGAGGGGGAGAGAGGAGGGAAGGGAAGGGGGAGGGGGAGGAGGAGGGAAGGGAAGGGGGAGGGGGAGAGAGGAGGGAAGGGAAGGGGGAGGGGGAGAGAGGAGGGAAGGGAAGGGGGAGGGGAGGAAAGGGGAGGGGAGGGGGAGAGGGGAGGGAAGGGAAGGGGAGGGGGAGGAGGAGGGAAGGGAAGGGGGAGGGGGAGAGAGGAAGGAAGGGAAGGGGGAGGGGAGGAAAGGGGAGGGGAGGGGGAGAGGGGAGGGAAGGGAAGGGGGAGGGGGAGGAGGAGGGAAGGGAAGGGGGAGGGGGAGGGGGAGGGAAGGGAAGGGTGTTAAGTTTGGCTATGTTCCCAGGATGACTGCAAATTTATAGGCTCAAGCGACCCTCGACCCTTGTACCTCAGCCTCCCAAGTAGCTGGGACTACAAGAACTCAGTTTTGCACCCAACTGAAACAAGGTTTCCCAAGAAACATTTGCTATTTAAACTCTGAGTACTGCAGAGTTCTCTTCAGGGTGTGGCCTATTGTTATTACAATGTGAGTGATTGTTCTCAGACTGGTCAGGGCTGCTCTGAAGTTTCTGTACTCTGTAGCCAACATAAACATGGAAATGCACATCACACACACAAAAAGCAAATCACATGACAGGCTTTTACCAATTCTGGCTGAATTCATTTGACAGTAAAGAAATGTGTAGGGAAATCGTCACTGAACTGTACAGCCAACAGCTACCTCACACATGGGCTATGAAGAGGTCACTCGTGTTTACAGGACGGACACAGCTTGGGCCTTCACAAGCTGCTAGTCGCACCTGTCCTCCCACTCACCACCACTAATAATGACTCGCTCATGATCACAACCCTCAAGTGCCAAATGTCTTACCAGGTGTCTGCTCAGAGGCTGTGATCACCTCAAATCTTGGAGGGTTTGGGTGTTTGTTGTTGTTATTGAGACAGAGTTTCATGTAGCCCAGGCTGGACTCAAACTCACTATGTAGTTGAGGCTGGCCTTGAACTCTTGCTCCTCCTACCTCTATCTCTCAAGTGTTGGGATTATTCCATTTCCAATCTTTATGTCCCTCAGGGTTTCAAATGGAGAGAGATGCTGCCTCACACCTTCCATGAAGATTATCAGCATCAAGGCAATGATGGCTCACATACAGCAGCCAACATCGTTTCTAAACCGCATGGGCGCCGTGAGGCTCCAGGCAGGTGGGCCTGAGAAACTGCTATCACTACTACAGCCTCATACAACAGGGGTCCACAGAGAGAAAGCACAGAATGCTGAGACGCTGAGAATGGGCCTCTGCAAGGACCCAACACCCTAACCCTTCCAACCAGCGTGCTTGCTCCATGTCGCACTGAGGGTTCAAGAGCAGCAATAACGCCTTTCCTCTCCCTAGAACACATGCACAGAGCAGGGTTCACGTCTGTATCTATTACAACAAAAGACACATAAGAAGGTTAGTGAGCTAGAGTCCAACGTCAGACGGGGACTGTGAGCCAAGAGAAGGAACACAGTCTGGAGAAGTAGAGCACGCCAGGGCCCTGTCGCCCCAAAGGGAGTGGGCTCAGGGTGCAGGAGAAACTGGAGGCAACAAAATGTAGGGGAGCGGGGCGGGAGGGAGCTACCTTAACAAAACGTCCTAAGTGACCAGAGGGAACGTGTAGAAACACCCTGAGAGGGACAGCAACAGTGCTTGGAAAGTGATGGAATCCCAGCCCTTCCTAAACCTCTGCTCACTTGGAGAGCAAAAGGGCCCTGCTGTCCTCGGAAGCCAGCGCGAAGTCCAGGCATCACCTGCCAGCACATCCATCCCGTGACCCCCAGGAAGGAGCTCCAGGGACAAGGTCTAAAATCTACAGAATCTTGAGAAAAGAAGCTATGCATGTTTTCTTCTCTCCACACTCCACAGTGAAATCCCCACAGGAGTGTCTTCTGCCCGCACTTCTCCTAGACTTGCCATCGTCCCAGACAGACAGTCTCTGACACTCTCTCCTGTAAACTGCAAACTGCCACTGAGCAGCGAGGCAGAGTGGACCAGCGAGGACCAGAGTGGCTGCTGGTGCGCCGTCTCTAAAGACACGAGGGGGAGCTCAGAGGCTGAGTACACGCTTCCTGCCACCAGTCGCAGGCACACAGACTGACAAGCCCAGAACAGTGCTGCCAACAAACGTCCATGAGCAGTGAGGGTCTGGACAGGGTGGACGCCCCTTCTCAAGCCTCCACTTCCAAAGCCCAGAAAGAAACCGTCACACCCAGAGTGCTAATCACTGGGAAGGGAACAAAGCCAACACTCCTGTCCATGACTGCACCCTACCAGCCCACGGCCCCAGGGGCACACCTACCCATATGCCATCACACGCACAGGCCATGTGTCCCACACACCCAAACCGTCCAAGCACAGGCCTCAGTCACTCAAGAGTAGTAGTAGCCACTCTGGTTAGGAGCAATGAGACATAAATCCAGAACATTCCCTCATTCTAAGATGCTCTGCCCACCCACAGTACAGGCCAAACACCTACACTTGCAGGTGAACACCTACACTTTCATGGGTTCAACACTGACTTCATCTCTTTCTAAAGGTACATAATACATGACAGTGTTGAAAAGAACAACATATCAGATAACTGAAGTTGTCAAGTTTAACTTGAAGAAATAATAGGCTTTGGGGTTCTAACAAATAGCTCTATTGAAAGAAAATATAATAATGCAAAGGCAAAAGGCCACAGTTTGCCTTTGAGGGTGGTGACCTACCTGAAACAGTCCAACACAGACCCCACCACATCATCAGCCAGCTCTCTGGGAAGCCTTCCAGCCATCCGACCAATTCTGAAAGAGAAAAGCCACGGTCCATCACCCGTGCATGGCCATCTTGAGAAGGTCTCCCGTCACCCAGAGGCAGGCAGGCCTTGATACTGCTCAGCAGCCATGCCAAGGGCAGGGCGGGTGGTTCCTCAGGCTCATTCACGGGCACGCGGGTCACCTTTCCCTGAGTAATGCGGACACTGAGCTCATCGCTGACAACTGCCTGAGTACTAGATGGATGCTGTGGGCTCCGGACTCGGCCCTCTCACCTAATGGTCCTACATCCCCAACAGGATCGTCCAGGTCCTGCACGGAGTAAAGCCGGGGACCTCAAGCCAGGTCCCTAGAAGGGTCCTCTCAGTCTGTCTCACTGCGCACTGGTCTATCCCTCCCAGCAGAAGGACTTTGGGCCAAGATATATCTACTGTTGACATAACTACAAATTCCCATGGCGGCCCATTCCAGTCTGTGGAGAGCTTCACACTTGTGATGCCAGGGAGAACTGTGAGGAAGAAACAGCACAGCCTCATTTTGTGTTAGCTGTACAGTTCTCTCAACAACCTAAACACTGAATTTGTATAAACCAACTATTACTAATATCAGCCTTGTTTCATGTTTTCTTCTCTCCACAGTGAAATCCCCACAGGAGTGCCTTCTGCCCGCACTTCTAGACACGCCATCGTCCCAGACAGACAGTCTCTGACACTCTCTCCTGTAAACTGCAAACTGCCACTGAGCAGCAAGGCAGAGTGGACCAGCGAGGACCAGAGTGGCTGCTGGTGCGCCGTCTCTAAAGACACAAGGAACAAGCACTGCCTCTGCCTCCCGAGTGCTGGGATTAAAGGTATGCACCACCATGCCTGGCTTTTTAATTTTTTTTTTAATTTATTTATTTATTTATTTATTTTGGTTTTTTGAGGCAGGATCTCACTATGTAGCCCTGGCTGGCCTGGAACTTCCTACACAGATCGAGCTGGCCTTGAACTCATAGCAATCTGTCTGCCTCTGCCTCCCAAGTGTTGGGGTTAAAAGTATGTACCACATACCCAGCCAGTAGTTATCTTTAAATGTACGTTATATAAAACAATAGCTCTATCATTTGAAAATCTGCAAAGTATTTACAACTCTCAAAGCTCACAAAGTTTTTCAGGAATGAGGAGGGAACACAAGGACACACGTGCCCTCACCTCCGCCCTCACCTCCAGCACTCAGCAATGCCCCCACCCAGGGCAGTCATACGCACCCTTTGGCTGCAGACCACCGCACGACTGTGTCCTCATCCTTCAGCCCAACCAGTAGCTGCTCTGCAAGAACCAAGACACAAGGAACCATCAGCCTATATAATGCTCAACCCTCTTGCTTGAATGTGGACTATCCCACCATCCTACACGCTATGTAGGAAGACACTTGCAGCTGTGTGTTCTATGTTGTCCATAGGTCGTGAACTACGCTGAGAATCTTCATGTTAGCCAGCCACTGGTTACACGTGAGAAGCTGGGGCAGTTCTGCCTCAAAGACAGTTTGGAAATCCCACCACTCAAGAGGCAAAGGCAGGCAGATTTCTATTGAGTTTGAGGCCGGCCCGATCTACAGAGAGCGTTCCAGACAGTGAGGCCCTTTCTCTAAAACGTAAGAGTCTTAGTTGTATTTTTTTTTAACATGAGCGGTGACTTGGGACCAAACGTGAGTTGTCAAGTTTGGTCCCTTCATCCACTGAGACATCTTGCATGCTCAAGAGGTCTTAATTTTATTTTAAATGTGACCCTGTGTGTATGAGTGTATCGCCTGCATGTATGTATATGTACCAGGTGAATGCCTGGTACCTGCAGATGTCAAAAGAGAAGTCAGAGCCCTGGAAACTGGAGTTACAGATGCTGGGAACCAAACCAGAAGGCATTCTAAACAGCTGAGCTATCTCTCCAATCTTGGATCTTAAATTTAGTTACAAGGACTGTTTTTAAACAATCACAGAAAAAGGCATTTCTGCCACTTTCCAACAAGAGGAGCCAATAGGACAATCAGCAGGCGGCAGCTGCCTCCCCAGGTAAAAGAAGGGGTGCGGTCTTTAGGGGAGCAGAGGGTAAAGGAATATGCCTAAGGCAGGTGGGCAGCAACGGAGGAGCACTCAGCCTGGGTCTCTGGAGCTAAAGGATGCTTAGCAGGCTTGGTGTTGCGCCATAGCAACCACACGAGCAACACCACTGTGGTCAAGGACACGGTGCACATGGCAGGTGGAGAAAGTCTGGAGGAAAAGCATGAGTGGTCAGAGCATGAGAGAGGCGGCCGGCCAGCTCTGCCCTCTCCTAGCCAGGAAGTGCTGGTTGAGAACCACACTTTATGCATCACGAGGCAGCAAAGAGGGAAGAGTGGGTGGGCAGCAGTGAACCTGAGGCTGGACAGACTCCAGGCCAGGACCCTGGTAAGTGTGGAGACCTACAGTCGTTTGAGGTGATCCCTGGGGAAGCGTGCTTGGACAGGACAAAATCATGGAGGCCACTTCCCTGAAGACACCCAGGGAGAGAAAGTTAAGAGTCAAGCTCCAGCCGGGCGTGGTGGCGCACTGGGGAGGCAGAGGCAGGCGGATCACTGAGTTCGACGCCAGCCTGGTCTACAATGCGAGTCCAGGGCAGCCAGGCCTACACAGAGAAACCCTGTCTCGAAAAACCAAAACAACAGTCAAGCTCCAGAAAGGCAATGTGGGGGTGTGAAGAGACAGTGGAAAGCTGGGGCTGCTGGGCCGAGCGTCCACGGAGGTCAGGTCAGTGACCATGTGCTCGGTGTGGTACAAGAAGTAAACTAGGAGAGAGAGGGGGAGAGTACGCAGAGAGGGAAAGCCCGACTGTGCTGGAGAGGCAGGCACGCGTGACAGTGCTGTGGGCTGCACTTACCTATCACACTTTCCACCCCCTCGGGGACATCATAGTCTTCATCACCATCAGAAGTCACACTCTCAGACGGCAGCTTCTGCTCACTCCTACCCGGTGCAGAGAGCTGCAGGTTGGCAGCCAGAGACCGGCAGCCACGCTGATACCTACGCAGAGCAAACAGTTCAGGTTGGTAGGTTCAACCTGGCCCTAGGAAATCTCTCCCACCACAGAGACTGGAGGAAAAGGAAGACCACTGATGTGATATCAACAGGACAGACTCACAGCCAGCCAACCTAGGCCAGACGCATGCCCTCACTCTGAAGAACCCTCAGCAACAAAGCTTCATGGCAGAAGGCAATGGCAGAGCTGGCCGTAGGGTACACATGGAAGCTACCAGGCCCTTGCCCTTCCTGACAAGCAAATGGCTGCCTTCTCCAGCTGTGTGGCCTTCTGGCCTCAGCCTGGGCCACAGGTCTACGAGGCCCACTCCTTACCTATGGGCCAACTGCAGCTCTGAACAGATCTCCCAGTTGCCTGGGGAACCAATGATAACATGGCTCATGGTCACCAGTCTGCCCACCATCTGGCTTAGCCTTGACCAGGCAACTCCTCCAAAGAGTCATCATGCCTGAGCAGCTCAGCTACAGAGTGAATTCAAATCAGGAAGGTAGCTTCTGCCTGGCTCTGTAGGCTATGGAGAGGCCCAGGGGAGCAAGGCAGGGCGCTTCCGTCCCCACAGAAGACCACGTGCACTACCCTTCGCCTGGACCCCACAGGCGCTGTGTGGGCGCAATGTTGTGTATGGTGTTAAAGTTATCCTTGTATTTGTTCAAATGTGGCTTTCTCTGCCCTTATCTGGTTGCAATCCGGACATGACATGGTAATGCTTATTCTAAGAATCTCCTGTCTCAAATTCGTGTAAGCACTGCTCCCCGTTTATTCTCTGAATTGTCAGTAATTGACAGAAGAGAGAACAGGGCTGGATTTGTGTTTCCAGAGAGGGGTCAGATCCATTTGGCCATGAGTAGCCATCCTCAGACACCACGAGAGAGCAGCTGGAGGAAAAGAAGCCTTAACATGAGAGTGTCTCGGGGACTGCGGCTGAGAGGTAGTTAGATTAGCCTAAAGAGCTAAAATAGATTAGTATTGATCAATTATTGACATAAAAATTATTTAATAAAATTAAAGTCTCTGTCTCTATTATTTGGGGCTAGCTGGGTTAAATAAAAATGGCCAACTCTGTATATCACTCATCAGCACTGTGAAGACTGCAGCAAAAACGCAGCCACACCTGACATGCTGGGTGGCCACACCTGAGGTGCTGTGAAGGTGTGGGGTTAAGAGTGCATGCCACCATGCCCACCAAAGCCTAATTCTACTAATAGTTATATCATTACATGAATGAAAATAAAGACAAAAATAATGGGAATACTAAATTATTTTCTTTTTTAAGCCTGTGAGCATTAACTGAACACATCTGTTATGTCTCTGAGTACACTTCTGAACACATAAGCCAGCTAGAGTGTAGGTGAGTCTTGTTCAATCAGCTGGCACCCTGGGCAAAACAGAAGGCTGCCCCTCCCACCTGTCAGGCTCCCACCACATCAGAGGCTCCTCCTGGGTCTCCAACCATTTGCCCTTCAGATCTTGGGTTTCAGCAGCTCCCATACATTGTCCATATCTGTTCTCAGAACACCACAGACACTCACAGATCACTAGCCTAGTGAACAGACTGGGTGGAGCGTACGATGAGCATGTGAGACATCTCTAAGCCATAAAAGTAACCATTCCCAAATTACACACAGCAACCATCAAGTGCAGCTCATCAGCAGAACGCATGCATGAACCCTGGGTTCAAGCTCCAGCACCACAAAAATAATCTTAATAGGAATAGCAGCAGCACCTTCTGGTCTTGGTGGCTCATGCCTAGAACCCAGCACTTATGACTGAGGCAGGAGGAGTGTGAACTCAGGGACGCCCTGAGCTCCAGCAGCAAGGCTGTCTCAAAACAAAAAAAAACAGAAAACAAAACCCTGTATTGTAAGGCTTTATTTTTGTACACGTAATAATGTAACTATTAATAGAATTAGGGTTTGGTGGGCACCTGTGTAGCCCCTCAGTATGGCTGTGCAGCACTTTGGGGGGGGGGGAGGCGTGGCGGGGGTTCTGTGTAGCCTTGGCTGCCCTGGACTAGCTTTGTAAACCAGGCTGACCTCAAACTCAGAGAGATCCGACTGCTTCTGCCGCTATGCCGGGCTGCTGCATAGCACTTTTGTGCTGTTTTTCCTGCAGTCTTGAAGAGACTATGCCCATCAATAAGCAAAGACACTTCCATTTCTGAATAAACCCGTGACAGAGTTTTCTGAGTGCCGACCAATCAGAACCAACGACCTGGAGGTCCAACTAAGCAGCACCTCAGGGACAGGCAGGGCGAGCTTCTCCCATCACCACCCACACCTCAGCTACTCTTCACGCTTCAGCTACTCTAACTGAACACACTGGGTCAGAAAACAGCCAACAGGAAGAGCACCGAAGAAAAACGAAAGCTGCTTGCTGTTCAGCCCACACAGCCTCTCCTCTTGAGATGAATGCAAGGTCACTGGCCTATCTTACCTCCATGCGGCCACCTTTGGCTTCAGGAAAGTCAGCCCCAGCCTCTGGACAAGCTTCACGCCGAGCTTCCGCAGCAAAGTCTCACTGCTGTTGGGGAGTCTGCATCCATCAAGGCACTGGAGCACAGAGTGGGCTGCAGATGAGAACGTGCGATTGATATGGCAGGAGGTGGCATGCATCCCTCAACAGGCCAATCCCATGGGCCACACTGAGGCCCTGAGCCCCTGGCCAAGAGACCCTTTTCTCCCCAGGCTACCTGCCAAAAACAGAGTGAAGCTTAGTGTCCCTACCATGCAGCAAGAAGAAGAAAAGGCCCAGAGCACTGGGGAAGCCATCTTGCTGCAAGCAATCATGCAGCAACTAGGTGGCCAAGACACAAGGACACGTGTGGGCAAAGAAGTCATCCAAGTGTCCTAGGGCTTCTGGGTGGTTTGTGGTATTCATGGAGTGCTCACTCAGCACCGTGCTGCAATGGAGGTGATGCTGGCAGAACACTGAACCCAAGCAGAGCATAATGGAAGCTCCCTCTCTGAGACCCCAGGCTATGAAAGCCTTTCACGGGACTAAAGCCAGGCGGAGCCTCGGACAGAAGCTTGGGGCTAGGTCTCTGAGACGGGCCTGAAGTAAAAATACACAAAACTGGCACCAGCCATATACAGGTGAAGAGAAAAGAAGACAGAGCCAATACAAGATGCCTGGACAGCCGGGCGTGGTGGCTCACGCCTTTAATCCCAGCACTCGGGAGGCAGAAACAGGCGGATCCCTGTGCATTCGAGGCCAGCTTGGTCTACAGAGTGAGTTCTAAGACAGCCAGGGCTACACAGAGAAACCCTATCTCAAAAAAAACAAAACAGAAAGCCTGGGTAAAGGCAGGACTGAGTGACAGAGAAGTGCGGAGAGGGGAGAAGGACAGGAAGCACAGGAATACGCTGAGGAGAGAGGAAGAAGTGAGGCTGTGCAACGGAGACGGTGACAAATGAAGTGACAGGCTGAGAGGGGAGGGACATCAGGAAGAGACAATGGAAGGAGTGAACGGGTACAATACAGGAAGTGGCGGGCAAGAGAGGAGAGAGGAAGCAACGAGGAAGGGGAAGAAGTGACGGGGATCAGAATGAGACGACAGGAAAGAGGGAGGACGTGACCTGAGGGAATGAGTGAAGGGAAAAACAAACCAATGGAGTAAGAGTATGAGGTGATGGGGGGGATGAGAGGATGAGGAGAAGGGATAAAACGGAGAGAGGGGAGGGAATAAAGTAAGGAGGAAGGGATACAGAGACATGGAGAGGAGAGGGGGATGCTATGATGAGAGAGAAGATGATGGAAACAGGGAATGAAGGAGCCGGGATGAGGTGACAGGTGAGGTGACGGGGAGAGGGATGAGGTGACAGGTGAGGAGATAAGGTGACAGGTGAGGTGACGGGGAGACGGGATAAGGTGACAGGGAGAGGGATGAGGTGACAGGTGAGGTGACAGGGAGACGGAATGAGGTGACAGGTGGGTGACAGGGAGAGGGATGAAGTGACAGGTGAGGTGACAGGGAGACGGAATGAGGTGACAGGTGAGGTGACGGAGAGAGGGATGAGGTGACAGGTGGGTGACAGGGAGAGGGATGAAGTGACAGGTGAGGTGACAGGTAAGGAGATAAGGTGACAGGTGAGGTAACAGGGAGAGGGATGAGGTGACAGGTGAGGAGACGGGGAGACGGAATGAGGTGACAGGTGGGTGACAGGGAGAGGGATGAGGTGACAGGTGAGGAGACGGGGAGAGGGATGAGGTGACAGGTGGGTGACAGGGAGAGGGATGAGGTGACAGGTGAGGTGACAGGGAGAGGGATGAGGTGACAGGTGAGGAGACGGGGAGAGGGATGAGGTGACAGGTGGGTGACAGGGAGAGGGATGAGGTGACAGGTGAGGTGACAGGTAAGGAGATAAGGTGACAGGTGAGGTAACAGGGAGAGGGTGGAACAGTGGGGGTACATGATGGAGAGATGAAACAGGGTGAGAGGGAGAAAGTGGTGAGTACAAAGGATGATGCATGCCAGCAGGAGATAAGAGGACAGGGACGGCGACTGAGGCAATCTGGTGTCACATGGGAAACAAAGCTGCTGCAGGCCCAGGTGACCTGAGGGCCATGTTTACTGTTCCCAGGCCCCTCCAGGATCAAGTCAGGGCACTTGGGACACTGCAAACCCAGGCCTCCACCACGAAGCCTTCACAAGTTTTCTATATTTCAAATAAGTAGAATAGTTTATCAAAGTTATATTAAAGAACACTGACGGCCCCGGAATGCACGAAGCCCGGGTTCTTACGTGCCTACTGACAGCCAGAGCACCGCACTTGCCTGTGTTCCCACAGCTCAGCACAAACATGCGCTCCTTTGAATTAATCTTACCGTAGGGAAGACAATCTTCGCGTTTTCCATGCTTAAATATTTGAGCCTGAAAAAAAATAGTATGTTTTAAATACATTTCTAAATTTAAAATGTACACAAGTTATTGGAACAAATTCATTGCATCTTCCTGAGGTTCCGCTGTGCAGACACCACCGAGCCCCAAGTGAAGAGGTTCAGTCCGTGACAGAGGAGAGTCTAGAAAAGGAATCTTCCAACAGGTCCCCCCGGCAAGAGCACATCAAGGGAGTCTAGTCCTCCGAGGAGCTCGGATCCTAACCTGCAGTATACAAGACTGAACCAGGAGGAGGTGGGACAGTCCATCCACAGCTACAGATCAAAGGGTCCACACAAAGGGAGAAGCCACACAGTCTTTCCTTACCTCTCACCAACTTAGTCAAGCCAGGAGGAGGGTCCACCCTCCTCACTCTCCTCACCTCTCACAGAACTGGCTTCCACCCTCTGCCACAGTTTACCCTTCAATCTGGTTCCTCCCAAGCTCGCCGCCCCCCATGGTAGCCACACAACATGTACACAGTAGCATGAATGAATCTGAGGGCAGCAGCCAAAAACTACCTGATCTTCACTAATTTTCTCTCAGTAGCACACTAAAACACAGGTCTTCACTAAATTACTGGTTCTTACTAGAACATTGGTCCTCTGTCAATTAAAACAACAATTCTCTCAACAGCTGCAATCTGTTCTTGACCTCCAAATTGTTGCAAGCATGCACCCACACCCACGCCCACGCCCACGCCCCACACATGAATAATATATATTGTTTTGGTTTGGTTTTTGTTTTTCAAGACAGGATTTCTCTGTGTAGCCTTGGCTATCCTGGACTCGCTTTGTAGACCAGGCTACCGGCCTGCCTGTGCCTCCAAGTGTGATTGCTTGGGTTACAGGCGTGTGCCATTAAGCCCAGTGAACAATGTTTTTTTATTAATCTATTTATTTACTCAATCTACATCCCGGTTGCAGGCCCTCCCACCCCTCTCCCCACTCCCCATCTCCCTATTCCTCCAAAAAGGGGAGCCTCCACCCACCCACCCCGTCAAGTCACAACAGGACTGAGTTCATCCTCTTCAGCTGTGGCCTGGAAAGGCCGTTCTGTCAGGGGGAAGTGATCAAAAAGCAGGCAGCAGAGTCCATGTCAGAGACAGCCCCGCTGCCCTCCTATGGGCCCTCACTACACACTGGCCTTCACTAGAACTCTGGTTCTTCTCACTGGAACAACAGTTCTCTTTGATTAGAGCTCTGATTTCACACATTTACATGCATTAAAAACATAAGTATGGGCAGAATGGTGGTTCATCCCTATAATCTTAGCACTTGAGAGTCAGAGACAGGAGGATCACCACAAGTTCAAAGCCGCCCTGGTCTACACGGCAAGTTCCACGGTAGTCTGAGCTACATAGGAAGAACGCTGTCTCAAGAAACAGGCAAACAAGACATAGGCATAAACACACGTTAACACGCAACTCGTTTAAGCTGGCATAAACAGAAGACACAGCCATCAGCAGTGAGCTGTGTTCTGTCCCCTGAGCTCCATCCTCCACATCTTCCCAGGAGGCCTGCCTGCCAGGACAGACCCCTCCCTGTCAGGACCCCCTAGGGCACAGCAGTCAGCAGTGAGCTGCATCCTCCAGGCCAGGGCTCTGCCAGCCTGACAGTCCCAGGGTCACCTGCTGTCAAGTCCCCTTGAGCACACCCAACAGCAGCTCCCCTGCCTTCCGTTTTCCAGCCCACGTCTCTGCCTACATCCCAGGTGGCCAGCTGGCACCAAGAACAACCAAATGGCTAGAGGCCAGCGTGAGCCAAGGCAGTGCGGCCCCACCGGAGCCCAGCTGTCCTACTGCAGCACGCCCTGGGTCTCCTCACACAGCCGAGGCACAAGAAGATGACCTGAAACCCAACCTTGCGAAGATGATCGAGGCCTTTAAAGAAAAAATTAATAAATCCCTTAGAGAAATACAGAAAATACAATCAAATAGCTAAAAGAAATGAATAAAAGTGTTCAGGACCTGAAAATGAAAATAGAAGCAATAAAGAAAACACTAATTAAGGAGATCCTGGAGATGGAAAACCTAGGGAAGAGTAAAGGAACTGCAGGTGAAAGCATCACCAACAGTGTACAAGAGACAGAAGAGAGCAGGGCGCGGTGCCACACGCCTTTAATCCCAGCACTCGGGAGGCAGAGGCAAGAGAGTCGCTGTGAGTTCAAGGCCAGCCTGGTCTACAAAGCGATTCTGGGACAGCCAGGGCTACACAGGGGAACCCTGTCTCAAAAAACAAAGAAACAAAGAAACAAAGAGATGGGAAAGATAACCTCAGGCACTGAAGATACGATTAAAGAAATGAATGAGTCAAAGAAAATGTTAACGCTAAAAAGTTCCTAACACAAGAGATCGAGGACACTATAAAAAGACCAAACTTAAGAATAATAGAAATAGGGCTGGAGTGATGGCTCAGTGGTTAAGAGCACTGTCTGTTCTTCCAGAGGTCCTGAGTTCAGTTCCCAGCAACCACATGGTGGCTCCCAACCATCTGTAATGAGATCTGGTGCCCTCTTCTGGCATGCAGGCAAAGCACTGTATATGTAATAATTAAATAAATATTTTTTTTTAAAAAAAAGAATAATAGAAATAGAAGATGATTCCCAGCTCCAAGGCCCAGAAAATATTCTCAACAAAATCATAGAAGAAAATGTCTCCAACCTACAGAAAGAGATGGCTATAAGCATACAAGAAGTTTACAAAACACTAAGTAGATTGGACTAAAAAGGAAAATCCTCCCATCACATAATAATCAAAGCATTAAATGCACAGAACAAAGGAAGAACTTTAGAAGCAGCAAGAAAAAAAGGTCAAGTAACATATAAAGGCAGACCTATCAGAACCACACCAGACTTCTCAACAGAGACTCTGAAGCCAGAGGGGCCTGGACAGATGTCTTGCAGACTATGAGAAACCACAGATGCCAGCCCAGACTACTATACCCAGCAAAATTTTTAATCACCATAGACGGAGAAAACAAGATATTCCATGGCAAAAGCAAATTTCAACAATATCCATCTACAAATCCACCCCTACAGAAGAAACTAGAAGGAAACCTCAAACCCAAGGAGGCTAACTACAACCAAGAAAACACAGAAAATAAATAATTCCACACCAGAGAAAACAAAAGAGTAACACACACCGCCACCGTCGCCCGCCGCCGCCACCACCACCACCACCACCACCACCAGGAATTAATAATTATTGGCCATTAATATCTTTCAACATCAATGGAAACAATTCCTCAATAAAAAGACAGGCTAACAGAATGGATGTGAAAACAGAATCAGAATCCAGCATTCTGCTGTATATAAGAAACATACCTCAGCAACAAAGATAGACATTACCTCAAGAGTAATGGGGCTAGAAAAAAAAGTTTCCCAAGCAAACAGACCCAGGAAGCAATCTAGAGAAGCCATTCTAATATCTGATAAAATAGACTTTCAACCAATATTAATCAAAAAAGATGGGGAGGGTCCCTTCATACTCACAAAAGGAAAAGTCCACCAAGGTGACACCTCAACTCTGAACATCTATGCCCCAAATGCAAGATCACCCATGTTCGTAAAAGAAACATTACTGAAGTTTGAATCACAAATCAAACCTCATACATCAACAGTGGGAGACTTCAACACTGTAAGTGGACAGGTCAAGACAGAAGTTAAAGAGAGAAACAATGAAACTAGCAAACACTGTGAATCAAGTGAACCTAACGGCTATCTACAGAGCATTTCACCCAGCACAAAAGAACACACCTTCTTCTCAGCACCACAGAACCTTCTCCAAAACTGACCATATACTCTGTCAAAAGCCTCGACAGATAAAAGAAAATTAAAATAACTACTTGTATCGTATCAGACACTCATGGGTTAAAGAAAGAACAACAGAAACCTACAAACTCGTGGAAGCTGAACAACTCTCTACTCAATGAACACTAGGTCAGGGAAGAAATAAAGAAACAAATTAAAGATTTTCAAGAATTCAATGAAAGTGAGGGAACATGTCCAGACTTAGCCAGGCAGTGGTGGTGCACGCCTTTAATCCCCAACCTTGGAATGCAGAAGCAGGTGGATCTCTGTGGGTTTGAGGTTAGCCTGGTCTACAGAGTGAGTTCTAGGACAGCCACCGAGAAATCTTGTCTCAAAAGCAAAACAAACAACAAAACCTTCTGGGACACAGTGAAAGCAGCGCTAAGAGGTAAGTTCACAGCACTAAGTGCCTTCATAAAGAAACTGGCCATCTTACAAAGAGCAACCTATACACTCAATGCAATTCCCATCAAAATTCCAACACAATTCTTTACAGACCTTAAAAGTGCAATTCTCAACTTCAATATGGAAAAGTAAAAAGCCCAGGATAGCTAAAGCAGTCCTGTACAATGAAAGAACTTCTGGAGGCATCACCATCCCTGATCTCAGCTGTACTACAGAGCAATAGTAATAAAAACTGAACAGCATTGGCATAAAAACGGACAGGTTCATCAATGGAATTAAACTGAAGACCCAGAAATAACCATACAATGGGAAAAAAAAGAAAACATCTTCAATAAATGCTACTGGTCTAACTGGATGCCTGCATGGAAAAGAATGCAAATAGATCCATATTTATTACCCTGCACAAAACTCAAGATCTCAACATAAAACCAGATACACTAAATCTAATAGAAAAGAAAGTGGGGAAAGCCTTGAACTCACTGGTACAGCAGACAACATCCTGAACAGAACCCCAACAGCTCAGGCTCTAAGATCAACAATTAATAAACGGGACAATGCCTGTAATGCCAGCACTCAGGGAGGCCAAAGCCGGCAGATCTCCACGAGCTCGAGGCCAGCCTGGTGTATAAAGTGAGTCCAGGACACCAAGGCTACACAGAGGAACCCTGTCTTGAAAGACCAAACAAACAGGGCCTCATGAAACAAGGCAAAGGACACTGGTTAGGAAAAGATCCTCACCAACCCTACACCCAACAGAGGGCTAGTACCCAAATATATAAAGAACTCAAGATATTAAACACCATCAAACCAAATAATCCAACTATAAAGTAGGGTACAGAACTAAACAAGAATTCTCAACAGAGGAATCTCCAATGGCTGAGAAGCACTTAAAGAAAGGTTCAACATCCTTGGTCATCAAGGAAATGCAAATTAAAACGACTCTAAGATTCCATCCTACACCCATCAGTACGGCTAAGATCAAAACCTCAAGTGACAGCATATGATGGCGAGGATGTGGAGCAAGGGCAACACTCCTCCATTGCTGGTGAGAGTGCAAACTTGTACAACCACTTTAGAAATCAATATAGCCCTTTAGCAGAAAATTGGGAATAGTTCTACCTCAAGACCCAGCTATACCATTCCTGGGCACATACCCATAAGGCACTCCACCATACCACAACAATACCTGCCCAATTACGTTCATAGCAGCTTTATTCATATTAGCCAGAAACTGGAAACAACCTAGATGTCCCCCAACCAAAGAATGGATAAATAAAATGAGGTACATTTACACACTGGAATACTACTCAGCTATTAAACACAAGGACATCATGAAATATGTAGGCAAATGGCTCAAACTAGAAAATACCAACCTGAGTGAGGTAACCCAGACACATGGTCTGTGCTCACTTAAAAGTGGGTATTAGCCATAAGGTACAGGACAACCGTGCTGCAGCCCACAGACCCAAAGAAGCTAGGTAACAAGGAGGACCCAAGGGAGGAGGCTTCAATCGCACTCAGAAAGGGGAATAAAATAGACAGCTGAAATGGATGGAGGGAGGAAAAAGGATGGGAGGGGGGTAAGGAGGAAACTGAGGGTGAGGATCAGGTGTGGGGAGCGGGGGCAGGGGGAGACTTAGAGATTCCCAGGGGTCTGGGGTGGGGGTCGCCCTAGCTAAGACTCCTAGCAGAGGGGATATGGAGCCTGAACTCACCACCTCCTGCAGCCAGGGAGGGAGGGGACACCAACCCACACACAAAACCTACCCAAAATCTGTCCTGCCTACGAGAAGCGTAGGGATAAAGATGGAGGAAAGACTGAAGGAAAGGCCCAACTTGAATCCCACCCCATGGGAGAGAGCCAACTCCTGACACTATTAAAGATGCTCTGTTGTCTTCTGAGAGGCTCCACCCAGCAGCTGACAGAAACAGAAGCAGAGACCCACAGCCAGACAATAGGCAGAGCTCGGGGTGTTTTGTGGAAGAGTAGGAGGAAGACTAGAGGGAGCCGGAGGAGTCAAGGACACCACAAGAAAACCTCCAGAGTAAACCAACCTGGGCCCATGGGGGCTCACAGAGACTGAACCACCAGCCAAAGAGCATGCATGGGCTGGACCTAGACCCCGCACATATGTAGCGGATGTGCAGCTTGGTCTTCACATAGGCCCCCTAACCACCGGAGCAGGGGCTGTCTCTGACTCTGTTTCCTGCCTTTGGATCCCTTTCCCCTAGCTAGGCTGCCTTGTCTGGCCTCAGTGGGAGGGGATGCACTTAGTCCTGTGTGACTTGAGCTGCCAGGGCTGCTTGGTACCCATGGGGGGCTGGGGGGAGGCTCTGTCTCTGAGGAGAAATGGGAGGGAGGAGGGATGTGAAGGTGGGATTAGGAGGAGAGGAAGAAGGGGGCTGTGAACAGGTAGTAAAGTGAATGAATGAATGAATGAATAAATGAAAATTTTGGCATAAACACATGTGATGGCATACAAGACACACACACATAGGCACCAAGCTCACAACCAGGTGCTGTCAGGGTCTAGTCATCTGCTTTGCACCCTCTTCAGTCCATACATACATAGTCTCATTGCCCCCCCCACACACACACACAAATAAATAAATAAACAAACAAGTAAACAAATAAAGACTGAGTAAGCTTCCTCATAGAGATGCTGGATAGAGAAGCTGGAACCAGCCTGCCCAAGTGCTGCTGGGCACAGCCAACTATCCTACATCACAGGCCAGCACTGCCTGGTCTCCTTTCCTCAGTCTGTGAAGAACGGACAATGACAATACCCACCTCGCTGAGCACCTAAAGCACATCTCTGTTATTCGCAAACACATTCCCCACAGAACAGAAGACAGACCTGGATGACAATCCCCTACCAAGTAAGTACAGAGTTGTGTTCAGTGCACATCAGGGTGGCATCTGCAGTGGACAGGAACCAGCAGGGAGACCCACAGCTGGACAGGAACCAGCAGGGAGACCCACAGCTGGACGGGAACCAGCAGGGAGACCCACGCCTGGACAGTGTGCACAAACGGGGTTTGCAATGCTTGACGAGTGCTGAGTCCTTATCAAACCCCACCTGGTCTTCTGCTTGTTGTTTGTAATGATTTTCATTTTTGTGTGTTTGTGGCAAGATTTGTTTTGTTTTGTTTGAAAAAGAGAGAACATAAATGTGGGTAGATAGGGTGGTGGGAAGAGTTGGGGGACAGAAAAAGATACGATCAAAATATATTGTATAAATTGTGTTTGTTTGCTTGCTTGTTTTTTCAAAACAGCGTTTCTCTATGTAGCCATGGCTATGTATGAAAAGTGTAACTAATAAATACCTAAAAAAAAAAATTTTTAAGAAGTGTTCCCTGGATTTAGTTCATGTGAGAGAAAACCAGAAGTTACTTCACACTAACTCAAACACATCAAACACCATATATTTTACATATAAGGTATACATTTAAAGAATCAACATCTCTCAAGCAGAAATATGGAGGATTCATGTGGGGGTCAGAAAGTGTCAAAACAGCTCCTGGACCAGTGGGTAAGTGAGGACAGCCTCATCACATGTGGGCACAGCGGGCAGACAACGCCCTGGCAATAGGCACACGGCCATGTGGCACGCTCCCACACCTGCAAATGCCCAGTCCAGCTTCTACTGCCTACCCGCCCCCCACCACCCCGCCACACAAGCCAAACTCAGTGCCTGGAAGAGGGAGAAGCAACAATCTAAACCTTCCTGAGAACAGCACCAACTCTCCCCACCCTCAGCCATTCTAGGGGCTTCAACCTAGATTTCCAAGATGGCACTAGAGTGCACGCTCAGAGAAAAGTCAGGAAGACAGCAACTCTCAGTGTAGCACCCAAGAAAAAAAGAAAGGGAAACCTTCCCTGGGAGAAAAATGAATACACGACTTTGATTTTTTTTTTTCACATAAAAGGCATCTTCACAACACTTAGGGGGTTGGAGCACAAAGAAAACAGGTTACAGCCAGCATGGGCCACACCGCATTTAAAACAATTGGGGTTTGTTGTTGTTGTTGTTGTTGTTGTTGTTGATGATGATGTTGTTCATAGCACTTCTCCCTCTTTCCACTGCTGATCAGTGCTTGCCCTGCCCTGGGGGAGAGTGACTCTCAGCTTCAGAGGAACCTGAACAGTCACACTGATTCACACACACACTCCACTCTTGTGAACAAATAGGAACCAGCTAAAGCCACCTGCTTTTCTGAAAAGCACAGGCAACACCAAGGCAATTACACCACCAACAGCTTGGGGAAAAAACACCTCTCGGCACAGGAGGAGCAACCACATCTGTTTTTGTTGTTCTAGAAACCAGCCCAATGTAAGGTGCAAGCGAAACAAGTTTCCCAGCAATCATCCTAAACCACCACCACACCTTTCTACTGCGACCCACCCAAGCTCGCTTCCCCTCCCTGGGGCATGCTCTCCAAGCCTGTAAATCACAGGCTGAAGAGCCACACAGAAGCAAGTTCACTCTGCTGCCAAGCAAGAGGTGCTGGTTTGAGGCTCCCTGAAGGCACTGCCAAGTTCAAGCCAAGAAAAGCAACTCCACCCCAGGCCCTTGGAGAAAGGTCCCTGCACTGGAGCCCAGGTATGGCTGTCACTGAAATGCAAGGTCTCTAAGAAGCTTACCCATCTGAAACCTTGCGAGCACTAACCAGCACTAGACCAGACTCAGAAACCACAGCATCAGAAGAGCAGGTTACCAGAAGGCATTCCAAGTCCTGTTCTGTCTCTCGTGAGGGCGCTACTGTACGCGCCCATGCCACCTCACAGATGGGACAAGGCCCACGGCGAAAAACCAAGTCTCCTCTACTGCCTTAACACTAAGAAAGTTCCGCATAATGAGAGGCTTAGCAAACCAGCAATGATAGAAATATAAGGCATTTTTAAGCATGTCACACAGGAGATCAAAACCCAAGCAGAAACAGAAAGCCCAGGCTGAGCACCCAGACAATGCCAGGTTCTTGCCTAGGCCAGAGGATCTACCTCTATCGACTTCTTCAGCAACGCCAAGGCACCCACAACAGCTCACTCCTGAACTCCGCTCCCCAGCATCGTAGGGAGGAAACTCTTTTCACTAAGTAGAGCCTAGAACTTTGCAGTCTGGCACATCTGCTGGCTTATAACAAATACAAGTGAGAGATGCTTTGTAGGACTCACTGTCCAAGAGCTGAGGCTAGAAGGGGAGAGCTCAGATACAGGCAGAGCCCAGCCCCCAGGAGCAGCATCCAGGCCAGAGGTGTCACCTGCCCAACAGGCCGACTGCTGAGATCAGTCATCAGTGCCCTCCCTCACAGCCTCATGGCAGCTCTACGACCACAAAAGCTGCACTGAAGATTTCTAGCTTGAGTGGCTCTGCAGAAGACGACCTCTGGGCCACTTCTGGACTCCTAGGTCAGGCCAAATTCTCAGGATATAAGCCACCCCCTGGGCAGTTGCAGGTTTAACCATATCCCAAAGGCAAGACTTCCAGGAAAGAGGGCATTTCCTTCCTTACTGGAGAAGCAAAGCAAGTTCCTCTTCCACCACATAATGAGAGAGATTGTACCACCGGCAGAAGAACGTCACACGTGAGAAGATGAACCATCAAGTTCAGATTTGTTTATGCATGTGTATGAGACAGGGTGTCCCCTATACAGCCCAAAATGACCTCAAACTCAAGATCCTCCCGCCTCGGCCTCTGACTGCTACATGACCAGCATGTACCAGCGCAGCCAGCTCAAGAGAAGCAACTCTTCATAGCAAAAGACCCTCACACTCGCCCACACCAATGTCCTGCGTGAAGTGAAAACTCACGGATGGGAAAGACCTCTGACAACAGGAAAGGGACCAATGTGGAAGGCAGCTAACTCCAGCCCCTCAAGTCTGTGTTACTGCTACTTATTTCAATTTTGAGTACTTTTTAAGCAGAAAATAACCATTTCTCAATCAATTGACAAATGTAAAAAAGTGTGGTAACGCTCCTCCCACTGAGAGCCCGGGCCTGAGGGCAGCCCCACAACACGGGGCTTCCCAGACTCAAAGGCAGGAGCTGCGTCCAGAGAAGAACCCGGGCACGAGGAGGAAGGAGGAACGCCGTATGGCTGAGGCATCTGAAGTCAAAGACGAAAACCCAAAGCTCCCAAATGCAGGCAAGGTCGGTGCTGGCCCCACGCAGAAGTCAGGGAACTGAGCGAGACTAAGGAAGCACAGGCCAGGAGAGGCTTGAGGCTGTGCCAAACCCACGGCACACGGAGGCGGGGAGGGGCAGCACAGAGGCCCTCCATTACTTTGGGCTCACTACAGAAGGCACAGACCCTCTGTCATAACGCAGCCCAGCAGGCACGTGCTGCTATGGAGGGCTCTCCTGACAGGGTTAGGCTGCCAGCACAACCTACTGAAGGGTCCACACACATAAACCAGAGTTTACAGACTCTGTGGAAAGAACCAATGGCAAAACAAAGCATCAGCTGCTCAAAGCTCTTAAAAAGAGCAGAGAGAAAACAACTTCAGGGAGCTGATACAGGTGTTTCTCATTGTCCCCATGACAGGATGACTCAGCAACAGGGCTGGCTGGCCAGTGGCCCAGCTGCTCCGATGACCAGACATCGGTAACCAACCACACAGATGTTCAAAACCAGGCCAGCAGATGGGGCAGGCTTGAGTGAGGGCAAAGGGACTGATGAACTGTAGCATGAAGGCTTGTGAGGGGGGGGTGTGTGTGTGTGTGTGTGTGTGTGTGTGTGTGTGTGTGTGTGTGTGTGTGTGTGTGTGTGTGTGTGTGTGTGTGTGTGTGTGTGTGTGTGTGTGTGTGTGTCTCACACACACACAGTGTTTCTGTCTGTCTCTCTCTTACATGGTCTCTGTCAGTCTCCCTCTCACAGTGTTTGTCTCTATCTCTCTCACAACATCTCTCTCTCACATCTCTCTGTCTTTGTCTCTCTCTCTCACTCAGTGTTTGTCTCTCTGTTACATGGTCTCCGTCATCTCTCTCTCTCTCACACACACACACAGACACACACACACACACACTCAGTGTTTCTGTCTCTATCTCTCTCATAACATCTCTGTCTCTCTCTCCGTGTCTCTCTCTCTTTCACACACACACACAGAAAAACACACACAGTGTTTCTGTCTCTCTCTTACATGGTCTCTATGTCTCTGTCTCTCTCTCTCTCTCTCTCTCTCTCTCTCTCTCTCTCTCTCTCTCTCTCTCTCTCACACACACACACACACACACACACACACACACACACACCCCTACTGTCAAGCTTCTACATTTACGAAACTAAGGAGGACAAGTGATGTGACAACAGGCATGAGGTGAGGTTGTGACTCCAGGTGTCTCAAGTGTACCCCTGCCCACAGAATGGGCACTCTAGAACAAGGACAGACCGCAGGAAACAAAAATCAAGGGCAAATCAGAGATGAGATGTCAACAGGCAAGGCCTGAGGGAAGCATGTGAGAAAGAAGGAAGGCCAAAGAAAGTAAGGGCAAGCAGATACCAACGCCTGCCCATGGGCCAGGTGAGGGGGCGGGGAGTGGAGCTGGGAGGTGTTCAAATGGCCTGCAGCAAAAACCACAAAGGCTAAAGGTAGCACTGGCCTCCTCAGCCTGCAGACTAAGCCAGCTCACACCAGCAGGTGGGCAGACAGCACTTTCTAGTCTTTCAAAGGGATGAGGAGGATGAGGCCTGGGACCTACAGATCCTTTCCCATGGCAGCTGTGGAACCCTGCACTGCCTGCATGTCCATGCGCGTTCCTCCCGGGCTCACCAGGGCTCACCTATGCACAGAGCTGAGCTGCCTGAAACCAGATACGGTACAGCTCAAAGCCTGAATCTACAGAAACACAGCATCCAGTGCTGCACCCCACACTATCACACATATTCTCCACAGAGCCTACTCTGGGGCTGCAGGATGGCTTAGTGGGTAAAGGCTCTCGCTGCCACGCCTAAGGCCAATCCCTGCAACTCATACAGCTAAAGGTGAGACTTACTTCTAGAAGTTGGCTCCCACACGAATGCCACAGCCACAAAATACATAAACACGGTGAAAAGAAAAGCTGCCCTGACACAAAGACACAACCACCCAGACACTATGTGTGCCCTTGACACCATGAGCGTCAGCATCTCTAGAAACAGGCTCCAGAGAAGCCCACAAGACCACGGGCAGGCCTAGCTCTGTTGAAAAGGCATGACCAATGCTGGTTAGTCAGTCTGCACACGCTCTGAGGCAACAGAGGTCTTCCAGATAGAGCAAGGTCCCACACCTATGCCTCAGGTGAGATGATATACCGAGGAGAGATGAAATCCAAGTATAGCTAAAGCCTATTTGGAGGCCAAGGCCAGGACTGGCTGGTCAGGCAGCTGAAGGCCCAGGATACGGGTTCCTCAGGCCTACCCACATAGTTTAGCTAGTCAACAGTCACCTGACCCAGGCACCTGACCCCTTCATCCTTTAAACCACATGTCTACAGTCTCCTGGTACCTGCCGCACCACAGCCTGGACGGACCTATGGATCGCAGTGCCCTTGGCTTTCTTGAGTTGTAATACCATTGTTTGTGAGGTTTCTGTGTTTCAGTAAAATGCTGTGGCTTTTTGTTTTTCTCCATGCTGGGTGAGCCAGGGCCCTCAAGCATGCTAGACAAGTGGTCTCTGGCACTGAGCTACCCCAAACTATACGTCTAGTAAGAATTGTACCTTTAATCAATAATAAAATAAAATTTGAATTTTGTTTTGTTTTTCAGGTCAGTTTTTCTATGTGGCCTTGGCTATCCTGATATCTCCCCTCCCTTCTCTCTTCCCCCACACACCTCGGTAGACCAGGCTGGCCTCAAATTCAGAGATTCACCTGCCTCTGCTTCCTGAGTGCTGGGATTAAAAGTGTGTGCCACCACGCCTGGCAAATTTTTAAAATTTAAAAATAAGAAAACTTAACTGCGAAGGACAGATGGCAAGCAGAAGAGTGTCTCCTGCCACCAATCTACACACGCAGCACCTTCCCACCTTCCCACCAAGCAGCCTGTTCCCCCATCATGGCCACTGCAGGGGATGCAGAGATGGCCCCACAGCGGTCAGAACCTCCAGGTCTCAGGGAAACCACAAGCACACATTACCAACCAGTAAGCAAAGCTAAAATACATGTAAGTGGCAATGTTTTATTTTAAATATTTTTTCCATCCTCAAATATCCTCCATTTGCATTAATACTAATTTCAGGAGTAAAGGGGCCTTCCAGAGAAATGATGTTGCCAAACACTTGTTTCCTTCCCACAAGAGTTAAGAATCAATGCTGCGAGAGGACTGTGCTTCGAGGGAAATAAACTCAATCCTAGTTTCGATGTGACTTGTTCAGAGTTCACCTGTTTCGCCTAGCCCACACTAATGAACAGGTGGATACAAATGAAGCCAAGTGCATCAAAGGAAACATGCAATCCTGAAGCTCGGTGCACCTGCAAGTTTCATCACGCAGACACCCAGCCCTCTGCCTTCAGGTCTGACAAGCCCATGGTGAAACTGCCCCACCCACCCAGCCTAACTTCCTCCTGCCCGGGAGCCAGATCAGACCCAAGTGACCCTCCAGGCGAGAGACAGAAGCAAAGTGGGAGACTGTGGGGACTGCTGCCCCAAGCAGCTGGAACTCCAGAAGCTTCTGTGGGGCCATGCCAGGCACTGTGAGCCCAAGAGGAGACCACCAGAGCTGTTGATCCACAGCAGTTTCATTCATCCACTTCCCAGGATTTCAGTTGTCTGCGTCAGACAATTGCTCACCATGCTCGGGGCAAATCTCTCTAGATAGAGCAGAGGTGCTGTTGCCAAACCAGCAAAGCGCTGTGCCCCAGGCAGGGCTGGTCTCATCGCCTCCTCCCTCGCCAACACACCCAGCTTGTGGGGGCAGGGTAGGGTAGAGACTCAACTTTCTAAGCCTCTGGGAACCCTTTTTACACCTCAGGAGGAAGGAAAAAGAGACAATTTCTCTCCCTCAACACTGGAATTTGAAGATGTCCAAATAAAAGGCACACATGTCTAACTGGTTTAAGTCACTAAAAGGAATCTCAACCCACTGGCATAACTGGCAAGGAGTGGGGCAGGAACCAGCCCACAGTGTCTGCGCGCAATCTACACAGCCTCCAGATCAGGAGAAACAGAAAACCTGGGAAGACACAGAGAGACAAGAAACAGGTGACCAAAGAGAACAAAAAGGCACTCGGGAGGCAGAGGCAGGAGGATCGCTGTGAGTTCCAGGCCAGCCTGTCTACAAAGTGAGTCTAGGACAGCCAAGGCTACACAGAGAAACCCTGTCTCGAAAAACCAAAACAAAAAACAAACCAAAAAAGAAAAAACAACAACAACAATAAAAAAGAACGAAAAGGCTGTAGGCAAGGTATGTAAAACTAGACGAAAAGCAGCCATTGCGGAAACCCAACAGGCACTCTGACCGGGACCTCTATTGCCCCCTCAGTCAAAGCCCGCTGGTTATCACCACCTCCCACAGGAGCCTACACCCCCTAAGCAGGAAGCCTGTCTACCCTGCCAGCCACAGTCTCTATGGCCAGGGCCAGCAGCACAGAGCACAGAAACTCCTGGACCAGGCTGCTGAGAAGCTCGCTGTAGACCCTACAGCCCCTCAGAAACCCAGACTGCTAGCTAGGTACAGTGATACACACCCATAACTAACAAAAGCTACCCTGAGCTACAAAACATGGTCCTTCTCACCATCCCTAACACCAGAAAGCACGCAGACAGCTGACAAAACCGATCTAAGACTAATCCCCTGAGATTAATCATGTGTCACATGTACACACACATATACACGCTAGATAGATCCAACATGTTTCCCCCAAACACCACCGTGGATTACCAGACTTTAGCCACATTTCGCCAGACCTTCCTGTATTTTCCTGATGTAAAACTTTTCAGCAAGGGCTGGAGAGATGCTCAGAGATTAAAAGCAGCGCTGCTCTTCCAAAGGTCCTGAGTTCAATTCTCAGTAACCACATGGTGACTCACAGCCATCTATAATGAGATCTGGTGCCCTCTTCTGGCATGCAGGCATATACCCAGGAGGAATACTGTATATATGATTAATTAATTCATTTTTTTAAAAAACCTTTTCAGTAAGATTCATGCCAAGCCAGAACTGTTGGCACACACCTGAAATTCTAGCACTCAGAAGGAAGAAGCAGAAGTATCAGCACTCGTTCAAGGCCAGCCTGGTCTACAAGTCTCAGGCAAGCCAGGGCTACATGGTAAGACATGCCTCGTTTTTAAAAAGTGGGTAGGAAACCAGGCATGGTGGCACACACCTTTAACCCTACCCCTCAGGAGGCAGAAGTTGGTGGATCTCCGAGTTCAAGCCCAGCCTGGTATACATAGGAGTTCCAGGACAATCAGGGCTACAAAAAAAGACCCTGTCTCAATAAATTAATTAATTAATTAATTAATTTTTTAAATGGGGGTAGTGGTGGGGTGGAAAGTGTACAGCAGGTAGGGCAGGGAGGAAGAGAAATGGCTCAGCTGGACACAGAAAACCTTCAACAAGTTGTTTTGAAGTCATTATTATTGTTGCTATTGTTGTTGCTGGGCTCAAAAGATGGTTCAACAATTAAGAGCACTTGGATCACCACACAGGTACATCACACACACAAACAAAACTGTAACACAAGTTTTGGTTTCTTTGTAAACTTAGTTGTGTTATGTAAATATGTTTTTTTTTAATTCCAAGTGTGGGATTTTAGTTTGGGCTTTAGTTTGTCCACAGCTGATAACTGTCTCCTGTGGGACGTGGTCTCTGCCAGCTGGTAACGGCCTGCCTTGTGCAGCACGGAGAGGGGCGTGGTCTAGGATTCTCCTGGAGAGACGGTGTGGTGTGTGGTGTGTGGTGTGTGGTGTATGGTAATTTGGAGAGACCAGAGAAGGATGGCTCAGCTCAGAGGAGGCTGCTCGCTGCGTTTGCTGTTGGTGGAGGTTGGTGTTGCCCCGAAAGAACCCACTGACCCTAAACAGCCGGGGGAAGTAAAGGTGTCTGCGCCCCCTCTCCCTGCTAACGTTCTTTCTCATACCCGGGGTGAAGGGTTGGTGGAAGGGAGGTAGAGGCTTCGATACCCCAAATAAAAAAGGGTTTAAAAACAAGTGTCAACAACAAACAAATATAAAAAAATTAATTAATTAAAGATTCATGCAAAACATGAAGAGCTCACACCCATATCTCTTAAACTAACCATTTCTACCGACCTCTTCACCAGAGCTGCCTATGAGACGAGGGTACAAGACCTACCATGGTTTATAAATCAGCAGCCCATCCTGTCCGCTTCGCTCCTTACTCCATGCTTCAGGGGGACACAGCCTACACCAACCTCTACTGCTGCAGTCAAAAGGGAAATCACAACAAAGCCCGCTTTCGTCACCGCTCCACACAGCTGGAATAAAAGCCTCTGGGGTCGGACTACACACCTGTACTTGCACACCCCAAAGATGTCTCCACAGACAGAACCTCACACTTCACCAATATGACAAAACAGGCAACAATGATCTTTTATATTTAGTCCGTGTGTGTGGACATGTGTGTACTACAACTGATAAGTGGAGGCAACCATAACTTTTCTAACGATTTAGCCAGGCGTGGTGGTGCCCGCCCTTAATCCCAGCACTCGGGAGGCAGAGGCAGGCGGATCGCTGTGAGTTCAAGCCCAGCCTGGTCTACAGATTGAGTTCCAGGACAGCCAGGGCTACGCAGAGAAACCCTGTCTGCAAAAACAAAAACAAAAAACAAAGATTTATTTCTATCTATGGGTGTGTGTGTGCGAGCATCTGTGTGTGTGCGAGCATCTGTGTGTGTGTAAGTGTCCCCAGAAGCATCAGATCTCCTGCACCTAGTTACAGGGGGTTGTGTGCCTCCCCACAGGGGTGCTGGAACCCCACTGGTGCCCTCTAGAAAGGCAGCACAGGAGCTCTCTCAAGCGCCACAACCATAATTTTTAAAAAAAGACTTCAAAAACAAATTATTATATTTTTTAAAAACTATCAGGCGCTGAGTAAAAGCTATATGGCTCAGTTGCTTGCCTAGCATGTTTAAGGGTCTTGGTTTGACACCTCAGCACTACCAGAAAGAGACGGGGAGAGAGGGGGAGAGAAAGGGGACACTGTGAGTCAAGGAGTATCAAACACCTCTCAGTACTATCTGCTGAGTTAAATATTATCATACGCACTTTTTAAAAACTACTGATATATACCCAAGAGAATTATAAACATAAGTTAAATTTAAAAATAAAAACAAAAACTTCTTTTATGTTCCCAGTGGCATTAATCACAACAGTCAAAACCAGTCACGTAGTAAAACATTTTCTGGCCATAAACAAAGAGTGAAGAACTGACGACACGTGGCAACTGACACGTGGCAACTGACACGTGGCAACTGACACGTGGCACAGGGTGGAGAGACCTTAAGGATACCGTGTTCATCAGTGACAGAAGCCCATGCTGCATGACTCTGTACATGCCCAGTGTCCTGAAAGTCCCCTCCACAGACAGATGCAGTCGGGGGCCCCTGAGGGGAGACAATGGAGGCTACACAACTGTGGGCATAGATAGCAAAACGAACGATCCAACTGAAGTGTTCATCGCAAGCACATCATGTCTTGATTTCAAGCTGCTAACACAGCAGCGTGGGAGCACAGGATAGGTTTCCCCCCTGGGTGTGCTGAATGGCAGACCTCTGCAATGGCAGCATTCCCCCATTCCCACCAGCAGGACACACAGCTGCAGACGCAGGTGGAAGGCGTCCAGAGAGCCTCCACTCACCATCCATCCTCAGTCACACGGCCCTGGCCCTGACACCTCCCACCCAGCATCAAGATCTGTGTAGGTGTGCAGAAAGCCAAACCCAAGATGCCTTCAAACTTCTCCAAAGGATGGTGCTTCTGAGTGACCTGTCAGCTGCCACTACCGCCAAGACAAGGACAAGAAGCACTCTCAATCTCAGCCACTGCAGGAAAAACAGGAAGAGGCTGCTGACCCTGGAGCCCTGACCCTGGAGAAGGTTATGTGCAACTCTGCAGAATGGCCAACCTCAGAGACCATGGCCTGACAGAGCTACCCGAGCCTTCCTCTAGAATGCTGACTCTTAATACCACGGCGCTCCAGAGCCTCTGTGACCTTGTAGACAAACTCCAGACATGGAGAGGTACCATGACCCTCTGAACTCTGACCACCTAAGACAACAAAACCTTAGGATCCACCTGTGACCTCCTGAATGCTGGTCCAGAAGCCTCCTAGCCTTGCTCACAAGGCTACATCCTCTTTGTGATTTCACACTAGAGCTTTTCTTCTTCTCAATATTAAAAAGCCATATACCAGACAAGCAGAGAAGACCAGCACTTAGGCAGGTTGGGCACAGTGGGCATCTCCAGGTGGGTCCCCATGTCTAGGTACTAGAAACTCTGCCATCCACTTATCCCACAGGAATTGGATGTCAAGCCCTCCGCCTTCTTTCACTAGGGCTAGCTTCACTAACTGCTCCACAGCAAAACTAAACAAACCCTGCAAGGATGTGGCTGCAGTTCCACAGGCACCGCTGCCCTCTAGTGGTGAAGCACAGCTCTGCAGCGCTCTCCTGTGAGCCACCACTCCAGACCAGGCTCATACACAAAGCACACAGAAGTAGAAAATGAAAGCACAACCCTGTGATGTGAAAGAATTGAGCTCCAGTAACTTGGATGTAGAGTGAATGGAACCATCAGTTTGGGCGCAGTGCCAATCCCTTCCGTCCCACAGCTCCACAAGCTGTCCCTGGGGCAGAGCTCACCAGGGCCTGCAGCATCCCATCCATGGCAATGACACCTTCAATGGTCTGGAAGGAAGAGTGGGACAAGGTGCAAAGGCTCCAGTCTAAAAAGCTGGCCATCTTTCTCTGCTTGACGTCAGGCCGTGTGATGAACCTGCAGGGGGGAACACACACAGGAGATGCTCAGTAAGACTCCAGTGTTGGAAAGTCGCCCACATCCCAGTCGCCTTAAACAGGTCAGCGGCTTACAAACATGGAAACCAAGTCCCTGACCGTCATGGCCCAGCAGCCGGTTCCCCATCAGAATCTCTCAGGAAGTTACTCACAGGCCTCACCACCCTGCCCACTTCCCTCCTGGCCCCAACTCACCCAGATGCTTCACAAATCAATGGACATCTTTATCCCCATCACGACCAGGGAACACCTGCCTACCTCCCAGCCCCAAGTCCTTCCAAGTATACCCCCCTAACCTCAGCATTCATCCTCAGCAGCCTAGTCCAACAGCCAAGCCCAGCCCAAGGACCGCTCTCCACCACAGCCTTTACAGGTCACACAACCTCCATCCAACACCCAGCTGGCGACCTGAGCCCAGACATCAGGCCCACAAGGAGGGGGAGAAAGAGAAAAGAAAGGGAGAGACAAAGTGGAGAAGGGTGGACAGAAGGTGCTGCCCCCCTAAAGGAGACTCAAAGACAACCGCAGGGGACTGACTGCCAAAGGAAAGCTGAACAAGGAAGGACACCAATGAGGTAGCAAAGTCTGTGTCGGGGGGAAGGAGCCACGAGACGCACAGCTGTAAGAACAGGGTCTGATGACTGTCCTAACTGCAGTGTCAGGTAGGAGCACAGAAACTGAGGTGTCAGCAGGTGACCGTAAAGTAGTTCCTTGTGAATAATGGAACTGTCTGCAGGGAAGGGAGGTACGAGTCCTGGGGACTGAGTGGTCCACTTTGGGGTGTTCCACATGCAATGCCCAATAGGGAGTCACATGAAGTACCAGCCAGTGTGTTCTGTGAGGCCACAGTTCAGAGACAAGTCAGAAGTCTGATATCCGCTCACCCTCTGGTGGCCTGACTATCTACCCAGTCCTGGTCACTGCGCCTGACTAGCCAGTTAGAGTTCCATCCACAGTCTTGTTAACAGATCCTCTCAGCACACACCGGCTGGTACCAGCAGACTGCGCTCCAGCCCCACCCAGAACTCGTACAGCCAAGCACAAGTGGACCGCTGGCACTCCTCATCATCCGATCAGTGGTAAAGACCCCACGTCCTGTGGGTCACATCTCACAGGGCACCCTCGGGGTTCAGGCGACCCTATTTCCATACAGCCTGGCCCAGTTCTTGCCTGACCCAGTGCTCCTCCTGTTCACTGTAGGTGCACACGGGCAGGGCTTTTCCCTAAGCAGCGCCTACACAGGCTGGTATTTGTCCTCCACCTTCATCCTGCCAGGGCAAAGTACACCATTAAAGATTAGAAAAATGTGAAGACGCTTGCTTTGTTACCAGGTGCTAAAGAAGAAGCAAAATTGAGGCGTCACCAGGCCAAGCTGCAGAAGCAACAGGGCGTCCAGCGGCACTGACAGCGACGAAGAGGGAGAGCAGCAGTGTTGGCATGTTGTGTTGAGATTATCCCTGTACTTATTCAAATGCTGGTTTCTCTGCCCCTTATCCAGACATGGCATGGTAATGCTTATTCTAAGAATCTCCTGTTTGAAATTCATTTACGCATCACCCCGCCCTCCCGTTTATTCTCTGAATTGTCAGCAAAGCTGATCGGCCAATAACTGAGCAGAAGAGAGAACAGGGCTGGACTTCCATTCTCCGCGAGGGGAAGGGAAAGGAGAAATCTGACCATGAGGAGAGGCCCAAGACAGCTGGAGCAGAGGAAGCCTTACAGTGCAGGGGTCGGGGATCCTGGCAGGGAGGTAGTTAGGTTAGCTTGCAGGGTTAATTTAGACTAATACTGCTCAGTTATTGTGCATGGAAACTTGTTGGATAAAACTAAAGTCTATGTCTTGATTATCTGCAGCTAGCCGCGTTGGATTAAAAACTGCCAACTTTAATATATACACTCAACAGGTGACCCTGGTGGCTACCAGCAGCAGAAACAGAGGACAGCGCCTTTAAACAGCAACAACTCAAAGCAGGCATCGTACAACAAAAGGCAGCTGGACAGGTCAGCACACGGCTGGAACAACAATGACAGCAAAAATAGAGAAAGACATGAGTAGGGAATTCAGACTACAAGACAGAGGCTGTGAGGAGCCAAAAAGATACCTACAAGCCCTGTGTTCCTGAGAACCGTCAAGGCCGAGGGCCTCAAACTACCCAAACACTGAACATTACCAAGCACTTAGGAATCCCAATACCTACACCTCAACACCACCTGATGCCAAGCACTGAGGGGCACAGACACTCCTAAAGCTCAGGGTCCCGGAGCCTTTGGCTTTGTAGGACTCAGGACACCTGTATCAGAAGCTTGCACAGGACCCCTAACCCTGAGGACACCACCCGGGGCTGCTTCTGCCTGCTTATCCCTGAAATTTGATTCTATCAAATGCTAAGGTGCACAAGACACCAGCAGCAGCACTGGCGTTTCCACTGCCCACCTGGGAATTCTACCTAAGCACAGCTAAGGCGTCCCCAGGCGGCTGAAGCCAGTGGCTGGATTAACTTCAACACGGCCTCAGAGTGAAACGGCAAAGGACAAGTAACAAAGCCCACTCTGTAAGAATCCGTGTGTTTGTATGCTTCAAATTAGTGCAAAATAAAGACTAACTGAAATATGAAATATCCACACAGTGATTCTAGAACTAGTAGTTAGCTATTAGAAGGGAAACTCCTCCTGGCACAAACTCTATGTCAGTGGTTCTCAACTGTCCTAACACTGCAACCCTTTCATACAGTTCCCCATGTTGTGGTGACCCCCAACCATAGAATTATTGTCATTGCTGGTTCATAACTGTAATTTTGTTACTGTTATGAATCATAATGTAAATATCTAATATGCAGGACATCTGATATTTGACCCCTGTGAAAGAGTCGTTCAACCCACAAAGGAGCTGAGAACTGCCTCTCGATACTAAAGAAATTCCAAATGGAATTAATTGTTACAACAACAACAAACACAGAAAAACATAAATTACTCCTAATAGGTTAAGATTTAAGTTTTAACAGTAAAAATAGCCAAATACATTTTTTTTAATTCTGTTTGACATTAAACTTAAAAACTGGACTGAAGAGATGGCTCAGGGGTTAAGAGCACTGGCTGCTCTTCCAGAGGTCCTGAGTTTAATTCCCAGCAACCACATAGTGGTTCACAGCCATCTATAATGTGATCTGATGCCCTCTTATGGCCTGCAGGTGTACATGCAAGAAAAACAACTGTATACATAATAAATAAATAAATCTTTTAAAAGTAAAATAAGCTGGGCATGGTGGCGCATGCCTTTAATCCCAGCACTTGGGAGGCAGAGGCAGGCAGATCGCTGTGAGTTCGAGGCCAGCCTGGTCTACAAAGCGAGTCCAGGACAGCCAAGGCTACACAGAGAGACCCTGTCTCGAAAAACCAAAAAAAAAAAAAAAAAGTAAAATAAAATAAAATTTCAATCTTTATTAAAAAAAAAAACTGGACTGCAGATTTTCACCCTTCCCTTTGTTCCTACAAACCAACCCTCCAGCCTCACCCCAGCTCTACAACTGAACACCTTCTGCAGCCTCCCCTGCCCCCTGACCTCCCGTGGACCCCACAGATCCTAACCTTTACCCCACCCCCAGCAGGACACCCTGCTAACCCCAAGGCCACTCCTGCCAGGGACCCAGCAGGACAACACTAGAACGTCACCTCTCCCTCAGCTCCTCTAGGTCCAATCCCCCAGCCTCACCCCCTCCTGCGTCTATGGCGCTGTCCTCCCTGACCCATCCTCAACAGATCACAAAGACCTTCTCTTCCTTCCCCCAGCATCTCCCACGATCCCAGCCCCCAGCACCAGCAGGCGTTCCTGGGAACACAAACTGAGCAGGCCAGGGAAACAGGTAAACTGACTAAAGACCCTCACCACTCCCTTCTCTCCTCCAAATTTAATTCCCAGTCTCACCTCTGCTCAGCAACAGAACACTGGCTGCAGCTTCCTCCTGTTCACATCTCCTGTGGATTCCACAGACTCCCCACCCCACACTGCCACCGCCCAAACACACTCTCCCACCCACTGCTTTAGCCTAGTTCCAGACACCAGCGCAGCAGGCCCGCTGCTAACCCACAGGCCGCTCCTGCCAGGGACCAGGCAGGCTGACAGCATATCTTCACCTCTTACTCTGTTACCCCAGATCCAATCCCCAGTCCCATCCTGAATTCTGTAACAGACACCTGCAGCAGCCTCCCTGCCCCGCCCGCCATCTCTAGTCGACCCGCAGGTCTTCCCCTCCTAACTCCACATCCCTCCCTACCTCCCACTTCTCCCCCCACCTGCTGCTTTAGCCCAAGCCCCAACTCCAACAGGCTCTCCTTGCTAATCCACCCACAGGCTGCTCCTGTGAGGGAACCTCTCCTTCCGCTCCTCAGGTCCCCAGCTCTGGGTGTGGCCAGCCCTGGGGTGACCGCTCTTCACTATCCGATTCCAAGGAGACAAAACCAGTAGACTCTGGCTGACACTCTGCTCTCTCCGTCCTGGGATGCTTCAGACTCCTAGCATGTCTCTAATACTAAGTGTGAGTCCCAATACCCAGAAACAGACTTTCCCGGGACCCCACTGGCCACACCCATCGTGGCCACAGCAACTCTTATGAAGGAAAGCATTTCATTCGGGCTGGCTTGCAGTGTCAGAGGGTTAGTCCAGTCTCATCGTGGCGGGAAGCACGGCAGCGTGCAGGCAGACATGGTGCTGGGGAAGCTGAGAGCTCTACGTCAGCCATCGGCAGGCCGCAGGAAGTGACTGAGACACACTTCCTCTAACAAGGCCACACCTCCTAACAGTGCCGCTCCTTATGGACCTATAGGAGCCATTTTTATTCAAACTACCACACAGGTCCACAGAAAAGTTCCTACCAAGCAACACACAGCCTTCACACTCCACTAAAAGCCAAAGTGGAAACAGAAACAAAGGAACAAAACACCGCCCAACAAGGACAAACCCAGATATAAGCTCCCCAACCTATGATCATGCCAATCCCAGATGCCTGGACGCCAGAGTAAAAGTCCAATCAATAACTTCCAGGGCACTGTGTCTCCACTAGACCCCAGCAGCCCTACCAAAGCAGGCCCTGAATATTCCAACACATAAACAGCCTGTGCAAAGAGAACGGAGGTCCTTAAAGAGGAAATGAATAAATCCCTTGAAGAAATCCAGGAAAACACAAACAAACAGTGGAAGAAAATGAGTAAAAATTTTCAAGGCCTGAAAAAAAAAAAAGGCGGTGGTGGAGCACACCTTTAGTCCCAGCACTCAGGAGGCAGAAGCAGGCAGATCTCGGTGGGTTCAAGGCTATCCTGGTCTACAGGACAAGTTCCAGGACAGTTAAGAATAGACAGAGAAACAGTCTCTCAGAAAAACAAACAAAACCCAAAACCGCCAGGTGGTCGTGGGACATGCCTTTATTCCCAGCACTTGGGAGGCAGAGGTTAGTAGACCGGCCTGGTCTACAGGGCATCTCAGGGCAACCAAGGTTACTTACACACACACACACACACACACACACACACACACACACACACACACACACACACACGCTTCACCAGCAGAATATAAGAGGCAGAAGACAGACTCTTAAGCACTGAAGATATGACAGAGGAAATAGATACATCAGTGAAAGAAAATGCTAAATCTAAAAACTCCTGACACAAAACATCCCAGAAGTCTGGGGTGCTACAAAAAGACCAAATCTAAGCACACTAGGACTAGAAGAAGGAGAAACCCAGCCCAAAAGCCCAAAAAAATGTTCTCAACAAAATCATACAAGAAAACTTTCCTAATCTAAAGAAGGAGATGCCTATAAAGGTACAAGAAGCACACAGAACATCAAAATAGATTGGACCAGAAAAGAAAGTCCTCTAAGCACCTAACAATCAAAACACTAAACATACAGAGAGAAGAAAGAATATTAAAACCTCCAAGGAAAAAAGACTAAGTAACATATAAAGGTAGACTTTCAGAATTACACCTGGCTTCTCAGTGGAGATTCTAAAGCCAGAAGGTCCTACACAGATGTGCTGTAGACTCTAAGAGACCACAGATGCCAACCCAGACTATTATACCCAACAAAACCTTCAATCACCGTAGACGGAAAAATAAGATATTCCATGATAAAGCTAGATTTAAGCAATATTTATCTTCAAATCCAGCCTTACATAAGGCGCTGTTATCATCAAGAATGAGATGCCATGCAGCAGATCTGAGATGGAGAGATTTATTGAGGGAAGGAAAGGGGGGAGGGTTAGGGCCTGAGTGGGCCATGAGGGGAGAGAGGCAGAGACAGGGAGACAGAAAGGGGGGAGCACCCCTCGGGGAAACAGAAAGGGGGGAGCACCCCTCAGGGAGACAGAAAGGGGGAGCACCCCTCGGGGAGACAGAAAGGGGGGAGCACCCCTCAGGGAGACAGAAAGGGGGAGCACCCCTCAGGGAGACAGAAAGGGGGGAGCACCCCTCAGGGAGACAGAAAGGGGGAGCACCCCTCGGGGAGACAGAAAGGGGGGAGCACCCCTCAGGGAGACAGAAAGGGGGAGCACCCCTCAGGAAGACAGAAAGGGGGAGCACCCCTCAGGGAGACAGAAAGGGGGGAGCACCCCTCAGGGAGACAGAAAGGGGGAGCACCCCTCGGGGAGACAGAAAGGGGGGAGCACCCCTCAGGGAGACAGAAAGGGGGAGCACCCCTCAGGAAGACAGAAAGGGGGGAGCACCCCTCGGGGAAACAGAAAGGGGGGAGCACCCCTCAGGGAGACAGAAAGGGGGAGCACCCCTCGGGGAGACAGAAAGGGGGGAGCACCCCTCAGGGAGACAGAAAGGGGGAGCACCCCTCAGGGAGACAGAAAGGGGGGAGCACCCCTCAGGGAGACAGAAAGGGGGAGCACCCCTCGGGGAGACAGAAAGGGGGGAGCACCCCTCAGGGAGACAGAAAGGGGGAGCACCCCTCGGGGAGACAGAAAGGGGGAGCACCCCTCGGGGAGACAGAAAGGGGGGAGCACCCCTCAGGGAGACAGAAAGGGGGAAGCACCCCTCAGGGAGACAGAAAAGGGGGAGCACCCCTCAGGGAGACAGAAAGGGGGAGCTGAGAAATAAGAGTGCAACAGAGATGAGGTGGCAGATTGGTCTTTTTAAATCTGGCACACACCTGGCAGCAGGTGATAATGTCAGAGGTTGTTAAGCAACCTGGAGGCAGGCTAGCAGATCTGCTTGTGAACTAACAAGACCCACATGGGGAGACGGTACGGCAGAGTCGGCGTATGTTTAGGTGGCTGCTGAGAGACGGCCTCAGCACAAGCCAACAGCTGTAGGTCTCCGTGTCCTTGTTTGTTTGGGTTTTGTTTTTTAATTTTGGTTTTTGAGACAGGGTTTCTCTGTGGTGTAGCCTTGGCTGTCCTAGACTCACTTTGTAGACCAGGCTGGCCCAGAACTCACAGCAATCCACCTGCCTCTGCCTCCCAAGTGCTGGGATTAAAGGCATGCACCACCATTCCCGGTGAAGCCTCCATGTCTTAAATAAACAGCAAGCGGGATTTGTGAAAGCCCAGAAATACAAACACAAAAGGATATGCCTTCTTAGGCCTAATGGTGATGGTGCCACACGCCTTTAATCCGACAACACGGGAGCCAAAAGCAGGCAGATCTCCGAGTTGGAGGCCAGCCTGAACTGCAGAGCAAGCTCCAGGACACCCAAGGCTACACAGAGAAACTCTGCCTCAAAAAACAAAACAAAAACAAAAAATTAGATAGTATGTATGCCTTCTTCTCTGCACTTCTGAAACTTTCTCCAAAAATTAGCACATATACTCAGACACAAACCAAGTCTCACCAGACACAAGACTGGAGTAACCCCTGCACCCCATCAGACCACCACGGACTAAGCTGTGTACCAACAACAGAAACAACACCAAGCTTAAGAACTAACGGAAACGCAATGACTCTACCGAGTGAGACATGGGTCAAGACAGAAATGAGGCTTTCTAGAACCCAATGAAAATGAAGACACAGTGTACCCACACTTAGGGGACATAACGGAGGCAGAAGACACAGTGTACCCACACTTAGGGACACAACGGAGGCAGTTCTAAGAGGCAAGTTCACAGCTAAGCACCTACGTAGAAATAAAAATTAATAAAATAAAATAAAAAATTGGAGAGATCTTAAGACTAGCAACTTAACAGCACACTCGAAAGCTCTAGAACAAAAAAAAGAAATCTCACCCAAAAGGAGTAGATGGGAAGAAATAATCAAACTCAGGGCTGAAATCAATGAAACAGAAACCAAAAGAATAATACAAAGACTCAATGAAACCAAAAGCTGGTTGTTTGAGAAAAGTCAATAGGTCAACTAAACCTTATTCAAATTAACTAAAAGATGGAGAGAAATGTCCAAATCCGCAGTGGGAGTGGAGACATAACAACAGCCACAGTAGAAATCCAGAGAATCGATCACAACGACACACTTACTTCAAAAGCCTGTACTCTGTTCAAATTGGAAAATCTGAAAGAATCAGGTGATTCTCTCAATAGGTGCCACTTACCAAAGTTAGCTCAGATCAGGTAAGCAATTTAAACAGACTTACAGCCCCTAGTGAAATAGGAGCAGTCATCAAGTCTCCCTACTAGAAAAAGCCCAAAGCAAGACGGTCTCAGCACAGAATTAGATGACACACTTTCAAAGAAGAGTTAATACCAATACTCCCAAATTATTCTACAAAACAGGAGCAGATGGAACACTGTCCGGTTCATTTCATGAGGCCAGTTACCCTGATACCCAAAGCACATGAAGACCAAAAAAGAAGGAATTAGAGACCGATTTCCTTTATGAACGTAGATGCAAAAATACTCAATAAAATACTTGCAAATAATATTCTACAACACATTAAAAAGATCATCCACCATGACCAAGTAGGCTACATCCCAGAGATCCAGAGATGGTTCAATATACAAAAATCAACAAATGTAATCTACAGATAAACAAACTGAAAGGAAAAAAAAACCACATCATCACCTCATTACATGCAGAAAAGGCCTTTGAGAAAATCCAATGCCCACTCATGATAAAAGTCCAATACCTCTTCATGATAAAGTCCTTCCCCCCCCCGTGGTGGGGAGGGGGATTATTCTGTTGTTTTGTGGCTGGAGAGACAGCCGTGGGTGCTAGGAACCAAACTCTTACGTTTCGGTTGTGAGCCTAGCCTTCAACAGCTGAGCCGTCTCTCCAGACCATGGGTCTCTGGTTCTTGTGGCTTGACTTGGGGATCTTCTCCATCTGTTGGTTTGCCTTGAGCCAACTTTGATAGACGGGTTTTGTTTCAGCTTATTATTTTGTATTCTGTTATGTTTTGCTGTTATCTCTTAGAGACAGAAAAGGAATGGATCTGGGTGGGAGGGAAGGTGGAAAGAAACTGGAAGGAACAGAGGAAAAGGAAACTGTGATCAGGGCGCATTGTGTAAGGAAAGAATCTGCTTTTACTAAAAGGGGGGAAATAAAATAAAGACATAAAAAATCAGAGTTTAAAACTTTAGTCTAGAGCTGGAGAGATGGCTCTGTGGTTAAGAACAGTGGTTGCTCTTGCAGAGTCCCAGCACCACAGGGCGGCCCACAACCATCTCTAACTCCAGTTTCAGACGATCTGGTGCCTCTTCCGGCCCCCATGGACACCATGCCCAGACACGCATGCAGGCAAAACATCCACACACATGAAATAAAAGTAAGCAAATCCTAAGGAAAAAAAAAAGAGTTCAGCAAAGCACAGTGGTGCACGCAGCACAGAAGAGGCAGCCAGGGTTATCATGAGTTTAAGGCTTAACTACATAGAAAGCTCAAGTCCAGCATGGGCTACAGCTTAACTACACAGAAAGCTCAGGTCCAGCATGGGCTACAGCTTAACTACACAGAAAGCTCAGGTCCAGCCTGAGCTACAGCTTAACTACACAGAAAGCTCAGGTCCAGCCTGAGCTACAGCTTAACTACACAGAAAGCTCAGGTCCAGCATGGGCTACAGAAGAAGACCCTGAAGGAACAAGAAACAAAAACTGGGGAAGGGGAAGGTTCCAAAGACTGGAGGAAGAAGGAAAGGGGAGGAGAAATTTTAGTCCAAACAGAACAAAACAGGGCAAATAATCACTTGAGAAATCCACCCCATAGACAGTGTTCATGCTAATGGAGAACAGGCAGCTCCCAAATCCCACAGCAGTCACATTACAAAGAGTATAAGATGCTTAAAACCAGAGGAAGTGGGAACGCATAAGCAGCTGGTTACTCTTAGGGTGTGAATCTAAAATGTCTCCCCGTGCTGATGGCTCTCTGGGGGAAGGTGCTGAGGAGCGAACAGTAACAGGTCACTAAGAACAGAGGAGCAAGTCTTAAAAGTTATCAACTGGAGCCTGGCTCAGGGAGCTCTCCGCTTCCTGCTGTACGACACAACAGCCTCCCCAGTACATGTGCCCACCATGACCTTCCCTGCAATGAGGTTTCTTTCAGATATTTTCATCACAGAAATGCAAATGTAACTACTACGGATACCAGCTAAATATCTTACATGAAGAAGGCATGCGTGGTCCAGCTCAGGGCTATTTTCCAGGCTGTCTGGTGCCCCGGGGCTTAAGAGAGGCACTGCCAAGCAGAACACTGGAGCCCGGGATTTCCTCCTCTTGGGGTCTAACACAGAAAACAGTCCAGGCTTCGGAACAGGGCTTCCATCACACTCTCACAGTGACAGAGGTGACACACATGAGACACAAAGAGAGCAGACAAACAGGTTGCAAAGACAAACAGACAAACAGGATGCTACTTTTTAGACTCCTGCACGTTCAGTTTAATTATAGCTGTGAAAAAGCAGAAATACAGAATATGTCTCTAGAACTCATATGTTGGATTTTTTTTCAATTTACCATTCCAAATTTCTTTTTCTCCATGAAATAGACCTTGCTTTACCTTCCTTTGGTGCTTTCTTTGCTTCAGAGGCAGCATCATTACGTGGCCTACAATGGCCTCCAAAGCTCATGTGACTGTCCTGCTTAGACACTACAGGGGAACAGCACCTAAGCCAGGACAGATGAGCAGGAAACAGTAGCTACTCTTTCAAGAGAAAAGCTGGGAACTGAGGGGTCAGCACAGTGACTAAAAGCACTGGCTGTTCTTCCACAGGATCCAGCACCCACACGGTGGCTAACAACCATCTGTAACTCCAGTCCCAAAGGACCCAGTGTCCTCTTCCGGCTTCCAAGGACACTGCACGCACATGCTGCACAGACATACATGTAGACAAAATGCCCACGTGTATAGAAAAATAAAAATACAACTTATGAAAAAAATTAAATAAGCCAGGCATGGTGGCGCATGCCTGTAATCACAGCACTGTGGGAGGCAGAGGCAGGCAGATCACTGTGAGTTCAAGTCCAGCCTGGTCTACAAAGTGAGTCCAGGACAGCCAGGGCTACACAGAGAAACCCTGTATCGAGGAAAAAAAGAAAAGGGTATATGTATATATGTATGTATATATTTTTATACATATGTATGTGTGTGTACATATATATGTGTATATATGTATATGCATATACACACATTAAAGAGTAAAACTGTATGCTCCTCGTCAAGGCTGAGTTTAGCACTGTAGCTCTGGTCAGCATTCACTGTATCACTCGGGCCTTGAACTCACAGAGATTCACCTGCCTCTGTCTCTGCCTTCTGGGTGCTAAGATTGAATCTCTGAGTCATCATATGCCTGACTTCCTTATCTCCCTGTGACAGCTTCTGTATTTTTCTGTATGCTATTGTCTAAGTCGCTTTGCAACAATATATGACAATAAGAGCTATGGGGGCCCAGAGACTGCTACCAAACAACACAGGCTACTGCCATGGTTCCTGGGGGGTCCAGAGACCCCCACCAAATAACACAGGCTACTGCCATGGTTCCTGGGGGGTCCCAGAGACCCCCACCAAACAACACAGGCTACTGCCACAGTTCCTAGGGGGTTCCAGAGACCCCCACCAAACAAAGTAGGCTACTGCCATGGTTCCTGGGGGGTCCCCGAGACCCCCACCAAACAACACAGGCTACTGCCACGGTTCCTAGGGGGTCCCCGAGACCCCCACCAAACAACACAGGCTACTGCCACGGTTCCTGGGGGGTCCCAGAGACCCCCACCGAACAACGCAGGCTACTGCCATGGTTCCTGGGGGGTCTCTGGGACCCCCACCAAACAACGTAGGCCACTGCCACGGTTCTGGCACACTCACTAACATGACAGTAAGGCTCTACTGCTAAAGACGCCACTCCCTTTAATCACAGACATGAAGACCTTAAGCGTCCCCCTTGCTGGCTGCTTTCACAGTGCTACAATAGTGCAGGCCCATAGGTAAAACAGTGGCATGAATTTTACAAGTGTAACCAATGGCTTTCTAAGATAATTTAAGGCCCACTCCACAAGAAGGAACTCTTGTGTGGTGCTGGATACAGTAGCTCGCGGCTGAGTTCACTGGCCCTACTAGTATCACTTTGCCAAAGGGATACAGAATTCAAACTGCCTTCTAAATGTTTAACCTTGTTCCCATAGGCTAGTAACCTCTCACCCTTATCAGAGAAGACCATTATGCAAACGGCGGCAGTTACTAGAGGCTCACAACTGGTCAAAGTACGGAGGGTAAGTGACTGTGGAGTGCTCAGCCTAAGTGGGAGTCTATAGAGGACACCACTGCCCACTCCCCAGAGTGCTCAGCAAACATCATACAAGTGAGGACAGAAAAATCAGAAAAGCCAGAGGGCTGGAAAAATTGCTGCAGAACTGCCAGGCGGTGGTGGCATATGTCCTTAATCCCAGAATTAGGGAGGCAGAGACAGGCAGATCTCTAAATTAAAGATGGTCTACAAAGTTCCAGGACAGCTAGAGCCACACAGAGAAAGCCTGTCTCAAAAATAAGGTGGGGGGGGGGGTTTCTGGGCAGGGCTGTACACTCATGAACTCACTGCAGCTGTGGCTGTCAGCATAAAACCTAAACAAGATCAAATCAGTCAAACCTACAGCCCTGAGAAGGAACTCCTGCGGCCCCACCCTTAGCTGAGGAACTTCGGACAGTCAGGAGGAGATAAGGGTAGCAGTGCCCGTCAGCATCAGCGGTCACTCCATGGTGGTTGCTCACACTGCAGTGACAAGCGACTTATATCCACGCACGTACAGTGGGGCATTTACCAGAGAAGCTGGCGGAGGGAATGAGGGCACGGTAGACATCATCTAAATTGATGCACTGAGTTCGTGTGTGAAATTTCCAAATAATATTTATTAAATAATTAACAATTTCAAAATAAAAGTAAACGTAAACTTTAAAAAGTAAAAGCGCTGGGCGTAGTGGTGCACGCCTTTAATCCCAGCACTCAGGAGGCAGAGGCAGGATTGCTGTGAGTTCAAGGCCAGCCTGGTCTTCAGAGTGAGTCCAGGACAGCCAAGGCTACACAGAGAAACCCTGTCTCAAAAAAAAAAAAAAAAACAGTAACAACAAAAAAAGTAAAATAGTAATTAGAAAAAACAGAAAGTTACAGGAAAAGTAAAGCATTGGTTTTTGGTTTGGTTTGGTTTCTCTGTGTAGCCTTGGCTGTCACAGCAATTCTCTCTGCCTTCCTGAGTGCTGGGATCACAGGCGTGTGCCTCCACGCTCACACTTGTAATCCCAACAGCTGGAAGACTAAAGCAGCTGACCAGTATGTCTGAGACAAGCCTGGGCCACCCTCAGCTAATGAAGGAAGCATGTGGTTCCAGAGCCACAGGCAGAGAAGGGTCCGAGATGCAATCAGACAGCACCCTCGGACAGCACGCTACTGTGCACAGGCCAACTCTTTACCACACCAAAAAGATAGCTGTGGAATACAGGTGGCTCAGGGGCAGATAAACAGACTCACGAAGCACCTGTGGAGCCATTGCTGTGACCTGTCAGTCTCCTCACACATGCACACATGAGCGTGTGCATCTGGCCACGGCCTCCCCAGGTGGGCGGCTGCACTGCACGTGAGCGTGTGTGTCTGGCCACGGCCTCCCCAGGTGGGCGGCTGCACTGCACGTGAGCATGTGTGTCTGGCCACGGCCTCCCCAGGTGGGCGGCTGCACTGCACGTGAGCGTGTGCGTCTGGCCACGGCCTCCCCAGGTGGGTGGCTGCACTGCACGTGAGCGTGTGCATCTGGCCACGGCCTCCTCAGGTGGGCACTAACTACAGCAGGTGGACGGACGCTTGTTCTGCTTACGCCAGCACAGAGCACTGAGGCCCTGCTGCTCCAGGCTACGGCTTCTCTTGTACGATCCTCAGAAACGGACAAAAGGGTTTCAGTTTTACCTCCTTGGCCTGTAGATACTCTATGGAGTGACAGCTGGCATAAATCTACCCCATCAGGTGTTTAGTAAGAACAAACAATAAATACAGGGTAGACAATTCAGCTGGTAAAAGTGTACACACATGCACAAGCAATAATAATTCAATACAATATTTTTACTAAATGTAATTTTTAAAAAAGATTTATTTATTATTATGTATACAGTGCTCTGCCTGCATGTACATCTGCAGGCCAGAGGAGGGCATAAGATCACATTATAGATGGTTGTGAGCCACCATGTGGTTGCTGGGAATTGAACTCATGACCTGTGGAAGAACAGTCAGTGTTCTTAACCTCTGAGCCATCTCTACAGTCCTAAATGTAATTTTTAAAATTTTTAAATAGACAATAGTTTTCATTTTACAAAGTTAGCAAACAATTGCAAAGTCCCACCCAGCTGGCAAATACTGAAAAGGGAGGTTTCAATTTACTTAACCTTTGCAGTGACTATATTTTAAGCTCCTAAAAACAAACAAACAAACAAACAAACAAACACTCAGCCTACTTACAGGAACTCGTGCCAAGAGATGAATCAGAATACTGCACCATTTCATGTGGAGTATTCAGAAATGGCCAAGCTACAAATAGGAAGCAGGCCAGCTACATGTCCAGCAGTGACACTCGCATCCATGTGAGGAAGGTAAGAGTTCAGGGGCAGTCAAGGCCTCAGCCACAGAGAACACACGGTCACCAGACGTGTACCAGAACACAGGCGGCCACACCTCCCAGAGCAGGGCAGAATATGCAAGTTACATTCTCCAAAATGCATGGATTCCTTTGGTTATGGTTTAACTCTGAAATATCCCGAAAGATCATGTGGTCAAATATGCTTGCCAGCTGATGGGCTTCTCGGCAGTGAGGGCCTGGATCCCGAGGACTCTAAGCTCAGCAACCTGGCACTGCTGGCTCCACTGATGGCTCATAACTGATGTCATCGTACATAGTACATGCCAGCACAGCCGAAGGAAATACTTCACTTAGGGTATTCCCTGAGAGGGTTGTGTTTTGTCCCTGGCTGGTCTGTCTGTATGTCCGTCCCTCTCTACTTCCCAGACACCACTCTCTGCTATGTTCTGACACAGCACAGACCCAAAGTGTTCTTTCCTCCTTCACAGATCTAGGGTTCCATTTCCAGAGCACACACGGTGGATCACAATCTCCTGGAACTCTAGTTCCGTGGGATTCAACACCCTCTTCTGACCTCTACAAGCAATGCACACACATGATGTAATGCAGAGGAATGTTAGTTCAAAACATGGCTGCTCTGACAAGAGATCATATCCAAAGATCTTCTAGGTCTGTGCGATCCGGCTGGACTACAAACACGCCTTTAATCCAGGAGACAGAGGCAAACAGATCTGAGTTCAAAGCCAGCCTGGGATAGAGCAAATATCAGGTGAAGAAAAGCTTAGGTCAACACATGGTGGTACACGCCTTTAATCCCAAATGAAGGTAAAGTTAGTGTGTAGAAGGAAGCACCCATGTTCGAAAGTGATGTCTAATTGAGTGGCAGAAAATGCAGTGAATCAGAGAAGGATTGACAAAATAGGACACGGCCAACTCTCAGAAGATGAGAGAGGAAAGGGAAGCTATTTAGGAGGCAGTTTTACCAGGTTGTAGACCAAGAGCTCAGGTGAAGACAGACTGAGCCAGAGAATGAGAAGGAGCCAGAAGATTAGAGCAGGTTGCTGAGTTAGTTTGAGGCTGAGCAGAGCAATTCCAGGCAAAGAGAGAAACCAGATTAAGTAAGTCAGCTGGGAGAAGACTTTGAGCCAGAACAGCTGAGTTGAACAGCCAGCCCAGAGCTCAGAAAGAACAAGAAAAGGTGAGCTTATCAAGCAGTAAGTCTCAGAGGCTGAAACATTCTAGGCCTAGGTGAGCAGACAGAGGCAGTAAGCCTCCCAGATGACAAGTGAGCCAGGAGAATAAAAGTTACTTTTACAATATAAAAACTGATGTATGCAAAACACCTACACACATAAAATACAAACTGAAGAAATCTTTAAAAAAAAAAAGGATTAAATCTAAAGCAAAAAGGACACTGAATGTTAAGAAGGAAATAAAACCACACAATGTTCTGAAGGAAGATGAACACGCCAACTGCACACAGGCTCCATAAGCTCCAGGCTCCCTGAGGCCTCCTGAGAGGCACCCAGATAAGCAAAGATGCCTGTGATGGAGCAGTCAGCCATGCTGGCGTGGGCTTTACTGATGACGCTCTCACTGGGTCATTTCTGCTCCTGTAGGTAACCCCTCACCACCAGTCCTGTACCCCAATAAAACTCACTAGTTGCCCAAGTTGGACTTTCATCTGTCATTCTACGCCCCTGTCTGGAGTGAGCAGACGTTTGCTCAAGTATCCCCAGCACAGTGTCGCACAACAGCAGGCAGGAGAGGGTGACTCTGGGAGGGCTAGGGAGGAGACAGGGAGTAAGTCCAATGTAGGAAATTCTCCAATAGCATGTTTTAAAGAATCCTACCACTCTCACATTTCACAAGACAAGTTCAGTCAGCCCTCACAAGCATCACCTGCAGGCTGTGGTGATCACCTGAGCCCACCAGAGAAACCATCTCCCACTTGTTATTTTCAGCTACATGGGACATTTGTAAGATTTCGTTTTGTCAGAAACTAGGATTTTACCCAGTGAACTACAGCATAACCTTGACAGAGGATTTTATTCCTGAACCATAGCCATGTGTGCCCATGATCTCTCCAAGCTCCAGCACAAACTGCTTCTGAGGTGACTACTGCCTCCTCACGGGGACCCCGCAGCTCTCGTACTAAGCACACTTCTCCTCAAGCGCCTGTAACCCTGTGCGTCCCAAACCAGCACCAGGCAGCCCAAGGCCCGAGTGACACCTAGGATGCCACAAGCCAGGGCCAGTCAACCCCTCAAGCACAAGGCAGCACAAAGGTGATCACTTCAGAGTCAAATGTTTCTATGACAACCAGAGCTGTCTGTTTCCGAAGAGGAACAGGATCTACGCTGCAGGAAGGTCTTAAAGAGACCTCATCTGAAAACAGACACACATGAAACATGTAACAGTGTGTAAGACAGACAGGCTTAAAATGTACAGTCACACCTCAGTCAACACCCATGCACAGCTGGGACTTACTTGGACACAAGGACGGCAGCTGCATCTCGTGCCTTGTCACTGACCACCAAGTAAGACTGCAAGAATTTGACAAGTTTCAATTTAGTATTCTTAGCTTTACCTTCTAGGTTTCCTATAATTATGCATTATTTATACAATATTCAAAATTAAATGTAAGTCAAGTTTCTCTAACCACTGTTCCTAAAACCCCTTACACATCACCACTTTGCTTAATAGATGTTTGTATTATCAGTAAAGAACTGAGATTTGAAGTGATTCACCTGACCTCTACATAACATCACAATGTCAAAGTGACATGGGAATTCACCCAAAGCAAGCCGAGATAACACTGAAAAGCAGGAGTTTCAGTTAAACGACTTTAAATATATTAACCAAAAGTTTATCTAACTAAACCATCATTTCAAGACAACATATGCATGAGTAAATCCACTTCTACTGTAAAGGTCTGTGTGGTCATGTTAGACAAGTGCACATCTCACTGTGAAGGTCTGTGTGGCCATGTCAGACAAGTGCACATCTCACTGTAAAGGTCTGTATGGTCACGGTTAGACAAGTGCACATCTCACTGTAAAGGTCTGTGTGGTCATGGTTAGACAAGTGCACATCTCACTGTAAAGGTCTGTGTGGTCATGTTAGACAAGTGCACATCTCACTGTAAAGGTCTGTGTGGTCATGTTAGACAAGTGCACATCTCACTGTAAAGGTGTGTGCTCATGTTAGACAAGTGCACATCTCACTGTAAAAGTCTGTGTAGCCATGTTAGACAAGTGCACATATCACTGTAAAGGTCTGTGTGGCCATGTTAGACAAGTGCACATCTCACTGTAAAGGTCTGTGTGGTCATGTTAGACAAGTGTACATCTCACTGTAAAGGTCTGTGTGGCCATGTTAGACAAGTGCACATCTCACTGTAAAGGTCTGTGGGGTCATGTTAGACAAGGGCACATCCCACTGTAAAGGTCTGTGTGGCCATGTTAGACAAGTGCACATCTCACTGTAAAGGTCTGTGTGGCCATGTTAGACAAGTGCACATCTCACTGTAAAGGTCTGTGTGGTCATGTTAGACAAGTGCACATCTCACTGTAAAGGTCTGTGTGGTCATGTTAGACAAGTGCACATCTCACTGTAAAGGTCTGTGTGGTCATGTTAGACAAGTGCACATCTCACTGTAAAGGTGTGTGCTCATGTTAGACAAGTGCACATCTCACTGTAAAAGTCTGTGTGGCCATGTTAGACAAGTGCACATATCACTGTAAAGGTCTGTGTGGCCATGTTAGACAAGTGCACATCTCACTGTAAAGGTCTGTGTGGTCATGTTAGACAAGTGTACATCTCACTGTAAAGGTCTGTGTGGCCATGTTAGACAAGTGCACATCTCACTGTAAAGGTCTGTGGGGTCATGTTAGACAAGGGCACATCCCACTGTAAAGGTCTGTGTGGCCATGTTAGACAAGTGCACATCTCACTGTAAAGGTCTGTGTGGCCATGTTAGACAAGTGCACATCTCACTGTAAAGGTCTGTGTGGTCATGTTAGACAAGTGCACATCTCACTGTAAAGGTCTGTGTGGTCATGTTAGACAAGTGCACATCTCACTGTAAAGGTCTGTGTGGTCACGGTTAGACAAGTGCACATCTCACTGTAAAGGTCTGTGTGGTCATGTTAGACAAGTGCACATCTCACTGTGAAGGTCTGTGTGGCCATGTCAGACAAGTGCACATCTCACTGTAAAAGTCTGTGTGGCCATGTTAGACAAGTGCACATCTCACTGTAAAGGTGTGTGCTCATGTTAGACAAGTGCACATCTCACTGTAAAAGTCTGTGTGGCCATGTTAGACAAGTGCACATCTCACTGTAAAGGTCTGTGTGGTCATGTTAGACAAGTGTACATCTCACTGTAAAGGTCTGTGTGGCCATGTTAGACAAGTGCACATCTCATTGTAAAGGTCTGTGGTCATGTTAGACAAGTATACATCTCACTGTAAAGGTCTGTGTGGCCATGTTAGACAAGTGCACATCTCACTGTAAAGGTCTGTGTGGTCACGGTTAGACAAGTGCACATCTCACTGTAAAGGTCTGTGGGGTCATGTTAGACAAGTGCACATCTCACTGTAAAGGTCTGTGTGGTCACGGTTAGACAAGTGCACATCTCACTGTAAAGGTCTGTGGGGTCATGTTAGACAAGTGCACATCTCACTGTAAAGGTCTGTGTGGTCACGGTTAGACAAGTGCACATCTCACTGTAAAGGTCTGTGTGGTCATGTTAGACAAGTGCACATCTCACTGTAAAGGTCTGTGTGGTCATGGTTAGACAATGCACTCCTCACTGTAAAGGTCTGTGTGGTCATGGTTAGACAATGCACTCCTCACTGTAAAGGTCTGTGGTCATGTCAGACAAGTGCACATCTCACTGTAAAGGTCTGTGTGGTCAGGGTTAGACAAGTGCACATCTCACTGTAAAGGTCTGTGTGGTCATGTTAGACAAGTGCACATTTCACTGTAAAAGTCTGTGTGGTCATGTTAGACAAGTGCACATCTCACTGTAAAGGTCTGTGTGGTCATGGTTAGACAATGCACTCCTCACTGTAAAGGTCTGTGGTCATGTCAGACAAGTGCACATCTCACTGTAAAGGTCTGTGTGGCCATGTTAGACAAATGCACATCTCACTGTAAAGGTCTGTGTGGTCATGGTTAGACAATGCACTCCTCACTGTAAAGGTCTGTGGTCATGTCAGACAAGTGCACATCTCACTGTGAAGGTCTGTGTGGCCATGTTAGACAAGTGCACATCTCACTGTAAAAGTCTGTGTGGTCAGGGTTAGACAAGTGCACATCTCACTGTAAAGGTCTGTGCGGTCATGTTAGACAAGTGCACATCTCACTGTAAAGGTCTGTGTGGTCATGTTAGACAAGTGCAGCACATCTCACTGTAAAGGTCTGTGGGGTCATGTTAGACAAGTGCACATCTCACTGTAAAGGTCTGTGTGGCCATGTTAGACAAGTACACATCTCACTGTAAAGGTCTGTGTGGTCATGTTAGACAAGTGCACATCTCACTGTAAAGGTCTGTGTGGTCATGTTAGACAAGTGCACATCTCACTGTAAAGGTCTGTGTGGTCATGTTAGACAAGTGCACATCTCACTGTAAAGGTGTGTGCTCATGTTAGATAAGTGCACATCTCACTGTAAAAGTCTGTGTGGTCATGTTAGACAAGTGCACATCTCACTGTAAAGGTCTGTGTGGTCATGTTAGACAAGGGTACATCTCACTGTAAAGGTCTGTGGTCATGTCAGACAAGTGCACATCTCACTGTAAAGGTCTGTGTGGTCATGGTTACCTCTGCTATTTGCAGAATACGGTCCATTATGGGCATTCGTGTCTCTCCAGGTTGAGCGGGGAGGTTCCCATCAAGGCGGGAAAAATCAAAAGGGATCAAGCAGGTCACGGAGAGCCACAATAAAAGCATGTAGCGTGTTTCCCATGTCTAAGGAGTTAAATTACAGTCAGAATGATTCCAAGAGAAAACAAAGCTGCTCTGCATGGTTGTACACACCCTGAATCCGCACACTTAAATGGCAAGGCAGCGCAATTGCTCCAAGCCAGCCTGATTCACATACCGAGTTTCAGGCCAGCCAGGGCTACACAGTAAAACCTGGTCTAAAAAAAGAAAAAAGAAACAAAGAAAGAAACAAAGAGGAGAAGCCACTAGGCATTTTGGGATTCACTCACATTTAATCCCAACATTCAGGAGGCTGAGGTATGAGGATCTCAGGTTCAAAACCAGCCTATACCAGATAGTAAGGTCTAGGTTAGTCTGGGCTACATAACAAGAACCTATCTGAATTAATAATTAGAAAAAGAGAGAGATACAGCCATACCCCCACTGACCACCCTAGTGGCCTTCCCACCAACCCAGTGTCTCCCACAGGCCCTGAGACATCACCAAGCCCACCATCACAGTGACCACAGCTCTGTGCTACACCCTGGAAGCCACGGGCCTGCGCTGGGAAAGACTCACCTCGTGATCTTTAGGGTTCTGACCTGTGAACATATCTATCACAGGCTGAACATCAGCCACTTCATGAGGAAATAGACGCAGAAATACTTTATATCCACGCACCTGCCAAATAAAAAGACATTAGAATACAGAATGTACACTATACTATATAATTAGAGAAAGAGCAGCAAGGTTGTCATCCAAAACCGTAACCCCACAATGACTGAGGAGGCTGGCACATTGCAGTGACACAACTCAGCCGACCAAAGGGACAAGAAAGCTACCTTCATCTCTTATTTATTCGCTAAATATCTTCTGTACCAATGTGGCTGACAAGTCAAACCGTGTGCATCAGAGATTAAGCCATAAACTAGAAGCTTCTGCTCCTACCCTGCTCAGAGATTACTCTGACATTTTTTTTTTCAAGACAAGGTTTCTCTGTGTAGCCCTGGCTGTCCTGGACTCACTTTGTAGACCAGGCTGGCCTCGAACTCACAGCGATCCCCCTGCCTCTGCCTCCCGAGTGCTGGGATTAAAGGCGTGCGCCACCACGCCCAGCCCTATTCTGACATTTTTAAAAATAAATATTCCCTGTGTGCCTCAAATGGTCCCACTAACACTTGTATAAAACGTGCAGTGTTCCAGCAACAGCCAAAGACCTCCCCCTGCCACACAGTAAGAATGCTAAAACATGTTTCCTGAGACTCACAGACTTCACAGAGGTTACTCTAAGTCACTCTCGAGTCTCTAAGTCTGGGGCCAGCACATGGCATCCCCAGGGAACTTGCAGAGAAAGGAGACCATCAGCCCGACATCTTCTTCCTCAGACAGGCAGTATAGCATTCCCCGGTAAACTCATCCCCACACTACAGCTTAAGACGCACTTCTACTGTTGGGTGCTGCCGGTGCACACCTGTAATCCCAGCACTCAGGAGGAGGAGGCAGGTGGGGATCTCTGTGATTTGAGGTCAGCCTGGTCCACAGAGTTCCAGGACAGCGAGAGCTACGTAGTGAGACCCTGTTCCAAAAAGAGGGGGAGGAGGAGGAAGGGGGAAGAGGAGGGGAGGGGAGGAGGAGGGGGAGGAGGAAGGGGGAGGGGGAGGGGAGGAGGAGGAGGAGGAGGAAGGGGGAGGAGGAAGGGGGAGGGGGAGGGGAGGAGGAGGGGGAGGGGAGGGGAAGGGGGAGGAGGAAGGGGGAGGGGGAGGGGAGGAGGAGGGGGAGGAGGGGAGGAGGCACCAGCAGCACTCCTGTTTCCACCAAGCTTTTCTGCTTTTTCCTTATAACTAAGAGACGCCAAGATCACTAAGACCCAAGACCCAACACGGACTACGAAGAGAAAAGAAACCCACAACTTGTGTTGCAGAACCATGTTCCCCTAGAAATAACACTTAAAGGCTACTTCTAGAGCGAAGTGTCTGTCCACTGCACAGCGCACACAAGTGTTACCTTGGTGATGATATAAAGAAACTTAAAGGCCAGATGTACGAGCGCAGGCAGAGATGTCTTATCCTGTACTAGGTCCAGCAACGAGTTCATCATCCACTCTAGGGGGAAAAACAGATATGGAAGCCATCTCAGAAAGCCATCTCACTTTAGCACACACTCCCATTCTTAAAATACAGGGAAAATATCTAAAGTTGGTATCTGGACACCAAGTTTTACGGATGATGCTGCCTGTTAAAACCGCTCTGGTTTACTGAAAGGCTAGGTTGAACTAATGCAGTAAGATGGGGGAAAAGAGGGAGAGGAAGGTCGTGCAGGGTTCAGCCTTCTCCTGTCCGTACAGAGGCCATGTCCAGAACCCAGTACAGGGACAGGTTACAGCAAGACAGAACGGAGAGAAGAAAAGAGCTCAACATGGCTGTTACCTGACAGCCATGCTGCGCCACTGATGACCCTGCTGGCCTCCCTGCCAGTCCAATGTCCCAAACAGACCCTTACAGGCCATCAACCACAAACTCTGTACTGTGCCCTGCAAGTCTTCCTAGGGCACATGGCCCTGAAGCGACCTTCAAGAGCTAGCACAGTCATTATGGGTTAAAAGGCACACCCTTTGTATTATAAAAGACGTATTTTAAAGGATAAATATACAAAGACTAGAGTTCTTTTTTTTGTTGTTTTTTTTTTGTTTTGTTTTGTGGCTTTTGTTTGTTTTTTGAGATGTGATCTCACCATGTAGCTCTGGCTGGCCTGAAATTCCCTATGTAGATCACACTGGCCTTGAACTCTGGAGATCTGCCTTGCCTGCCTCTGTCTCCCAAGTGTTCAGACTAAAGGAGTATATTACCATGCCCAGCCTCATTTTTTGATTTCTTTAAAAAAAATATTATTATTTTTTTTAGTATCACCTTGAGAGACAGCCTAACAGTTAAGAGCAGTTTGGTTCCCCTGGGACTCCGGCTCTGGACTGACAACTGAAACCTCAGGGTCCATGAAACCCACTGGCCCTTCTGCTGGTGCACACACAGGTCCCAGCAGGGCACGCAAGGCCTCTGCAATCATACCGAACCATAGAAATCACCACAGCTTCTATGCTTACCGAGGTGCGGGTCCAGGAGGTGGGGCTGCTCCTGGTATTTGTTCATAATTACTAAAAGGGAAACAACGTGAAAATCAAATCAGCTGAGCCTTAGAAAGCCTTCTGTTGCCTCTCTGCCGTAATGGGGCAGCTCACACACACACACACACACATCCGCCCCTTCCTACCCCTGGTCACACCCCGGACACACCTGACTTCTTCCTCTTAGATGCTACACAGATGCCCTGCACCTGTCAGCTTCCTGGGAGCCGGCGTGACCACACCTCCTACTTGACCTTCCTCTCGCTCTGACCTTCCTCCTGAGTCCTCTTCTCACACATCTTCGGACACCTCAACTGGTTTTCTTCCCCACCGCCTTCTTCACTCTCCACAACTCCACCTTCCCCCCAGTTCGACTTCAATGCTACCGGGCTAAGCCTGATGCCCTCCCATCCCAGCTGTCTTCAAACCAGTGACGGTGCGGCCTCCCTAGCCCTGGCTACCTCTTATCCTCCACTACCAGCAAGTTAATCTGTTTCTACCCAATCCAATGATTTCCCTCCACTAAGCCCACCACCCTGCTTTTCCCTAAAACTAGAGCTCCATCACTCCAAACCAATAAATAAGTAAATAAATAAATAAAGACACCGTGGAAAGAAAATTTTCAGCTAAGAAAGCCACAGCGATGATTTTGCTCAAGCACAAAATTCTAGTCATCAAAGGGTTCATCTAGAGACCCGTTCCTGGTTTCTTTTGTCGCTGCGATAAAAACTGACCAAAACCAACTTGAGGGGGAAAAAAAGAGTTTATTTGGCTTTCACAGCCCGTCACTGAGGAAAGTCAAAGAATGGATTTAAGCAGCAGAAGCAGGGACTCTGGAGGAGTGTTGGCCGCTTACTTCCTCCCAGGCTCAAGTTCAGCTATCTTTCTTAAACAGCACAGATCCAGGGGTGGTACCGCCCACAGTGGGCTGGGCCGTCCCTCGTCAATTAATAATTAAGAAAATCCCGCAAAGACGTGCCTACAGGGCAATCTGACGGTGGCACTTACTTGAGACTTCCTCCGAGGTGTGTTTTAAGTTTGTGTCAAGCTGACAAGAACTAGGACAGACAAGTGTCCATTACAAACGACTGTAAAGGCCTCCCTAAAAATTCAGAACCACTGAAACCTTAAAGGCACTGTCCACTCTCCTGGCCCGCCCGGAGCCGAGGTCCTAGTTAAACCCGGCGCCCTGAGTCTGCAGAGGCGTGGCCTCACAGCGGAGCCCCACAGGAGCACAGCCCCAGGGCCAGACCGCTCCCCTCCGCCTGCCGCGAGCGCTCGTGGGTGGCAAGTGTGAACCATCCCGGCCACCCTTCTCGTTCCCTCCCTAGCCAGGCAGAGGTCCCACGTGCGCTCTGCTCAGCTCCCGGACCCGGCAGGGCAGGCGGGATGCTTGGCTCCCCGGGTCCCTTCCTCCCAGGGCAACCACCGCCCGCAGGACGGCGACTCGGGGCCCCGCCCGCACCGCGGAACCGCTCCTCCGCCACCTCCCGGGCTGCGAGCTCGCCGTGCACCGCGGGCAGGCTGCTGAGCAGCGCGCGCGTCTCCGCGCTCTCGCCGAACGCTTCCAGGGCGGCGCCGCGGACGAGCGCGTCGCCCTCCACCTCCTCCTCCTCGGCGGCGGCGGCGCCCGCAGCCGGCTCGTCGCTCGGCACCATCCCGCCAGCAGCTTCCATCAGGACCATCACCGGCAACCGGGAAAGAAAGGCGGCGCCCCGCGAGAGCCGCCAGCTCCGCCCCGAGACCTTCGACCCTCCCTACGGGGCGCGCCAGCCGACAAAACAGCTCGCGCGAAGTCGGCTCAACGTGCAGATAACGCGTGCACACGTAGGCGGAGGGCGGCACAAGGGAAAAGAAGCCTCCAGTGTTGGGTGGGTGGGAGCCCGGCAGGGGTGGGGCCATTGAGGGCGTGGTCTGAGCAGAGAGCTGCCCTGAGCCTTACACGGCGGTGGGGGGCGAGGAACGGATGGCGAGGTTGGGGACCGTCTGGGAGCGTGTGGACAAGGGGGTTAAGGAAAGGACCCGGCTTGAGATTGGGGTGGGAATCAGGAAGGTTTTGAGCTAGTGTGCGTGCACAGTGCAGGAACGCTGAGCAGGTAGAAAGGGCCAGAATGGAGCAGAGGTGTTGTTCAGGATGAAGGCTTTTGCCATGACCTCTTAAACATCGGAGCCACGCTGGCACCCAAGGCAGTCCTGACAGGGGGTGTGTGCTGCACACTGCTGGCCCTGCGGTCACCAGCAGAACAGACCTCACTGCAAAGTGTGCTGCTGGAGCGGTGAGATAGCCCCAGGGCTTGAGTGTGTGACAGGGTCCCTGACTTTAGTAGCTCCCTGGTGCCATTCGGGCTGTAAAATTCAGCATGTAGACAGCACTGACCAGCCAGACTAAAAGCAGAGACTTAATCCTTCAAAGTCCGTAAGTCTGGGAAAGTCCCTAAATGTACTAACCTTGCTTTTTTACTTCGGCAGTTCTGCGTGGGACTAACTGTTGTTATTGGCTGACGTATGTTGCAAGAACATGGTTTTTGTGGTAAAATCTCACCCTGAGAAAGGTTCAATCTTGTGCTGGGATCCCGACTACCCAGTGTAGTCACTGGCTGACTAATAAAGACTTTCTATTGGCTTACATCCATATTGGAGCAGTCTTCTCGAAGGTATTGTGGGGTATCAACAGGTTTGGTCACCACATAATGGAAGAAAAGGACCACAAGTTGGGGCTGGAGAGATGGCTCAGTGGTTAAGAGCACTGGCTACTCTACTATGGGTCCTGAGTTCAATTCCCAGCATCTACACGGTGGCTCACAACTATCTGAAATGGGAGCTGATGCCCTCCCTCTTCTAGTGTGCATGAAGAAAGAGCACTCATGTATATAAAATACATACATAGGTAAATCTTTAAAAACTTGAGCACATGAACACAGAAAATAGTGTCTAAAAAATAAATAAAAAAAAATTAAAAAGAGAGGTGCTGGAGAGGGTCCACGGTGGTTGCAACTGAATGACCAGAGCCACGGGAGCCGACTGGACCTGGGGCTTCAGCGGCTGAGCTTGCTGGGACCAGAGATGCTGAGGTATCAGCCTGAGCCACATACGCAGCTCCCTCAGGCCTGCCGCACTGCAGAGCCCCACAGCCTCTAGATGAACTTGTTGGAGGCAGACTCAAAACTGGCCCAGTCAGGGCCCACTTTGGCTTTTTATTAGGTCCCAGCCCCGCTACCTGAGCAGCTGCCTCATCACTGCCAGGGACGGGCTTCTGTACTCCCGCCCAAAGTGGTTCCAGTGGTTTAGGTAGTTGAAGAGCTGGTACAGCAGCAGACGCTTGTCGAACCCTGGAGCCTTCGGGATCTTCTGGTGGTAGGCAGAGAAGAAAGATCTGGGGAAACCCCCAAACATCAAGGCAATTGCCAGCTCAAACTCAGAATGCCCGTAGAAGGAAGCCGGGTCATAAATAATGGGTCCCTGGTCATCCTCAGCCACATTTCCAGCCCAGAGGTCTCCATGGAGCAGGGCAGGCACAACCTCTATGCCGGAGAACAGATCCGGGATCTTCACCTGTAAGAGAAATTAGTGCAAACATGGGGCTCAGAGGCCCGTGGGCTCATTATCCAGAGCTTGGAAATAGGGCGGAGAGCCATGGATTCATCCCGAGTCCAACCAAATAACCTCCCAGGCCCAGTGAAGAGGCTCGCCTGATTCCTGAATGTAACTCTGTTTAGCATTCTGGTCGCTACCAAGTGAATCCAAAACCTCACAGAAAACCTCAGAGGTTGGTCTTGTGCTGTAAGCATATGAGCCAGTTTGGAACCTACTCTCAAAACTGTGTTTCTCGTTTTTATTTTATTGCACCTCTTCTATTACATAACATTTCTCTGATGCACGTCCACCCTAGACAAGTTCTGCGACCCTTTAATACAGTTCCTCGTGCTGTGCTGACCCCCGACCATAGTATTACGTTGTTTCTACTTCATAACTTGTATTACGAATTGTAATGTAAACATCTGATATTCCTACAGGGTAGGAAGGTGGTGCCTGATGTCCCTACAGCCCGACCAGCCCACTCACTCTAACAGCAGTTTTCCCTGCTCTGACTCAGCCGCGAGAGGCCTCAGGTGCGTTTGGTAGGCTCATAGGAGACAGCGTCTTTCCAGAGAAGGGTTGTGCCCACCTGTAGCCTTGACCACAGTTCTTGTGTCTCCCTGTCAGCATAGTCTTTTTCGATGAGATCCAGCTGTGCTTGGAGCCGGTGTTGGGTGAAAAAGGTTGGCCAGTCTTCCTGCCATTCATTCACCTGGGCAACAAGAGGAGAAGCCGACGCTGTGACTCGTGGCCCCAGGGCGGCTTTAGTGAAATCCCCAGGTGGCCACTAAAAACACAGCAAACTCAAGTGAACCAAGTGCAAATACAAGTGGACTCATCAAACAGTTTACCCAAAAGAAGGCAGAATTGGGGGTTGCCTTAGTCACTGTTCTGTTGCTGTGAAGAGACACCATGACCAAATCGTTTAATTGGAGGCTTGCTTACAGCTTTAGAGCGTTTGTCCATTACCGCTGTGGCGCAGAACACCACATGGAATGCACAGGGCTGGAGCAAGAGCCGAGAGCTACATCCTGATCCACAGACCAAGAGACTGGCCAGGCATGGTGGCGCACACCTTTAATCCCAGCACTCGGGAGCCAGAGGCAGGTGGATCTCTGTGAGTTCAAAGCCAGCTTGGTCTACAAAGCAAGTCTAGGACAGCCAAGGATACACAGAGAAATCCTGTCTTGAAAAAAACAAGAGAGAGACAGGGACAGAGGGAGGGAGGGAGGAAGAGAGAGAGAGGGAGAGGGAGGGAGACACACACACACACACACACACACACACACACACACACACACCAATAAATAAATGACTGATAGAAATAAACAGATTGGAAAAACAAAGCAAGAACCAACTATAGGCTGGAGAGGTAGCTCACCAATTAAGAGCACTTGTCCCCAGCACAAACACAGTAGCTCACAATGGTTGGTAACTCCAGTCCCAGGGTGATCCAGTGCCCTCTTCTGGCCTCTCTGAGCACTGCATGCACATCGTGCACATGCATATACACTTGCAGGCAAACACTCGTACACATAAAAATTTTACATCTTTTTAAAAGATATATACAATATTGTGCCTGCATGTGTGACTCCCTACCAGAAGAGGGCACCAGATATCGTTATAGATGGTTGTGAGCCACCATGTGGTTGCTGGGAATTAAACTCAGGACCTCTGGAAGAGCAGACAGTGCTGCTAACCTTTGAGCCATCTCTCCAGCCCTTAAAATCTTTTTTTTTTTTTTTTAAGAAATAACTCATTGCAGGCTTTGATTTTTTTAAACCTACCTTACCTGGGGTTCTCTAATGCCTCTACCTCCCTTGCAGCCCTCCGACCCAGGACAGGAGAGAAAGAAGGTTAATGGGGCAGGAGGTTAGACCCCTTCAGACTCCTCGGGGGGATTCCACTCCTCGTCCTTGACAAGATTCCAGCAGTCAAGCTAAACAGCAAGCCAGCAGCAATGCAGCAGCAAACAAACACAGCAGCAATGCAGCAAACACAGTAGCAACCATAGCAGCAAACACAGCAGCAACTACAGCAGCAACCTCAAAGTGTTCTCTGGAACATTGCTCTTAAACAGCTTCTGGAAGTTAAGTGATGCGAAGCAAAGAAGCCAAGAGATATGAAGTGATGCAAAAAAACAAACAAACAAACAAGCAAACAAACCACTCTCTCTTTGTTTTCTGGGACACTTTTTACCCTCCCAGAGTCCACACAAGAACTGACAGGGACCACGAGCCATCTCACAAGTCTGCCTCCAGTGGGGACAAACATCACACGTCCTCACATGAGGTAGCTCCACATCCCATACACAAAACAAAAACATGTTTACATCCACTACGAGCTATGTTCATATAAGTCAAGTTATACACATCAAAGGATAGAAAATGCATACAGTTGTTCATGATAGGCAAAGAGCAAATAATAAGAGGAAAATGGATGCCAATTTATATCAGACAACACATACTATCATCAAATAAAAAGAGAGCTGTTTCACACTGAGAATATGGCCAAGTAGTGAGCAGGATCTGGTAGTGCTGGGGGGTTAGGGTTGTTATTGTTGCTTTGGGTTTTACCTTGCATCCTAGGCTGGCTTTGAACTCCTGCCTCTGACTCAAGATGCAAGGGTTACAGGTGTGTGCCACCGCCCTCCATGATGCTCCCAAGTTCTTATAACTCTACAATAGGGCTTCAAAATACAGAGAATAAAACAGCTGGACTGCAAGGATAAACAGGTGAACCCTCTCAGTCTGATACGGTCTTAGTTACGTCTTCATCCTTATATGAACGTATGAATATGTGACTATGTGGACATATGGATAACACACATGAGCATTACATGTACAAACATATAAAGTATTTATGCTGGAGGTGACTGTATTCAGAAATAAGGGTTTCAGCACCTGGGGAGCTAATGCAGGAGGACCAGTATGGACACGATGCTCTTAGGAAGACATTAGGGTTAACTGACAGAAATGTGAGGTCACGATGTGGCAGGGCTAGAAAAGAAGCCCTATAGGAAGAGAAATGCACCCAGGCAGTGGTGGCACACGCCCTTAACCCTAGAACTCAGGAGGCAGAGACAAGCAGATCTCTATAAATTTGAGGCTTGCCAGGGTTACATATTGAGTTCCAGGACAGCCAAGACTACAGAAAGAAACCCTGTCTCAGAAGAAGAAGAAGAAAAAGAAACAAGAAGAAGAAGAGGAGGAGGAGGAGGAGGAGGAGGAAGAAGAAGAAGAAGAGGATGATGATGATGAAGAAGAAGAACCAGCCATGGAGGTGCATGCCTGTAATCCCAGCACTCGGGAGGCAGAGGCAGGCGGATCTCTGTGAGTTCAAGGCCAGCCTGGTCTACAGAGAGAGTCCAGGACAGCCAAGGCTACACAGAGAGACCAAAGCCAGCCTGGTCTACATTTCAAGTTCCAAGCCAGATAAGATAATATAGTGAGACACTGTCATGGCTCCCGGTGCATGGGGGCTCTGCATTTGCCAGAAGGTGACAAGGTCACAAAAGACACAATTTCCTGTTGGGAACAGAAGGCTAGCATTGGCACGCTCAGTGGTGCACCTCAGATGGAAGGAGGAAGGACCATAGTTCCCAAGGCTGCAGAGGGATGTGCTGAGCTATCGGTGCCACTGGGCTTTGGGACTGAGGAGGGCCTGGTTCCTCCATCCGCCAGGTGCATGGTCTCTGGGGATGTCACTCAGTCTCAGTGCATCGGTTTGGATTGGTGAGGTCACCCAGTGCACTGCCAACTGCGCCAACCGGCACCCTGAGTCAGACAAGGCGCTTGGAATGTCGCTTAGTTCTCAGTAGGGAACACAACCCATAAGTTCCCCAGCCAACTGGATTGGTGTTTCCAGTAGAGTTAACTGGACGCTCTAGAGTCTAAGAAGTCCACGTCTAGTGTTTTCCCATCATGACTGCAACACCCCTCAAGGGCCCACTCAGCCCAGCAAGGGAGTAGGACGCCTCAGGGCTTGGGGACGCGTGGAGGGAGGCACTACGACGTAAAGAACAATTTTGTTGTTACTCAAAGTAGGTGCACCAGGAGTCTGACGCCCCGACCACAGTTGCCTCAGGATCCCAGAGTCTGAAGGGAACTCAGAGACCCTCTGCCTCCCTGACTAGCTCTATCCTTATCTGCTTCATATACAAGTCCTAATACTTAATATCTGAGAAAACAACACTTCATCAGCCAAGTCTTTGAAGCCCTTAAACACAACTTGTAACTCAAGACATCAAGCCATGCTTGTCTATGGTAACAGAGGCCTTGCTAGTCCCTAGCTCCACTCATGTGTGTAACACCAAGATTTTTTTTAAGTTTATTTATTTATTATTATGTATACAGTGCTCTGCATGCATGTGCATGTTCAGGCCACAAGAGGGCATCAGATCTCATTATAGATGGTTGTGAGCCACCGTGTGGGTGGTGGGAATTGAACTCAGGACCTCTGGAAGAGCGGACAGTGCTCTTAACCTCTGAGCCATCTCTCCAGCCCCGAAAGTAGGGAGTCTTGACAAACCCTCTGTGTGCTGCTGTTGGGACCTAGATTCACAGCTGCCTATTGGCTGGGATCCCTGAGTGTGCCTTAGGCATCATAAAAACCTTGCAACAAGAAAGAATTAAAGGGAGCTGGAGAGATGGCTCAGAGGTTAAGGGCACTGGCTGCTCCTCCAGAGGTCCTGAGTTCAGTTCCCAGCAACCACACAGTGGCTCACAACCATTTATAATGTGATCTGATGCCCTCTTCTGGCCTGCAGGTGTACATGGAGGCACTGTATGCATAATAAATAAATAAATAAATAAATAAATGGTTAAAAAAAGATTTGAAAATGTTGGCCCTTAAAGCAGTAACAGGATTAAATTGAAATGCCTCTTCTACAGAACTGTCCTTAATAAAGCAAATATGGTCTAATAATGGCTTCTCTGAGGAAGGGGTAGGGCAGGCCGACTGCCTAGGAGAAAAGCCTCCATTAGATCTTGCTAAGTTTCTAAGATGGGGATTCAAGAGGCTGTGGTGTTATTCAACCTGAGTAAGAAAGAACGGAGCTGGAGACATGGCTCAGCTGGTAACAGTCCTTGCTGGTCTCCCAACGGACCAGAGTTTGGTTCACAGCATCTCCATCAAGTGGTTCACAACAATCTGTAACTCCAGTTCCAAAGGGAGAGACACCACCCTCCAGCCTCCTCAGGTAAATGTGGCGCACACTCTCTCACACACACCACCTAAGTAAAAATAAATCTTTGCAAAAATGGGTGAAACCAGACACCCTGCCTCACATATGTAATAGTAACACATGAAAGACCATATCAGGAAGATTGTGAGTTCCAGTCCAAAATATGGGCCAACCACACAGGGAGAGTATCATTCTACCATTAAAAAAAATGATGTTCTTACACATGCTCAGTGTAGATTGACCTCAAAATCACTGTGGTAAATGAAAGAAGCTGGACATGGGTCACATGTATATAGTGTCACCAACATAAAGTGTCCGGAACAGACAAAACCATACAATGGTCAGTAGATTTGTGATGCCCAAGACCAAGGAGAGGTGGTGATGGCCAGGGACCAGGAGAGTGATGGCCAGGGACCAGGAGAGTGATGGCCAGGGACTGAGGAGAGTGATGATGGCCGGGGACCAGGAGAGTGATGGTCAGGGACCAGGAGAGTGATGGCCAGGGACCAGGAGAGTGATGGCCAGGGACTGAGGAGAGTGATGATGGCCGGGGACCAGGAGAGTGATGGCCAGGGACCAGGAGAGTGATGGCCAGGGACCAGGAGAGTGATGGCCAGGGACTGAGGAGAGTGATGATGGCCAGGGACCAGGAGAGTGATGGCCAGGGACTGAGGAGAGGTGGTGATGGCCGGGGACCAGGAGAGTGATGGCCAGGGACTGAGGAGAGTGATGATGGCCGGGGACCAGGAGAGTGATGGTCAGGGACCAGGAGAGTGATGGCCAGGGACCAGGAGAGTGATGGCCAGGGACTGAGGAGAGTGATGATGGCCGGGGACCAGGAGAGTGATGGCCAGGGACCAGGAGAGTGATGGCCAGGGACCAGGAGAGTGATGGCCAGGGACTGAGGAGAGTGATGATGGCCAGGGACCAGGAGAGTGATGGCCAGGGACTGAGGAGAGTGATGATGGCCAGGGACCAGGAGAGTGATGGCCAGGGACTGAGGAGAGGTGGTGATGGCCGGGGACCAGGAGAGTGATGGCCAGGGACTGAGGAGAGGTGATGGGCAGTGACTGGTAATGGGAATTGCTGCTCAGTGATGAAAAGATTCTGGAACGAGACATAATAATAAATCTAAACCAGTCACTGTGATGCATGCCTGTGATCCCAGCACTTGTGAGGCAGAGGCAGATGGATCTTTGTGAGTTCGAGACTAGCCTGGTCTACAAAGCAAGTCCTGAACAGCCAAGGCTACACAGAGAAACCCTGTCTCGAAAAACAAACAAACAGAAAATGTATAGCTATAACACGTTAGACCTTGTCTGATTTCAGAGGCTAAGCAATCAGGCCTGGTTAGAACTTGCACACACTGAAGTGAATGGTATACTTTAAAATGGGGAGTTTTGCCCGGTGGTGGTGGCACACGCCTTTAATCCTAGCACTTGTAAGGCAGAGGCAAGCAGATCACTGTGAGTTCTAGGCCAGCTGGTCTACAGAGTGAGTTCCAGTACAGCCAGGGCAGCACAGAGAAACCCTGTCCCAAAAAATAATATATATGCATGTATGTATACATACACATGTAATGGACAGCTTTGTGTTACACGAATGATATCTCAATTATATCTCAATAAACAACAATAATTTTAACAGCCCTGAAGAGGACCTGAGTCCTTAGCCTTGTCCAGGCTACCTTCTTCAGACTCCTAAACTGGCCAGGTTCCCTCCTCCAACTTGGCCTTGCATGACTGTTGCCCACCTGGGGTGCTGACCAGCTGACATCAGCGTCTGCTCCCTCCAAGCCTGGCTCAGGGAGCCTCCCCGTCCGCTCTGCATCGTAAGTGGCACAACCTGCACTCTGCCTTCAGACATAACGCTCTGGTGTCTGGAGAACTGGCGCTTTGCTGCACACAAGGGGTCAGCGGCCAGCATCAGTCAAGCACAGGAGCCTCAGCAATGGCCGTCACGGGGTAGGGATGCCCTCACTCTGACACTCACCTGTGGGATGAAGCCACAGCATGTCACTGTGTTGAAGCCAAACTTGGTCACAGCCTGGGGCTCAGCAGCCCCACAGCCTGTCAACAGAAACCCTGGTGTCATGAAGCTGCTCATCCTTTGTGGGAACCAGCCCTAGGGAGAACGCCCCACAGGTCTGGCTGCTGCATGCACACAAACAGCTTGAACACAGGTGATGTGAGGGTCACCACACACGGCAGTGACTAGCCAGCACACAGACTGGCCAGGACACTATACCCTAGAGCAACAGACAGACTGAGGGACTGTTTGTCAAAATTCAGTTCTATTCACTTACCAGCCCCATTAAAATGATTTAATCATCTCATTTTCACAAGGTACATAGGGTTGGAGAGATGGCCCCAAAGTTAAGGGCACTGGCTGCTCTTCTGAAGGTTCCCAGCACCCAGGCTGAGCAATGTACAGCTGCTGCAGCTCCACCTCCAAGGATCAGATGTCCTCTTCTAGCTCCAGCAAATATTTACACACATGTCACACACACACATACACACACACATCACACACATACACACACCATACATGTTACACACATGCATGAACACACACATCACACCCATGGGCACACATGTCACACCCATGGGCACACACATGTCACACATGAACACACATGCACACACACATAGCAGCATGCGCACACACACATGGGCACACACACACGGACACATACACACACATGGGCACACACATGTCACACATGAACACATATGCACACACATGGGCACACACACCAGCACACACACCCCAGCACACACACAGCAGCACACACACACACATGGGCACACACACAAACACTTTTTAAAAGGCTGTTTAATGCAGCGTAAAGGGGGAGGGTATGCCCCCATTCGCTCCATTACTGAAATGTCACCAAGAAGCACCGTGAATGCCCATCTAAGGCAGCTGATGGGCCAGGCCCAGGCTAAAAAACCAAAAGCAACCGAACTCACCCACTGTGCTCTCCCGGGCCTTGGACTTCTCCCTGAGCTTCTGGTTGTAAAGGTGCAAGTCGGCCACCTGCTCCCCAAGCTTTGCTGCCTGACTAAGGAAAGAAGAAAGGCAGTGGCTAAAATAGCAAACAAGTGGCACTACACCGCATGTCCTGTTTGGAGAGGTGTGTTAAATACTTGAAAGCTACTCTAAACAGCACGGTAATAAACCCTTCTAAAAAGACAAAGTATTGTAAGGGACCTTGTGACAATCCGCCCCCCCTCCTTATTTATTCATTTTATATGAGTGCTCTGCTTGCATGCACACCTGCAGGCCAGAAGAGGGCGTCAGGTTCCAGTACAGATGGCTGTGAGCCACCATGTGGACCCCTGGAAGAGTGCTCTTGTCCGCTGAGCCATCTCTCCAGCGCCACACACACACACACACACACACACACACACACACACACACTTGTGATCATTTCTGTAGCATCCCATCAGGCACTGGCCATCTGGCACAAAGCCTCAGTAAGTAAGAAGGCCTCAGCTCTCAACTTTCAGAAATGAATACAGGAGAAGCCCTGAGGCCACAGTCTCACACTGAGATTTGAGCTGCGGCAACTCCCTGCTGATAAAATGTTGATGCCTTTTTTTTTAATCCAGGGTTTGTCCCGCCACATTTCACACAGTGAGCATGCGTGATTGCAAAGGTGCTAGGCAACGCATCAGCCTCTCAGCCCAAACTGGATCAGTATACTACATAATTCGAAGCACGGGGCTTGCTCAAATACACTTACTTTATTCAGCCTCACCACAGCTAAACTAACTCAACAAAAACAAACAAGAAACAGCAATTATCTTTGTCTTGATTAAGAATGGACTGTGTGGGGCTGGAGAGATGGCTTAGTGGTTAAGAGCACTGTCTGCTTTTCCAGAGGTCCTGAGTTCAATTCCCAGCAACCACATAATAGCTCAAATTCATCTATAATGGGATCTGACACCCTCTTCTCATGTGCAAGGGGACATGCAGATAGGGCATTCATAAACTAACAGAACTAAATAAGTATTTTTTTTAAAAAGAATGGACTGCGGGGGCTGGAGAGATGGCACAGTGGTTAAGAGATCTGGCTGCTCTTCCAGAGGATCCTGGGTTCCATTCTCGGTGCCCACACGGTGACTCACACCTTCTGTAAATCCAAGTCCAAGAGATCCGATCCCCCCTTCTGGTTTCTGCAGGCAGTACACAAATGTGGTGCACAGACATGCGTGCAGCCAGAACACCCATACACATAAAATAATTTAAAATTTTTACTAGAGAAAGACAAATTGGCTTTGTTATTCTTGTAAGAGTTGAAGAAGGAATAGATGTTTCACTTTCAGGATCTCAGGTCCAGTAAGAGAAAAAAAAATAAGATAAATAAAGGATGGATTCCAGAGGCTGGTGTTGATCCCCAGTGTGGGATGGGGAGCAGGCTAGTGAGAGAGCAGGATGTTTATCCCCTTAGAAGTCAAACCACTTTGTGAGGGAGCTTGGACGTTGTCAGCTGAAAACATCCTAGTCGAGACTTTGAGAGGATATGTATGTATGTATTTATGTATGTATGTATGTATGTATGTATGTATGTATGTATGTATGTATATGAGCCCAAAATAAGAGGCTAGAGAGAGAGAGGACTTGGGATTGTTTTGGCTGTTCATCAAGACTTCAAGAGACACTCCTAGAAAGAACTGCTCCAGGGAAAGCTTCAAGGCTTTGGACTCCAGCTGAGGCTTCAGGTTCCAGCTGCTGCTCCAGGTTCCAACAGCAATTTGGTGGGATGGCTGGTTTGCTGAGGTCCTGCTGATTACGCCAGGAGAATCGTACCTCGGAACTAATATCCTTAGTGTTCTTTAATCTCCTTTTCCTATTGTTTGGGTTAGCCAGGTTATAAGGGAGGTAGGCTCATTTAATAAGTTCATAATAAAATATAGTCGTTAAGAAAATTGAGCCAGGGCTGGAGAGATGGCTCAGAGGTTAAGAGCCAGAGGTCCTGACTTCAAATCCCAGCAACCACATGGTGGCTCACAACCATCTACAATGTGATCTAATTCTCTCTTCTGGCATGCAGGTGAACATGCAGGCAGAGCTCTGTATACTTAATAAATAAATAAATCTTTTTTTAACATTTTATTTAATTTTTAGTTTATGTGTGTTGGTGTGAGAGTGTCAGATCTTGGGAGTTATAGACAGTTGTGAGCTGCCATGTGGGTGCTGGGACTTGAACCCGGGTCCTTTGGAAGAACAAGCAGTGCTCTTAACCACTGAGCCATCTCTCCAGCCTCAAATAAATCTTTTTTTAAAAAATTGAAAAAAGAAAGAAAGAAAGAAAATTGAGCCTACAGGCTGGGGCTGAAGAGATGGCTCATCAGTTAAGAGCACCTGCAGTAGCCGGGCATGGTAGTGCACGCCTTTAATTCCAGCACTCAGGAGGCAGAGGCAGGTGGATCTCTGTGAGTTCAACCCCAGCCTGGTCTACAAAGTGAGTCTAGGACAGCCAAGGCTACACAGAGAGGCCCTGTCTAAACAAACAAATAAACAAACAAAGAGCACCTGCAGTTAAGAGCACCTGCAGTTAAGAGCACCTGCAGTAAAGGGCACCTGCAGTTAAGGGCACCTGCAGTAAAGGGCACCTGCAGTTAAGGACACCTGCAGTTAAGGGCACCTGCAGTAAAGGGCACCTGCAGTTAAGGGCACCTGCAGTAAAGGGCACCTGCAGTTAAGGGCACCTGCAGTAAAGGGCACCTGCAGTAAAGGGCACCTGCAGTAAAGGGCACCTGCAGTTAAGGGCACCTGCAGTTAAGGGCACCTGCAGTAAAGGGCACTTCAGTAAAGGGCACCTGCAGTTAAGGGCACCTGCAGTTAAGGGCACCTGCAGTAAAGGGCACTTCAGTAAAGGGCACCTGCAGTTAAGGGCACCTGCAGTTAAGGGCACCTGCAGTTAATGGCACCTGCAGAGGGACCAAGGTTCCCAGGACCTACATGGCAGCTCAAAAACATCTGGAATCTCAGTTCCAGGGGACCCAGAACCCTTATTTAGCCTCTATAGTTACCAGACATGCACACGGTGTGCATACATGTAAGCAAACATATATATGTATATATAATAAATCTTTATATTAAATGTTTATATTAAAAATCAATCTTTAAAAATGGACTCTGACAGCCAGGCATCCTAACACTTGGAAGCAGGGCCAACGTGGTCTGCATTGTGTGTGAGTTCCAGGCATCAGGGCAGGCTACATGGTGAGAGCTTTAAAAAAAAAAAAAAAGACTCTGCCAACTGGACTGGGTTATGTAAGCAGCTCAACAGAGACTGCTGACCAGTGCTTCTCTCTCTCTCTCTCTCTCTCTCTCTCTCTCTCTCTCTCTCTCTCTCTCTCTCTCTCTCTCCCCCATTTCTGGCTCTCCACCGGTGGTTTCACCTGTCTATTTCTGCATGTGTGTCTCTGTGTGTCTTGTGTTTCTGCTTCTGTCCACATGTGTCTCTCTCTTCTCTCTCTCTCTCTCTCTCTCTCTCTCTCTCTCTCTCTCTCTCTCTCTCTCTGTAATGTCTCCCTGTGTTTGTCAGCCTTTCCCTACCTCGTGTCTTCGTGTGCGCACACGGCCCTCTCCCTCCCCCTCGCACAAATGCCCTCACCTGCTCAGACTCTTCATCTTCAAATGCTCCATCACGAAGACAGCCCCACCTCCTGGCAGGTCGATCACCTTCATGGGCTTCGGGACCCTCACCAAGCCAGTGCTGCGGAGGGCCTCCAGGCTCGCCATCTCCCCCTCGAACATCTGCCGGGCCTGCATCCAAATGCCACGAGCTCTGTCAGGGACTCTAACAAGGGCCTTGCTTGTCAGACCAAAGAACTCACAGCCCTTTTGACACAAGCCCCCAAACGGACCGCCTTCACTTGCTGACAAACGACATCACATTCCCCTCCCCTCCCCCCCCCCCCCCCCCCCGCCAAGGCCCCAGGGAGCTGAGAGGACAAGCCTCACTCTAGATTAGAGCGGTCTATGGGAAGACCCACACAGCAAAGCCTGGCTGTGGACGGTGCACGGGTCACAGGGGGATGCGAGGGGTCATGGGAGGAAGGACACAAGTCAAGCGGGGCCTGAGTCATCCAAGGTATTGCTTTCCTCCCTGCCTCTAAGTGGGGGCAGGCAGCGCTGGGCCTGGTAGACATTACCTGGGCTTATATTTGGGTCAGAGTGGGGAGGTCTGCAGGGCCTGGCTCGGTTCTAGCAGGAACCGTCTACCCAGCCGTCCATCAAGTTTTTGCTAGGACCCAGAGGCTTGTTTTTAAGCTATTTCTACAACTATCCCATTTATTTTTAGGCCAACTTTCATATTGCTCACTGTTCCTTGGTTAAAGCATGAATTTTATTTATGTACTTATTTATCTGAGGTCCCGGGGACCGAACCCAGGAAGCTGTGCGTACTGGGCAAATGCTCTACTACTCCTCTTCAGCACCCCCACCCCCAAAAATAAACCATGTATTTATTCATGGGGTTTGTGAGTACGTGTACATATGGAGTCATGGGTTGTTTTAATTAAAAGTAGACGATGCTGTGGGTAAAAGCACTGAAGCCTGATGACCCAACTGCAATCTCCAGAGCGCAAACAAAGATCAGATAAGGCAGTGCACATGTGTAATCCCAGCCCTCTCACCACATCTGTAACCCCAGCCCTCCCACCACATCTGTAATCCCAGCCCTCCCACCACATCTGTAACCCCAGCCCTCCCACCACATCTGTAATCCCAGCCCTCCCACCACATCTGTAATCCCAGCCCTCCCACCACATCTGTAATCCCAGCCCTCCCACCACATCTGTAACCCCAGCCCTCCCACCACATCTGTAATCCCAGCCCTCCCACCACATCTGTAATCCCAGCCCTCCCACCACATCTGTAATCCCAGCCCTCCCACCACATCTTTAACCCCAGCCCTCCCACCACATGATGGCAGGCAGAGGCAGGGTAATCAGCTACAGTCTTTCAGGCCAGCTAGCCTGAAACATGCTGTGTGGCAGCAGAAACAAAGAGAAACCTTGCCACAGAGCAAGGTGGAAGGACAGAACCAACTCCCAAAAAAGTTGTCCACTGACTTCTATGCATAGCATGGTGTGTGCAAGCCAGAGCTTTCTCTCTCTCTCTCTCTCTCTCTCTCTCTCTCTCTCTCTCTCTCTCTCTCTCTCTCTCTCTCTCACACACACACACACACACACACACACACAACACATGCATACACACAAAATAACTGACATTTTTTTAATTTAAAAATGAAACTTGAAGCCAAAACACTTATTACCATACATGAAGATAACGTTTCCCTTTGTTGTTGTTTTATTTTTGTTTTTCAAGACAGGGTTTCTCTGTGTAGTCCTGGCTGACTCATTTTGTAGACCAGGCTGGCCTTGAACCCACAGTGATCCACCTGCCCCTGCCTCCTAGTGCTGGGATTACAAGTGTGTGCCACCACGCCTTTTAATTCAAGTTTTCAAGGGAAAAGTCAGACAGGTATCCTCAAATTGCCAACCTGCACTTGGGACCAAGAGACATGTGTGTTGAGCATCCTGGGTGGGAGGGCGCTTGCAAACCCCTAGGGTAAACCTCCAAATGATGCCAACAGTACAGAGAACGCAGGGTGATGCTAACCCTGACCCCATCTCTAAAGACAGCAGGAGGGACTAAGAAGGGCGGCTCTGGGACTCTCTCCTCCCCCACAGTGAGCACACCCACAGGGGCTACTGTCCAGAACTACTCCACACAGGGCAGAGAAGCCCTGGAGCCCTTCCCCCCAGCAGGGGGAGCACGGAGCTGAGCCATCGGCAGAGTCCTCTCAAAGCCTCTGGCTAACAGTTTCCATTTGCCTTACAGTTTGCCCTGCATTCTTTTCTGGTTAGTTTGGTTTGGTTTTGGGTTTTGTTTGTTTGTTTGTTTGTTTGTTTTTTAGTCAGCTTCTCCTCATGCAGCCCAGGCTGGCATGAAGCTCACCATCCTCCTGCCTCAGCCTCCCAAGTATTAGGATTATAGATATACAACACTATGCCTGCCTCCACACTTTCTTAAACAGGAATATCTTAAGGGTCCTGGAAACCAACAGAGCCTGTGAGGATAGTGCTGGCCTGGCCCTGGGAATCCTGTCTCTCCACACCTGTTGGGAGAACACAGGAACTGAGGTCAGAGCAGAGACCAGGCATGGGCAGAAGCAGCTTGCTGCTGAGACTCATCTCCCCCGCGGTCAGTGATTATAGAAATTTAAAGCCCTGGGGGGGGGCGCAAAATAAAGTGGTCATGCAGGCAAGAAATCCTCCAGTCCCAAGAGGAAGCCTGCAGGTGCTGACCCCTCAGCAGAGGGTAAGGACACCACTTCCCGGAAACCTGCGTTCATCCACCACCCACCCCCACCCCCAAACTCCATCCTTGCCCACCGGGCAGCGCACCTGCGTCCTGCGGTTGACCTTGACAAACACCCGGCCAGTGTCAGTGTCGTAGGCATAGCCCTCGCTGATGCCCCCGGCCCGGGAGCTCCCAAAGGCCCGCAGGGTCGTGGTGCGAAGCTCCGTGCGCAGCAACCGCTCCATGGAGACCAGAATACGAGGAGATAACGCAGACCAGGGGACTACAGTACCAGAAGGAAACACTGGGGCGGAGCGCGCGAGCGCGCAGGGGGCCGGGACAGGGACGGGGGAGGGGTGTGACGCCAGCTGGCTCCTATCCCTGCGAGCTCCTTGTGCACCAGCGCTGAGGCGGGCGGGGGAAGAGCGGGAGGGATTGGAGCAGACCGCTGTTTCTCAGTCCAAGGCGGTCTCCACCCCGGGCTGCTATGGGGTTAGGAGCGATGCAAAGGCTCTCGACACCCTCCTGCTAGGCTCCTGACTCATCGCAGAGAAGCAGGACCCCAGACATGGTCCTGGGTGCTGTGAAAGCCAGGGAGACAGACGGGAAGGAAGTGTCCCTGTGTCCGCACAGCATGCATGTGCAATCCCAGCACGTCTGCACTCATCTGGGGTCCACCTTAGGACTTGTGCTCTTCGCACAACTGGGTGAATCGGGCGTGCCCGCAGGAAGGTTTGGGCCAGGGCTTCTTTATCCTTGCAACATAAGGCACAGCTATTCTATGGAGAGGCTCGTACAGTCCAGATAAGGGCGGAGTCCCAGCCGTGGGGATACCCTAGCTAGGCCCTAGTGGCAGCTTTAATGCCACAGGGCTGAGTGATAGAGGCTGCTCTGGGAGTTGTGATAGCAGCAGCCTACCCCACCCAGGGCGGAGGAGACTCTGGACCTCAGACAGCCATGACAGGAAAGAAGCTTCAAGATGTATGTGCTCATGTGTACATGGATGCGTGCGTGCACACACACACACACACACACACACACTCAGGAGAGGTTGCCTCAAATCCCAGCTGCCACCACGAGCTACTGGTGCCTCTCCTGTACTGTAATGTCTCCAACTGACTATAAAGGAAGATTAGTAGGGTGCGCTGGGCACAGGTGAACACCAGCTTAGTTCACAGATGTCCTCTGAGAGGGTCCTATAATTAGTTCCCAGCACTCTCTGAAGAAACACGCATAGAAAAGTTACCTTGCACCAGACCTAGTGTTGAGGCACAGCTCAGAATATTTGAAACTCAGTCTGGTTTTGGGCTCCATCCTCCAAACCCTAGTCTCAGGCCCTAACAGGTCAAGGCTCTTCCCAGCGTGCACCCTAGAAAGCCTGACTCCAGCCAGGGATAGTGTCAGAGGCCTGTAACCCCAGCACGCGGGAGGCAGAGGCAGGCGGATCTCTGTGAGTTTGAGGCCAGCCTGGTCTAAGGAACAGGAAAGCCAAGGCTACACAGGAACACCCTGTCTCAAAAAGCCAAAACCAAACAAGCAAAACAACAACAAGGAAAGTCTGACTCCACCGCGCTGCTCAACGCTTCCCTTGGGGCCTGACAGCTCTACAACTGTTTCTTTATCAGACCCCCTCACACTAAGGGTGAAGCTACAGTGTAGAAGCCCAAAGCACGTGAAGAGATAACGTGTGTGTGTAATTGACATGCCTATCTTAGGAGCTCCACCAGGCCTCAAAGGGGCAAAACCTGTCAGTGCTGGTCATCCCCGTGGTCTCTGTGACCTGTCCCTGGCTCAAAACTGAGACTGGGTTTTCCTGGAGGCTCTTTAGTAACTCCTGTGTCTGGTGCCTGTTTGGCATGACTGCAACCTGAGCTCAGCAGACACTATCACGCAAGATACATTGATATGGCCTCCTAACGTGGCTCGATCATTCCCCATCGTGGAGGCCAGAGTTCCACCCCGAGGGCCTTGTCTAACCTGGTTCTAGAGGCAAGCACCACTTCCACTCTTCCCTCTGTGCTGGGTGGCACGTGGCTCCAGGGACTGACCTAACGGGTGGTGAGAGAGTGAAGAAAAGACAAGCCCATGAACACACAGAAAAGCCCGAACAGGGTGGCCTGGGCTCTCTGATGGAGGAGCTTCAGGGTCCCAGAATCTCAGCCTGTCTGTTATTTACAGCTGAATAAGCAGGCAGGGTTTGTGGTTTGCAGTTACATCAAGGAGGCAGGCTTAACTGGTCTCCGTAGGCGCAGTCTCTCTGTGTCGGGGAGCAGTCTCTGTTGGGGAGCAGTCTTCAGGCAGTAAGTATCTGGGAGGAAAAGTTGGGGTGGACATTTTCCTCACTCAGACTCCATGAAAATTTTGTTATCTCCCTGAGCTTCACTTGGAGGAAGGGCTTTGCCAAATCCTCGTTAATCTGAGGCTTTGGCGTTGACAGTGCAGGCTCATGTCAAAACACAAGCCCACCCAGACCTCCTCCGCTCCCCACACTACTGGTTGTGACTTGGTTGTTTTGAACACCAGTCACCAGCTGGTGGTGTTATTTGGGCAGGATTCAGAGGTGTGGCCTTGCTAGAGGAAGCGAGTCACTGGGGATGGACTCTGAGGTTGGAAAGCTACAGGCCACTCCGGGTTCGCTCTCTCTGCATCACCTGCTGCCATGTGGTTTGCTCCGTTGTGGACCCTAACCCTCTTTAACTGTCAGCCTCACTCAACTCTTCTATAAATTGCCGTGGCTGTCATGTTTCATCACACCGAAAGTAACTAATACAATCCCCTTTCGAAACAGAAAGAAACAGCAGTTGCACCTGTTTATTATCACAATAAAGCATCACGTGTGGTAGTGAATGTAACTGGGCCCCATAGGTCATTAAGGAAGCGTGCCGCTGTGGAGGCAGAATCTGAGGTCTTATAAATGGTCAAGCCACGTCCAGTGGGACAGTCTCTTTCCACTGCCTTCGTGTCATGACGTAGAGTCCTCAGCTCCTCCAGCACCGTGTCCGCCCGCACTCTGCCGTGCTTCCCGCTGTTATGATAACAGACTAAGCCTCTGAAACTGTAAGCCAGCCCCTTCACAAGACTCGCCGCGGTCATGATGCCTCTTCACAGCAATGAAACCCTAAGACACAAAGCTTTCTAGCAAACAGCTAAGATAAATGTTGAGTACATAGCCGGGTGTGGTGGTGAACGCCTTTAATTCCAGCACAGAGAGGCAGATCACTGTGAGTTTGAGGCCAACCTGGTCTACAAAGCAAGTTTAAGACAGCCAGGACTACACAGACAGACCCTGTTTTGAAAAACAAAAAACAAACAAGCAAACAAACAAATGTTGAGTACATAAATAGGGAAATATACTAGTCTCAGGCATCACTGAAAATGAAATTTTATTCAAAATTTTAGGCAAAAATATTTATCAAGATCAATGTCATTCATGAAGCTTCCCATTTCTATAGTGTTAAAAGAAAAAAATTAATCCAATGTTCATAAGCTTCAAAAGAATGACAGCGTTAGAAAACAAAGCTGGATGGAGCTGGATGGAGCTGGATGGAGCTGGATGGAGCTGGACGGAGGTGGCACACACTTTAATCCCAGCACTTGGGAGGCGGAGAAATAGGAGGATCTCCAAATTCCAGACCAGCCTGGTCTACAGAGTGAGTTCCAGCACAGCTAGGGCTGCACAGAGAAACTCTGTCTCGAAAAATCAAAAAAAAAAAAGAAGGAAGGAAGGAAAGGAAAGGAAAGGAAAGAAAAGAGATAAAGAAAAGAAGGAAAGAAGGAGAAAAGAGAAGAGCACAAAGTTGCCATACCAGGAGTATCCCAGGCTCCTAAACTGAGCTGAGACAAGTTACCCTTAAGGTTGGTAAGTTGCTCAGTCCCCAAATCAGTCTCCAGACCTGCTCAGTGGTGGCGTTTGTTTTTTTAAACCTTATTTTATTTGGGGTATCGAAGCCTCTACCTCCCTTCCACCAACCCTTCACCCCGGGTATGAGAAAGAACGTTAGCGGGGAGAGGGGGCGCAGACACCTTTACTTCCCCCGGCTGTTTAGGGTCAGTGGGTTCTTTCGGGGCAACACCAACCTCCACCAACAGCAAACGCAGCGAGCAGCCTCCTCTGAGCCTCTGCCTCAAAACGGTCGTCTCCATCCACCACTTCGAGCTGCTCCCCACCTCCCGCCACCCTCCACACCGTTCTCTCCAGTCTCTGCTCTCCTGTTTATCCGCCTCAGTGCCCTAGACCACGCCCCTCTGTGTGCTGCACAAGGCAGGCTCTTACCAGCTGGCAAAGACCACAGCCCGCCTAAGACAATTAACAGCTGTGTTCAAACTAAATAAATTAAAATAAAAGAATATTTACATAACATAACTGAGTTTACAAAGAAACCAAAACGTCCATTACAGCTCAGCTTATAGCAGGGACCAGAAGCACTACATAAGCAAAGGGAATGTCATTGATTTTACAATTGGTCATCACTCATATCTTCTGGATCAGGTCTAACAATCAAAAGCATCACTGTGAATGGCTCAGAAGTGTTGACAATTCACAACAAGGAAGAGATGGGGGATGGCACACTGGCCGCATCCCGCACAGTGGACGCCCTTTACCACGCCAACACGGTCACTCAGTTCTCGACCTTGCAGCAGAGTGTGGCTCTTCACCGGCTGTGTTTGCATCACCAGTGAGGCCCAGTCTAGCCAGGAAGTCCAACGTACACCTAACCTTTCCCCTGCCCAAGCTAACCAATACTATATAAAGTTTAGGGCCCACAGAACCAACTGACAGGGAGCCTGTGAGGCTGACCCAGATCCTCTGCATATATGCTATGGCTGAGGAGCTTGGTGTTCTTACGGAAATCCTAGCAGTGGGAGCAGGGCTGTCCCTGACTCTTTGCCTACTTGTGGAACCCTTTTCCTCCTACTGGGTTGCCTCATCCAGCCTCGAAGTGATGCTATGTTCCTGGTCTTATTGTAGCTTGTTATGCCATGTTTGGTGGTGTCCCTTGGAGGCCTGCTCTCTCCTGAGGAGAAGTGGAGGGGGGGTGATCTGGGGGGGTTGGGGGGCTCAGGGGATGGTAGGGAGGGGAAACTGTGTTCTGAATGTAAAATGTGAGAGAACAGGGAGGGAAAAGGAGGGAAAAAAGAAAAGAAAGAAACCATCAATGGGCTGGGCGGTGGTGGCGCACGCCTTTAATCCCAGCACTCGGGAGGCAGAGGCAGGTGGATCGCTGTGAGTTCGAGGCCAGCCTGGTCTACAGAGTGAGTCCAGGACAGCCAAGACTACACAGAAAGACCCTGTCTTAAAAAAAAAAAAGAAAGAAAGAAAGAAAGAAAAAGAAAAGAAAAGAAAGAAGCCATCAACGGATCTTAAGCTGTGGAGTAAATGGGAAGAATTCATAAGGAAAGGGGCTGCGTCCCCTTGACCAAATAGTTGGATCTGGTCACCTGACCCTGAGCACTTTCCCTCAGTTCACAGTGATGCTTGTGATGTTAATTAAGACTTGATCCTCTTACCAGAAGACCCAGCACACTCACACGAAACTCCCTCTGGTGGGAAGCCAGCTCACTTGCTGAGATTCCTCATTATGTTTAGAGAGGATCCTCTGTACCCAGATCCAAAATGGTTCCAGTGGTTCAGATAGTGAAACAGCTGGTACAACTGCAAGCGCTTCTCAAACCCTGGAGCCTTCGGGATTTTGCTGTGGTAGGCAGAGTAGAAGGAGCTGCTGAAGCCCCCAAACATGCCGGCTATCGCCAGCTCATACTCTGAGTGGCCATAGAAGGAAGCTGGGTCAAAAATGATGGGGCCAGAGGGATCTTCTGCCACATTCCCTCCCCAGAGGTCTCCATGAAGTAAGGAAGGCACAATTTCCAGATCACGGAAGAGGCCAGGGATCTTCAGCTGCGGGGAGGAAGGTGGAGCCTTAAGCAAAGTGCTCAGCGCACGTGGAGACTGTGCTTCCTACACAGAAGCCACACGGATGCCACGCTGCCGTGGTGCCTCCCCTGTGTCAGGGCTCAGTGGGGCAGAGGCCCTGCTCACCTGCAGAGCCGACCACAGCTCAAGAGCTTCCCGGTCCCCAGACCTCTTCTCCACCATGTCCATCTGGGGCTGAATGCGCTGCCTGGCGTAGAACGTGACCCAGTCCTCCCGCCAGTCATTCACCTGCACAGTAGGGGAGAGAGCGGGCTTTGTCGGAAACACCAGGGCTGAAGGAGGCTTGCGTGCCCAGAGGTCCCAAAGCAGAATGGGCTGCGGGAAGCAGGAGCAGGGGCAGCAGTCACAGGCGGCTAAAGAGGGGAGGCATGACCAGGCCACACGGAACCCAACACAGGCTGAGCTGGAGGTCCCGTGTCCCAGGAGGAACGGTAAGCCGGGTGCGCCAAGGGAGCATTGCAGCCTTCCAAGCCTGAAGAGCCACAGTCTAATTAGAACAGCTGTGGAGCAAAGGCCAGCACTCGCTGACCCCCTGGATCCCGTGGCTTGTCCTGAGAGTGATGAGAAAGGTCACGTGGAGCCTCTCTCAACAGCCAGGCCACAGGCGCTTACCACCCAGGAGGGAAATAAGATAGGCATGTGAGGATAAGTCAGCTCAGAGCAGGACATGACACCGGACAGACACCATACACATAAGCACACATATAGGCACATGCACATAACTGCATGTGGACACACACGCATCATGAGTTACAGGCAAGGGAGGAAGGACCAACGCCGCCTGACATATGCTCTGAACCCCTAGAACCTGAATCCCCATGTAAGACGGGTTACATATAACCTCCTGAGCACGCCCAAAGCTACGGCTCCTGTGCCACCATAAAATACCTAAGGGTTTCTATGTTCTGCATTCTCTCTCCCTGGCAACGCGCTTTCCTGGCTTCCTCTCTGTCACTGTGATAAAACCAGACCATCCAACAATTCCAGGTTATAGCCCATCACTCCAGGAAGGTCAAGGCAGGCCCAGACTAAAGACAGCTGCTCACATCCAGAGTAGGGAATGGTGCTGCCCAAATTCAGGTGGTGCTTCCTTCATCAAGTAACCCAAGTGAGAAAGCCTCCACAAGTACGCCCACAGGCCACTTCAGATAACCCCTCACTCTGACGTTCTTCCCAGATGATCCTCGGGGACATTTTGTTGTTGGTTTTGTTTTTAGAGACAGGGCTTCTCTGTGTAGCCCTGGCTGTCCTGGAACTTACTATGTAGACCAGGCTGGCCTCGAACTCACAGAGATCTGCCTGCCTCTGCTTCCTGAGTGGTGAGATTAAAGGTGTGCGCCACCAGGTCCGGCTTCCCAGATGATTCTAGATTGTATCAAGTTCAAGTTGACAATTAAATCTAATGGTCACAACTGTCATCCTATCTACTATACACACACACTAATTAAAATAAAATAAATCTCTGAAAATAAGCTGGGCATGATGGTGCACACCTTTAATACCAGCACTGGGAAGGCAGAGGCAGGTGGATCTCTGTGAGTTTGAGGCCAGGACAGCCAAGGCTACACAGAGAAACCCTGTCTCAAAAAAACCGGAAAAACTTACAAAATCTCACAGAAAAGGAAGAGGATAATTTCCCCGCTTGTTTGAGCAGCCAGTCTGTCGGTTCCGCGTCACTCACCTGAGGGAGGTACCCACAGCACGTCACTACGTCAAACCCAAACTGGTCCACAAAGAGCCGCTCCGCCTGTCCACATCCTTTCCCTTTCATAAAAAGGAAACGAACAGAGGTGACTCGTTTATCCCCTTGTCCCAAGAGCCCCTCAGGCCCACTCTTGGAGCTCAGAGTTGTTGTTTTGGTATCAATACGCCCTTCCCCCCAGTGCTTGCACCCAGAGAGAAGCAAGACCCTCAGGTCACTCAGAGCAGACTTAATAACCGAGGGCACTAGCTACTCTAGAAGCAGAACCAAGTACCAGATGGTGCACAGGGATGGAGGGATGGGTAACAGTGTCAAAAATAAATAGATAAGAAATATATACATTTCTTTAGAGAGGAAAAATATCAACCCTATAATCCATCAGGAAAGGATGTTTTTCAGTGGCAATGTAGTTCCATTTTTGACAGATAAAACTATTACGCTTTTAAGTGACTCAACCTCATGTGTCTCCCCAAAATTAAGAAAATCCCAATCAAGTGAGCTTTGTGCTGCCTGGAAGCAACAGGAGAGCCAGGGTTACAGGGCGTGTTAGTTAGCAGATCTTCACAGGACAAGGAGACGGGCTGGCGTTACCACCAGTGCATCGCGGCAGGATGGACCGGCTAGCAGGGCTCATCAGCAGAGCTCTACACAGTAGATTCCAGACTGATTATCTGCTTTCTGGCTGTCAGCTACTCTGTCTAACAGAGTCAGCACATGAGCTAACACCGTACTTTGTTAGTGCTGTCATTCTGAGCCTCAAGAATGGTGTGTGCATGGAACAGAAGAGTGTTTTGTTTTCGTTTTTAAATGTATTTATTTTTATTTTATGTGCATTGGGGTTTAGCCTACATGTATGTTTGTGTGATGGTGTCAGATCTTGGGGTTACAGACAGCTGTGAGCTGCCATGTGGGTGCTGGGAACTGAACCCATGTCCTTTAGAAGATTAGTCAGTGCTCTTAACTGCTGAGCCATCTCTCCCGCACTGAAGACAGTGTATTTAAAGGCAACACTTTGTATCGAAAGCCAAAACAACTTTGATTAGTAAGATGTAAAACAGCCATAACATCACATGGCTTCAAGTCCAGGGGTATTTCCTGTTTTTCAGTATGTCAAGGGTACACTGTGACAGTTGCCGCCATGGCGTTCACAGCACTGCAATGTGCAGCCTTGGGGTGGCCACCCTTTGCTTTGACATCAGCATAGGCTATACATAGCATCACTGCATCCCTGAGACCCTTCCAGGCAGTGCCCCTAGGGCTCACGCAGCCCCTCACGCACAGTGCCACCCTCCTTCAGGAGCCCCTAGGGCTCACGCAGCCCCTCACGCACAGTGCCAGCCTCCTTCAGGAGCCCCCAGGGCGCACGCAGCCCCTCACCCACAGTGCCAGCCTCCTTCAGGAGCCCCCAAGGTGCACGCAGCTCCTTACCCACGGTGCCAGCCTCCTTCAGGAGCCCCCAAGGTGCACGCAGCCCCTTACCCACGGTGCCAGCCTCCTTCAGGAGCCCCCAGGGCTCATGCAGCCCCTCACCCACGGTGCCAGCCTCCTTCAGGAGCCCCCAAGGTGCACGCAGCTCCTTACCCACAGTGCCAGCCTCCTTCAGGAGCCCCCAAGGTGCACGCAGCTCCTTACCCACAGTGCCAGCCTCCTTCAGGAGCCCCCAGGGCTCATGCAGCCCCTCACCCACGGTGCCAGCCTCCTTCAGGAGCCCCCAAGGCACACGCAGCCCCTCACCCACGGTGCCAGCCTCCTTCAGGAGCCCCCAGGGCTCATGCAGCCCCTCACCCACGGTGCCAGCCTCCTTCAGGAGCCCCCAGGGCGCACGCAGCCCCTCACCCACGGTGCCAGCCTCCTTCAGGAGCCCCCAAGGTGCACGCAGCCCCTTACCCACAGTGCCAGCCTCCTTCAGGAGCCCCCAGGGCTCATGCAGCCCCTCACCCACGGTGCCAGCCTCCTTCAGGAGCCCCCAGGGCGCACGCAGCCCCTCACCCACGGTGCCAGCCTCCTTCAGGAGCCCCCAAGGTGCACGCAGCCCCTCACCCACAGTGCCAGCCTCCTTCAGGAGCCCCCAAGGTGCACGCAGCTCCTTACCCACGGTGCCAGCCTCCTTCAGGAGCCCCCAAGGCACACGCAGCCCCTCACCCACGGTGCCAGCCTCCTTCAGGAGCCCCCAGGGCTCATGCAGCCCCTCACCCACGGTGCCAGCCTCCTTCAGGAGCCCCCAAGGTGCACGCAGCCCCTTACCCACAGTGCCAGCCTCCTTCAGGAGCCCCCAGGGCTCACGCAGCCCCTCACCCACGGTGCCAGCCTCCTTCAGGAGCCCCCAGGACTCACGCAGCCCCTCACCCACGGTGCCAGCCTCCTTCAGGAGCCCCCAGGGCTCATGCAGCCCCTCACCCACGGTGCCAGCCTCCTTCAGGAGCCCCCAAGGTGCACGCAGCCCCTTACCCACAGTGCCAGCCTCCTTCAGGAGCCCCCAGGGCTCACGCAGCCCCTCACCCACGGTGCCAGCCTCCTTCAGGAGCCCCCAGGACTCACGCAGCCCCTTACCCACAGTGCCAGCCTCCTTCAGGAGCCCCCAGGGCGCACGCAGCCCCTTACCCACGGTGCCAGCCTCCTTCAGGAGCCCCCAAGGTGCACGCAGCCCCTTACCCACGGTGCCAGCCTCCTTCAGGAGCCCTTCTCCAAGCTGCTTGTTCTCAAGGTGTAGATCTGCAAGCTGGGACCCAAGCTTGGCGGCGTGGCTGAAACCCAAATGCAGGAAGTAAACAAATGACACACAAACAGCAGATAGATCCGAAAGGTCTTGAGGCACATAAAGCAAGTTAAACATTCTACTGAAATAAAAGGGGAAATTGGGTGCTGTAGCATACAACACGAATCCTAAGAAGAGCCGGGCACAGGCCTGTGATCCCAGCACTCAGGAGGCAGAGGCAGGAGGACCGCTGTGAGTTCAAGGCCATCATGGTCTACAAAGTGAGTCCAGGACAGTCAAGGCTACACAGAGAAACCCTGTCTCAAAAAACAAAAACCAAAACCCAGTTATGTTATATGAATATGTTTCTGTCTTAATCCCAGGTGTGGATGGCGTTGCTTCACTTTCTCCACAGCCGTAACTATGATATATCATAGTTAACTCATGTACTGGTAGGGTTGAGATCGTTGCCAGCTGAAGAGGGTTTAATTCTGGGGCCTCTGGAGAAGGTATAAATGGGGGAGCCCTGAGAGGGCCTGTGGCGGCGGCTGCTCCCCATGCTGCTGCGGATTCCTGCTGCTGCATTTGCTATTGCTGGTTTGCTGGATTGCTGGAGAGTCTGATGGCTGAGACTGGACTTGCCTAGGAGCCCGATATGCCCCCTTTCCTCCCTAACCTGCTTTCTCACCTACCTAGTGTTGGGGGATTGGAAGGGGTTGGGGTGGAGAAGGGTGGTAGATACAGAACCTATAAAATGTCTACAAGAGAACGCCTGCAAGACCCTGTTCCAAAAACAAAGCAAAACTGAAACAGAGGGTCCCATATTTTGACCACATTTCCTAGTCTTCTTAGACTTTGCAGCTGTCTTCTGCGATCACCTCACTTCTCTGACTTTTTGGCGGAGCATACACGCCATTCATAATATACAGCTGTCATCTGTTGTGGGCTCTGTACAGCACCCCCCAAACACAAGATTCCAAAGTTAAAGAACCACAGGGGAAAAAACAAAGCCTTTGCTTTTAACAAGAAGAGATGTTGTCCAGACTGACCTGCTCAGATACCGCATGTCCAAGTGCTCCATCACTAGCATGCTCCCGCCTCCTGGGGCATCGAGAACCTTGATAGGCTTGGGCACCCTGACTGTGTCTGTCTTCAGAATGGCAGTTAAACTCACCATCTCACCTTCAAACATTCTTCTAGCCTGTCAGGAAAACGATGAAAGAAGAGGCTAAAGTCACCAGAGATAACCTTTAGTCATGATTTCTTCTGGTGTTACAATTTTAAACTGCATTTATGCCAGATCTGGGACTCAAGAGAAACGGAAAGTTCTTCTGGGGTACTCGGCAGAGGAATCAGCTATAAGTGCTGAAGTCACACAGGCATAAGCAAGCTTGTACTCCCAGCTTGGGGCTGCGTTTTTTGGTTGCTTGATTTTTGTTTTTTGAGACAGAGTCTCTGTGTAGCCTTGGCTGTCCTGAAACTGGCTATGTTGACCAGGCTGGCCTCAAACACGAGGAGAATGGCCTGCCTCTGCCTCCCACGTGCACCAAGCAATTAATCTTGCGGCATCACCATCATATGAGATTCAAGAGTCCAGATACCACTGAGTGGAGGGTGGCACAAATGCCTTTAATCCCAGCACTCGGGAGGCGGAGGCAGGCTGATTTCTGAGTTCAAGGCCAACTTGGTCTAAAGAGTGAGTTCCAGGACAGCCAAGGTGACACAGAGAGACCCTGTCTCAAAACAAAGAGCCCAGATAGCAACAGAAATTCGGCTTCTTACTCAGAGCATTGCCCACATGAGACAGCTGTCTCCACCCTGGCTTCTGCCATCACAGAGCTATTCTGCCTGCTTTTTTGTGTTTCTGGGCTTTGTTGTTGTTTTTGCTGCTGCTGCTGTTTTTAGGAGGCAGGGTTTTGCTGTGTAGTCCACGTTGGCCTCAAACTCACAATCCTCCTGCCTCAGGCTTCCGAGGGCTGCTTGATCATTTTACACAGAATCATACAGGCTCTGGGATCTGGTGTATTTTTTATACCTTCTCATGTTCACTGTCTCACAGTGTGAGCACACCCAGATGGGATCGCGCACCCTGCTGAACAGGGCCACCACAGAAATCCCTCTGCTCACTCTCCTAGTTGCTACCTCTGTGATCTCGGGCAAGTCACTCAAGCTTTCTTTGCTTCAGTTTCCTCACCTATGAGAGAATACTGAACGTCTTAGGCTTTACAAATGTTATTACTCACTAAGAAGGTCAAAGTTACTGAGAAGGAACTGTGTCCTGCACAGACCCTTCATAGCAGTCTCTAGAATATGAAGGCAAAGCTAAACGCACGCAGAGGTACTGGTGATAGAGAACACATTAAAAAAGAGATGTTTTCAGAGGCAGGATTTCTTTCTTTTTTTTTTCAAGACAAGAGTTTCTCAGCCAGGCATGGTGGCGCACGCCTTTAATCCCAGCACTCGGGAGGCAGAGGCAGGCAGACCTCTGTGAGTTCGAGGCCAGCCTGGTCTACAAAGCGAGTCCAGGACGACCAAGGCGACACAGAGAAACCCTGTCTCAACAAAACAAAACAAAACAAGACAAGACAAGGTTTCTCTGTGTCGCCTTGGCTGTCCTGGACTCCCTTTGTAAACCAGGCTGGCCTCAAACTCACAGCGATCCCCCTGCCTCTGCCTCCCGAGTGCTGGGATTAAAGGTGTGTGCCACCACACTCAGCCAGCAAGAGATGTCTTAAAAGGAACTGTGAAGTCATAAAGAAGCAGAGATCTTTTACAGAAGTAATTTACTGCTTGTGTGGTCTCAGTATTCTAAGCTAAGAACAGAGATACTCATGAATAGACCTATGGGAAAATTAAGCCACAGTTGGATCATTGTAAAAAACAAAACAAAATCTAGAAACAATCTAAAAATGAGATAAAAATCAATTACATACATTCACAAGAGTCAAATAAGAGCAATGAAGTGGGAAAACAACTTAGACCAGGCAGATCCTAGCAAGGCATAAGAAACCAAACATAAGAGCAGCCAGGCAGCCTTAAAAGCCTTACCTCATAGCAAGCAGAGCAAGGAAGATTTCCCAACACAAAAGTTATGTTTACAATAGCAGATGTTTATCTTACAGTGCACCTGCATAACTCATACTCTGTATTCCAGAGCAAACAAGAAAATGACCAAAGGAAAAGGAAGACCGGAAAAATTGAAAGTAGACTTTGAAGTGGAAATAGCCCAGCAGTGGAGCTGGAGAGATGGCTTAGTGGTTGAAAGTGCATACTGCTCCTGCAGGGGTCCTGAGTTCAGTTCCCACATCAGGTAGGTCCAGGAGAATCTGATGCCTCTGGTCTCCATGGGCACCACACTCACATCCCACACACAAATAGACGCATACATATCGTCTTTAAAACTGAATAAATAAATTTTTTTTAAGAACTCAGCAGTATATGTTGGCTAATAAGTGGAATCCTACCACTTGAGGGGCTGGGGATTCCACAGTAAGTTCCAGATTAGCCTGGGTGGAGTGTGTCCCAGAAGCAACAACAAACAAACAAACAAACAAACAAGCCACTTCCTCAGAGAAAATGCAGGCTCTTAAGGAGGCATATCTGTTAGTTCAAGGACAGTCTGGTCTACATAGCAAATTCCAGGCTCTGCTAGAGCTACATAGTGAGATCCTGCTTCAAAAAATAAAATAAACAACTACAACAACAACAACCACAAAAATCAATTTGAAAGAGAGAGAAAAGAAAAAGAACCCACACTCAAGTCCAAACAACATTTTAAAAACATCCCTAGAGTTGAGAAGGGAGCTCAGCGATACGGCACTTGCTTAGCATATGCCAGGCCCCGAGTTCAACCTCTGTCATCACAAAGAGAAGAAAAGAAAAATCAAGGTGGAGATGCAGAGGTGTGTGTAAAGGCAGGGTGCAGGGAGGCCAGAAGAGGCGGGTCCCTCGGAGTCCAGGACACACCAAAGGCTAGTGCTGAGGGCAACTTAGTGCAGAAGTAACTTCAAGGACAGCTGATAAAGTTCAACTCATGTCTGACGATAGGGGTTGGACGCAAGGCTTGAAAATAATGATGTTTCAAAGGTTAACATACAGGCGTGAAAGAAAAATGAGCACTAATGCACGCCGCCGGGCTCGTGGCTATGGCCTGTAACCCAGGCACTCAAGAGGCTGAAACAAAAGGACTGAGTTTGGAGGCCAGCCTCGGTTACGGAAACCAATTTTAAGAAAAGAATAAAAAAGGCTAGAGAGGCGGCTCAGCAGTCAAGAGCACTGGCTGGTCTTCCAGAGGAGCGCGGTTCAATTCCCAGCTCCAGTTCCAGGGGGTCAGACACCCTCAGATACACATACATGCAGGCAAAACACCAATGCACATAAAACTAAAAAAAGAAAAGACTACTTTGAAGGTGTGTGAGGTATGGCGCTCAAAAGGACATCTCTAACTCCTACATAAGCCATCCACCCCCACCCGCCTTCCTTCCAGTCAAGCCCTGGAGTGAACCGCTTAAAGTGACAAAGGGACAGCAGCAACCAGCAGCACACGGGAAGCGGTGGAGCTCGCCCCGATCTTTCCCTAGGGCACCTCAGAAAAGTTCACACTCAAACAGAGCACGGCGGGGCGGAGCGCATTATTCTTGACACTTTGCGATCTTTGATCCGTTAAGTTTGAGTCTCTGCGAGTTAAAAATAAGGCCCCGGATAAACGCGTGTGCTGCTGTGACGTTCCTCAAAACCAGCCAGATACGAAGGCCCTTCTCAAAGAAGCGGGTACCGCTGTGTCAGACAACACCGGGCGCCGCATCCGCGTGGGCAGCGGTTGGGAAGCCCGAGGCCAGGGTGGGGCGGCCACGCGTGGACAGCGGCCAGGGCCTGTCGCTGAGGACCCGGCAGGGACCTGGACCCACAGCTGGAACCCCCCGGGGGGCTCGGGGTCTCAGGCACGCGCCCCGGACCCAACCCGGCCTGGCCCAGCGCGGGGGGCCCTACCTCCGCCTTGGAATTCACTTTCACAAACACCCGTCCTCTGTCCGTGTCGTAACTCTGGCCCTGGCTAATGCACCCGCCTCCCGAGTGGCCCGAGGCTTTGACTGAGCTGTAGCCCAGCTCCTGCTTGAGCAGCGTCTCCATGATTAGCTGCGCGACAGGAAACCTGGGCCAGGCCTACACAGAAGCTGGTGCAGCGGCGGGGCGGGGCAGGGCGGGGCGGGGCGGGGGCGGGGCAGACACAGGCCCGTGACGGGATTGGGTGACCAGAAGGAAGGGGCGGGGAAATCAACTCCAGGATGGTGCGAGAGGAAGAGGCGGGTCCGCCTGGGGAGGGGGCGGAGACACCTGTGGAGGGGCGTGGCCTGTGCAGGTGAGAGGCGGAGCGACGTCCTGGGGGTTCTCTCTGGCGCCACAGAGCCAGGGGTAGTGGGTAACGCTCCTGGCATGGAAGCTCTGGAAACTCTTCTCTGTTCAAACTGGTTCAAACCAGTTCCCAGACGTCCGTGAAGACGCTCCGTGAAACCGTTAGTGAGGTGAAGCTGGGACGCTAGGGATTTGCAGAGGGTGACCCAGTCCCTTCTCAGGCTGTGCTGGCCAGGAGCCCATTTCCCAACCCTGATGAGGCCTGACCTCCTTGTGGGAGGCATGGAGCCCCCTGTGCGTGCAGATAAGCACGGGGGGAGCCAGGAATGTAACCCACGTGACTGTTCCTTCAAAGGAGTCTGGTGACCTTCGTGCTATCTGTGCGCCTGAGACCAAACCAAATCTTCCCCCAAGACCCTTTCATGAGCTTGTCTGTATATAGAACCTATCTCTAAGGAAGATGCTGTTCATCCCACTGGTCAAGAATAAGACCACTACCACAGCGTAAACCCAATTTTAAAGCAAGCTTTAATTAAATGCTGGCCAAATGGATATAGTCCGGGCAGGTCCATACCCAGGTCCCCAGGGAAATGGCCCCAGTCATACTTTGCAGGGCCTTACAAAGGCAAGAGCCCACAGTTCACTGCGTTTTGCGTCAGATCCTGTCCGTGGCAAGCATACATTCTGACATGTTTCCTGCCTACATACCTCCCTTCCACATGTGACCAAGCATGTCTGGTAGAGTTGGGCCAAATAAACTGAAGTAAAAAATGTGGCTTATTTCCCATAAACAATAGCCACTAACATCTTAGGAAGTATCTGTCCTTCGGCAAGGGGCTTACAGGCCATTGGCATGGATCTCTTCGGCATAGTAATTAAAACTTTGTTTTTCTCTGAAACAGGGTTTCTCTGTGCAGCCTTGGCTGTCCTGGACTCACTTTGTAGACCAGGCTGGCCTCGAACTCACAGAGATCCGCCTGCCTCAAACTCACAGAGTGCTGAGATTAAAGGCATGCACCACCATGCCTGGCTAGTAATTTCTTTATTACTGTGACCAAATGCCTGTTGGCTTTGAGTTTTCAAAAACCTACTTTATTTGGGGGTTTTTAAATGCCTCTACCTCCCCTCCAACCCACCTTCTGTAGGTAAGAGAGAATGAAGGTTAACAGGGGCGGGGAATGTGGACCTTTTTAGACGCAGTTCCGTGGGTGATTCCACTCTTGGTTGTCCAGTCAAGTCGCAAACACCAAACAGCAGCAGCACAGAGTTCTGTGGAGTGTAGCACAGTAAGGGGAAGCCCAGCAAGGCGACGTGAAGACTTGCCGCTCTGTTTGTGCGCTCCCATACATCCCCTCTAAGAGTCCACACAAGGATGTTTTCCAGCTGGCAAAAGCCACACCCCTCGCACGAGACAGTCTTCAGCTGACAAATATCACGTACCTTTCATGAATCTGTCTTCAGACTAAGATCATGTGCGCTCTTATTAAGTCTGTTTTCAGCTGAAAATGAACTAAAAACATTTCTACATCCCACATATGAGACCAAAACAAAACAAAACAAACAAAAAACACATAAAAGAAACCAAAACTTCCACTACAAATGCCTGACCAAAAAAAGTAATGGACGATGATGGTGATGATGATGATGGTGATGATGGTGATGGTAATGATGATGGTGATGATGGTGATGGTGATGGTGATGATGGTGGTGATGGTGATGGTGATGATGGTGGTGATGGTGATGGTAATGATGGTGGTGATGGTGATGATGGTGATGGTGATGGTGATGATGGTGGTGATGGTGATGGTGGTGATGGTGGTGATGGTGATAATGATGATGGTGGTGATGGTGATGGTGATGATGGTGATGATGGTGATGGTGATGATGGTGTTGATGGTGATGATGGTGATGGTGATGATGGTGATGGTAATGATGGCGATGGTGATGATGGTGATGGTGATGGTGATGATGGTGGTGATGGTGATGGTAATGATGGTGGTGATGGTGATGATGGCGATGGTGATGATGGTGGTGATGGTGATGGTGATGGTGGTGATGGTGATGATGATGATGGTGGTGATGGTGATGATGGTGGTGATGGTGATGATGGTGATGGTGGTGATGATGATGGTGATGATGGTGATGATGATGATAGTGATGATGGTGATGATGATGGTGATGGTGATGGTGATGGTGGTGATGGTGATGGTGATGGTGATGGTGATGGTGATGGTGGTGATGGTGATGGTGATGATGGTGATGGTGATGGTGGTGATGATGGTGATGGTGATGGTGGTGATGATGGTGATGGTGGTGATGATGATGATGGTGATGGTGGTGGTGGTGATGGTGATTGGAAGAGAGTTTGTTTTGGCTCACAGTTTGAAGCTCACATCATGGCAGGGAAACCATGACAACAGTGCTATGAGGTAGCTGGTCACATTGCACGTGCAATGAGTAAACACAAAGGGGTGAACAGCAGCATTCTTCCTGAGGCTCTATTGTGGAATGTCCAGCCTCTGCCCCACAAAGGCTTGTCTGCCACTAGAACTGGCTCCCTGGGTCTGATAGACTCCTCACATGGCTGTTATGGTTCTGGCCCCTCTAACAGTCATCCCTGGCTGCCGAAAGGGCCCCAGGATGTATTTATCTGTGGTGGGTGTGTGTGAGGGGGGTAAGCATGTGTGTGCGGGTAAGAGGACAATTAGCTTTCTTCTACCACATGGGTTCTGAGGGTCACTGGCTTGGCAGCAAGCGGTCTTTCTGGTCCCCCAAGGTATCTGTTCCAATTTTACTATAGTGGAGCTGCTGGAGAGCACTTGGACTGAAGCCCATGGCCCAGGGCACAACCAGACACTGTGAGGATACATCATGTTGCAGGGGGAGGGGGTACTGCACGCAGTGCAAGTCAACACGACACACACTTGAAGCAAATTTATAGTGATCTGATCCAGTGTCCACCTCATACTCTGGCCATCTGGGGACATGATGGTGGCTGTAGGGATCATGGGTACCCTATAATCATTCTCCAGTGGGCCCCCAGATAGTCCTTTAATCACCCCCAGAGGTCCTCGGAAGATGTCAGCAACATCTGGATGGGCCACAGAGTGGTAGGCCCTGTCCAGTGGCCGCAGGATGTCAGTGAGGATCCCTGGGCAGTTTTAGCAGGCTCTGAACTAGCCTGGGCTGGTCTGTTGGAAGGAGTGTGGGTGAAGTGGGGCAAACTACAGGGGAAGCTTGAAGGTAGGCTTTTCAGATGGGGGTGTGGCTGCCCTGGTGAGGCAGGGGTGGGCGGGCTGCCTAGCTGTGTAGGAGAGGAACTGTTGACGGGGCAGGCTGGGGCACAGGGACCAGGGCTCTGCTAGAAGTTTCTGATAGAAGCTCTGGTGCTTCTGGGGCATCCACACGTTAGTGTGGCCTAAAATAAATTTTCTTTCTATAGTAAGAGAGCAACTGGAGTATGGCAATGAGTTTTGGTGAGTCATCAGCCAACGCACACCCACTCTGTGCCCAACTGTTAATTTCAATTTACTTCTCCTGAGAAAGGAAAAGAAACTAGAGTTTGTTTGTTTGCACAAGCCCTTGGTTTGAGATAAATATGGTCAATCCATGTTTACAGGTCTTCGATTTATTTCTATTTGGGCACCAGAGAAAGTTACCAAAGGGATTGCTTTCTTCTAGTTGATGAAGATAAAAATCTAATTTTATGGAAAGGTATTTCTTGCATATGGCCTGGAATTTCCCCTCCACTCTACAATAAGGGACCTCCAGCCTGAAACTGTGCTCTAGGCCGGAGGATGGGGGAATGTCACCACCCATCAACTGCTTTGAAAATTACAGAGCAAGCTTTCTTTTGAGATACAACCCATGCCTTGATGGTCTTCAAACAACTAACCAGCCAAGGTATGAGCTAGAATCTCACCCCTTCCTATACCCTAAGGCACAAACATCCACACAGAAACCTGCACAGGACATCCCTAGCAGCTGGGTGCATGATAAATGGACAAACGTATTTACATAAGGAAGGAAACCCTGGCGTGTGCATGAACCTTGAGGTGATCATGCTACATACAATATGCCCGATACAGGTGCCAGGAGTGAGCGAACTCATGGAGGTAGAAGTTGAGTGGGGGATGGAGGAGGGTTGTGCAGTTTAGTGGGAACAAACCTTCAGCCTGGGGAGATGGACAAGTTCGAGAAACCGGTGTAGAAATGGCTACATAACTAAACAGAGCTACAGTGGGATGAGGACGTAGCTCGGGGTAAAGCAAAGTCCTGGGAGGGCGTCCACAGCACAGAAAAAATAAGGTTAAAACGGTAAATTTCATGTTACATATATTTTGCTATAAAACTAAGGTTACCCTGGTTACTTACTTAGACAAGGTCTCATTATAAAGCCCTGGCTGGCCCTGACGTCACTGTCTGCATTAGGCTGGCCTCACTTCACAAAGGTCCGCCTGTGTCTGTCTCCTGGGGTTAATAGTGAGCAGCATCATTCAAGGAGGAACGTGTTATACTTACCCTCCACCCAGGTGGCTTCTCTGAGCCTTGGCTGCCTCTGGCATCAGTGGGAGCTGTAATCCCTACCCTGAGGGCTGTTGAGAGGTACAGAGGGTGAGCCAGGCACCCTGACACGGATACCTTGTCTGTTAGCCATCCTTTTTGGGGGGGCTTTGAGACAGGGTTTCTCTGTGTAGCCCTGGCTGTCCTGGACTCACTTTGTAGACCAGACTGGCCTTGAACTCACAGCAATACATCTGACTCTGCTTCCCAAGTGCTGGGATTAAAGGCTTGTGCCACCACTGCCTGGCTTTATTTATTGTATATACAGTGCTCTAACTGCATGTACACCTGCAGACCAGAAGAGGGCACCAGATCTCATTATAGATGGTTGTGAGGCACCATGTGGTGGCTGGGAATTGAACTCAGGACCTCTGGAGGAGCAGACAGTGCTCTTAACCTCTGAACCATCTCTCCAGCCCCAGTCCTATGTCATTTTATACAAAACATGAATACTGAACTCATATTTGGCCTGGAGCCTCTCCGTCAGTATATCAAGGAGTCTTTGATTTCCCTTTCAGGTGGACGCTACCATGTTTTAGCTGAGTAAAGACCAGTCTCAAAGTGACCGTTATGACAAGAGCCATGGGATGGGAAGAAAAGGAAGCAGGCGTCACTTGTCACCTTTCCAGGACGTGTTCTGGAAGTGCACCACAGCCACGAAGGGCCGAGAGGCCATGGAGTGTAATTCCTGGCAGTGACTAAGGGATTTTCTTCCATGTGAATGGTGTCTTGTCTGCATGTGTGTCTGTGCACTGTGTATGTGCCTGGTCCCACAAGGGCCAGAGGAGGGCGTCAGACCCCCTGGAACTGGAATTACAAATGGCTGCGAGTCACCATGTGTGTGCTGGGAATTGAAACCTAGACCTCTAGAAATGCAGTCGCGCCGTTAACCCCTGGGCCTCCTTAGCACCTACCTGAGGCTACTCATGCAGGGTAAGGAACTCAGAACGGTAGTGAGAATGTGGGTTTCTTTAAAAACCCAACTGTGAGCCGGGTGGTGGTGGCACACACCATTAATCCCAGCACTCAGGAGGCAGAGGTAGGCAGATCGCTATGAGTTCGAGGCCAGCCTGGTCTACAGAGTGAGTTCCAGGACAGCCAAGGCTACACAGAGAAACCCTGTCTCGAAAACAAAACAAAACAAAAATAAAAAACCAATCCAATTGTGTTTTATTAATATGTTTCTGTTTTATAGTATATGAATATGAATATCCAGGTGTGAGATTTGGGGCCCCTTCAGTTAGTCCACAGCCGTTAGCTACGATTGTCTCCTGCACTAGCAGGGCGGTGATCTGTGCCAGCTGCAGACATCTTAATTCTGGAGAATCTGGAGAAGGAATAAATACCGGATCCCAGAGAGGGATGGGGAGGGGGCTCTGAAGAAGATGGTTGCGCTCCCCTTGCCGCTCCTGGCCGCTGTTGTTGCTGTTTGATGAGAAGTTGGAGACTCCTTGGTAATAGAGATTGCCCCGCCCCCGAAGAACCCGCAGGCCCCGCCCCCGAAGAACCCGCAGGCCCCGCCCCTCAAGAACCCGACAGGCCCCGCCCCCGAAGAACCCGACAACCCTAATCAGCAGGAAGTAGTCTAAAGCAACCTATGTTCCCTGTCTGCTCCAACCTTCTGTCTCTCCTACCTGATCTTGGGGTGCTGGAAGGGATCGTGGTGGAGAAGGGTGGTAGATAAAAGAACTCAGTGATGTGTCATAAAACACATACGCGTACACAGAACAGGAAAGTGTCCTTTCTTATCGAGGTGGCCAAGGACCCGCAGCAAAATGGAACTAAGAGATAGAGACAGGGAGGTAAAGGCCAGCTATTTTCAGAGGATTTTTTCCCATGGGGGGCAATTCAGAGTAGGAACGATATTCTACCTTTCTCTCTGTCTCCTAGTCTTTCACGTTTCTGTTTTGTTTTTGTTTGTTTTGAGGCATGGTGTCATGTAGTCCAAGCTGGCTTCAAAATCTATGTGTGGCCAAGGATGACCCTCGACTTCTGATCTCTCTGCCTCCACCTACCAGGACTACAGGCATGTACCTCAGTGCCCGTTTTATTCAGTGCTGGGGATCCAACCCACGACTCTGTGCTTGGTAGGTGTGTTAGTCACTGTTCTATTGCTGTGAAGAGCTGCCATGACCAAGGCAACAGCCCAGGCCCCTCTTCTTATTTTAAACAGTGGCTTCACCAGCACCTCAATCAGCTGATCAGTCAGTAACTTGTTAATTTGGGAAAATAAACTGGTAATCAAAAATGAACATTTTGAAGTCCAAATTGGGGGCTGTGGACATGACTCATCTGTTAAGAGTACTTGCTGCTCTTCCAGAGAGCCCAAGTCTGGGTCCTAGCAACCACATACAGGCGGGGCTCACAAGCACCTGTAACTCCATCACCAAGAGACTTGACACCTTCAGACCTCTGTGGGCACCTGCCTAAACAACAGTGCACACTCACACAGACATACACACACATACATTTAGAAATAATAATAATAAATAAAATCGTAAAAAATTAAAATAAAATCAGAATGAATGCAAATTTTTGTGTATAGACATTGGTTTTGTTTTGTTGACGTAGGGTCACATTGTGTAGTCCCAGTTGGCCCCATAATCATTAGTTAGCCCAGGCTAGTCTCAAATGCACTATCCTCCTGCCTCAGCTGCCTTACTGTTTGGGATTTGTATTAGGCAGGATTCTCTAGAGAATAGTGTGTGAACTAATAGAATAGAACAGAACTAATTGTGTGTGTGTGTGTGTGCGCGCGCGCACGCGTGCATGTGTGTGTATGTATGTATGTATGTAATAAACAGTGAATTATAAGATTGGCTTACACAATAGAGCCTATATGACGGAGAGGCTGAGAGTCTAGAAGCTGACAAGACAGGAAGCAAGATGTCTCAGCAGGCCCTAATCTAATGCTGCAGGCATGGAAGATTCCTGAAAAGTTACCAATGTTCAGCCCTTGCAGGAAGCTGGAGTGTGATGTCCATGGAGGAAGGCACTGCATAACACACACGCTCACTCAGGGTGAAATGAAGGCACCTCTTCATGTCTGAACATCCTCCTGCAAGATGGCAACTACTCAGTCTTCGCATTTCCCCCCTCACAGATGTGACAGGAAGCGTGTTTGTTAGGTGCCTTCAGATCCTACCAGGCTGCCAAGATCAGCGATCACAGGATTACAGGCAAACCATCAATCACACTGGCTCAAACCTTAACTCAAATGCTGCCATCTCACAGGAATGACACTGACATCCTGGTGAGATACAAGTTGTGACAGACAGAAGGCTACAGTGGAATTTATTTAATGCACTAAGGTAGCACTTCAGCTGGCAAAACAGTAGGGAAAGGCTGTTTTGGGAACAGGCATTCTAAAAGGCTCTCTAAGAGAGATTTCTCTGTGTGGGCAGTCAGGCAATGTTGCAATGTCACAGTGCCCTGAAATAATTGCAGTTAGGGCTTCTCTTGGTTGACAACAATGTAGCCTTGAGTCAAAGATAGTTTTGTTCTGAGTCAGAAACGGCTCAGCCAGATCACCCATCCTAGATGGGCAGTGGTGGCCGATGCTTTTTAATTCCAGCACTCAGGAGGCAGAGGCAGGCAGCTCTCGAGGCCAGCGTGGTCTACAGAGCGAGTTCCAGGACGGCCACGGCTATACCAGGAAACCCTGTCTGCAAAAACCCTGTCTCAATTACCCATTATAGACCGGCAACCATCCCTTATAACAGGGGCTTATTATGGTCAATTCTTTTTGAAAAGATAATGGTTCTGTAGGGAGGCAGCAGTCACCTTGCTCTGAGACCAGCCTGTTCGAAACATTTGCTCCTTTACAGAGTGGAGGACACCGAGTGCAGGAGGTGCTTCCACTTCAGGCAGTAGCAGAGATGCTAAACTAGGATTGCTCTTAATAACTCAGAGCAGAGAGCAGGCTTTGTCCAGCGGTCCACTACTCCCTAGGGGGAAAGAGGTCAAAGACAGGCAGGAGACAACGGCTCCCTGGCAGCAACCTCACAGGCACATCACGCACACACGAGTAGACACACTGACATGCATGGACAGAAACCCGTGGAGACCTCGAGGGACCCAGAAGCAGACACCTTTAGATGTCCTGTGTCCATGTGTCCAGTTGGTGCTGGAACTCACAATTGCCTGTACCTCGCGTTACATCTGATGCCCTACACGGACACACGCGCGTGTGCCTCAGCTCTCAGGCTAGCATTAGAAGCTCTGTGGAGCTGCGGGACAAATCCTTGTTGCCAGGCAGGGACTCAAACACTTCCCACACCAATCTAGAGCCAGCTCTGGCTGAGCACCAGCACGAGGGGCGGAGTAAACACTGGCCACGTCCCTCCTCGCCAGTGCCGCTCTCCCGTTGGATGTGGGAGCAGACCTCTCCCTCCTTCTGCTGCTTCTGGCTCGGCCTCCGGACCTCCATTGGCCGAGGCAACAAGTCTTCAAGCGAGGCGGTGGGCGCGGTGCGGAGGCGTTAAGAACTAGATGGACGAGCTTCTAACCAATGAGCATGGGTATCCACCTCAGCAACTGACACTCGCCAATGGCGAGGCAGGGTGGGCGGAGCGCCGGGGCTGTCAAGCGCCCCCGGTCCGTGGGGAGTTCGCGGGGTCCGGGGCGCTCGGGGACCCGCCGCCGCCTGCGCACAGCCTGGGGCCGGCATGGGCGGGGTGGCTGGGCCGGCACGATGAGCTCCCTGGGCAGCCCGGTGCGGGCCTACGATTTTCTTCTTAAGTTCCTGCTGGTGGGCGACAGCGACGTGGGCAAGGGAGAGATCCTGGCCAGTTTGCAGGACGGAGCAGCCGAGTCTCCTTACGGCCACCCGGCGGGTGAGCGCGGCCACAGCACCCCGGGGCGCAGCGCTGGGGTGTTGGTGCGAGCGGCCTCTCCAGCGTGGGTCTACCCCCCCCCCCCCGGAGCGGCTGGGCAGGGCTAGGTCCCGCATGCTGGCTGGGGAGGACAAGGCTCTGAGGGCAGAGTCCTCAAAGCGGCTCGGGGTGGGCGTCGAGGGAGACCGCACAGGTGTGAGCGACGCGTTTGGGAGGCGTGCGTGGGATTGCGGGAGGCGTGGGCAGGGAGGCAGCGGGTCCTAGAGCAGAGCAGGAAGACCACCGGCTCCGGGGCCATTACCTTTTGGTGCGTGGGACTGCAGACGTAGCCTCTGGTTGCAAGCACCAAACTGCGTCCTAATGGACAGGACTTCGAGGAGAAGGAGGAGGAGGAGGAGCCTAAGTGACCCTGTAGAGAAGGAAGGAACCCAACCAAGAGGCTCAGGAGACCGGGCACAGGTTAGACCAGAGGGCCTCAGGCTCAAAGGCAGTAAGCCCTGTGTTCTAGAAGCTTGAGGTTTGGCTTGAGGTTTGAGACCCTACACCCCAGAGGAACGAGCCGGTTTCAGAAACCTGGGCAGAACATCATGTAGTGACCCCCTCCCTCAGACTGCGGCTGTGCACAGATGTCCGCGACTGCCTTTTGGAGTTGTTGAGGGGGTTTCATCTCACCCTTCCAGTACAGACCCTGTCCTGAGGCCTGCCACCCTCTGTTCTCTGGGCTTGTAGACTGCTTCCTGCATCTCCAGCCCAGTGGCAATGCCACAAAGGCTAGCGGGGCTCTAAAACTGTGTGGTTCAATGCCGGTAACTGCCAGCCTGGACAGCACAGATTTAGACCTTTCCTTTCCGGTAGGACCAAGCTCTGTCAGACGTCTTTACCCCGAGAGCAGAGGTGTGTCCAGAGCGTCAGGTGCTGCTGCTCAGTGAAGCACAGGCCTCAGCAGAGGCAACAGAGTAGAACATTTAACAAGCTCAAAAATAGGCACATGAGTCCCACAGCAGATGACTGATATGGGGAGTGAGAAAGCTGTTGCCGGGTGTGGGAGCAGACTTGCTACTGATTGGCTTGAGTCAGGCCCGCTGCACTTCTGTCCCTTTCCTTTGTGACTGTTGTCAGCATGGTCTGGGAGATTGCAGAGGGCTGATGCCATGGGTTGTGGCTTTTGTGGACTTTTTTTGTTTAGAGACAGGGTCTCTCTGTGTAGCCTTGGCTGTCCTGGACTGGCATTGTAGACCAGGCTGGCCTCGAACTCACACCAATCTGCTTACTCTGCCCCACCCCTGCCCCCAGTGCTAGGATTAAAGGCGTGAGCCACCATGCCCCGCTCTTCTGTAGGCTTTTGATTCACTACATATTTCTTCTAGGGCTAAGACAAGAGCTTGGGAAGAACAGGCCAGGTGCGGTGGCTCACACCTGTAATCCAGCATTCAAGAAGCAGAGGGGAAATTGCCATGATTGAGGCCAGCCTGGGCTACAGTATGAGACTCCCGTCTGGGAGGAGAAAAAAAAAATGCGAGGGAGAAAAAGAAGGAGGGGAGAAAAAAAGGGGAGACCAATAAACAAATAGAGGAGAAACAAACACCGAGAAGCGGGGGTCCTCGTTTGTTCTCAGGGCGTTTCACTGTGAGAGTCTCCGTACTCTGGCAGGTCGCAGCTATAAAGTCAGAGTGCTCTGTATTTGTGCAGTGTTTAAATGGATTCAGCACCAGCTAACTCTCTTTAAGCATAGCAACTCCTGAGTTCTTAACAGTGCGCTTAAGCAGCTGCGGCTGGGTTGGTTATCGGGGAAGGACTTACACTATCTGAGTTGCCTGCACTGAGAACCCCGCTGACTGTCTTGGACTATGTTTTGGCTGCACGAGGTGTTCTTAGACTACTCCGCTCTTCTCCTTCAGCACCTGGTAGCGTCTTCACTGTCTTTCTGGCATTTGATGAATGGCCAAAGCTTCATGTTAGCTGATTTCCCAGATCTGCCTTTTCTTACAGAATGTTTGACGCCTGTTTTTCTTTGCCTTACCTTGTTTAATCAGGTCATGACTCAGACTTCTGATACGCTGTATAAGTTCCTAGATAAAAAAAAAATATTTTCTTAGCCAGGCAATTCTTAGCCAGGCAATAGCTTTAATCCCAGCACCCGGGAGGCAGAGGCAGGAGGATCTCTATGAGTTTGAAGCCAGCCTGGTCTACAGAGCAAGTTCTAGGACAGCCAGAGCTACACAGAGAAACCCTGTCTCCAACAACAACAACAACAACAACAACAACAACAAATCGTAATTTCAGAGGAATTTTATGTTCATAAAATAGCTCCTATTACTTTTGTATTAGTTTCTTTTTTGCTGTTATGAAGAATTACTACAAACTGGCTAAAACAACAGGAGTTTAATTCTCTCACAGTTTTGGGGTCTGGTAATCTACACAGTTTGGCCGAGCCAAAGGTAAGGCATAAATAGGACATTATTTCTACATGGAGCTCTAGGACAAAGCCTTCCTGTCTTTTTAAACTTCTAGAACCTTCCTGTCCACCACCCCCCAAGGGTTCTTGGCCCTTTCTTGGTCTCCGGAGACGCTGGTCACCAGTGCCGTCCTCTCATGTCCCTTCACTGTCCTGCCTCCTCTTTTCACTTCAAAGGACACGGTGATGGTTTGTTTTTTGTTTTTGTCCACGGCTACAATCTGAGACAGCGTCTCTATCTCCACACTGTCTATGACCACCTCTAATTCCACTGCATCTTACACGCCCTTTGCCAAGCACCCTAACAGAGTCACAGATCACGGGGCTCGAACACCAAGCACCCTAACAGAGTCACAGATCACGGGGCTCGAACACCAAGCACCCTAACGGATTCACAAATCACGGGGCTCGAACAACAAGCACCCTAACAGAGTCACAGATCACGGGGCTCGAACAACAAGCACCCTAACGGATTCACAAATCACGGGGCTCGAACAACAAGCACCCTAACAAAGTCACAGATCACAGGGCTCAAACACCAAGCACCCTAACAGAGTCACAGATCACAGGGCTCGAACACCAAGCACCCTAACAGATTCACAGATCACGGGGCTCGAACACCAAGCACCCTAACGGATTCACAGATCACGGGGCTCGAACAACAAGCACCCTAACAGAGTCACAGATCACAGGGCTCGAACACCAAGCACCCTAACAGAGTCACAGATCACGGGGCTCGAACACCAAGCACCCTAACGGATTCACAAATCACGGGGCTTGAACAACAAGCACCCTAACAGAGTCACAGATCACAGGGCTCGAACACCAAGCACCCTAACAGAGTCACAGATCACAGGGCTCGAACAACAAGCACCCTAACGGATTCACAAATCACGGGGCTCGAACACCAAGCACCCTAACAGAGTCACAGATCACGGGGCTCGAACACCAAGCACCCTAACAGAGTCACAGATCACGGGGCTTGAACGTGCTCATTGACAACAGGCCTGCTGTTCTGCCCCTCACTGCAACGCTGGGTGTCTCTTTGCATTTTCCATACACATCCATCGCTCTCCACTTGCTTTAGTGGGTTTGTTTGTTTTGTCTCTGTCATCTGCTTTCAGTGACTATCATGTCTTTATTGAGCATTTCGATTTTAGTAAATATAGTTTGCAGCTGTTCCCAATTAGGTCGTTTATTCAATAATGATGTTGTCATTTCAATTTTTTTTTCTTTATTTTTGCTATTTCCTTTTTTTTTTCAATTCAGTTTTTACATTTCATTTAAAAATCTCCTTGAGGGGCTGGAGATGGTTCAGTTAAGAGCACTCTCTGCTCTTCCAGAGGGCCTGGGTGAGATTTCCAGCATCCACTTGGTACTGAAACTCACAACTGCCTATAACTGTGTTTCCCGGGGAAGCTAATCTCTTCTTCTGGCCTCTGTAAGCAGCAATCATGGGCACACTGCACATACATGTATGCAAGGCAAGCCATTCATACACAGAAAGTTTAAAACAATGAATCATGTTTTGTTTTGTTTTTCTGAGACAAGGGTTTCTCTGTGTAGCCCTGGCTGTCCTGGACTCCCTTTGTAGACCAGTCTGGCCTCGGGGGGAAAAAATCTTAAAAAGGAAAAAATGGGGTCTGAATAGATGGTTCAGTGGTTAAGAGCACTGCTTGCCCTTCCCAAGGACCTGGGTTCAATTCCCAGCACCTGCATGGCAGCTCACAACTGTCTGTGACTCCAAGATCTGACACCTTCATACAGACGCACATGAAGACAAAGTACCAATGCACATAAAATAAATTATTTAAAAAACAGAAAACCGGGCTGGAGATATGGCTCAGCGATTAAGAGCACTGGTTGCTCTTCCAGAGGCTGTGAGTTCAGTTCCCAGCAACCATATAATGGCTCACAACCATCTGTATTCCTGATGCCCTCTGCTGGCGTGCAGGTGTACAAGGACAGAGCACTCATATACATAACATAAATAAATAAAATGCTTTAAAAAAAAACCAGAAAACAATGGTGCAAAACATCTCTTTGAACTCACAGCTTTGCAACTTAATGTTTTTGTTAACTTGCCGTGCTGTCAAAGCAGTCAGAATGGACTTTTTTTTTGTTCCTTGCTATCGGCCATGTTTTCCTTCCTCTTAGCATTTTGAAGTGAGATACACACACGGAACAGTGCACATTCTGTCATTACATAGCTCAGTGCGCTTCCACAGACCTAACGCACCATGTCACCACCCCCGGGGTTAAGATGTGACACTGCCAGCCTAGTGCCCATTGTATTGTCCCTCTGCCAGGCACAGGGTGGCCCTCGGCATAGCCACAGTCCTGAATTTCGACAGAACGGACCACGCTTGCCTGGATTTACACCACGCCCGGCCTCCCTGTCAGCTTCTGGGGACTTTCCTGCGTTTTGTGAATGTCACTAGTGGTGAGGAGGGGACGTGCATTAAACAGACCCTGACTATGACATCCACTGCTTCCCAAATGTTTCCGGCAAAGCAGACGTGCCATCTTCTCTGAGTATTTCCTTCTTGGCGATGCCTCCAGCTTCTTTTTCTCAGGAAAATCCCCCTATTTCCTATTCACCAAGAGGTAATAATAATTCCAATTGTTCAGAGTGTGCAAGAATCACTTCATGAAACAGTTATATTATCTGAGGGTGAGTGATGCCCGTAGGATGGCACAGTGGGCTCAGGAGCTGTCCAGGGAAGTCCTCTTCTTCCACCCAGGGAACGTTAAGGCTTCTGTGCTCACTGGCACAACGATTAATATCTGCTCCTTTCTCTTTGCTCGGGACAGATGCTCCTCGCAGAGCTGTGTGTTCCTCCTCTTCCTTTTCTGCAGGCAACCGTGCATTTGCTCATTTACAAAGCTACCCTGTAGGTTTCCCATGGCAACCTCTTTAAGACTGAAAACATGATGTACAAAGTCATTGCTCCCCAGTGTGAACTCAAGAGTTCTTACCTGAACCCATGCCCTCTGGGGAACCTCCCCAAAGTGCTGCTTTACAGACTATGGTACCACTTATAAGCATATAGTAAATTTTAATTTTTTCCACTTATGGTTATTTTTATGTATATTTTATTATAATTTATTCACATCACATCCCAGTTGTTATTTCCTCTCTCTTATCTTCCTGTTCCCACCCTCCCTCCCTCTTCTGTCCTATTCCCCTCCCCTAGATTTCTGATGGGGGGGCCTCCTCCCCCACCATCTGGCCACAGCCTATTAGGTCTTATCAGGACAGCCTGCATCGCCTTCCTCTGTGTGCCTGCAAGACCATTTTGCCAAGGGGCAGTGACCAAATGGTGGGCACCAGAGTGCATGTCTGAGGTTCAGCTGCAGTCCCCCCTACCCCCCACTCATAGAGAGTCATCTGTCCGTTGGCTACATCTGAACAGGGGTCTAGATTCTCTACAGGCGTTGACCTTGGTTGGTGCATCAGTTTGTGCAGGCCCCCTGTGTCCAGATCCTCCTGCCTGATGGCCTCCCAGTGGAGCTCCTGCTCCATCCCAGACCTTCTGTCCCCCAGTCTTCCCTACAATTCTCAGCACTCCGCCCGGGGCGACCCTCAAGTCCCTGCATCTGTCCCGATGCCCCACTGGGTGGAGTCTCTCGGAGGATATCTATGTTGGGCCAATATCCACTTATAAGTGAGTATATACATGTGCGTCTTTCTGGGTCTGAGTTACCTCACTCAGGGTGATTGCTTCCAGTTCCACCCATTTGCCTGCAAATTTCAAGATTTCCTTGTTTTCAGTGGCTGAGTAGTATTCCATTGTGTTAATGTAACAGTTTTTTTTTTTAACCCATTCTTCAGTTGAGGGACATCTTGGTTATTTCCAGATTCTGGCTATTACAAATAATGCTGCTTTGAACATAGTCGAGCAAATGTCCTTGTTGTATGGTGGAGCATCTTTCAGGTATGTGCGCAGGAGTGGTTAAACTGGGTCTTGAGGTAGCACTATTCCCAATTTTCTGAGAAAGCACCAGTTGATTTCCAAAGTGGATGTATAAGTCTGCACTCCCACCAGCAATGGAGGAGTGTTCCCCTTTCTCCACATCCTCACCAGCATGTGCTGTCACTTGAGTTTTTGATCTTAGCCATTCTGATGGGTGTAAGATGGAATCTCAGAGTCCTTTTGATTTGCATTTCCCTGATGACTAAGGATGGTGACTCCTGTGAAGTAAGTGGACGGAGTGTTTCTCTTCTTTAAAAACAATGTATAGGGGCTGGAGAGATGGCTCAGAGGTTAGGAGCACTGACTGCTCTTCCAAAGGTCCTGAGCTCAATTCCCAGCGACCACATGGTGGCTCACAAACATCTGTAATGACTTTCTGGCATGCAGGTGTACATGCAGGCAGAAGACTGTATAAATAATAAATAAGTCTCTTTTAAAAAATAAAAAAAATAAAAACAATGTGTATGGGGTTCGCCTGCGCGCATGTCTGAGTGCCACACTCATGCAGTGCCCGGAGAGATCACAAGAGGGGCATTGGGAGGCCGGGCGTGGTGGCGCACGCCTTTAATCCCAGCACTCAGGAGGCAGAGGCAGGCGGATTGCTGTGAGTTCAAGGCCAACCTGGTCTACAAAGTGAGTCCAGGACAGCCAAGGCTACACAGAGAAACCCTGTCTCGAAAAACAAAACAAAACAAAACAAAAACAAACAAACAAACAAAAAAACCAAGAGGCATCGGATCCCCTGGGACTGGAGTGGGTGGTGGGAACTGAACCTGCAGCGTCTGGAAGAACAAGCACTCTTAACTAACTGAACCATCTCACCAACTCGCGCAGCACTTTTTTTTTTTTTGGGAAAGTTTTCTTGATATTTACAGATGTTCGTAAGTAAGTATGGCACGATGGGTGTGATCTTTGGGTAACTTGGATGGTTTTAGTTTTGTTTTTCCGCAGCATGATTTTTTTTTCCTAGCATTTTATTTATCTATCATATATGCCATGGCGTATTTGTGAAGGGCAGCACACAGCTATGGGAGCTAGTCTTTTCCCTTCTACCACGTGGGCTCCAGGGGTGGATTTCAGGTCATGAGGCTTGGTGACAAGTACCCTTCTTCACCAACCACCTCACCAGCCCACAATATTATTTTTCTTTTATGAATGAATTTGGCTACGTGCTTTCTCCCCCTCGCTAACTAGACTCGGCATTCCATGGTATTAAACTCTTGGTGGGGTGGGGTGGGGGGGTGTTAGTTGTTGCTGATGTTGGGACAGTTTCACTGTGTGTCCCTGGATGAAGCTCACTATGAAGATGAAGCTGGCCTGAACTCATAGGGATCTGTCTGATCTGAGTTTTAGGATCTAAGGCTGGGGCCACCGTGGCTGGCACAGATATTAAACTCCCTTTACCCAACCATTAAAACTTTACTGAAAAACTGACATCAAAATAGGAAACCATTATTGAATACCTTACAAAACACAACATGGTTACAGTGTCTCGGTAGAGCAACTGGACTCAATGGGGACTTCCTGTGCGAGTGCAGCAAGTTTGCATGCATTGTTCCTGCTGCTCATGTCTAAACAACGGGCATGTGAGCCTGGCCTGTCCTCCTAAATGCTGGATTAACCTACACAAAGAATCCCTGTTTGAACACGGCTGGAGCTGTGGTGATCTGGTGGCATCTGAGACATTTTACATCCATGAAATAAGAATGTGGGCTCTGGGGCTGGCGCAGTGCGAAAAGAGTGTTCCGTATCTGTTCGCCACATGCATGCAGTACCTGATAGGGCCAGAAGAGGGCGCTGAGTACCGGGAATTACAGATGGTTGTGAGTTGCCATATGCGTGCTGGGAATTAAACAATGCTTTTTTTCGCGGGGAGGGGGCGGTCAGAGACAGGATTTGCCTGTGTAGCCCTGGCTGTCCTGGAACTTGCTTGCTCTCGAGACCAGGCTGGCTTCCAACTCGGAGATCTGCCTGCCTCAGCCTCCTGAATCCTGGGATCACAGGCTCGTGCTGCCATTGCCCAGCGGTCGCAGACGGTGTTAACCACAGAGCTGTCTCTCCAGCCTACTTATTTTAAACTCCTAACACAGTGTATAGAATCCGGACCTCCAGCAGGTACCCAGCTGAGCGTTGGGCCCTTTGCTAATGGGGAAGCTGCCATATGGCTTTTGTTCCTAGTCTCAGCTGGGAGAGTAACAGCAATACGCATGCACCGTCAGGAGCCCAGGTTGGGAGATGCTCCCTTTGCGTGTCAGTGCCAGAGCTTGACAGCCAGGCTGAAGTCCAGGGTGCTGTGGCCTCAGCAGCTGATGGTCATGTGTCAGAAAGAGTCCCTAATGTTGTTAGTAAATAGTTACATAGGTGGTGGGGCAATCCCAGCACTCGGGAGGCAGAGGCAGGTAAATCTACAAGTTCAAGGCCAGCCTGGTCTATAGCAAGAGTTCCAGGACAGTCAGAGCTGCACAGAGAAACTCTGTCTTGAAAAACCAAAATAAAGCACTTGGGAGGCAGAGGCAGGTGGATCACTGTGAGTTCAAGGACAGCCTGGTCTACGAAGTGAGTCCAGGACAGCCAAGGCTACACAGAGAACCCTGTCTCGAACTGCCCCCCCCCCAAACAACCAAAAACCAAAACAAACAAACAAAAATTTGCTATAGTGTATGGTTGTGCATTCTAATTCCTTCCTCCAAACATGACATCTGAATTGACAATGTGTTATTTACACTGTAGCTTCTGGCGGGATTGGTTTGATTGGCTTAACTAAAAATAAAAGCAAAGCAGGTTTACAGAGAAAGACTCATAAATATCAACATTAAATAGTAATTGGCTGTGGCCTGTAGATTATTATTAATACAAAAGGTTATTGTCATATCAGGAAAATATTCATTGACTACTATGGATAGTACACAGTTTTCTTAGATTGATAAATCCTATCCACAGGTGGGATTGATTTCTTCCGGTCAGAATGCTGTGTGTTTGGGGAGGCTGCTGACTGGAATCACAGGACTGTACTGCCACACCTGGTTTATGCAGGACTGAGCTTTATGCCTGCACTTCCCTGGTCGCCCCACAAGCCTGCAGGCAGCACAAAGGCTTTGCCATTCATCTGTTTAACTTGCCTTTATCCAATCTTTCTTAATAACATTTTCTAAATTGCAAAGGAGAAAAGAAAGATAAACATGAAGATAACCTTTTAAAAGATTTATTTATTTATTATGTATACAGTGTTATGCTTATCAGATCTCAGAGATGGTTGTGACACCCCCCATGTGGTTGCTGGGAATTGAACTCAGGACCTTTGGAAGAGCAGCCGGTGCTCTTAACCTCTGAGCCATCTCTCCAGCCCCCATGAAAATAACTTTTTAAAAAAGATTTATTTTTATTTCATGTGAATGAGTGTTTTGCCTACACATACGTCTATACACTATGTGCATATAATGCCCAAGGATATTAGAAGTGGGTATTGAGCCTTTTGAACTGGAGTTATAGGGGCTTTTTGTTTCTCTTGGTTTTTCTTTTTTTTTCCCCCCTAAAGATTTTATTTATTTATTTTTATGTATATGAGTGTTCTATCTGCATGCACACCTGCAGGCCAGAGGAGGGCAATTAGATCACATAGATGGTTGTGAGCCACCATGCGGTTGCTGGGAATTGAACTCAGGACCTCTGGAAGAGCAGCCGGTGCTCTTAACCACTGAGCCATCTCTCCAGCCCTTCTTTTGGTTTTTCAAGACAGGGTTTCTCTGTGTCGCCCTGGATGTCCTCGAACTCACTTTGTAGACCAGGCTGGCTTCGAACTCACAGAGATTCTCCTGCCTCTGCCTCCTGAGTGCTGGGGTTAAAAGTGTGCGCCACCACCATGTGGGTGCCGAGAACTGATCCCAGGTCCTCCTCAAGAGTAGCCAGTGCTCTTACGCATTGAGCTGTTTGTCCAGCCCAACATGAAAGTAATTTTTATCTACTACCTGTAATAGCCTTTTATTTCTAATAATTGACATTATTACCCATTCACTATCCTTCACTACATTAGAGGAAATTCAAGTTACATAGAGAGGAAGTGGAGATGTGGCTCGGCAATTAAAAGGGTTAGGGTTCAAGAGCAGCCACACACTGACCACTCAACCCCAGGCTCAGCTCCATGGGAGTCTATTTGAATGCTGAACATCACAAACTGGACATGAACTAAACACAACCTGGCTGGTCAGGGCCATAATCCAGGCTCCAGTGCCAGACTATGATCTTGGTCAGCTTCTAAGGCAGACTTTCTATAAGAAAAACCGTAACCAGGTAACAGTCAGGTAACCATGTGGGGAGCAAGGGGGGGTCAGCATTACGGCATTTTGACCAGTTAAACACAAGAATCGATTTTGTTTGCACAGTGTTCCAGGTGGCTAGACAAAGCGTTTTAAGCTGACTGGCTGATTTAAGCTCTTGGGGGCTTTCCAGCTCTCTGGGCTTAAAGAACACAGCAGGACCTTGTGGTCTTAGCGCTGATAGAACGTATATTTATCTTTAACCCAAGCAGAATGTGTATTTATCATCTACTGTTTTATTCCAAGCAGCAAGCATTGACCTTTCCTGGGCTCAGGCATGTAGGGCCTGAGAACGTGATTTCACCCTTATAATCAAAATGGAGACTTGGAGTAAAAATGGTTTCTGATGTGCTAAGAGCTGGTGTTGCCAGGAGCTGCCATCATGCTGGGAGCTCCAGTGGGTCTCAACGGAGGGGCTGTGCAGGTTAAGCAGGTAACAGCAAAAGCACTGGATGCTCTGCTCCTCCAGAGGTCCTGAGTTCAATGCCCAACAACCACACAGTGGCTCACAGCCATCTAGAATGAGATCTGGTGCCCGCTGCTGGTGGTCAAGCGTACATGCAGGCAATGTACTCATACATAAAACACACAAAGAAATAAACCTTTAAAAAATAAAATAAAGGTAGCTGGGCGTGGTGGCGCACGCCTTTAATCCCAGCACTCGGGAGGCAGAGGTAGGCGGATCGCTGTGAGTTCGAGGCCAGCCTTGTCTACAAAGTGAGTCCAGGACAGCCAAGGCTACACAGAGAAACCCTGTCTCGAAGAAAAAAAAGGGGGGGGGGGCTTGGAGAGATGGCTCAGAGGTTAAGAGCATTGACTGCCTTTCCAAAGGTCCTGAGTTCAATTCCCAGCAACCACATGGTGGCTCACAACCATCTATCATGAGATCTGGTGCTCTCTTCTGGCATGCAGGCACACATAGGGGCAGAATATTATATAAATAATAAATAAATAAAATCTTTAAAATAAAATAAAATAAAATAAAATAAGCCGGACGTGGTGGCTCATGCCTTTAATCCCAGCACTCGGGAGGCAGAGGCAGGCAGTTTACAAAAGGAGTCTAGGACAGCCAAGGCTAACACAGAGACCCTGTCTCAAAACAAAACAAAACAAAAAAATAATAAAATAAAAATAAAACAAAAATATATACAGATACACAATCACATGTATATATATACATATATATACACACATTTAGTTACATTATAAAGTTTCTGTTGCCGTAAAAAAATTGAAGGATATTACTCAAACTATAAGAAAGTATATTTTAAACCAAGCAGTCGTGGCAGACATCTTTAATGCCAGCACTTGGGAGGCAGAGGCAGGGTGATCTCTGAGTTGGTGGCCAGCCTGGTCTACAGAGTGAGTTCCAGGAGAGCCAGGGCTACATGGAGAAACCCTGTTTCGAAAAGTCAAACAAAAGAAAGTATATTTTAGAAGCATAGGTTGTTTATTTAGGTTATAGGTTATTAATTTCATACAAAGAGTTATAAATGACATCTACTGTAATATTGTCATGTGACAGGGAGACCGGAAGGAGACGTAATGGAATGAAAGTGCAAGTGCAAGGACCGGATGTCCCAGTGGGTGGTCGGAGGGAAGTAAGACTGTGGGCGATTTCACTAAGTTTTCAAAGTATTACTTTGTTTCAAAATAGCTTTTCCATATGCTTGTTTTCTTTTTTAGTACTGGAGACTGAACCAAGGGCCTCTTCCATGGTAGATATGCTTTCTATCTCTGAGCTATAGGCCCAGCTCTTGTTTTTGTTTTGTTGAGACAAGATCTCATTGTTCAGACCAGGCCAACCTCAAAGTCAGGGTCCTCCTGCCTCAGCCTCCCGACTGCTGTGGTTACAGATGTGCGCACTGTGTTAGTGCCCGTCTCACTGTATGTTCACTTCCAGAAGAAGGTCCGGTGGCTTCCAGCAGCTGCTGGGACCCTCCCTGCTCCAGGGTCTCGTCAGCTCTGCTCCCTGAATAGACACTTGTGGAAACCACCAGGAGTTGGAGTGAGGGTGGAGCCTTGCACTCTGGTCTCCCACAGGGCCAAGCCTCAGAGTGTCTCCCTGAGAAGATGACAGTGAATAGAAAGGCAGGTGCTGCTACTCCACGTGGGAGCTGGGGCCTAGTGGGAATTTTGCCCTGGCTAGAGGGTGTTTCCCTGGCTGTGGTAGAACATGGGGGAGAGAGCCGGGCACAGAGTCAGGCCACTGAAGTCCTCATGAGCACCCAGCTCTATGAGCTTGTTCCTACTTGGCTAAGATGTCGGACAAGGCTGAGCTGGGATCCTTGCTATGGTTTACTTGTACAACGTCCTATAAGTATAAAGGTCACGTGGACTTTTGGGAGGTGACTGGATTAGGGGTTGGACTTCCTCAGTGGGCTGATTAACCCCTTGATGGCGTTGTTAGGAGGTGGGAGACTATGGGAGCTAGCTGAAGAGAACAGGTGCTTGGAAACATGTCCCTGGCCCCTTCCTGTCTGCTTCGTGGGTGCCATGGGCTTAGCAGCGCTGTCCCGCCACACACTCCTCCACCTCAGGGCCAAAGCAAAGGAATCAGCTGACTGTGGACTGAAATTTAGGAAACCGTCAGGCAAATCCAAATCGGTCATCCTTTAAGTTTTTTTTTCTTAGGCATTTTTGACAGTGGTAGAAAATTGATCAGCTGAGCCGTGCCAGGCCCTGAGCAGGAGAATTTAGGCCATGGCTTTCCTTAGTTCCAGGGAATTGTGGCCACAGAATGTCCGTCTCAGCACAGAGACCAGGGTTTGCAATGAGCTAGTGTGCCCTAAGCGGTCAGCGGAGTACCAAGGAAGGAGGTGGCTCTGTGCCCTGTAGAGCCCTCTCCTGAGACGATGTCACCTTCTAGGCCTCTCCTGCTCACGTCTGCTCTCAGCATTAGGGTCAGTAGCTCACAAACCCCAGGATGACTGCTCCCGTGTGCTCTATGCGAGCCTGTTTCCTTCATGTTTCCCAGTTTTCTGCAGGGGTGAAGGCAAGACAGGGCCAGGGCCTCAGACTCGCAGTCGCCTGCCCTTCCCAGCCATGATTGCCTAAAGTCAGGTCCGAGCATCTTCTAGGCTCATGGGGAAGGCGGCTCCCTTTTCCAGCCCAGAACAGACAGATGGCTTGCCATCCTTGGGCAGAGTGAAGTCACAGCCACCAGAGCCACCTTCTGAGCTAGGTTCCAATGAGGCCTTGCCCTTCCCACTGCACACACAGGGCACGTGTTCTCTATGGTGTCTGCTGAACCAAAAATGAGCCCCAGGAAGGGCACAGGGCTCCTTCTAAGACAGGTAATGGAAGGCGTGTAATAACACAGTGGTGCCCTCTGTGCACAGTTAAACAGGGCGCTGCTAAAAACGGAACATTGCTTCCCTCACCTCACTTGTCCACATAAGCGAACTGCAAAGATAAATGGTGTGGCCTGGGCAGGGTGCCAAGAGGCCAAGCTCATTCGGAGGCGGCCAAAGTCACATATTTAAGGTCGGAGTAAACCATTTTAGACTGACCTTATTAAAGTGCTTTGGGGATATTCACAACGGTGAGCAGCCATCACCACTACCTCATCCCAGTAGGAAGCCAGACCAGCTGCACCCACGAGCCTCCAGCACATTGTAATCCAACCCGCTACGTTACTCAGAAGTCTGGTGCTCAAAACCAACATGTTATAAATTACATTTCATCAATACTTGCACCATAAGTGATCCTCTTGTATGGAGGGGCACGTTCCTGTCAGCTCACTCCCAGACATAGGAAGCAGCAGCTGGTGGAGGCGTCAAACTAGATGACAAAGTCACTGATTCATCCACGTGTGCTAAGAATAGTCTGGTGCTTGATTTTTTTTCTTTCTTTTTCTGTGTGTGTGTGATTTTTTTCTTTTAGGGTTAAAATTGTCTCTCTCTTGATAACCCTATTATTCTGACTCATTCAGTGAACACTTCTGACAGGCTTTGTTTTAGGAGCTTCCTTGAAGCCAGGCACAGTGGCGCACACCTTTAATCCCAGCACTCTGGGAGGCAGAGGCAGGCAGATTGTTGTGAGTTCAAGGCCAGCCTGGTCTACAAAGTGAATCCAGGACAGCCAAGGTTACACAGAGAAACCCTGTTTACAAAAACAAAAACAAAAAGAAAGAAAAGCCAGATAGTGGTGGCGCATGCCTTTAATCCCAGCACTTGGGAGACAGAGGCAGGTGGATCGCTGTGAGTTCGAGGCCAGCCTGGTCTACAAAGCGAGTCCAGGACAGCCAAGGCTACACAGAGAAATCCTGTCTCGAAAAACCAAAAGAAAAAAAAAAGAGAAAAAAAGAAGCTTCCTTGTATTTTAATCATATTTTTCATTATTTATTGCATATATGCACACACACACACACACACACACACGTGTGTGTGCCATGTCACACATGTGGAAGTAAGAGGAAAACTTGCAGGAATGAGTCTCTTCTTCCACCAACTGTGTCCCATAGAACAGTCACCATGATAAGCTCCCATGAAGATGCAAGCCTGTTTGAGGCAGGTGCTGAAGGGGAAACCAGTGCTGCACGTGGCCAGGAGGAAATCAAGTGTGTTTGAAGGATGGAGGACGGGTCTGACAGCTGTCACATTCAGAGACGTACTTCTGAAAGAAAGGTGTTTCCTACCTAGTCCAAACCCCGACAGAATCCACATATCCTTCTCAACAGAGAACCGAGAAATCACAAAGAACCCAGGAGGTCCATGTGCAGCAGCGTGTCTGGCCCAGAGAAAGTAGAGAGATTCTGACAGCAGATTTAGATCAACAGGAACTTGATGAGGGAGGGAGGGAGGGAGAGGGGAGGAAGGGAGGGAGAGGGGAGGGAGGGAGGGAGAGGGGAGGGAGGGAGGGAGGGAGGGAGGGAGGGAGGGAGGGAGGGAGGGAGAGGGGAGGGAGGGAGGGAGGGAGAGGGAGGGAGGGAGGGAGAGGGAGGGAGGGAGGGAGGGAACGAACGAGCGAGCAAGTGTGGTGTGTGTAGACATGCCATGGTACCTACTTTGAGTTCAGAGAACAACTTTCAGGAGTTGGTTCTATCTTCTGAACATGGCCACCAGGTATCAAGTCAGGGCCTGTGTGGCAGCCCTTGCCCAGTGACCCATCTCATTGATCCAGAGCCACTGCTTAATGGGCTGAACAGACGCCACGGTTAGAACACCCGGCGCCCTCCCAGAAGGCTAATAAACAGCCATGTGCAGTTCTTACTCCCATGTCAGGCTGCTCTGTGGCCAACCAGACACTCACACAGACACACACACATAAATGAAAACAAAAAATAAAAAGTGAGCAACAAGTCAGAAGTTCGTACACGAAGACTCGCACAGTGTAGTGTGGACGGTTTCACGGGTCTGGCTAAAATACCAACGCAGCTATTCTGTGGGATGCGTCTGTCCATGCGCAAGCGCAGGGGAAGAGACAGGGCTAAGCTAGAGGTGTGGAGAGCGTTGCAGTTTTACTTCCCATGGTGGGAAGTCAGTTAATTCTGCAAACTGCAAACCCAGAAGTCAAGAACACAAGAGTGTTACTAAAAATTGGAGACATATAGCAAAATAATGATTAATAAAGGTTAAAATGTGGGCAGACGTGTCAGCACATGCTATGATCACAGGGAGCTGAGGCAGGAGTCGCCACGCATGTGAGGCCAGCATGGCCTACACACTAAGAAGACCTTGTCTCAAAAAGCCAAATGAACAAAAAGCAGAACAGTTTTGTGAGTGTTGGGACACTTCTGTAATCTTAACACTTGGGAGGCAAGAAGGTCAGGAGTTCAAGACTAGCCTGCACTAGATGAGATCCTATCTCAAAAAGCCAAAAAATTGGCAAAATAATGTCCACCTGGAGGGGGAACGAAAGAAATTTAAATAGGGAGTGGGGCGTGGGTGGGGTAGGATGGCCTGCCGTGCTTCTACTGGGTCTCAGAAGGAACTGACCAGAGAGGGGCTGTCAAGGGTGAGAGGGGCCCAAGGCAAGGAATGTCTGAAGTCACAGGCAGGCCAGCACCGTTTCCTTTCACTAAAGGCTGGCAGGTGCCCTGCTCCTCACTCTGGGTTTCTTAAAAAGAACAGCGGTGTAAAGTAACCTCTCCTCACCTGATTTACTTGTCATCTCCGAGGCTGACTGCCTCCGTCCGCTAACCCAGGCCTAGTCCTGGAAGCTTCTAGCCTCTGTACAGTCTAGCCTAGGCTTAGAATGTTTTCAGCCTCTGAGACCGACTGCTGGATAAGCTCACCCTGTCTAGTTTTTTTCGGAACGCCTGCTGGCTGTTCAGTTCAGCTGTTCTGACTCAAACTCCTCTCCAGCTGACATTCAAGCTGGCTTCTCTCTCATGCTCTGCGTTGCTCTGCTTGGCCTCAAACTCACTCCAGCAATCTGCTCTAATCTTCGGGCTCCTTCTCATTCTCTGACCCGTTCCCTCTGTAAAGCTGCCTCCGCTCGCTCTCATTCTGAGCTGCTCCCTTCAGTAGCTCCTTTTCCTCTCTCTCCTCCTGAGAGTTGGGCGGATCCTAGTCTGTCAAATCTTCTCTGATTCGTCACCTTTTCTGCCACTTAGACATGACTTTCAAACATGAGTGCTTCCTTCTACAAACTTTACCTTCATTGCTTGGGATTAAAGCTGTGCACCAACACCGCGCGGTCCTAAGCTTTTCTTTACCAGAAACTTGCTCTATACGAGCCTCTGAGATCTACTTGCCTCTGCCTCCTGGGATTAAAGGTGAGTGCTACCGCCGCCCAGCCTGTCTGCATTCCAGCTGGATCACACAGACCTAGAAGGTCTTCGGATGTGGTAGCTTGCCAGAGCAGCCATGTTCTGAATTAACATCCCTCTACACAGCAGAGTTACTCATGTCTAAGGAGTAGGATTTGTTTTTCCATTGACTCACCTATGCACTGGCATGAGGACCATCTCCTCTCGGCAGAACGGCAGCTTAACAGGAGACAGCCGGGGACTTAGGACCTTACTCTGAGACATAGACTGAGAGCTAAGAAGACTGGGGCCTGGGTAAGGGAGTTGGACCAGAAACAGGAGAGCGTGTCACAAGTGGCTGGGGCGGGAGATCTGTCCTCAACACTGGGAAAACGCGTGGCAGAGCACCTCAGGTGGGTTCAGGGGGATGTCAGCCACTGTTCTATCCACGTGGAGCCAGAGCACAGAGAGCACCAGCCCTTGGGCATCTGCAGCCCTGGGGGGAGCCAGCTCCTTCCTGCCTTGCTGTGCCCTGTGCTCTGGGGCTGCTGCACTTCCCCGGGAAAGCCTGCAGGGGGCTGCACCGAGCTCCAGGGCTGGTCCTTTAGTGTTGAAGATCAAAGGGTGCATGGCGAAGCTGTTAACCTGACTCACACAAGCTCTACTCTTCAGGCTGGGCATTGCTTTAGTCTCAGTACTAGGGAGGCAGAAGCAGGCCTCTATCTTTCAGCTTGTGCCCTGCTGGGTTATAAAGCAAGTTCTAGGCTAACCAAGGTTGCATGGTGAAACTCCACCTTAAAAAAAAAAGAAGCCAAATGGTTGTGGCATGGGTTACAAACTTTGTGGCATTTGTGACACAAAGGGTGCACCCCATGCTGGTGTCTTTACTGGGCTCATATTCTGGGCTCTATTCTCAGGCTGTTAGTATGTTCTAGTCTCCAGATCTGGCTGTCACCCAAGGGCACCCGAAGTGAATGCACAGTTTCATTTTTTTTTTCTTTAAAAAAAAAAAAAAGAGTCGCAGGTAGCCCAAGTTAGCATGAAATCGTTACGTAGGTCAGGATAATCTATCTGGCCAGTGCTGGGGCTAGAGGCTTGCATCACCACACCCAGCTTAGGAGATAGTTTCTTCTTTTACATTTTTAATTTTATGTGTATGTATCTGCATGTACGTGCGTCACTATGTACCGCGTCCCCGCAGAGGCGGGAGAGGACGTAGGAGCCACAGGAACTGCAGTAGCGGGTGCTGGGATTGAACCTGCAGTCCCTTGAAGAGCAGCCAGGCTCTTGATCCCTAAGCTGCCTCTTAGCCCCACTAAGTGGTTTCTTTAAGAAGCACAAAAATGAATTCTGGCGCAATGAAGGAGGGTATTTTTGTTTTTTGAGGCTGGGTATGATGGTTCGTGCCTGTCACCCCAGCACATGGAAGGTGTGAAGCAAAAGGGAGAATAATTTGAGGCCTCGGCCACACCAGACTTTGTCTCAAAACCAAACCGAAACAGAAGTTTGGGGGAATCTGGAATGCAGCCCGGGGAAGGGCACCTACCTGTCAGTCCTGAGGTCCTGAGTTCCATCCCTAGCAAAACACAGGCACGCACGCACAAACACACACACACCCCATACACACGCACACATACACACATACACCCCATACACACACATACATACACACACACCCCATACACACACATACATACACACACACCCCATACACACACATACATACACACACACACACACCGTACACTCACACACATACACAAACACACACTTTTGCTCCTGGAGGTTGTCCTCTCACATCCATGGGTACCACAGTGGCACACTCCCTCCACCCTCACACACACACACACACACACACACACACACACACACACACACCCCTCCACACTAAAAGTAAAATTGTAAAATAAGGTGTAAAGTCTGGTCTGAGGTTAATCTCTGATCTTCACACATGCTGGGCACACTTGGGCCCATGTGCACAAACATAAGATATATACATACAGCACACACACACACACTTGAAAAGAGAGGAAAGTAGAGAAAACTGCCTGTAATGTACAGTCTAGAGGCCGCCTGCTTGAGGCTGCTCCCAGGCCTACCTTCCCTTCTGCCCTACCCTGCATTTCCTTCGCATTCCGAGCGTGATCCCTGGGGCACACACTCCTGCTTCCAGGCCTGCTATTTTAACTCTGTTAAAGCTGATACGAGCTTTCATGTACAGTTCAGGGTGGCTAGGACAAGGGCAGAGGTAAGGCAGGACAGATAAAGGGTACAAACCCACCTGGCCACCCTGCTACAGCAGATCCTCAGCCACCATGCTTGCTCTGAGGACTGACCATGGTTCTTGAAAGTAGAAGGGCCAAGTCTGCATCATGGGCTCAACCCAGCCCCCCACCCCACCCCGCTCAGTGCCCACCCTCAAGACAGCAGTAGGGGGTGACTAGCCCCACCCCACCCTGCTCAGTGCCCACCCTCAGGACAGCAGTAGGGGGTGACCAACCCCATCCCACCCCACCCTGCTCAGTGCCCACCCTCAGGACAGCGGTAGGAGGTGACCAGCCCCACCCCACCCCGCTCAGTGCCGACCCTCAGGACAGCAGTAGGGGGTGACCAGCCCCACCCCACCCTGCTCAGTGCCCACCCTCAGGACAGCGGTAGGGGGTGACCAGCCCCACCTCACCCTGCTCAGTGCCCACCCTCAAGACAGCGGTAGGCGTGACCAAGGCCCAGCATACCCAGCTGGGAAGCACCCAGACACCGAGCTGATGACAGATGCCAACATGGATCCCAGAGTGCTTGAATCTGAGTAGCTGGTGAGGTCACTCTGGGAGCCAAGGGAATCTTCGGGGTAAATAGTCAGGGTCTTACGTTCCTGCTTGTGAACTTGAAGCTATACAGTGAGAACCCTTTCTCTCTCTCTCTCTCTTTTTAAAATTTTTATTTAATTTTAATTTATGTGCATTGGTGTGAGGGTGTCAGATCTTGGAGTTACAGGCAGTTGTGAGCTGCCATGTGGGTGCTGGGAATTGAACCCGGGACCTTTAGAAGAGCAGACAGTGTTCTTAACCGTTGAGCCAACTCTCCAGCCCCTTTTTCTCTCTCAATGCAAGAGTTTCACACACTTCACAGTTCTGTTACGGGTGATGACTGAGGAAATACAACCAGCCCCAAACTTAAGATGTCCTTAACCCTTTTGCAGGGGTTGATCACAAGACGACCACCATCCTCCTCGATGGCCGAAGGGTGAAACTGCAGCTTTGGTGAGTTGGGGACCATTCTAGTCAGGGTGTTCTAGCCCGGGAGCCAGGCCCCTCAGAGCCAGCTTGAGCTGGTGTCTTTCCTCAAAAGGTGTCCACACAGTATCTGCATCTATTGAAGCCGGTTTCCCTGTTATTCAAGGATACGTGCACCCAGGCTAAGCTATGTCCAAGAAAGAGCCCTTGTTGACAAAAGATACCACACTGTCACCTGCTTCCTGTTTCACTTCACCGAGCTGTCAGGGAAGTACAGTGACCAGGATAGCTTGCTCCTCCCACCTCTAGTTCAGCGTGTACAGCACAGAGTTCAGAAATTCCTAGTGCCAAGGGCAGAGGACTTGGTGACAACCTGGGCCGCAGCTCCCTCTGCTCTGGCTTCCCTTACAGGTACCACACGAGTCCTAAGTTCAGCTGAACAGCCCATCTTCCTTTTTCTCCAGGCCCTGAGCCTTCATCATCCCTCCTGAACCCCCTTGACCTGTGGGAGTTATGTCTGAGGTTGCACCTCTAGCCCTACTGACTCTGCACAAAGATGCCGAGGCCATAGCTGTGTGTAAGGCCTAACATCACAGTGGAACTGGTCTCTCCTGAGTCTGCAGCGCTTGCTGTTTTCTTAGGAAGTCAGGCCCATTTTATTGTACTCCTCCAGAGGCCTTAGGGACTCTCACCACGCTCAAAACCAACCACAAAAGCTGGAGAGATGGCCCAATGGTTAGGAGCACTGGCTACTCTTCTAAAAGACCTGGGTTTGATTCCCAGAACCTACATGGTGGCTCACAACCATCAGTTCTGGAGGGTCTGATGTCTTCTAGCCCACTCAGGAACAGCACGTATATGGTGCATAGACATAATTGCAGGCAAAACATCTATACACATAAAATAAATATAAATTCAAACAAAACAAAAACCAACCCTAGTCCGTGTCTGCCCTGAGGCCTCTCTCTCAGGTGGTACCAGTTGCCATGGTCACACTGACCTTTCTTCAGTCACACTCCCACTGCAGTGTCTTCATGTTCAGGACCAGGCCCTCCGTCAGCCCCCAGCCTATTTCTTCTCCCACGCCTGTAGAGGGGGCTGTGGCCATGCGCATCACCCAAGGCCAGCAGACATTAGTTTACTGTCTTCTCGCCACAGACACTCCATGTGGGTTCTGTTGAGGCTGGTTCTGAGATCTTTGATTGCTTCACTCCGAACAGTGAGATAGTCCTTCCCATGGCTTTGACAACAGGCAGTGCCTCTGGCTCACACCCTCCCGAGGCCCAGCCCTCCTCTCAGGCGTTGGGTTAGTCACCAGCCACAGATGACGTAGAACAGAAAACACATCGATTCCATGGGTGCTGTGAAGACACACCTTGTACACGCAGCCAGAAACTTCACTCCCGAGAGAAACGCTGAGGTGGGAGTGCTCACACCGCGCGCAGGTGTGTCCACACAGCTTTAAACAGGCCTGAAGAGTCAGTGCACCCTCTCCAGAGTTACCACGGGAGTGCACAATGGCGGGGACCCACCCTTGTGGGAACAGCCTTTTGTTCCCCCTCCTCCCCCCGTAGTTCCTTGGCGTGCCAAGCTAGCCTTCCGAGAGCCAGACTCCTGCTGTGTGTCATCATCTGCAGAGTGGATCAGCTCAGGGACTTATCTGGAGGATCTGCTTATGGTGCAGCTGGCGTCAAGGAAGGATCTTCCCCATCTTGAAAACATCCTACACTCTGTTACAGATAGAGCCCAGGACCTTGCTTTCATGAGGGAAGTATACTGCCGCCAAGCTATACCCTCAGCCTTAAAATAATGTAAAATTATATTAGGTTTACTTAAATGCCTGAGAATCATGTTAAAACTCAGTTAGGTTTCTAGTGTGACTTTTTTGTTATTTTTGAGATAGGCTCTCACTAATGTCGCCCTGAGTGGTGGGAACCTACTATCTAGACCAGGCATCTTGAACTCAGAGATCTGCCTGCATCTGCCACAGAGTACTGGGATTAAAGGGTGTACTCCAGGCCTGGCTTGGACTTTTTGTTTGTTTTAGTTTTTTCAAGACAGGGTTTCTCTATGTGGCCCTGGCTGCTCTGACTTGTCACGCTGTAGTCCAGGATGGCCTTGAACTCAGAGATCCTCCTACCTCTGCCTGCCAAGTGCTGGGATTAAAGGTAATCACCACCACCACCTGGCTCTAGTTTGACCTTAACGTAAATATTAGAGACTGCCAGATAGGTCAGTATTGCTGCTCTTTCAGAGAATCTGGGTTTGGTGCCCAGCACTACATGTGGCTCAAGGTTACAAGGAACTCCAGTTCCAGAGAGTCTGACACTCTCTTCTGGTTTTTGCAGCAGGCACACAGTGCCCCAAAACTCACATAGACACACAGACACACACTACTCATTCTTTGTAAGTAAATGTTAAAGCTAGGCTCGGTAGCACATGCCCATAGCCTCAGCACCTCGGAGGAGGAGGAAGCAAGAGCCACTGCACGTCTGAGTCAAGGCTGGGTTACACAAAGAAACGCTGTCTCAGAACAAGTCAGAGGCTGTGGTGTCCACTTTTAATCTCCTCAGTGGTCAGGAGTTTTCTCAGAAAACCAAACAAGGCCTTCAAGATGACTCAGTGGGTAAGAGTGCTTGCCACCAGCCTGAATTTGATCCTCAGAACTGACATGGTGGAAGAAGAGGCTCCCACAAATTGTTCTCTGACTTCCACACATGTATCATGGCTTGTGCATGTGTGTATACACACACCCACACACACACACACACAAGACAATTAAAAGGAGAATGAGCCCAGAAGGATATGCTGATGCCAGAAGATTCAGGGAGGTGGTTGTCAGGGAGGACACCGATTCCCTTTTAACAGTCTCCACCATCTTTTTCAGGGACACCTCAGGGCAGGGGAGATTTTGTACCATATTTCGCTCGTACTCCAGAGGTGCACAGGTAAACAGCATTCCAAGCCTGGAGATGAAGTTGATTTTTGAAAAATAGTATTTACAAATCCTTACTTAGCCATCTCCTTTATGAAAATTGGAGGATAAGGCAATTAGGCTTATATATATAAACAGACGTGGCCAATCACAGGCTACAGTTTGGTGGCTTGTGTTTTTTCAGCATTTCAGATGCGGTGTGTGGGCATGCTTTCTCTTGAGTGCCTGAGTGTGTGTACATGCGTGTGCATATCTGTACTTGAACTTCTTGTGGCTGTGCAAACATGTCCATGTGTCCACTGGGGGGGGCTTGTTCTGAATTAGGTGGTAATGTCCCCACATCCTACGCCCCAGAGCAGCTTGTGGATGTGAGTTCCAGCCTCCAGCTCAACTTGGTATTTGAGCATCTATCAGTGAGTGCATGAAACATCATTGGAAATAATAATGTAACTCCTTTAAGTAGATAAATAAAAATTTACGCTTTTGTTACAGTAAGTAAAATGATTAGTTAAGGGACAGGCATAGTAGTGCATGACTTTCACCCAGCACTTGGGAGACAGAGGCAGGTGAGTCTCAGTGAGTTCCAGTCCAGCTTCATCTATGCAATGAGACGCTGTCTCGATTTTTATTAAATAGCTGGTTTTGTCTCTGCCAAGTCTCTGGACCAAGCTTGCCTCTGTGCTCTTCTGTGTGCTGACCTTTGTGACTTCTCCCCCAGGGTGTGATCCTGGTCTATGACATTGCCAACCGATGGTCTTTCGATGGCATCAATCGATGGATTAAGGAGATTGATGAGGTAGGATACATGATATAGGCCAGGGGTTGACCCATGTGGCTGTTGGTCAGAGGTTCAACAACACAGAGGATGCTTCATCTCACAGCTAGACCCAACAGTGTGCTCTCATCTCACAGCTGGACCCAACAGTGTGCTCTCATCTCACAGCTGGACCCAACAGTGTGCTCAAAGGACTTTTAAGGCTCAGGAGACTGGGCTCTGCCGTGCCTCTGTTCGGGCATGCTGGTTCAGGCATGGGTGGGTAGGGATGGGACAGCCGTTTGCCCAACTACTAGTGGAGACCTACTGGGTGAGCACCAAGCCCGAATGCTGATTAGGGTCTTGTGGCTTTCCTCATGTTTTAAAACAGCATTAATTTTCACCAGGTTCTGGAGGACAGAGATAGGAAGGGCCATGCTCTTTCAAAAGCTCTAGGACAGGGCTCTTCCTGCCTGCACAGCTTCTGGTGGTTGCAGATAGCCTTGGCAGTCACTGCATCCTGTGACATCATTGTCACGTGGCATTTCCCTGTTGCCCCCCCCATGTCTGCTCCCCCTCCCCCTCCAATTCAGTAAGACATCATCTCCAATTATTATATACACAAACATCCTACTTGCAAATAATGTACCTTTTGGAGGTTCTGGGTGGCCATGAATTTGTGGGGGTGTTCCACTCAACCCATTTTCCTTGCCTTTCTCACACTCTAGCATGCTCCTGGGGTTCCTAAAATCTTGGTGGGAAACCGGCTGCACCTGGCCTTCAAGCGGCAGGTGCCCACCGCGCAGGCGCAGGCCTACGCTGAGCGCCTGGGCGTGGCCTTCTTCGAGGTTAGCCCTCTGTGCAACTTCAACATCACAGAGTCCTTCACGGAGCTGGCTAGGACCGTGCTGCTGCGGCACGGGATGGACCGTCTCTGGAGGCCGAGCAAGGGTACGCCAGGAGGGCCAGGTGTGAGGTGGTTCCACAGCCCGCCTGGGGCCTTCATGGAGGGTTCTGATCGCCACATGCAGGTTGTGACACACACACACACACCCCAAATGTATATTTTTAGCCAGGCGTGGTGGTGCACGCCTTTAATCCCAGCACTCAGGAGGCAGAGGCAGGAGGATTGCTGTGAGTTCGAGGCCAGCCTGGTCTACAAAGTGAACCCAGGAGAGCCACGGCTACACAGGGAAACCCTGTCTCGAAAAAACAAAAACAAAAACCAAACAAAGGACAAATGTATATTTTTAACAAAATGTATTTGAAAGGGATAATTGTTACAGCTTTGGAAGAAAGCGCATGAGATTTTTCTGTGGCCTGTATAGGTCAGGGGTGGGGGCAGAACAGGGTTTGCCACATTCATCAGCGACACAGCCGCCCACCTGAGGTTCCCAGTTAAAGGCAATCAGACTTGTAACACTCTCTAATCATAGAAAACAAAGTAAGCCGTTCTCTTTTTCTTTTTCAAGTACTGAGCTTGCAAGACCTCTGCTGCCGTGCTGTGGTGTCCTGCACGCCTGTGCACCTGGTAGACAAGCTCCCTCTCCCTGTCGCCTTAAGAAGCCACCTTAAGTCATTCTCCATGGCCAATGGCCTCAACACCAGGATGATGCACGGCCGCTCCTACTCCCTCACCGCCAGCTCCAGCCACAAGAGGAACAGCTTCCGCAAGGCCAGGGCCAGCCGCCCGTCCCAGAGCCCCCACAGACACTGTGCCAGGAACAGCTGCAAAATTTCTTAAGAGTCCTGCCATCCCAGCTACTCAAAAGACCGAGGCAGGAGATCACAAGCTCAAGACCCATCTCGGCTACAGAGTGAGTTCAAGGCCAGCCTGGGCAACTAGTGAGGCCCCGCCTAGAGACTGAAGAGTGAAAAAGAGGGCTGCCTCTCTGGGGGAGAGACAGAGACCTTTCCAGACTTGAGGAACACACCTCCGTCTCCTACGGTAACGACACTGCTTCACTTGGAATGGCCACTGACGTGGTACGAACGCTCAGTGTGCTGTGACCGACACCTCTGCGTGGATGTGCATGAAGCTCTTGTTCTCGACTTGTGTGTGCAAAGGCAACGGTCAGTACTCTGCTCTACCCTTGATAATATGAAATTCTGAGTGTTACTTTTGCCATGACTGTTGTGCAACTCTTTCCGTTTTCTGCTTTACACGGCTGATGAGACGTGTGTAGTGAACACATAGTCAGGGGCCTTCGGAAGCAACGAGGGTCAGACAGTCCAGCATCAGCTGCTGTTACGAGAGGGGCCTTTTGTAAACCTCCTCATGCCAGAGCCCCAACTTATGAAAATGCTGCAGCTGCACCCAGAGATTGTGTGCAAGTCTGACCCATTTGGGTAGGACATGGATTTGATAAAGTTTTTGCTATGTTGTTTACTACATTTTGAGATTAATAAGTAATCTATATTCATATTTTTCTGTAATCCCACACTTTTTGTACAAAGTACCCTACAAGTTATGATGCCATGGGAAGAAAAAGCCAAAGATACCCCCAACTCTGTATGCTGGACACAGCCTGCACTGTTTCACGGATTAGCAAGGAGAAAGGTATTTCAGAAAACAGTATTTAAGGAAATATTTCTCAATAAAGTGGATACCTGTTCCCCTCTTGACAGTCATGGTATCTCTTTCTATATTTACTTATTTATTTATTTCCGAGACAGGGTTTCTCTGTGTAGCCTTCGCTGTCCTGGACTCGCTTTGTAGACCAGGCTGGCCTCGAACTCAGTGATCCGCCTGCTTCTGCCTCCCCAACATCACAGCTCTTTTCTCCACTTGGTTCCTTGCCTGTCTCATGGTACTAACCACAAAGCCTGGTTGTTTTTTTTTTCTGTGTCATCTTTGGAAAATATTTCTTCCCAGAGAAGCAATGCAGAGAGAAAGCAGTGCTGGCTGTGGTGGCTAATGCCTGTTATCTGGAATTCCAGAGTTAGAGACTGAGCTCTTGTCTCAACAGACTAAACTGAAAGTAATAAAAGACAACGCTCTTGTGTGTCGCCTGGTAGATGTCAGAGGCTCGTTACAGCTGTGGCCAGGTACTTCCCTACAGATGAACCCTTGCACTCTTTGCCAAAACCATTCTGGCATTACAAAGGCTCACGCGTCTGTCTTGTCTGGTCCTGCTCCTTAGGACACTGGACACGGTGAGGGACTAAGATTAAACTCAGAACTCTACCTTGTTAGTGATTTTCGAGGCTCTAGATCTGTAGTAACAATGTCCTCAGAAAAGACGGAGCATGGGGCCACGGGAGGCCAGAGGCTGGGGCCATGCAGCCTTGTGGAGGCGAGGTGATTCTACATCCACAGAGGAACAGCGAAACCTGAATAAACAAGGCCTCCCCGACAGCGGCCAACCTGTGGACACCTGCCGGGGCCCTCACAGCCTCCCACCACCACTGATGAGGACAACACCTGGGAAGTGGACACTCACAGCCATGCCTTAGCAGCGCTTTCCTTGGTTCATAACCACAGAGGCGCCAGGCAGGCGCTGCTGTCAGCTTCCTGAACACTGGGACCACAAGCATGAACCGCCATGTCCAGACCTACAGCCTTTTGGAAGCCTGATATTTGCTGAATGATTATTTATATTAATATTGAGCCATGTTATTATTAAGGCAGCAGTTATTCAATAACTTGCTGTTTTATAAATAAAGACACAGAAACCTGTTAGTTTTGTTTTTAATTTTTAAAATTTTTTAATTTTTTTGTTTTTCGAGATAGGGTTTCTCTGTGTAAAAGCATTGGCTGTCCTGGACTTACTTTGTAGACCAGGCTGGCCTCAAACTCAGAGCTCCGCCTGCCTCTGCCTCCCTGAGCTGAGACTGATCTCAGGTGTATGCCACTGTACCCGGATACTTGTTAGATTTTTAATAAGCCTTAACGCACCGAGGCTGGCCAGATATTAACCCTCTAAGTGATCTTGTCTGCTCCTCACCAAAATCCCCATCAGTGCTTGCACCCGTTTTCCAGCTGGGCTGCTTCTCTCCATCATGCCGGTCCTCAGAGCAAGCTCCTCTGGCCACGAGCTTCTAGTTCATGGTAACCCATGCGACCTGCTCCTTCCTCCTCCATCCTCTCTCCTTGTGGCCCTCCTGCACCCCAACCCCAAACCCCCGGACCCTGGCTCTGCCTACCTCTCTTCTGGCCAGTCCAGGCTGTGGGCAACTTTATGTAGCCAATCAGGGATAATCTGGGAGGCAAGGTCCACACAATGTCATTCTGGAGATGTGAGGAATTGCTGGTAGACAGCACAGATCTTGGGGGACAAGCCATCAACATTTGAATACACAGAGCTCCAGATCAACGCCAACTGTAAAAGTAACTTTCATTCTGTTTCAATGTCGTCTGGGAGGCTTACTGCCTCCTTCTGCTAGCCTAGGCCTAGTCCTGGAAGCTTCTAGCCTCTGAGACTTACTGCTTGATAAGCTCACCCTTTCTTGTTCTTTCTGAGCTCTGGGCTGGCTGTTCAACTCAGCTGCTCTGGCTCAAACTCTTCTCCCGGCTGATTTACATACTCTGGCCTCACCCTTGGCCCAGAATTGTTCTGCTTGGCCTCAAACTAACTCAGCAATTTGTTCTAATCTTCTGGCTTCTTCTCATTTTCTGACTCGTTCTGTCTTCGCCTGGGTTCTCTCTCTGCAAGAGGCAAAAACTGCCTCTTAAGTAACTTCCCTTTCCTCTCTTTTCTTGTGAGAGTTGGGTGTATCCTACTCCTCTTTTTTTCTTTTTTGTTTGGTTTGGTTTTTTTGAGACAGGATTTCTCTGGTACACGGAGCTCTGGCTGTCCTGGACTCTTTTTGTAGACAAGGCTGGCCTTGAACTCACAGAGATCTGCCTGCCTCAAGTGCTGGGAGTAAAGGTGTGCGCCAACCACACCCGGCCTCCCTCTTTCTTCTGGTGTGAGTTGGGTATACCTATCTTGTTAGATCTTCTGGTTTGTCACCTTTTCTACCACTCAATTAGACATCACTTTCTTTTTTTTTTAATAATTATTATTTATACAGTGCTCTGCCTGCATGTACACCTGCACGACAGAAGAGGACATTAGATCACGTTATAGATGGTTGTGAGCCACCATGTAGTTGCTGGGAATTGAACTCAGGGTCTCTGGAAGAACAGATGGTGCTCTTAACCTTTGAGCCGTCTCTCCAGCCCTAGACATCACTTTCAAACGTGGGTGCTTCCTTTATCAAATTAACTTTACCTTCATTGTTTGGGATTAAAAGAGTGTACCACCGCACCTGGACCCAAGCTTTTCTTTACCTGATATTTGCTCTATACTAGGCTGGCCTTGAACTCAGATCTGTTTGCCTCTGTCTCCTGGATTAAAGGCGTGTTTGTATTCCAGCCAGACCCTGAAGGTCTTTGGATGCGATCTCTTGCCAGAACGGCCATGTTCTGAATTAACATCCCTCTACATCGCAATAGATATTTATAGAAAGCACAGGCTGCCCAGAGGTCTTGGCCCTCCACAGAAAATCAGTGGTAACTGGGGAGGCAGGAAGGACTCGTCCCCAGGGCCTCTGGGGGTGAACGGAGGTCTCTTTACACTTTGATTTTGGACCTCTGTCTTCTGGGACTGTTGTAGAATAGATATCCACATTTTATGCCACCACAGCTGTGACAGTTTATCACGGCGACCTGATAAATAGAACCAGGAAGTGCTACAACAAATCAAAGTGCATTTCTGTAGAATGAAAGTTACCAAACAGAATATATTACACAGCAAGTATTCGTGTTTCAGTGGTGAACACACAAAGTATAACTGAAATAGACGGTAAACTGCAGCGAACCTTTGTTATTTTCCCGTGTTACCCACTGGGAAGTCTGAGCATTGGGTACCACATTGATCCCAGGTGTGTGTGAGCTTCTCTCTTCAGACATTGAGTTTAAAAATATATCACATACAATGATGCCCTCAGTTGCCCTGTGAAAATTTCCTGCCAGAAAGCTTTGTGACTTTTACCCGATATTAACTACGCTATTGGGCTGCAGAGATTGCTCAGCAGTTAAGAGCACTTTCCACTACTCTTCCAAAGGGCCTGAATTTGGTTCCCAGCATCCACATCTGTGGCTTATAAAAATCACCTGTTGCTCCACCTCCAGAGATCCAACATCCTCGTGTGACCTCCAAGGCTACCCGCACCCACTTAGACAAAACATGTGCAATTTAGGTGCCGCACTGTGTGTGTTTCTGTAAAGATTTGGAGATACGGGATTCATGTTGCTGGAAAACAGCTTCATCAATTAAATACGAGTTTCATAAACAAAATCAAAGCGGCCTGTAGTGACCTGTACACACGTTCACTCACTCACAGAGGAGAGACGACAGAGTGAATGGGGCGGGGGGGGGGGGGGTGTGGGGTGTGTGTGTGTGTGTGTGTGTGTGTGTGTGTGTGTGTGTGTGTGTGTGTGTGTGTGTTAGGGAGATGTCTCTTAGTGAATCTGTGTCTGTGGGAGGGCGTGTCAGACGGCGGCTGGGGAGCCCTGAAGACATAGGGGATAGGCTGTCCTGTGTTTGTCTGTCGGGTAACGTGTGTCCATTGGAAAATGCAGGTGCCATCACCAGGAGGGAGGCTGCCTCTGGTCGAATGCATGCTCCGTGAGAACGCGGCGAGGGCTGCAGGGTGTTGTGTGTGGTGGGCGGGCGTGTCGGGCGGGGTCTCTTCTCTGCCAAGTCCTCGGTCCTCTCAGTCCTGCCCAGCTCGTGAGTGCCTGGGAACCTACCTACCTTCTTCCCCTGCAGCGTCTCCTCGCGGAGCGTGTCCGACGTCCCCGGCGCTGGGCGCTCGCTGGCTGCGCGCCGGCGCACGCGCGCGCCAAGGGGGACCCGCCCCCCCGCGCTGACGTCACGCGCACGACGTAAGCGCCAGGACCCTCGCTTCCGGCCTCGGCGGCCCTAGCGCCGCGCGACGGTGTAGCTCGCCTGGGTTTGAGCGGTATGCGGTGCTGAGGAGCCGCTGGCTCTACGACGCCGTCATGAACCTCCTGCCGTGTAACCCCCACGGCAACGGGCTGCTGTATGCCGGCTTCAACCAGGACCACGGTGAGACCCCGGGCCCAGCCCTTCCGGGAGCCCCGGACGCTAACGGGAGACCTCCGCCAGGCCTGAGCGCTCACACTCGCTCCGGCGGCTCTTTCAGGGGACGCCCCCCCCCCCTCGTCCCGCCCCGCCCCGCCCGGCTGCCTGGAACCCGCGGGCGGCTTCCCACCGGGCGTTCACGTTGCCATCGGTGCCCTAGCACGTCCTGCCTGTCACGGAGTGGAAGTTTGTCATGGCCCGTGTGAAGTGTAGGTCCTTCCCCCTGGAGCGGGTCCACGCCTTGCCCTCTCCTCTAGTGTTTTCTTCTGCTCAGTGGGATGGAAGTATTCGTGGGATCTGCCAGTTCGGAAACTGCCTTTTGAGATTGGGGTCTCCGGGTTCTTGCCCTGGCATACAGTGCTCCAGGGTGTGGGCGGGAACTCCTCTCGGTGGGGATTGTATCCCCCCTTGCTCCAGATGTCAAATTGCCCTTTCTGTTTTCTGTTTTTGTTTGTTTGTTTTCTTGGAGGCGGTTTTTCTGTGTGGCATTGGCTGTCCTGAACTCTGCAGACCAGGCTGGCCTTGAGCTCAGATCCCCCTGCCTCTGCCTCCGGGAGTGCTGGGATTAAAGGAGTGTGCCACCACACCCAGCTAACTTCCTTTTTCTGACTCTCCCTCCAAAGGAAGGAAAAAATGGGTAAAAACTGGCATTTCGGGCCTCTAAGAGGTTTAACATCATAGCTTTCATATATACGATTTTGAAGGAACTTAAGCAAATGTCTCGTTTGTCTCAGAAGATGAACTTAACTTGAATTTTGTTGTTGGGACAGCACCTTGCTCTCTTGCTCAGGCTTGTCTGAGCTGTGCTCAAGGGATCTTCTCGGCAGCCTCTGGAGTAGGCGGCATCACAGGCTGATTGTACTGTTTGGATTTTTGAGCTGGGGGTCTCACTGTGCAGACTGGCTGGCCTCAAACTCCACTGATCTTCCTGCTTCTGCAGCACCCCACCATTCCTCTAGGTGTTTTAAATAACTTATTTTGAGGTGCTGGGATACAAACAATAAATAATTCCAAGTAGAGAGTACTATTGTGCCTTTCATCTGTATGTGTTTACAGGTGCTAGGCACGTGAGGTTCAGGGATGCATTCAATATAATCAATACCCGTAGGAGGGCAGTACTGTTTCTAAGGGTAAACCACGGTAAGACAAGGTCCAGACGGTCCTGCGATGGGTGTAGAAAGCTTTCCTTTAGATCTAAGACAGACAAAATTATTATTGTCATTTGAAGGCGCAGACAGCTCTTGGAAGAGAGCAGTTAGAGTCAAGTATGGTGGCCTTGAGCCACCGTGGGATTACTGGCCTGGTGGTGACTGACGTGTTAGGCTTGGTCCCGTTGTGGGGACTGTGAAGGAGCATTTAGCCTTAACATGTTAGGGGAGAGATGGACAGTGGGTATCATCTGATTGAACATTCTGAATTTTCAAGAGCAAGAGATCAGTAATTTTTTAAAATAAATTTTGGTAATTAAACCTTTCACAGAATTTACACACAGTTCCTTAAGAAATTAGCTTTTAAGGCCGGGCGTGGTGGCGCACGCCTTTAATCCCAGCACTCGGGAGGCAGAGGCAGGCGGATCGCTGTGAGTTCGAGGCCAGCCTGGACTACAAAGCGAGTCTAGGACAGCCAAGACTACACAGAGAAACCCTGTCTCGAAAAACCAAAAAAAAAAAAAAAAAAAAAAAAAAAAAAAAAAAAAAAGAAATTAGCTTTTAAGCTGGGTATGGTGGCACACACTTTTGATCCCAGCATTTGGGAGGCAGAAATAGGCAAATAGCTGTGAATTTGAAGCCAGCCTGGTTTACAGAGTGAGTTCCAAGACAGCCAGCGCTACACAGAGAAAGCCTGTCTCTAAATACCAAAGAGAAAGAACAAAGGAAGGAAAGAGAAAGGAGGAAGAAAGAAATACCTTTTGAGCTGGTGTATTGCCTTAATTACCTTTTTAGTGCTATGATGAGACACCATGACCAAGTCAACTTACACAAGAGTTTGTTGGGTGTTACAGTTTCAGACCTAGAGTCCATGACCATCAGGGCAGCAGGTATGACGCTGGAGCCGAGCTGAGAGCTTACATCTTATGCACAAACAGGGAGACAAAGACAGGGAATGGTGTGAGCTTTTGGAATGACCCTCAGTGCACGCCCCAGGGCACACTTTGTCTAACAAGGCCTTATCTCCAAATCCTTACAAAGTAGTTTACCATCCAGGCGCCAGGTGTTCAAAAGTATGAGCTGCTCGGTGGTGGTGGCGCACGCCCTTAGTCCCAGCACTCGGGAGGCTGAGGCAGGAGGATCGCTGCGAGTTCGAGGCCAGCCTGGTTTACAGAGTGAGTCCTGGGCAACCAAGGCTACACAGAGAGACCCTGTCTTGAAAACAAAACAAAAGTATCAGACCTTCACAGGGATGGAGTGGGAGCTCAGCTTTTTGTGACTTCATAGTTTGAGCCCTAGTGTTTCCCGTAACTGGGAGTGGTGGTAGAGTCCTGTAATCTCAGCACTGAGGAAGCCGAGGCAAGAGGATTAGGAGTTCCGAGGTCTCAAAAAGAAATGGACCCCCACCCACCCACCCAAGACAAGAGTTCAATTTGTGGCCAGGCTGGCCTCCTGTCTGCCTCCCAGAGTGCTGAGGTTACAGGTGTGAGCCACCGCACCCAGGTAAAAAGAGGTAGACTTTGATAACAAAAATTTTTGGCTACAGTTAAGCCTTACAATGTGAATTCACAGGAAGCAGTTGTGTCAGTCACAATTTGGTTTTGTTTATACTAAGTTTTAGATTTACTCTTGGTTTTTTGTTTTGTTTTTTTTATTTTTGAGACAGAGTTTCTCTGTAGCCCTGGCTGTCCTTGAACTCGCAGTGAGACCTTCTGGATCACTGACTGGATACTCCTAGTGTTTTAAACACTGGTTACACAACTGGATTTGGAAATCACCTGTGTGTGGGTGTGTGTTTGTGAGGGAGCATACTTGTGTCTGATAGTGGCTATGTGCGCGTGCACATCAAGCACACGCGTGTGGAGGCTAGAGGCAGCCTTTGGCTGTCTTCCCTTGTCATTCTCCACTTGGGTCTCACTGGGCCTGACACTTGCCCTTTCAGTTAAGCTAGCAGGCTAGTGAGCCTCTGAGTCCTCTGGGATCCGCCCGTTATTGCCCTCAGTGATAGGGTTATAGGTATGTGGGCCTGGACTGCCTTTTATGCAGGAGCTGGGGACCTGGACTCAGTCTCTCACGCCTGTGCAGCAAGCACTCTGCTGCTGACCCTTCTAGCCACAGAAATCACTGTTAGGCACCTGCAGGGATACGATGAGTTGTTCAGAGCACCTGCTGGTTTTTTTTTTTAGAGGATGGGGGTTTGGTTACCGGTTCCACCTTATGTCAGGTGGTTTACAACCCTCCAGGGGATCTGATGCCCACTGCATACACATGATACACATGCAAACAGGCACACAGACACATATAAATAAAAATACATTTAAGCCAGGCCTTTGATCTCAGCACTGGAGAGGCAGGGACAGGAGGATTTCTTTGAGTTTGAGGCCAGCCTGGTCTACAGAGGGACTCCAGGACAGCTAGGCCTATACACAGAGAAACCCTGTCTCCAAAAAAACCAAATACATACATAAATAAATATATTTGTTTTTAAAAACTAAAGTATATGTGCCTATGATTTTATTTTTATTTATTAGTGAAAGGTAGTACGCCCAGTGTTCAAGCAGCAGTAGGGATTAACATGTCTTGTTTATATTTCTTGCTTTAGGGTGTTTTGCATGTGGAATGGAAAATGGCTTCCGAGTCTATAACACCGATCCACTCAAAGAAAAAGAGAAACAAGGTGAGGGATGAGGGTCACCTGCTGGGCCCCCGTCAGCACCCAGGCTAGAGACGGCGTACGTGAGAAGTAAGCAGAGCTTGGCCCTTGGAGAACTGGGGCAGAGCTGTCCCTCTTTACCGGAGGTCCTGTATTAGGAGACAAGTGTGGCCAAGCTGCATCCCCGCCCCCCCTTTTTTTTTTGGTTTTTTGAGACTGTATAGAGTTAGAGGATTTACTCTCCCTCCAGAGTGCTGGCATTAAAGGTGTGCGCCACCACTATCAGCCAGGACACCACATTTTAAGAAATTTGTATGTACAAAGCTTTTTCCATCTTTGAAGTCTTTTTTTAAAGCCCTGTTTAGTGTGTGTGTGTGTGTGTGTCTGAATGCTTGCCTACATGTGTGTGCCAAGGCCAGAAGAGGGTGATGGAGCCCCTGGAGCTGGAGTTAGAGGTGGTTGTGAGACAGGATTTCTCTGTGTAGCCTCCGTTATCCTGGACTCACTTTGTAGACCAGGCTGGCCTCGAACTCACAGAGATCCATCTGCCTCTGCCTCCTGAGTGCTGGGATTAAAGGTGTGCAACACTACCACCTGGCCCAATTTTTTAAATAATAGTATTGCCTTAGGTCTTGTGGGTTGTGGGAGTTTGTGTGTTCTGGTTATCATTCTGTTATGAAGTACATAGTTTATAGATTTTTCTCTCATACATATATATTACTACCAGTGTGTGTCTGTCTGTGTATATGCATGTGCCTGGGTGCGTGTGGAAGCCAGCGGTCAATTTCTTGTGTCAATTCACAGACGCTAACCAATTTTTAAAAATAGGATTTGCTTTTTAACTGGTACTCTTACAGGGCTGGGGCTCACTGGTGGGGCCAGGCTGGCTGGTCCTGATGCCCAGGGATCCCCTTTCTCTGCTTCCCCACGAGCTGCCATGCTCTGCCCACTCTTTTCTTTTCCCTTCCTCCTTGTATCCCCGCTACACCTCCCTCCCTTTCTTTCTTTGTGGTTGTGGGGATCAGTCTCAGGTCTGCAGACTTGAGTGAACAAACTGTACTTACTGAGGCATCTTTAGCGCCTGCAGAGAATGTCAATGCATGAGCGAGCGAGCGTGTGTGTGCGTGCAAGCTTGTGTCCATCCATCATGCTAAAGTGTGCATGGGGCCGTCAGGGTAATTTTCAGGAGTTGCTTCTTTCCTTCCACCATGGAATCCAGGGACTGAATTCAGACCGTCAGATTTGTGCCGCTTTTACTTAGTAGTCCTCACAGGGCCCCGTGCAAGTTTGGTTTGGTTTTTTTGTTTTGTTTTGTTTTTTCTTGTTATTCTGTGTAGCCTTGGCTGTTCTGAACTCACTTTGTAGAGCAGGCTAACCTCATACTCAAGAGATCCGCCTGCCTCTGCCTCCCAGAGGCTTTGCTTTCTGCCTTGCTCTTGTAGTCTGAGGTACTCCAGTGTGTCACAGACGAGAGAGGTCTGTGCTGCCGGTCCTGCTGAGCTACGTGAAGGAGGGAGTTTGTCCCCAGGTCTCCGGGGGCTTCACTTGAGAGAGCTCGGGGCTTCCTGTTGCTACAGCAGACATGGGAAATCTTAGGGTGTTTCCCTCTGACTTAATTCGGGACCCTCCTTCCCTTCTCCCCTATCCAGGCCCTTGTGCATACAAGGTAAGCTGCACCCAGCCCTGGGGGTTCTGAACATCTCGTGCCTGGTAGAATGAATGGCTGGGACAATACACACGCCTGTAGGCACCCCACACACAAAGGCACCCCCCACATGAAGGCACCCCACACACGCAGGCACCCCACACATGAAGGCACCCCACACACGCAGGCACCCCACACATGAAGGCACATAGCCTTTGCATTAAAGCTTTGAGTATATTTTCATTTATTTGTTTACTTCTGAGAATGTGTATACTACAGGCTGCATTTTGCTCCTTTTGTTCATTTTAACTTACTGTGTGGTGCACACACCAGTTTTCATTTGTATGCTTGCCATGGTGCACATGTTGAGGCAAGGAGAGTTTTGTGGGTTCTGTTCTTTTTCTCCTGCCTCTATGTAGGTTCTGGGGATGAAACTCAGATCGTTAGGCTTGCCATGGCAGCTCTTCACCAACTGAGCCATCTTGTGTTCTTAGCCCTCCTGCCTCACCTGAGAACTGGGATTACGGACACACATCACAGCTGCTTGCTTCTTCAATGACAGATCTTGCTGCATCTTAAATGGGAACTTGGGAACTGGGCATGGTGGCACACACCTTTAATCCCAACACCCAGGAGGCAGAAGCAGTTGAATCTCTGAGTTCTAGGTCACTCTAGGACAGCCAAGGCTATGTAGAGACACTCTTTATTTTTTATATTTTATTTTTTGAGACCCTGTCTTTAAACACACACAAAAAATTATACATACAGACACACCTTCGTGGTCTACAAAGTGAGCCCAGGACAGATAAACCCTCTCTCAGGGGAGAAAAAAGATTTTTAATGGTGAAATGCTAGCTTGGACTTCTGGGAACAGGAGAGCATATAAAAAGCTAGCAGAGGCTGGGAGAGGAGAGGAGGGCACAAGCCAGGAGTAGGATTGGGGATCCAGGAGGCAGGAGAGTGGGCACAGAGAAGTCAGTCGGAGAAGAAGGTAAATTGCGCCAGCTGAGTAAGAAGACAGTTCGTGACAGCTGAGCCAGGAGGCGCTGAGCTGAGCCAGAGAAGAGCCTGTTTAAGAGATGTTACAAGAACCCATAAAGCAGCCAAAAGAATAAAAAATAGAGACTAAAAGCTAGGACCCTGTCTCAAAAATAAGCAATAAAGTAACAAAATGTTGAGTATTGTAGTTTTCACTTTTTTAAAAATTTGGTAACATTTTAACATATCTTTTTTAAAAACTGTCTTTTCAGAATTTTTAGAAGGAGGAGTTGGCCACGTGGAAATGTTATTTCGCTGTAACTACTTAGCTTTAGTTGGTGGTGGAAAAAAACCGAAATACCCTCCCAACAAAGGTATAGTAGTCCTGCCTTTAAAAACCTTGTCACGTATTAGTATTCTGACCTCTGTAGAAAATCCTGTGTCTGCAATCACATGAGAGCCTCTCTAGTAGTCCCTTGAGGTATTGAGGGTCAACCACTGGGAAAGTAGCTTCCAGAAAGTGCCTGGATGGGTGGGAAGGCTGCATGTCAGCTGCTAATAAGAGGAGTGAGCTGCACCTGTAGGTTGCCGTGGAGAAAGTCGTGGTTGGGGTAAAGCAAGCTCTAGGAAAGGCTTTTCCCTGCTGAAAGCCATGAGCTCATTGTTCACGTGGAACAAGGAACCAGGCTGGCTGTGGTGCAGGGTCACAGCACTGCTGTGGGTGTGTGTAGGGTTGGGGAAATTGCCGTTGAGAGGTGAGGGGTAGAGAGCTTTTCTTTTCACTGTAGATGTCATGCCCTTTGTTGAGCTTAATCTACCTTTTATTTGAAGGAGAAAGTGAAAGTTCCCTACAGGAAGAAGGCTAGAGGGGAAGGAGACCTACAGAGGAGGAAGCAGTGTAGGGAGCATGGAAGGTGCTTCAGGAGGGATGGCAGAGGCATTGAGGGAGACTGGGAGAGACTGGAATAGCTCAGGCCTGACGCAGGGACGGATGAAAGGGCTGTGAGGGTGGAGGGCAGCTCAGGGTGCAGGGTGTGCCTGCCGTTCTTGAGGCCCTGGTTCTATCACCAAATAGCAAAGAACAAGAAAAGAGAGTGGAGCATGTGCAAAGACAGAGGTGACTGGGCCAGGCTCACCGGCCCCAGTGGAGTGCCGTGAACGCGGGAAAGAGCCAGCTCTCACGTGGGATTGGCCCTGCCGCTCTGCCTCTGTTTAGACTGGAGCAGAGAAGAGAAAGAAAACAGCAGTGTAGCTGTGAGCTGGAGGTCTGCCTCCTTCTCCTGACTTTGTGGTACTGGGAGGTGAACCCAGGCGCTCTATTCCCAACTACTTGTCACTGTGTTTAACGATTGTTTAAATTATTATTTATTTATGCATGGGATGGGGAAGAGAGACGTTTCCAGAATTGGTTCTCTTTCCATCATGTGGACTCCAGGTCTTGAGCTCAGGTTGAGACTCTGTGGCCAGGACCTGTCCACACCGAGCCTGTCTGCTGTCTGCCTTTCCCGTCTCCCCGTCCCCCCCCCCTCCCTCCTTTATGGTGCTGGGAACTTAGCCTAGGTTCTCAAGACCGTGCTAGCCAGTATTCAACAGTGCCTGGTGTACCCAGCCTTTCCCCCTCCCCAGACAGGGTTCCTCTGTGTAGCCCTGGCTGTCCTGGAACTCACTCTGTAGACCAGAGAGATTCACCTGTGTCTGCTTCCCACGTGCTTTCTCAGTCAAGTTTTAAAAGTCTATTTATGTGCATGTGTTTACATGTACAGCACGTGCCTGTGGGTGTCAGAGGAGGCCAGAAGAGGACAGTGGGGTCCCTGGAACTAGATTATAGGTGACTGGGCTGCCAGACTCGGGTGTTCAGAACTGAACTTGAGTCCCCTGGAAGAGCAGAGAGCACTTGCAACCAGAAACCACCTCTCCAGCCTCACTTTTCATTGTGTCCCGCAGGCTTCTCGCTGCCGTTTGTAACCACAGTCAGGGTTGCTGTAGCTCAGTCGGGGGAGGCTGTGCCTGCAGTGTAGACGCAGGTTGCTTTCCTAAGACCTTGGTTCTGCTTGTGTCTGTTGCATAGGGGTGGGGCACAAGTAAGGAGGGGAGGGCTGTGAGGGTAAACCCCACCTCGCCTGTGAGCATGGCCGAACCCCGCCATTGCCAGGTACGTCTTCCGGGTGTGTTTGGCCCTATGCCTCAAGTGTGATCTGCAGTTCAGCACCTGGGCTGTGACACGATGTGCGCTCTTCTGGTGTTTCAGTGATGATCTGGGATGATCTGAAGAAGAAGACAGTCATCGAGATAGAGTTCTCCACAGAGGTCAAGGCGGTCAAGCTGCGGAGAGATAGGTGGGTTGCTGTTACTTTTCTCAGTGGACTCTCATTTAAAGTAGACACATTGCTTTTCTCTGTTAATAACTGTAGCTGTGACCTACAGCGGGGAAGCAGGGTTTTTCTTCTGCCCTGAGGAAGGCTGGGAGTTTGTTTAGCTTCTAGACTCTGCAGGATCTAAGATATTCTGGGTAGACTGGGCATGTCCACAGGTGCACGTAAGGCATCTGAGTGTCAGGCAGGCCCTGGCAAATGCTGGGTGTCCCCATGTTGAGAGTAGAGGGGAACTTGGGCGCTGATCTTACCTGGTGAAGGTAGCAGGCTCGCCCAGCAGCGCCCTCTTGTTGACAGGGGGAGAGCGGACCTTCATCACGTGGTCTTTAATTTGATGAGATTTACGTGCCACGTTAAGATTTCCATGTCTGTCAGCTGTAGAGAGAGAACTTAAGTGTGTGTAGGAGCTGAGCTCGCTGCTCCTGCATCATGCTTAGGTCTGTTAAGGGGTGCTCAGAGGCCTTAATCCTGCAAACACTTGACCCCAACAAACAATCTTCTGTTTGAAGAATTGTTGGGTGGTGTCTTGTTCTGTTTTTGTTTTAATTTGATGAATCAGGGTTTTACTAGGTAGCCTAAGCTGGCCCTAAAGTCTTGCTATTCTGCCTCGGCTTCCCAAGTGGCAGGAGGGACTTCAGGCCAGGCATGTACCACTACTCCTGGCACAACCTTCTTAGTTATAGAAATGTTTTAAGAGTATAGGAGTGTAATTCTGTGATGTGTGTCACCTTGCTGATCTCTTGGCGAGATGTCTGGTCATGATGTTTCTCTAAGCTCACAAGTGTCTTCCAGGCTGACCTCTGCAAGGTGAGGGGCCACTCGGCTGTGTTCAGCCCTGTGCTTTAGTCTTTTTGGCTACATTGGGACCTGTTTCTAAAAGGAGCGATGGTACACACCTGGAATTCCAACGCTTGGGGAGTGAAGGCAAGAGAGGAAGTTCAAGGCCTCCCGCAAGTGTATCATACACTCAAGGCCAGTTTGAGCCATGTGAGACCCTGTCTCACAAAATAAAACACAGTAGGTGTGTTGGTGTACACTTTTAATCCCAGCACTCAGGAATCAGAGGCAAGAGACTACTGCAAGTCTGAGGCTGAAGCTACCTAGCTAAGCTACAGAGTGAGACCCTGACAACAAAACAAAACAAAACAGTAAAAAGCCCAGTCCTTTTTGTATGAGGTACTTTCTGTGTCCTGAGTTTCAGTATGGGAACAGAAATCACAAAATGCTTATTTCTCTTTTGAGGAGAGGAACTCTGATTGCGTTTTTCTTTCCAGAATTGTGGTGGTTTTGGACTCCATGATTAAGGTGTTCACATTCACACACAATCCCCATCAGTTGCACGTCTTTGAAACCTGCTATAACCCTAAAGGTGAGATCTGGAGAGGAGGAGCCCCAATGGGAAATTGATCCACGTGGGGAGAAAGGCAAGGCCTGGGTGCCCTGGCCCCAGCTTTGGGCCCTTGTCTGAGCAGTGGCACTGGGGGTGTCTCCTGTCACACTCAGGCTATCTGTGCAGTGGCACTGGTGGGTCTGTCCTGCTCACACTCAGGCTGTCTGAGCAGTGGCACTGGTGGGTGGTGTGTCCTGGTCACACTCGGGCTGTCTGAGCAGTGGCACTGTGGTGGGTGGTGTGTCCTGTCACACTCAGGCTGTCTGAGAAGTGGCACTGTGGTGGGTGTGTCCTGTCACACTCAGGCTGTCTGAGCAGTGGCACTGTGGTGGGTGTGTCCTGGTCACACTCAGGCTGTCTGAGCAGTGGCACTGTGGTGGGTGTGTCCTGTCACACACAGGCTGTCTGAGCAGTGGCACTGTGGTGGGTGTGTCCTTTCACACTCAGGCTGTCTGAGCAGTGGCACTGTGGTGGGTGTGTCCTGTCACACTCAGGCTGTCTGAGCAGTGGCACTGTGGTGGGTGTGTCCTGTCACACTCAGGCTGTCTGAGCAGTGGCACTGTGGTGGGTGTGTCCTGTCACACTCAGGCTGTCTGAGCAGTGACACTGTGGTGGGTGTGTCCTGTCACACTCAGGCTGTCTGAGCTGTGACACTGTGGTGGGTGTGTCCTGTCACACTCAGGCTGTCTGAGCAGTGGCACTGGTGGGTGGTGTGTCCTGTCACACTCGGGCTGTCTGAGCAGTGCCACTGGTGGGTGGTGTGTCCTGGTCACACTCGGGCTGTCTGAGCAGTGCCACTGGTGGGTGGTGTGTCCTGGTCACACTCGGGCTGTCTGAGCAGTGCCACTGGTGGGTGGTGTGTCCTGGTCACACTCGGGCTCTCTGGAGTGTGCTAGCTCTTGCTTCCCTGCCTGCCTGAGCTGAGCCCCTTTAGCGACCTGGGTGAGAATTCTGAAGCCACATGCACACCACATTCTGGGCCTCTTCCTCTGCTGTGTGCCTCCCTAGTGGTTTTGAGCCACCACTAACCACACTGGAAGCTGCTGAGCTCTGGCCTTTTCTTCTTTTCTTTGGAGAAGACTATTTATGACTGACTTGTGCGTTCAATTGTCACCCTCGTGCTCTTTTCGCCCCCCCAGTTATGTTGTATCATAAATTACATTGCTCACCCCACCCATCTTTCCCTTCATTTTTCTCTTTTCCTTTTTTTCTCTTTCCCCTTTTCTTTTGAATGAAGTCTTACTAGGTTGCTCCGGCCAGTCTTGCACTTCAGGACTCAACTTCCAGAGCAGCTGACGTGCCAGCCAGATTCAGCTCTGAATCCGCTGGCTTACTGAGGCAGACGCACAGCCCCTCACTCACAGCTCCTCCTGCTTCAGCCTTCCCAGAGGCTGTGCTCAGCACACACGCCCTGCTGAGAGTCGCTGTCTTTGACACTGGCTGTTTTGTTTTCTGTGTTACTTTACTTCCTTCTGTTTGGATCAGTAAGAATCAACAGTCTCTTTTGGAATCTCCATTATTTCCCGGTGATCTACACACCAGGACCATTCTGCCATGATTACTGAAACTTTGAAGTTAATCTGCAAATTATGTAACATCAACCTTCCAGTCTTTACCAAAACCATTTGTTTTTTTTTTAGGACTTTTGTTCTACCTCATATAGCGCTCCCTGTCGGCCTGTGCGCTGAGGGTAGCAGTGTCTTTGCAGATTGTGGATGACTTAGACAGAGGCACAGCTGACTTTTCCAGCTGTGGCCTTGGGGGTGCGTCTGGGTCTCTGCATATTGTGGCACGTCTGTTTCTAGATCGACCCCTAAGTATTTAAGGGTCTGTGTTATTGCTAATGGACTAGCTCTTAAGTTGTGTCATTTTTCATTGTATTTGCAGCAGCTGGTATTATGAAAGACAGGCACCTGATACATGGTCACTAGTAAATTATCCAGCAAATGTTCCCAGTTATAAAGTCTCACGGGCAGTCCATTGTCAGCGTTGGCTACTCTTGCCAGGGGCAGCAATTCAAGGTTCTCCACAATGGTTAAAGTGTGGCCAGGGACCTGAGGGCAGGAAGTAGGTGTGCCATTGTCATCTCCCAACCCGTTTTCTCTGTCTCTGCATAGGCCTGTGTGTCCTGTGTCCCAACAGTAACAACTCCCTTCTTGCCTTCCCCGGCACCCACACTGGCCACGTGCAGCTCGTGGACCTGGCCAGCACTGAGAAACCACCAGTGGACATCCCCGCACATGAGGGTGCCCTGAGCTGCATTGCTCTCAACCTTCAGGGAACAAGGATTGCAACTGCATCTGAAAAAGTAAGTGCAGGCCGTCCCCACCAGTGCCATCTAGTGTTGGGCAGGTCTAGGCCAGGCCGTCAGACGAGGCTTTGTTTCCTGTTCGTCATTGAAGTCTGGTAAAGATAGAAGGGATGCAGACCTGGGAGTGGCAGCTGCTGGAATCCTACCCCCCCACTGGAAGGGATGATACAGAGTTCCAGGCCACCAAGGGCTACAGAGTGATGCTTTCTTCTGTCCTGGTTGTCTGTTGACACTTCAGAAGTGTCTTTCACACTTGCCTAAGGACATTTCTGCATTGCATTGCCACAGTCTTTAAAAAAAAAAAAGATTTATTTATTATTATGTATACAGTGCTTTGCCTGCATGTACACCGGCATGCCAGAGGAGGGCATCAGATCACATTATAGATGGTTGTGAGCCACCATGTGGTTGCTGGGAATTGAACTCAGGACCTCTGGAAGAGCAGCCAGTGCTCTTAACCTCTGAGCCATCTCTCCAGCCCCATCCACAGTTTTAAGAGTTGGGACATTGTACTTTAGAGGAGGGGTCCATAATAACTGGAGAAGCATGGCAGCAGACAGCTAGAGCAGAAAGCTGAGGGGTCACATCTGCAAGTGAGACCCTGAGGCAGCCCACACTGTACATGAGGCCAGCCAATGAGGTTTCCAAGCACCCACAGTGCCGCGCTTCCTCACGCCGCGTTCTGACTGCAGCTGTGAGCCAGGTGTGCACATCTGGGCCTGTGGGGGAACACTGCTTATCTGAACGCCACAACCATGTTACCCTTTATTTTCTCTGAGGTGAACACTGAAATTTTATACCTATTTTTAGACTAAGGGGGCAGTGGGTACAGGGATTACTTTGTGAAGTTGGCTCTCTTTCTACATTTGTGTGGGTTTCAGGCATTGAACTCTGGATGCCAGGTTTGTGCTACCACTGACCACCTGCACAGGCCTCTGAAAATTTGGTATATTTTTACTGTGATTTCCACTTAGCACAATAAACCCAGTATCACTTTGAGCAGGGCATGGTGGTGCATGCCTGTAATCCCAGCACTTGGGGAGGCAGAGGCAGGTGGATCTCCAGGCTAGCCTGGTCTAAAAAGCGAGATCCAGTTCAGCCAGGGATACACACAGAGAAACCCTATCTAGGAAAAAACTAGAACAGAAACCAGTATCACTTTGTATGAAATTATTAATTGGAGTGAGCCCACAAGCCAGTGGTCCATTGGTGTGTTCAGCCCACTGAGAGAACAGGTCAAAGTTGTGCTCTGCCCTGTCTAGTTGTTGACTGAGCTGTTGCTGATAGGTAGCAGTGGTCAGTGCATATGTGGACCAGTAGCAGAGAGGAAGCAAGGCCTGTTTCTTTTTGTTCTGGTTACCGGTAGGCCCAGACATCTGCAAACATTGCTGTTCAGAGCGAAGTTCAGAGACACAGGTGGCCCACACTGGCCCGGAATTTGTGATTCTTCTGCCTCAACCTCTTGAGTGCTGAGATTACAGTTGTGTGCTACCCAGCTGACAAGTGCAGTTTTATGTAAATTTGGAAATAGGCCTTTTCAAGCTGGAGATGTATGTGGCTCAGTGGATAGAATGCTTGCCTAACACACAAATCCCTGAGTATGGTCTCCAGAACTGTATTAGCCCTGGGAGGCAGAGGCAGATGGGGCCTAAGAGGCCAGCTTGGTCTATGTACAGTGAGCTTCAGGCCAGTCTGGGTCACATAGTGAGACCCTGTCTCAAAAGCAGCAAGTGTGCAAGTTTACAAGCACCGTTATTTCCCATCACTCAGTTAAAAGGCTGAGGCAGTAAGATGAGCTGTAGGCTAGCCTGACCTATACGGTGAGTTGTTATCTTTTAAAAATGGGGGTCGGGGCTGGTATGGTGGTACACACTTTAATTTCAGCACCTGGTGAATGAGCTTGAGGCTAGCCTGATCCACTAGTGAGTTCTAGGCTACCCAGCTAGAGCTACATTAGTGAGGCTCTGTCTCAAAACAAAAAAATTGGTACATACGATGCGTACCTGTAAATCCAGTACTTAGGAATTAGAGAATCAGGTCTGAGATATATATATATATATCCCTGTCTTAAAAACAAAACAGCTGGTGTAGGTAGGGTGGCTGATTGGGCAGGTTTTTTTCATCTCCTTTTCCCCGTAGATTATCCATTTTCAGCTTCACGCTGTATCCAGGCATGTGCAGGACATGCTGTGCATGTGCACTCGTGCAGGCCACAGGTCAGCTTTGGATGGTCTTCAGGTAACCTTGTGTTTTCAGGTGGCCTGCAACTCACCAAGTAGGCTATGTGACCGACCAGTGATCCCTCTGTCTCTGCATCCCTAGTGTTGGGATTACGGATGTGTGTCATTTCTGGCCCTTTAAAAATGGGTTTTGGAAAAAAGCCAGGTCTGGTGGCGCACGCCTTTAGTCCCAGCACTCAGGATGCAAAGGCAGGTGGATCACTGTGAGTTTGTGGCCAGCCTGGTCTGCAGAGTGAGGTCCAGGACCGCCAGGGCTCAGGCCTTACAGTCCTGGGCAAGCCCTCCACTACTGAGCTGAACCCCAGTGCCAGTTTAGGATGATTTGACTCAGTAATTGGGGGGATGTTTTGTTTTGTTTCATTTCCTTTTGGAAGTCTCACTAAGTATAACCATGGCGAGCCGTGACCGTGATGTCTTCTGTGCCATCATGCCTGCCCCAGCCTTATCATGGATATAAATATTCAGTAAGCGCACACTGATGTCTTCTGTGCCATCATGCCTGCCCCAGCCTTATCATGGTATAAATACTCAGTAAGCGCACACTGATGTCTTCTGTGCCATCATGCCTGCCCCAGCCTTATCATGGTATAAATATTCAGTAAGCGCACACTGATGTCTTCTGTGCCATCATGCCTGCCCCAGCCTTATCATGGTATAAATACTCAGTAAGTGCACACTGATGTCTTCTGTGCCATCATGCCTGCCCCAGCCTTATCATGGTATAAATACTCAGTAAGTGCACACTGATGTCTTCTGTGCCATCATGCCTGCCCCAGCCTGATCATGGTATAAATAATCAGTAAGTGCACACCCCGGCCCCGTTGCTCACCTGGGTGTTAGGAGACATTTCTACCCAATGTCAGGGGGTTTCATTTTGTACAAACCCCTTTATATTCTTTCTGCCGCAGGTTTAATCTAATATTTATATTACAAGTCTAGTAAGGACAGGCAGGCTAGCACTTGCAAGCTGATGCAGGAAAAGTTGAAGCAGGGAAAGTTGGCTTCAGGGCCAGCTTTGGCTACAGTGTAAGACTCTGTGTTCCCCCCCCCCCCAAAAAAAAGGTTAAACAAACTAATAACTACAAGAGTGTCCCTGTTTTTCTGCAGTGAGGCTGTTGTTTGGGGGTTTGGTTTTCATTTTTGTTTGAGACAAGGGCTCACTATATAAGCCAGGCTGGCCTCAAACCCAGAAGTCGGCCTGCCTCTGCTTTACCAGCATTGGGATTAACAGCGTGTTCTACCACGTGTGCCTCCCCCCCTTTAAACAAGTTAATTTTAAATGAATAATGCTTTGTCACTGGTTTCTGCAATAATTAATGTTTTCTTCCCCAGAATTTCCTCCGGCTTCATCTTGTTAGACTTGGTTCTAACAGCCTTGGCATTGTTAGGGCTGAGCAGCAGGTGGATCAGGTGCCGTTCAGGGTCAGGGGTTGCTTACTCAGCTCGAGAGCAAGGCAGTTTCCCTTCTGGTTCTGCACAGGGCTCCTGCTGCCTTGCCAGGAGTGGTGCTGGGAGATGGCTTATTATAATACAGGGTTGCCAGGTCATTTCCACAAAAACTGACCACTGATGCTTGTCCCAGTATCAGAATTGACTAAGGAGTCGTTACTTTTAAGGAAACTTGTTTTTTTGTTTTGTTTTTTAAGTTTTGAGTCTTTTGAGCACAGTTCTTTCCGGAGGTTAATGCAGTTGACATGGATAGTCTGCCTTTGCTTTTGTGCTACTTAATTCCTGAGGCGGGGCGGGTACACATGCCCCTCCTCTTGATTCCTGTCTGAGATGACATTGTTCTAGCAAGTGACAAGTCTTTGAGTGAAGAACTGGAGCAGGCAGGGGTCAGTCAAGGCCACCCCACAAAGAGATGTCTTCTGACCCCTAACTGGGGGTGAGTTAAGAATGGAGCCCTGCGTGCTGGTGCACGCCTTTAATCCCAGCACTTGGGAGGCAGAGGCAGGCGGACAGTGTAAGTTCCAGGCCAGCCTGGTCTACAAAGAGAGTCCAGGATAACGGAGGCTACACAGAGAAACTCTGTCTTAAAAAAAAAAAAAAAAAAAAAAGGAAGAAAGTTGGGGGCTGTTGGGGCCAGTGGGTCTTAATATAAATGGTTTCAGACTAATGAAAAGAGTTATAAATTGTTGATAATAAAACACTTCACTGTTTTTCAAAGGGGACCCTTATAAGAATATTTGATACTTCATCAGGGCATTTGATCCAGGAGCTAAGAAGAGGGTCTCAAGCAGCTAATATCTATTGGTAAGGACGTCACCCTGGGAGAAGTGACCCGGGGTGGTGGCACAGGTGCGAGGGTGTGGCTGAGCTGTTAGGTTATTAAGGATGGAATGTTGCAGGCCTTTGTGCACCTTGTTCGTGTGGGTGTTCGTCAGCTTCTGTCCGTCTATTCCAGCTGACTTCCCTGTGATATCTTATGATAGAGACCTTGCTGGTTTCTTTATAATTATTGTAGCCAGTTGGTTTCGAGAGGTCCCACGGTGTCTGTGGTGCTAAAGCCCACCCTGGCAGGATTTCATACCATGGCTACAGCGAGAGCCTAGCACCACCCTGGCCATCATTGAGCCAAATTTGGGAGACTAACCTGTGTGCTCTGGCCCTTGGGTTCTGCACACTCCTGCATGCCTGCCTGCTGTTAGTTCAGAATGCATGTGGCCATTGCCTGCTGCAACAAGATAGCCACTTCCTCGGGTCATTGTGTGCCTTTCTCACCGAACCTCCTGAAAGTGGCGTGGGGCTCATCTCGGGAAACCCCACACCTTTTACTGTGCACAGGCATCAGCGGTTGTGGCTGTGGGCACTGGTGAACACACTGTTCCTGGACTGTTGGCTTTGGTCCTGGCTCCGCAGTGGATGCTTCAGGTCACCACGGCTTTTGATACCGCAGTGCAAACCTGGGGTGTGGGCTGGTGCGCTGTGTATTGAGGGCGAGAGAGCTGGATCTGGGGTCCTCTGTTTCTGCGCAGACACAAGCCTGTCTGGTCTCTCCGCAGCATCAACTTCAATCAGGACGCTTCTCTCATCTGTGTGTCCAGCGATCACGGCACTGTGCACATTTTTGCAGCTGAGGATCCAAAAAGGAATAAACAGTCTAGGTGGGTTTTACCTGCGGGGCTGTGGGAGGGAGTGCCCACCTGTTGCAGTGTTAGCGGGTTGCCTCTGGCTCTTAGAAGGGTAAATCCTACTGTAAGTTGAGGTTGAGCTCTTCACGTCTCATTAATTTGGTGTATAGAGAGTTTGGAGCTGAATGCAAGTTGACCTTGTACCCACTGTTCCACTCACCCAAGGCAGGTTGGATTCTGAATGCTGCCAGGCTCTTAGAGGGTTAGTCTGATAGCAGGAGAGTCCTGTGCCCTTCACTGTACTGAAAGCCTTGCTTTCTTGTTTATAAAACCATGAATTTGTAAGAAATAGGATCCTTTCAGCCCAGGGCTAGAGAGATGGCCCATCACTTAAGAGCACTGGCTGCTCTTTCAAGGGGCCCTGCTTAATTCCCAGCACCCACAGGGCTCAGCTGTCTGTAACTCCAGTGTCCAGGGGATCTGATGCCCTCTTTTGGCCTCTCTGGGCAGAGACATATGTGCAGGCACAACATCCATACACACAAAATATAATCAGTCAATTAGAAATAACAGTCCTGGCCGGGTGTGGTGGCGCACACCTTTAATCCCAGCTCTCGGGAGGCGGAGGCAGGAGGATTGATGTTGAGTTTGAGACCAACCTGGTCTGCAAAGCGAGTCTAGGACAGCCAAGACTATACAGAGAAGCCCTGTCTCATAAAACAAAAACAAAAAAGAAATAACAGTCCTAAACTGTAAAAGAGTTTTTTTTTTTTTGGTCTTTTTGAGACAGGGTCTCTCTGTGTAGCCTTGGCTGTCCTGGACTCGCTCTGTAGACCAGGCTGGCCTTGAACTCACAGCGATCCCCTGCCTCTGCCTCCCAAGTGCTGGGATTAAAGGCGTGCGCCACCACGCCCAGCCGTAAAAGACTTTTTAAAAAACATTTGTTTTTACTTTTATTTATTATTTGTACAGTATTCTACCCACATGTGAGCCTGCAGGCCAGAACCAGATCCCATTATAGGTGGTTGTGAGCTACCATGTGGTTGCTGGGAATTGAACTCAGGACCTTTGGAAAGACAGGCAGTGCTCTTAACCTCTTGGCCATCTCTCCAGCTCTGTAAAAGACTTGAGTTTTCAGCAGCCGTCTGGAGTTAAGCCAGAGTGACCCCTCTAATGTAACTGTAAATGTAAATTCTCTCTTCTTGTCCTTGTAGTTTGGCATCAGCCAGTTTCCTCCCAAAATACTTCAGCTCCAAGTGGAGTTTTTCCAAGTTTCAGGTTCCTTCAGGCTCTCCATGCATCTGTGCCTTTGGAACAGAGCCCAACGCAGTCATTGGTAAGTGGTCCATCCTGTGGGAGGCCTCAGCACGTGCTCCAGGCCGCACAGACTCCTAAAGCTCCTTTCTTCCTTCTGTGGCTGGCGTGGGTCCTGCTCAAAGCCCCCAAGTGTTTAGGGTACTACTAGTACCTGCCTTCCTGGTTCCCAGGGATGCTTTGAGAGCAGATCTGGGCATTGTGAAGATGACGCAGGGCTGTGTCCCTACGCTAGCCTCACAGATGGACATGTGCCCTTGCAGGCGACAGCTCCTGGCTAGTGTGCTCAGGGTTCTTGAGGTGTTGGGTTATTGTGGGCGGGGACAGTCATGGATCGATGTGGTCTTTTTTCCCAGCTATCTGTGCGGATGGCAGCTACTACAAGTTCCTGTTCAGTCCCAAGGGCGAGTGTGTCCGGGATGTGTGTGCACAGTTCCTGGAGATGACTGATGACAAGCTGTGACTGTGCCTGTGAGTGCAGCTGATGCCACCACCCAGCGCCCTGTGGATTCCTGGGACTGGTGCCAGTGCCCCAGGCCTCTGGGGAGGGCTCAAGGACTCCCTTGAGGACCTTGGTCTCGAAGCCATACGTGGTTGTCTGCCTTCCTGAACAAGGCTTCTCATTCGCATAGTAAAAGGGATCATCGTCTTGGCTCTGCGGACACCGTGGCTCTGGGCATCTGGGGCCACTGCTGGCCACTACCCTTTAATTCAACTGTGATGTTAGCATTAGTGGTACCACCATACCTTCATGCCAGTAGGCTCCCTGCAATCCCTGGGGACTGTCCAAGCAGGAATCATTGGAAGCTTGTAGGAGTGAGTGTGCCATGGCTCACGCCCTAGAGTGCCCTCTGCCGCACGCGAGGAGCACTGTCCAGAGCACGCTCTCATCTTGTTGAGCCATTACAATGATTGACATCCCAGACCTGCCACAGAGCAGAATGCTTGCAGCACCTACTTGAGGCGCAGTCCTCAGGCTGCAAGGGGTTAAAACAGAACTTCCCATTACCTGTAGGGAACAGAACACCACATAGACGTTAAAAATTAGTCCCAGAAGAAAGCGTTACTTTGGGGCCTTCACAGTGCATTGTCCATGTGCCTCTAGCTGGCAGTTGGGAGCAAACTGCCTTGGCTTGTGGGTCTACCCTGTCTCTTCTTTCCCAACACCCATAGGAACACACACTAACATTGGGGATGGCAGGCACATCCTGGTACTGGCACAGACTGTGGGGTCTGTGTTTCTGTACCACTTGAGGTATATGTTTAGTTTTTTTGTTTTTGTTTTTTGTTTTTTTTTTTTTTACATATCTTCTAAGCAGCTCAGTTTTGCGGTTTTGATTGCAGGTTTTGCAAACATTTAATTTGTGCACAGCAGCAGGTTCTCAGTTCTGCCAGTCCCTTCATGCTCCTGTATCGGCTAACTGTGGATTTGATGTCAAGTATGCATGTTACTTTATGTGTATTTAATCATGGAACTTAATTTTGCACACTCGTTTGTACTGTTTTCTTTGAAATAAAAGTGACTAATTTGTTGTACTCCATCTGTAAAGAGCAGAGCCACATGTAATGAAACCGAATGTCCTCATCCTGAGTGTGTGATGGGATTGGGGTCCCGCACCTGCCGCAAGGCAGACCTGTAGGTGTAAATGGGAGTAGGGTGCTGTTATGTGGGCGCCTTGCCAGCACAGCCACTGCAGAGGGACACAGTGGGATGTTTGTATGGTTTAGGTCCAGACAGATAGCAGGTGCAGACAAACAGCTCGTGAATCTGGTGCCACTGCCCCATGCTATAAACCAGCTTCGTGCTCCCTGCATTCAGAGGTGTCAGCATGCTGCCTCTTGGGAAGATGCTGTGAGGCACCATCGTCTAATGTACTTTGGCTGGTGTTAAGCTGGTTTGTTTAATGTTTTGCCAGTTTCGCGAAATGGGCAGTGTGATGGTCCTTCAGTGTCCCCAAGGGCAGTCTCAAAGAGAACCCAGGCAGAAGGCTGGGTCTATCCAGTTAGTGATTCAGTACTGGGGAGACAAGCGGGTGGCAGCAGATGGTGCACCGGGACGTGAGGCAGTGCTCTGCTCCAGAGCCATGGCATCGGCATGCCGTGTGGGGAGGGTTAGGGTCCCGCCATCTGTGGTCCCCAGGCTGAGGCTGTGGCCGCCCTAGTCAGCTTCCCAGCCCACACCTTCCCTCAGACTCCCTCGGCACCAGAAGTGGGTGACAACTTTTGATGGACCATGGGGTCTTCAGGCTCCTGCTCCTTTTGTGGATGGCAGGGTGGGGGTTAGGTGGGGACGCCTAGTGCTGCCGGCTCCCCGGATCTGTACTTCTCTCTGGGTAAACACAATTAATATGGACTGCCAGGCGCTGTAGGTTTGCAGAGATCAGCAGTGCTTTCAAACATCCACTGCTTTGTGGGTCTTGACCCAAAAAGGGACAAAGAATGAGTGCCTTCTAGGGGTTCCAGAAGCTACCTGCTGGCCGTTTTTCCTGGGTGTGGCCTAGCATGCGAGGCGCAGACCCAGGGCATGGATATGCAAAGCTGCACCTTGTTTGCTGACTTGCCTGGACCTCTTAGCAAGCTAAATGCCACCTTTTTCCTGCAGGTGCCAAGTTCACCTCAGAAGCCACAGCCTTACCCGGTTGAGTGACAGTGGCCCTGGATAGACCTGGGTGATGGCTGCTGCCCTGTTGGTCAGCATCACTGTAGGACCAAAGGTTCTTGTTTAATGTTCTGCTTCTGCAGGCAAACCATGCCTCTGGGCGGGCACAGTCGTGGGTAATAGACGAAGTCATGGTCCATAACCTCTGTGCAGTTGCCTGTATGAGGCTTTTGGGGCACATTTTGGACCTGATATTCTGCCAGAGTTTTTCTCTTTAAGATGGATCGGAAAGTACTTAGGATTAAAAAAAATAAAGACAAATGTATGTTATCTCTTGGGGGGGGGGCAATCAAGACAAGGTTTCTCTATGAAGCTCTTGCTGTCCTGGAACTCACTCTGTAGATCAGGCTAGCTTCAAACTCAGATCCACGCACCTCTACCTTTTGAATACTGAGATTAAAGGCATGCCCCGCCACTGCCTGGCTGTATGTAGTTATTAGAGTGGAATATACAGAACTCACATCAGTCCACCTGGGTCCTCTGAAGAGTGACAATTGCTCTTAACTAAGTTGTCTCCCCAACCCTCTTTTCTGACTTAATTTTAAATTATATGCATGAATACCTTTGATCTTAGCACTCTGGAGGCAGACAGATTTATGTTAGTTCAAGTCTAGCCTGGTCTAAATAGAGCTCCAGGACAGCCAGGTCCACACAGGCAAAATTATGTGCATGAGGTGGGGGTGGGTGCTGCGCAGCGAGCGCCCTGTGCACGAAGCCACAAGAGGACACTGGACACCACGAAGCTGGAGTCAACACAGTTTTGAGTCTCCTCGAGGGACTGGGCGTCCAGCTTGGGTCCTCTGTAAGAACACCAACGCTCTTCACTGCTGAGCCATTTCATTACCCTGGTCCTCCTGGAATGCTGGGGTGAGAGGCCAATGACACCACTTCCTGCCTCTTTTGATAGTGGATCACACTGGATTTTCGTTGTTTGACACAGGATCTCACTTATATAACCTTGTCTGTATGACTAGGTTGACCGCAGCTCACTAAAATGCACTTGCCTCTACCTCCTCAGTAGTGGAATTAAGAGGTGTTAGCCACCCTATCTGGCTTTTACTTGGATGTGTATAATGCTGGGGACCTATTCCAGGATGCCACAAACCTCAGGAATGCTAGCCAGTAGTTCCTACCATGGAGCTACGCTCACAATGTCCCTGTGAATCAACAACCTTCTACCAACTCTGCTGCTCTGAGAATTCTACCTGATCATGGTGTCTTTGATATTGCTGGATTTAGTATGTTTAAAAATATTTGAGGAAGCCGTGGTGGTGCACACTTTAATCCTAGCACTTGGGAGGCAGAGGCAGGTGGGTCTCTGTGAGTTCGAGGTCTACAAAAGAGAGTCCAGGACAGCCAGGACTGTTACACAGAAACCCTGTCTTGAAAAACCTTAATTAAATAAATAAATAAATAAATAAATAAATAAAGTATATATTATATATATAATGAGGGTATTATACTGGTTTTTAATAACTTAATGCTTTTTGTCACACCCTCCTGTTGTGAATTTCTAATTAGTAAATTCTGTGACTTGTATCATTAATTTTTCAACACAATTATCAATCACAACATGGACAAAGGATTTAACAAAAGCAGAAGTAGAGGGGAGGGAACAACATATTAACTAGTAAGAAGTGAGTTTGGAAACTTAGACATTCCCTTGTGTGTGCTGGCGGTGCTGGGCCACACTAGGCAGCAGGTGTTCGTGTTTTTCAGTGTGCGTTTTTCAGTGTGCGTCCTGGGGAATGAACTCGGGTCCTCAGCTTCGGCAGCAAGTACCTTTACCCACTGAGCCACCCGCTTAGGCCTGTGCTGACCATGCTTTGTTACTGTCTGCAGGTACCAGGAGAGCATTCTACCAGTGCGCTTTGTACCAGCCGTGCAGCGTCATCTTTAACTGCTATGCTATTTCTGTTTCCAGGATATATGTTGTCTGTTTCCCTCCCTATTTTTTCCTTCTCTGCATTTATCTGAGTTGCTCACAGGGAAAATCAAAATCAAAATTCACCTGTGGATTTTTAGCTTGTCTTTACTAGGTGTTCCTAATAACTGTGTAGTACAGAACACAAAGCTAACTTTCCAGTATGAGTTTTACTACTTCAAAGCTCTGGTCCCTTCATAACATTATCAACATAAATGTTCTAAGACAATTCTGAAAACCAAATTGCAAGTTTTGATTTTAATAGAGGAAAATTACACAGATCACATTTTAAAACATGAGAAAATTAATTTGCTCAAACAACTGTTTGCCTCTTTCATTCCTGAAAGTTGAAAATTCTCAGCTTTTACCTATTATAATCAGTTAAATGAAAACAAAACAAAGAAGCCCAAGGACTTCCGTAGCAGCTGCAGCAGCTAGCTAGCTCTGTTTTTATTCTCCAGGACACCTTTGCTTTGCTTGTTCCTTAGGCCTTTAAACTGTCCGGTTTTGCTTACCTGCAATGGCTGTGCTCCCCATACACGGACCTGCGACCACTGGTCCCCTCTGTGTCTATGATGAGTTTAGTCTGTACCTATGGACCAAAGCACAACCAAGTTCCTATTTTTCCCCCCTTCTTTTTGGGGGACAGGGTTTCTCTGTGTAGCCCTGGCTGTCCTGGACTCACTCTGTAGACCAGGTTGGCCTTGAACTCACAGTGATCTGCCTGCCTCTGCCGGGATTAAAGGTATGTGCCACCAGACCTGGCTCCTATTTATTTATTTATTTATTTATTTATTTATTTATTTATTTTAAAGCTAACTCTTCAGATCTACAACTTGTTGATGTATTAAAAATCATCTGCTCTGAGCCGGGCATGGTGGCGCACGCCTTTAATCCCAGCACTTGGGAGGAAGAGGCAGGAGGATCGCTGTGAGTTTGAGACCAGCCTGGTCTGACTAGAGTGAGTTCCAGGACAGCCAGGGCTACACAGAGAAACCCTGTCTCGAAAAACAAAAACAAAAAAAAAAAAACAAAAACAACAACAAGTATCTGCTCTACCATAGGAAGCACAGCTAGTTCTAATAGTATCTGCTTTTATTTAAATTTTGGTCATATTGGAGTTGATAGCTGTCCTCTTTAGGCTAAGCTTTCTTTGGCCATTTGCTTACTCTCTGGAATCTGGTCAGTTTCACCTTAGCAGGTGTAGCACAGACAACCACAACTTAAAACACTTGCACACTGATTTTCACATAGCTGCCTGTGCAGTGGTAGCTCTCATGAAGACCCTGTGCGCTCAGCCTTGTCGGAGCCTGTGTTGCCCATCTGTGCTCCCGGTAGTCTCCCCAGCACGGGCTAGAAAGTAAGATAGATGATTTATCTGCTCATCAAAAGACAATGATACTCTGTATTCAATTAAAATTAATAAAAATATTTTATTGAATTTCAGGAACTTGGTACTTTTTAAAAATTCCAAATCTTTGCACACATATCAGCACCCTGCTGCCTCTAGAGCTGCAGGTGCTCAGACTTGACGATTGTCACTTTCCTCCTTGTGTCACACAGCATAGAAAACCCAAGTCCTGATGCTCCCCAGCCCCTCTCAACTACTACGGCTACTGTGACCACCCCCCCAGCAGAGGACAAGGAAGTGGGGTGGGGTGCTTACGAAGGCCAGCTGCTGTCTGTGAACACATTCTGCAGTGTGGGGAATATCTATACAAAATGGCACCACATTCCGGAATGCACTGTTCCCAGGACACAGGTGAGTTTCCCTTTGTGTTCGGTGTGGCTCAAGCCAAAGCTGCTCAAGTCAGCTAGTCCCTGAGGGAGCTTACGAGTTTGGTAAAAGTCAAAGAGAGACTCCTTAAGCATTCAACACTGAGGCGCCACCGAGGGCCTGGGAGCTGCTGCAAGGTCGTATGTCCCCACATCAGATATTTGAGGGCTAAAACATGAGCCCAGCTTGGTGTGTGGAGGGGCTTCTAGAAACTCAGATGAACATAAAACTACAGCAGTGCCAAACACTGGGAACAAAGTCTGGGTTCAGTACTGTTAATGTACGGTTTACTTCTGCCCTCTCCTTGACAGCATTACATTCCTATGTGCCAAAGCAGCAGCAAGGCCAGTACAGCAGCAAGGAGAAAAGATGAGTGTGTGCCTGTGGCTGCACAGGCACACTTCGCTCATTTGAGACTGAAAAGGTGGCCTTAAAGAAAAAAAATCCTCCTTATATCTTTAAAAATGTTCTATGATCCCCAAAACAAACTCCTGCAGACCCATAAGGTCTGTTTGGAGCTCAGAGGTAACAAGTCTGCAGACTTCACTCACACAGAGAACGTCCACCCAAGTCCTGGTCAAGCATGCTACTCACAGATTTCCCCAGATACACAGTATGTCCAGTTGGTGATGCCTGAGCTCACCCCAGTAGGGCAGCCTCCTGCCAGAACACCACGTCAACTGAGGCCCACGATCTGGACCCACATGCCGGGCACAGCACAACCCAAAGTACTTTCAAGTACTTTGCAAACTGCAAACCTTTAGGAAATACACATCCCAGGGTTCCCTGCAGACAATGGGGGGAGGCACATACATGTTCTCACTCACATGACGTCTCACCTTTATTGTTTAAGTGGCTGAGTTATATGAATCCAGCTGTGTGCAGTGGCTCCATAATGGGAACGCGCACCATCTGCAGTGACACCTGACAGCTCCATACTGTGGGCGAAGCAACACTTAGAACAGACTTAGCATATTTGGTCTTTATGTAAATAATGTTTTAAATTGCCTAAATAGACCATTCTGAGCCATTTCATTCTACCAGGAAAATACAGGGTTCCCCCCTCTTAAAAAAATTAAATACCAAAATAACTACATTTAAATAAATAACGTTATGATGATGACATTAGGGAAAAAAAAACAACACAACTCACAATGAGGCTAACACCCTCTGCCTGCTGCTTAGCTCCAGAACGCTCTGGAAAGGTGAGCAGTGCTCCTGACTGTGGGCGGGCTGCTGGCCTCCCACCTCTCCTCACCCTTCCCTCTTATTTTACTTACTATATGCCAGAGGTCAGGGTCACTGTGGGCAGGACTTTGTTCTGAAAAGCCCGAGAAACCTTGAGAATCAGAAATGGCCTGAATGCTTGATATGTGGCCACAAAGTCTTTCTTCCAAGACCCTCCAGCTAAGTGGCCTCGCCTCTTGCCATGACTGTGTCATGCAGATCACCAGTCAGAAGCCGGAGCTAACCCCTAAGATTCCCCAGGTTCTGGAAGAGATCTATGACCTTGGTCTGAAAAGATGTGGCAGAAGCCTGGCTCTGTTCTCCACAGAGGGAGAAAGGCTGTTGCTTTAAGCATACACACTCTGTAGGAGACTTGTTTTACTAGGGTGGGGAATCACGCCAAGAACAAAGGCGACATAAAGAAACACACAACAAAACCCGCAAGCAGGAGCAGGTGCGTGCAGCCGGGAGGCTAGACAGCTCCCAGGCCTCTTGTCCAGATGCCCCCTTGCCTCAAGGGTCCATGCAGCCTTAGCCCGCCCACCCTTGACAGTCAAACTCATCAGATAACTGCTCTAAGTGGAAATGGGCAAGCAGGTGACATGGGGAATGCCACCCTACACAGGCAAGACAGACCAGAGCAAACCATTCCACGGCAGAAAACAAACCACAGAACAAACAAAATGATGCTCTTTCCCCCAAATGAACCTCAAATTTCCAGGGTAGAAATGGAGTGGTATGAAATGTCAAAGACCCCATTATTTAGTAGAGAAAGGACGTCCCCAAGTACTCTAATTCCACATGTGGACAACAAAATACTGTCTTGTCTCTCAGCCACAGCCAGCAGGTCCTATGAGGGCCAGCAGGTGGCTGTGGCTCCGTGCCCTAAAGGAAAGCCAGCGAGATCCACTTGCAGCAGGGCTGCATCCTCACAGGAGACTCAGTCCTTTGGGACCTGGAGTTCTTGCTTGTAGTAAAAGCTGCGCCCACAGACAACAGCCCAGCGAGTGCTCTGTAGGAGACCCCACCTCTGGAGCCAGGGCTGCTATTGTGGGTCTGTTCAAGTGTAACCTGTCTTTAAGCTAGAATGTTAAGGCCACCTGGGTTCATGTCTTCAGTGCTGAGGTGAATCCAAGCGCAGGGCCCTGTACCCACTGAGACGTGCTCCCTGCATCAGTGAGAGGCAGCGTCTCCTTTTGGCACCACAAAGTTGATGTCTGAAGAGAAGGTCTCCCGGCAGCTAGTTCTGGGTCCCCTGGTCTCTCACAGCTGCTGGTGCTGCGTCCACACTCAGGGCGATGACAATGCTCTCGCCATCTTCTGATTTTATCCGCTTGCACTCTAGCTGCTCTGTCTGGTCACCATTCTGGCGCTTTGTGGGCAGGGACGCGGATGCTGATGCGTGGGTGGCCAGCATGTGGAGAGGACTCGCCACTGCTGAAGAGAGACAGTGAATTAGAGCCCCAAGCTGCAGCATAAGCCCTTGACCAGAAGGCCACCCTCCAAACCTACTGAGCTTTTTGCACAGAACCGCAGGGATGGCCTTCAGGGCCAACGGCGAAGGCCCCTAAGCAGAGGCGCACTATAGCACAGGTGACCTTTGTAGCTTCTAAGAGAGCACAGGCTGCTCAGGCATCAGCACTGTCAAGTCACCGGGAGGACAGAAGGCTGTGCTCTCCAAAGAGGAAATAAGGCTGTGCCCTTCTGCTTTCAGAGACAGCCATTTCTCACCCGTTCAAGACATTATAGAGCATTTGTCTACAAAAAAGGCACTCTTACAACTCACCACCACGCCTGAGAACCTGAGTTCCATACTCAGAAGATACGTGGTGGAAGCAGAGAGCTGACTACCACAAGCTGCTCTGTGACCTTCATGTGCCACACAGGCCCACCATGCAATACGTATGTTCTGTGGGGTAACCCCTCCTTCCTCTGAATCACAGGGAGCAACAGCATACCCCACCCTGCCTATCCAAAGGCTGAGCTTCCAGCTGGGGCAGCAGGCAAGGCCGTCTTGTATGTCAGCGTGACCCTGAGGGTCTCTGCTGAATCTGCCGTGTAGACGAACACGGAGCACAGCACCTTGTGTGCCAACCTAGATGGGCCTCACCACATTGGCTGAAGAACAAGACTGAAAGACCCTCAGCGAAGGCAGGGTCCTGTTTCCACACAGCCCTAATACCGCAGCCATCTTCTTTTCTGTCTGGAAGGTCTGACTTAGCTGGCCTGACACTAAATGAGTAGACTCCTTAAGGCTTATTTTTCACAAGTGTGATCCCTCTGCCTCAGCCAGTGGCATATCCTACCAGCATATACCATCACAACCTGCAAGCTGTCTTTTAAGTGCATTTATAGTAAGCCCTGCTGGTTGCTTCTCTAGATACCTCCAAAATACAGATACCAATGGGGGGCGGGGGCGCAGGGCACCACTGTTCTTTCCAGCTTAAGCTATCCCTATCACAGCTGGTGGCGTTCCTAAGACATGCTGATCAACCCAGGAAGAGCACATTGGCTGCTTCAAACCAGCTCAGCACCAGGAAATGTGACCACAGCATGAACACAGCCAAAGAGGAAGTGAAGACCCTGCTCTTGTCCTACTCAGCCTGATTGTTCTTACTGCTTTTCTAAGGTTGGGGATAGAACCCAGGGTCTTGTGCACACTAGGTAAGCTCTGTCACATCTCTAACCACTGTCCATGCAGCGTGGGAGGGGCACATCCAACTGTCAGTGCTGGTCATGTCATGGAGAAGGCACCAGCCATCCTTCCCAGTGCTTCCTGATGTGGCCGGTCTGAGCTCAGCCAGCTGTGCAATCATGGCTAAAGGATGCAGGACACGGTGCTGAGGGTCTGCCTGGGCACATGGCTATCTCCAACCTGTCTTAGAACTCAAAAAATTTGACTCCAAAGGCTTATGCCAGACAAACTCTTCCTCAGCAGTTTGTGCGCTTCTGCTAAAAATGGCTTCCACACAGGTCCTGCCCTGGCCACTCCCCGAGCTGTGAGGAAAAAAGAGGACAGGAACATGAACAGGAGAGCCTCCCCACCCCACCCCCCAAGTCTATGAAACTGGGAGCACAGCACTCCTACCTCCTGTCAAGGTTTGCAGACATACAGAAGACCATGGAAGTTTAAAACTAGAAAGACAGATGCCCTCAAATCCATGTATCTGGCAAGTACTGTGGACCACGGACTCAGGACACAGCATCCTGCTGTGGCTTTAGGTCACATGGCTGCAAGAGCACGATGCAGAGCTTTGACAGGAAGAGTGCTCTCAGGGTAGGTGAGCGTCACTGAGGGACTGACCGCACTATAAAACAACTGCCACCCTCGCCCTGCCGCGGCAGCAGGAAGGCCTTCAGTAGTAGGTGGTGCCTAGACACTGAGCAGGCCAACAACCCTAAGAGCCAGTAACTTTGTGCTAGTCATGAACTATCTAGTGTTAGATACTGTAACGGTAACACAATGGGACAAAGACAGGGAGTCAGTCAGTCAGACTTCACAGTGGTTTAGTTTAAGTACAAGTGATCACTTTGAGAACCATGACAGAGCAGCATTCCTTACCCAGCCAGAGAGAGCAGCAGGGGTACAAGTACAGCCCCAGGAGGTAGGTGACCCTGATGGAAACAATGCCTCCTCTTCAGGGCAGGGGGCGCTGCGGGCAGGGCAGGGCAGGGGGTGCTGCAGGTAGGGCAGGGCAGGGGCGCAGGTCCCTGCAGGTAGTCTTGGAGCAAACAGCTCCACTTATCCATGCTGGTGCACATCTTTAACCCCAGCACTCAGGAACCAGAGGCAGGTAGATTTGAGTTCAAAAGAAATGTCTCAAAAAATGTGAAAGAAGCTGATACAGACCTTGCCTGGTTTAATCCCCACCACTACAAAATTACCTACCTACCTACCTAACTAACTAACTAAAGTTTAATTTCTAAAGTTGGTGAGATGGCTCAGTGGTTAAGAACACTGGCAGCTTCTCCAGAAGACTGCAGTTCAGTTCCCAGCACCCACATGGTGGCCCACAACCACCTGTAACCCCAGCTCCATGAGCCCCAACACCTCTGGCCTCTCTAAGTACCAGCTGGGCAACGGGCACACAGATGTACATGCAGGCAAGCACCTATGCACAAAAAATATTGTGAGCACTGTTCTTTAAAGACATTTACTACTTACTGTCTGTTTATATATTAATTAGATTTATAATCACATATAATTATCATTTATGTGCCATGGTACAATGTGTAGAGGTCAGGATGTGTCAGAGTTCTCTCCACTGTAGGGGTTCTAGAAACTGAACAGTCTCAGGTTATGATGGACCATCCCAAGGACTCACTTCACAGTACTACTAAAACAACAACCAAGACAGACAGACAGACAGACAGACAGACACATGGGGGGGGGGGAGAGAAGGAAGGAGAGAACATGAACTCAAAAGGGCCCTAAGGCACTGGGTAGGACCATTCATGTGAGGGAGGTGAGGACTGGACCTTGACCATACGCCCCAGGAGAAGGGGGCTGAGAATCTCACCCATCTCCTAAGCAGACTCCATGTCCAGGCACCAGGAAGTCACATCAAGGTTTCCAATACAAGACCTTGGATATGGGTGGGTACAGGCACACACACATGTGTGGGTAGGTCATCTTTTTCTTTTCTTCATTTATTTTTGCCAAATGTCTCACTCGGCTTGGAGTGTTTATAGCTAAGCATGGTGGTATATACTATAGTTGCAATTAGCTAGGAGGCTGAGAACCCGGAACATGCCAGGCAAGCATCTAGCCACAGAACCACACCCCACCACAAAACACTCTTATAAGGAAGCACCAGCCCCAAAGACCCCCGAGTCCTGAGTGAACTCAGGGTGAGCTGCGATCAGCTCACTCCTCTTCCAAGGATCCAACATCACCCATGCCAGGTGGCTCACAGCCAGGTGAACTCAAGTTTCAGGAGTAAATCTTTAAAAACAAGAACGGCAACAAAAGAGTGCTCCACAAGGCAGGTTAGAGGAGAACGCCTGGGCTCTCACTAGTCTTGGCCTGCACCGCAGCTCCTCCCTGGAGTCTCCATGGATGGGGCTCCACAAGATTCCAGAGCAATAAGAACCAAGAGCAGCGTCCTCACCTGCAGTGTCTCCAGTGTGTGAGAACCCACAACACAGGGCCCAGGTGGTGGCACTCCATGCAGCTTCCTGCGCTACACTGGCCATCTACAAAAGGTTAAGGATCTCTTCTCTCCGCCCCGTCTCCTGACAGACACCTCCTTTATGGTCACAATTCTGAACATGAAGTTTCCCCTGACAAACTGGCAATAGTAGAAGGTTTCTGAATAGGTAACGACCACCCCTTCACCCAAAAAAACCAACCAACCAAACAAAACCCACATAAGGAATCTGAGGTGCAGCAGCCTCGGTTCTGAACGCACGAGCACTTTGCACTGCTTATACCACCATGCAGCACAATGGCAGCAAAGGCTCTGGCACACACCCTGACCCGACTCACAGGTCTTTATGAAGATATGCACTGCTGGGGCTGTGGCTGGAGAGATGGCTCGGAGGGGAAGAGCACTGTCTGCTTTTCCTGAGTTCAATTCTCAGCAGCCACATGGTGCCTCACAACCATCTATAATGAGATCTAGTGCCCTCTTCTGGCATTCAGGTGTACATGCAGACTCAATATCATATACATAATAAACAAACAGTCTCCTTATAAAAAAGAAAGAAATGTAATCTTTACTGTATATACAAAGTTTTCTACTATCATAGTAACACCGTGCTCTAATTACAGGGGAAGGAATAATGTTTCTCTACCGTCACTCCCAGCATTTAAATCAAGTCAGTCTATCTTTGTATTGCACCGTTGAACTGTTCAAAAGCTGTTTCAGTTGCTAATGGTTTTCATTTCTTAAAAAATAGCGAGTGCTCTTATCACTGAGCAATCTCTTTAAGAACACACCAGCTCTGAAAAACGTGCAGCTGTTCTAAGTCCTACAGCATCAGACAGGCAAGATTTAACTCTATGTACTAGTCAGTAAGCACACGCCTCTCTTTACTGTGCAGCTGATCTTGTCTTTACCGGCCAGCATAAGATGGCTGAGCACGTAAGGCACTTGCTGTCTACATGGGACAACCTGAGTGTGAACCCTAGAGCTACATGTCACCTGACCCTCACACACACACAGCACCCGCAAGGCAGCTGTCAATTCCCTCTAACTCTAGTTCCAGGGGACCTGACGCCCTCTTCACGAACACTGAATCAAACACCTAGCGACAAGGGGTGTGTGTGGTAGAGAGTTTTTATGTCCTACTCTAACGCCCAGAGCATTGTTGCACTGCCTACAACTTAAAACTCGAACATCTCTACAGACAGAAATACAACGTCAGGATAGAAGCAAACACGCAGTACTCCTTCAACGAGGTAAGAACCTCTGCTCCCAGATGCAATCCCGAGAGCCAGCGAGGACAAATGAGGCTGCTTACCATTGTTCACCTGGCTGTGCACTGCTGTAGGCATGGGTACCACATGAGTTCCGTTTTGCGTTACAGTTTTTATTGGAAGCTGGTGTTGACCTAAAGGCGCCTGCTGCACTATGGTCACCGTCTGCACAGGGGTGCCCTGTGACGTCTGGATGATCCGGCTAGCAGTGCCTAGTGTGGCTGGGCTAACTGCAGGGACAGGCTCTACTTTCACTGAAATAAAAGAAAAGGTGGAAATGATACACTGTTGCAAAGCTTAAAAACAAGTAACTATGGTATAAGCTTAATTCCAATACTGGTGAGCCAGGACTGCCACAGCTACTGTGACTGATCAAAGAACAAGATCCTAAGTGCAGGGTCCAAGACTAGTCTGGGCAACTTGAAACTATGTCATAATTTTTAAAAAGGAAGCGAAACTGCTGGGGACATAGCTGAGCAGCAGAACAGTCGCCCGGCATGCACAAGCCCTGGGACAGCTGGGGACATGGCTGAGCAGCAGAACAGTCGCCCGGCATGCACAAGCCCTGGGACAGCTGGGGACATGGCTGAGCAGCAGAACAGTCGCCCGGCATGCACAAGCCCTGGGACAGCTGGGGACATGGCTGAGCAGCAGAACAGTCGCCCGGCATGCACAAGCCCTGGGACAGCTGGGGACATGGCTGAGCAGCAGAACAGTCGCCCGGCATGCACAAGCCCTGGGACAGCTGGGGACATGGCTGAGCAGCAGAACAGTCGCCCGGCATGCACAAGCCCTGGGACAGTTGGGGACATGGCTGAGCAGCAGAACAGTCGCCCGGCATGCACAAGCCCTGGGACAGCTGGGGACATGGCTGAGCAGCAGAACAGTCGCCCGGCATGCACAAGCCCTGGGACAGCTGGGGACATGGCTGAGCAGCAGAACAGTTGCCCGGCATGCACAAGCCCTGGGACAGCTGGGGACATGGCTGAGCAGCAGAACAGTCGCCCGGCATGCACAAGCCCTGGGACAGCTGGGGACATGGCTGAGCAGCAGAACAGTCGCCCGGCATGCACAAGCCCTGGGACAGCTGGGGACATGGCTGAGCAGCAGAACAGTTGCCCGGCATGCACAAGCCCTGGGACAGCTGGGGACATGGCTGAGCAGCAGAACAGTCGCCCGGCATGCACAAGCCCTGGGACAGCTGGGGACATGGCTGAGCAGCAGAACAGTCGCCCGGCATGCACAAGCCCTGGGACAGCTGGGGACATGGCTGAGAAGCAGAACAGTCGCCCGGCATGCACAAGCCCTGGGTTTGACCATAATATCGATAAAAAAAACATCTGAAGCCCAGTGATGGAGTGGAGAGTTGGCTCAGGGCTGCTCAGGGCTCAGGGCTGAGGGCTGCGGGCTGCTCAGGGCTCAGGGCTGCTCACAGAGGACCTGACCCCAGCACCATAACCTCCAAGGGCCCCTGAACCATGTGCGTGCATGCACACGTGAGCACACACAAACATATTTTAAAATTTTAACTCGAGTAAAGCAGTTAGAGATGTAGCCTAGTGATGCAGGGTTTCTCTAGGATGTATGTGGGCCCAGGCTCAATTTCTAGTACTGCCACCCCCAAAAGTCAGTAAGGAAACAACCACCACCAAACCCCCAAGGAACACATTAAAGCAGGCAAGGCCATGGCCATGGCCTTGTGGCTCTGAAGGAAAAGCTCACAGGAGACGTTTTTTTCTTGCTCACCTTTGACTTCTCTGTGGTCGCCATTCTCTTGTGGTTCTGTCTTAGGAGGAGCCAGCACCGCAGCCTGAGTGACCACAGCTTGTCCAGCAACTGTGTATGTGTTTGCTGGGGCCAGTCCAGCCACACTAGTGACTGACACTGCTGGTATTTGATGGACAACATGTACCGTCTGCACAACAGGTGGCTGAGAGGTGGATGTGGTCACCGGGGTTGCAACAGTGTAGGTGACAGGTTTAATGGCCGGGGGTAGCTGCCGCTGGACAGTAATTAGGACGGGCTGACTAGAGAGAGGTGACCCTGTTGGGAAAGAACATGGCAGTGCTGAGGCATGCATGGCCCTGGGTCTCACAGCTCCCACACTAAGCTCTTACTAACATCAACACTAGACTTTGAAACACAGAACATTATTAATGAGACACAAGTATCTTTTTATTAAATTTTTTCAAGATGTATTTTTGTTTACCTCTTTGAGCGTTTTGCTTGCCTTTCTGTCTGTGCACCATATGTATATGGTGCCTACAGAGGTTAGAAGACAGCATTAAATCTTCTAAAACTGTAGTTATAGATAGTTGTGAACCACACAATGTGGGTACAGAAACCAAGTATGAAGCAAGGACCACTGCGAGAGCAGGGAACACTCCTAACAACTAAGCCATCTCTTCGGCTCAGAATGTGGTATCTTAACAAGGATGGTTTAGTTTCCATGTCTAGTTACTAAAAACTGTTCTGATTTCTGACAATACACTTATGTTCCTCCTTCAAAAATATGCCCTGTACAGTGGGCCTAAAGACACGTGTCATTTGCACCCAGGACCAGAATTTCTACCCTGGTAGGACAGGGACACCAAGCGTGGTGTCCTTTTGGCAGGTGGCAGGGCAGGGCTTCTCTGGGACACCCTGCCTAGTGGCCAAATGCCTATCTGCCCATCTTACCGAGGCACAGTTATTCTATATTGTGGCTGTGCAACTAGACTGGAAATACTCATCTGCTCATTTGTGTTCCAATCAGTGCCAAAAAATACTGATTTTTTTTTTTTTTTAGTTTTGTCTTTAGGAACAGGTTATCAGTATGTATGCCAGGCTGGCCTTAACCTCTCAATCTTTGCCTCAGCCTCTTGGGTACTATTACAATAAAATACTACCACTCCTGGACACTGATTTAAAAAAAATTTTTTTTCCCAGTATCACCAGTTTTTTCTAAAACCTTCCACCATCACTCAGGTATTACACAAAGTGCCAGGCACCAACTACAAAGCTTCCTGAGGGTTTTACGGCTGCTTCATGCCAAATGCAGGTGCCTATGTCTGGTCCCACTGCCTGACCCTTGCCACCTCTCTCCTGTGGGCTCACCTGGTGCACTCTGGGCAAACCGTGCTTCCTGGATGACGGCAAGTTTAGGCTGTGAGGCGCCAGGCTCAGGCTCCAAAGGGGCTGGGGAGCCTTCCCTCGACAGGCTCTCAGGGGTCTGGGCGCCACTGGAGTGAGCAGACAGCACTCCTGCGTGGTTGGGAGAAGCTGGGGCACTCCTGAGTCACCAAAAGAAGACAGCGGGTTTTCACACTGGTACTCTGGAGGGAACTGCTCACTTAATCTAAGGAGTCTTCTGTTTCCTGGCAGCTGAGTGTAGTTCTGTGTCTGACCTTCTCTGGACTCACCTACAGACTGAGCTGGGGATCCAGTGAGCCTCAGGTGGACAGTATCAGTGTTATCCCGCAATGTCAGCGGCTGCTCAATACCCTCCCTGAGTGTTCCTACGCAGCAGGAATCGGTGTGGGGCCTTAAGGTTTCTAGTAAGCTCATCTCTTTTAGATCAAAAAACATTGATAATGAAGGGAAAGTGTCTGGCTTTAAAATCAGGCAAATGAGAAATCTTGAGTTTACAGGAACTAAAGGCCGCTTTAAAGAACTGTTCACATGCCAAAGAAAGGAAAGCTACCGTGTAGTCCCATGACCTTGCCAACTGCAGTCTAGTCACTTTGAGATGCACATCCAGTTCACGGAAACAGCGAGCAGCACAGGCGGAGCACACCACCCTTTCCCAGGTCCCACCCAGCACCAGTCAGGGTATCTGCAGACAACATGCTGAGGCGATGCTATTGACCGTGGGTGCAGCCCCCGGTGCCTGAGTCCTTACCTAGAGGAGAGCGGTCCCAGGGGGGTTCTAAAGCAAGGCACGCCCCTAGGCCGTCTCTTCCTAAAAGCCTGCTCTAGCAGCTTGCTCTCGGAGGCGGGGTCTATCCTCCAGAAGGAGCCTTTGCCTGGTTCTTCCTGGGAACGTGGCACTTTGATGAAATAACGGTTCAGAGAGAGATTGTGGCGAATTGAATTCTATGAAATATAAAAAAATACGGAGAGTTCACTTTGTTGAGCAATGAAGATGTGCCCAAGTCCTAGTGCCCTGTAAAGCGAAACCCAGATGCTCAGCGACACACACAACGGCAAGGCTTCCCCGCACCTCTCCCTGGCGCTTGGCAGCCACAACTCAGGGAGTCTGGGGTTGGGAGGGGAACCTGGGCATGGGCAGGGTTAAGTCTCTGACATTTCCCATTTCTGTCTCCTTCAAGGTAGGAAACAGGCCTGTCACTGCCACCTTGTCTTCTGCTAGGTGGAGTCAAGTCTAAAGAGCCAATCCTTTTTGTCTGGAGACAAGCTGACACAAGCCACACCTCTAAAACACTTGTTAGCTCGTGTTTCTGCATATGATTAGCCATTTAAAGCATACTAGTATGGTACAAAGGAGTTATTTAGCAAGTCAGCCAAGACCAGGAGTGTTAAGGACCCCACCTTCCCCCCAGTGCTCTTCTCTGCATCTGTAAAGCACACCAGGTGCTTGTTTGACCTTCATCTTAAAGAACTCTACTGGGGAAACAGAAAACTCAACTGCTAAAGCCATCATTCTTCTTCAGAAAGTTCAGCTTCAGGTTTCCCAAGGGTCTGAGACAATGCCTGTTGTGACCTCAATTGTGACCACCCCACTGCAGAGCACACACACAGGACAGAAAGTCATGAGGTAACAGCTAATATACCATATTCTTAGGTATTTGAGTAATTTAAAATCAAAGTTTCAAAATGGTAATAATGCAAATAAAATCTGGGGATATGCAAAGGCCTCAGTGTTCTTCCCGTTAGTCTTCTAATAAAACTAGCCATGGCCTGGAATTCTGACTTGTCACAGGCAGTTTAAAAACTCTAACAAATATTTAGCATTCCTTTACAATCAATCCCAGGGACTATTCCAGAACCGACTAGTCACAGGCAGGAAACAGGGCCTGAGCTCCTCAGAGGCAGTGTGAAGGGGCCCGGCTGTGTCTGGCTCGTTAAGATTTAGAATACTTTAAATAACCACGACATACATGCTGCAGTGTTGTGTTATCAGGTACCGCTGACAACCTGCCTTTCTTCCAATTCTGGAAAATCAAAGGGGCTGCTCTGGTGCCCATCAGACACAGAAGGCCAGCCCTCAGCAGCTGCATTCAGACCTTTCGGGTTTGGAAGACAGGCAGAGTCAAACGCTGTATGTTAAGAGAAGCAACCCAAACAAAGATGACACAGGGTCAGCATCCCTAATTCAAAATTTTGAGGAAACATGATGCTCCAAATAGAAAATCCCCACTTGCCCTCATGTGCCAAGCTGCCATCAAGCATGAGTACACTAGAAAAATTACATAAAATCACCTTCAGTCTATGTATACAAGAAAAATCATGGGCTGGAGAGATGGCTCAGAGGTTAAAAGCACTGCCTGTTTTTCCAAAGGTCCTGAGTTCAATTCCCAGCAACCACAATATGCTCACAACCATCTGTAATGAGATCTGGTGCCCTCTTCTGGCATGCAGGTGTACATGCAGGCAGAACACTGTATACATAATAAATAAATCTTTAAAAAAGAAAAAGAAAAGAAAAGAAAAATCAATGAATACCATGTTTAAATGGTTTTCTTCCCCAAGGCAAATTCCAAAGTCTGAATCACTGCAATCTGACAGCAGATGAAAGCTAGTCAACTCAGAAGCACCACCTGGAAAAGGGAGTCCTTGTGGCTCTGTGGTTCCTGCAGACCCCCATCCCACACTCAGGGCACACAGTGGCCCACGGGAACACCCTAGTTTGCATGTCATTAGCATGGTGGGAAAGTGGCAGAGGCAAGGAGGCTTTCTATGCACCATGGCATAAAGCAGGGACTTCAATCACCCTCCCCCTCACTCAGCTGTGCAGTGCTGGGGTCAGGGAACTGGTGCTTCCAGTTCTGAGTAGTAACAGCTACCAGCAGCTGGGTCTGCATGCAGTGTGAGGTCACCTGCAATCCCTCAGTCAACTCTCTCTGTGTAGCTTTAGGGTCACACACTGTGGTTAAGCCTAAGATAAATGTGCCTTCAATCTGCCTTACAAGTATGAGAACCCTAAGTGCTAGGTTCGGGTAACCTACGCACGAGTGTAATCTTAAGAGTAATTCTTTGTCTTTCATCAAAAACAAAGAAGGACACAGCCCTTCTATCTAAGTAGGAAGAATGAAACAAGCCTCGTCCCCCTGCCCAGCTCCCCCGGCTCAGCACACGCCCATCTCATGGGAGTCCCAAACCAAGCTCTGGTTCCTTTACAGGGTGATGGTCTAATTTTTCCTACTTTTTGGTAGGTACAGCAAACATCCTACTCCAAGCTGGGTAAAATTATAAAAAAATCATTTTGGAAGCAGGCACGAGAGTACATTTGTAACCCAAGTTATTTTATTTAGAAGGCTGACACAGGAGTATCTCAAGTTTGAGGCCTACACAACACAAGGAGACTTGACAGTCAGGGTGAGATGGAGAGGTGCTGGTGCTGTAGCAGAAATTATAAACAGAAATATTCTGGGGCTGGAGAGATGGCGCAGCAGTTATGCACACTGACTGTTTCTCCACAAGACCTGGGTTCAATTCTCAGCACCCACATGACAGCTCACCACTGTCTCTAACTCCAAGATCTGACACTCATAGACACATGTGCAGGCAAAACATTAACGCACATAAAATAAAAATAAATAAATGTTTTGTTTTGTTTTGTTTTTTGAGACAGGGTCTCTCTGTGTTAGCCCTGGCTGTCCTGGACTCGCTTTGTAGACCAGGTTGGCCCCCAACTCAGAGCGATCCACCTGCCTCTGCCTCCCAAGTGCTGGGATTAAAGGCGTGTACCACCACCACCTGGCTTAAATTATTATTATTATTTATTTTTTTAAAAAGAGAAACATTCAATCTTTCTATAAAATCACTCAAACTGCCCCTATTTTGATAGAATTTCCTCTGCGATTTAAGAAACAATTTGTTTGATACGCAGCTGTGCCCACCCCCCACCCCCCCACCCCCCCACGCCGTGTCCTGAAAGTTCTGAGAGGCAGGCAGTCTTTCGCATCAGGGTGCGTGAGACGGGGAGGGACTGCTCCCTCCTCCCAACACCCTGTAGAGAACAGGTCTCAGGTGGAAACCTCCTCTGTAACTGTTGTGTGCCTACCTGTGTGTATAGGCCAGAAAACCTTCCTTAGGAGCCAAACACATTGGTATTTTTGATACAGGGTCTCTAACAGGCCTAAGGCCCAAGGGAGTCCAAGGGAGCTGCCCACATTCACCTCCCTAATTCCCTGAGTTTCTACATGGATTCTGACAATGGGACTCAGGTCCTCCTGTACTAGTTGTTGCTGTTGATGATGTTTTTAAACCAACTATTTCTCCAGCCCTGGAGATCCAACTTTCTTACATGAGCTGTTCTGTTGAAAGGCCTTCCCCTGACCCAAAGAAAAATAGTAATAAATTGGTCTGACATAAAGAGATTTAAATGACAGCTTTTGGAACGGCAGCTGAGCTCCATGGCAGTACAAGATCAGATGAGTGTCGATGGTCCAAAACCAAGAATAGTGAAGGGATGATAGGACAAAAAGCAGACTAGTGAATCTACTTAGGGCCGTAATTGTTACTCACAAAATTATTTTTAATTCACTATTATAGAGTTTTGTATATTGATTCAAAATGAGTTTAATTTTGATACTGTGGTACAGAACTAAAATTTAAGATGATTCTTCATCTTAAACACATTATATACATTTCTACTCTAATATGAGGTATTGTATGCATATAATTTAAGTAGAATACAAGGTTTACCTCCAATACTTTGAAAGTGCTATTGCAGGCTAATTAGGATAAGTAAGTTATACAGCTGGGCGTGATAGCACACGCCTTTAATCCTAGAACTTGGGAGGCAGAGGCAGGTGGATCGCTGTGAGTTTGAGGCCGGTCTGGTCTACAACGCAAGTCCAGGACAGCCAAGGCCACACAGAGAGACCCTGTCTCAAAAAACAAACAAACAAAAAACAAAAAAAGGGGCAAGCTTCGATACAGGCAGAGTTGATGGCCAAAGTCTGCCAAGACAGGGTAAGCAAGTCCTCAATAATTCCTGCCTCACATATATGTCAGAGATATTGGGCCAGAAGGCTGAAGATGATGCTCCAACGTTATAGAGTTTTGGGTGACTGTTCAGGCAGCAAACCGTCTCTGCCATCTTCTCATTTGGGAAGCTGCTAAAATGCACTTCCTGTTTACTCAAGTAATTAATTTTATTCCTTCTCAAGTCTCTGATGGGATTGAAGACCAGAGAGTTTAGTTTTACAATTAAACTTAGTTGTTTAGGGGTTAAGATGTTTTTAAGTCTAGACATATGTTTTAAGTTGATCATGACAAAACATGAGATACTGATTTACATTCATAATTTTAGATGGACCAACATAGGAAAGATGTTTTCTTCAAGGCCACCAAATACAACTAGCCAAAATACTGTGAGTGTAACATATATATCATTCCTGATTGTTTCATGGTTCTTCTTGCTGTAGGTAGTTTATTGTATATATGTGCAATAATATAAACATGTAAAAAAATAAAAAATAATAATAAAGAAAATTTAGAAAATAAAAACTCATAAGGAAAACTTGATAAACTAAAAACAAAACTAAGAACAGGAGCAAGTTAAAAGTGCATGCCCATTGAACCAGGCACGTGGTGTACACCTTTAATCTCAGCACTCAGGAGACAGAACTAGGCAGATCTGAGTTCGAGGCCAGCCTGGTCTACAGAGCGAGCTCCCAACAGCCAGGGCTACACAGAGAAAGGCTGGGGGTGGGGGTGGGGGTGGTGATGCCCGTGAATTAGCACAGGTTCTGGACCAGGCCATCCTCTCCCACTACATAGCTATCTGAACCAGGAGGAATGAAGCATCCCTGGAACAGCAACACTCAGGTGAGAACGCACGAGAGGCACCAACAACTCAGCAGCCCTTCAGTCACGCTGTGCTCCCTGCCCTGAGCGGGTGTGAAGTCACTCCCAGCTGCCAGCAAGAATCAGTAGCCAGGGTCTGTCCCAGATATGTGTCCTAAGGCTCAAGCTGGCCTTGTCCTTCCAGTCTCTTTAGATCTCAGGGTCCTCAGGGCAATATACCCCAGAAGCACACAGACACAATCAACCACACCCAAGTCTTACTCAAGTTTTCAGAACTACTCCGTTCCAAATCCCCTTTATTTCAAATTATCAAATATTGAATGTTTAAGAAACAAAATAAAAAAAAAACTCTAGACTTCAAGGGTCCTTGCACGCTCACACTGACTGTGTTCCATGCTCACCCAAGGAACAGACTGGATAAAGCAATATTCTTTGGGGCTTTTGAAAATCATCATAGTGGTGCCGGGCATGGTGGCGCAGGCCTTTAATCCTAGCACTCAGGAGGCAGAGGCAGCAGGGTCACTGAGAGTTCTAGGCCAGCCTGGTCTACAAAGTGAGTCCTGGACAGCCAAGGCTACACAGAGAAACCCTGTCTTGAAAAAACAAAACAAAACAAAGAACCCACAATACAGCTCTTGTTTTTTGTTGTTTAATATTCTGCATTCCAAACTTACCCTTTCCCATATCAATTTCCAAAGTTTTCTACGCACCCAGTAAATGACAGATACAGAGAGAAAAGCCTGTGTAGTGTGTGGTGTACACCTTTACACCTGCACTTGAGGCAAAGCCAGGCACATCCCTCTGAGCTGAAGGCTAGCCTGGTCTACACAGTGAGTTTCAGGACAGCCAGAGAACTACAAAGTGAGATCCTTTCTCCAAAACAAACAAAACCCAACCCAACCAAACAACAGCCACCTTGCAGGGAACCCACACCCAGCGCAGCAGCAGTGTGAAGAGGCAGGAGGCAGGAGATGGGTGGCTGCAGCTCACACTGTGTGCATCTCTGTATGATGTGCAGGCCAAGTATCGGAACTATCCTAAGAGGCAATGGTGACCCCAGGTCAACAGCTGGAAAAGTCCCTGCATCCCTGAAGCAGAGATGCATGAATATGGAGGAAAGAACGGACTTCAGTTTAAAACTCTCCAACACTCTCAGCATATAGAAAAGGAACCAGCTCAGGCTTTGTGCACCTCAGGGAAAGCCTTATTTCCCAGACAGTAAAAACGTCAGTTTCCGGTTCCTCCAGAACTGTTGCTTTTTCTGTACCAAACGAAGAACAGGACCTCTCGGCCCTGGGCTCTCTCAGTGGAGAGGCCACTGTACAGAACACAATGAGAACCAGCAGCACCGGCGGCTGAGACGACTTACCTGCCAGCCCTTGTCTGCCGTCCTGTAGTACGGGTAGTTTTTAGTGATGTGAGTGTAAATCCCATTTAGAGTGAGCTGTTTATCAGGAGCCATCGTAATTGCTTGTACTATCAACTGTGCATAGGAGTAAGGTGGCTTTGAGTCATCCTGCATTGGGAAAAAAAATCACCTAAGATTCAAGAGTATTTTAGGCATTCTTACAACAGTGTATTTATTATAAAAGTAATATAATTGGGAAAATTTGAGAAAAGTACATTTAAAAATTGTAGAACAGCATAGAAACACTGAAAATCACATCAGGAGCCAGTCAGCACTCCTTTAACCCCAGCTCAGAAAGCAGAAGCAGGGAGATCTCTGAGTTCAAGGCCAACCTGGTCTACAGAGTAAGTTCCAAGACAGCCAGAACTACACAGAAAAATCCTGTCTCAAAAAACAACAAACAAGGGTTGGGGATTTAGCTCAGTGGTAGAGCGCTGCCCTGGTGCTGGTCTTCAGCTCTGAAAACAAAACAACAACAACAACCACACCCAACCAACCAACAAAAACCCTTAAGGAGATAATTTTAATGACAAGAAAAAAAAAATCAACTAAAGCCAAGCGAAGCCACTGGACTTCAGTGCAGCACAGAGCGACACATTTCAAGGAGACCCCTGAGACATGGAGAGGAACTGGCACATCCAGGTGTGATGCAGAGCTGACAGGGATCGTAAGTCACAAGAGCACTCGAGGAGAACTGTCCAAATTCCCTGTCGAGGCTCTACACCTGAGGAGGACATGCCTGTCAAGGCTCTACACCTGAGGACACGCCTGTCGAGGCTCTACACCTGAGGAGGACATGCCTGTCAAGGCTCTACACCTGAGGACACGCCTGTCGAGGCTCTACACCTGAGGAGGACATGCCTGTCAAGGCTCTACACCTGAGGACACGCCTGTCAAGGCTCTACACCTGAGGAGGACATGCCTGTCAAGGCTCTACACCTGAGGACACGCCTGTCGAGGCTCTACACCTGAGGACACACCTGTCGAGGCTCTACACCTGAGGAGGACATGCCTGTCAAGGCTCTACACCTGAGGACATGCCTGTCGAGGCTCTACACCTGAGGACACACCTGTCGAGGCTCTACACCTGAGGACATGCCTGTCGAGGCTCTACACCTGAGGACACACCTGTCGAGGCTCTACACCTGAGGACATGCCTGTCGAGGCTCTACACCTGAGGACATGCCTGTCGAGGCTCTACACCTGAGGAGGACATGCCTGTCAAGGCTCTACACCTGAGGACACACCTGTCGAGGCTCTACACCTGAGGAGGACATGCCTGTCGAGGCTCTACACCTGAGGACATGCCTGTCAAGGCTCTACACCTGAGGACATGCCTGTCGAGGCTCTACACCTGAGGAGGACATGCCTGTCGAGGCTCTACACCTGAGGACATGCCTGTCGAGGCTCTACACCTGAGGACACACCTGTCGAGGCTCTACACCTGAGGAGGACATGCCTGTCGAGGCTCTACACCTGAGGACATGCCTGTCAAGGCTCTACACCTGAGGACATGCCTGTCGAGGCTCTACACCTGAGGAGGACATGCCTGTCGAGGCTCTACACCTGAGGACATGCCTGTCGAGGCTCTACACCTGAGGACATGCCTGTAGAGGCTCTACACCTGAGGAGGACATGCCTGTCAAGGCTCTACACCTGAGGACACGCCTGTCAAGGCTCTACACCTGAGGAGGACATGCCTGTCAAGGCTCTACACCTGAGGAGGACATGCCTGTCGAGGCTCTACACCTGAGGAGGACATGCCTGTCAAGGCTCTACACCTGAGGAGGACATGCCTGTCAAGGCTCTACACCTGAGGAGGACATGCCTGTCAAGGCTCTACACCTGAGGAGGACATGCCTGTCAAGGCTCTACACCTGAGGAGGACATGCCTGTCGAGGCTCTACACCTGAGGAGGACATGCCTGTCAAGGCTCTACACCTGAGGAGGACATGCCTGTCAAGGCTCTATACCTGAGAAGGACATGCCTGTCAAGGCTCTACACCTGAGGAGGACATGCCTGTCAAGGCTCTATACCTGAGGAGGACATGCCTGTCGAGGCTCTACACCTGAGGACATGCCTGTCAAGGCTCTACACCTGAGGAGGACATGCCTGTCAAGGCTCTACACCTGAGGAGGACATGCCTGTCAAGGCTCTACACCTGAGGAGGACATGCCTGTTAAGGAGCCAAACAGAGTCCACTGCTCTTTCCAGGCTGCTGGTACCTCCCAGCTTTTCTAACGTATCAAAATTCCACATGTACCAGTATTAGCCTCTGAGAACAGAGCTCCTAGCTTCCGTATGAACTTCTGGAAAATGCATAGCACCACTGCAAAATAGCAAAGCAATATAAATTAAAAGAAGCAATCTGCAATAAAGTGTATCCAAACGATACCACTTATCAAAGCTCATCCACACAAGGCCTGGGCTGTGCATACTGTTCATACCTAAAGTGCATTTTTGTTTGTTTGTTTTGCTTTGTTTTTTTAGTTTTTCGAGACAGGGTCTCCAGGCTGTCCTGGACTCACTTTGTAGACCAGGCTGGCCACGAACTCACAGCGATCCGCCTGCCTCTGCCTCCCAAGTGCTGGGATTAAAGGCGTGCACCACCACCACCCAGCCTAAAGTGCATTTTTTTATCTACTTATTTAACTTACTGTGTGGATGTGTGTCTAGATCCATGTGCGTGCACTGCCATGCAGGACAGAGAGAGCGGAAGCCCTTAGAGCCCCCACTTGAGTGCTGAGACTTAAACCCAGGTCCTCTGGAAGAACAGCTGAAACCACGTCTCCAGACTCTTCCTCAACCTTGCCTTTTATTTTTAGAATTTACAGTTTTAAAACAAACTATTGTTATGCTACAAAGTGAGTTTAAGACCAGCCTGCAAAGAAAAAGACCCTATCTCAAAAAGCAGAACAACAAAAATAAGAACACTGTCTAGGGCATGACAGCAGGACTGGGAGGAGAGGAGGGAGGGGGCTGGGTTCAGGCTGTAAAGTGATTTAGAAAATAAATTAATAATAATGATGATGATAACGCCACCACCACACATCTCAGCAGAGATGCACTTAGGGTAAGGGTAAAATCAGAAGGCACAGAGGAACAGAACAGGCGACTGATTGAACAGTCGTGCTTTGTTCTATAAGCTGATGTTGCAGAGACGGTTCTCAACTCTCCAAATGAAAAACCTTAACCACCCAGCCAATGCCCGCATCCAGAAGACTGCCACAGCCTACCTTACATGGGTAACATTTTGCAATCACTTAGCCCACAAAAGGCTCTGCCTAAGCACTCACAGCTCTACACTCCAAGGCTCACAAGTGCCTGAGTCCGAAACCTCCACCCCTGCTCATATGGCCATGCACTTCCTAGGGCCTTTTTCTTACTGTTTCTGAGCAGGTGTCAGTTCTTCTGCTGCATGTGCCCAGGACTCGAGCTCAGACCTTCCACTTAGTGATGATGCTTTATGCTCTAGGCAGTCCTGTTGGCCCTGGGTGGCCTTGAACTCAGAGGTCCGCCTGCCTCTCCATCCCAAATTCTGAAATTAAAGGTGTATGTTGCCAGGCATGGTGGAGCATGCCTATGACCCTAGCACTCAGGGAGGCGGAGGCAGGCATATCTCTGTGAGTTAGAGGCCAGCCTGATCTACAAAGTGAGTCCAGGACAGCTAGGGCTACACAGAGAAACCCTGTCTCAAAAATAAAACAAACAACAAAAAAAGGTGTATGGCACCACATTGAACATAAAAACATTTTTATTTTTAAATAACTTAACATAGAAAATGCTCAGAATATACTCATAGGGGCAGAACAAATTTTTCAAAGTGAACATCAGTACAGCCAGGACCCAGAAGCTCCAACAAGGCGCTCAGTCTACATCTCCTGCTGCTCAGAGATCACTCTTAGTTCTGCAGTTATAGCATCACATTGCTTTCTTCTTTTATAAGCTTTATTTATTTATGATGTATACAGTGTTCTGTCTGCATGTGTGTCTGCATGCCAGAAGAGGGGCATCTGATGTCATCATACATGGTTGTGAGCTGCCATGTGACCTCTGGAAGAACAGGCAGTGCTCGTGACCTCTGCGCTATCTCTCACAGTGACACAGGGTTAAATCCACAGATGCTCCTTCACAGATGCATGTGAGGTATGCTGCTTAGCGTTTGTCCACTTGACATAGATTGGCTTCAGTAGGGAAGAGGGGGCCTCAGCTGAGGAGTGGCCTCCGTCAGGGCAGCCTGCGGCGACCAGCTATGGTGCGATGTGAGAGGGGCCACCCGCCATGGGCAGCGCGCGGGCAGCAGGCCTGACGACACGGTATGAGCAGGCTCCTCTCAGGGACCCTGCCTCACTGTGTTCCTGGACCCCGCCCTGACTCTCCTCAGTGCTGAGCCACTGTACGGAAATGCAAGACAACCAAACCCTTCTCCCCCTCAAGTTGCTTTGGTCGGTGTTTTATCACAGCAACAGAGAAACTTAACGAAACAACACTGCGTTCCCAAAAGGACTTGTCCCCCAGGCCCAGGCACAAAACCGTAAACATTTACCTTTGGGCTGTCTCCACCTGAAGCTTCCTTTTCATTTTCTGGCTGTGAACTGTCAGCCATTAAATTGAGGTCAGATGGTATCACACGGCCCATTTTGTACCCTGAAGACCCTGCTCCCCGGGGACTGGACGGGCAGGAGTTTGCAGCGCTGTGAAGAGGGGTAAGAGGCTACTTTAAAGCAAACATAGTATTGCTCTTCGATGAAGATCTGAGATCAGGGGAAAAGTTTTTTGTTATGATTTTTTTTTATTATATGCTTTGCCTGCGTGTGTGGGTGCCTAAAGGAGGCCAGGACTGGGTGCTGGGTCTCCTGACGCAGGAACTACACTTCTCAACCTTCCTTATTGCTTGAGACAATGCTTCATTCTGTACTGCAGGCTGGCCTCCGTTTCTGAAGTACTGTGATTGTTAAGTGTGTGCTACCATGTCGAGCTTATCTGAGCAGAACTGAGAATAGGAAGCAGTATTTCCTAGGAATTCTTTATGGCATTTAAGATTGCTTTAGTATCACTGGGCGTAGTGGCGCAGGCCCTTAATCCCAGCACTTGGGAGGCAGAGGCAGGTGGATTGCTGTGAGTTCCAGGACAGCCTGGACTACAGAGTGAGTCCAGGACAGCCAAGGCTACACAGAGAGACCCTGTCTCAAAAAACAAAAAAAAAAACCAAAAAAAAAAGCAAAAACAAACAACAAAAAAAAACCTGCTTCAGTAGCAAATGTGTCAGGAAATGCAACTGTCAAGACAAACTGTGGGAAGGCAGTGTCCCGTTTGTTTTACCTGAAAAAGTAAGCCATCATAGCCAATATGAACTCAATTTTTAAAAGCTTCTGTGCACTGGTGTTTTCCCTGCCTGCATGTCTATGTGAGGGTATCAGATCTTCTGTAGCTGGAGTTGTAGACAGTTGTGAGCTGCCATGTAAATGTTGGGACTTGAACCTGGGTCCTCTGGCAAAGCAAGCAGCCAGTGCTCTTAACCACTGAGCCATTTCTCCAGCCCCAAACTTTAAAAAAAAAAGTATGTTGTTCGAAGTATTTATGTGTGTGTGGGGAGAGGGGAGGGGGGAGATTGAGATTTCCTGGAACTGGAATGAGATGGTTGTGAGCTGTGACATGCTGCTGAGAACTGAACCTGGGTCCTTCTGCAAGAACAGGAAGTGCTCTTAAACAGTGAGCCATCCTTCTAGCCCCTGAAAATTTTAAATTTCAGCTTTGAGTATGGTACTTGGAGACTCAGTCACTCTCAGTCTGTGAGGAGTTTTGGAAGAAATGTAATTAGATAATCTGTTAGCTCTTCAGTGAAAAAAATACTCTCTAAAAAATGGAAACACGAGCTAGGCGGTGGTGGCGCATGCCTTTAATCCCAGCACTCAGGGAGGCAGAGGCAGGAGGATCTCTGAGTTCAAGACCAGACTGGTCTGCAGAGTGAGTTATAGGGCAGCCAGGGCTACAAGGAGAAACCCTGTCTTGAAAACCACAGCACCCCTCAGCCCCTCCCCTAAAAGAAGCAGAGCTGAACTTGGAGCTGGGATCCAGAAGCAAGGGTAAAGGCAAGTGGATCTCTGTGAGCTCCAGGCTAGCCAGGTCCCTATGGCAAGTTCCAGTCCAGCCAGGGAGGCGGGGCTATACACAGTGAGACACTAGTTTTTTTGTTTTGTTTTGTTTGTTTTTTAAAAAAAGGAAGAAGGAAAGAAACAGCCCCAGCCTTGGTCCTAAGGGTTAGACCCCAACACCACAGCTCCCCTCAATAGTCTTCCCACCACTGAATGAAGGAACTCTCCGGTGCCCATGATTCTGACAACAGTGATGTGAGGGCTCAGTCCCCTCTAAGGCTCTAGACACAGCACAAGTCAGTGTAGCCGTAGACTCATAAGGGGCCGCATGAGGCAGGCCCTCTTAACCTGAGTCACGGACCGCAGCCCTTACTCTGGACTACAGAGACTCAGGACACTGCCTTCAGCTATCTGACCACTGCTGTGCCCAAACGATAATTCCAATCCCACAAACACGGCCCTGGTAAAACAAACCCAAAGGGACATAGACAGAACGGGAATCCACAACCTCCAACGGGTAAGAATTACAATTCTCAACACAGAAACTCTGAGCAGACTCCTGGTAGCCGGCTGCAGTGAGAACACAGGGTCACCTAGGGTGGAGGAGCCGCCTCTGCTGTACCTGATCGTGCCTGTGGGGGAGGGGAGCGGGCTGATGAGGTGCGCCATGCTGTCGGGAATGCTGATGGTCAGGGGCGAGATGTGCGGCTGCACGGGCTGCACTGGCGACTCAGGGGCTTCCTGCTTCTCTCTCTTCTCACTGGACAGGGCTGTGAATGTTATCTTGATATTTGTGCTCGGAAACCTGAAAGTGCACCTGGAAAACAAAACTGATGGTCAGTGCACGCCTGCTGCCACCAGAGCCTCAGCTTCCCTTAGGGTGAGGACGTGGCCTCTCTACTCACCCCATGGACACCAAGTCTCTAATGAGCAGACTCACAAATGAGGTATTTCATATGACGCTAGCCAGGCGTGAGAGTACACACCTGTGAACCGAGCACTTGGCAGGTAGGAGTACAAGTTCAAGACTAGCTCTAGCTAAACAGCAAGTTCAAGGGGTAACCTGGGCTACATGAGACACCCCGCCACTTCACCCCAAACAGATAGCAGAGAGGGATACAGAGACACACAGAGAGAAACAGTGCTCAGACCACCCAACAGAAAGCACAAAGTACAGAAGAAACCCAGCACCTACCAGGCACAGTCCCAATCAAGAGCTAAGTAAGAGCTTCCTTTACTGGAACAAAGGTTAGCGGTTTTAACATATGGCCTCTATCCTACACTTACACTGGCTGATGATGTCTCCTTCACTGTATTACAAAGGTCACAGCCAGCCAGTCTGAAGCTCTGAGCTAAGACCTAAGGCCTCACCCAACATCTATATTAGGGTATAAAAACAGATCTTAACACCAACACACAGCCTCATGGAAACCAACCATATTCAAACAGAAGTAAGGCAGTTTAAAATTAGAGAGGTCTCTTCATACAAAACAAGTTCAACTGACTTATCAAACTGTTTTTTCTAACTGGTTTTCAAGACAGTACTTCCAACAGATTTACTGAAACCCACCCACCTCCCTACAGCAGACAACAACGTCGGGGCCTCTGGGAAACCACTGCCTGCTCTTGGAGTTTCCTCACACAATTACAGTGGCTCCTGTTCTGCACTGCACATTTCAAGATTTGAGACCAACTCCTTCTCTCTTGTCCTTTTCACACCAACACCACCATCTTGGGGGCTCGAATACAGATTCCTCTAAAACGGCCACAGATCCAGCAAACCCTCTAAAAACATTTTAGCTGGAATCTTCTCTTCCCCTGTCTTTTTTCTTTTTCTTTTTCCCCTGCCTTTCAAGACAGTGTCTCACTATGTAGTCCAGCTGTCCTGGACCCTATGTGGACCAAGCTGTCCTTGAACTTACAGAGACCCTCATCCCTCGGCCTTGACCTCTGAATGCTGGGATTAAAGACATGGAGCCACTCCTGGTTTTCTTCCCTGGTTGTAATGCCTGTAATTGTATCTGTATTAAATATCCTCACCTCTCTTTAATGCTTTTAACTGTTGAGCTATCTCTCTAGCCCCTTAAAACACTTTCTTAAACTTCAGCTCTGAAGCTGGTTTGATGGTACAGATCTGTAACCCCAGCACTTCAGAAGTAGAGGCAGGAGGGCCAGGTCAAAGTCAGCCTGAGCTACCGGAGCCCTGTCTTTTTTAAAAAAAGCAAAACGGGTAAAATTTAAAAGAGAAAGACTCCTCTTCCTTCCTAGGCTACAGGAGTTTGAAAGCCAAGAAAGAAACAAGACACTTCCAGGGAGCCCATGTATATTTTCCCTGCCGACGGTGTCAGGGCCCTCGGCTCACCAGAGCACCCACACACGGATGGAATCAGTGAATCGATCAATGCTGAATCATTAGTAGGCAGTCCTTCTCCGCAGATGAACGTGTTTCTGTGCACATCTACCAGGGACCCTGTGTTCAGATTATCTCATGGACCCAGCAGCTTGTGCCGAGCAGCTTCAGTGGATCATCTAGTTTCTTTTCTTTTGGTTTTTCGAGACAGTGTTTCTCTGTGCAGCTTTGGCTGTCCTGGACTCACTCTGCAGACCAGGCTGGCCTCGAATTCACAGAGATCCACCTGCCTCTTCCCCTCTGAGTGCTGGGATTAAAGGCGTGTGCCACCACGCCTGCTGTGATCATCTGAGTTTCTTTACACAGCCAATTTTGTCTCGACTTTTGTCCAATCTGCCCCCTAATTCTATTAACAAAGGCTCTGGAAAGAGCTCTGCACCTACTGTCCTGTCTGACAATTTGCTGTTGGAAAGGTAGGCGCAATCATGGTTCAGGCCTGTAATGCCAGCAACTCAGAAAGTAGCAGCAAGAGATGTCCACAAGCTCCAGGCCTGGGCTGTGGAGTGAGACCCTCTCTACAGTAAAGAGTAAGAAGGCGAAGGTTAGCTCAGTGGCTGTGTGTGTCTCTAGCATGTATGAAAGAGAAGAAATAAAGGAGACAGCAATGGAGAACAAGCAGAGCCGATGGGCGCCGGTGTTGCATCAACCCAGTAGGAGAACCCACAACACCTGCAAAGGAGAAGCACTCACACAGGCAACACAGGTCATGAAATCCTGAAAATACAACCCCTCTCCCAGAACACAGTAGTGACTACCTGGGCTCCCAGGTAGGAAGGCGATGCCTGCAATTCTGAGGGTAAATCCGGGGCTCCATTCTCCAGACTGGAACGACGGCTGCCAGGATGCATGTGGACACCACACTCAAATCAGGCTTGTCCTATTCTCTATAAAGTACACTTCAAAACAAGCTTACTTGAAATAACAAGCAAGTCAGGAAAATGATCGGGGGCTGGCAAGATAGCTAGCTTTCTGGTGTGTGGACCTCATCACCTGAGTTTAAACTCTAAGCCATGGTGGGAATTAAGAACAGACTCCTGAAAGTTGTCCTCTGACCCCACACATGTCCTGTGGCAAATGTGCACACTCATGGACCCACAATAATTTTTAAAACAAACAAAAAAACCCAATAGTGTCCTTTTCCCCTAAATACACTACAGTTTAGGGCGCACACACATTGACTCTGAGGTGATACACTGAATTAAGTATCACTTTTGTAAAGGGTCTGAGCAAAATGAATGTGTAGGAGTGTCATTTTAATCACTAAAAAAGTTGATAATTGCACAGCAGTAAAGAGTTTTGGTGCACGCCTTTAATCCCAGCACTCGGGAGGCAGAGGCAGGCGGATCTACAAAATTGGAGTCCAGGATAGCCAGGATTGTTACACAGAGAAACCCTGTCTCGAAAAACCTAAAAAAAGGAAAGGGGGGGGGGGGAAGAATTTTACATATTTGACTCTGGGTAAAGTGTTTCAATTATTAGGACCCCCGATGAGGAATTGTCTGTCTCCCCCCCCCTCCCCGCAAGGCACCTGCAGTGACGAGTGCCACGAGGCCACCTGAATGTCTTATATTCCAACATTTCACATCACACCTTAGTTCAGAGGTGTCCTTAAAATGCCACTAGAGCCAGGTGCACACGTCTGTAACTGCAGCACTTGGGAAGGCAGAGGCAGGCAGACCTCTGTGAGTTCAAGGACAGCCTTGTCTACAAATCGAGTCCAGGACAGCCAGGGCTACACAGAGAGACCTTGACTTGAAAAACCAACAAAATAAAGCACAACAAGCCACTGGAACAGCTCATAAGCTCAGGAGAAGCTCAAGTCATCAGCTAGCAGGGCAACTTCAACACCTGCTGAAGTGCCAGAAATGCAGGGTGAGAAAATGTTGAGGCTGAAGAAGTTAACAGCACTCTGAGGTCGTTACACAGGAACATGGCTACAGCCACGAAAGGTGGATGCAGGGACCCTCATCTGGGTAACAAAAAGCCAAGAAGCACCCCCAACAGGAGCTCACATGAGGTCACCAAAAATATCCACTACAATTTCAGCAAAATTTTCTCAGAAGGTAGAGGCAGGTGGATGTCAGTGAGTTCAAGGCCAGGCTGGTCTACACAGTGAGTGCAAGGACTACATAAAGATAGTCAGTCCCAAACAAACGAGCACAAACCCAACCAAACAACAAATTTCTACTTCAAAGCATCCTTTTGGGGGCTGAAAGATGGCTCAATGGTTACAGTACTTACTGCTCTTGTTCCGAGGGACTCAATGTTACTTTCTGACCTCCATGAGAACCAGGCACACATGTGCATGGGCATACGTGCAGACAAGACACTCATACACATAAAAATAAAACAAATAAAAAGCATCCTTTATCTGGATGTGATGGCATACTCCTTTAATACTAACACGTGGAAGGCAGAGGCAGGCAGACCTCTGTGAGTTCCAGGCCAGCCAAGGCTACACAGTGAGACTTTGTCTCTTCTTGGGAGCTGAGGCAGGAAGGACAGCTGAGAGCTGCACACAGCCTGGGCTATACAGTGAAACCCTGTCTCAAAGGAACAAACCCAGCCAGGCACAGTGTCACATACCTATAATCTCAATACTGGAAAGCTGAGGCAGGACTACCAAGAATTCAAGGTCTGGGATAAATAAATAAATAAATAAATAAATAAATAAATAAATAAGTGTAAACAAATAACAATAGCAAATAAATAAATGTTTTCCAAATAATAAAAAAAAAAAAGCTTCCCAACTTAAAATCTACACAAAGAGCTAGGTAGGTATGGTGGCATGTGCCTATAATCATGACAGTCATGAGAGTGATGCAGGAGGACCAGGGTTCAAGCCGTCCTCAGCTCCCTATCATGTCAGTCAGGCTGGGCTACATGAGATCTTTTCTCACAAACGTACACAAAAGCACTTGAGAATATTCTTAGCAGCAGCAGCATCCATAATAGCTCCAAATAAAACTATTGTATGTGTTGATCTGTAGTAGATAAATTTTACTAAATTCACTTGCTTAAAAACTTTGCAGAAGCCGGGTGGTGGAGGTGCACACCTTTAATCCTAGCACTCAGGAGGCAGAGGCAGGCAGACCTCTGTGAGTTCGAGGCCAGCCTGGTCTACAAAGAGAGTCCAGGACAGTCAGGGCTACACAGAGAAACCCTGTCTCAAAACAAAACAAACAAACCAACATAAAACTTTATAGAAATGAAATGATCTACAGTTATGTTAAAGACACAGACTAATTTCATAAACACACCATTCAGCCCCTTACCTCAGAGTCCATTCCTTCTTCCACACACACTCAGAAGCGGAGATACCTAGTGTATGGTTTAGAATTCAGCATGGCTGTCCCAGAGCTGAGGAGAAGGCTCCGTGTTGGAGGGAGTGACAATGAAGATGGGTGCTGACGCTCTGCATCCTTACTGTGACAGGCCACAGACATGGCTTTCATTACGTTTTCCTCATCAGGAAACATCTATGTTTGAGTTACAGTGAAGCAGCAATGACAACAGAGGTTGAACTGTCTCCTGGTGACTCGAGAGGGACTGGAGAAATGCGCAAGCGAGATGAAGGGGCAGATAAGCAGCTGTGTGGGCTCAGAACCGTGGAAGGGCATGAGCTCTCTCCTGGGAGGGAAGGGGAGAAGCTGGAAGAGGCACCACAGGCCCGCAGGAGCATGCCCCCCTTAACACTTTACTCCTCCTGCTCGCCACAGGACACCTGCGTTTGTCCCTTATACAGGTTTATAGTCCCTTCTCCAAATTGCAAGAGCAAAGGTTCTGAAAATCTCATCTCAAATCCCCTGGCAGCCCATTCTGACCTGCATTGAAGAGTTAATTATAGCTTTCAGTTGTCCCACTTAGCGAGAACAACCTTGTGGTTTTGCCTTAGAAGTCTAAGCTTCTGGATCACACAGTGCTGGGAGTGTTAAGTCAGACAGCCCACACCGTGTCCACCAGACAGGCCTGCACGGTTCTCGTGTGACCCCTGCAAGTATTCTGTCTAACACAGTACCGCTTCTCACAAAATTTCTCCAAAATATCCTGATTTGTTAAAGACGCAAATTAGTCATTTATATAGAATGGAGTTAAGTTCACTAGGCTGCCATCCTAGACCCCTAGTTAGTATTTCTATCGTTACTGGTAGGCAATAAATACTCCCAGCATTCTTATTAAAACCTTTGATTACTCTCACAGCAGACTGGATTATCCAGAGAAGAGAGCTAGTAACTCCTGCCCTCTATTGGCCATCATCTCTCAGTTCCAACATGACTGCCAGGAGCAGAGGTTCACAGATCACTACATAAGAAACCTTGACTGGTAGTTTATACTACCCTTAGTTACAACAGAGTATAAAGAAAATCTCTTAACGCTTTACTTAATACACTACTGAATCTGTAACTGGGGGGAGGGGAGAATCTATTAAAAAGAAGACATTTCAGCCAGGAGGTGGTAGCACACACCTTTAGTTCCAGCACTGGGGAGGCAGAGACAGGCAGGTCTCTGAGTTCAGCGCCAGCCTGGTCTACAGAGCAAGTCCAGGACAGCCAGGGCTACACAGAGAAACCCTGTCTTGAAAAAACCTAAAAAAGAAAAAAGAAAGAAAAACAAACAAACAGGGCTGGAGAATTGGCTCAGAGGTTATGAGCACTGGCTGTTCTTACAGAGGTCCTGAGTTCAATTCCCAGCAACCACATGGTGGCTCACAATCATGTATGATATCTGATGCCCTCTTCTGGCCTGCAGGTGTACATGCAGGCAGAGCACTGTCTACATGATAATAAATCAACAATAAAAGCAGCAGACTGTACGGCATGCACACCTGGCTAACAGCCCGCTCCCACTTAGTATTCTCTTCTAATCCTCCAACCCTAGTTCCTGACATCAGAGAGGAACATGCGCATTCTGAGTACAGCCACTAACAGAAACATCTGTCTTCAGAGCTCAGCTCTGTGATCCTGGCCCTGGTGGTGGGGGAGGAAGACGGAGCTCAGGGTCATTCTCGACTACTTGAGCTCAAGGCCCAGTTTGGGCTGCGTAAGACTCTGCCTAAAGAATTAAACAAACAGGACTGAAGAAATGGCTCAGCAGCTAAAAGCACCAGGGTAGGTCCAAGAAAATCCAGCATCTCTACGGTCTCCATGGGCACCAATAAACATACAGGACACACAACACATAGATGCAGGCAAAACACTCATACACATTGAAAAACTTAGATTTTTAAAAAAGTGATCACATCTGATTATCATTTATCTGTATTAATTTATAATAAATACAAGTTCATAAATTGAGAAGCTTAACTTATTTATCAAGAATGCTAATTCTAAATTGTCTCTCAGGATTACTTGTATCTTTCATTTCTTCAACAAACACTTTATTCTTGCCTAGCACCACTCTAGAAAAAGTTCCACCTGCCAAATGAAGTGAACTAGAAAGCAAAGCCAGGGGCATTATGGGCTGCACAACAAACCCTGCAGCGTTACGAGTCTTCCCCGAGGACTCCCAAGGAGAGAGCACATGCAGGGTCACCCATGGCAAATGCACTCTAAGTTCTGTGAGCCTAGGTGGGCTGGATGCTCTGCACGGCTCACTACAGGGATCTCTGCTGTCTGTCTTGTTAGTAAACATGAAACTCTATGTGAGGAAGGAGAGGTAGCAGCCATCCTGGCCCAAGAGTGGGCAGCGGCCACAGCAGAGCCAGTCCCAGGAGAAGAGAGGAGTAAGTCGTGAGGGTCCGACCACATGGGGGAGGCGGCCAGGTCCCCGTGCGGATGGAGACCTTGAGGGCAGGAGGGGCTCTATACAAATGCTTCAGTGCGTCAGCTGCAGGACAAGGCCTAAGAAGAAAAAGACAGGGAAGCTATACAACCTCGTATTCCAATTCCCAAAGCTGCCTCAAAATTTCATTCTAGCCAGGTGTGATAGTTCACGCCTTTAATCCCAGCACTGGGAAGGCAGAGGCAGCAGCTCTCTGTGAGTTCAAGGCCTGCCTAGCCTACAGAGAGTTCCAGGACAGGACTACACAGAGAAATCTTGTCTTGAAAAACAAAAGAAAAATAAATCCATTTAGCTGAGCTAAAATGGCTCAGCTGATAGAATGTTTTCCTGGGATTTGTAAGGACCTAGGTTGGATCTCTTCCCCAAGTACCACAGAATGAACAAAATCTCATTCTAAAAGGCAGTTTGTCAGTTACCCACTTATGTACTGACAACAGGAAACATTTCACTCTTCTTAAGTCTTATTTCCCGATATCGAACTGTTCCTATTATATGCCAACTTTAGCCTCAAGGATTCTACAGTCTAGACACAACTCAAAAGGTTTCCTATCACCCACGCACCCTGTGCATCACCCACCCATCTTTTCTGAGATGATACCAAGACTAGGACTAGTTACATGGCAGGATTCCTAGCAACTTCTCAAAGAGCCAACAGGTGCCTTTGCCTGCATCATCCAAATCCACAGCAATACGCAGGTCCAAGAGCAGACTAGAGGAGCCAGTGTGCCTAGTTCAGAGCATGCACCAAGGGTGTGATGGCTTGCCCTCACCTCCCACAGATGAAGGTAAGAACCATCTTCCATCCCCCTAAATCCAAGAGAAACAATATTGCAACCCAGTCAAAATGAGGAACTAGAATTCTCTTCCTGTCTAAGAGGGACCTGGGTAGCACATTTCACTTACAAGTTTGCACCTCATCACCTCAGAATTTCAGACCCTGATGGACACAATTAGTCCATACAAAGAAAGAATATAATCTCCACAGCAAGCAAACAGCTCTGTTAGAAAGTTTATTAGGCTAATTTATTTTCTTTACCTTTTTTGGGGGGAGGGGGTGCCCACCACAGAATGTAAGAGTTGGTTCTCTCCTCCTATTATGTGGGCTCTGTGGACTGAACTCAGACCCTCAGGTTTGGCGGTAATCACCTCTATTCAATGAGCCATCTTACTGGCCTAAATTGATTTCGTTTCTTATAATCCCACCAGGCACTGAACCATCATTTTTAAAAACGGGTCTTGATTTCTTACTATAGGAAGACCATAGAATCCAAAGACAGCAAACAGAAAATCTTAATTTGTTCAGGTTATTACAGCTAATCTCTTTGCTCTACTTCAGCCAGAAATGCAGATGAGGACTGTCCAGCACATTTTCCTCCTTCCTGGGGGGTGAGAACTAAATCTGATCTAATATTATTAATTAAAGCACAGTGGTGGTTTGAATGAGATGCCCTACACTGTCAGATACTTGACTACTTGGTCCCCAGCTGTTGGCACTGTTCTGGCAGGTGTAGGAGACATAGCCTTGATGTAGTACGTCACCTGACGGAGGTTTCAAAAAACCCAGCACTTTCCAATGCCTTTAATCCCATCACCCAGGGACAAAACTCAGATACGGCTCCTAACTGGTATGTCTGCACACTAGAGACATCATGTACCATACTGACAGGTTACTTTAAGAGGCCTCCATAGAGTTACTAGAAAGTCAGTAATTTCCACTGGGAACAGGAACCAGAGGCAGCTTTTGCGGCTGCCAGTTAGCTCATCTCCTCACACGCAACCCTGACCAATACTGAACCCTAATTATGGGTATCATGTTTACTGCTGAACTGGCAACTGGGGTTCTTCATAAAGCAAAAAAGAGTCCAACATTTGCCTGTTGGCTTCTATTGCAAACTTTCCATATATGAAGAATAAATACCCTCTCTTTGAGAAACGAATCTGGACATTTTACAGACTTACAGAACTTCATCCTCAGTCCTAGCAACCCCCTGTGGTCAAGGCTACGTTCCGTGATGCATGGATCCCTTTGCAGGCTTAGCCATGGGAGGACAGGTTTTTACAGGGGAACTGGTACCTGTCTAACATCTCTCCTGACCAGGAGGTGGTAGCAAAGGAGAGCCTTCCCACACTGAGGAAATCACTCACAGCTGCCTATAATCTCCATGCCTAAACCATTCTCCCCATCCCCAAAAGAGGGCCTACTGAATCGGTTGGACCAATGGAATGGTCACAACATACAGGTAGTGCATGGTTTACTGATGGCTCATCAGAACTAAAGGAAAGCGGCAGCCACAGGCCAGGGATGGAAAGGCCAACCCTGAGGAAGGAGCCACAAAGTCAGTGCAGCACTGTTGGCCACAAGACAAACAAGCCAAAGGGAAACCTGTCTTCTCCAGTTCACAGCGTGTGCAACAGTACAGCTACATGGTCATTAAAATGGAAAACCGTAACTGGCAGATAAACGCCAAAGATATCTGGGTCATGGGAGGCACGAGCGGAAACAGCAAAACCTAGCAAGACTTATCAAATGTTATGCAGCTCATACAGGCGAGACAGAGGAAACATCAATGACAGAGTGGACAAATTGGCACCACGTTTATTTATTTATTTACTTTTATTTAAATTTTTTGGTTTTTCAAGACAAGGGTTTCTCTGTGTATCCCTGGCTACCCTGGACTCACTTTGTAGACCAGGCTGGCCTTGAACTCACAGAGATCCACCTGCCTCTGCCTCCCGAGTGCTGGGATCACAGGAGTGTGCCACTGTGGCCAGCTGGTACACAAGCTTTGCTCTTAGTTACCTGCTTCAGACTCAAACCTGAAAATACGCCCAGGAAGCAAGATAAAGCTTATTTCTAGCTGGATGTGGTGGCGCACGCCTTTAATCCCAGCACTTGGGAGGCAGAGGCAGGTGGATCGCTGTGAGTTCGCGGCCAGCCTGGTCTACAAAGCGAGTCCAGGACAGCGAAGACTACACAGAGAAACCCTGTCTCAAAAAACAAACAAACAAAAAAAGCTTATTTCTAGAATTAGTCAGTGCTCTCCCAGAGGACCCAGCACCCACATGGCAGCTCACAACTGTCTGTGACTCCTGTTTGAGGGGCTCTGACAGACACCCTCACACCTGCAGACAAAACACCAATGTACATAAAATAAATAAAAATAAATATAAGAAGTACTTAACCTGAAAACTGCCAAAAACAATCAAACCAAGCTGGACACTGTGAAAAGCTTGGCAGAAACAGCTTCATTATCTAAAAGGTTTACTGTGTTAGTTAAAACCTTTCCTTTTTATTTAAAGAAAAAGAGGGAAAAGCTACAGGATATTTGAAAATGCTGTGGACCCTGTTAAGATTGTGCTATTTATTAGAAAAACCTGTTTCTAGTTGTGGTATGGCTTATCCCAGAATACATGTTTTTCTTTTCTTAAATATTTATTTTTATTTATGAGTGCTCTATCTGCACGTGTGCCTGCCCACCAGAAGAGGCATAGGTTACATTATAGATGGTTGTGAGCCATCATGTTGTTGCTGGGAATTGAACCCAGGAACTCCAGAAAAACAGACAGTGCTCTTAACTGCTGAGCCATCTCTCCAACCCCGGAGCAGACACTTTTCATCCAAGAGCTATCTGCTTGTAAACAGTACTAAACTTAAGTCAATCACAGGTCAAGAGGTGGAGCAAGCAACCAGCTGACAGGAAGTGAACATAGGAAAAAACTATGAAGAGTAAGAGGAAGTCAGGAAGCTGGATAGAGAGATGCACAGGAAGAAGAAGGGAGGGACATTCAGTGTGAGGGGTTTGGAGACACTGTGGAGACTTCCCTTTCCTTTTTGGCTCAGGAGGAAGGTCAGTGGGTGCTTTCTGTCTTGAGCTAGCAGGCTTTCAGCATCTGGCTCCCAAGTCTTTACTGGTAAAGTCAAATGACTGATATTCTGTTAAAAACAACATTCCTTACCCAAGCATGGTGACTCATGTCTACAGTTCCAGTACCCGGTAAGCTGAGGCGGGAGGATCACTGAGAGATCAAGGCTAGCCTGGGCTACACAGTAAATTCCTGTCTCAAAAGCAAACAAATGGAATAAAATCTGGGGCTGAAGAATTGGCTCAGTGGTTAAGGGAGTATACTAACTCCAAGGATCAAAGCTCAGGTCCAAAGAGAACCAGAACAGCCAGGGCTACATAGAGAGACGCTGTCTAAAAACAAAAACACTGGAAGAAGAAAAAGTACACACTGCGAAACACCTTCTACAAGAAAGCAGAATAGCACGTTAATTCTAGCACTCAGAAGGCAGAGGCAGGAGGGTGGCACAAGCATGGAGACAGCCTGGTCTTTATAGAGCTCCAGACCAGCTTGGGACACACAGAGACTGTTTCAAAACAAAATAAATAAACTAAAAAAAGAGTAATACTTTTATTTTGAGAAATTGATTTCAACTAGTTTGACGGCGTTCTGTAGGAACCTGGGGGTGGGGAGACCAGGGTGGGGGAGTTGTTGAGCTACCAAGTCACTAAGCGCAGGCTGGTGCAGCCAGCACAGTTAGGACAAGGCTATGCTCCAGTCTCCCCAGGGCTCTGCAAGGACCATACACAGGATGAGTAAGAAGCTCAGCAAAGACCACCACACCACGCCAAGACATGAAGATGGAATCCAGGTCAGACAGGAGCCAGTTACACAAGGTCTGCAGGAGAAATAGAAACAAGCAACGCTGGCAGGAATACAGGGAAGACCAAGCCCCTCTGTCCAGCATCAGGTGAGGTCTGCAGTAGGTCCACCCTGTTCTTCTAACAGCCCAGGAACAATCTGTAAGCACCGCCATGAATACTGTGCCCCGATACATGCCACTGTGGGTAGCCCTTCATCAACCAAGGGGGGGGGGGGAAAAAGCCACTGTGGGTAGCCCTTCATCAACCAAGGGGGGGGCCAAAAGCCACTGTGGGTAGCCCTTCATCAACCAAGGGGGGGGGCTCAAAAGCCACTGTGGGTAGCCCTTCATCAACCAAGTGGGGGGGGGCTCAAAAGCCACTGTGGGTAGCCCTTCATCAACCAAGGGGGGGCTCAAAAGCCACTGTGGGTAGCCCTTCATCAACCAAGTGGGGGGCTCAAAAGCCACTGTGGGTAGCCCTTCATCAACCAAGGGGGGGGCTCAAAAGCCACTGTGGGTAGCCCTTCATCAACCAAGGGGGGGGTGGCTCAAAAGCCACTGTGGGTAGCCCTTCATCAACCAAGGGGGGGGGCTCAAAAGCCACTGTGGGTAGCCCTTCATCAACCAAGGGGGGGGGGCAAAAGCCACTGTGGGTAGCCCTTCATCAACCGCGGGGGGGGGGCTCAAAAGCCACTGTGGGTAGCCCTTCATCAACCAAGGGGGGGGGGGGGGCAAAAGCCACTGTGGGTAGCCCTTCATCAATGGGGGGGGGGGAGCAAAAGCCACTGTGGGTAGCCCTTCATCAACCAAGGGGGGGGGGCTCAAAAGCCACTGTGGGTAGCCCTTCATCAACCAAGTGGGGGAAGGGGCTCAAAAGCCACTGTGGGTAGCCCTTCATCAACCAAGGGGGGCGGCAAAAGCCACTGTGGGTAGCCCTTCATCAACCAAGGGGGGCGGCAAAAGCCACTGTGGGTAGCCCTTCATCAACCAAGGGGGGGGGGCAAAAGCCACTGTGGGTAGCCCTTCATCAACCGGGTGGGGGGGGGAAGCCACTGTGGGTAGCCCTTCATCAACCAAGGGGGGGGGGCAAAAGCCACTGTGGGTAACCCTTCATCAACCAAGGGGGGGGCAAAAGCCACTGTGGGTAGCCCTTCATCAACGGGGGGGGGGAGCAAAAGCCACTGTGGGTAGCCCTTCATCAACCAAGGGGGGGGGCTCAAAAGCCACTGTGGGTAGCCCTTCATCAACCAAGGGGGGGGGCTCAAAAGCCACTGTGGGTAGCCCTTCATCAACCAAGGGGGGCGGCAAAAGCCACTGTGGGTAGCCCTTCATCAACCAAGGGGGGGGGGCAAAAGCCACTGTGGGTAGCCCTTCATCAACCGGGGGGGGGGGGGAAGCCACTGTGGGTAGCCCTTCATCAACCAAGGGGGGGGGCAAAAGCCACTGTGGGTAACCCTTCATCAACCAAGGGGGGGGGGCAAAAGCCACTGTGGGTAGCCCTTCATCAACCAATGGGGGGGGGCAAAAGCCACTGTGGGTAGCCCTTCATCAACGGGGGGGGGGGGGGGGAGCAAAAGCCACTGTGGGTAGCCCTTCATCAACCAAGGGGGGGGGCGCAAAAGCCACTGTGGGTAGCCCTTCATCAACCAAGGCAGGGGGGGCACCCCGTCTCAGGCAGCAGGGGGACTGACTGAGGGTGCAGATCAATGGGAGAGCACTTAAACAACATGTGTGAGGCCACGCCTTTGACCCCCCAAAATAGAGATAATTATAGAATGAAGGTGAATTGCCTCTAGCATTCCTGCCTTGTTCTGTAGCATTACCAAACGCCACAGTTTTCTGGGGTTTGTTTAAGAATGCACTTTTCTCCTGTGAGTCAGGGTGTTACTTACAGGTACACTGGTGTACCATGTGCATGCCTAGTGCCCGGAAGACAGAAAAGGACAACAGGGCCCTTGGAGCTGGATTACAGCTGGTTTGGGGACTGGAACAGACAATGGATCCTCTGCCAGAGCAGCCAGTGCTCACAACTGCTGAGCCTTTCTCTCTAGCTGGCTCCCAAGCTTTGTTTTAAGATTTGTTTTTTTTTTTTTTTGGCACAGTGTCTCACTGACGAGCCTGGAACTTTGTAGACCAGGCTGGCCTTCAACTCAGAGACCTCCGCCTGCCTCTAATATTTATTTTTCATGTGTGTATGTACAACATGTGTTTAGGGGGTGTGTGCTAGGAACCAAATTCAGGTCCTCTGTAAGAGCAGCCATTGCTCTTAACTGCTGAGCCATCCATCTCTCCACCCCACAAAAGTCAAGTTTTAAAAGCCCATGTCTCAATCAATCAATAAATGCCTATTTCGGTAGGTTGGTGGGACATGTTTTTAATCCTAGCACTCAAGAGGCAGAGGCAGAGGCAGGTGGGTCTGAGTTAGAGGCCAGCCTGATCAAAAGAGTGAGTTCCAGGGGCGGGAGAGATACTCAGAGGTTAAGAGCACTGTCTGCTCTTCCAAAGGTCCTGAGTTCAATTCCCAGCACCCACATGGTGGCTCACAACCATCTGTAATGTGATCCGATGCCCTCTTCTGGCTTGCAGGTGTACACACAGGCAGAGCACTGTATAATAAATAAATAAATAAATAAATAAATAAATAAATAAATCTTGTCTTAAAAAAACAAAACAAACCAAAAAGCCTACATCAATGGCCAATGAAATGGCTCAACAGGTAAGGGCACTGGCTGCCAACCTGTGTTCTCTCTCTGAAACTCATATAGTAGAGAAAACCAACTCCTATAGGGTGTCCTCTAGCTGGTGTGTGTGTGTGTGTGTGTGTGTGTGTGTGTGTGTGTGTGTGTGTGTGTGTGTGTGTCCCCGTCCGTGTCCCCGTCCGTCCACTCTGACCCCTCTAACCAGATATGCAACACTGCGTACATACCATACACATAGTATCTTGGATGATTATCACTTAACACGGCTATGGTGACTCTAACACTTATCAACCACTCCACTCTCCCAGTAAAACAGGGTGGCAAAATTAGAACTCAGACTAAAAAACAAAACAAAACCCCAACCAGTGCTGGCCCAACCAACCCCTATCACCCATAAATGCGTCTACAGGAACCATGGCCACCACTGCTTTGGGACGGAGCTTCTCTTCTCATCAGGGCACAGCAGGAGCCAGCCAGGGGCCGCACACGTCCAGGCTCCTCCTCCAGCCTCAGGAGCCTGGTCAAGCCCCACTTAGGCAGACACAGAAACGCACACCAACACCAAAACACAATCACTTGTTGGAGTTTGGAATTTTAGCTTCTTTCAGAACTACAATACTTTTTTCCAAGGTACTTTGGAACCAGCTTTTGAAGCTTCACCATAACCATCACAAATGTTCAACTCAACCTTGACCTTGGAGTCTTTTCCTATTTTCTACAGAGAAAATTCCCCCCAGAAGACTGAATAGGCTCTCATTGGGCCAGTTTAGATTGTTAACAAAGGGTCTGCAGGGCTCTAGCACCAAGGTCCTGCCCTTCCACCACAAGGCTCACTCTGTGCATCAGTCAGAAGTGAGAGGATCTAAGACGTCAGACACTGTTGTGGGGGCAAATTTGAGATGTCTCTCTCCTAAGCCACAGACAAACCAAGCTTGAAAGAGCACTGAGGTCTCCATGGAGTTCACAGTAAAGCGAGAGCACGCCTGTCAAACACGCCGACAGTCACTGAGAAGCCAAGGATGGGGGGCGGTTTAGAATCAGGGGTTATACCAGTCCCCCTCGCTGGTTAGTTACAACGGGGACCTGCTACTCTGCTAGCACAGAGGGTACAGCAATAATTTGGGATACTTTATGTATACAAAGACTTCTGAGCTCTTTTTTTAAATATTCTTTTGGGTATGAAAATCTTTTGCTAGTTTAATGCTTGTAATTTCTAAGTATCTGGAATCTGAACATAGATCAGTGATTTCAATACATGTTCACCTTTTTATTTTACCCAAGAAGTGCTAACAGGTCTCAGGAAACTGAGCCCTTGAGATAAAATTCATTAGATCTAAGAGGATATCGGCATTGTGGTGCGTGCCTTTAATCCCAACATTCAGGAGGCAGAGGCCTAAAGATCTCTGGGCTTTAGACTAGCATGGTCTATTCAGAGAATTACAGGCCAGCCAAGGCTACAGGTGAGACCCTGTCTCTAAAGAGAGAGGGAAACAGAAGAAAGGAAAGAGAGGGAGGGAGGGAGAAGGAAGGGGCACTGGGCAGTGGGGCTGGGTGTCACCATCAGGGTAGGAAACCAGACTTCATCAAGGCCTCGTTAGGGTTACTATTGTAGTGATTAAAACAACAAGGACCAAAACAACTTGGGAGGCTAGCCTGGTCTACCAAGTGAGCTCCAGGACAACCAAAGTTAAAAATTGATGGCTCAGCAGGAAAAGGCACTTGCCATGAAGCCTGTTGCCCTGAGTTGCATCACCAGAGCCCACATGGTAGGAGGGACTTCCACAGACTGTACTGACTCCTCATGCACAGCACACACAGAAGGGGCGAAGGCAGGGGAGAAGAGAGGGAACAGGAAAGAAGTTTTCTTTTAAAAACTGGAGTTGGGTTGGGGGCGGTGGTGGTGGTGCGTATCTTTAAACCCAGCTCTCAGGAGCAGAGGCAGGTAGATCTCTGAGTTTGAGGCCAGCCTGGTCTACAATTTCAGGAGAGCCAGGGCTACACAGAGAAACTCTGCCCCAGATACAGACAGACAAACAGGTAGATAGAGATGGCTCAGCATGTAGCAGCTCGCCTCAGCAAGCCCAATGGCCTTAATTGATTCCCAAAGCCAGAACACAGCAGTTTCATCTGAAATCCCAGCACCCCTAAGGTGAGATGGGAGGTGGAGGCAGAAGAATCACCCAGAAGCTCACAGGCCAGACTGAAGTATACAAAGAGGCAGAAATAAGAGAATTCTACCTTAATAAGAGAAAGAGAACCAACTCCTGAAATTGAACGCTCATTTCCATATAAGTGCAATGGCACCCATGCTTACACACAGAAAATGAAATGTTTTAAAATGTTACAATGTAAATTACTTAAATCTAAGACAGCTTCACTATCAAGTAAATGTTAAAATGAATACAGAGGGGAGTTCAATCCTGGGCCCCAAATAGTAGAAGGAAAAATTATCCCTGCCACTTGCTCTCTGACTTCCATATGGGTACTGTGGCATGTGCACACTGACATACACAAAGAAATGTAATTTTAAAAAATACTGGGCATGGTGGTGCACACCTTTAAAGGCAGCACTCAGGAGGCAGACCTCAAGTTTCAGGCCAACACGTTCTACAGTCTACAGAGCAATTTCCAGGGCAAAAACAAAAACAAACAAACCATACCACAACAACATCAAGAGACAAGCATAGAGGTGTGTGTGTGTGGCAGGGAACAAATAATGTCTCAACAAATCCCTAGGCCACTGATGGGTTCTCAACATAGTAAAATGACAATTTCAGAGTGCGTGTCCTACCTTGCAATGTCCATAAGCCAGTCATAAAATGTGCCAGTGTGCTGAGTGAATGTGCATTTGACACCAACTTCACCAGACCCTACTCTTACCTGCTCAGTGAAGCAAGTCACTAAGCAAAGCCATCTCAACCTGCCTCACAGCCCTTGGTGAGCAAACACCCAAGCATTGTCCAGGGGGTGTTCTGACCAGCTCTGCCCGGATCCTTCCCAGCAAGGAGCTACCCTCCAGCTCACACCAGCCAGTCCCTCTTCAGGCAAGCAAGGTCTTTGCTGCAAACTGCTGATGAACTCCTAACACTGATCTCACCTCTCCACCCTTTCAAGATCCCCCTACATGCCAGGCAGTGGTGGCGCATGCCTGTAATCCCAGCACTCGGGAGGCAGAGGCAGGCAGAACTCTAAGTTCGAGGCCAGCCAGGGCTATTAACACAGAGAAACTCTTTCTCGAAAAACAATCAATCAAGCCCCCCTTACCCTTCATCCTCCATCCTGATGGCCCTGTTCCATGGCCACCTCTACCCAACAGCCCCTCCTTACCTCTCCCTCACAGATACTACCAAGGCTCTGTCCAGCTCATCAGGACCAGCTCACTCCAGAGTTCCTTCCACCCAGTCGTAAGCAGCAGCAGCCATTGCCTGAACGTGTGCAGTCTCTCTCCAGTTTTCGCTGACGTATAGAGCAAGCCTACAAACATGATCCTACCAAATACAATTTCCAAGTCAAAACCTATGTGAGAAGCATGGCTGTGTCATGACGCACTGCAGAGAGCCCATGAAGTCAGTCTCTTAACAAGCGTAACTTGCTTTACATATTAATGAGCTGAGGCAACTGACCATGGTGATGCATACCTCAATGCTCCCACTGGAGAAGACAAAGCAGGAAAACCATGGAGTTAGACACTAACCCAGGCCACACAGTGAGACCCTCTCAAAAAACACTTAGTTTCAGGCAACACTAAAATCCACTCGTTCTGCTTATGCTGGCTTAGTCTAGACTGTTACTGATTAAAATGATGGATTTGGGGTTGAAGAGACGGTGAGGCCGTGAGGAGCACCAGATGCTCTTCCAGAGGATTGGGGTTTGGCTGCATTCACATAGCAGCTCCACAGGACCCAATGTCCTTTTCTGGCCTCTGAAGGTACCAGGCATGCACGTGCTATAGACACATGGAAATAAAACACTCACACAGATAAATTATATAATTGACATTATCTTTCTTTTGTTTTTTGAGACAGGGTCTCTCTGTGTAGCCTTGGTTGTCCTGGACTCACTTTGTAGACCAGGCTGGCCTTGAACTCAGAGGTCCGCCTGCCTCCCTGAGTGCTGGGATTAAAGGCATGCGCCACCACACCTGGCATAATTGACATTTTCAAAGTATAAAAACCATTAGGCTCGGTATGGTGGCACACACCTTTAATCCCAGCACTCAGAAGGCAGAGAGTCAGGTGGATCGCTGAGTCCCAGGCCAATGTACAAAGACTCTATCTCAAATATGTACACCCGGGCTGCTGGGGGGCTGAGGTGGAGCTGAAGGGCAGCTAAGTGGTTAAGAGAACACACTGCTCTTGGAGAAGATCCAAGTTTGGTTCTCAGACCCACGCCAGCTCACAACCACCTCTACCTCCAGTTCTGAAGGAGCTGACACCAACACCCACACTTACACAATTTTTTTTTAAAAAGTCGCTAATTTTGACATTATATTTAAGTTTGCTACCATGACAACAAAACAAATTCAAACTTTCTGGTCCCACTGATATTTTCTCTTTCTTTTTATTTTATTTTTTAAAGACTTATTTAAAAAAAAAAAAGACTCATTTATTATGTATACAGTGTTCTGTCTGCATATGCACCAGCAGGCCAGAGGAGGGCATCAGATCACATTATAGATGGCTGTGAGCCACCATGTGGTTGCTGGGAATTGAACTCAGGACCTCTGGAGGAGCAATCAGTGCTCTTAACCTCTGAGCCATCTCTCCAGCCCTTTTTTATTTTATTTTATTTTTTTGGTTTTTCAAGACAGGGTTTCTGTGTAGCCTTGGCTGTGCTGGAATTCACACTATTGACCAGGCTGGCCTGGAACTCAGAGATCCACCTGCCTCTGCCTCCCTGAGTCCTGAGATTAAAAGCGTGCGCCACCACTGCTCAGCTACCCACTGATTTCTTAAAACTTTAGTCTTAGGCACTAAACTTAGTCACTAGACAGCAAAGGACCTTGTCTTTTCTGTTGCTGTGACAAAATACCATAACCAAGGCAAATTCACAAAGCATTTATTTTGGCATATTTTTATGTAGAGGGATACAAATTCGTTATGGTGGAAGGCACAGTAGCAAGCAGCAGCCATGGCAGCAGGGGCAGGAAGCTGAGAGATCAAATCTTGAGCCAAGAGCTTGAAGCAGGAAAAACAAACTACACTAGGAGAGGTGTTTATTCTCAAAGCCCACGCTTGGTGACAGACTCCTGCAAGGCACACCTCCTGCACCTGCCCAAACAGCACCCACTGGAGGCCAAATACTCAAATGTCTGTGCCTATGGAGGACCCGGCCAGTAAGGTGAAGCCAACTCCAAGTCTAGACAAACCCATATTGGGCTGCTGCACCCCTCCCAGCTGGGATTCCATCCACTCCAGCGCCAGGTTACAGGCTCACCAAGAGCTGGGAAGCTACCTCCACCTGCCCATCTTCAGGAGACCCCAGAGATGCCAGCCCAGGAGCACCAGTGCTTCCAGCAAGGCACAGGGTCTCTAAATAAATAAACGAATGAATGTATGTACGTATGTTATAATCCCTTGTATGAGGCTCGATATACTTGGCTGAAGAAGGACCTGCAGAATCATGTGGGCTTTTGTTTTGGGGGAAACACACCCCTGTTGTTGTCATGCATACTGAGTCCCAGCACCCATCCATCCACAGTACTGCTGGCACAGGGCTCACCATCTACTGCAGAGAGCAGTTACTATTCCAACCCTAGTTACTAAAGACATTCACCAAGGCCAGGATAGTCCTATGCAAATACGCATACCAAATACATACAGTGTATACTATTTCAATGAATCAGTCACACTTTAAAACTACCACACCTTATATTCTTTCAGATTACCTTTAAATTTTGTTTTCTTAGATAGGGTGGCACTTGTAGATCTGGCTAGCCTGGAACTCAAGCGAGATTCTCCTGCCTTTTTCTCCCAAGTGTTGAGTGGGATTAAAGGCATGCACTAAGATGTCTATGTGAGAGTGTCAGCCTTTGGAGCTACAGACAGTTGTGACCTCCCATGTGGGTACTGGAATTGAGTCCAGGTCCTCTGGAAGAGCGGACAGTGCTCTAACCATTGAGCCATCTCTCCAGCCCCATCTCTTTGAAATTTTAAAGTAACCTACAAAATACAAACATATAAAAGTTGGAACTAGAATAAAATCATGGTGGCCAGACCAAGTGGAAAGGTGGTGGTGGAATCTTTAATCCCAGCACTCCAGAGGCAGAGGCAGGTGGATCTCTGTGAGTTTGAGACCAGGCTGGTCTACAAAGTCAGTCCAGGACAGCCAAGACTAAAACAAAACACACACACACACACACACACACACACACACACACACACACACACACACACACCAGAAACAAAAACAAAAAAAACAAAAAACAAACAAAAACAAAAAAGAGAGAAAGAGAGAAAGAAAGAAAAGAAAGCATATTTGCAAGCAAAATCAGTCATGGTAGCTTGTAAATACCAGCACTCAGGGTTAGTGGATGCTAGACAGTGGTGGCACACATCTTTAATCCCAGTACTGGGGAAACAGAGGCAAGAGGATCTTTGAGTTCGAGGCCAGCCAGGACTACAGAGTGAGTTCAAAGACAGCCAGGGCTACACAGAGAAACTCTGTCTTGAGGCAAACAAACAAACAAACAAACAAAAATATAACACCTTGGGAAGGAGATTTACTAAGTGTTCAAGACCTCAGTGGCTCACGCCTGTAATCCCAGCCCTCAGGAGGCAAAGGCAGGAGGATCCTTCTACAAAGCAAGTGCAAGACAGCCAAGGCTACACAGAGGAAACCCTGTCAGGGGTGGGGGTGGGGGGGAAGCTCAAGGCCAGCCTAACACAATACTGAATTCCCAGTCTGCCTAGACTATAGAGGGTTTATTCCTGAAAACATGGAGTAGTCATGCCTGCTGTAGCAGTGCACACTGTAATCCCAGATCCTAGGTGGAAGCAGGAAGGTCTCTAGTTCAAGGTCACCTTGGTCTCCATAGTCAGAACATCTCAAAAATATAAAAATAAAAAATCTCAGCTTTAGCATACTTACTATATTTACAATCTTAAGCGTGTTTGCAGGTGTATATTTGGGTGGCTAGAGTGTCAACTCAGTGGTTAAGAGCATTGGCTATTCTTCAAAAACAAAAAAAAAACAAAAAAAAACAAAAACAAAAACAAAACAACAACTAAGGCTCAAGTCCCAGGGCCCACAGGGAGACTCCCAATTGTGTGAACCCCAGCTCCCAGGAATCCAAAGCCCTCTTCTAACCTCCGAAAGCACCAGGTATATGTGTGCTGCACAACTTATTCTTGTGGGAAAAAGATCTATACATATTTTTAAAAATGCATTCAAATAATTAGGAGCTGGAGAAATGGCTCATCAATTAAGAGACCGAGCTGCCCCTTCAGAAGATCTGAGCTTGGTTCCCAGCACCTATGGCCAGTGATTTACAACCACCTCCAACTCTAGCTAAGGGGCTCCTGATGCCTCTGCAGGCACCTACCCTCACACGCACATACCAACACAGACACATACTTACAAATTTTAATCTAAAAATTTTTAATTTAATTTGAAAATTTAAAAATAAATAAATAAATAATGCATAGGCCAGCAAGACAGCTTATGGGTAAAGCGTGTGTGCTGTGGTAATGCAGGCAAGGCACACACATAAACAAATTTATTTTATTATTTATTTACTTAGTTACTTACTTATTTTGAGGCAGGGGTTAACCCTGGCTGGCCTGGAACTCTCTATGTAGACCAGGTTGGCTTTGAACTCACAGAGATCCTCTGCTTCTCCAAGCTGTCCTCTGGCCTCTACGTGTGTACTGTGGCCAAGTGCAAGCAAGGCACGTATACACACGAGTGCACACACACACAAATGCAATTTATTTATTTATTTATTTATTTATTTATTTATTTATAGGCAGGGTTATCCCTGGCTGGCCTTGAACTCACAGAGATCTACCTGCCTCTGCTTCCTGAATGCTGGGATTAAAGGTATGTGCCACTATTCCTGGCAACAAATGTAATTTTCAATTTATTGTTTTACCTGTGTGAATATTTTGCCTGCAAGTATGTCTATGTGCATGCCTGGTGATCAAATCACTCAGAAGAGGGCATTTGATGCCTAAAACCAGAGTTACAGATGTTTCAAGCTATAATGTTGATGCTGCACACTGAGGCTGAGTCCTCCCTCAAAGAGCGACAAGACAAGTGTTCTTAATCGCAAAGGCTGCTAACTTAAGTAAATAAACAAGTAAATAAACTTTGTAGCCAAGCACAACTGTCACATGCTGGGACATCCTTCCAAGGTTAAGAAATATGGGGTATACACACATGAACCTTAGTTAAAAAGCACAGCTCTTACCAGTATGTCCAAAAACTGAAAGCAATTAAAAACTCCAGTCTGTGGCAAAAGCTATACTGTCAGTGATCTAAAAAAGAACCCCGAGGAATAATTAGAATTTCCTGGAGAGCAAAGTTGCTTTTCAAGCACAGCAAATGATAATTTTATCCAACTACAGAAACAAATGAAATTGTTTTGTATTGTGATTGACAGCTAGCTACAAGGCTCACTTGTCACTCTATGTAACCTTGTATTAATTCTCTAAAAAGCGAACAGTTTTTGTCCTGTTTTGATTTATGAAGACAAGTGTCTCACCGTGCAAACCAAACTACACTACACAGTCCAACCTTGCCTGGAACTTAAATTTCCACCGCAGCCTCCAGAGTGCTGGGATGACACGGTGAAGACACTACACCTGGCTACAGATGCTTTTTTAAAAAACAGACTGTGTTCAAAGTATCCAGTTTTCCCAGCTTTCTAAGGTTCTGGGCACTTTCTATCACGTTTGGAGTTTTCAATTTTTAGGCCATAAACACACACACACACACACACACACCTGGGAAAAGAGAATTGCTAGGCTTAAGGCACTACCTTCATTATTATTATTTTCTTTCTTTTCCCCACTGAAAACGTGACTAACAGGGGAGAAAAAAGTAACGGACATCTATTGATGTCAGATAGGTATTTTAAGTTCGGGGCAGTTTTTCCACCGCGCACAGCTTAACATCCCCCCTTAGGTGCGACCTCCCTGATGGCTGTGAACAACTTATGCAAACTCCCAGAAGGCACAGAGAGCCCGAAAACTTGCACCCACCGCCGCGGATGAGGCTGAGGGCAGGAAGGGTGATGGTCTGTGTGTCCAGGGAGGGCCCTGTCGGACTGGACAAAGGGCTGTGGGCTGGAATGCCAGCCAGTGCGTGGGGTCTGGCGGTGTGCGGGCAGGCTCGCGAGTGGGGGCCGAGAGCGGGGGGTGGGGCCGCGGGGGCGGATGCCGGGCATGGATGGTCCCTACGTCTAGAGGGTCCAGGCTGCAGGTCGGACCCGGTCAGGGCTCCGCTCTAGCCTCGCTCCTGGAGAGCGGGCCAGGATCCCTCCCTCCCCGGCGCTGACCTGGGGTCTCCCGAGCCCCGCCTGCCTGCTCAAGGGCAGTGGGTTCGAGGCCCGCCCTCCCCGGGGGTGGGTCAGGTCCAGGCCGCGGGCCCCCGCCCGCCACTCACACGCGCGGCAGCTGCAGCGGCGGCGCCCCGCGCCGCTGGAACACCCCGTCCACGAACACGCCGTTCTTGCCGAGACAGCGCAGGTAGAAGTCGCCGCCCGCGTCTGGCCGGGGCTGCGCGGGCTCCGGGGCCGCCGCCGCCGCCGCGCTATGGCCGCCGCCGCCCGGGGGCGTGAAGATCTCCAGGTGGCGCCGCGAGATGAAGCTCGAGTGGCCCATGCTCACGTCCACCGAGCCCTGCGACGAGTTGCGCCCGATGGTCACCGAGCGCTTCTTCATGAGGTACTCGAACTCGCGGCCTTCGAGCCGCGCCACGGCCCAGCCGCCCGCCGGGGATCCGCCGCCCCCGGCCCCGCCGCCGCCGCCACCGCCGCCCGCGGGAGGGGCGCCCGCGCCCGAGAGCGCCGCCGCGGCCGCCATCGCCTGCGAGGAGGCCTGGCCGATCCGCGCGGGCGCCCTGGCGGGCCGAGGCCCGGGCGCGGTCGTGGGCCGCGCGAGCCGAGCACGGTCGCGGAGACCGCCGGCCGGCCGGCGAGGAGAGCGGCGAGGGCGGGAGCTGGCGCGGCCGCGCGCCGGGGCCGCACGACGGACGGGCGCGCCGGCCAATGGGCGCGCCGCACGCGGTGGGGCAACCGGGGCCGCCCAATGGCGAGCCGCGCCGCACGCACGTACGTCCAGCGGCGTCCGGCGACGCGGGTCGGCCGCGGCGGCGCGGAAGACCCGGAGCGGAGCGCGGAGCTGGCGCGGGGACGCGCGCGCGCGCGCTCTATCCTGCGCTCGCTCGCTTGCTCGCGGGGTGCGCTGGGGTCCAAGGTCAGGACGGGCGCCCCGTGCGCCCCGGGAGCCGCCGGCCCGGCTTACCCTCCTCAGCCCTAGGCTGCGCGGAGCCGTGCGCGCGCGCTGCAGCCGGACCGCAGCGGACCGGCTCTGCTGCGCTCAGCCATTCACACCGGGGACTGACTGCGAGCCAGCGAGGCTGAGCGTTCCGCCGGCTTGTGTGTGACACTGCCCGTGGGAAGAGCGGGGCTGTGCAGATCGAGCAGGCTGGGAGGGGTTCATGAAGCCAGCGCCGGTACCGAGGTGGCGAAGGGCAGCCGCCGCCGGTGCACCTGCTCTGGCTCTGCTGAGGGAGGCACGTGGTCACGAAGAACGTCACACCAATATGGTGGCCACTGGGTGCAGGCGATGGGGTGCAGTGTTCTTTCCACTGATGCACAAAAGGAGTTCAGGTCAGGAAGAGTGGAAAGGTTGAGTGCAGGCTGGACAGGGGAAAATGAAGGTTTCTGGCTTAGAGCTTCTAAGTAGAGGCCCCAGGCGAGAGGCGTCGGAACATTTTACATTTTAAATCATTCTGAGTCTGAACTTATGATAAATTTAATGGAAATTAATGTCGTTATAGCATTTACATATCTGACTTGACATATCTGTGTCTGTAGTTACAGTATAAACTCCTAAGGGTTCAATCTACTTGTACTATAAATATGACAGAAAGCCATCTCATTAAATATTCGTTTTGAGGCATTGTAGGTGATGGCTATGGAAGTGATAAGGAGGTAAGTATCTAGAGACAAAACACAAAGGAAAAGGCGTAGTCAAGAGCAGGAAATGCTTTGCATCAACTGTTGACACTGCTGTGTCCTCCTGAGCCCAGGGCAGGTTTGGCTCTCAGCCGTGTGCATCTGTAATGGGCTAATCAAGCATCTGTCCGCAACAGGGCTAAATCTTTTCCCACTATACACCATATTTTTGTTCGATAACTTTTTACATAACCTTCGCTATACAGGTATCTAAAGCAAGCATACAAATCACTTATGTTGTTTTGTTCAGCTTTTGGGTTGGTTTTGGTGTTTTCTGTGTGTGTGTGGGAGGAGGTACAGTTTTACATAGCCCCGACTGGCCTGGAACTTACTGTGCAGGCCAAGATCGCCATGAACTCATAGAGATGCGCACACCTCTGCCTCGTGTTTGGATGAAAGGCATGTACCACCACATCTGGCCAAATCCAACACTTACAGTAAATCACAGATAGTTAAATGTACATGTACATGTAAGTTGCACCATGTATTACAGATGAGGCTTGTGTTCACGTGTATGTTTTGTGTAGGTGTGTGTGTTTCCTACGGTGGGGTCGATGTCAGGTGGCTTCCTCAGTGGCTTTTCTTCCATACCTTTTTCTGAGCCAGGGCCTCTCGATGAGCCTAGAGCTTACTGTTTTGTCAAGGCTGGCTGACCATGCCCCACGCCTACTGAAGATTTGATCCTGCGGGGCATAGAGTTTTTCAGAGTTGATCTGTATGTTTCGTTGGTTGGTTTGTTTGAGACAGGGTCTCACTGTGTAAACCAGCCTGGCCTGGAACTCAGTGTCCTCTTTCTCTGCATCTCAAGTACTGAGATTTAATGTGTACTCCAGCAAATTTTAATTTTATGATCATCTATGCTAAGAACACTGATTTATATAAACACACATACCCCAGAGTCCTGAGGATGACCCTGAACTGTGATCCTAAGAGCACCTCCTAGACGCTGGAATAAAAGGCACTTACCATGCTTTTTATGTGGTGCTCTGGATGGACCTCGGACTTTGTGTGTGCCACGCAAGGAAAACATATCTGATTTTTTATGAATAAATTCCACAGATGAATAATACATTCCAAATTGAATTTTTGCAAATATTCTAGCTCAAGACGGGGATAGCCCTGGCTGTCCCGAAATCCCCTCTGTAGACCAGGCTGGTCTTGAACTCAGAGATCCATTTGCCTCTCCCTTGAGTACTGTTACTAAAGGTTTAAGACTTTTTTATGTTTGTGTGCCAGGTGCGTGTGGGTGCCAGTAGAGGCCAGAAGAGGGTATCGTATCCCCTACAGCCATAGTTAAAGGTGGTTAAGTCACCTGATGTGGGTCCTTGGAACCAGGCTTGGGGCCTCTAGAAGACCAGAAAGCATATTTAACTGCTGAGCAGCCACCCCCAGCTTCCTGTGGGATTTGAAGAACATCCCTGGGCCATGGTGGCACTTGGAAGATGATGGTGGCAGGAGAACCAGTTCAAAGCCAGCCTTGACTAAATATGATGGTATCTCAAAACATGAGGGGTCTGTAGACAAAGGGGAAGGCAAGGGGAGCGGGAGGGAGGTGTAGATGTGGCCAGGTGTAGTGGTCCATAACTGTCTCAAAGGGCTGAAGAAAGGATGCAGGAAGCTTGAAGAAAATGATTTTTTGTTTTTTGTTTGCTTTCCTCATTTAGTTCTGGCTAGTCTCAGACTCATTATGTAGACTAGGCTAGCCTCCAGCTCAGAGGTCCATCTGCCTCTACCTTATGAGTGCTGTGGTGATGTGCCCTCATATCTGGCTGAAAAAGTCTGACTCTGAGACTTTCTCTAGTAGATCTTCTCTAGCGGTGATGTGAGCCTGTAGTCACATCTGCTTGGTTGGCTGAGACAAGACAGATCCCTGAGCGCCACTCAGAGCACCAGGCTGTTTCTGTAGGGAGAGGAGTGAACGGAAGGGGGGAGAGAGAAAGGGGAAGAAGGGACAAAGAGAAAACGCAGGGGGAGGGCAGGGAAGGGAAGAGGAGAAACAGCTGCGGACACGGCTCAGTTATCAGAGTGCCAGCTTTGTATACTCGACCCCCAAACTCTGCGTTCAGTCCCACCGATGTATAAACGGGGCATGGGAGCCCATCTGTAATCCTGGCTCTTGGGAAGTAGAGGCAGGACGATCAGGATGGCAGGCAGATCGCTGTGAGCTCGAGGCCAGCCTGGTCTACAAAGTGAGTCCAGGAAAGCCAGGGCTACACAGAGAAACTCTGGCTGGAAAGAAAAAACAAACAAACCAACCTTCCATCTCAACTCAGTATTTACAAGGAGCCACATGCACAGAAGACCCTGTGCTTCATGAAAGGGGAGGTGTGAGGTGTCGTCTCTGCCATCATGGGCTGTGGTCCCTCAGATGGTAGAAGTAAGTTCTTCAGGCACTTTCCCACGAGCAGATGCAGAAGTGGAAAAGAAGCCGCATTTCCTACATTACCTTTGCAGCCAGCTGTGCCCCTCAAGTGAGTGCTGCACCCGAGGCAGCATCTGCAGCTTAGCTGCCAGCTGCAATCCCAGCTCCATAGCTGGCCCACTTGGGATGCACCTGGCAAGCCCAGATGTCAACTGATGATGAGCAGGGCACACACTGAGTCCAACAGCAGTCTGAAGTACACCTCACCAGGAGGGGTGCTTTTGTGGTTGCAGAGGATGAACTCATGCCCACATATGCTAGGCACGGGCTCTGCTCTTGAACTATGACCCCCAAGCCCTGACACAACCATTTCTAAATCACCTATAACAGAAACTAAATTCGTTGTCTTTGAGACATCATGTAGAGTAGTGTAAACCAATGCAGCTCAGGCCAGGCAGGAAACAAGCTAAGGAACTGGGCCTCTGCCAAGCCAGGCCATAGGTACAACAGGACTGGGTACACAGAAATCTGGGATTATGCTGTCTTCTCATGCTGGGACCAGCCGCTCAGCAGCAGCAGTGTCTACTCTAACTGTAATGCTGCTTGGACAGGTCCTGTCTGTCAGGAACTTGCTCACTTCATGCTTCCATTGTTTTTGGTTTCTTGTGTTTATTTTGAGACAGGGTTTGTGTGTGTAGCCCTGGCTGTCCTGGAACTCACACTGTAGACCAGGCTGGCCTCTGTCTCTGAGTGACAGGATTAAAGGCATGCACCCCCACCAGCCTCCTCATGCTTCTATTGTGATGGAACAGAAAGGCACTTGCAATCTTAAAAAGCTCACAGGGGCGCTGGAGAGATGGCTCAGAGGTTAAGAGCACTGTCTGTTCTTCCAGAGGTCTCGAGTTCAATTCCCAGCAACCACATGGTGGCTCATAACCATCTTCAGTGAGATCTGGTGCCCTCTTCTGGTGTGCAGGCAGACATTTGGGCAGAATACTGTATAAATAATAAATAAATAAATCTTTAAAAAAAAAAAAAAAGCTCACAGGCCACAACCTAGCATCAGTGAAACACAAGTCCAGTCTCAGTTGCTCTCATGGATGGTGCCATGACCTTTTCAGGAAGGCAGTCCTCTCTCACATTGACTCCTGGTGTTCTGGCCCGCTGAGCTTCTTCCTGACCTAATATTGCTATGAGGAAGGAAGTCAGAAACAAAGCAACATCACTCAGGCTGGGCATGGTGAGGGAGGCATAGTGCAGGGGTAGTCCAGGACAGGCAGAACAGCATCTGCTTCCTTCAACTCAAACTCAGACCCTGTTGCATTGTTTATTCCATAATCAGTTACTTTGGGGGATAAATACCCAAGGCATATAGACCGAAAGCAAAACATTCTAATTAACAACAGCAGCTTTCAAACTTGCTATACTGCGACCCTTTAATACAGTTCCTCGTGCTGTGGTGACCCCAACCATAAAAATTACTTCATAGTGGTAATATTGTTATTGTTATGAATTTAAATGTAAATATCTGAGATGCAGGATATGGAACAGTGTGACCCCTTTGTGGGGGTCACGACCCACAGGTTGAGAACCACTGGTTTACAAAACCATGTCCAGGTATGCTCCTAGATGGGTGCCAACGATGGGGTCAGTGCAGTCACACACAGGAGCTGCCCCTAACACACAGGCCAAAGATGCCAACACTGAGGAGTCAGGGTAGTCACACACACGAGCAAATTCAAGGGCTTCTTAAAGCCCCCCCTGGGTTTCTTCAGGTGTTATCTCCTGGATGAACTCCCTATGTGTCACATGACTGTGCATTCCATTGCAGGGCAGCATCAGGGGTCAGGAGTTGGGGATGGTAGTTTCCCTTTTTAAGGCATGCTCACACTGTGGTGTGTGTGTGGGGTGTCCAAGCCCATCTGTTTGAAAAGACAAGGGCATGGGGAGCACTTCAGAAAGCTGTGTCAGCCGTGCCCCATGATGGGAACAACAGGCTGGGCCTCCCTGCGGACCCCAACCCAGGTGGGCTAGCCCCCTTCATTCTCTCACTCATTCTTAAGTACACACTGCATCCAGTGCCGGCCTCACAAACGCTAAGCAGAGGTTCCCCGGGGTGGATGTGTGTCATTGTCATCAGCCCTCCCCTGCTATGTGGTGAGTGCAGCCCACGCTGAACGCACAGGTCACATACAAAGATGTAACTCACCAAAGGTCCAGCTTGCCAAGGGCTGTGGTGGCTGCTGACCTTTGGTGACTGTGAAGAACATAGCTCACTGTTACTACAACTTAAACTGTGTATATTTTCTTTATAGTTACTTTGGGGGGTGGCCTCGGTGCATATGCACACCATGTGCACTGCAAAGATCAAACTAAGGCTGGGACCGATGAGCCATCTTGCTTTTCTTTTCTTTCTTCCTTTTTTTTTTTTTTTTTTTTTTTTTTTTGGCTTTTGAGACAGGGTTTCTCTGTGTAGCCTTGGCTGTCCTGGACTCACTTTGTAGACCAGGCTGGCTTCAAACTCAGAGATCCACCTGCCTCTGCCTCCCAAGTGTGTGCCACCACGCCCGGCATCTTGCTCGTTTTTAAAAATGTGTACAAATAGAAGAGGAAAACCGAGCCGGAAGACTGGGCTGTGCAATCACTGACTGTAGCTGCCCACTGTGCAGCAGCCCTGTCATCCTGATGTCTAGGCTCATGGAGTCCTGATTCTTTTTTCTTTTTCTTTTTTTAAGATTTATTTATTTATTATCATGTATACACTGCTCTGCCTGCATGTACATCTGCAGACCAGAAGAGGGCACCAGATCACATTACAGATGGTTATGAGCCACCATGTGGTTGCTGGGAATTGAACGCAGGACCTCTGGAGCAGTTAGTGCTCTTAACCGCTGAGCCATCTCTTCAGCCCGAGTCCTGATTCTTTAAGCACACATTTTGGACTTTTTTAACCTGAAAGCAGGGTTCTATCCCTGGCCTCGCTCTTTGGGGTCACTCTCACAATCTTGGGGTAAAAGGACACTCAGAGGGAAAAATGCCTCTCCCATGTGAAAACACTACACTCCCTCACACACCACAGAGATAGCACCACAAGAAATTGCATCGCGGAGTGCTTGCTGCCAAAACTACGTGACCCGTTGTTGCTTGAAGCGCCCCCACTTCTCGCTCAGAGTGTCCCCCTCCTGCCCTCTTGGCTTTGTCACCACTTGATATCCAGGCTGTTTGTGCAGGGCTCGGAGCTCTGGTATCTGGTGTGCAGCACCTCCTGGGCTTTGGGGGATTCGGTACCCTCCAGCCACTCCTCGTACAACTCCTGCACATGCGCACTGCTCTCTGGGGGCCGCACCGGGATTCCGGAGTAGATCCCTTCCATCTGCTGCAGCAGTGCGCGGTCTGTGTGGCCATCCTCTGTCTGTGCTTGGCCTCTGCCATTCAAGCATCCTGAAAGACATACAGATAGACCTCTTCTTCCCTGTGGAATGGACTGCCACAGGGAGCTTTACCTCAGGGGCAGCTGAAGCAGAAGGTGAAATAGGCAAGTCCACATGAGCTGAGGCTGTTCCTGCAGCTCGAGGTGTTGTCAGGGAGCCTGCCTGGGAGGAGAGCCCTAAGTGTTCTTTATTCTTACATGTACGTTACCATAGGTCTTGCCTAAGAGCCTTTACATAGTTTTGTTTTTCAAGACAGGTCTCTCTGTGTAGCCTTGGCTGTCCTGGACTCGCTTTGTAGACCAGGTTGGCCTCGAACTCACAGTGACCCACCTGCCTCTGCCTCCCAATTGCTGGGATTACAGGCCTGCACCACCATGCCTGGCTCCTAAAAACCTTTAGAAGTGGGCAGCTGTGTCTGCGATTTATACACCTGGCTTCTGAGAATTACCCACCTACAGAGCATTAGGGTGGCTGACAAGCTCTGCACGCTCCTGCTTGCGCATCATGTTGTCCGCGTGCAGGGCCCAACAAGGCTGTATCAGACCTCGGTGAGTCCATGAGTCCACGCAAGCCCACACATGCCAGTCACACAGCCCGAGTGTGTGTCTGCTACTGTCAGGACAATTCACTCTTAACCTGCACTAAGGGCATAGGTGGGGCAGTTTGGCGGTAGACTGTCTTGACCGTTCAAGGTCCTAGTGTCTAATCCCAGCAGCAAGACTTTCATTGAAAAGAACCAGGAGATCGGCTGGAAATGGAAATGGCTCAGTGGACCAGGACTTACCTACTATATACAAGGCCTTGGGTTCAGACTCCAGCACCAGGGGAAAACCAGCAGCAGCAGCAGGAAATACCCACCTGGTTAACCTCACTGTCCACTGAGCTAAGACACCTGGTAGCTAGAGCTCGGACATCCACCTTTCCAGTGGGCATGTGCCCACCTCTTCTCTGTCCCAGGCCTGTACAGTTTTCCCCGGAGAGCAAGAGAAGCCCTCCTACAGGCTCCATCTTGTCTCTACCCACTGTAGCACAGGCTCCAAGGCAGCAGCATCTCCTTTCCTGAGCCCCAGGAAAAGCAGATGTGCCCTGCTCGGGTCCCTTCTGCTAAATGGTGGCCACTCGCCACTTCCCCCCTCTAGAGGATCCCTCGGGACAGGCGCTCCTGTCACACCCGCCATGGGCCTGTCTGCACTCCTGGTGTGTCCCTTGCCGGGTTCCCTTTGAGCCTTCCTGAGAACACCAGTGCTCCTACCTGAGGACCTTTCGTCACCACAGACTCAGGATGACCGAGACATTCCTGATCTTGAGATGGCTCCCTCACACCAGGGCCGAAGACAGACCACCAAGGATGGTCCCTTCATTCTCCACTATGGACACCCACTGTGTGAGCCAGAGTCCAGGCCCTGCACCCTGTCCTAGCTCTGGCCTGCTCCCATTGCCTTTCCACCCCAGCGGGGAACTTTCCTCACCTGCCCAGGTCTTTCAATTAGTGACACCTGCGCTTTCCTGCTGCCTCCGCACAGGTTCAGCTTCTCCTCCTGTAGGCCCTATGTGCCAACTCCATGTTAGTGACCTTAGGAGCTGGTTCCCCTCGGCAACAAGCCAAGGCTCTTTAGAGCACCTACAGGGAGTGCCTAAGATTCCAACCGTCTAGCCTGGCGTGGTGGCGCACACCTTTAATCCCAGCACTCGGGAGGTAGAGGCAGGCGGATTTCTGAGTTTGAAGCAAGCAGGACAGCCAGGGCTATTACACAGAGAAACCTTGTCTTGAAAAACAAAAACAAAAACAACAAAAAAAAAAAAAACCAAAACAAAACAAAACAAAAAAAGATTCAACTGTCTACTTCTCACCCTGCAGTTGAGGAAAGGAGGCCTTCATGTGTGAGGATGGCCCGCCCTGGCTTACATGGTCCCTGGGGGGACAGGCTGTTGGTGGCCCTCTGAATCCCTTACCTCTGGGACATGCGAGGACCTCCACAAAGTGGTAAGGGCACTTGCCCTTCTTGAGCTTCAGGGTCATGTTCTGGATGTTGCGAAAGCCGTACGCCGCAGCAAAGCGCAGTAAGACCTCCCCGTTCCTCTCAAGGGTGACTTCCTGGAAGTCTGTGTTTCTATAAATCAATAAAATATATTTGAATGGTCAGTGGCCTAAAAGTCACTTGTTTGTCTGAGGTACAATCTCAAAGTATGTAGCCCAGGCTAAATTTAAACGCACAGTTCTCCCCTGGTCTCCCCAGTGATCGGTCTACCATATCCGCCACTTTTCAATTTTAGAATGTCACCAAGATGTCAGTGGAAAGGCGCACTGTTGTAGCTGGTGCTGGTTCCCCAGAGCTACCACACAGCCCACACATACGGCATATATGCCACAGGCATCACACCCTAGCTCTGGCTCCTGTTAGCGTCACTCCTGTACACCAACTATGGGTATGCTGGTTCCAACCTTAGCGCACGGTAGGTGACCTCCTCCACATCCTCGCCAAACAACTCCTTGGCTGCGTGCCTGAAGACGTGGGCCAGGTGCCCATCTGAGCTCACTCCATCGTGACGTCGCACTGCCACCTCCTTCACATCTCCAAACCTCCAACAGAGAGGACAGAAGCCTTCACCGTGCTGACAAGGAGCAGCAGTTCTAACCCAGTTCTTCCTGGAACAGGACTCATGGAGTCACTTAGTCCTTTGCAGGTGGTTAAACTTTGGGGAGCCACCATGTGGGTGCTGAGAACCAAACCTGGCTCCTCTGAAAGAGCCGTAAGCACTCTTAACCACTAAGTCATCTTTCCAGCCCGGAAAAGCAAATTCCCAGTGAGCTGTAATGAACAACATGAGCTGTCCTTTTGCACCTGGCCTAAGGTTGAAATGGGGCTATCTCACTGGTCTCGCTTGCTTGCTTCTTTGAGCAGCTACATGTGCACTCAGAGCAGAGTAGTGGTGTGGTGAGTGACCATCTGAGAGTGATGTAAGCGTGCTTGACTGTGCCCTGCCAGAGTGAGGACCCTTGGTCACCCTGGATTGTCAGGTAGGCTCCAGCAGCAAGTACTCAAGCTGCTGGACTTGTACAGCCTTCCAGCTCACCTTCCACAAAAAGGGCATAGATGCAGCCCCCATGCCACCGGCTGTGCACTTGGCCTTTTAAATATACTTTGTATGGGATGCAGGGGATGCAGGAAGAGCCAAAGTCCTGGCTGGGCATCAGGGTCACCACCCTTCCTGAAGAGTTCAGTATGGCCATCACTCAAGGAAATCCCAATCTCCTGGCAGTACTAGAGAATAGTGTCGCACCCCAGGATCTTGCCTGAATCCCCTTCAAAGGCCAGGTTGGTAAGGCTGCAGAGGCTGCCTCAGTACCCGCATGACCTGAGAAGGGCAGCTCCGGGCCTGCAAAGCTCAGCAGAGGCCCCTCCCGAATCACAACGATGCCACTTACAAAGTATCCATGGCAGTGTCTTTCACTGTGAGGCCACTCTGCTCCATCATCTGAGCAATCTCACCTGGAGGAAAAAAACAAGAGGCACGAGTCACTGAAAGGAGGAGTGGTCCACAGCTCTGGGTCAGGCTTTGCTTAGGAACCTGGGACCCTCCTTGCTGTAAAATCCATTTCCTGTAGCAGGAGCCCCTCACCAGGACAAAAGAATGCTAACATCTAGAACCACTAAAAAGATGTGAGAACAGAAGGCCTCTCTTGGTCCCTGAACTGTATTGCTCCGTGCTGCCTTGAGGTGGAAGCATGTGCAGGTTCCACACCGCACTGATGACCCTGCACTTTCTATACTACCTTCTTTCTACATAAGGTGCCCAGGAGAAGCCCCTGGCAGAGTCCACCAGACAACGGTCAGACACCAGGCACCATGAGACATGGACACACAGCACGGGGTAACTTCTCGGTGAGGGTCTGAGATGGCCCCTGCTCAGGCCCCGACAGACACCTTCCCTCCCAGTCATCCAGAGAGAAGCAGGACACCGTCACGATCAGTCCTCACAGGCTAATCCAAGTGGATGAGCCCAGACCCTAAAAAGCGCCCCACAAGTGCTCCTGGCCTTCGTCCTTCTGAAAAGCTCCCAGGACACTAGAAGAGTTTCCATCCCAACCAAACCTACCAGTCTCTCAGGCAGTGGTTCTCAACCTTGCTGATGCTGCGACCCTTTCATACAGTTCCTCATGTTGAGGTTTCCCCCAACCATAACATTATTTTCATTGCTGGTTCATAACTATAACTCTGTCACTGTTAAGAATCATAATTAAGTATCTGGTATGCGGGGTCTGATATGTGAGGACTCACGGCTCACAGACTGAAGCGCGCTGCTCTAAAGCGTAGCATCTGAAAAGTGCTACCAACAGGGCCACTAACCGCAGCGCCACAGAGAGTACATTTGAGCTTCCACTTTCCTGTGTCCTATTGTACACTGCTTCCTCACATGTGGGAAAGTGGGAAGGGTTGCTGCAGCCTTACAGCAGGCAGGGAAACAATTCACAAAAGACAAGACTGAGACTCGAGTCAGCCCCGCTTTAGGTACCGGTGCTGGGCCATGACATCAGTTCATTTCTTTTAGCCATATTTACGCATGGTACAATTTCAGAAAAAAGTTTTCTGGTAACAACTCAGCCCTGTGAGTACAACTAAGCTTAAGACATGTTTATACTAAGGCTCTTTACAAACTACATATGGCTTCCTCGCTAAGATGGGTTCTTACTGCCTTAGAAACTTCATCCAGTCCCAGCATCCAGGAGGACAGGCTAGACATCGCTCTCCTTTGGAGGATGCTGCAAGTCTAACCCAGCTCCCCTAGTGCTTCCTGTGTGCCCAGGCCCCTCTCTACAGGAAGGTCTAACTCAGCTCCTCCATGCTCACTGTGTGCCCAGGCCCCTCTCTACGGGAAGGTCTAACTCAGCTCCTCCATGCTCACTGTGTGCCCAGGCCCCTCTCTACGGGAAGGTCTAACTCAGCTCCTCCATGCTCACTGTGTGCACAGGCTCCTCTCTACAGGAAGGTCTAACCCAGCTCCTCCATGCTCACTGTGTGCACAGGCCCCTCTCTACGGGAAGGTCTAACTCAGCTCCTCCATGCTCACTGTGTGCACAGGCTCCTCTCTACGGGAAGGTCTAACCCAGCTCCTCCATGCTCACTGTGTGCCCAGGCCCCTCTCTACGGGAAGGTCTAACTCAGTTCCTCCATGCTCACTGTGTGCACAGGCTCCTCTCTACAGGAAGGTCTAACCCAGCTCCTCCATGCTCACTGTGTGCACAGGCTCCTCTCTACGGGAAGGCCTAGGGCATAGCATGTCAAGCCCCAGACCTGAGAGGAGGAGGGCCTTCCTCCTCACTTTAGGCCTTCGAGATCCCAGGAACCCTTGGCTGTCAGTGTCGTTGGGCAGCCTGGCCTGGCAGGGACGTGCTCACTTTCTGGTGAGTCCGAGAGTAGCCGCCCGCTCTCACCTGATGTCAGGACGCAGTCAGTGCCCCTGGCTCCACTTAAGGTGGTGGAGAGGCTGTCTCGAAGAGCTTCCAGCTTCTTATCATAGCAAGGAGCCACGACAACATGGAAAATCTTCTCTGGAGACAGATTCTGTGGAAGAGAGAGCTCAGCTCAGAACTTCAGGCAAGCAATGAGGGCAGCTACAGCACGGGGTAGTCCCAGCTGCTGCTCCTGCCCTACGCCATGTGTGCTGCTGTCCTGTGACCATGGGACCGGGGACTGCACAGGCGGCTAGTGGTTTAAAAGACTGGCTGTTCTTCCAGAGGACCTGGGTTCAATTCCTAGCACCCATGTGGCAGCTCACAAGTAGATGTAACCCCAGTTCCACGGGATTTGATGGTGTCTTCTGCCTCTGTAGATACTAGGCATGCAAATGGTGCACAGACAGACAGACAGGCAAAACACCCATACACATAAAATAAAAAGTAAAAGTAAAAAAATTTTAAAGGGCTGGGTGTGATAGTACATTTCTTGAATCCTGCACTCGGGAGGTAGAAGCTGGCAGATCTCTGTGAATCCAAGGTCAACCTGATCTATATAGTAATTCTAGGACACCCAGGATTACACTGAGAGTCCCTGTCTCAAAAAAAACCAAACCCATCCAAAGGACAGGCTAAGGGTGGCATCTGTGGTCTGGAGCAAAGATCCAGGATAGAGGTGAGGCTTTGCTCCCTGAGGCCCCCAAAACAGAAGAATCGAGTGGTGTCTCGTGGGTGAGCAGGGCCACCCTACCCACAGTCTGTAGTGTTTCCCCTCGGGCCTTACTTGCCTGAATCTACTCCCTGATGCAGCTCTCTGGAGAGGTCGGCTTACCTGCCGTCTGGCAAAGTAATCCTTCACCAAGGAGCCCATGACCTGCTGGGGGGACTTGGCAGTGCAGAGGTGTGGGATGATGGGGCGGCCCAGCACCCGCTCAGCATATCTGACCCAACCTAGACAGAGAGAGGGAGAGAAAGCACAGGAGGTCAGCTCCCACCACTTCCTCCTGCCTTCTGGCACTGGGTACAGTGAATTCCTGAGACTGTCACCCCAGGGTGAGCCGAGACTCCTCCTCCACACTGTCCCTATTCATAAGGTGCCCTGCTCTACAAGGCTGAGTGAGATGGGCCTGCCACCTCCATCCAAAGCCAGAGCCGTGATTATTTCCACCGTCCTGGTGAAACAGTACCAGCAGGCTTGTGCTCACCAGGGCAGGCAGAGGTCAACATGGGCAGTTCACGCTGCTCCTCGCTGTGCCGGTGAAAACGGCGTACAAATTCCTTCTGACTCTCCAGGATGCTGAAATCTGCAGCGATTGTGGTGTCAAACACATAGTGCACCCCTGCAGGGAAGAGGGGCAGGGATCCAGGTCACATTTGACTGCCTTCTACATACTTTATAGGAAGACGAGGTCTTGCTATGCAGTCCTGCCGGCCCAGAGCTCATTAGACTACATAGCATCTTCCTACCTCCAGCTGCTGAATGCTTGCATTACAGCATCCCCAGCTTTTGAGCACCCCAATTCAGCTTGGCCTTCTCTGCTTCAGACACAAACACGGATCACAGGTTCGATGGCACACGTCTCTCCTTAGCCACCTCCACAGCTAGTCCTAATCCCTTTCTTACAGCAGTCGCCTGGTTAGGACAAGCATTTTACTTTTTGAAACAAAGTCCTGGCCATCCTGGAGCTCACTATGTTCACCAGGCTGGCCTTAAACTCACGGACGGTCCTCCTGCCTCTGCTTCCTGAGTGCTACGATTATAGTCATGTGCCTCTCACTTATGTACGGTGTTGGGGGCAATGGGCTCACAGCAGCACGCCCCTCTATTGGACACAGCCCTTCTTGCTGAGCCTCTTGCCCGCCCTCCTCCTTACTTCTGAGGCCGTGTTCTCACAGAACCTCGTTTGCTATCTCGGCTAGACTGACTAGCTGGGGAGCCCCTGAAGTCTACTTGTCTCAGCTCTTCCAATGCTGGAGTCACAGGGAGTCGGCTGTCATGCCTAGATTTTTTTCCAGGCAGGGTCTCACTGTATATCCCTGGATGGCCTAGTACTTACCGTGTATACCAACTGGCCTTGAACTCACAGGGATCCACCTGCCTCTGCTTCCCAAGTTCCAGGATTAAGGTGTGGGCCACCACTGTGGCAAATTACCACCTTTCAGTCTTCTTATAAAGAACGCATGCCCTGGGACGGGAGATGTAGCTAGGGCTACCACTTAACTAGCTAGAGACATGAATCATTGCAGAAATAATTGTCAAGTAGTCATTATGTGAGCTGGAGGTAGTATAGAAGCCTTCTAGGAATCGCTGTATCTAGTTAGCAGCTGTTCACTTCTCACTGCAGAGAGGTCAACCTCACTACAGGACATCTGCCCACTCACAGCACAAGGCCGGCCCTGACGTTCGAGGGGTCTCCCTCATGACAGGACATCTGCCCACTCACAGCACAAGGCCGGCCCTGATGTTCCAGGGGTCTCCCTCAAGCATCTCTCTCCTGTGCCCTTAAAACTGAACTTGAGAAATAAAGAGGCCTTTATGAGTTCATCCACAGGATTATAAAAAGGTGACCAACTCACCGAGACTTTTGAGGAAGCCGCACAGTCTTCTGGATGCATCAGTGACACTGAGGTTGAACTTAGCAGCAAAATAAGGCAGAGACTGAGGACACACAGACACAACCAATACTCTGTGCTTTGAGGTGTCACATTTCTGGAAGGAGAAACATTAATGTCACATGTTTAATGGAAAATTCATAGTAAAATAGATTGTTTGTTTGTTTTTTGAGACAGGGTTTCTCTGTGTGGCCCTGGCTGTCCTGGAACTCACTCTGTAGACCAGGCTGGCCTCAAATCCAGAGATGCACCTGCCTCTGCCTCTGCCTCTGCCTCTGCCTCTGCCTCTTGAGTGGTAGAATTAAAGGCATGTGCCACTGTAGCTCAACAAAACATAAAAATTTTAAATTACATTTAAAAAGGAAAGAAAGAGAAAAAGATGTAGGCTATAGAACAAGTTCCAAGACATCCAGGGGCTATACAGAAAAGAGAAACCCTGTCTTAAAAAAACCCACATCCCCCACACACACAAAAAAAAGAAGAAAGCTGGGCAGTGGTGATGATTCCTTTAATCATCAGCACTCACTTGGTAGGCAGAGGCAGGCAGATTTCTGAGTTCAAGGACAGCCAGGGCTACACAGAAACCTTGTCTCAAAATACAAACAAACAAACAAGATGCACGGGAACTTGGTGTGGTGAGTGGTTGTGGACAGGAGACGGAGGGTCAGCATCTATCTCCTTTATGCCTAGGCTTCCAGTGTTGTCTATGTGGCTCCAGGGTGGAGCTTATTATCTGCAGGTGAAATGCAGGGTGACAGGAACAGCTACTACAAATCCCCACAGTCTAATCTAGAAGTCAACTGATAAGCTTTTCCCCAAGAGGCAGAGGCGGGCGGATCCCTGTGAGTTGGAGGCTAGCCTGGTCTACAGAGTTCCAGGACCGCCAGGGCTACACGGAGAAACCCTGTCTGGAAAACCAAATGAAATATAATGCTGCATACAAAATAGACTTGTTAACCAACAGAATTCCAACACACTTGTGGAAGTCAACACTGTGGAACGTAACAATAAAATGTGTGTTTTCCAAAACACCAGTAAATCCCAACACAAGTTGCCAATACAAAAAAAATCAAGGGGCAGGGGCTGGAGAGATGGCTTAGAGACTAAGAGCACTGACTGCTCTTCCAGAGGTCCTGAGTTCAATTCTCAGCAATCACATGGTGACTCACAACCATCTATAATGAGATCTCATGCCTTCTGGTCTGCAGGGGTACAAGCAGGCAGAGCACTGTATACATAATAAATCCTAAAAAAAAAAAAAAAAAAAGGATCGAGGAGCAGCGACACACGGGGCAGATCCTCAAGCACATAGTTGTTAGGAACACTGGATATCTTTCCTTTTAATCATTTATATGTCTGTCTGTCTATGCTAGCCTGTTTGGGTGTTTTTGTTATTTGTTTATTTATTTACTTATTTTTGGTTTTTTGAGACAGAGTTTCTCTGTGTAGTCCTGGCTATCCTAGACTGACTTTGTAGATCAGGCTGGCCTGGTACTCACAGAGATCCGCCTGCCTCTGCCTCCCAAGTGCTGGGATTAAAGGCGTGTGCGCCACCACGCCCAGCTTATGCTAGCTAGTTTTATGTCAACTTGACACAAACTAGAGTAATCTGAAAGGAGGGAACCTCAGTTGAGAAGATGTTTCCATAAGATACAACTGAAGAGCAGCTTCTTAATTAGTGATTGATGGGGGGAGGGGCGGCCCTATTGTGGGCGGTGCCCTCCCTGTGCTGGCGGTCCCGGGTCCAGTAAGAAAGGGGGCTGAGCGAGCCATGAGGAGCGAGCAGGGAAGCGGCACCCCCATGGTCTCTGCATCTGCTCCTGCCTCCAGGTTCCTGCCTTGTTTGAGTTCCTGTCCTGACCTCCCCCTCAATGACGCACCAGTATATAGAAGTGTAAGCCAAGTAAATCCTTTCCTCCCCAACTTGCTTTTAGTTATCAACTGGTCATAAACGCTGGTACCGTGTCGCACCATAGTAATCACAACCCTAACTAGGAGTCGGCCATCCATCCACCCATCTACCTGTACTGAGGGCTGAACCTAGTGCTGGGCTCAGGGCGCGACAAAAGTCCTACTACTGAGCTGTGTCTCTAGTGTTCACTACTCCACTCACTCATTCATAGACAAGGTCTTGTTGAGTTGCCCAGGGTGGTCTTGAACTCACTTTGTAGGCTCACTAGGCAGACTTTGACCTGGCAGCTCTCCTGCCCCAGTTCCCCAGTAGCTGAGCTTACAGGCCTGCGCATCAGCTCCCGCTGCCACCATACCTTATTAAGGTTCAGGACATGGAAGAAATCCTTGGCACTCTGCCGGGAAAGCTGGCCTCCTTCCTCCACAGTCACACAGCTGTCACATGCGAGGCAGTCACTCAGGAATATCTTTGCATCTGCCAACTTATGGAATTCTCCCTTCTATGAAAGAAAATGGTGTTAACATTGCTTCTTTTCCTTTCTGTTTTGGTTTTTCTTTTCTTTTTCTTTTTTAATTTGTATTTTTGGTTTTTCGAAATAGGGTTTCTCCATGTAGCCTTGGCTGTCCTGGGCTCACTTTATAGACCAGGCTGGCCTCAAACTCACAACAATCCACCTGCTCCTGTTACACATGCTTAAGCTTTTTGTTTGTGTGTGTCTCTGTGTGTGTATTCCTTTAAGATATAGTTTTTGTAACTAGGCACAGTGGCCCATGCCTATAATCTCAGCACCGGGGAAGCAGAGGCAGGTAGATCTCCATGAGTCCAAGGCCAGCCTGGTCTACAAAGCAAGTCCAGAGAAACCCTGTCAAAGGAGAAAAAAGAAGAAGAAGAAGAAGAAGAAGAAGAAGAAGAGGAGGAGGAGGAGGAGGAGGAGGAGGAGGAGGAAGAAATACATACATATAGTTCTCAGCTGAGCATGGGTATACACCTTTAATCCCAACACTCCAGAAACAGAGACAAGTGACTTCTGAGTTCAAAGCCAGCCTAGTCTACATAGTAAGCTCCAGGCCAGTCAGCACCATATAGTGAAATCCTGTCTCCAAAATAAGTAAGCAAACAAGCAACATTCCGGGTCCTGGCTGGCTTCCTTCCCACCCTCATCTTCCTTCCTTTCTTGTGCTTCCTGAACTGCTAGACTCTACAGAAGCCCTCTTCTTTTGAGGTGAGAAGCCTTCCACTGCCTGTCACCACTACCTCTAGGGCCCCAAAGCCAGCCCCACGTCTCTGCTATACCCTGGCTATCCAGCTAGGCACTAGAAGCTGAAGCTGTCTTCTAAGTGACTTGGTGGCACACGCCATTAATATTAGGACTCCTAAGGCAGACAAAGGATCACTGATCTCAAGGCCAGCAGGGTCTACATAGTAAGTTCCAAGCCACAGGGATGCATTGTATGACCATCACAAAAAATAAAATAAATAGGAGCTGGGGATGGCTCAGCAGTTAAGAGCACTGGCTGCTCTTCCAGAGGACCCAGGTTTGATTCCCAGTATCCATACAGCGGTTAACAACCACCTGTCACTCCAATGGCAGGGATCAAGCATCCTCTTCTGACGTCAGTGGGCACCAGGCATTATGTAGTGTAGACAGCCACCCAATGTTCCATCATACCTTGAATTCTTACCCTCAGCGCCCAGTCTACCAACTCCTCCTCAGCACCCCTCAGTCTTTAAAAAAAATAAAATGTCTCCACTAAACTGTCAAAATGCTGGTTAGATTGTGTTTGCACTTATCTCACCCTCACCAGGACCCTGGGAGGGAAGGCACCCAGCCCCCCATGACACTGATAAGAAACAGGGCGTCAAAGGGTTGTGGGGTTATTTATTTGTTTGTGTATTTACTTTGGAGGCAGAGTTTTGCTGTGTCATCCAGGCAGGCTTCCCACTCATGGCTTTCTGCCTCTACTTCTCGGGTATATACTAACATGCTACTGGAATTAGGTTTCTGTCCAGAGTCAGGCAACAGAGGGCAGGCATTAGGGTGCAGGCCTGGTGTCTAAAGCACTGGCAGGGCTCCAGGCCCCACTGGCGCTCCCCAAAGGCCTGGTCTCCGACGCACAGCACTGGCACACAGGAAAGCCAGAGCCTTGCCCATCAGATGCATCAGAACTACTAAATATAAGAGGAAAATCCTGCCACCTGCTTCTCCCGTGTTACTAATTCTCCACTTATACAAAGTTTTGTTGTTTTTGGTTTTTACATTGTTTGGTGTTGGGGGGTGGGGCTGAGCATGTGTGTAGAGGTAGAAAGGCAACTTGTGAAAGCTGGTTCTCCCTCCTGTCACCTATGTGTTCATGTCACCCTATGTCACATATGGATTCTGGGGATCAAACGGACATCTTGAGACTTGGTGGCAAGTGTCTTTACCAGCTGAGCTTTCTAACCAGCTCTAAAATCAATTGCTTGTTTGTGACTGAGCTCAGGGCTCCAGGCTAGCTAGCCAAGCCCTTGATGGGTTGACTTAAAACCTTGGCCTTCAGTTATTTTTTGAGACAAGGTCTCCTTATATAGCTTAGGCTGGCCTCAAACTGGGACTCCAGAGGTGTGCCACCATTCCTGACTGGTCCTAGTATTCTCTACAAGATGGTGAATGCAGGGCGCATGCAGAGGCAAATGCCTCTTGAGAGCATGAATGAGGTAGGTATGAACCTCAGTTCAGAGCGTGACAAGGAAGCACAAACAGGCATCACTGCTGGCTGAAAGAAGAACCGCAGCCATTTCCACGGCAAGCTTAAAGGCTCATGAGACCTGCCTTTCAAGTCTTTTCACACATTACAGGGTGTAAATCCCTTGCATGTTATAAGATACTGGTCCCAGCACAGCACCATGATGTCCCTATTTCTCACGTAGCCTGGTGTGTTTGAGAAGACCCGAGACTGCCCTGCTCGTGGCCTTACCGCCTTTTGCTTCAGGCTCAGAGCAGTGAGGTGCAAGGTGACATGGGATCCTGACAGGAGGAGGCACAGCAGCGGCCACTCCATGTGCTCTAGGCTGACACGGAAGCGAGACGCTTACTTACCTCTTCCTTCTGCTGGGCTGGACTTGATGTGGCAGTGGGCACATTCTCCTGGTCATCAGTCTTTGATTTTTTGCTACATTCCTTTAAAAAAAAGGGGGGGGGGAAGGGAAAATTATTTTTCTTTTTTTTTTATTTATTTATTTATTTATTTATTGAGATCAGGTCTCTCTACACAGTCCTGACTGTCCGGGCTGACCTCAAATTCAGAGATCCTCCTGCCTCTGCCTCCTGATTGCTGGGATCATAGGTGTGTATCACCAAGCTCAGCCAAGGATACGTTAATGTGATTCTCTCTGTTACCAAGAACCAAAACATACCCCGCGCAGCCAATCTTATTTCTAGAACCCCTTTCTACAGAAATACCATCATCCCTACTTAAGGAAGGACACACACACACACACACACACACACACACACACACACACACACACCCCTCCACTTGTATTGTTTGCGATAACTAAGAAGTGATACGGCCCTGATGGGTATGCGAACGCTTAGATGTGGCTATTACACAAGATGACAGGTGAACAACTTATGGGGTATTTACATATGATACAATTTCTGCAAAAACAGGATTCCTGCACAGGCATCGCATGGTCATCACCATGTGTACGCAGGTGCGGTGGTTGTCAGTCACTTCAGTCACCAAGCGAGCAGGAAAGGAGGGCCTGCCCTTATTTCCTTCTCCACTTGCTTTCACTGAAGTTTCACTGGAGTTGTTTTAGCGTGAGAGCCACTCTGAGCATTTCTGATCACTTCTTTAATCGTTCACTTCCACAGCAGGGCGCCAGGACTAAGAGGAGGCGCCACACAGCAGCGTCCAGGGCAAGTCCCGGCGGCGCGCGGGCCCGCAGTGGACCTCGGCCAGCTCGCCGCCCACTCCTCCTCGGCAGACAGGTGATGGCTGTCAGAGGCTGACACACCGCGGAGAGGACGGCGCACCGGGCGCTGCCCGACCCTCACAGTCCACTCGCCGCCATCCCGCCCCGAGCCCCGCCGCCGGACGCCGCACCCACCTTCCGCGTGCAGTGCTCACACTTCATCTGGAGCGGGACTGGCAGGAGGCCGGCGCGCCTCGGCGGAGAGGAAGGAGAAGACCGGAACACACCGCCGCCTGCCGCCCGCTGGCGTCCCGCGACCCTTTGTTGTCTTCGTCCGCTGTGGCCCCGCCCCCCATGAACTGGGGTAGACCAATCAGAGAGCCGAAACAAGATGAGCCACACCCCTGAGCCAATGACTAGGGCGCGAGGCTCCGACGGCACGCTCGCCGCGCCTCCTCCGCCTGAGCCAATGAGAGGGCCAGGAGGTGGCAGGTCCCTCCCAGGAGCCAATCAGGGGTTGGGGGTGGAGCTTGTCCTTGGGCTGGAAGCTGCCCGGAGAGGGCACGTCCTCCGGTCAGTTCCTGCCCGGTGGCGGTCTGGTCCCGTAGGCGGCCGAGGTGGTGTGCGAGGCAGGAAGTGAGCGCTGTCCTAGCGGAGGAGGCCGCGTCCCCGGCCGGCCCAGTCAGGCCAGCGGCAGCAGCTCGGCTCCACTGCAGCCCTGGAGGGCGGAGCCGGCGCCGCCCTCTGCCGCCGCCATGACCATCTAGCGAGGCCTCACGTAGGCAGTTCCGGGCTGTGGGGGGCGGGTGCACGTGGCAGATCTTTTCAGTTCGAGGTCAGTCCGGTCTGCACAGTGCTACACGGAGAAACCCTGTCCACAAACAGAAAACCAAGTAGGATACGTAGGCATGTTGGCGAAGGGTTTTGAGTCTTTTGAGAGTGGTGAGACAAAAGCCAACATGTCCTAAACTGCTATACAGTGAGACCTGTTTCAAAGGCAGACTAAATGCCTCAACCTTTTGTTGTGGCGTTCGAATCCACTGGGGTTTATATATGAGAATAAGATAATGAAAGATACAAGGTGCCAGATATTATGTTATATGAGGTTTATTAAGTGAGCATGGAGAGAGAAGGAAAGGGGAGAGGGGTACCCCCGAGAGAGAGAGAGAGAGACAGACAGACAGACAGACAGACAGGAAGAGCAACAAGAAGAGAAAGTAGAGTAAGAGGGAGTAGAGAGAGACCAGCACTGACATCACAGGTAGGGGGACTGAAGGAGAGCCCTAACACTGGGAAAGACCAACGACTTGGAGTCAATTCAAACTTAGATTAAATGAATTTATTCTTACTGGTCCCAGAGCCAAACAGCATGCTGGGAGGAGGCAAAGGAGGGTTTATAAAGCATATCAAAGAATCCACAGCTGGTCACGGAATTGTTTGTGTCTCCTTCACATTTTATAGTAATAAAAAGGTTGCTTCATCCCAGCCAGCAAAAGGCACTAAATCCCTCACAGCAGGAATGCCATCCCATTGTCACCTGCTGGCTACTAGGATCTCATAGACATTGGCCCTTAAGAGGTGCCGTACTTTAAGAGGTATTATGGGGGAGTTATTTGTAAATTAATGCACCGGGCTCTCCAGAAAGTGTCTCTAATGACTGGGATAGGGCAGTTTATTTCTGGTCAGGCAATAACAGTGCCATCAGGTTAGTGTGTTAAATGGAGTTTGTGTGTGTGAGGGGTCGGGGGTGGGGTTTCTCTGTGTAGCCTTGGCTGTCCTGGACTCTCTCTGTAGACCAGGCTGGCCTCCAACTCACAGAGATCCGTCTGCCTCTGCCTCCTGAGTGCTGGGATTAAAGCGTGCACCACCACCCGACTTTTCAGTATTTCTACAAACTGAGTGTAAGCATCATTAGGGATTTAAGGGAGCTAGGGGGATATGGCTGGCGGTTAAGAGCACTGCTGTTCTTCCAGAGGACTGAGGTTGGTTCCTACCACCCATATGACTGACTGGCTAAGATCCATCCCTAGCTCCAGTTCTGGTGGTCTAGTGCCACTCGCTGGCCTCTGGAGGCAATAGACACACAGTGCATTTGCATACATGCTGGCAAAACACTCATAAAACAAAACAAAAAAATCATTCTGAATTTAAGGCCCAGTGAAATGGTTTAGTATGTAAACTCCTGAAAGTTGTCTTCTCCTTCACTTGCCACTATGAATGCATACATACACACAACATAAATAAATACATTTTTAAGCCACCTTTAATTCCAGCACACAGTGGATCACTGTGAGTTTGAGGCCAGCCTGGTCTACAAAGTGAGTTCGGGACAGCCAGGGCTACACAGAGAGACCCTGTCTCAAAAATCCAAAAAATAAAATAAGTACATTTTAAAATATCATTTTGAGTTTAAATACCTGACTTTTAGTTCACTGAAATTATTCTTAGTAATGTCATGGGTATGGGCCTGAGAAACTCCAGATTCCATCCCTAGAGCCAAAGCATGCTCTACTGCAAAGGCTATTGTGTCTCTCTCTCCTCTCTCTCTCTCTCTCTCTCTTACTCTCTTCTGTATCTTTGGCCGTTTTCCATATATGTACATATAGTGTATGTGTGTGTGTTTGTGTGCACACGGGTGGAAGTTGGTTCTCTCCTACCATCTTGGTTCCAAGGATCAAACTCAGATGAATTTTAGCAACTTAGCCATTCACTGACGCTTTGATTCTCTTGATTAACTGCAAGGTTAGGTACAACTAGGAAAAGGAACTGAAGACAGGAGTCATGAGACAGTCTAATTGGGAAGTTTCTTGTGCTCTACACTTTGAGCTACACGCATGAGTTGTCAGCACATTCCTTTAGTCCTGCCTGTTTATGTAACCAAAAGTGTTTTTTTTTAATATTTATTTATTATTATGTGTACAGTGCTCTGCCTGCACACACACTTACAGTCCAGAAGAGGGCATCAGATCACATTAGAGATGGTTGTGAGCCACTGTGTAGTTGCTGGGAATTGAACTCAGGACCTCTGGAGGAACAGGCAGTGCTCTTACCCTCTGAGCCATCTTTCCAGCCCCCTAAACGTGTTTTTATTCTCAAAATTCATATAGAAGTAGCATGATATCAAGAAAGTTCTACATAAAGTTACCTGTATGATTTCTTTACCACTGGGGAAGACACAACACACACATCTACTCACCCATGACAGACCAAAGTATGGGTATCACCAAAGTACAATTTGGTGAACCAATGAGTTGCACTGGGTTACCCGCAGGAGCAGAGCTGACTCAAAGATAGCTGCCGCACCAAAGCCAACCACAGCCTGGGTGACAGCTCCCAAAGCTGGGGACTGGAGCACACTGCTCCGCCTGCAGGCAGAGTGTCTCCTCTAAGCATTGCTTCCGTTGCCCTAACCCTCTTCCAGGCAGCTGCTGTCTCAGAGCTTCCTTCTGTCTGAGAGAGACTTAGCTTTTGTTGATTATTGCAGCTGGGATAAAGCCTAGAGAATGTGGTCAGTTTCAGGGGCTTCCTGAAGCTATTTTGGGTTGTCTACCTTCAGCTTAAGGAACTTCTGTCAGGATAGAATGTTTCAATAACTGAAACTGTTGTACAATCTGCTAATAAGCATGCACTTTTCTGATAAAGTACTTATATTGGGGGTTAGGGAAATAGCTCAGCAGTTGAGAGCACTGGCTGCTCTTCCACAGACAGGAGTTCAATTCCAAGGCCCCACATGACTGTCTGTAACTCCAGTTCAAGGGAGAGCATGCCGGTAAAACACCAACAGACATAAAATAAAAATAAATTAGAATATATTGTCCTAGCTGGGTGGTGGTGGCACACGCCTTTAATCCCAGCACTCAGGAGGCAGAGGCAGGCGGATCTCCGTGAGTTCGAGGCCAGCCTGGTCTACAAAGTGAGTCCAGGACAGCCAAGGCTACACAGAGAAACCCTGTCTCAAAAAAAAAAAAAAAACCAAAAAGAAAAAAAATAGAATATATTGTCCTATGTACTTGTTATAGCACTATTAACTGGATAATTATCAATAAATTTTGCATAGCCAGCGTCACTTTCTGGGAGGTACAAAAATGTTCAGTCTCATTAAGCATGGAGGCTGGATAAACAATAAAACCCCTTACACTTGACGATGCAGTTTGCTTTCAGTCTACCTCCAGACTCTCAGCTATACTCACAAAGGCACTGGACTTTCGGTATGGCAGGCAAATGCTCTACAATTTTAGCTCACCACATAAGCACTGTGTCAGAGCTCTTCGAGGAAAGGCCTCCTCCGTGGAGGTGTTGCAGCTCTGAGGGCAAAGGCATCCTAGAAGGTGAGGGGACTCTGGCCAGCTTGGTCATGGTGAGCCTGGCTCTGGCAACCTTGTCCTTAACTCCATTCCTCTGTCTTGCTTAAAACAAAACAAATCAAAACACTAGATTACGTTCCTAAAGCTAGCCACCAAGGTCCCTTATTTGGCCACTTCCTCCTCCTGAGGCTGACTGTCGAAGTCCAGCTACCAAAGTACTGAAGTGCAGCAATCAAAGCGTCTTTTGGTTTGCCCAGTCAAAATGCACCACCACGCCTACTCGGTCTGACGCAGCCCTCCCTTTATTCTCTTCTGAAAAGTTGCACCTGCGAGGTCATTTGCTGCTGTCTTCCAGCCTGAGTCAGAAAGCAGCCACCTTGACTTGCCTTCCCTGATTAATAAAGGTGCTCTCTGTGAAAACCGGTGTTTGGGCGTGGTTTGTGCCTAGTCCACGTCCAAAGGGACCGCTTGCTGTGTGGGGTCTCCTAACAGCAGTTGGGAGCCAAGTAATACCACAGAATAACCCAGCACAACAAACCTCACACAAGAGATTTATTGGGAGAGCCCCAAGAAGGTGGCTGTCTCTGCTTGGGCGAGAAGTGGTCTGAGCAGGAGACGGGCTAATACAAAGTGTCTTGAGGAAGGAGTTGCCAGGGATTGTGGGGTTTGTTAGGTCTTCAAAGCCAGAAGTGGGCTTGGACCCTTCACCTACAAGGTACAGGCAGAGGTGTCACCTATAGCAAACCTACTTGGAGAAATAATTTATCACTAGGTGTGTGACCTCCAAAGTTAAGTGATTTAAAGAGTTAACTAGCCGGGTGTGGTGGCGCACACCTTTAATCCCAGCACTCTGGAGGAAGAGGCAGGCGGATCGCTGTGAGTTCGAGGCCAGCCTGCTCTACAAAGGGAGTCCAGGACAGCCAAGGCTACACAGAGAAACCTTGTCTCGAAAAACAAACACTTGTTCCCTTCACAAGGGACATGGTGTTGGTTCCCAGCACCTACATGACAACACTCAGCCATCTGAAGTCCACTCCCAGGGGATCAAACGCCCTCTTCTGATGTCCCCAGGTACTAGGGAAGCATTCGGCCTGGCATGCATGCATACATACATACATACATACATACATGCAAAACATTTACACAGACAAGTCTTTAAAATCGTTTAAAAATGAACTAAAATAAAAATAAAATCTGCCTTTGAGACAGAGTCTCATTTTGTAGACCAAGGTGAGCTGAAACTCCCTGTCCTGCCTCAGCCTCTCTGTTTTTTGTTTGGCTGTTTGTGATACTGTCCAGGTGGTCCTGCCTGTCCTGATGCTGTGTGGTGTCCAACAGAGAAGGCTGCTTGCACATGGTGTAAGCCAATAGAAAGTACTAGGCAGCCAGTGACTACCCGGAGTGTTCTGGGTCCCAGTGTAGCCCCAAGCCTCTTTCAGGGTGAGATTTTAAGGACAAAAGACATATTCTGGGCTGACATACAAGATTGCCAGAAGCTGAACTACAGAAGACAAAAGCTAGGTTAGTGTGGTTAAGTAAATTAGGGTTTCTCTATGTAGTCTTGGCTATTCGGAAACGCAAGAGATCTGCCTGCCTCTGCCTTCTTGAGTGCTGGGATTACAGGCATGTGTCACCACACCAGGCTTCCCCCAGTTTACTTTTGCTTATAAAGCCCAGCCATTTTGGCTACATGCTATCCTAGCCTCTTGGTTCTCTCTGCCCTATTGGTCTTCTGTCTCTCTTTCCTCGTCCTTCCTCACTCTGCCCCTCCCTTTCTCCTCTCTGGCGTTGTCTATTCTGCTGGCCTTGTTCAGCTGAGCGCTGCCACGGGCCTCTGGCTGTGCTTTCCCACCCCTCTACAATAAAAACTTCCTAAACCACACTTGGAGCCTAGGAGCAGGCACGCCCTCATTTTCATTTACTGTGCATGTTTGTTAGACTGACTTCAGGCACCTTAGGAGGCTCCTGAGTATAACCTCTCATTGTTTCCTTAAAATTCAGATCCATCTGGGAGGTCGTGGCACACGCCTTTAATTCCAGCAAGCAGGAGGCAGAGGCAGGCGGATCTGAGTTCCAAGACATCCAGGGCTACACAGAGAAACCTTGTCTCAAAAAAACAAAAAACAAAAAACAAAACAAAAACTCAAACAAAAAAACTCACCAGGCATGGTGGCGCATGCCTTTAATCCCAGCACTTGGGAGGCGGAGGCAGATGGATCACTGAGTTCAAGGCCAGCCTGGTCTACAGAGTGACTCCAGGATAGCCAAGGCTAACACAGAGAGACCCTGTCTCGAAAAACCAAAAACACAAAAACAAAAACAAAAATTCACCGGGCATGGTGGCATATGCCTTTAATCCCAGCATTCGGGCAGGCCAGGTGGTTCGATGTGAGCTCGAGGCCAGCCTGGTCTACAAAGTGAGTCCGGGACAGCCAAGGCTACACTGAGAAACCCTGTCTCGGAAAACAAAAACCCAACAAAACAAGGGCTAGAGTGTTGGCTCAGAGATTAAGAGCACTGAGTGCTTTTCCAGAGCACCTGAGTTCAATTCCCAGCACATGGTGGCTCACAACCATCTGTAATGAGATTGGTGCCCTCTTCTGGCGAGCAGGCGTACATGCGGACAGAATACTGTATAAATAATAAATAAATCTATAAAAACCAAAACGACAATTCCCACCCACTCCCTAAAACCAAACAAATCAGATCCACACCTCAGGCTCCTAAACCACGCCCACACACTGCACAGGTAGAACGCCTCCCTGAATGATGTCATCCTTGGCAAGCCAGGAGGTTAAATTCAGGTGTCCCGTGGACCGCCCACCCCCGGGAGGAAGCAGAGGTACAACCCAGACTACGTAACCAGTCTCCACCCCTGGGAAGTCCCTACCCAGCTCTTATCCCGGAAGTCCGCCCGACACAAGTCCGGAAGTTCGAGAGGCTGTTCCCTTGTTCCGTCCCGCTAATTCTGCGCGTCTCTCCGTGCCCATGTAGGTGCGCGCCCCGCGGCTTTTCAGGTTCCGACCCGCTGTGCTTCCCGGTCTCATGTTCGTGCTCTGTGCGCGTAGATTGAGCAAACCCGCGCGTGCACCTCGGAGGAGCGAGCGGAACTGGCCTCTTGAGGAGCTCTGTGGTAATTGAGGCCAGAGGGAGGCGAGTTGTGTGCCTAGCTGGGATTCTTGATGGTGTAGGTTATCCAAGGAGCCACTCGGAACCGGGGGCTTTGGGTGTTAAGTCTCCAGAGTTCCGTTAATTAATGCATTCGGGGCATTGTTAGGTAGTCGGTGTCAGTAGCAGTCAGGGTCTCACAGCTATGACTGTAGACTCATGCACGTTGGCACTTTCAGTTCCCTTTCTTGGTGGAAAGGGGTTTCTGGAAGTTTCCGGCAAGGTGCCGGAAACCGGGGAGTTGTGGGGGAGATAATGTAACAACTTCAAGAGGAGGGTTCGGAAGTGAGACCAACACTGAGCCTGTGGGCTATAGCCCTGGTGCCCATGTGTATAATTGCGAGCGGGGGTGGTCTCAGGAGAAAGGGGCTGGGGGTCAGCTGTGGATCTTCCCCTTGGCCGCCTGTGATTTCAGGTTTCAGCTGTGTTTTCCCAAGCCCGGTCAGCTGTGCAGTGGAGCCCAGGGTCCAGGGATGTACATGCAGGTGGAGACACGCACCAGCACCCGCCTCCATCTGAAGAGGGCTCCAGGCATCCGGTCTTGGTCCCTACTGGTTGGTAAGGCTTCCCAATACAAATCTAAAAAGTGATGTAAACAGCTTCGTTGCGTTCTATTAGCCAGATTCTCAATTCAAGGCCTTGACAAAGCATGTTTCATTAACCCTCGGTGTGCCTTTTCTTTCAGAAGACATGCAGCCTTGCATGCTAGGCAACCTTTCTCAACACTGAGATAAACACCCAGCCTATCTGCCTTTCTTGAATCACTGTAGTTGTCCTTCCATGTGGCAGGTGACCATGGGTTCACACGCTTCCTCTTGATAGACCGCTGCCCATCAGAAGGCTGTTGCATGTCCGGGCCAGCTGCACCTGTTGGCTGGGCTGTACAGGGTTGAGGGGAAGCACTAGCTGTGACTTAGTCTGCCCTCACGGTCTACACATGACCTGCGTGTTGAGCTGTGTTTTGTTGTCATTCTCATCCCTCACCATGTGCAGACAATGCCTACATCAGGGCCATCTGTACATTTCAAATGAAAATGGCGAATGCCATGGATAGCGTATCCTGCTTTTTATTTAATTTACTTTTATTCTTAAATTATGTGTATCTAGAGCCGGGCATGGTGGCACACATCTTTAATCCCAGCACTCAAGGAGGCAGGCGGATCCAGCCTGATCTACAAAGTGTCCAGGACAGCCAGCACTCTGCGTAACAGGGAAACCTTGTCTCAAAAAACTGAAATGAATAAATAAAATATGCATTTATGTGTGTCTTTTGGCCTGTGGAGCCCAAAAGAGCATTAGATCTCATGGAGCTGAAGTTACAGCCTGAACTGGGTCCTCTAAAAAAGTAATATATACGCTTAACCAATAGGCTATCTTCCCAGTCCCCTTGTCCTTTGTTGTTGTTGTTGTTTTTCGAGACAGGGTTTCTCTGTGTAGCCCTGTCTTCGACTCACTTTGTAGACCAGGCTGGCCTCAAACTCACAGCGACCCACCTGCCTCTGCCTCCCGAGTGCTGGGATTAAAGGTGTGCACCACCATGCCCAGCTGCCTTCCATTTTAAAATAAACTTCTTGGCTGTTGCACCAACTGTGTAACAGGTAGCCTCTGCCTGTTGCCCCATGAGCCAGGCCTGCTTGCTGGCTCCCTTAGCTGGCTAACACGGTACACTCCTCTCTCTACAGGGATACTGTCCACTGGCTTGGCTGCTGCCTACTACAGTGGAGGTAAAGTATGCTACCCCTCAACTCCTTGCACTTGGAGATGAACAAAATCCAGTGACCTGTAAGCAGTCTTGGTGCGTGTGGCCTTTGGGGTAGCCTCTGCCTTGCCTCGTGTAGGAGATGAGCCCAGCCCGTGTCTTGCATCTTAAGTCTCTTCCTGCGTTATAAAGTCCTCTTGCCTGCCACCTTGCTACAGGGAGGAGTCATATGTCTCACCCTCCGTGACAAGGCTGTATGGTCTACCCATCTCCTAGGTCGCCTTAGGCAGAGTTTGGGATGCATGTGTCACCACTGACCCAGGCAGGGACAGAAGTACCTTTAACCTGAGCCAAAGGAAAGGCTGGGCTAGGAAGGGCCTCCTGTGGACACATCACTCTGTAGCTAATGGGCTGACACACTATATCTGTTTACAGATAGTCTGGGCTGGAAGCTCTTCTATGTGACAGGCTGCTTGTTTGTGGCTGTACAGAACTTGGAGGACTGGGAGGTAAGATGGCACAGTAGCACCTTTCCCTTCTGGAAGCACCTGCCCCAGTCCCGAGGCACTGGGTCACCTGACTCAGCCCTTCCTCGGTCCTGTCTTGTAACATCCCTGGGCTCATCTAGAAATGACTCACAACTGTCTCACTGGCTCTGCGTGGCATGTTGTGTCTCACCAAGGCTCTGCGTGGCATGTTGTGTCTCCCCATGGCTCTGTGTGGCATGTTCTGTTTTCACCAAGGCTCTGCGTGGCATGTTGTGTCTCACCAAGGCTCTGTGTGGCATGCTGTGTTGTGTTGCGTTGTGTTCGGCAGGCTTGCCTCAGCCTTAGCTCACAGCAGTGCCTTTTCTCTGGGGTTGTTGCAGCGAGTCTGTGTTGTCCTTTGCTGGGTTGGTTGCACAGGACAGGAACCTGAGAGAGCATTCTGCTGCCTCACAGCTGGACCAGCTCCCAGGCCTTGAAGTTGAAGGGTTGGGGCTCCTTCTGATCATCCAGGTCTCACTGCAGGCCTAAAATGGCTGACAGGGGTCAGGAACAGAACCTGAGCCTGGAGCCAGGTGTTGCTTCTGGGGAAGCCCTTTCCTCGGTCTTGGCCTTAGAATCCTTGATGCTGCCTGGCCCAGGCTTCTCATTTTTGCTTAAGGGCTGCACTTACATCCGATCCTTTTGTTCTTTTATACCCAGTACTGAGGGCTGAACCTAGGGAATCACACCTGCTGGGCAAGTGCTCTACCACAGAGCTGGGTTGCCCAGCCTGGCACCCACTCTGTCTGCATTCTCCCATGTGCTCCTTACTCACAGGAGCTCAAGAGGTCAGACACAGGTGTTGCCTCTGGGAAGAGTCCTGAGGCTTTGAGTTTGCACTGGGCATCCTGAGTTGTGCCGTGTAGATGGGGATGGGCCTCTCCCTGGAGCTGTGTGGTTAGTGTGCATTGGTTTGCAGGAGGCCATTTTCAACAAGAGCACTGGGAAGGTCATCTTGAAAACATTCAGCCTCTACAAGAAGCTGCTGACTCTTCTCAGAGCGGGCCACGACCAAGGTAAGATGTGGGGAGCTGCAGTTGGGTGAAGGCTTGGGTCCAAGTTCTCCGGCTCAGGGAATGAGGGTCCCCAGGCCTATCCTGGCTTGCAGTGTTGGATCCAAGCAGAGGCCTCATCTTGCATACTTCAGGACTCAGCCTGCCAGGCAGGATGGAGGCTCCTCAGCAGCTCGCTTAGGTTGGGTGAGGGTGGTAGGAGTGGGCCACTGTGCCGGGCAGACTAGAACAGAGCCATTCTGGTCTTCAGGAACCACTTGGCGTCTCTCAGGCCCAGGTCCTGAACCTGATTCCTGTCAGTCATGCTAGCCCTGCAGTGAAGATGGTTGGGAGACCTCCAATCCTTGAACTTCTAGGCTTGGTAACTAGCCAAGCTGTGAAGTAGCAGATTCTCACAGGTCTCTTCCCCCACGTGTCCAGTGCACCTGTTACACTGCATTACAAACGTGCAAATAACTATGCGTTCGCAGGCCCTTCCGTAGGCTTTTTAACATGAGGAGTTAAGCCCCAAGGGTTCAGGCCTCTAACTTGCTGGAGTGCCAGCAATGGACAGCTTAATGTGGAATAGGTGAAATCAAGAGCTGGCTTGTGGGCATCTGGGAGCCGGTCCCCACAGGTACTATGCCACAGGGCCTACCCTGTGTCACTGTGGCCGTGAGAAGAGATAGGTTTTCCAGTGGTTCTTCAGAAAGCAGCATCAGCCGTGTATTACTTAGGCACTGATTTTCCTGTGCAAAGAAATGGCAGGGCTGTCCCACTTGACCTAGACAGGTTTTCCAGCCTTAGGTAAAAATGAGGCAAAAAGGACATGTGATGGCAGCGTGGGCTTAGTTACGACTGCCAGCTTCTTCTGCGGGAAACTGCAGGTGTGGTGGGCCTCTTGAGTGCTTCCTTATCCAGAAGGTATTCTGGATCCACAGTCCAGAATGTGGAACAGCAAGTGCGTGTGCCACTAATGCCACTCCTGCTGTTGAGCAGGCTGGCCTCCAGCTTAGGGTGCGACATAGGGGCCACGGCTCATCTGTAAACCCCTGTCCCCAGTGGTGGTGCTGTTGAAGGACATCCAGGACGTGAACGTGGAGGAGGAGAAGGTCCGTTACTTCGGGAAGGGCTACACTGTGGTACTCCGGTTTGCAACAGGATTCTCTCATCCCCTTACTCAGAGTGCGGTCATGGGCCGACGCAGGTAAGGCCGGGAAACTCCTTAGTGTCTCTCAGGGCAACAGGGGAGAAGCTGAACATTCACAGGCAGGATCTGGGGCTGTGGGAAGGATGCGTGTGCTCAGGAGCAGCTTTGCCGTGGCCGTCTGTAGGGGAACCATCAGAAGAGAGCTGGGGCCTGTTGAGAGGAGGACTGAGGCCCATCTGGGAGACCCTGGGGTTGCTGTAGGTGTTCTGTGAGGGTGAGACAGTGTGGGTCTCTTGTGGTGTGCTGTGGAGCTGCACCGTTTGCTGAGGTGACCTGCTCTCTTGATGACCTAGTGATGTGGAAGCCATCGCCAGACTCATCACTAGCTTCCTGGAGCTGCACCGCCTGGAGAGCCCCTCTGAACGGTCACAAAGCAGCGACAGTGAGCCTGATGGTCCTGGTGGCCAGAGCTGACGGCGCAGAATGGCTGCTGGCAGATGTCACCCACTCCTGACACGTCTCCAACTGACTTGCCAATTATCAGGCTACAAGCAGATTCTGGACACCTGCCTGTGACTCCCTGGGCCATTCTAGTGTGGACCACCTGCCTTTTTTACTTACGCTTCTACGCTTTGCAGAACCACGGGCTGGACCCCCTCCACAACACAGAAAGACTGCATCTATCAGGACAGCCAGGGGAGGGCAGAACCACGGCTGGACCTCCTCCACAATGCAGAAAGGCTGCATCTATCAGGACAGCCAGGGGGAGGCAGGGTCTCAGAAATTAGTGCCTTCCCCAGAGTCAGAACGCAGCCCTGCCTCGGGCAGCCTAGCCTGGTCCGAGTAAGCTCACCCACGGGCAATCCGAAGCGTAAGATGCCAGGCTTCTTTCAGCACAGACCTAGTGCCTGCCTTCAAGAGGCCTTGCCACTGCAGGCCACTCACTCCAGGCTACACTCCATGGTGACAGTGAGACACACACATGCATGTGAGGAGGGCACATGTGTTGCTGTAAATCCTGACGTCTCTCCCTGGCCATCCCTCAAGCTGGACATCGACAGTGGTCAGGGGCTTCCTTGCAGGCAGCTCTGGGTGCCTGGGTGCTGCCGACTGCCCTGCTTGTCTGAGACCCCAGCAGTGTAGCACAGCTGTCAGGGATAGAAGGCTCCCCACCTCAGCCTGGGAAGAAGCTGCTTGTGGAAGAAAAGACGCCTCTTTACACCTGCAGCCTCAGGACCTGGGAGCTCCTGCCTCTCAAGCCTTGAAAAAACCTGAAGAAGACAGGTGTGTGGCACACACCCCTAGACACCCCAGTTTTCAGAAGTGAGGCAGGAAGAAAGCTCAGGGCCAGCCTAGGCCACTGCCTGGTACGAGCCACTGATGGCCCTTCTCTGTTCTAGTTTTCTTCTGAGTGGACTCAAGTCCCTCAAAAGTACAGTGTTCACTAAGTTCCCAGCTCGGCTTCCAGGCCTCAGTGGTGTGGACCTCTGGTCTATACACAGCCCCGCCACGGCTGCATACCTATGCCTGGCCAGGTAGAACTGGGAAACTGAAGAGTTATATAGACAAAGAAGTCAAGGCCGCCTTGAGGCCATCGTACCCACACTGGGTGGTTAGGCCAGAACCTTGAGTACATCTTCTCTGAAGTGACTGTCACCAGTCCTTACTTAGGGAACGTGCTTCCTTGAACATGCCAAGAGCTTGTTTTGTTTTCTGAGACAGGGTTTTCTCTGTGTAACTGTGGCTGTCCTGGAGCTCACTCTGTAGACCAGGCTAGCCCCGAACTCACATAGATCCACCTGCCTGTGCCTCCTGAGTGCTGGGATTACGGGTGTGCACCACCACCTCCCAACTGCCAAAGTGAGCTTTAAAAATGGCCAAGTTAAAGACATCCCCCCGCCGCTCCCCCCACCCCCCCCCACCCCCCCCCACCCCCGCAATGAAAGTGTGACGCATAGTTTGTTCGTCTTGGCTTGTTACCAACAGACTCGTAAGGTTCTTTAGACAAGGGAGAAGTCTGTCTCTTGCATACTATCACATCCCCTTCCTATGCTGCCCAGCGCTGGGACTCACTCCTGGGTGAAGGAACAAGACACTCTGTAAGCTAGGGTGCTGGTAAACAGCTCATTCAAGTTTCTGTTGTGGGACTTCTGCTTCTACTGGTCTTTTTATTTCAGAATTCATAAAGCTCTACATGCAGACTGCAAATGTGCCTTTTTCTGGTGTCTGCTCTGCCCAAGGCTACTGTTTATACAGTTTGGGAGCCTATCCACACAGGTGTCCAGGGCGCAGCGGGAAGAGCACAGGCCCCACAGGGCTGGGCCACTGGGGGCAGAAATGCTGATGCTGTCCAGGTTATACAGGGCTCCAGCCCCTCAGGGGTTCTGACCTGTGTCCCAGCCTGGGCTGGTGGCCGGTGGCGGTGGGGCAGCCACCTCACCCAAGTCCTGCAGAAGACTCTGCAGCCGCTGCATGCTTGGGAGCACGTTCTCCTCCAGCCACTCCTCGATGGTGTCCGGGTGGAAGGCCAGCTGCAGGGCGGCCTCCAACCGCTGCACAAGGCTGCTCCACCTGTTCAGAAGGCTGAACAGCAGCCATGGTTTGACTTGATGGGGGCTCCTGCTAAGACTCCAGTTTACATAGCTACACTCACATTCTCAGCCCCTTGAGCCAGGATGTTCCATGCCCCAGTTTAACACTGAGATAAAAATAAGTGGGTGACTGGTCACTTTTTTTTTTCTGGTTTTTTTGAGACAGAGTTTGTCTATGTAGCCTTGGCTATAGACCAGGCTGGCCTCCAACTCACAGCAATCCACCTGCCTCTTGCCTCCTAAGTGCTGGAATTAAAGCCGTGTGCCACCACTGCCTGCCGACTGGTCATATTTTAACAATCAAAACGATACCACTGCCTGGCAGTTTTTCTCACAGCCATGAACTGGTCATGCTGTTGGCAGCACCTTGCATTCAGTGCAGGCTGCCTGGGGCTCCGGCCACAAGGGCACTCTGCCAGGATGCACCAGGGAATGACAGGACAGCAGGGACCCTTGGTTGTCTGATTCCAAAGATGAGCCTTAGGGCACACTGGCCATGTGGTTGCTGCTATCTCAGGCCAGGGATTTTTGCTAACATTAGGGCAGTATTACTGAGCAGTGGCCTGTCCTCTCACCCACGATAACATTAGGGCAGTTTTACTGAGCAGTGGCCTGTCCACTATAACATTAGGGCAGTGTTACTGAGCAGTGGCCTGTCCACTCACCCATGATAACATTAGGGCAGTGTTACTGAGCAGTGGCCTGTCCACTCACCCATGATAACATTAGGGCAGTGTTACTGAGCAGTGGCCTGTCCACTAGAACATTAGGGCAGTGTTACTGGAAAGCCTGTCTTGCTTTAACCCCAATGACCATATGCGTTGCTACTGTTGTGTTCATAAGGGACCGGGTGTCCCGGGGTGGAACCCTGGGAGGACATGAGGATGACAGTGGCAGCTACCTGAGTGCCTCGGGCTGGATGTGCTGGATCATAACTGGGTGGATAAGCTTCCGCCTGCGATGGTAGGGGCTGAACCAGCCAGTGACATACCTGCAGCAAGTCCAGACAGTGGCTGTCAGTAGCCAGGAGTGGCTCGGAGATAACTGCTGGGGAAACTTGAGAATCTGGCAGGGGTTATTACAAGTCTTTCTAGAAAGCCTTTGCCAGGAACAATGCCGGGAGCTTACCGGTTCCTCTCTAGAAGCGTGTCCACAGAGCTGCGCAGGTGGAGGCTAATTTCTGTGACGAGGGCATGGATGTCACTGCCAGGGAAGGAGCCGGCTCCCTCACTGCCAGAGAGTCACACTGAGAACAGTGGTCACCAGAGGGAGGGGTGGGGGAGTGTCAGGGAGGGTGGGATTACCTCACAGCATCTGTTATTTCCAGGCTTGAAACCCCAAGGAGGCGCTCCACTCTCATCTTAACGTCCTCAGCAAAGCCTCCTGAAACATCCCCAGGCAGAAGGGGTCAGGAGGCCTCCCAGCCTCCCTCTGGGAGCTGTGGGCAAAAGGCACAACAGCTTGGGGAGCCCCTTCAGCCCCGCCAGCTACTTTTCACTAGGCATGTGAAGGGTCTTTGTTAAAGATCGCTGGGTGAACCCTTGGCCTCACTACACAGGCCATATGCTGTCCAGGCTCAATCGAGGGCGGAGCAGCCTAGAGCGCCTGGAGACTGATGGAGACCAGAGCAGACACACCTACAAGTCAGCACAAAAGGCTGTAGCATGATGCCACTGACAGAGGGTTCCTAGCTCTGCACTGGGGGGCCTGGGTCAATCCTTAAAAACAGGAAGAGCACGCCCTTAATGCCAGCACTTGGGAGGCAGAGGCAGGTAGACCACTTTGAGCTCGAGGCCAGCCTGGTATACAAATGAGTCTAGGACAGCCAGGGCTACATAGAGAAACTCTGCCTTGAAAAACCAAAGAGGAAAAAAAACAACAAAAACAAAAAACAAACAAAAAAAACCAAAAAAACCAGGAAGAGCTAAAGCCAATACTACTGACATCAGTGCCTCTTCGGTGTGGGTGAGGCTGTTTGTGCGCATTGTTTCCTTGTTTTTCTGCACATTCTAGACAGTTTACAAGGAACAACTGCCAGTAAAAAAGCTAAAATAAGACAACTTGTACATCCTTCCTCTAACCCATAGCTGCCAAATGTGTATATCTGGGCATCCACTGAGAGCTGTTTTATAGTCTAGCTGGGCATGGTCATCTCACTATGGCCCCAGGGCCTATACCTGCTGAGCAGTGCCCATGCTTGCCTTCTGTGGGCAGCTGTTTCCTCACGTCATCTGGTGTATGGGGCACCCAGTTCTGCAGAGTTTGCCTCACATCTCTCAGACACTTACACAGCAAAGAGATCCTTCTACACCTACATCTAAAGCCTGTTTCTTAAATAGGTTTTCTGGATCTGTGGGCACATCCCCTCGAACTTCCTAATCTACTCGAGGCTCAGGCTGAGGGGCTGGGTATATACAGGCAGTCCTGGACCAGTGGTTGTCAAGCCAACACAAGCCTTCCTCAGCCCAGAGAGAACAGAGAAGTCACTGGGGGAAGCTGCTGAGAGTGAGTAGGAGGGCAAGGACTGTTGGCTGGGACATACCATGTACAAGTGACTGTAGACAGGCAGCCAGGGAAGGGATTCCCACAGGGAGCAGCTCACACAGCACAGAGAAGTGGTCGTACCTGTGTCCAGAAACAGTGTCAGCCCCACAGCTCTCAGCTGCCTCGACTTGGGGAGCCCTTTCTTACATTTATGGGAGCCACTGTGGCAGCCTGGCGTATCCTGGCTCAGGGTTTGCAAAGTGGGTTCCTTGTCATGGGGACTCCATATTAGGCTTGTGAGGACGCCCCAGCAGGCAGAAGCCTGTATGGGGAAATGGGCTCTGAGCACTTGGGTCCACTCAGTGTGCCTGAGGTGGAGCTCCTGTAGAGCCTTACCAGCCATTTCCCAGTTCTGGCCTGCATTCTGGAAGCCTTTCTATCCTGTGGCCCAATCCTGTCTAGCCAGCTCATGCTTTCCACCCGCGGCCCCAGGCTAGAGTGGGCATCTGATCCATTCAGTGCTGGGCAGAGAGCCTCCACCTGGCCTGGCCTCCATTCCTTCAGCTCCTCAAGTGTGGCAGACGGAGGCTGACAGAAGGGCCAGGGGCCAGGGTCACATCACTCCCATCAGTTTTCCTTTACCTCTGTGAGTCCCTAGCCACTTTCCAATGCGTAGAAAGGGCTTGACTCACACGGCAATCCACTCTACCAGAATGACAAATGCTTGAGAAGGCTGCAGGAGCCGTCTAGACTCATCTCTGAAGCCAACAGTGGGCAGGCACTGAAGCCATGAGCAACTCCTATAGCCACCTTGACAGCCTCACTTGGCTGAGAACCCTATGAAGACCCCAGAGGGACATCTTTCCAGCTCTTCCTGGTGGCTAGAACCAAAGACGGGCTTCATTCTATTTCCCTAAGGGTGTGACACCCTGACTGATCTGCATGCCTTGCAACACATGAGACAGAGTCACTCACGGCCATGCAGATCAGAGACTAGAGGCCGCCCTCCTCAGTACAGTTACTGAGGCAACCAGAGAGGCATGAAGGGCGTGACTTGGGAAGGCAAGGCCAACAGTTGACAGACAGCAGCTGCTGCCATGCCTGACCTCAAGCCTCTGAGCACTCACCTCTGCCAGCCAGTCAGGATGATTCCTTGCAGGGCATCCACTGGCCCACTGCCTGCCACCTGCAGCCACTGCTCCTGGTTTCTGACGTGATGCTCCACAGGGGTCAGGGCCTGACTAGCCCCTGTGGCCCCCTTGAAGGCACTGGCAGCCCACAACCTCTGGAAGCCACACTCCTGGTACTTTCCCATGAGGGAGACTAGGCAAGAAAGCAAACAGATGAGCAGCTCTCAGAGAGGCCCTGGACGCACGGGCTAACCAGGGCAGCCGAGAGCCATGCCTGTGCTCGCTGAGGAGACCAACCGGTCCCAATGCCTGGGGTTTATCACTCACTAGGGTAAACTCTTCAGGAGGAGCTGGAAAGGACCTGGGAGGATCTGGAGGCAGCAGGGGATCCCATGCCAGGACAGGAGGCTTAGCATAGACTTTCTGTTCCATGCTAGACAGCCAAGCTAATGAGGTGCCTGTTTTCCCAGGCTGAGTAATTCAGGTTATAATGTTAGGAAGGACTGGGAAATAGTCACACAGGCGCATGCACCGTGAGGACTGCATCGTGAGCACCCATACTGACTTTTGCTGTGGACATCCAGGTCAGCTCCGTAGTCCCAGAGCACAGGCTGCACCAGCTGTGGCACCCCAGATGCTGTCAACAGAGCAAGGCCGTGAGCGCGGGAAGGACCACGCACACCACACCCCTTCTTCTTCTTTCTTTCAAGACAGGGTCTCTCTGTGTAGCCTTGGCTGTCTTGGACTCACTTGTAAACCAGGCTGGTCTCGAACTCACAGGGTTCTACCTGCCTCTGCCTCCCGGGTGCTGGTATTAAAGGAGTGCGCCACCACGCCCGGCTCACACCCCTGCTTCTTAGACATATTTAGATACAGGGGTTCACTTTGCTGCCCAGGCTGGCTTTGGACTTCAATCCTCTTGCCTCAGCCTCTTAAGTACTGACAGTACAGTCATGTGCCACTGTGCTCATCTCATCTGGCACAGGGTTCCTCTGTGTAGACCAGGCTGGCCTCAAACTCACAGGGATCCACCTGCCTCTGCCTCCCAAGCGCTGGGACTAAAGTTGTGCACCACCACGCCAGCCACATTCTTTTAACGTTAAAGTGGGAACATAAACTATCTTTTGGGTCTACTGGGTTCTACGTACAGCTTGCAGCTGTGCTAGGTTTTTGGCCACAAACACCAGAACTACAAATGTTTGTAGCTGTTTGCTTTTGTGAGAGACTAAGCTCTTCTCCTAGCTGCTGGCCTTGCGGTCTCAGGGCACTGGAGCAGGTCTCTAATTGACTCTCACTCATCAACATAAAACCTATACTTAGCCTCAGAGTACAGGCACAGCTGGCCCTGGAGCTCTGCAGTGAACCGCAGGGCTCAGTGGCGCTAAGTGAAGTGTGTAAGTGCGGTCTCCAGGCTGGGAAAGGTCCCCTCAGCTCTCATCTCCAAGCGTTGGGCCAGTGTAAACCCTTGGCCCTGGCTACACAGATCGCTTGGGCTAAGCTGTCCCACAGCTCCTGTGGGCCTGCCAGCAGCCACATGTCAGCCCCCATCCACACAGGCCCTGCCAACCTTTTAGCTGTTCCTGGGGGATGTCCCGCAGCATGTCATCCCACACCAAGGGTGTTGTGCCAGGGTGCTGGGCCAGCACGTGGCTGGCTACTGCATGCATGTGGGACAGACACAGTTTCGCGTGGCTGTTCTGTTCCTGCTGTAGCCACTGTTTCGAGGTCTCCCCCTCACCTAAGTAGTAGACCTAGGAGAAGAAACAGGGTGGGATTGCATCTGTTGCCATCCTTCCATCTGTAGGGCACCCACCTGCCCTAAATCCTGGGGGGCTACACATACAGAGGAGCCCGAGAAAGCAGCTCATCTTCCCTGCTCTCCACAGGAGACTCTGCCTTTCTAGACTGGATTCCCTGCTTTCCACAGGAGACTCTGCCTTTCTGGACTGCATTCCCCACTTTCCACAGGAGACTCTGCCTTTCTGGACTGGATTCGCCCAGGGCTGGCTCGGATCACTAAGAAGCAGGACAGCCCCTTTGACTCGCTGCAGAGTGGGTGGGTATGTGACCCACTGTGCCATGTCACCTGCTGACACATGATCATGCTGATGAGCCTTGTCCTGCACTCACAATGGGAGTGAAGAAGGCAACAGGAGGTGTAATTCCATCTGAGCCAGATTGTAATAGGTTGTATTATTATTACTCTTCCTTTTTTATTTTTAAATTTTTATATGCATTGATGTTTTACCTGCATATGTCTGTGAAGGTGTCAGATCTTCTGGAACTGAAGTTATAGACAGTTATAAAGCAGCCATGTGGGTGCTGGGAATTAAATCTAGATCCTCCGGAAGAGCAGCCAATATTGGTAACTGCTGAGCCATCACTCCAACGCCCCCACCCCCCTTTCTTTTTGGAGACAGGATTTCATGTAGCCTAGGCTGGCCTGTAATTCCCTATGCTGTAAAGGCTGCTGGGTTACAGGAGTGTATAATTACACTGTTCAGATTTCCTAATTTTGAGACACCATGGCCCAAGCTGACCTAGAACTCACTAAGTAACCCAGGCTGCTCTCAGATTTGTGGCAATTCTCTCCGCAATGCTCTAAGTGCTAGGATTATAGGCATCAGCCACCATTTCCTTTTAAAAATGGAAACCTCAGGGTTGAATGCCTACAAAGCCAGGCAGAGGCCTTTGTCTCAGAGCCTGCCCAGCCCTGCCCTGGAATCAAGCCGGAGAAGCGGAAGGGTAGAGGCTACCCACTGGGTGCGCAGGAGGACACACCACAGATGTCCCAGAGCAGCACTTGTCCCAACTAGTGCGTCAAGATCCAAACATACAACACCTTCTTCTCAACATCCCAAACTGCTCTCCTTTGGCCACAGAGTCTGGAAGGGTGTGAACTTGCTCATGGCTGGGGTTGGCTGTTCCTGCAAGAGGAGGAGGTAAAGAAGCCTGTCCCCTGGAAGGCAGTGCCATCTGGTACACAGGGCACCTTCCATGGCCTTGGCAAGACTGCCCCGTGCCAGGCGACGCTCTTCTCCAGAGATGTCATCTAGAATGGCTCCCCCAGTAGGCCTGTCTCCTTGGCAATCCTTACCTTTACTCTTTAGGATTCAGACTGTTTCTCCATTTAAAAGAATCCGTCAGGCCTGCATCATGGCACATGCCTATAATCCCCGTGTTTGGCAGGGTGAGGCAGAAGGGTCAAGAGTTCAAACCAGCCTAGGGATGTAATGAAACTATCTCAAAAAAAAAATTTTTTTTTTTAAATTTTTGTTTTTTCAGATAGGGTTTCTCTATGTTATCTTCGCTGTCCTGGACTCCCTTTGTAGACCAGGCTGGCCTCGAACTCACAGTGATCTGCCTGCCTCTGCCTCCTGAGTGCTAGGATTAAAGGCATGCGCCACCATGCCTGGCTATCAAAATCTTTTAATTAAATTAAACCAAAACAAATCAAAAAGACAAAGGGAGCTGGGGAGATTGCTCAGTGTTAAGAGCACTGGAAGCTCTTCCAGAGGATGAAGGTTTGATTGTCAGCACTCACAGAGCAACGCACAGCCATCCGCCACTCCAGGCCTCTTCTGGCCCCTGTGGGCACACCAGGTACATACAGACATGGTACACAGGCACACATGCAGGCAAAGCACCCAGACACATAAAATAAATCATACATAGAAAAAAGAAAGGAGAAAAGGGAGAAGCGATGCCTCGCACAGGGTGGCTCTGAAGCACAGAGGCTGCACACACTCACCTCATCGCAGCCGATGTGGAGCCACCGGACATCCCTGTGGAGCTGGAGGATTTGGTCGATCATGGCTTGTACCAGCGCCAGGGACTCAGCCTCGTGAGGGTTGAGGGTGTTGGGGAAGAGCGCCACTTCACGGAGATGGGAAAATGCTGCATGCTTTAGCACAAACTATGGACAGAAGGGCAGAGAGGGAAGGAAGCTGGGCCCCTTGGCATGTCCTTGGCAAGAGTCCATGCTCTGCTTGTTGAGATAGGACTTTCTTTGTAGACCAGGCTGGCCTCGAACTCAGAGATCCACCTATCTGTGCCTCCTGAGTGCTGGGATTAAAGGCGTGTGCCACCATGTTGGCCAGAGTCTATGCTTTTGCTGCTTAATCTGATGGTGTGCCTGAGAGGCAAGTGGGTGGCCTGCAGAGTTACTCCTAGCTCTTCCAGACTCTGCCTGAGCTGGGCTCTGAACCCTCCCCCCAGCCAGTTCCTCAGCAGCTCCCTTCCCCTTCTCCCTCCCCTCCTTGCTCTCTCTCCCTGTTCCCCCCCCCCCGCCCCCCAATTTCTGTGGTGTTGGGACTTTAACTTGGGGCCTTGCACATGCTAAGTAAATTATCTTCCACTAAGCTAGATCTCCAGCTTCATCTCCTTACTTGCATGGGTGTTTTGTTTTGTTAGGGTCAGGGTTAGGGGTCTGTGCACCACATGCATCTAGAGCCCATGGAGGCCAGAAGGAGGGCATTAGATCCCTTGGAGCTGACGGCTCTAAGCTGCCTTGTGGAATCAAACGTGGGTTCTCTGAAGGAACACGGGTGCTCTGAACAGCTCTGGAGGAGGGAATGCAGCTGCAACGGACAGGCTGTTAAAGCAACACCGTGTTTGCTTCTCAGTTGTGTGTCTTACATAGGAGAACAATTTCAGTCCCGGTAAAAAGATACAAGCTGAAAACAGAAGGCTTCCATCCCTCCGTCCCTTCCTAGTGAAGCTGCCCTGACCAAGACTTGTGTTCTCTGGCTGCTTACAGGCTGGTGCTTCTGAGAAGAGGGGTTCAGGCAGCCATGAGCTGTGCCTGTCAGGCCCTTGCTCCTCACTGGAGCCCAAGCGCAATCTCTGAGGCTCCCTCCCACTCACCTCCATGTGTCCAAATGTCTGCACCAAGGGAACAACTTCCAGCTCGCTGAGTCTGGCCAGGCGCAGGATCTCTGTCACTTCAGAGGGGCTTGGGTGTAAGAGCAGCAGAGGCTTGGGTCAGCTGCTTGGCATGTTTGCCAGCCCAGCCCAGCCCTTTCTTACCCCTCTGCATCTTGTATGAACTGGCCAGAGTCACCTGTACAACAGGGGTTGGCAGACTGGCCCAAGGGCTAACTTATTCCTCAGCTGCTTCTGTATAGCCCTTACCTAAGAAAGGGTCCCGTCACCACCCCCCCTCCCCCTTTGAGACTTTAAAAGACAAGCAGATATTCACTGTTTAGAAAACAGCACAGCAGCTGGGTGGTGGTGGGGCACGCCTTTAATCCCATCCCAGCACTCAGGTAGGTCTCTGAGTTTGGGACAGCCTGGTCTACAAAGAGAGTCCAGGACAATCAAGGCTATGCAGGGAAACCCTGTCTAGAAAGACCAAAAACAGCTGGGCGGTGGTGGCGCACGCCTTTAATCCTAGCACTTGGGAGGCAGAGGCTGGTGGATCGCTGTGGAGTTCAAGGCCAGCCTGGACTACAAAGTGAGTCTAGGACAGCTAAGGCTACACAGAGAAACCCAGTCTTGAAAAACCAAAAAAAAAAAAAAAAAAAGAAAAGAAAAGAAAAAAAAAAGAAAAACCAAAAACAACAAAAAAAAGTTTCCCGATTACCTTTTAAGTACATGTTTTTCTGCATATGTGTGTGTACTGAGTGCAGGAGCCTAAGGAGCGTAGAAGAGGGTATTGGTTCCCTCAGACCTAGAGCTGCGGGTGGTTGTGAGCCACCACATGAGTACCGGGGGGGAAAAACCTAGATCCTCTGTAAAAGCAGTAAGTGTTCCTAAACACACACCTGTAATCCCCACACTCGGAGAGGTGGAGGCAGGCAGATCTCTGAGTTTGAGGCTAGCTTGGTCTACAAAGTGAGTCTAGGACAGCCAAGGTTACACAGAGAAACCCTGCCTCGAAAAACCAAAAACCAAAAACCCCCCAAAACCCTCAAAACTCAGTTACATCATATTAACATGTTTTTATTTTAATCCCAGGTGTGGGATATGGGGCTGCTTCAGATTGTGCACAGCGGCAGACTATTTGCCTCATGTGTGCTCTGACAGTTTAGTTCTGGGGACTCTAGAGAGGGTATAAAAAGACCAGAGCCCCAGGAGAGGAGGTGCAGCTGTTCCTCCTGAGAACACAGACAGGAAGAAGTTACAGATATCCCAACAAGACGTAGACTGGACGTGCCCCAGGAACCTGACGCCCCTAATTAGCAGGAAGTCGTCTGGAAGATCTCAATGGCCCCTCTCCCACTAACCTGTCTCTCCTGCCTGGTGTTGGAAGAGAATGGGGGGGGGAGAAGGTGGTAGATAAAAGAACCCAAATAAAGTAACATAGAAAGCATGTCTACAAAAGACATCACTCCATGTTTATGAGAGGTCGGAAGACAGTATTGGATCCCCTGGAACTGGAGTTACAGGCAGTTGTGAGGCACCATGTAGAAGCTGAGAATTGAACCTGGGTCCTCGGGAAAAGCATTCAGTGCTTTTAACACCTAAGCCATCTCTCCAGCCCATTGCTTTTTTCATAATGTGTTTTAGGTTTGCTTTTTGTTTGTTTGTATTTTGAGACAGGGTTTCTCTGTGTAGCCCTGGCTGTCCTGGAACTGGCTCTGTGTACTAGATTGGCCTCAAACTCGGAGATCTATCTGGGATTAAAGGCATGAACCACTACAGCCAGGATTTTGTTTTGTTTTGAGGTAGGGTTTCTCTGTGTAGCCTTGGCTGTCCTGGACTCTGTAGACCAGGCTGGCCTCCAATTCACAGAGATCCGCCTGCCTCTGCCTGAATACTGGGATTCAAGTGTGCGCCACCACCTCCAGCAGTTTGTATCTGAGACAGGATTTCAATTCACAGTCTAAAATGGCCTTCAACTATCAACAACCACTCTGCCTCCCCAGTGCTTGGGTTATAGGTGTGAGTCACCACATGTGGCTATGTGTTTTAATTTTGTCACCAACCCATATAAACAAAGACACTGAGAAAAGGGAAAAAGACAGGGGGAGTATAAAATGTGAGGCTGCAATCCCCCAGCCCTCCCTGTTGGAGGCCCCTGCCTGCCACGCGGTGTCCTCTGCCAGCTCTGATACCTGTATGCATGCTTGGCCCTCAGCAGCCTCAGGTGGCCCTCATAGGGAAACGTGTCTTCATACTCAATGAGGAGGCCATTTGCACCAAGTGCATGGAACAAGGGGAAAACCTGCAGGGACAAAGAGGGTGTTGGGAACGGTGGGATCCGAACGTCAAACGGCTTAGACAGAGTGTGCACTTTCTCCTTCCTGGGTTTGGAGAGGAATCTGAACTGATAACCATAGTTCTCTCTGGTAGACCTTTATTATTATTATTATTATTATTTTTTTTTTTTTTGGTTTTCCGAGACAGGGTTTCTCTGTGTAGCCTTGGCCATCCTGGACTCACTCTGTAGACCAGGCTGGCCTCGAACTCACAGCGATCCACCTGCCTCTGCCTCCCGAGTGCTGGGATTAAGGCGTGCGCCGCTGCCGCCACCACCACACCCAGCTAACTTTTCTTTTAAAATATGGAACGCTTCATGAATTTGCGTGTCATCCTTGCAGAGGGGCCATGCTAGTCTTCTCTGGATTGTTCCAATTTTTGTGTATGTGCTGCCCAAGCGAGCACACTAACTTCTCTTTTCATCTGGAATACTGTAAAGCAAATCCAAAGCATCATTTCACTTGTAAATACTTCAATTTATATTTCAAATGGTTTGCTACAAATTTAAAAGACAATAACCATGCTCCTAACCCCACCAAGCCAATCAATAACAGCCCATAATACTGCTCATTCTCACATTTTCCTGCTTCAAAAAGCAGTGGCTTGGGCCAGATTTATACATTTTTAAGTAAGTTTTTTGTTTGTTTGTTTGTATGTGTTAATGTGTGGTCATATATGAGTAGGCCAGAAGTCTACCCCACACATGCTGAGGTTACAGGTGTAAGCCATCCCCTGGCCCCTGGGACAGATAACATTTTTACAAACATTGAGAGAGAGAGAGAGAGAGAGAGAGAGAGAGAGAGAGAGAGAGAGAGAGTGTGTGTGTGTGTGTGTGTGTGTGTGTGTGTGTAGGGGGAATGCTGCCTATGTAAAGGTCAGAGAATTTGGGAAGTGATTCTCTTCTCTGTGTAGGATCTAGGATCAGACTCACACCGGCTGGTATTTAGTACCTGTATCCACTGACCCATCGTCTCACTGGGGGGCAGATTCCTAAAGCATTGGTTTTTGAGTCAGGGTATCACACTGCACTCCAGGCTGGCCTAGAACTATGTCACCCATACTTGCCTCCTCCTGTACCAGCCTCTGATATCCCAGGGTGACTCTTCCCAAGGCTGTGCTGCCCTGAGTTACTGCAGCTAGTAGTCATGATGGTTACTAAGTGATATCTCTCCTTTTTCCTTCCCTATTTCCTCCTCCCCTTTTTTTGGCAAAAGGGGTGTGTGTCACAAAGGGGTGGTCACATAGTAAAACCTGGCCTCAAGGTCACTGTTAGTGGAAGGATGACCTTGAATTCCTGTCTTTCTGCCTCTGCCTCCCAAGTGCTAGGATCTGGTCTAAGTCATAAACTAGTTTTTAAGAAGTATTTGTATTTATCTTATGTAGAATTTGTTCCTATAATGCTTGCTTTTGTTTCTTGGGGCATCTTCTCCTTCACAGGTGCCCCTGCTGACTTAGGGATGGTGTGGTCCTTTCAGTGAGGACCATCTACGATATGGCAGGGGGTGATCATATGGCTTAATCCTACACGGGCTTTGTAAGTGCATCTCAGTGCTTTGCTCACTTGGGCATGTTCAGTGACCAGATAGTCCTTAAGCTCATCGCTGATGTCATTTTTTTTTTTTTTTAGCCAGGGTCTTACATAGCCTAGGCTGACCTTGAACTTGCTATGTAGATCAGAGGTCCCCACAAAGGCTAAGGAGCATTGGATCCTCTGGACCTGGAGTTACAGGCAATTGTGAGCCACCTAATATGGTGCTCGGAACTGAGTACTGGTTCTTGACAAGAGCAGTAAGTACTCGAAACCTCTGAACCGTTCCTTTGGTTGACTTCTGAATAAGCGGGTTTTTTTTTTTTTTTGGTTTTGTTTTATTTTGTTTGTTTGTTTTTTGAGACAAGGTTTCTCTGTGTAGCCTTGGCTGTCCTGGACTGTGTAGACCAGGCTGGCCTCAAACTCACAGCGATCTGCCTGCCTCTGCCTCCCGAGCGCTGGGATTAAAGGTGTGCGCCACCACGCCCGGCTGACATGACACTCTTGATTTATGGTTTTGTTGAGTTTTCTAGGCCAAATGACTATTTTCACAAGTCGTCTCAGGCTGCTTACAGGACGAGTGCATGCTTTTTAGCCACTTACTTCCAATACCGAGCTCTCTATGCTACTCACCTCACCTCTGAACTGTCCTCCTCGGTTTACTCTGGAGTTTGGCAGGGAGCAATTTCATATCCTTTTGTCTAATTATCCCATTTCCAAGTCTTGTTTCTGATTCTTACAGCTCTTTCCTAGAAATCCTGAATCTCACCTGAGGACCCCGGTACTGCACAGTCTGCCACACCTCGTTGTTGTTACGCCATGAATACTACCCTCCTTTTCTGCAGTGTCCTTCTATGTTCAGAGGAGTTTAACTCCAGTCCCTACATATGAGGTACTGAGGTGCTGCAGGTGGAACGCAGGGCTTCATACATGTTGGGCAGGCACTCGCTGTACAGCTCAAGTTTATGTCCTGCTGTTCCCGCTCGTGTTTAGGATCAGGTACCTGTAGGGATGGAGATGGGCCTCTGACCAGGCTACTGTTGCCGTGGGCATCAGTCCCTCCAGCCACGGTCACTCCTGAGGCCACCGCGGGTCTCTGCCTCCTTTGCCACCTGAACATTCTCTTACCCTCCCCAGTGTTTTGTCTTTACACTAGGTCTCTGGTTCGAGCCTTACTGTCCTCCACTGCCCCTTTTATCTTCTTGACTCAGTTTTTACACCAATCTTCAAATTCAAGCCAGTTAAAAACTCCTCCCAGTTTCTTCTTGATGTGGGTAACATCTATTTGGCGGTATTTCTTAGGTCCTTTGTCACAGTGTTGTTAGAATTCCCTTTCTTTTTGCTTTATTATCTTCGGCTAGGGCTGCTCACCCAACACGGCCTTTATGGTGTCTGGGTTCGGCTCTGCTTATTCCAGGGTTAGAATCTATGGAGATACCGAACACCTAAATTTTACTCCTTTTTAGCACATTGACTTATTTAGTGGTGTGTGTGTGTGTGTGTCTGTATGTAAGTCTGTGTGTGTGTGTGTCTGTATGTAAGTCTGTGTGTGTGTCTGTGTGTAAGTCTGTGTGTGTGCGTCTGTGTGTGTGTGTGTGTCTGTATGTGAGTCTATGTGTGTGTGAGTGTGTGTGTGTGAGTCTGTGATTCTGTGTGTGCGTGAGTCTGTATGTGTGTCTGTGTGTGTGAGTCTGTGTGTGTGTCTGTGTGTGTGAGTGTGTGTGTGTGCGTCTGTGTGTGTGAGTGTGTGTGTGCGTCTGTGTGTGTGAGTGTGTGTGTGTGTCTGTGTGTGTGAGTCTGTGTGTGTGTGCGTCTGTGTGTGTGAGTGTGAAGGTCAGAGGACAGTCTGCAGGAATTGGTTCTCTCCTTCTATTACACAAGTCCTAGAAATGAGACTCAGGCACACAGGCTCGGTGGCCCGCACTTTTACCAGCTCCCCACACGTCCTCTGTCTTGAGACAATGTCTTATGTAGTCCAGAATGGTCTTGAGTTTGCTATGGGAGTCAATGCTGGCGTTGGTCTCCTGAACCTCCTGCCTCTACTTCCCAAGTCCTGGGATTACAGATGAGGGTCACCACGTCCGTGTTGAAGAGTGCATTGGTATTCTAGGACTGTTCTGAGAAATGACAAACGAAACAGCTTCAAAGAGCAGGGATTTCCTCTCACGGTTCTGGAGGCCAGGAGCCCCACACTCGGGAGCTGGCAGGGCATGCTTTCTCCGAAGGCTCCCTGGGAGAGGCCTGCCTGCCTGCCTTTTCTAGCTGCTGGTCGTTACAAACATCCTTCTCGTTCACTGACTGGTGCCTGTCACTCAGGCTCTGGCAGGCAGAGACAGCAGGTTGTGGGTTTGCTGCCATCCTGTCTCACTGAAATGGTGAGTTCCAGGTTCACTGAGAGCTCCCGGCTCAGAACAAGGAAGCATGGTGAGCGACACAACAAGTGACCTGTTGCCAACCTGTCATCTCCACACACACATATACCACACACACACACATACCACACACACACATATACCACACACACACACACACACACACATATACCACACAAACACACACCACACACACACACACATATACCACACACACACACACATACCACACACACTACACACACACACACACCACACACACACACACACCACACACACTACACCACACACACACATACCACACACACCACACACACACCACACACACACACACCACACATACCACACACACACCACACACACACACACACCACACATACCACACACACACACATATACCACACACACACATACACACATATACCACACACACACACACACACAACCACACACACACATACCACACACACACACATATACCACACACACACACACACATATACCACACACACACACACACATATACCACACACACACACCACACACACACACACACAGGTGAGTGTAAGGTGTGCTCCCCCCAACACAACCCCCCCCAACACAGCCCACTTCTTACTCAGGCACACAGAAATCCAGTATGACCTCATCTTAGCTGGGCGATTCTCCAGGGACCTCTGAGTTAGGGTTACATGCACCGGCACTAAGTGTTAAGACTTGAACTTATCTTTTTGGTGGGTACAACTCAGCCTCAGCAGAGAGGGCATGGTTTCTCTGTTCTTTGTGCCACCCTGGTTGTTCTGTCTGCTTTTGAGGGGAACTGGAAGAAAATGAAAAACCTGTGCTCTGTCACTACCTTGCCTGGTCCTTAGGGCCTCAAGGTGATGCCACCAGTGCACACCCTCACTGTAAGAAGTGATTCTCTGGAGCTGAAGGGAGCCCTTACCTCAGAGAGATATGAGACCTTTGGTGGTGCTCCTTTAAGGTCCAAATGAACGAATCTCATCTTGAACGGCGAGTCACACGACATGTTGGTATTTCCTGTAAACTCCTGGAGCAGGCTCTCTGTCTGTGACTTCTTCCTGGTGGAAAGAACTCAAGTTACAACTAGGAGCAGAGGCAGCCCCCTCTCTCCCCTTTCTTACTAGAGGGAAACCATTTTACTAATATGAAAATAAGCCAAAAGGTTTATTCCCACATTTAAATACAGTATTTTTGAACTGCCCCAAAATAGGAAAGCACTAATTTATGAGAGGATTATGACTTACAGCAACAACAACAAAAAACTCTGCAAGCGTGGCAGTGGCACACACCTGTAACACCGTCCCCATCCATCCCACATAAGGAAGGACAAGTAAAGTTTAAAGCTTGCCTGGGGTTATAAAGGAAGTTCAAGGCTAGCCTTGGAAAATTAAGGAGACCATGCCTCTGTACTAGTAAGTAAAAGGAAGCCTGGGGTATCGCTTAGTGGCACAACACGTGTCTGTCGTGCATAAGGCCTTAGGTTCAATTCCTAGTACTGAAAAAACAATTAGGGCACTGGTAATTTGGAGAGATGGGAAGTGTGGCTAGCTCCATGATACAGCCCTTGCTCACTGTGCCGGAAGCCCTGGGATCCACCCACACCACCGCAAGTAATAATAATTTGCAAAGGGAACAAGCTCTACACATATCAGAGCTGACTGCAGTTTGCATTTCTGGATGACAATGAAGCAGCCAGGAATTTAGAGAAAACAGTTTCCCTACCTCCTGTAAAATCACAAAAAGGGTATTTAGGAGAGCAGAGTTACTCAGCCGGGCATTCAGTTCCGTGATTTCACCTGCTCATCCTGTGCAAAGGACTCAAAGTCCCTCCTGGCCTTAGGAGCCACTCCCCCTGGCCTTCAACCCCCCCAACCCGGGCCGGCCACTCTCAGGCAGGGAATCTGTCCAGAGACCGGTCAGGCAGCTCAGCGTCCCCGACAGGATAGACAGAGGGCTGCGGCCTTGGCTCACCCACGCCACGGCTGCCGAACCCCCAAGGCGTCCTGAGGGGAGCGGCGCCACGGGCCGAGGAAGCCCCGCCCACCTGCTCCCCCCGCCACCCCGCCCCCGCTCGGCCTCCGATTGCTCACGTCTGGCCGAAGGCCGAGCGTGTCGCTCTCGCGTCTCCACGCCGCGCGGGCCTCGCGTTCGCTGTCGCGGCTGTGTTGTCCCGAGTTCGGCGGCTCTCGTGTTCCGCCTGGCCCGATGGCGCCTCAACGGAGGGGACCGCCCCGAGTTCCCGAAGGAAGCAGCGCCGCCGAGCGCCGGCGCGCGAACAGGTAGCGAGGACCGCCAGGAACCGGGAGGCCGCGCGCAACAGCGGGCGGGGCCTGACTAGGGGCCTGTGGGCGTGGCCAACCCCCGGGGGCGTGGTCACAGCCGCGGCGGCTGCGGCAGAGTGGGCGTGGCCTGACCAGGGGCGGGCACGGTTCTGACAAGGCGGGGTCTGACCCGCCGTACTGGTGTGCTTGTGTCTTTGTGGGTTTGGCTCCTGGCTGGAGGTGTGGGGCGGAAGCAGCCCTATTGCTGTGTGACCTGGCACAACTTGGCGAATGGGCGTGATGTGTTGTTGTGGGCGTGGCTTGGTTGCAGTATTCTGCAGCAACCCTCCCATAGCGAGCTGTCCACGTGGCTGTCCACCTCCCAGCTCTGCACAGAGGCCCTGCCCACAGGGAGCTTCTTCTTGGAGTCGGTCCGCGCTCAGTCGCGTGAGCAGGTTTTTCTCTCTAGGGACCATTTCTGCTGTGTGTGCATGCCCTACCTCCTCACGTCCCTGCTGTCACACCTTTCACACCTCGCCTGTCCAAACCTGCACCTGAATTGGTAGTAGCTAAGGGATGGAGCCTTTAGGGACAGGGACTTAACTCTGACTATTCTGCGTGTGTTTCAAGACCTATGGCTCCCGAGACCTTTCCTGGACAGCAGAGCTCAGATACCCCAGTTACACACCCAGATGTGCTGCATCAGGTACTGATGCAGCTTCATCCGTGACTGTTTGGGCCACACAGACCTGGTTCATAGAGACACCTTAACTCACATATCATTTCTGACATTCTTCTGTGCTCTTTCTGGCCCTGGGTTTATGAATTGAGTTATATGGATGTGATTCATGTGTGTTGGCTCAAGTACACATGTGTTCTTGTAGGGACAGTCTTATAGGTGGGTAAGGTTAGAGACTTGCATTCCGTGGGCTGGACAGAAAGCACCTGTGGTCAGCCCACAGTCTTTTGCCCACTGAAGCACGTGTTTAGCCCTGTCTTGTCAGAGAAGACAAGGCACATACTGCCTGGGAGGTTCCTCTGAGCCGTGGTGCGAGGTAGGCATCCTGGTAAGCTTCGGTGAGCTGTGGGTGGAAGTAGACGCCCCTGTTTCCCACCGGCTGCTTCTTAATCAGCCCATGGGTACCTGCAGCTTCTCAGGATTGATGGGGGTCCATCCATCTTGATCAGAGGTCAAATGTCGGCACAGCCCGAGGCTGGTGACACCCGGTGTGGACACCCTGTGGTTTTGGTTGGCATACGTCCAGAGGTTGTTTTCTATTCCCAGCACCAAGAGGGACTGGCTGCCTCGGGAGGCACAGAGGACTTGCCTAAAGGCTGTGGTCCTTGGGGTCAGCCTTGTTCTGGTCACAGTCCGGCTCTGGAGCAGCCTTGGGACTGATGATGATGTTGCTGAAGTCGTGGCCCGTCGTGGTGAGGTGCTAGAAGGCAGATTCATTGAAGTCCCCTGCTCTGAGGACTATGATGGCCACCGAAGGTTCGAAGGTATGTGCTTCTCAATAAAGGGTGACCGGTCGTGGGTGTGTGTGTGTGTGTGTGTGTGTGTGTGTGTGTGTGTGTGTGTGTGTGAAGTGCCTGCTGCAGAAGGAGTTGGCTTTCCTGAAGGTGGACTTCCAGGCAGTTGTGAGCTGCCAGGCAAGGGTGCTAGGAACTGAATTCAGGTCCTCTGGGAAAGCAGCAAGCGTTCTTAAATGCTGAGCCACTCAGGCGTACACAGCATCTTAGCATCTTAGCCTAGCGGCTGCCTACAGAGAAGCAGGACTAGGAAGATGAGAAAGGGTCGGCGAGGCAGCGAGGCAGTTAAAAGTGCATAACACCAAGCCTGATGGCCGGAGTGCAATATCCCGAACCCATATGGTCGAACAGAACCAAGTCCTGTAAGTGGTCCTCCAACATCTGCACATGCCATGTTCCCACACACATAAAATAATAAATGTAAAAAAAAAAAAAGTTCCAGAAAAGGATGATGAGGATGATAAGTGGGAGACCAAACACCCAGCAAATGTGATGACGAGGACGCCAGCCCAGGTCAGCTCTGCGGCTCTACTGATGTCACTGGGTGAGGCAGGAAGGAGCAGCCAGGTGGGTACAAGCTGGAGCCCTGGGATTTGGGCCAGGTCGAGGGCAGCACCTGGAGAGCCCACACCCCAGCTGAAGGGGTGCCGTGGTGCAGGCTTCCTTGGGCTGTTTTCCTAAACTTTCTGTGCCACCCAGATTCATTCTGTTTCTCAAATGTAGCATTTGGGCCTGGCTCTATAAGGATATATATATATATAATTTTTTTTTTCAAAAAAAAATTCGTAGTAATGTTTTGGACTTGAATGGTGAAAAGATTCCACGTTCTTCCACAAAGGGGCGCTGTTGTGATGCACAGGAACTCAGCACTCGTCCACCTGGGAGGTGGCAGGAGAGTGCTTTGTAGACTGGGTAGCCAGGGACAACGGGCACACCATCTCTCCTCCAGCAGTGAGTGAAATAAATGTGTTTCTATTGTGCTGGATGCTCTGTGCTAGGACTTTACATCCAGCATCCTAATTTAACACACACACACACACACACACACACACACACACACACACACACGGAGAGAGAGAAGAGGAGAGGAGAGAGAGAGAGCGAGAGCGAGCTATAAATGGCAGCCAGCATATCTTACAGGGAGGTCCCCAGGGTCTAAAGTCCCATATCATCAGTGAGGGCCAAGGGAACTGGACCTTTGCTGCCAGAATACAGGAACTGGCTGTTTGCCGAGCTTGCCTCCGATGCGCTTCTCCATCCAGGCCGTCTCTCCCACAGCCCTGAGCGCCATCACTCTCACCCTCTCCCCATCCTGACTTCCTCTCTCTGCATGACACCAGGGCAGGAGGAGATGCAGGAGTGAGTGCAGCTGGCCGGGCAGGTGCTTTGGTCCTGGAGAGAGATGGTGTCCAGAGTAACAGGCTCAGCTTGGGCTGTGCCAGAACTTTTCAGTGGGTGTGAGGAGTGCTCACACCAGCGAGCAAGATAAGGAATGTTGTCAGACTGTTAGTGCGTTAGCACAGGCCTGTGATCTCACCGAACTCAGGAGACTCAGGAAGCAGGAAGTTCTTGAATTTGAGGCAGCCTGAACTACCTCGTGAGCATGTTTCTAACAAACAAGACAAAACAAAATCAAAATGTCAGTCGCTGTCTCGGGGCAGTTCTGGTGGAAAGTCACCACTGTTGATCTGAAGTTGACTTTTAACTAGGTGTGTTAGCCAAACTGGCCCCTGTCAGGGTGGAGGGCCTTGCCAGCTCAGCCACGATCTTGGGGCAGAGGCTTTGGAAATCAGTATTTCTCCTTGGCTGTCTCCCTCCAGGCTGCACCCCCAGGAAGTGTGGCCGAGGAGTCACTGATGTGGTGATCACCAGGGAGGAGGCAGAGCAGATTCGCAGGTACCCGTGCATCTCTATGCCCCGCCTAGAGCATCCACAGCTGAGTTAAACAGTGAATGGGGAGTGAGCCGGGCCAGCAACAGAGTGGACAGAACTCACAGTTCCGTGGACCATGCTCAAGGGCTTTGGGGGTCAGAGAGCAGGCTTCCTGCTTCCTGCTTTCTTTGAGGAAATGCTGTGGCCTTAGCAATGTTTCTGCTGTTTGAGCAGTCTAGAGGCCCAGCCTCAGCTGACAATTATTAGGTAATCATAAATGTCAGCCCAGAACCAGCTGGTGCTGGAGTTTTCATTGTGAGGATTTAAAAATCAAGATCTTAAAAAGAAAGATACCGTTTTCTGACCAGTTGTTCAGATCTAGTATGTGGCCTTTCGTTAGGCCCTTGCGTCCACTGCCCTTTGTCTTCAGGCCAGGCCTGCCGCAGGGAGCCTGCCCGCTGTACCCTGCTGCCCACTGAGCCGCTAGCTCCCCCAGGCCTGACGGTTACTAACGCCTTACTGAGGGCTTAGCTCTCCTGGTGGCCTTGTCAGAGCTGCTTGCTCTTCAGTAGGGTGGTCCTCTCGGCGCTGGGATGGCTCTTTCACTTCCTGAGCTGTGGTTACCAAACTCCCCATCTGCGGGGAGCCGTCAGAGCACAGGGTTTAGGCCAGTGGCTTCCGAGCAGACCGTGTTAGCAGCAAGAGGACGCTGACGTACCCGTCCTCAGCTTTGAAGGCCACGGTTTTGGGATTCCACGTTTGTTGACATTATGAACGTTAACCATGCACGAGGCACTGCCATACCGTTGGTGTTTTGCCTAGATACTTTCTGGGTAATGCTGTCAGCTAAATTCTGACTGAAGTTGGTTTTGCCTCCACAGAATAGCGGAGAAGGGGCTCTCTCTAGGAGGATCAGATGGAGGGGTGAGTCAGCATGGGTCCTGCTCTCACTTTCTTGACTCTTCCTCTTCTTCTTCTTCTTCTTCTTCTTCTTCTTCTTCTTCTTCTTCTTCTTCTTCTTCTTCCTCTTCTTCTTCTTCTTCTTCTCCTTCTTCTTCTTCTTCTTCTCCTTCTTCCTCTTCTTCTTCTTCTTCTTGTTCTTGTTCTTCTTCTTCTTCTTCTTCTTCTTCTTCTTTTTTTTTTTTTTTGGTTTTTCAAGACAGGTTTCTCTGTGTAGCCTTGGCTGTCCTGGACTCACTTTGTAGACCAGGCTGGCCTCTAACTCACAGAGATCTACCTGCCTCTGCCTCCCGAGTGCTAGGATTAAAAGCGTGCGCCACCACACCCAGCTTTTTTATTTTTATTTTTTTAAGATGGTGTTTCTCTTGTAGTCATGGCTGTCCTGGACTCACTTTGTAGACCACACTAGCTTTGAACTCACATCAATCTGCCTGCCTCTGCCTCCCAAGCATCGGGATTAAAGGCATGTGCCACCACGCCAGGCTTTTACCTCTTTCTTTAGAATTCTCAAAGTGGAATTCCTTTTATGTTGTTCTGATGAGTTCAGGGAGATATTTGCTAACGGGCTAACAGTGAGAGCCTTGTCCCTCACTCAGTCTTCAGCATTCCCTTGAGCGCCCCCCACGTAATAGTCTGGATACCTTTAAGTTCTGTAAACATTGAGCCCATGTTGTGTCCACACCTTAGCTAAGTCACTGTAGGAATAAGAAAAGGGCCTAATGTCTGTTACCACTGGCCACGGCGCATGGGGGAAAATGGTCCACGTTGGTGGCCGCTTTCTTCCTGGAACACGGGGAAGGACTCAGAGGTGGGCAGTTAGAGTCATAAGACACGTTGGCGGTTTCTTAAGGTGGTGCATGCCTTTACTCCCAGCATTTGGGAGGCAGAGACAGGCAGATCGCTGGGAGTTCAAGGACAGCCTGGTCTACAGAGTGAGTCCAGGACAGTCAGAGCTGCTAAACAGAGAAACCTTGTCTCGAAAAACAAAACAAAAGTTACTGAGGTGCTGTTCTATATGTAGCGTTTAACTGGGAGCCCACGAGCTGCCTGCGGCTATCACAGGGGCAGGCCAGCTGGTTTGACACATGCATGGGGAGGAGCCTCAGTGCTTAGCTGGGATGAACAGCGTGAGTCATGCCCACTACAGGGTCTTTCTGCCACTTCTCTGCCTCAGTAGAACATGGCAGCTCCCTAAGAAAGTAGAGCTTCAGATGCCCAGGATGGGCTGTAGAAAGAGGCAGTGGAGCAGAGAGGGGTCCCACAGGGTGGCACCTGGTTTATATGCAGAAGTCTGCAATTATGCAATCACACTTGACACAGGGACAGAATCATGTGCCAAACTTTTACCTCTACAGACCTAGTAGAAGGAAGGAAAGAGGGAGTCAGTAGTGTGGCCTGTGACTCACCATAAGCATTCCCAACGTGTCTGGGGACTATTTCTAAAGATGTTAGGCCTAAGAGTTTGGTTTTCTGTGTGGACAGCAGAGAGAGAAAGACATATCTGTCCAGGCAGACAGTGCACAAGGCAGGGTTTTAAGAAGTCAGAGGTAGGGGCTGGAGAGATGGCTCAGTGGTTAAGAGCACTGTCTGCTCTTCCAATGGACCCAGGGTTCGATTCCCAGCACCCACATGGCAGCTCACAACTGTCTGTAACTCCAGCTCCAAGAGATCTGATACCCTTACACCAATGCACACAAAATAGAAATTAAATTATTAAAAAAAAAAAAAGAAGTCAGAGGTAAGCTAGGCATGGTGGCGTACACCTTTAATCTCAGTACTCGGGAGGCAGAGGCAGGAGGATCGCTGTGAGTTCAAAGCGAGCCTGGTCTACAAAGGGAATCCAGGACAGCCAAGGCTACACAGAGAAACCCTGTCTCCAGGCAGAGCTAGAACATTTATACAGTGGATTGTGGTAACTGGGGTTTGGCTATTTGAGTGACTATCAGTTGTTTACACACACACACACACACACACACACATGCGCGCGCGTGTGTGTATGTATTTTTTTCCAGGCATCTATCCTGGACCTGCATTCTGGAGCTCTGTCTGTTGGGAAACACTTTGTGAACCTGTACAGGTGAGAGGCTGGAGGAAGAGGAAGAGGAAGGGTGCAGATGCGTGTCTGGCAGTTGCATGGGCTTCAGGGAGCTATGATGTTCCTCAAGGGCTGGAGAGACCTGAGAGCTCTCAGCCTCCGAGTCATTACTCTGTCAACTGCTGATTGCCCTCCGCCCCCCTCCATCCCCCCTTTTCCTCTTCTCTCTCTCCCTCCCTCCCCTCCCTCTCCCTCGCACTCCCCTCTCCCTCCCTCCCCTCCCTCCCTCCTTGTCCCTCCCTCCCACCATCTCCCTCCCTTCCTCCCTCTTTCTGCCCCACTTTCCTCCTCGCTCACATAGTTCTTGTTGTAGAAGTGGGATGATGCTCAGGTGATGGGTCAGACCTACGTGTGGAGGCTGGGTAGCTTGAGGAAACAAGGATGCTGGGCATGTGGTATATACCTGTAATCTGAACCTCAAAGTTGAAGATCAGCTGAGCTACAGAGTGGGGCCCTGTTTTTATAAAAACAAAAAGTAAGGGAAAGATTAGTAACTTGCCATCCCTGCTAATGCTCTTATTATTTCACAGATACTTTGGAGATAAAATACAAAATATCTTCTCTGAGGAGGACTTCCGGCTATATAGGTAAGGAGGATGAAGAGCTGGGTATGCCAAGGGGGCTGAGGTCACATCAGGCCAGAACATCGCTCCTGTGTCAGCGATCAAGACCTGTGGGTGTAGACAGAGCTCAGCCTGTCTCTGATAGATGGGCACCTCCCCTAATACTTTCTAAGCCCTCTTGGTCCTCCTGCAAACATGTCCTGTTAGTGGTCACAGTCCAGCACTTGTCACACAGTTCTTGCACAGTCCTCACCCTGAGGCAGCTGGCCTATCTGGAGAATTTTGAAATTAAAGCTTTTATTTAAAGATTGTTAAGATGTGGCTTATAGTCCAGGGACATTCTATCCACTGCGTATTGAATTAGTCCCATCACCAATGCTGCCTAACTGCAGTATGACAGCACTCCCCAGAGTGGGCACTAGTACAGCACTCTGGTCCTGTAGCCCTGTGTGTGTTGGACTTTATGTGGTTTTATCACCTACTAGAGTGTTGAACTAGCCACGATACTGAGCTTGCCAGCAGAGCACCGAGTTCCTGCTGTCCTGTAGCCCCGTGCCCACCCGTCTTCTCACCTCCAGCATCACTGCCTGGAACCACAGCTGATATTTTGCCTTCATTATGTTCCCAGGGAAACAGCTGCTAAGCAACGCTTAGGCTCCTGGTCCAGGGAGCAGGTGAAGGCCTGACTGACTCTGCACACCTGGCAGTGGCAGCAGTGAGCTGTCACTCAGTGCACACAACAGAGTCACTCTTAAGTCCGCTCTTTGAGGCGGCACGGAGCCATCAGAAGCTTTGCAGCAACTTTCAAGGGTCCAACCTTGCATATGGCTCCACTCTGTGCTATCTCAAGGCTCAGGCCCCAGCCCTGCCTGTCTCCAGCTGACAGTTGTGGCCTGCCCTCACTAGTTCATCTCAGTCTTTGTGTTTATTCCTGGTATGCACACACTGCCTGAAATGGAAAGTGCCCTGTGATAGTTTGATGTTTGTAAATTCCACAGTTTATAAGATACATGGTGGTGTATACCTGTAATCTGGACCGCGCGCGCGCGCGCACACACACACACACACACACACACACACACACACTCACGTGCGCGCACAATGTGACAGGAGAACAAGATTGAGCTATATGTTCTTGTTGAGCGTTATGGACACAAACATCCGGGAGCTGCACACAGCAGAGAGAGCTTTTCCACACGGCCTCCCTCCACACACAGACCCAGGAGCCACCTCACATGGACATGGGACGTGTGTTTATGGCTGATGGCAGCAGGAGGCCTGAGGAGCAGTGCCAGCCTCGGCCTGCTCCTCACAGACGCTGCTCCCTCCAAGAATTAAAGGTGGAAAACACCAAGTACAGGTTTTTATCCAAAGGTCGGCTATATTTTGTTAGGTTGAAGAGTTAAGTGAAAGGCCAGGCGTGGTGGCGCACACCTTTAATCCCAGTACTAGGAGGGCAGAGGCAGGTGGATCGCTGTGAGTTCAAGGCCAGCCTGGTCTACAAAGTGAGTCCAGGACAGCCAAGGCTACACAGAGAAACACTTTCTCAAAAAAAAAGAGATTTACAATTAGGAGGAAAAGTGGAAAGAATATTCTGACATGTTTCACTCTATAAAACATTTGAAATAATTAAAACGTACAGAACTGTCAGCCTGATGCGTTGTGTCCCATGCAGGGACATCCGGCGGAAGGTCCAGCTCACCATTGCTAAAGCTTTTGGCATCAGTGCCTCCTCGTTGTATCTGACAAAGCCTACGTTCTTCTCCCGAATAAACAGCACAGCGGCCCAGACGGCTCACGATGAGTACTGGCACGCACATGTGGACAAGGTAAGCACCCGCTGTTTTAGAGCTCTTCTTCCTGAGGTGCTAGGGTGCACTCTGAATTAGGTGATGCAATTGAGGAGGTCAAGTTTGTCTCATGAGCGTCAAGGGCTGGGACAGCTGCAGCGGCCTTTGCTCTATACTTGCTCCCAAGTTCACGTACAGCCTTTCTGACTGGGCTGTGTAAGCAGAGGGTGGGGTGCAGGGCTCTGTTCCACAGGGTGCCCTCTCCCCATCATAGCCTTTGCCTCTTTTTTCTTCGTCTCCTCCCTAAGACCTTGTCAGGGGAGCCACGAGGCTGCCGCTGACCTCTACCACAGAAGAGAATTCAGTATGAGTGTGAGGGAAGCAAAGTTACAAGTTTATTGATGAACTCGGAAGACAGGATGCACCTGAGGAGACTCGGTGTGGGTGGTAGGGCGGGGACACACGGAACGCCTCAGCAGTCACCATGACTGTGGTCTGGGAGCTCGCTCAGAAGCCGCATGGTCTGCTCCTAGGCTTAGACATTGAGGACAGCCTGTGCTGGCCTCTTCTTTCTTAGCCACAGGGTTTTGTCTTTGAAGGAGAGTTCGTTTTAGGTACACTGGACAGTCTTGTTGCTGAGAAGGGAGATAAAGCATTCATGCTTGGTTTGTGACCCGGCTGGTAGAGTCTTGCCCAGCACACATGAGGTCCTGGGTTCAATCCCCAGCCTCACACCAGCTGCACAAGATGGCTCCTACCTGTAACCCCAGCACTTGGGGGAGAGAAGCAGAGGCATTCACGTCACCGTGAGCTACATGGAGAGCTTGAGTTCAGTGTGGCTACAGCATACAGTCCCAAAACAGTGAAAAGACAACAGCCCTATTAATTAAAGGCCCTTTGTGTGTGTGTCACAGGTAGGCAGGCCCCGTAAGGCTTGCTTCATTCGCCATTTTAACAATCATGACGTGAATACTATTCAGCTATTAAAAACAAGGAATTCCCAAAATTTGTGGATAAATGGATTGAGCTGGAAATGATCATAATGAGTGAGTTAACCCAGAAGCAGAAAGACTCAAATGGTATATACTCACTTATATCTGCATATTAGCCCAAGAGGCATGTCCCACGAAAGCCTTCACTTACCAGGAAACTGAGACAGAGGGGAGGACATTCTAATGGGACTCTAGATGAGAGAATCATGGGAGAATGGCAAAGTAGAAGGACCCAGAGGGTCCTAGAAGCCTACAAGTAGAACATTATGATAGGCAGATTTGGGCCCAGGGGTCCTGCTCAAACTAAGGCACCAGCCAAGGACAATACAGGCGGTAAACCTTAAGCCCCTACCCAGATCTAGCCAATGGACAGAACATTCTCCACAGTAGAGTGGAGAGTGGGATATTACTTTCTCACATACTCTGGTGCCTCACCTTTGACCACGTCCCCTGGAGGGGGAGACCTGGTGGCACTCAGAGGAAGGACAGCAGGTTACCAAGAAGAGACTTGATACCCTATGAACATATACAGGGGGAGGTAATCCCCCTCAGGAACAGTCATAGGGGAGGGGAATAAGGGGAAAATGGGAGGGAGGGAAGAATGGGAGGATACAAGGGATGGGATAACCATTGAGATGTAACAAGAATAAATTAATAAAGGAGAAAAAAAAATCATGACGTGGGATGTTTATAGTGGGTACAGCTATTTTGCAGGTGGTCTGATTAGCAATATGAAAATTCCTGGGGTGCCAGCCAGTGGGAAGTGGGAATCAGAGCAGAGAAACTGAGGGGCCTTTCGTGTCCCGTGCCTTGCTTAGGTCAGCCCTGCTGAGATTTCTCAGTCCCTGGTGGCCAGTTCTGCCCAGTCAGTGACAGGAGCCTTCTCTGTGAAGGTCTCTTCCCCCTAAACTGTGCACAGCAGGTGAGGACTCACTCTTACCCACCACCCACCACCTCACATAGTGCCAGGTGGCTGCCAGGATACCATGAGAAAGTGCAGTGCCACCCTTCTGTGTGGCAGTCTGCCCCCACCCTTCCCTTTGAGTGTGGTAGCTGGTAACTGTTCGGAGGTTTGCAGTATGTGAGGGTGGGCTGAGGCTTTTAAGGCGTCAGAGCCGCACATGCTTCCTGGTGCTGCTGGCTCTGCCTGGTCTTCTGAGGGTAGGTGTGGTTTATCTTTGCTTTCTTTGCCGTGCGTTTCACTGCTGAAGCGTTTGGAGTCTGCCCTGTTGGTGTTCCTTTGGTGTTAGCCCACAGGGCTGATGTTGGAGTGGGGAGCACTCAGCTCACAAGGTCAAGCTGGGTCCGCCAGCAGACTGACACCCACAAGTAGGAGTCTTGCATCTTCCACGCCTCACTGGGCCTGTGCCAGCCAGGCCCATCAATCATTTGATTCTGTCTCTAAACTCAGGAGGGGAGCGGAGGACGGCACAGGCAGGTGGTGGGGGCTTAGCGTTTGCAGCTGGGCCTCGGAGCCTCTTAACCTCTCACCGCAGACTCGCTAATTGAATGATGTGTCAGGCTGGATGGTCTTCTAATGTGATTGAAAGTCTGTGCACGTCACACATCACTGTCTTTGTGGCACATCTCACTAGTCACCTTTATTAACCAGAGGCCAATTTGTGAGTGTTCTCTCTGGCATCCCTTGAAAACAGCTCTGCGTGTGGCAGGCACTTGTACAGGGCACTGGAAGCCATCTGCACTTTGTTCTGAGCGTCCTCCATGTAGCTGCTCAGAAATGGCTGTCATGCCTGGTGTGCTTCTTGTGGGAGCGTGAATCTCCTGCTTCCTTGTGGGTTCCTTTCTCCGGGAAGCTGGGCCCAGAATCTGGTCACAGAGTTTTCTTCAGCCTTCCGGAGGCTAGCTGAAGAGGGCTCTGCGCTGAGAACCAGTCGCCAAGAATGCCTAATGCACTTGATTAAAATAAAGACAGTCAGCTGGGTGTGGTGGCGCATGCCTTTAATCCCAGCACTCAGGAGGCAGAGGCAGGCGGATCTCTGTGAGTTCGAGGCCAGCCTGGTCTACAAAGCAAGTCCAGGACAGCCAAGGCTACACAGAGAAACCCTGTCTCAAAAAAACCAAGAAAATAAAAAAATAAATAGAGACAGTCAAGTGTCAAAGAACTAGATTTTAATTCACTAAACTTAATGATTAAAAAAAAAAAAAAGACAAGGACAGGCGGCTACAGGGGAGAAATGGGGAGTGAGCTCGCCAAGCCTTCCAGCCCCTGGGGTTTTAAACTAAGTGTGCTTGAATAGCAGGAGACAGCCCCAGGATACTTGGGGTGGGGGGGAAGGCTTGTCTCCAGGGCACCTGTGATGTGTTTTTCTTCAAAGAGCCAGCTTTTGACACCTTTTGTGTGGGTTAAGGTCTGCAAGGAACTAGCTTTTTAACACATTTGGGTCTGGCAGGTTGTTATGAGCAGGGGGGTCTGCTCGCTCACCCATGTCTGAGCACTAAGCTTACCTGGAGGGAGCATCTCCTAGGCCTGCAGACAAGGACCCATACTTCTTTTTTGTTGTTGTTGTTGTTTTGTTTTTCAAGACAGGATTTCTCTGTGTAGCCCTGGCTGTCCTGGACTCGCTTTGTAGACCAGGCTGGCCTCGAACTCACAGCGATCCGCCTGCCTCTGCCTCCCCAGTGCTGGGATTAAAGGTGTGCGCCTCCACACCCGGCAGGCCCACACTTCTTATTTATGAAATATGGCCTGGGAGGGGCCTTGGGTGACTATATGTGTCCAGGCACCAGCACAGAACTGACATACGGAGGAGACTTCTGACCCTGCGGGGGATCTGCCCTTTAGAAGCTTAGCTGCTAGAGTCACACCTCACACTTCTGGTATGTTGTCCACACAGCACCACAGAACCTTCTCACCTGTAGCACCCCCAGTGAGCTGCAGCTCTCCCGCTACAGGGTCTTGCTTTGCTCACCCAGTTCCTGAACTAACCCTAACCAGTCTAAGAAAACAGGTACTCAGTCTTTTTTCTCCTGTTTTGGACACAAGGTCTCACTGTGTAGCCCTACATGGCCTGCAACTCACTTTGTAGACCAGGCTGGTCTTGAACTCATAGAGATCTACTTGTCTCTGCCTCTCAAATACTGTGATTAAAGGCATGGGCCACCGAGTCTTGGTCTGCCATCCTGTTCTTGCAGAGCAGGGAACTGAGGCTCAGAGAGGTCAAGTCACTTTGCTAGTGTCACACAGTAGGAATGCTCCCCTGAGGCTAGAGAGGTGCATTAGTAAAGGGTGCTCACCCACTGCTCTTGCAAGGAACTGACTTAACTCCCAGCACCCACATTAGGTGTTTTACAACCACCTGTAACTCGGGTTTTAGGGAATCTGACATCTCTAGCTTGGGTAGGCACCTGCACTCACACACATACACACACACAAATAAAAATAAAACAAATCTTTAAAAAACTTTTCTCTACAATATAGACTTTTTAATAATATATTTTGAATCACATTTATTTTGGCAGTGGGTATATGAATGTGCAAGCACATTTCACAGTGCTTGTGTGGAGGTGGAGGACAGCCTCCTGGAGTCGGTTTTCGCCTTCCACCATGTGGGTCCCAGGAATTAAACTCAGGTCTTTAGACTTATTAGCAAACACCTCTACCTGCTGAGTCAGTGTCTCTCTCTCTCTCTGTCTCTCTCTCTCTGTCTCTCTCTCTCTCTCTCTCTCTCTCTCTCTCTCTCTCTCTCTCTCTCTCTCTCTCTCTCTCTGGTTTGGTTTTGAGATAGGGTCTCTATATAGCCCTGACTATCCATCCTGAAACTGACTTTGTAGACAAGGCTAGCCTCAAACTTAAGAGAGCTGCCTTTCTCGCCCTCCAGAGTGCTGAGACTAAAGGTGTGTGCCACCACCTGGCCAGTTGTTGTTACTTTTCGTATTGTTTTGTTTTCATAAAAATTTATTTCCTTTTATTTTATGTGCATTGCCATGAGGGTGTCAGAGCCATAGGATCTAGAGTTACAGGCAGTTGTGAGCTGCCATGTGGTTGCTGGACATTGAACCTGGGTCTTCTGGAAGAACAGACAGTGCTCTTAACGCTGAGCCATCTCTCCAACCTGTTTTTTAGATTTTTTGAGACAGGGATTGTTTTGTTTGTTTGTTTAGGTTTTTTGAGACAGGGTCTCTCTGTGTAACCTTGGCTCTCCTAAACTCGATTTGTAGACCAGGATGGCCTTGAACTCACAGAGATCCGCCTGCCTCTGCCTCCTGAGTGCTGGGATTAAAGGCATGTGCCACCACTGCCCAGCTCTTAACCACTGAGCCACCTCTGAAACCCCTCTATGTGAAATTTTAAATGCTTTTTGAAAGCTTTAAAGTGGTTTTTCTGGTGCTTGGTTACTTCTCAGTGGCAGAGTATGAGCTTAGTTACTGCATTTGGAGAATTTGGGGCCATTATTTCTTTAAATGTTTTTCTGCACTAATTTTTCTCCTCAGTAACAGAATACTAGAGTTTCAGGTATGTTCCCAAGATTCCACGCCCAGAGCTTGGGAGCTCTGCTCCTGTCCAAGGTGCTCTTTCTTCCATCAGCCGGGATCCAAACCAGTGTGATTTTCAGATTGAAGAACTCCATTTTTTTGATTGCTTATTTGTTGTTTGTTTGTTTGTTTTGAGACTGGGTCTTTGTGTAGTTCAGGCTAGCCTTAAACTTTCTGTACAGCTGAGACTGGCATTGACTCCAGAGGTGCTTGCTCCACCCCTGGAGTGCTGGGATCACAGGCCAGCACCAGCATGCCTGGCTCTCTTCAATTCCTCTTGAGCTTTGACGTAGTTTGTGTCTCTGCCTGGTAAATTGTGGTTACTGCAGTGACTTAAAGTCTTCCAAGTTCCCTGTGGCCCATGACTAAATTCTACCTGTCTGTCGGGGAACCAGCCCAGCATATGAGGCGTGTCGTTCCTAATTAGATATTTGCTTTGGCCAGCCTGGTCTACATAGTGAGATCCTGTCTTGGAAAAAAAATTGCTTCAGTGAAACAGAATTAGGTGGCGACGGCCACCGTGTTCTGCTTCATGCCATATGACTTCCAGCCAGCGGCTTCGTCTTAAGTTGGGTTGTTTGCAGAGTACTGTACCCCACAAGGTTCAAAAGTGGAAAGAGTATGAGAAGACAAGCACCCCCTTTCGCAGAAGCCCCTCACTTGCCCAAGTCAACACATTGGCCAGATTTTAGGGTCCCTTCTCTAACTTCTGTTTTTTGGCTTTTTAGGACATGGATTATCTGTGTAGCCTTGGCTGTCTTGGACTCTCTTTGTAGACCAGGCTGGCCTCGAACTCAGAGATCTATGGACCTCTACCTCCCGAGTGCGGGGATTAAAGGCTTATGCCACCACTCCCTGCCATCTCCAACTACTTTAATGCAAAAACAAATGCATAAAATACTGAGTTTTGTCATTTGTAGAGAACAGCATTTTTTTTAAGTTGTCTTCCTTTTTCCTGTTACTTTCATCTTGCAGTAACACAGCACACTGCTATCAGCAGGTCTGTACCTGTAGTGCTCTTTAAAACCGTGATTATTACTGGAGAAGGTGTACCGTGGTGAATGCGCAGGCTTCAGAAGATAACTAAGTAGAGCTCACTCTTTCCTTCCGTCTTTATGCACGTTCCCGGGACTGAACTCAGGCTTTACCCACCGAACCACCTCATCCCTTTCATTGTTTTTAATGGAAACTAGATAATTAGATGCTGAGATAGCCTTCAAATGAATAAAAATTATTATTATTATTATTATTATTATTATTATTATTATTATTATTTATTGTGCATGCATGCCCATGTGTGTGTGTGTCTGTGTATACACAGTATGTGTGCGTGAGCATGTGTGGAGGTCAGAGGGCAACTTTGTGAGATTGGTTCTCTTCTTCTTCCTTTTCATGGGCCCAGAGGGCTGAGCTCACGCACCATGCTTGCATGTAAGCACCTTTACCCACTGAGCCTCCGTGCTGGCCTAATGTGTCCTGTAACCGCCGTGGTCTTCAGCACCCTTCTTACCAGCAGCAGTCTCTTGTGGGTTGATACACAGATTTCAATCTGTTATATGGAACAGGGAAGAATATTCTACTTATGACAATGTTGCATTTCACTCACAGTCACATAACCTTTGTGTCCAGGGTTTGGCTACCACAGTTTATGCTGCTGGGAGTGGAAGGGCGTGTGATCCCTGATCAGTCTGGGGTGTGTGTGTGTGTGTGTGTGTGTGTGTGTGTGTGTGTGTGTGTGTGTGTGTGTGTGTACGCGCTGATGAATAAGGGATAGTTCTGGAATCTAGGTAGAAATGCCCCTGACCTAAGGAGGTTTAGAAAACGTTCTCTTAGCTGGGTGGTGGTGGTGCACACCTTTAGTTCTAGCATTCAGGAGGCAGAGGCAGGTGGATCTCTGTGAGTTCAAGGCCAGCCTGGTCTACACAGAGAAACCCTGTCTGGAAAAACCAAAGCCAAAATAAAACAAACAACAACGATAAAGCAAACAACCAAACAAAACAAAAACAACCAAACAAACCTGCCGTTCTTCTTCAAGCTTCTCTCTTTCTCGCTCTTCCTGCCACCTTTCCTCCTTCCTGCTCTGTTTCTCAGACAGACTTCAACTCTGTAGCCCAGGCTGGCCTCCAGCTCACTGTGTAACCCAGGCTGGCCTCAAGCTCCCTGTGTAGCCCAGGCTGGCCTCAAGCTCACTGTGTAGCCCAGGCTGGCCTTGTCCTTCTCCTATGTGCTAAGATTACAAAGTGTTAATATGACTGGTTTTTTTCCTTTGTACATTCTAGCTGTTCATACATTGTGAATTATGAGAAGTAAATGTTGCCATGTCTGTTGATGGTAGAGGCCTATCATTTTTTCATATCAAGATCAATTGCTCTGAGGCCATTTTAAAAGACATCTGTGAAGCCGGGTGTGGTCACGTTAATCCCAGCACTCCGGAGGCAGAGGCAGGCGGATCACTGTGAGTTTGAAGCCAGCCTGGTCTACAAAGCAAGTCCAGGACACCAAGGCTACACAGAGAAACCCTGTCTCGAAAAAAAAAAAATAAAGTCATCTGTGGTTTCCCCATAAACCTGGGGGGTACCACACATACAATTGCCAGTTACCCATAAATTCATATGTGAGTTTCTGAATTCTCTCTTCTGTTCTAATATGTTTTCTTTTTAAAATTAATTTACTTTATTGTATGTGGTTGGGTGTTTTGCCTGCATGTATGTCTGTGTACCACATGTGTGCCTACGGAGGCCAGAAGATGGCAAACTGGAGTTTCTTTCTTTTTTTCCTTCTTTCTTTCTTTCTTTCTTTCGTTTGTTTCAAGACATAGTTTCTCCTTGTACCCTTGGCTGCCCTGAACTCACTTTGTAGACCAGGCTGGCCTCGAACTCACAGAAATCCCCCTGCCTCTGCCTCCCAAGTGCTGGGATGACAGGTGTGCACCACTGCGCCTGGCTTCCAGGAGTGTTCCAACAGTTGTCCCGTGATGGATCTGTTCTCCTGAAAGTCAGTGTCAGGAGCATTTGTTGTACAGCTTTTCAGGGTAGCATTACTTTCATACCTTATGTGTATGTGTGTTTACTATCTGTGCGTGTGGAGGGCAAAGGTGGACACTGGGTGTCCCGTTGTGTCACTCTCCACTTTATCCCTTTGCGGCCGAGTCTCTCACTGAGCCTGGAGCAAGGCTGGCAGCCAGCAAGCCTGAGAAGTCCTCTTATTCCCACCCCCAATGGTGCAGTAGTTTCAGACACCTGCATAGCTATGGCCAAGGTTTTATGTGAGCACTAGGGACTCAAACAGAGTCTCCTACTGGCATAGCAAGGACTGTTACCCCATGAGCCCTCTCCTACACCCGCCTTCGCGTGTGTGGTTGCGTTTTGTGTTGTTTCGTTGTGTTGTGCTTGAGGCTTCAGACTCCGTATGTAGTTGAGGGTGACCTTGAACTCTGTCTTTCTGCCTCTACCTCCCAAGAGCTGTGACTGCAGGCATGCTCACCGAGCAGAGCTTACTCTGTGCTTCTGGCTAAATACATTCCTACTTTGATGTTTTGATTTGCTGTAAAAGGGTTTTCCACACTCATGTCACTTTGATGTAAAGCAGATTTTCTGATTGTTATTTCGTAGACATTCTGCTGAAGTTTTTCCTACATTCGATTGCTCTGCTCTCTTGACTCTGTCTTAGTTTGGGATCACCAGAGCAAGGCCTGAGTAAGACCTGGTGTGGGACGTTCTCGGAGGGGTCTGCGCAGGAGCAGTAGGATGGGGCAGGGGAGCTCCGGGGGCAGCTCTTCCCACAGTTGACTGGCTCCGGAATGGTCTCTGTCCAGTGGGGCTGTCTGGGACAGAGGGTATCCCCTCCTGCCCGCAGCACTGGCTCTGTGGGGATTATGGGTACAAACCTCTGTATCCTGGGGCTGCTGTCACCTCCTTCTGAGGAAAAGGCCGCAAGGCTCAGGAAGCTCATCAAGCCACCAGACCTGGAGCCCAGCACACCTGAGTGGCGGAGCAGCCTCTTCTGTGCCCATGGGCTGCCCGGGCAGTGTTGCCACCTCCTCAAGGCCCCTGTCAAGGCCCCGGTGAGGCCTCCTACTGTGTGTGCTCCAGGAATGCGAGGGTCTGAAGCATGGAGGAGCATAGTGAGCTTGTTCCCACACCCAGTGGAGCACGCAGGCCACACAGTGGTCTGTGCCGCTCGTCAGACTCCCAGAATGCCACATTCTCAAAGAGAGCACAGAATGTGGCTGCCAGGGGCCAGGTGGGGAGTTACGGTCACTGGGACAACATCCAACTGGGGAAGGCGCAGAGGCCAGGATAGAAGGTAGAGATGGCCGCACACAAGGTGGCGTGCTCAGTGCTGCTAATAGTGCTCGGAAAAATGGTCAAAAGCAGACTTGACACTACCTCTGTTTTACCCTATGTACAGAACGTTTGGCACTGCCCCATAGCTGAGCACAGTTTACACGCTGTTCTCCGCAGCCGTACACTGCTCCCATTGCTGTGCTCAGGTTGGAGCGTTTGCACCAGCTTCTGTGCTCACCGCCTCCCCGTGCAGCTTTGTGGAGCGAGGCTGGGTCCAGAAGCCTCATTCCGGGGCTAGAGAGCCGGTTCAAAGGTTAAGAGCACTTGCTGACCTTGTAGAGGGGACCTACACTGGACGGCTCACACCAGCCTATGACGTCAGCTCCAAGGGACCTGATACCCTCTTCTGGCCTCCTTGGGCGCCTCAACATGATGTACACAGCACAGGTACTTGAAGCGCCTTGTTCCCCATAAGAGTTGGCACATCTGACCCTTACGCTTCGCCCCACAGGTAACCTATGGCTCTTTTGACTACACGTCGCTGCTTTACCTATCGGATTACTTAGAGGACTTCGGTGGAGGGCGCTTTGTGTTCATGGAGGAAGGCTCCAACAAGACAGTGGAGCCCAGAGCTGGTAGGACACGGGCTGCTGGGTTGCCTGGGGTGGGGTACAGGCCTGTAGTTCAGCTTGATGACGTTTGTGCGTGCTCACAAGCATCCACACACACCCACATGCACACATACCCCCACACACGCACAGGCACATTGTGGGTGAGTGGGCTTTGCTCCAGTCAATACTACATCTGTAGAACACTTATTCTACATCTTTTAGGCTTGGCTCTGGGTTTGTCTAAGTATACCTGCTGGTTGTGACGCCCAGAGGCCAGCTTTGCTACTCAGTTGCCCAGTGTCACTGCAGGTGACTGGCAGAGCCAGCTTCCTAAGGATCTCACCAGACTGTTGCATGCCCTGCCCAATACCTTCTATGAAGGGAACACTGGCAACTTCAGAGTGCCTATGCGCTCCATAAAACGAAGACAATAGTATAATAAACATTGAGTGATAGTACCAGTGCAACATTAGAGATGGCGTGCTCATTCTACGGCGTCCTGCATGGCACCGTGGGGCCTGCCTCAGAGCTCAGGAAGGAGGACGCTGCACATGGCACACTAAGCTGAAGGTCAGTCCTTGGTAGTACCTGTGTTTGCACCAGAGAAAGAAAGGCCTGAAGCATCGCAGCCCTAGGCACGGCTCATGTCAGTAATGCACACTCAGGCTGGGCGTGTTGGCGCACACCTTCAGTGTCAGCGCTCAGGAGGCACAGGCAGGCAGGCCTCACAGCTGAATTCTAGGACAGCCAGAGCTACGGAGACTGTTTCAAGGAAAACAGCAATACTACATGCGCATTTAGGACTCCGTCCCCCCCGCCCCCACAGGGTTGAACATGAAAACAGCTTTAAAACTTTTTGAGTTTAACCAGGAGGAGACAGGGGTGGGGCGGGATAGGGGAGTGGGGGGCTATGATCGGGATGTAAAGTGAATAAATTAAAAAAATAAATTAAAATTAAAAATTTTTTGGGTTTAAACCAGGCACGGTGGTGGCACACACCTGTAATCCCAGCACCCCAGGGAGGCAGAGATAAATGCCTCTGTGAGTTCAAGGCCAGCTCGGTCTACAAAGCAAGTCCAGGACAGCCAAGGCTACATAGAGAAACCCTGTCTGGAAAAACCAAATTAATTAATTAATTAATTTTAGGGGGTTTATGGTTATATGTGTGATAAATACATAACGGGCTGGAGAGACGGCTCAGAGGATGAGAGGTCCTGAGTTCAGTTCAAGAGATCTGGTGCCCTCTTCTGGCCTGTTGGCTCACATACAGGCCAAATATTGTATAAGTAATAAGTTAATAAATCTTTAAAATAAGTAAATAAATTGGGGTTCGCGTGTGTGGTGTGTGTGTGTGTGTGAGAGAGAGAGAGGGAGGGAGGGAGGATGGGTCTGTGCACATGAGTGCAGCGCCTGTGGAGGGCAGAAGGCGTCAGATTCTCTGGGACTAGAGTAACAGGCGGTTGTAAGCTGCCTGACCTTGGTGCTAGGCACTGAACTTGGGTTCTCTGCTCTCTGCAAGGACAGTGTGTACTCATAACTGCTGAGCCATCTCTCCAACCCCTGAAAATGGCTTTGAAATCAAAAGGTAGACTCAAGGGTGTCCACCACGGAGGCTGAGCAGGCTGGAGACGGCATTGCCTTGGTCGCCCTGCAGACTGGGACCCAAGAGCCGGCACAAGAGCTGGCTTCTGCGTGACATGAGCTGTGGGGGCATGTCCTAGTCGGTGCGTGAAGAGACACCATGACCATGGCAGCTCTTAAAGGAAAGCCTTTACCTGGGGCTGGCTTAGTTCAGCGGCTTAGTCCACTGTCACCATGGCAGGAAGCACGGCAGCACGCAGGCAGTCATGGTGCTGGAGAAGGAGCTGAGAGTTTTACATCTGGATTCTCAGGCAGCAGGAAGAGAGAGCCACTGGGCCTGGCTTGGGGTCTTTGTAACCCCAAATCCCTCAGTGACACACTTCCTCCAACAAGGCCACACGTACTCTGAAAAGGCCACACCTCCTAATCCTTTCAAATGGTGCCACTCCCTGGCGACCAGGCCTTCAAACCACCACAAGGCTACTTACCACTTAGGGCTTCTGATGGGAGCATGGTCTCTCCCAGGTCAAAAGGGACCTGTTTTGGAACTGTGGGGACCTGTCCAGGGCTGCTTGGTGATCAGGACCCAGGCAGCTCCTAAGATGGGAGTAAAAGCTGATGGCATGTCAGCCTCTGCCTTTGTCCACTGAGGTAAGTAAGGCATCAAGCACATGACCAGTGCCTCTCCTGTGAGGAGTGTACCTAGTACCTCCTTTTAAAAGCCGTGTTAGAACTTAAAGTTTAGAAAGAACAAATCTTTAACTTCATAAACCTAAAACTCATGAATCTTAGTTATGAGTTCCCTACAGTCAGGCCAATGTAGCTTCTTCCTGGGGTTCTGGCAGCTTCTCTGCCTTCTCTGTATTCTCCTCTTCATGTCTGCTGTGGCCCAGCCTGGAGCGTCTCTGCCTTCTCTGTATTCTCTTCATGTCTGCTGTGGTCCAGCCTGGAGCGTCTCTGCCTTATCTGTATTCTCCTCTTCATGTCTGCTGTGGTCCAGCCTGGAGCATCTCTGCCTTCTCTGTATTCTCCTCCTCATGTCTGCTGTGGCCCAGCCTGGAGCGTCTCTGCCTTCTCTGTATTCTTCTCCTCATGTCTGCTGTGGTCCAGCCTGGAGCATCTCTGCCTTCTCTGTATTCTCCTCTTCATGTCTGCTGTGGTCCAGCCTGGAGCATCTCTGCCTTCTCTGTATTCTGCTCTTCATGTCTGCTGTGGCCCAGCCTGGAACATCTCTGCCTTCTCTGTATTCTCCTCTTCATGTCTGCTGTGGTCCAGCCTGGAGCATCTCTGCCTTCTCTGTATTCTCCTCCTCATGTATGCTGTGGCCCAGCCTGGAGCATCTCTGCCTTCTCTGTATTCTCCTCCTCATGTCTGCTGTGGTCCAGCCTGGAGCATCTCTGCCTTCTCTGTATTCTCCTCCTCATGTCTGCTGTGGCCCAGCCTGGAGCGTCTCTGCCTTCTCTGTATTCTCCTCCTCATGTCTGCTGTGGTCCAGCCTGGAGCATCTCTGCCTTCTCTGTATTCTTCTCCTCATGTCTGCTGTGGTCCAGCCTGGAGCATCTCTGCCTTCTCTGTATTCTCCTCCTCATGTCTGCTGCGGCCCAGCCTGGAGCATCTCTGCCTTCTCTGTATTCTTCTCCTCTTCATGTCTGCTGTGGCCCAGCCTGGAGCGTCTCTGCCTTCTCTGTATTCTCTTCATGTCTGCTGTGGCCCAGCCTGGAGCGTCTCTGCCTTCTCTGTATTCTTCTCCTCTTCATGTCTGCTGTGGCCCAGCCTGGAGCGTCTCTGCCTTCTCTGTATTCTCTTCATGTCTGCTGTGGCCCAGCCTGGAGCGTCTCTGCCTTCTCTGTATTCTTCTCCTCTTCATGTCTGCTGTGGCCCAGCCTGGAGCGTCTCTGCCTTCTCTGTATTCTCTTCATGTCTGCTGTGGCCCAGCCTGGAGCATCTCTGCCTTCTCTGTATTCTCTTCATGTCTGCTGTGGCCCAGCCTGGAGCGTCTCTGCCTTCTCTGTATTCTTCTCCTCTTCATGTCTGCTGTGGCCCAGCCTGGAGCGTCTCTGCCTTCTCTGTATTCTCTTCATGTCTGCTGTGGCCCAGCCTGGAGCATCTCTGCCTTCTCTGTATTCTCCTCCTCATGTATGCTGTGGTCCAGCCTGGAGCGTCTCTGCCTTCTCTGTATTCTCCTCTTCATGTCTGCTGTGGTCCAGCCTGGAGCATCTCTGCCTTCTCTGTATTCTCCTCTTCATGTCTGCTGTGGCCAAGCCTGGAGCATCTCTGCCTTCTCTGTATTCTCCTCCTCATGTCTGCTGTGGTCCAGCCTGGAGCATCTCTGCCTTCTCTGTATTCTCCTCCTCATGTCTGCTGTGGCCCAGCCTGGAGCATCTCTGCCTTCTCTGTATTCTTCTCCTCATGTCTGCTTTGGTCCAGCCTGGAGCATCTTTGCCTTCTCTGTATTCTCCTCCTCATGTCTGCTGTGGCCCAGCCTGGAGCGTCTCTGCCTTCTCTGTATTCTCCTCCTCATGTCTGCTGTGGCCCAGCCTGGAGCGTCTCTGCCTTCTCTGTATTCTCCTCCTCATGTCTGCTGTGGTCCAGCCTGGAGCGTCTCTGCCTTCTCTGTATTCTCCTCTTCATGTCTGCTGTGGTCCAGCCTGGAGCATCTCTGCCTTCTCTGTATTCTCCTCCTCATGTCTGCTGTGGCCCAGCCTGGAGCGTCTCTGCCTTCTCTGTATTCTCCTCTTCATGTCTGCTGTGGTCCAGCCTGGAGCATCTCTGCCTTCTCTGTATTCTCCTCCTCATGTCTGCTGTGGCCCAGCCTGGAGCGTCTCTGCCTTCTCTGTATTCTCATCTTCATGTCTGCTGTGGTCCAGCCTGGAGCATCTCTGCCTTCTCTGTATTCTCCTCTTCATGTCTGCTGTGGTCCAGCCTGGAGCATCTCTGCCTTCTCTGTATTCTCCTCCTCATGTCTGCTGTGGTCCAGCCTGGAGCATCTCTGCCTTCTCTGTATTCTCCTCATGTCTGCTGTGGTCCAGCCTGGAGCGTCTCTGCCTTCTCTGTATTCTCCTCCTCATGTCTGCTGTGGTCCAGCCTGGAGCATCTCTGCCTTCTCTGTATTCTCCTCCTCATGTCTGCTGTGGTCCAGCCTGGAGCGTCTCTGCCTTCTCTGTATTCTCATCTTCATGTCTGCTGTGGTCCAGCCTGGAGCATCTCTGCCTTCTCTGTATTCTCCTCTTCATGTCTGCTGTGGTCCAGCCTGGAGCATCTCTGCCTTCTCTGTATTCTCCTCCTCATGTCTGCTGTGGTCCAGCCTGGAGCATCTCTGCCTTCTCTGTATTCTCCTCCTCATGACTGCTGTGGTCCAGCCTGGAGCGTCTCTGCCTTCTCTGTATTCTCCTCCTCATGTCTGCTGTGGTCCAGCCTGGAGCATCTCTGCCTTCTCTGTATTCTCCTCCTCATGTCTGCTGTGGTCCAGCCTGGAGCGTCTCTGCCTTCTCTGTATTCTTCTCCTCTTCATGTCTGCTGTGGCCCAGCCTGGAGCGTCTCTGCCTTCTCTGTATTCTCCTCTTCATGTCTGCTGTGGTCCAGCCTGGAGCATCTCTGCCTTCTCTGTATTCTCCTCCTCATGTCTGCTGTGGCCCAGCCTGGAGCGTCTCTGCCTTCTCTGTATTCTCATCTTCATGTCTGCTGTGGTCCAGCCTGGAGCATCTCTGCCTTCTCTGTATTCTCCTCTTCATGTCTGCTGTGGTCCAGCCTGGAGCATCTCTGCCTTCTCTGTATTCTCCTCCTCATGTCTGCTGTGGTCCAGCCTGGAGCATCTCTGCCTTCTCTGTATTCTCCTCATGTCTGCTGTGGTCCAGCCTGGAGCGTCTCTGCCTTCTCTGTATTCTCCTCCTCATGTCTGCTGTGGTCCAGCCTGGAGCGTCTCTGCCTTCTCTGTATTCTCCTCTTCATGTCTGCTGTGGCCCAGCCTGGAGCATCTCTGCCTTCTCTGTATTCTCCTCCTCATGTCTGCTGTGGTCCAGCCTGGAGCGTCTCTGCCTTCTCTGTATTCTCCTCCTCATGTCTGCTGTGGTCCAGCCTGGAGCATCTCTGCCTTCTCTGTATTCTCCTCCTCATGTCTGCTGTGGTCCAGCCTGGAGCATCTCTGCCTTCTCTGTATTCTCCTCCTCATGTCTGCTGTGGTCCAGCCTGGAGCATCTCTGCCTTCTCTGTATTCTTCTCCTCATGTCTGCTGTGGTCCAGCCTGGAGCATCTCTGCCTTCTCTGTATTCTCCTCCTCATGTCTGCTGTGGTCCAGCCTGGAGCGTCTCTGCCTTCTCTGTATTCTTCTCCTCTTCATGTCTGCTGTGGCCCAGCCTGGAGCATCTCTGCCTTCTCTGTATTCTCCTCTTCATTTCTGCTGTGGTCCAGCCTGGAGCATCTCTGCCTTCTCTGTATTCTCCTCTTCATGTCTGCTGTGGTCCAGCCTGGAGCATCTCTGCCTTCTCTGTATTCTCCTCCTCATGTCTGCTGTGGTCCAGCCTGGAGCATCTCTGCCTTCTCTGTATTCTCCTCCTCATGTCTGCTGTGGTCCAGCCTGGAGCGTCTCTGCCTTCTCTGTATTCTCCTCCTCATGTCTGCTGTGGTCCAGCCTGGAGCATCTCTGCCTTCTCTGTATTCTCCTCCTCATGTCTGCTGTGGTCCAGCCTGGAGCATCTCTGCCTTCTCTGTATTCTCCTCCTCATGTCTGCTGTGGTCCAGCCTGGAGCGTCTCTGCCTTCTCTGTATTCTTCTCCTCATGTCTGCTGTGGCTCAGCCTGGAGCTCCGCACGTAGCCAGGCCATTCACTCTTCACTATGTATTCATTATAAACTATAACTCACCTAGGGAGGAAGCTGAAGGGTAGGGTCGTGCTGAGCCAGCAACTTTCCTGCTATGTACTGCAAACCTCAGCCCTGGCACTCAGCAACACACACACATGCACATACCACACACGTTTACACACACACACACACACACACACACACACACACACACACACACACACACAGTACTTCTAACCAGGTACCCATTGAGCCCTAGTATGCAGGGTTTTTATTGGATGTTGGTTAGGAGGCTGCGACTGATACCCCAACCCACGTAAGTCTCTAGCCCTCAGAGGTTGGGCTTAGTCCACATGGCTCTTGGCCCTGCTGTAAATCATGCTGCTGGCTAGACTCTGTGGCGGAGCCCGCAACCCAGGTCAGCAGTCCTGCTTTGAGGAGATTGGTTGCTATCAGACAGTGCTTCCCAGGAAGAGTGGGTGTCATACAATACCCTGTTTGGAGAACTGGGGTATCCTTGCTCATCATCATGTCTGTCTGTCCTTGTCAGTCTGTCCTTGTCTCTGCTCTGACGTTCTGACTCCATTGATAAGGATTCTACCGTTTTGCGACTCCAAGGCCTCTCATGTCTTTTCAGAGAGGGACTTCCCAGCTGCCAGGGTTAAGTGGCGTTCATTAAGGGGAAATGAAGTCCAAAGCCTGCACTAGCCCTGTCAGCATCACCACGTCATCTGGTGTGCGACACTGGTAATGCAGCGAGGAAGGTGGTGACACATTTCCCTCACAAAGTAGTGAGCTGCCGTGTGCAGCTGTGGAGATAACTTCCCTGTGTGGGGTTGGGTCTCTCTATAGCAGCTGGCTGACGCCAGTCACCTGCTCACACAAGAGGCTTCACCCAGGGCCCAGGCGGCCTCCTGCTGAAGGCTAATCCTGGAGCTATGGACTCTGCAGCCACTTGCACTGTCCACATGGGCTCCTGATGGTCAGGCCGGCAGCATGTTTACCCCATGAGCTGTCTCCCTGGCTCACACTCTCTGTCTTTCTCGGCCTCTCTCCTCCCACTCACCCCCCCCCCCCCCCCGTTTTTGCTGGTTGGTTGGGTTGAGACAGTGCCATGCGGCTGGCCGATCCTCCTGCTGTCACTTCCCAAGTGCTGGGAGTACAGGTGTGCACTGCCACACCTGGCTTCATGTCCTCATCTCTTGAAGGAGATCAGAGCTGAAGCTCTTAAGAAGCCACACTTGCTGGTCTTTTTCTTTTAGTGTTCATACTTTAAGATAATGCCTAAGAAACATTTGCCACCGCAAGATTACAGGGACTTTTGTGTTTACATGTAGAGACTTTCCTGATGGCATTTATGTTTATGTTTCTGATATCTCTGTTGAAATATTATTGCTGTGCGGTGTGCAGTCGGGCTACTGGTCGCATGTGGCTTCTAGGTGTTGCCACATCATCTGCTGAAGAGACCATTTTACCCATCCAGGGGCCTTTGGAGCTTTTGCCCCAGATCCTTAGTCCATGTCATCTGCTTCTGCCTGTTCTGTCCACCCAGCAGCATGTCCCCTCTGTGGCTGCTGCAGCTCTGTAATCGGGAACAGGTGGCACTAGTCCTTATTCTTCATTTTAAAAGTGATTTGGGTGCCAAATTTTTTTGGCTTCCTATCTATCCAAACAAATTTTAGAGTCTAGTTGTTAATTTCCTCAGCAATTCTGTTTTGCGTTGCATTGAATCTGTGGAGTAATTACAGCAAAATACCAAGGTCTTTGGCTGGCCCACCTCCACCTCCCAAAGTGCTTCCATAACTTTTGTGTTTTCATTTTCATTAATTTTACTCAAGCAATGTGCTGTGGATCCTCCCCCTTTTTAAATGACTCCTTTCCTCTCTTGGGAATTAGCAGGAGGTTTATATATTGTCTCCATGCCCCCCAACCTCCACATGCTTGCCTTTTCTAGTACTTATCACCCCTCTCTGGATCTGGGTTTCCAGCTAGCAGCGTCTCCTTCAGCCTGTGGCAAGGAGGCTGTGATGTTTCAGGATGTCCTCATTTTTCCTTTATGCCCCTCAGTGGTGCTGAGGATGAGCCTCTGTTCTCATGAACGCAGGACAGGCACTGCACTCAGGAACACAGGACAGGCACTGTACTCAGGAACGCAGGACAGACACTGTACTCAGGAACATAGGACAGGCACTGCACTCAGGAACACAGGACAGGCACTGCACTCAGGAACACAGGACAGGCACTGCACTCAGGAACACAGGACAGACACTGTACTCAGGAACACAGGACAGGCACTGTACTCAGGAACGCAGGACAGGCACTGTACTCAGGAACGCAGGACAGGCACTGTACTCAGGAACGCAGGACAGGCACTGCACTCAGGAACGCAGGACAGGCACTGTACTCAGGAACGCAGGACAGGCACTGTACTCAGGAACGCAGGACAGGCACTGTACTCAGGAACGCAGGACAGGCACTGTACTCATGAACGCAGGACAGGCACTGTACTCAGGAACGCAGGACAGGCACTGTACTCAGGAACGCAGGACAGGCACTGTACTCAGGAACGCAGGACAGGCACTGTACTCAGGAACGCAGGACAGGCACTGTACTCAGGAACGCAGGACAGGCACTGTACTCAGGAACGCAGGACAGGCACTGTACTCAGGAACCCAGGACAGGCACTGTACTCAGGAACGCAGGACAGGCACTGTACTCAGGAACGCAGGACAGGCACTGTACTCAGGAACGCAGGACAGGCACTGTACTCAGGAACAGACCTGGGGTGCCCTGCAGCCCTGCTGATAAACCCAGCACTGCTGGTTCTGCGCTCTAACTCCTCTGGCTTTTGTGGCGGCAGTTGGGGGTCAGGGTTTGTCTATTTTGTCCAGTGCTGCTGTGCTCGTTGCTGCCTTCGTCCTGTAAGTGCGTCCTAGAGGCCTTCTCTCTCTTCTCTCTCCCTCCAGGTCGAGTCTCGTTCTTTACCTCGGGCTCTGAGAACCTGCACCGAGTGGAGAAGGTCCTCTGGGGCACCCGCTACGCCATCACCATCGCTTTCACCTGCAACCCTGACCATGGCATCGCGGATCCCGTTCTCACATAACCAGCTAGGTTGGGTCCTCAGCACCATGTCTAGAAGCCTGCTCACGGCACCCTGCTGTGACACAGCCCTGTCGTCAGTGAGGCACGCCCAGGCCAGGTGCCACAGCCCTGTCAGTGAGGCGCGCCCAGGCCAGGCTGAGTGCGTGATCTGCTCATCCCTCCCATTTCAGCCCATTGCTGCTGCACAGAGTGCCTTATGAATGAGCCTGAATGTTGATTTTTCTGATGTTTTCATCTTTTCATCTGTGAGTAAATCAAGGAAGGGGCCTCTGCATGTGTGCTCTGGGTGCTGCTCCCCGTGGGGGGCGGGCCTCATCCTTCAGGAGGGAAGAAACACCAGTCTATTGGTGGAGCTAGACGTCTTGCCCCAGCCCACTTAGCCCACTAAAGACGGTCAGCCCTAGGACAGACAAGAGAAAAGGAGGGGACATGGGAACAGAAATGGTGGCACTTTGGAAAAGGCTCCAGCAGTTGGCGTCTGTCACGGGTGAAGGATAATTCTGAGCGCTAGGGGAGGAGATGGACATTGAATGACCCAGGGACTAAGTGTGCACCTGGGGAACCGCCTGAGTTCAGTCTTGCTGTGCCGGGCCTGCCTGTTACCAGCGTTATCCCCGGCAGAACAGGTTCAGGTGTGCCCCTGCCGAGGAGGGGCTCAGCATCCCCGTGCCCAGTGGGGGCGGCGTGCTTGTCCCCTCCTTATTCTGGCACCATCTCTTTCCCCATCAGCAACAGTCAGAGGAACTGGGGACAAAGTGCCATGGGGGAGGCCTGGGCCCCAGCAACTCCAGTCCCATCAGCACAGTTCCTACCAGGTCACACCCCCAGGAGAAGGGCTGGCACCTCCCCCAATATACACATATAAATGGAATCCCAAGAACACTCTCGTTACCTATAGGGGAGACTAGGAGGACTTAAAGTGGGGGATCTTGGCAATGCTTAGGGCCAGACCAATGAGCCCTCCCATTTCTGCCTTTTTTTAAAGACAAGGTTTCTCTGTGTAGCCCTGGAGAGCAGGCTGGCCTTGAACTCACAGAGATCCATCTGCCTCTGCCTCCCAAGTGCTGGGATAAAGACGTGCACCATCATGCCCAGCAATAGATTTATTTATTTATTTTATATATGATTGCTCTATCTGCTCGTACATCTGCGGGCCAGAAGAGGGCATCAGATCACAGTACAGATGGTTGTGAGCCACCGTGTGGTTGCTGGGAATTGAACTCAAGACCTCCAGAAGAACAGACAATGCTCTTAACCGCTGAGCCATCTCTCCAAACACCCCCACTCCACCCTGTCTCTGTCTGTCAATGAGGCCAATCCCAGGGTGGGCTTGGGAAGGATTTCCACCAGTGTCTCTTTCCCCCGTGTTTCTAGGCCCCTCTCAGACCCAGACAGACCTGGTCTGTGCCTGTATTTCAGGCTGTATGTGCTTGCTGATTCACCCATCAGCCCGCAGGCCCAACCCTGTTCAGGGTCCCAGTTCTACAAGAGTTCTTGGCACGGGCCAGCCAATCCTGACTACCAGTGCTCAGGGCACCGCCCCGGGCACCTGCGGTACTTTTGAATTTCACACTGATGCATATTTATGGAGTGAGACACAGGATCTGGACTTTCAGTTATGCTGTGAGTTGCCAGAGGCTGTGAAAGGCCTGCTGTGTCCCTGCTGGCTAGCCAAAGTAGCTGTATTCCAGGCTCATGGCAGGCCCCACTAGCATAGTCTGGGCAGTGTCTTTGCAGGAACCCTGCAAAGAGCCATCAGTACGTAGCATCTGTATATCCCTCCCATGCCCCCTGACTGCAGAGCTGGGGTGCCCCCCCCCACAAGCCCCTGGTGCCTTAGCTAAGAGGGCTTAATATAAAGTGGCCTAGCATCGGGACAGCCAGCAAGGTCACTAATGTGTGGAAGGCACAGCTGGCCGGCCAACCTGTGTAGCCTGAGAGCACTGCAGGTGAAAAAACTGGCTATGAGAGGAAGGGGAGGAAGGGGCACCCCCAGAAGGCGACCCCTGGGCTGGACAGAGGTCACGGAGGCATCTCAGGCTTTGTTGGTAGGAGACAGCAGGCAGGAAGGTTCCCCAGCAGCTGCCCTGTGCTGCTTTCCTGCCCTCTGTAGCCTCGGCGCCACCCAGCATCTGTGGTTCCAGGACAGGAGCGCTGTAGTACACCACTGTTCAGCCTTAGGCCACTGCCAATCTGTGCACCTGCCCCTGACGGCCTAGGGGACAGGGACAGGGACAGGATCCCTTGGAGGGACTTGGCCTTCCTGACCCCACATGGGACAAGGTTTTCTCACTGGCCTAGAAATGGCCTGAGTCTGGAGGTGCCTGCTGTTGGCTCCAGCAGCCTGGCTTCCGTTCACCCGTCATCTGTCTGGAATTCTAATGGAAAAACATGCATGTGGTGAAGGAAGGTGCCAGGACAGTCTAGGACCAGTTCCCAAGGCCCTACCCAAGGGTGTTTGAGAACCTAGCTACCCATCCCCTGCTGGCTTTCTGGGGGCCCAGCAAGATCAGCGCCCCTCCCTACCCCATCTGTGAATAGGTTCAGGGGCAGTGCAGGCCTTCACAAACCAGTGACAGTCAGTCATCTGCTCCTGCTGTCCTTGCAGGGCAGGGCGTCCCCGTAGTCCAGGTGGGGCCTCTGTGCTTCCCTGTACTTGATCTACTGCCCACAGCAGGGGAGCAGAGGCTCTTGCCTGTAGGTGATTCTTCCCAGAGGACCTCATTCCCGGAAAGATTATGAACGCAGGAAACCTTAGTGCGTGCGGTTTCCCATCAATGAATGACTAACAGCGGCGTAGGAGTGCTCTGAGCCACAATATAGATCGTCGTGCGCGCCTTCACTGCTGCACCCCGCACAGTCAGCTGGGCACCCCCTACCTTCTCCACGTTGGAGCTGCGAAAACATCCAGCCTGGGAGATGTGTCGTTAACCCACAGCTGAAGTAAGATGATTCGAAGCCGGACTCAAGTTATAATAAAGCTGCTTGCAGTCAGCTCAGCCTTCTGGCTGGGGGTGGGATCGTGCCTGTGACCCGTTTACCTACCAGGTTTGCTAGTGGAGCTGCTTTCTTCATTCATTCACTCAGTCCGTTCATTCATCTGCTGAATGCAGCCTCCACTGTCCTGCACGTGGGCTCACAGCTTGTCAGGATACCGTCACCACCCCTGGCTCAGGGAGGGTATGTCTGTCCCTGTGGCTCCCTCCTGAGGCACACGGACACTCAGTCCAGCCAGGCCACCCAGCTTCCAGGCTTCCTTGTCCCATACTTGGCAAGTCTCCTGCCCCAGCACCCTCGGCCTTGAACTCTACTTTTCACAAAACACAACCCCAGTTAAGTCAGCATCTTCCGGTGGAATGCCCACCAGCATTCTCTGAGAAGAAATTTCCTCTCAGCCACACCGGAACACCTTGGATCCGTGGTGAAGGCTGAGAACAGAAAGGCCGGGCCTCCATGAGCAGTCATGACCCAAACACTACAACAGTGGCTTTTAGTCCAGACTAGCACTGGCCCTGTGGGGGCCCCACTGTGGCCGCCGCTGGCAACCTTGTCGTTATGTGCACTGTATAAATCCACATGTCCACCTGTGGGCTGTGGTTCATCCGTCAGCGGATTCCTTAAGCCACGGAGAGGGAGCTGTGGCTACTGATAGCGTGCACCTGTCTGGAAACCAGCAGGATGCAGGCCCAGGGCCACAGGTGCGAGATCCCAGCATGAAGTTCTCAACCTGTGGGGCGCAGCCCCTTTGGGGTCACGTATCAAATATCCTGCCTATCAGACATTTACATTACGATTCATAACTAACAGAATTAGTTACGAAGTAGTGATGAAACAGTTTCATGGTTGGAGGAACTTTATTAAAAGGTTGCCGCATCAGGAAGGTCGGGAAGAACCACTGTCTGAAAATCTGTGGTGAGCAGCAGGAACATAGCCTCTCGCAGCCTCGGGGTGGCTGGACCTTTAGGAGGAAGTAGCTGGAAATGCCCACAGGTCATGTTCAGGTCCCTGTCTCACAGACAATGACGTCATGGGCAGGTTAGAGCCAGGTGCTTACCGTGGGCAGAAAAGCCTCTTGCCGAAAGCCTCTGGTTGGGGTAGACAGATTTTACTAGCTGCCTGGCGTGTAGGGACCACCGTTTCCCTCGCCCACATCACCTCATAGAGTAGAGCCAGAGCTCGTGGAGATTCATGAAGCAAAGGAGCCCAGGACCCAGACCTAAATAGTGGGTAGACACCGGAGAAAGGAAAAGCCTAGGCAGGGTGCGGCAGGGCACACCTGGCGCTTGGGCAACACAGGCTGCACCCTAGCTCTGACCTCACCAGTTCCCGGACTTCTGTACTCAGTCCATTCCCTTCTGCCCGTGGTGTAGCTGACGGGGCCCGGTGTAGGGGGGTGGTAGCATAGGAGACCTGGGGTGGGGCAGGCCCTGTTACCAGGAGATGCCGTCATCCACCTGAGCCGGGGCTGGTAGTGGAGGCCTGCGACACAGGAATGCTTAAGTAACATTGCCAGATTTTAAGCTGCATGCATCCTCTGTGATAAATTTTGAAAAGTATAAGATTAAAATAAATATTAAATAAAACCAGTGAGAGGTGGTAGCGCACGCCTTTAATCCCACAACTCGGGACAGAGACAGGCCGGTCCCTTGAGTTCTAGGCTAGCCCGGTCTACAGAGCTAGTTCTACGACAGCCAGGGCTACACAGAGAAACCCTGTCTCAAAAAACAGAAACAAAAACAAATAAACAAAACAAAAAACCCCAAAACCAAAACCAAACACTGAAAAACCCCTAAAGTCTTCCCACCATGAGCTAACTGTTGATATTTAAGGCATTTCTGTGAAACTATTTTTCTTTCTTTCTTTTTTCTTTTTTGCATATGTGCATGTGTGTTTACATACCAAGCAGTCATGCTCACCGGCACACTTGTACGAACACACATGCATGCCTACATACAACCACACACACACAAATACATTTTTAAAAATGAAACAAAATTGTGCTATACAGTCTTACGCCCTGGTTCCTCTCCACGACCACTGGACAGTGGAGTCAGTGGAGTCTGGGTCAGTGCCTCAGGTTCATCCTTCCTGACCCCAGAGAACGTTGCTCTTTGAAGATGCCATGCCATGTTAACAGCTGTGGGGCATTCCATGGCAATGCTGAAATTAGCTCCTTGCTGCATAAATACAAATACTGATATTTGGATTAAGGGATAAAGCCCTGATCGCTCAGGCAAGAGTTATAAACATTGGTGTGGCTCAATTTATTTATGTATTTGAATTTTAAAATAGATTTCGATTTATTCTTTGACAGTTTCATGTAAACAATGTATCTTGGTCGTATCCATTGTACACCTACCTACCTATTTGTCTTGTGGTGTTGGACATGGGGCCCAGTCCCTCAGGCCTCTCAGGCAAATATTCTACCCACCAGCCCCAAAAGGTCAACTTTTTGTTGTTCTTGTTTGTTTTGTAACTGCAGGATCTCTGTTTTGGCTTGCAGTGTTTTTGTTTGTTTGTTTTGTTTTTTTCCCCTAAATGGCTCTGGGTCAGACTTCTTTTTTTAAGACAGGATCTCACTAAGTAGCTCCAGCTGACTGACCAGGCTGGCCTTGAACTCTCAAAGGTCTGCCCACCTCTGCTTCTCTAGTGCTGGGTCTACAGATGTGTGCCACCGCCATCTGCTGGGTCAGACTCCCAATCATCTTTCTTTTCCTTATTTTAGAAATATGAGCACTCATTTTTCTCCTTCATTCTTTTATGATTTTGTATTTCACAGGAATGTTTAAAATGCCACCTGAGTTTTGTTCTGCCTGGTGCAGTGCCCCACCTACCTAAGGCAACTCTTTTGTCTCAGGGCCTTCTAAGCCAGGCTGCCCCAGTGGAAGGCTACGGTGCTCAGATGCTTAGTACCTTGGAGGAAAGTGGCACCAACGCCGTGTAGCCTCTGCTCCCTGGCCATTGTCCACACTATGTCTAATGTGCTTCTGGCTCCCCACCCAAATCCTGTGGCTCAGACACAGGCGTCCACAGCCAGGCTGAACTGTCCAGGAGCTCCCACTTGAGTCTGATGCATGAAAAGCCAGAGCCCCAGGCAGGCGTGGGTAGACCTCCTCCCCCCAAGAGTGGGCAGCCTTCCCTCCAGAGCCGGGGTGACAGGACCTGACATCCCAAGGGCACAGGAGCCTGGCACACTGTCCTGACCTTAGGTGTGCTGACTCTGAGAGTTGCAGAAACTCTCTTTTCTGAGGCATCTGAGCTCTGGAGCATGAAGAAGCCGGGAATGAAGGCCATCCCCGCCCAGGCCTGAGGCCACAACTTATGTGAGTGTCAAGTGAAAGTGGTAGGTCCACTTTCTTAGAAATACAACCAGGAATTGGGCTTTGTCAAGAAGGGGCTTTCTAAAGCTGAAGCCCAGCATCAGAGACATGTGGGGCTTGGGGCAAAGGAGGAGCAGGGCAGGGATAGGGGTCTCCAGCCTGGGTTAGGAGGCTCTGCCTCACCACCCACATACTCCTCAAGTGAATTCACTAGCCACCAGCCGGTTTTGTTTTGTTTTGCTTTGCAGAGTTGGTGGTGAAACCTAGAGCCTTTCACAGGCTAAGCAAGAGTTCTGACACTGAGCTATATTCTCAGACCTTAAAAGAATTAAAAAAAAAAATTAGAGTTGGGCATTGTGGCACAGGCCTTTAATCCCAGCACTCAGCACTCTGGACACAGAAGCAGATGGATCTCTGTGAGTTCAAGGCCAGCCAGGGCTGCATAGTGAGACACTGTCTCAAAAAAAAAATTTTTTTTTTAAATTTAGAGACAAAGTCTTTGACAGGTAGCACAGGCTGACCTAAGTCCTCCCCAACACCTGGGATTACAGGCCCAACCCATTCATTTGGGTATGTATGTACCCATGTTTAGCCCTCATGTTTAAAAAAAAAAATAGCAAGATCAACCTATCATAACCATGGTGAAGCACACGGTACTGCGGCACCAGAACCTATTTCTGGAACCTTCTGTCACTCCAGGGACCTGCACTCCATGTCCTGCCACCAGAGTGTATCTGACATTCAGCAAGAACACTACCAGACCAAGGTGCTGTCCCAGCCTCTGATGGTCACCCGGAAAGGGGTGGACAGCTGTCTCTGGCCATGGTAAGAGAGACGGTTGCCAGGGAAGGGTGTCCAGAGAATGGTTCTCAGGACAGGGGAACAGTCTTTCCAGGAACAGTGAAGCCGTGGCCTCATCGCTGTCAACGTGAGCCCCTGTGGGCTGTGCTGCCTCATCTGAGAACTTCAGCCTGCAGGGCCCCCTTCCTCTATGCGAGCTTCAGTGCTAGCTGGGCTAGCTTCCTTCAGGCAGCCCAGCCCACCCTGGCCTCTCACACCTCTCAGCCACCTGCCCTCTTTCCTGCCCTAAGTAAGAGGAGGCTTGGAAAGCAGACAGGCCCTCACCGAACTCTCAGCTGCCTCATGCTGGGGATCCCTGAGTCCAGGACCCCCCACTGCACCCTAACTTCCATCCCCAGCACTGAGGCAGGACGGACTGCAGAGTACAGGGTTTATTGTTTTGTGTGCATCTGGAAGCAAGAAGCTACCGTGGGGTAAGGCTAGCGGAGGGAGAGGGTAGCGATGCCTGCAGGCCCCTTACCAACCAATGGGGGCGGGTCCCCGGGGCTGAGAGCAGGCTTACAGCCTGGCACCAGCTGCTCTGGCTGAGTCACCAGGGTCTTCGGAAGAGGGTCTGGGGCCCAGCTTCTGAAGCCTCTCAGAGATAGGTTTGAAGGAGGAGTGTGTTGGCTTTGCAGGCAAGATGGTGATAGAGTTGAACAGCTAAAAAGAAAGGAAACCTTAAGATAGACAAGCTAATTAGGTCTGAGTGGGGGATTCTGGGAATGGGCTTCTGAGTGGCCTGGCTTTGGGTCCTTTCCTACCCACCCCACCCCCCAGGGTCACACAGGACATTTTCAGACAAAAGCCCCACTCAGGGGCAATGGGGACAGCATGAGGGTCTCTGTGGCCTGTTGGCTGCTAGAGGACAGCGAGCGGCCAGAGTCCTGCTGGAGGTGAACTGGGCCAGGCAGGAAGCTGCCAGCACTCCCTGGACCACGGCCACTGCTACCTGGTGGCCTCCGGCGGCCACGCAGGTACTCACGGTAGTTCTTGGTGAGCAGCGTGTACAGGAAGGGATTGATGCAACTGTTGCCGTAAGTGAGGCAAGTGGTCAGGTAGTTGACGATGCGCGCAGTCTGGGGCGCCAGCGGCATGGCCTCGTGGTACTGGGCCAGCAGCTGCCACAGCCAGAAGGGCAGGAAGCAGGCCCAGAACAGGAGGACAATGGCAAGGATGAGGTACAGCACCCTGGGGTTGGGAAGCCGCCGTGTCTGCTTGAAAGAAGCTTGCTGAGACAGCCAGTAGGCCCTGGCCAGCCGGACGTAGAGCAACCCAATGACCAGGCCAGGCCCCACAATGCTGGTCCCAAAGAGCAGTGTCAGGTAAGTGCGGTGGGCGTGCGGGCTCCAGGCCGGCAGGCAGAGGCTCTTCGAGCCCCTACGGGCCAGCCGGATGGCAAGCACCATGGGTAGGGTCAGTAGCAGCGCCAGCAACCAGGTGCCCAGGGCCAGCAGCTTACGGTAACCCTTGGAGCGCTGCACTGTGTCCAGAGGCCTCAGTACCGCAGCGTAACGTTCGCTGCTCATTATGGTCAGGGTGAAGATGCTGGCATGCATGGTCAGGAAGTCCAGGCTAAAGAGGACACGGCAGCCCACGTCCCCAAAGTGCCAGTCCTTAGTGACGTAGGTGGCTATGATGAAGGGGATGCTCAGCAGGTACAGCAGGTCGGCCAGTGCCAGGTTGACCACATAGACATACATGGAGGCTGAGGCATGCAGAAACCGGCACATGACCACCAGAGTGTACACGTTTCCCACCATGCCTACTACACCCATGGCTGAGAGCACTGCCCCGATGACACCCGTGGCCACAAGGTCTTGCAGGGAGCTGGGATCTGTTGGGCTGGCCCAGGAACCGTTGAGGGACATATTGAGGCCACCAGGCAGCTCGGACACAGTGCTTCCTGACACGGCCGGGATGGGAAAGCAGGTTGTAGACTCCAGGCGCAGCGCCATCTCTGTCCTCACACTAGGCTTCCGGTGGGAGTCCCAGTGCTCAGTGAGGAGGGCCCGTGGGAAGCTTGTCCTGTGGGAGGAGAGTAGGGTCAAAGGTTCAAGGCAGCAACCCACATCCATGCCCTAGCGGCCTCCATGATGGACACAGTCCCTGTTCCCCTGCAAAGGGACACAGGCTCACCAAGTCCTGTCCCCTGTTGGAACCCCCCCCAAAGAACTTTTTTGGTATGTCCTCAACTACACAGGGGGACCCTAGAGCCACTGGGTCCCTCTGTCCCCCAGGACATTCCCCAGCAGGACCCCAAGTCCCACCCCAAGGCAAGTGTAAGACCTTTGCTTTTCTGAAAAGCTGAGCACAGCAAGGCAGAGGTCAGCTGTGGGCAGAGACAAGAGCCCGAAGTTCTAGCCCTACAACCCGAGTCCCGTTTCCCATTTCATGTTACTTGTACACTTTTAAAATATATATATATTATTAATAGTATACAGTGTTCTGCCTCCATGTACACCTGCACACTAGCAGAGGGCATCAGATCTCACTATAGATGGTTGTGAGCCACCATGTGGTTGCCGGGAATTGAACTCAGGACCTTTGGAAGAGCAGGTGGCGCTCCTAACCTCTGAGCCATCTCTCCAGCTCCTAATTGTACGCTTTTTAAAAAATGATTTCTTTCAGTCACAAAAGTAACAGCTACTGAGCTTTAAAGTTCAAATAGAAAAACAGGTAAAGGCCTTTGGCTTTTCCTTCATATGAAGAAGATGAGCCTGTGCCCCTGCCTCACGTTACATGGACTGTGATGGAAGCAGCCAGTCAAAAAGCCTTTGGCAGAAACCATGAGGCATGGCAGGAAAAGATTTATTCTAAAAAGTTGTTTAAATTACATTTGTATTTAGGGTGCGTGTGTGAGTGTGTACATATGTACGTGCCCCAGTGTTCATGTGGAGCTAAGAGGACAGTGTTTGGAGACTGAGTCTTTCTTCCCCTCCGTGCAGGTCTCCAGGCTCTAACTCAGGCCATCAGCCGTGGAGGCAAGCAGCCTTACCCACTGAGCAGTACCAGCCCCCGAGCCCCCAAAATGAGGAAAAGAAAAACCCACACAACTATGTAGCCCTAGCTGGCCTGGAACTCTCTGAGGAGACCAGAATGGCCTTAAACTCACAGAAATCTGCATGCTTCTACTTAAGTGTGCTGTCATGCCCTGCTTTTTGTTCTGTTTTTTAAAGAGAATGCAGTCTGTCTGTCTGTCTGTCTGTCTCTCTGATTTACTTTATGTGTATGCGTGTTTTGACTTCACAAATGCATGTGCACCATGTACATTCCTGGTGCCCTCAGCCGAGTATCAGCTCTCTTGTAACTGGTTACAGATGGTTGTAAGCTACCACGTGAGTGCTGCAAGCCCAACCCAGCTCCTCTGCCAGAGCAGTAAGTGCTCTTAACCACTGAGCCATCCCTCTAGCCCAGGAAAAGATTACTTAAAAGCAAACTTCAGGCTGGGCGGTGGTGGCGCACGCCTTTAATCCCAGCACTCGGGAGGCAGAGGCAGGCGGATCGCTGTGAGTTCGAGGCCAGCCTGGTCTACAAAGTGACTCCAGGACAGCCAAGGCTAACACAGAGAGGCCTGTTTCGAAAAACCAAAAACCAAAAAACAAACAACAACAAAAACAACAACAAAAACAAAAAACAAAAGCTAGAGAGAACACTGGCTGCTCTTGCAGAGGACCTGGGTTTGATTCCCAGCACCCACATGGCACTAACAGCCATCTGTAACTCCAGCCGCAGGGGATGACACTCTCTTGTGAACTCCTCAGGCACAGCACACATATAGAACACATCCATACACTCAAATGAAAACATTCATACACAGAAACAAAAATAAGGTGTTCTGGGTTTTTGGCTTATTTTTATTTTTGTTTGTTTGTTTTTTGTTTTATTTATTTACTTATTTTGGTTTTCGAGACAGGGTTTCTCTGTGTAGCCTTTGGACTTGCTTTGTAGACCAGGCTGGCCTGGAATTCACAGCGATCCACCTGTCTTTGCCTCCTGAGTGCTTGGATTAAAGGTGTGTGCCACCGTGTCTGGCTTAGTTTAAACAAAAACAAAAAACGCCCCACAGAAATTAAGAACGTCACCAAGCAAAAGCAAGTTGAGAAAGTATGAGAAAATATGCATCAGCTCAACAGACCAGAGAACACGATCCATGCAAGTACAGCCGGGCGTGGTGGCACACGCCTTTAATCCCAGCACTCCGGAGGCAGAGGCAGGCGGATCGATGTGAGTTCGAAGCCAGCCTGGTCAAAAAAAAAAAAAAAGAAAAAGAAAAGAAAAAAGAAAAAAGACCCATGTAAGAACTGTAAGTCAGTAAGGAAAGGAGTAATTAGCTGTCTGTAGGCGGGAAAGGCAAACTGAACAGGAATGTCTGAAAGAAAGCACACCAACGGCCACAGGCTAAGGAAAAGATGCTACACGGTTTGTTGCCATCAGAGAAACGCAAATCAAAACTACAAAGATACTCTAACAAGCACTGTATGCGAGTACACACATGTGTGTGCACGCGCACGCACGCACGCACGCACACCGAGTCCGTAACCAGAGAAATCAGTGCGCCGAGTCCATACCCAAAAAGATCAGTGCACCTCTTGTCCAGTTGTGGGGGAGAGGGCGGGAGAGGAACTAGGCTCCTCAGTGACTGTAGCTGAGAAGTGAAATGCTACAAGCAGTTTTGGAAAAGTTTGGCATTGCAATGAGGCAAAGCAGGTGCGTCCCGTGTTAGCAGTGATCCCACTTACACCCCGAAGAACAGCACCGTTATGTGTAATGGGCTCGAAACGACCCAAATGACCGTAAATAGCAGCAGCAGTAGTGTGGATAAGCAAAAGTTCCAGAGAAATGACCCGCAGGAGCAATGAGCCCTACTGCCGCAGGCTGGGTGACACGGCAGTGTCCTATTAAAGGACAATAGCAGGCAGGTGTTTAAATGTGGCTCCCTCTGAGGCAAATTCATTAACTGACAAGGTCATGGTTACAGGAAGCCAAAGCAGTGGTGTGTCTGTCTGTCTGCCTGTCTGTCTCTCCCTTCCCTCGGCAGGGGTCACACAAGTGAACATGTTTTAGGTGGGGGGGAAGCCTCTAAGTTTCACGCAGTCAGTGGTGGCACACATCTTTAATGCCAGCAATCAGGAGGCAGAAGCAGACTGGTCTCTTAGTTTGAGACCAGCCTGGTCTACATTGCAAGTTAGGCTGGCCAAGGCTGCTACACAGAGAAACCCTGTCTCAAAAAAACAAAAACAAACAACACAAAACCAAAACCCTCTAAGCCTTGTGGATTAGCTTAGCCTCCTAAGAAAAAGGCCTAACGGGTGGACTTTCTGAAAGGAAGCAAAGAACACCCAGAGTTGCACAGGCCTCTCTCACACCCAGGCCTAGGGATGCCTCTACAAGTGATCTTTCCCCTCAGCCAAAGCTGAAGAACCTAGGCAGCTCTAGGGTTAAGAAAACATCCCCACACCAGCAGCTCCCAGCTTCATCTGCCCTCGCCCTGCAGCTGTCTCACCTCACAGGTCAGCTCCGGAGACACTGAGGTCCTCCAGCCCCGCTAGGAAGGCGAAAGGGCACAGAAGCCACTGCCCTCGAGCCACCGGTTCAGGGAGGGTGAAAGTTTTCAGTAGCAGCCGCTGCTGCCGGCCAAGCCCCGCGAAGCTCACAGGCAGCGAGGCGCTCCCCGGTGCGCCCCTATCCCGGGCTGTGCAGCCGGCGCCCTCACTTCTGTCACGAAGTCATCGGCTGCCTCTCAGCCCCGGGCTTAAGAAAGGCGCTGCGTCCTGTCACTCAGATGCTCGAGACCCAGTGGCCATCACCGCGCACAGATTGGCTAATGTCGCGCGCGCAGTAAGCCGTGTTGCGAGACCGCTCCCCGCAGTCGGGGCGGCGCGGCTCCGTGTTCTGAGCCGGTTTGGGCTCGGGGCATACTAGTCGCCGGCCTCCCTAGAGTCCCACACCACGCCCGCTCCTGCTCTGCAGCTGCCACCTGTCCCACTGCCAGCTGGGAATGCGCCGGTCTGGGTATTAATAACCGGCCACGCGGGCCCTTGTGAGGGCTCCTCAGCAGAGATGGGCACCGGATTCGGGGCTGAGGTCGCAGCCGGCCACCGAGGTGTTTGCCAGGTTAGGGAGCGGGAAGGACCTCTGTGTATGCTGAGGGCTCATCCCCTCCACACCTCATGTAACCACCAGTGTCAGGCTGAGGCTCAAAGATTTACGACTTACTGTAAAGGTGAGCAACATGCCCTGCGCTCATGGCCCAGGTAGGGTGAAGATCCATTATTTTCTAAGTAACAGGAGCCTGGGTTTGGGTAGCAACCCTGAGGTCTTATGCAGCAAATGATGCTGCTGCGTTCACAATTCTCAGGTGGCTCAGCCGTGTAGGCAAACTTAGGATGCAAGCGCTCTGCCCTCATCAGTGTTAGAAAAGCCACCCTGTGACGTGGCTAACCCCAGCTGGAGATGATGACAGGACAGGTCCATGTTGGTCACATGCTGAACAAAAGTGAATCTCCCATGTCTCTGGGACAGGGAGCCAGACCATCCCCAATGCAGAGAGATGAATCCCAAGAGATTACTCTGTGGGGATCCACTTCCTACTTGGAGCTCAGACTTGGAGTTTTAGTGACGTCAGCGTGGGCGGGGCCTCATCCTCATCCCCTGTGCTCAGGGTTAGGGTTAGGGTTAGGGTTAATCTCACCTCTGTCTGAGCCGTATTCCTCTCTTGTTTACAAAGCCATCAGATTCCCACTTCCCTTTAAAGCCTGGTTCCCACCTCAGGCTCAGCACTTTCAGCCAGGAGGGATAGTAGACCTTCTGGGCGGCATCTTTATCTGGATTCAACCGTGTCTCTGTCCTAGGTAGAAAGGAAGCTCTGGCCGCTGGAAAGCTCTAGATAACAGGGGCTGATGAGCAATCACATCTGCACTCTCCTTGCAGCAGAGGAACCAGAGATTCGTTCCCTTTAGCCAATGCTCTGGCCTGATGGGAGCACAGACTAGAGAGAAAGGCCTCTAGACGTTGATGGCCTTCCTGAGGAAGCTGCCAGACACGCGGACGACCGAGATGGTCATCGTTTGTCCCTTGCCTCTCTGCACTTGTAGCAGAAGCTGCAAACCCTTGTCTTTGGGTGTCCTTTCTCCCTTCTAGGACAGCTGGGCAAGCATCCACCACGGAGCCAAGGCCCAGCCCAGCCCCTCATTTCTTCACCCTGCAGAGCCCCAAGGAAGGTAGCAACACCATTTCTAAAGGACAGACACCTATGTAATGTGGACGCTGGACAGACCCTGTGAGCAGGGAAGCTGCTGGATCATCCCAAGGGTGGTTAGCAGGGGTGAGAGCACACGGAAAGGGGTCAAAGAGAAACTTCAGAGCCAGAAATGGGAGGCCATCTGAGAAGCCTGCTAAAGGGGCGCCTGAGTGTCCACAGGAGGCAAATGTTTTCCATGCTCCCCCCACCCCCCACATCTAGTATGCTCTGTGAAGGAGCACACTACCTGTTTGTGAGTCACTTCACGGACCATCAGATCGCACGCTGCTCGTGCAGCCTGCACTTCCACTGAATGTGACTTTCAAAGCTTTGTTCTGCACATAATGGCTTCATTACATTTGAGAATGATAATTTCTCTCATCAAAGAACTCATTTCCAATTGCATTAGCACACTCTTCAGAAAAGCCAGTTGTGGGGATATCTCTTCCCGGGTGTACATCCAGCCCCCACACACGTGCTCTTTGACTTATTAAAGAAGCCCGATGCTTTGTAAGCGTCTACCACTAGATGCTTAGAGACCACGGGCCCCTCTCTTCACCGTTCCAGGCCACGAGAGCAGTGATTTGCTATGGAAGACACTGGGAGAGGTAAGGGGCGGGCCGAGAGTCCAGCAGCCTAGGCTTCTGTGCACTCCTAACATTCTAGGCAGCCCCTGGGGAACCAAAAGTGCTCGGGGCAGAGATGGCTCTTGAAGCCCACCAATGTCAGCTGGGCTTCTCTCTGCACACGCGTCTGCGACAGCACTCCACAGCCTGCAGCCGCACCATGGCCCCAGAAGCTGCTCAGGCACAGGAGTTTCCTGCTTCCCGACATGGTGTCCCCGTCTCCATCTGAGACACAGCTGGAGAGATGACACCCACAATGAAATCAATTAGAGTCCCTACCAGTCTGCAGCTGGGGGTACGGGCAGCTGATTAGCGGGCAGCCCCAGACGTCTCGCTGGAGGCCTGAGGCTGCCAGGCGGGCCCAACGCAGACCGGGTTCCTGACTGGAAGCGCCCAAGCTAGTGAAAACCGAAACACAGGTGCAAAGAGAAACATGGACGTCCTCAGTTCCCTGAGAGTCCACCTCAGGGGCCTCCTGCTGTGGAGAGGGATTATAAGGGTCCCAACATTGCAGTCTCCTGGTCCCACAAGGCTGAATGACCTTTGGGAAAAGGTCTCAGTCTAGGACCTACGAATCCCTTACATCCTGGGCCAAGAGCCTGCACACAGAGCCACGGGGGAGCCTTTCTGGGTATTGCGAAGGTGGAGTGACTGCAAACGCCCACATTTTCCTGCAAGACGTATACTGAAGCTTATACGGGCTTAAAATACCGCTGACCCTGTGATCATGTAACTTCAAACCCCCTCTCCCCTCAGCATGGCGTTGCCTCCCTTCTGCTCCCTGAGTGGTGACAATTAGGCAGGAGTGATGCATCAGCTAGCTCATGTCTAACAGCAGTGCAAGGGCCTTCACCCCAAAACCAATAGAGGCGCCCGCTGTGACAGTTGGAATCTAAGGGGCGGGACCCTTGTTTCTCTAGGTTCCCTCCCAGGAGCTTTCTTCGCTATCCTTACTGTATCCAGGCATCATCGCCACGGTTGCCACCATCTTCGTCTTCATCACCACCATCCCAGCCATTGTCAGCATCGTCATCTCTATCGCCACCACCCTTAGCAGTATGATCGTAACCACTGTTTCTCATTCCTATAGTAAGTAGAAGACACCTCCTATGTCTAGATCATGAAATGACAGTTGAAGTGGAAGTTTCTGGTGTCTTTAAAACCTCAGTTGTGTCATGTGGTGTTTTGCTGGAAGCTGTCTTGTGCTGAAAACAAACACACGAGAGGGCACGTGGTGTTTAGGAAGATAAATAGAATGCCGCAGACAATGAGATGATACATTTTGCATTTTTGGGGGGGTTCAATACAGGGTCTCTCTGTGTAGCCTTTGCTGTCCTGGACTCACTTTGTAGACCAGGCTGGCCTCGAACTCACAGTGATCGCCTGCCTCTGCCTCCCAAGTGCTGGGATTAAAGGCGTACGCCACCGCGTGGCTGATAACCTGTTTTTTTTTTAATATCTTCTAAACTTTATTTGTATATGAGTGCTTTATCTGCCAAAGAGGGCAGCAGATCACATTATGGATGGTTGTGAACCACCATATGGTTGCTGGGAATTGAACTCAGGACCTCTGGAAGAGCAGGCGGCACTCTTAACCACTGAGCCAACTCTCCAGCCCTGTTTTGTTTTTTTTTAAATCAGTTTAATACTTGACACATCTTTCATCCAGCATGACTTTCTGCTTTTCGTTCTTGCTTCGTTGGCCTGTTGAGGACAGGTGGCCCAGTCACGGCTACTAGAGCATTAGGGCCCTGGCTCTGACCCCTGACACCCTGGTAACAAGCACTGAAGGTATGCTGCCATTGGCTCTGGTGCCCCAATACCTGTCCTTATCTCCTGCTTTTTGTTTAGCCCCAGAGGCCCAGACTGAACAGAAGCTCATGTCTGGTCTACTCTACTGATCCAGGCAGCATTGTCTGATAAAGTACAGCACTCAATTAAATTTGAATTTCAGGTCAACAACAATTTTTTTTTTTTTGTCCTTAGAACAACAGACCTTATGATCCTGGAAAGCTGTGAGCACAAATGAGAGGGACAGAGCTTCGAATGCAGGAATTATAGGATTGTGGGAGCACAGAGGCCAGTATCTCCCTAGGCAGTGGCTGTGCTCTCAGATGTGTGTCTGCTTCGGTTTTCCCCACGGGTGCTCTAGGAAAGGGTGGTGATCCCATCTCTGGGCCAGCACCCTAGAACTGCAACACTTGACTGAGGTGACTTTCACACAACAAAATGATTCCATATGACGAACTCAGGGGCATTTAATGAGCTCACGGCATGCGCCGCCAGCCCCACCACCACCCGATGGCAGAGCACGTCCACCACTGGAGAAGAGCAGGAAGCCTCCCAGCCCCTCGTGGCCTCTCTCCCTAAGGGCTGATCTACTTTAAATGTTTCATAAAAACACGGCGAACAGTGTGCGCTCTTTCACTCAGCATGATGCTCTGAGGTCTGACTGTGCTACAGGCATGAGCCCACGCTGTCTGTTTGTCACTAACATCCCCAGGCCTGGATCCCCACAACTTACCTGCTCGTGGCATTTGCTTCTAATCTTTACAGTTGTGAGCAACACTGCTAAGAATATCAACATACCTGTGCAGAATTCTTCTGAAGTTTACTCTGGGCCACGTGTTTTTCTCCCCATTTTTACATGAGAAGAACTGAGGAGCCAGTACAATCTTGCTGGACAGAAATAGCAATATCCTGGGGCTGCCTCTCCACATGATGTACCCCCTCCCCAGAATGTCCCACTGTGGTGACATTGTTTAAAGAAGTCTGGAAGGGCCAGTGAATGGCTGAGTGGTAAAGGCGGCTGCAGCCACACTGACGATCTGAGGTCAGTCTTCCACCCGTGGGAGGGGAGGATAACCCTACATGTGAAGTGCTGTCGAATTTTTCATATCAAATAATTTTGTTGTGAATGCCACCTCAACTTAATGTATGCTGTGGTTGTGGCAACACTCGCACCCACATCCACACAAGTCCCCACAATAAACGAACACATAGGCTCAATTTTGTTTTGTTTTTTCTTTTTCGAGACAGGGTTCAGGTTCAATTTTCTTAACAATTATATTTTATTATGAACTTATAAACCGAGAGTACCTCACTTATAACGTGACCAACCTAAGCAATAGGAAAAGGAGATTAAAGAACACAATAATGAAACCATAAGGATATCAGTTCCGAGGAATGATTCTCCTGGCGTAGTCAGCAAGATTTCTTCTGCTGGAACCTGGAGTAACCAGAACCAGAGCCTCAGCCCAAGCCCAGAAGCCTTGGGCTCATATACATAGCTCCTCCCGGAGCCTGGCGGCGTGATTTTCAGCTGGCCACAATCAAGCTCCCGCATGAGGTGGTTTGTCTTTTAGTGGATTAACATCACCTGTTCTCTCACAAGTCCGTTCTTCATCCCACCCTTGGGATCATAACAAAAAACATGTTTATCTCTCCTTCATGAACATAATTAAAAATTTTAAAGCCTGGGAGCCGGAGAGATGGGCTGGACTTTAAATCCAAGTGCCCATTCAACAAACCACGTGTCTAATTCATGCCAGCAACCCTGAGGGAGGGAGGCAGATACAGGATGATACCTGGCACTTGGCTTCCAGCCTACTTGAGAAAACCACAAGGTCCAGGCACTAGGGCCCTGCCTCAGGGACAGGCAGCGACAGAGGACAACGGGACCTTCTTCTGGGCTTTGGGCACATACATAGTCACAAATCAACCAACAAATACATTTCTTCTTCTTAAAAAAGAAAAAAAAGAGGGGGCCCGGTTGGTGGTGGTGCACGCCTTTAATCCTAGCACTGGGGAGGCAGAGGCAGGCGGATTCCTATGAGTTTGAGGCCAGCCTGGTCTACAGAGTGAGTTCCAGGACAGCCAAAGCCAGTACCAGGAAAAAACAAAACAAAACAAAAAACAAAAAACAAACAAACAAACAAAAAAACCCACTCCCTTAGATGAGATGGTCTGACAGGTGAAGCTTCTTGCTGATGACCTAAGTGCCCACTCCTGGGAGAAGACAGCTGACCCCTGAACCGTGTCCTCTAACCTCCACGTGTGACAGTGGCATGTGTGTTTCCACACTCTCAAACACAAACATTAATAAAAGCAAAATTAAATAACAAAGACAAAACAACAACAACAATCCCTGCTGGGATTGCTGGCGTAACCAGGAGGGAGGAGGGAACGAGAGGAACAAGCCCCCCCACTATGAAGGAGAGTCGGGGATCCACTGGCCACTGAAGGAGGCCACACTGAGGCTGCTCCTTCCCGTGTCCTTTACACAACGATGCAACGCCACACGTCCAGGAACGAGCGCCAGAACCCTAAGTGACTTAAGAATTAAGACATATGAAAAAGAAAAGCGACACTGAAAAGTTAGGTAAAAGAGCAATGTTTGAGGTGGGGCGTATGGCAAACACCTGTTATCCCTGTGGTCAGGAGGATCGTGAGCCTGAGGCCAGCCTAGACCACATAGTAAGACCTTATTTCAAAAAACAACAGAACAAAGAAAATCTATAATTGGATGCGATCATGTGGTGAACTGGTCAGCATGATGGCCCTAGGACGGGGACCTTTCTGGTCTTTATCAACCGAACCACTTGTATCACCAGAAGGTGATGTCAGCCAGAGGTACCCAGAGAACTGCAGAAGTTTCTAGATGCGTCACTTGTAGGAAGACGACAATGGCCAGTTAGTGTGCGCTGATGAGGCACCCGGGCACCTCATCACCTGTGAGAGCGCGCAAGTGCAGAGCTGACATGCTTGTGGGTGCACAGATCCCTGCCAACTTCTACAGCACGTACAACCCTTCCACACGGGGCACTTTTTTATTTTAAACTCTTGTGCACTTGGTGGCTATGAGAACCCTGTCACAGGAGACACAAAACCCTCTGTGCCCGGGTCCCAGCTCCGTGGGACTACAAGGCCGCCAGCCCAAGGCCAGAAGTTGCCCCATCAAGACCCACTTAGGAAAACGACCTTCATTAAACACTGACAACCGGGGCTACAAAGGTGGCTCAGCAGCTAAGAGCACTGGTTACTCTTCTAGGGGGCCATGTTCAATTCCCAGCACCCACGTGGTGGTTCAAAACTGTCACCAACTCCGGCTTCAGGAGATCTGAGGCCCTCAACTGGCTGCTGCAAGTACCAAGTACGAAGGCAATTTGTAGAGGCAAAACCATACACATAAAATAATAAATCTTAAAATACCAACTTTATTCAACAAAAGCAATTGAAAGGAACACGAGTAAAACCAAAGATTAACCCTGAAACCAGTTCTCCTGATGCCCAAGACAGTATCTAAGTATGTAACATATCAGGTCACCCAGTGCCTCAGAGACCACGACATACTAATACACGTTCTGCGACTTGTTCCCCACAACACTCTGTCTACTCAGACAGCTCGACCTCACCTTCCAAACACTGGACAACTGGGAACAACTACACGCCTCATGTGAACATGCCAGATTTCCCTCTGGGGCCCCTAAGTCCCTAGGCCGTTCAAGATGCTCCCCTCAAATCCTGGACCAGCTGTTCTGCTGCTCAGGACAAGCAACCTCTGGCTCTTCACAGACTCTGGAGCCCTGGGGGCTGCTTGGGTATCGGCTATGTGCAGGAGGGAGTCAGGATCAGGAGACGGGAAGTCAGGGGAGGGAGGACTGGGCAAGGCAGTGGTTAGTAGAACATGTGGTTCACAGGCACAGGTTTTGTGACAAACACCCTGTTGTCTGTCGGTCTGCTCCAGTCATCTGGGATGTGATGGTGCCAGGGCAGGTAGGAGTGCAGCCTGAAGCCTTTCTTCCGCAGGCTGCAGGTGGCAGGCACCAGCTCCGGTACACATCGTGAGGACTCCAGGATGGTCAGCCTCCAGTATGGATTCAGCGGTGTAGACAATGTGTGTGTTAGGCGGGTCGCCATCACCTCACCGGGATCGAGCAACACCTGCCAGCGCTGGGTGTGAATCCTCACAACCCAGCAGACGTGCATCGACAGCAAGTGACACATACACTGATGGATCATCAACGGGACGAAAAACTGTAGGCTTATCAAAAAGGATCCTGCGTCATAGCGGTTCACCGGCCAGATGGCACTCACCTCCAACAGGACAGGTTGCCTCAAAGCCGGGTTAAAATCCACAATATCCCACAAGGACATAGGAGGCATGAGCTGGTGCAGGCAGGGGTAAATCTCCTCACACATCCAGGGAAGGGCCTGGGTCCACTCAGCATCCTCGGGGCCCAGATCCAGGGGCACAACTTCCTCAGGCTCCAGCTCAGTGGGAAAAAGCTTGGGTACCTCCATTTCCTGTATCCATTGCGGGGGTGGTTTCAGGAACTCAAGCTCTCCTCCTTCTTCAGAGTCAGTCAATAGCAAATACCCATATGTGGACCCTGACCCCGCCCCCACCCCCGCCCCCGCCCCCGCCCCCGCCCCCGCCCCCACCCCCACCCCCGCCCCGGCCATCAGCTCCAGCTCGCCCGACGACTCCTCAGGGGCTTCTTCCAGATTTTCGTTACACAACAGGAACATTGCCTTGAAGCAAGCGAAGCAGATCTTCCTCTGGTTCCCATGGACAAGCTGGTACAGCCAGGCTGCATAGAGGCAGGACATGCCCTTGTCGCCATGGCGAACACTGACTGGGGGACACATGGCCAAGCAGCCTGCCTGCAGCTAACTGGACGGAGAAGGGGAGACTTGCTCGGTGGGATCTCAGCAGCTGAGGTCTCCAGGATCGTGAGATGCTGGGGACAGGCGGGGAAACCTGAGCGTGGGAGAAACAGGAGACAACGGGGTATTACAGGAGGCCTAGGGTGTTGGGGCTCCAGGACACGGGCCCGCGGCGGTTCAGGAACTGGGTGCCAGTTCAATGGATACCTCCTTGACTTGAGCTTCCAGAACCTTCTTCAGCTTCTTGCTTGCTCCAGGATCTGGAAAACTGAAAAGGCAAAAGAAACGAGGCTTGGCTCCCCCCTGCTGGGCAAGCAGCCAGGACCACTGTGGGGAGGGGTGTTGGGACTCAGGCCCTCAGGGGGCTCAGGCTCACCTGGAGCAGGTGGAGGCTCTTTCAGCACACCCACCGCTTCAGAAGCTTCCTCAGGGTCATAAGCCTCAATTCCACACTAGGGTGAGGATGCTGACCTCCCCGCCTTATAAAGGCCTTGATGCCCTAGCTCATTTACATATCTCCCATAAGCCCTAAAGCACAGGAAGTGAGGGTGCTGAGTCACCCTGGTCCCCCAGCTTCCTGTGTGCTGCCTTGGGTGCCCCATGCCCCCGGGTCTCTGTCCCTTAGGGGGGACGCCTAGGCCTGGGTCATGTCGATGTGGAGGGAAAGAGGATTCCTTCTTCTCGGCCTCTTTAGTAAAACTTCTTTAAAGCTCGTGAAAACGCTCCCTCGGCCTTCACTGTGGCTTAAACTTAGTTTTCCCCCTCGGGCCTTTCCATTCTTAGTCTCTTGCTAGTATCCTTTGTAGACTTTGGGACCCTGAGACAAACCAGGCAGAAGAGACAAGGTTTCTAGCGGCGTCGCTCCAAGCGCAGCCTTCACAGCACAGAGGTCCACTCAGGGTGCTAGCACCTCAAGTTGGTGCTCGCAGTCCGTCCCCCACAAACATGGCGAGCCCCTGTCGCGCAGGGCAGATTCACTCTCTCTACAGATCCTCCGGGCTGGCCTCCCCTTGGCGTCCTGCCCTGCCTGGCCCTGGCCTTGACCTCTGAGACCATTCGGTTCTATCCAGAATGTCACACGTCTGGCCTCAAGCAGCAAGGACTATCCCAGTTTCCTTGCAGGATACAAGGCTAGGTTTCCTGGGTGCCCCGGGGCAGCCCGCAGCAAGCTTTACTTCAGGGCTCAGGAATACGCCTTTATCTGCACATACCTGTTTATCCACTCACCTCATGAAGAGTATGTTGTTGCTGTCTGTGGCTTTTATGAGTAAAGCGGCTATGTGCAGCTGTGAACTCGACAGTCTTGCCTGGCTCTGTCCTCCACCCTTTATCCTCACTTCTCTCTACCCGCACTGTTACCTGGCGTCTGTGCTCGTGAACGGCTCAGCTGTCTCCTCTTACCTAGGCAGCTGCCCACCCTCACTCTTGCCTTTTGGCCTTAGTGTTCAACTGTTAACACCCGTGGTGGTTTGAATGAGAAAAGTCCAGTAAGATCAAATAAGATCCTGTATTTGAACTCTCCTTTTTTTTTTTTTTTAAATTTTTTGTTTGTTTGGTTTTTTTGTTTTGTTTTGTTTTCAAGACAAGGTTTCTCTGTGTAGCCCTGGTTGCCCTGGACGCGCTTTGTAGACCAGGCTGGCCTCGAACTCATAGAGATCCACCTGCCTCTGCTTCCCAAATGCTGGGTTTAAAGGCCTGTGCCACCACTGCCTGAAGCTGTTTTCACTTCTGTAGAGTGGGAGAAACACCACCACTTCTTTGGAAGACTTCAGAGAGGGCATGGGACTGATAATAAATAAATAAATTAATTAATTAAAAAAAAAAAACCAAGAGCGCCACACCCCTCCCATCTGCTCGGCCAGGCTGTGTTACTGACTTCACTTCCTGTGCTGTCCTTGATGGTAACACAGGTTTAAGTACTGCAGCTGTGAGGAAAAGGCACCTGGCGGCTGGGAGCCAAGGAAAACCTCAAAGTCATATGTAGGGCACAATAAGCCTCACACAAGAGATTTATTGGGAGGGACGCCTTCTATGCGGCTTCCTCACCAGGGTTTCCCAGGTCAGGGATGGCTGGGATCTCAAGGCAAACTCAGGGCTTGGTTTTGGTGAGTTTTCAAACCCAGAAAGTAGGTTTGAATCTTTTACCCTTCAGCAAGGCCCACTGAAACGTTTCTCTTCTGTCGTGTTTGTGAGCGTTCATCAAGTTTTCAGGCGAGAACTCCGGCTTGCTGATCAGGCCCTTCGCTGTGCTCACACGCGGTTAGAGAGCATGTTGTGTCTTCACTTCTGCTGCTGTGATAAAATACCCCTGCAAAGGGCAGCTCTGGGGGAAAAGGGATTATATGGTTTACACTTCCAGTTCACAGCCCATAGTTTTTTAGAAATCAAGGCAGGAGCTCCATAAGCTAGTCACGTCACAGCCATAGTCGAGAGCAAAGAGAATAAACCTTGTGTTCCTTGCTTGCAGCCAGCTTTCTCCAACTTTGTAACGTTTGGGGCTTCTGCCTAGGAAGAGATACTGTTATGGGTCTGGGGTCATTCAGAGATTCACCAGTCTGACCATTCTCCCTGCCCCCACCCCTCCCCCCACCCCTGTTTTTTTGTTTTGTTTCTCCAGACAGGGTTTCTCTGTGTAGCCTCAGCTGTCCTGGACTCACTTTGTATGTAGTTTTTGTTTTTTGGGTTTTTTTTTTTTTTTTTTTTGGTTTTTCGAGACAGGGTTTCTCTTGTAGTCCTGGTTGTCCTGGTCTCATTTTGTAGGCCAGGCTGGCCTTGAACTCACAGAGATCCGCCGGCCTCTGCCTCTGCCTTTCCAGTGTGTGTAGTTCTTTTAAGCACAGTAATTTTTATGCTTTTAAGCATAGAGTTAGCATCAACATAACGTTAGCCATCACAGGATCGCCTACATGGGGCTGGGTCTTTCTCCATCAGTTAACTGCCCCCCCCCACAGGTTCATCCTCCATCAGCTAACCATCAGGACAACCTGCCCACCCACCTCCCACCCCCCACCCCCCAACCCCCCAACCCCCCACCCCAGGTTCACAGTCCAGTTTGATCTAGATAATTTCTTCTTCCCAGATAACTCCAGGTTGTGTGGAGTTAACGATGAGAGCGAAGCCTCACAGAGTGGAGCCTCTGTTCCCAGAGTTCGTCAGGCCGGGCAGAGCCCTAACCCTTTGATTTTGGCTAACTTTACCCCATAAATAGTATGTTTCCAGTCACTGTCATACTGGAAGTTGCAGCTTCAATACGACCATAACCCACTCTACCGATACTTTGCGTTAGTTTTCCTACGACTAAAACAATGTGTTCAGATGACATCTAGCAGGAGCCACAGCTCTTAGTGCCAAGGAAGAAAGGAAAGCGGTTTTATTTTTTTGCCAATGGGCGGGGCCAGCAGACACCTGGATGCAGTATGTGAGACACCAGAGCTATCTCCTCTGCAGGTCCTGGGGTCCTTACATGGATGGGGCGGGGGTGGGGGTAGCAAACTAAAGGGAGGCACAGGGTTTCCGGGGTTGTGGCCTGGCTGTGGGGTTTCTGCTGATAGCTGCTCTAGATTAAATGTACCCTCCATGGTGGGTGAGCACTTGAGAGAGGCCAGCCTGTACCTTCTGAGTCAGGTGGCATCTGTAAGGGACTTTATGGGGCAGCCATGGGATTCTTTTGTTTTGCTTTGTTTTTCAAGACAGGTTTCTCTGTGAGTAGGCCTGGCTGTCTGGAGCTCGCTCTGTAGGCCATGATGACATTAAACTCACAGAGATCCACCTGCCTCTGCCTTCTGAGTGCTGAGTGCTGAGGTTAAAGGTGTGCACCACCGTTGACTGGCAGCCATGGGATTCTTACGCCCAAGGACCTAAGACTCTGGGACGAAATCTCACTTTCCGGAAGACCCCAAATGAGAGATGGAGACCGGCTGGATGCAAAAAACAAGAGGTTTATTGATCCTGCGTGCTGAGGTCTGCCTTCACCCTAGGGAGAGGCGGCCCCCAGCAACAATTTTACAGAGTTTATATACCTTTACGAGCAAGTGGACGTCAGCAACAGCAATCAAACGGTTTGTCATTGGTGGAGCTAGCTGACCTTTAAACCTGTTGGCTATCCTAAGTCAGGTGATGCCAATGTTTAAATTGATTGACCAACTCAAAACAGGTGATGCCTCTGTGTGTTTTGGGCTTGGGACTTTCCACCTTGGTGGGTGGTGGGACGCTGGTTTGTAACTATTTTCTAGGTAGGGAGGGGTAGTAGGGAGGAGCAACTGTGGTAACAAAGGGCAGTTGAATTTTACAGACTTTGGCCTGCTTAGTCTAAAAAAGGGGGCGGGGATGGGGGGATGAGGCATCATCCAGTTCCTTCATGGTGACCAATGTCCCCTGTGCATGCAGACAGGATTCAGGACAGACTACACGAAATAGTGGGTGTCTGCTAAGCTCTGTTGTTGTGTGTTTCCTCCAACACGGAACTATTTCCTCCTTCAGGGAAGCTCCTTTTTTTTTGTTTTTGGTTTTGGTTTTGGTTTTGGTTTTTCGAGACAGGGTTTCTCTGTGTAGCCTTGACTGTCCTGGACTCACTTTGTAGACCAGGCTGGCCTCGAACTCACAGCGATCTGCCTGCCTCTGCCTCCCGAGTGCTGGGATGGAAGCTCCTTAAGCAGAGAGGTAAACAACTCAAAACAGCTTCAGGAAGTTCCGGAAACTGACCAGATTCGGGAGTTACTTGGAAGGCACACCCACCAGCCTGCTGACCTGACTACAGGCTGTTCGGTATGGTCCAGACGCCCAGCTTTTGTGAGCTGTCACCCATGCTGGGGTGGACTACAGTGATACAAATGTCTTGGATTCATTTCTGCTATGTAAGTGACCCCTCGCCTGTGCTCTGTGCTCCTGTAGATAACGTCAGCAAAACTCAAGGCTCACTAACTTGGACTCTACTTTGTTCTGTCATGGCTCCCTATCTGTGGTGAGTAGATGTGTGTGTTGCGTCTCCTCAGGAAAAGTTTTGTCCCATCGCAGGCTCCCATCAGGAATGTGTGTTCAGAGGGATCCTTGGAAGGGTGTGCTGGACCCCTTCCTACACCCTATGCTGCTTATTCCCTTTGTGCTGTGTGTACCAGCCGCCGGGGTCAGCCGCACACCTGGCCCGGCCTCGCCAAAGCCGAACTTATCCGTGATCCAGCCTCTAGCTCCCGGTGTGGGTAGAGAAGACCCCTTCACTCTGACAAAGCCTGTGAGAATCAGGGTGGTGGAACTGAGGCAGTTTATTTTATGACCTTGCAAAGGCAGGTGCCTCAACAGAGGTTAAGACTTGGGGATGGCAGTAAAAGTAAAGAATGGTTTTACAACTCTGCATTGGGTCTCTTCCCCACTTTCCTTATTGGCTGAGCTATGAGGAAGCTACAGTCTTGCACATGACCTACAGTTGACATTTTGATTTGTTTTCAGTGAAGATGATACGTGGCTTATCTCCATCTTATGCCTGTTGATTTGAAGTGTTTTCTGCTGCATAACCTTCTTACCCATGCAGGCCGTTAGTGTGGCTGTTGTTAATTTTCTACTCTCTTTTTCCTTTATTTAAAAAAGGATTTATTTCATCTGTATGGATGTTTTCTCTGTGTATCTGTGCACTCCATGTACTCAGTGCCTGGGGAGGCCAGACACTGGACCCTGGAGCTAGAGCCAGATGCTGTAAGCCACTGTGGGGACCCTGGAGCTAGAGTCACAGATGCTGTAAGCCACTGTGGGACCCTGGAGCTAGAGTCACAGATGCTGTAAGCCACTGTGGGGACCCTGGAGCTAGAGTCACAGATGCTGTAAGTCACTGTGGGACCCTGGAGCTAGAGTCACAGATGCTGTAAGCCACTGTGGGGACCCTGGAGCTAGAGTCACAGATGCTGTAAGCCACTTTGGGACCCTGGAGCTAGAGTCACAGATGCTGTAAGCCACTGTGGGATTCTAGAGCTAGAGTCACAGATGCTGTAAGCCACTGTGGAGTCCTGGAGCTAGAGTCACAGATGCTGTAAGCCACTGTGGGGACCCTGGAGCTAGAGTCACAGATGCTGTGAGCCACTTTGGGACCCTGGAGCTAGAGTCACAGATGCTGTAAGCCACTGTGGAGTCCTGGAGCTAGAGTCACAGATGCTGTAAGCCACTTTGGGACCCTGGAGCTAGAGTCACAGATGCTGTAAGCCACTGTGGGGTCCTGGAGCTAGAGTCACAGATGCTGTAAGCCACTGTGGGGACCCTGGAGCTAGAGTCACAGATGCTGTAAGCCACTGTGGAACCCTGGAGCTAGAGTCACAGATGCTGTAAGCCACTGTGGGACCCTGGAGCTAGAGTCACAGATGCTGTAAGCCACTGTGGGGACCCTGGAGCTAGAGTTACAGATGCTGTAAGCCACTGTGGGACCCTGGAGCTAGAGTCACAGATGCTGTAAGCCACTGTGGGGTCCTGGAGCTAGAGTCACAGATGCTGTAAGCCACTGTGGGACCCTGGAGCTAGAGTCACAGATGCTGTAAGCCACTGTGGGACCCTGGAGCTAGAGTCACAGGTGTGATAGAAGTTATTGGAAACAGATGGCATGGGATTGGGGCAGGGTCTGGGGTACCTGCCCCAATATGGCAGGTAGTTTAGGAGATTAATATCTGCTCTGCTCCAGGTTAACTAAGGCTTTTGAAAAGTATAATGGGTGTCGAGCTGGGTGTGGTGGCTCACGCCTTTAATCCCAGCACCTGGGAGGCAGAGGCAGGTGGATCGCTGTGAGTTCGAGGCCATCGTGGTCTAAAGTGAGCCTAAGACAGCCAAGGCTATACAGAAAGACCCTGGCTTGGGAAAAAAAAAACTATAATGGGTGTCTTTGTCTTTTGATTGATTGCTACTAGGTTAGAAAGTACCGCCTATAATAATATAGGCCTGATAATAAACATTATTGGGCATACTGGTAAGTTAACCACAATAGTTATTGCTCAGTATCAGGCACTGGCCCAGCAAGGACAAATGTCTGGTTTCAATCTTCAGAACAACAACCAAAGGATACAACGTGTGTCAGAAAATATCAAGTCCTGAGGAATAAGCAGAACAAACATCAACAGAAGGGAAGGCTAGCAGTGGAAAAGGCTGTGTTGCTTACCTCATGTGTGGCTCCCCGCAGCAGGTCTCCTGATAGAATGTGGCAAGCTTTTATGAAAGCCGTGAACTTGCCAAACACCAAAAGAGACTAGCTTTAGGAACGGCAAGGTGGCCACAGCAGCCCAACTGTAGTCGCTCGGTGTTGTGCTTATAAATTACAACTGCACATTTTACTCCATGCTTTTTACCTTTATTTAAAAGTAGTAGCCAGAGCCGGGCGTGGTGGCGCACGCCTTTAATCCCAGCACTCGGGAGGCAGAGGCAGGCAGATCGCTGTGAGTTCGAGGCCAGCCTGGTCTACAAAGCGAGACCAGGACAGCCAAGGCTACATAGAGAAACCCTGTCTCAAAAAACAAAACAAAACAAACAAACAAATAAATAAATAAATAAAAGTAGTAGCCAGGCATGTGGTGCACACCTTTAATTCCAGCACTCAGGGAGGTAGGGGCAGGTGGATTGCTGAGAGTTCAAGGCCAGTCTGGTCTACAAAGCGAGTCCAAGACAGCCAAGGCTACACAGAGAGACCCTGTCTCAAAAAACAAAACAAAACAATAAATAAATAAATAAAAATAAAAGTAGTAATAGTGTGTAAAATTTCTCAGTGAACTCTCCCGCCTTTTGTGTATAAAAAGCATCAGAGAGTTGCTGGCCTTTCATATATGTTGGATCTAAAACATTTCATGGCAGGAGCGAAAGAAGGCAGTAAGGTGTAGACTGAGACACCGCAGAACAGGACGGGCGATGGAAGCTGGTGGCCAGGAAGCTCATCCCTTGCTTCCTGGGGCCACAGAACCGCCCCTGTCAGCAGCTTATCTGCCCTCTAACGTGTTCTGCCGCCGTCTTGTTCTCTCCCAAATCAAGCCACATTCCCCTGCACTGTCTCCAGACGGAGTTGATAGAGCAAAATGTGCTGTGGCCTTGTTCCCTGCTCCAGCGATGATGAGCAAACCCTGCTCCTCTGATGCACAAGGTAACTATGATTCTGCTCTCATTGTTACCTGTGAGCCCAGCGCCCCACTTTGGGTTCTTAGTCTCATTAGTAAAAGGATGTGAAAAAAAGATTCAGAGGGAGGAAGCTGAGGGCTATTAGCATGTGAGAGAAAATGAACAGGGCAGGCAAGCTGTACGTCTTTTTATATTTTTAGTTTTACATTTTTATTAAGTTATGTTTACATCCTGATCACAGCTTCCTCTTCCTCTGGTTCCCCGTCCCCTCTCCCCTTCAGTCCCTCCCTCTGCTCTTTCTCCTCAGAGAAGGGGAGGTCTCCCACGGATATCAGCCTTGCCATATCAGATGGCAGCAGGACTAGGTGCATCTTCTTCTGTTGAGGCCAGACAAGGCAGCGCAGTCAGGACAGGGATCCAGAGGCAGGCAGTGTAGTCAGAGGCAGCCCCCTGCTCCCACTCTGGGAGTCCCACATGGAGACCCAGCTGCATACACGCTAAGAGCACAGATCCATCCCGTGCACGCTCTGGGCAGGTCAGGCTCTCCGAGCTCCTCAGGGCCCAGGTTGGTTGATCCTGTGGGTTTTCTTGTGGTGTCTTTGACTCCTCTGGCTCCTTCAGTCCTTCCCCCTCTTCCACAGGATTCCCTGAGCTCTGCCTGATGTTTGCCTCGGGGTCTCTGTATCTGTTTCTGTCCGTTGCTGTGTGAAGCCTCTCAGAGGACAGTTATGCTAGGCTCCTGTCTGCTAGCACAGCAGAGTATCGGGGTGTCGGGGTGGGCTCTCTCTCGTGACATCGGTCTCAAGCTGGGCCAGCCATTGGTTGGCCATCCCCTCACATTCTGCTTCATCTTTCACCCTGGCATATCTTGTGGACCCAGAACAAACCGTGGGTCTAAGGTTGTGTGTCTGGGTTGGTGTCCCAGTCCCTCCATCGGAAGTCTTGCCTGGTTCCAGGAGATGGCCCATTCAGGCCCCATCTCCTCCATTGCTAGGCGCCTTAGCCAGGCTCACCCCTCAGAGATTCCTGGGAGTTTCCATTGTCCTGGGTTTCTAGCTTGTCCCAGAGATGCCCCCCCCCCCAATCTAGCTCTAAATCTGAGTGCCTACCAGGAAGAGGGAGATGGAGAAGAGGAAGAGAGAGAAGGAAGCTGGCATGCTGGGTAATGAAGGAAGCGGGCATGCTGGGTAATGAAGGAAGCTGGCATGCTGGGTAATGAAGGTTGGCGGGTAGCTGTATGGTAGAAAGGAAGGTAGGCTTCAGATGAAAGTAAGAAAGCCCAGAGTGACAATGAAAGCATCTTCAGGCCTTTGACCAAAATCTGAAAAGGAGATAAGAGGAGAAGGAAGAACATGCTTGGTTCTTGGCTGAGGGTCTGAGGTCAGAGGGTATCCTGGTCCACTCTGCAGAACAAAGAATTTTATCAGGGATAAGCAGCCAGAAGTAAAAATGGAAACTGTTAACAGCCAGGATGACACAGAGAAACCCTTGTCTTGAAACAAACAAACAAACAAAAAACCCACCTCCCAGCTCCCCAAAAAGCCAAAGAAATAAGAAACTGTTGAGGTAGAAACACAACTCTTTTTTTTTTTTTTTTTTTTTTTTTTTGGTTTTTTCGAGACAGGGTTTCTCTGTGTAGCCTTGGCTGTCCTAGACTCGCTTTGTAGTCCAGGCTGGCCTCGAACTCACAGCGATCCGCCTGCCTCTGCCTCCCGAGTGCTAGGATTAAAGGCGTGCGCCACCACGCCCGGCGTAGAAACACAACTCTTATCGCATAAGAGGAGTCCAACCCGAGTGAACTTGGCACACAGACGTAGCGTCAATTTACCCCAAATCCCATGTTTCAGTGTGTCAACAGTTCAGTGAGATTTTTATAGTAACAGAACAAAGAAAATCACAAGTCAAGGGGCTTTCCAGGTATATTGGTGTGTACATACGTAGGCGGGTCCCCCAACCTGGAGAGATCTTAGCCACAGGCCTGGTGGAAACTAGCAGTCTGTGTGTTCGGAAGGATTTGTCTAATGGCCACATACAAAGGAGAGCTATAGATGGCTCTAGATAATTTGAACTTAAAACAGTTCAAACCCTCTGCATCACTGAAGTTCTTATCAGTCAAGCAGCCTTTATAACCACAGCCTCTTGCCGGGAATTCTTATTCCCAGTGTGGAAAGAAAGAAAGAAAGGAAGAAAAAGAAAGAAAGAAAGAAAGAAAGAAAGAAGGAAGAGCACTGACAAGCATGGATGGGCTGGGAACTGAGGGGAAAGCCCAGGAAGCTTTGGGCTGTGCTGCGTGGAGCCCTTTATTTACATTTATGTAGCACCGTCCTCCCCCAGGTTTGTATATCCTGGACTTTAGCCAAGCACTCTCTGTTCATTATATGAAGCCCAGGTGGGGAATCGCTCCTAGTGTTTCTCTGCATCTTTTAAAAAACAATATTTATTTATTTATTTATTTATTTATTATGTATACAGTGTTTTGCCTGCATGTACACCTGCACGCCAGAAGAGGGCACTAGATCTCATTATAGATGGTTGTGAGCCACCATGTGGTTGCTGGGAATTGAACTCAGGACCTCTGGAAGAGCAGCCAGTGCTCTTAACCTCTGAGCCATCTCTCCAGCCCCATTCTCTGCATTTTTTATATATTGTTAAAAATATTTATTTTGTGTGTGTCTGTGTGTGCCGAGTATCTTTGTATGTGTTGCCCATACACAGGAGCCAGCGGGTCAGAAGAGGCGTTGGCACTCTTGGAACTGGACCTAATCACAGTTGTTAGCTGTCACATGAGTGCAAGGAACGAAACCCAGGTCTTCAACAACAAGGGGTCTTAGGTTTTTGTTTTTTTGTTTTTTGTTTTTTTAAGATTTATTATTTTGTGTATGAGTGTTTTGTCTGCATGTGTGTATGTGCAATGTGCTCATGCCTGGTGCCTAGGGAGGCCAGAAGAAAGCGTCGAATCTCTAGGGACTGGAGTCATGTGGGTGCCAGGACTTGGACCCTGGTCCTCCACAAGTGCTCTTAACTGCTGTGCTAACTCTCTAGCCTCTTTTATATATTTTAATTTTTATGTTTTAGCCTCCAGCTCCTACTTTCCTGACACATTATCTAGTATGTTCCCTCATGGCCCCTACACACAGGCTAGCTCATGTGACGTGGGAATATACCCCTAAGCCTATAGGAGCAAGAAATTCCATTTATTTCTTCAGATCTAAAGGTTCTCTCCTTTCGGGGTACCATCGTGGCTGGCTGTAGTCTCCCAGTAAATGTCTTCTGGAGGGTTGTTCATCCACTGAACCTATAATACCATTTATTACTTAAAGCATACCCCAACCGTAGGTTCTAAGATAAGCATTTCTTACTTCCTGTTCCTGAGAAACTGGGAACAGAAGGTTGAACAGCTTGTCTTGGGGTTGGACAGAGACCCAGTGGATAGGGAGGCATCGGGGGGTCAGGACATGGCCGTCACCAGGAAACCCAACACCTTGTGTTCCTAAAGGGATGGGCCAGACATTTGTGCAGCTGCAGAGACCAGCAGAGGGTGTGGCTGGCTTCTGTGTGATCAAGGTCATGGCCTGGTCTGTAGGACCCAGACCAGACTCCATCCCCGGGACGTGCCAGCAGTCTGGCACCTCCACAGTGTTGGACCCGTTGAGGTCTTCAATCGCAGAAGTGCAGAGAGGAGAAACCAGAAAGCACGCGCCATAGGTGAGAGGACAGGCCTGGGCAAGCCAGAAGAGGACTACAGCGGGGCCACGGCCTTCACCTGCCCCCAGCTGCTCCAGAGAGTACAAGACCAGGAGTGGAAAGAAGAAAAGGTCTTCGAGAAGCCTTTTGAGCACCTACTTTGCCTCATCCTCAATTTCAGAGATGTTTGTGGGGTGCAGCACACTCAAGTAAATAAACTTACGAGCTGCCTCTCAGCAATCAATGGCCATCCCGGCAGCTGACCCGCGGCATCCCTGGGACGAGGCCCAGGGCCACCCTAGACTGGTGCCTTTCCCAGTTGTCCGAGAAGCTGACCTAAGCACTACTAGTGGCACCCAGAGAAACCGTCCAAACCACGAAGCCATCAAGACCCATGAAGGAAGAGGATCCAGCTGGAATCAAACCTTAATTTAAAAGGAAAAAAAAAAGTGTGTTTAGACAATCGGGTGACTCATCAAAGAAAAAGAACCTTCCTGAAATCTATTATAATAATTGAAACCAGGAAGAAGATAGTGATGCCCTAACTTTGATTCTGAACAAACGTTTGTGTCATTGCTCTGCGTACCTCACAGCCAAGCTTGGCTCTCAAATGCAGTCTCGGCATTTGCACAAAGCGTTTCGGTAACAGATGCAATTGCATTTTTATTGGCTTTTTCCTCTCATTCCTCCTCATGGATGATGAATGAGATGAGAATTTTTGTGTCTTTTACGCATAAATTCACACCAGAGAACTCCTCGGAGAGAAGCTGCCTGTGGGTGCCAGAGAGGCCTCAACGTTCGATGTGAAAACAGACGGGTTGGTGGCCAAGACGGTGCACACCCTTGGATGTGGCAAACAGATGTGTTCTGAAAGGTTGCCGATTTGCTGACTTTTTGTATGATGGATTCTATTTTTTTAAAACTGAGTTGCCTCATAAAATTAGAGTTATGTTTTGAAAAGGGATAAAAAGCCGCAAAGACAAGGACACACAGTAATTCTCTGACCAGATGGCGCTAATAATATTCCAAAAAGCCATGAAAGTAAAGAAGGGTTATAAGTTTACTGTACAGCACCTGGCCGACGTTTCTACCTCCTCCTCCGGGGCGTGCCCAAGGTCACAGAAGCAGGTCTCCCACACTGTATTCTAAGTCCCTTAGCGTTCTGTACTTCTCTAGGGACATTCAATTTTGAATGCTGTAACAAATTTGCAAACTGGAAGTGCCTTGGGTTTTCATGTTTGAATTGTATGCATACAGTCTGTGTAATTGTCTTCATCCAGTCTGCTTTGTTTTTAAGCCCTTGAGCTCAGTTTCTCCATCGTTTCCTCACTTTCTCCTCCGTATGAGGGACCGAAATGGCTCCGGCCACTTACATCCAATTCCTTGACTCTCCTGCAGTTTCCATCCTACCCTAAGCAGCCATAGATACGCGGTTTGGCCTCAGAGGACATCCCTCCGCCAAGAGGGCGTTTGCCCCTGCCAGTCTGGACAGAGCAAATTTCAGGAGGTTTCCTGGGGACAACAGTAATGAAACTTGCTCCTCGCTACCAAGTCTGTGCCTGAGAGACTTGAGTCCTGCAGGTGGCCACATCCTTCATGACTGTGTCCTCTGAGTTCCTTCCTACCACTTGCTGACAGCTGAAGTTAGGGTGCTGACTTCCCAGTGACGTCACTATAGCTTCCCGACTAAGTGTGGCCTTCACAGGCACTAAGCTCTTTATTTACCAAACGAATGGATCCACAGTGGAGTGGTGAGTGGAAGGGTGGATGGGTGGGTGGGTGGCTGGCTGAGTGAGCGAAGAGACGAGTGGAGGGTGGAAGGACGGATGGGTGGGTGAATGGATGAGTGAATGGGTTCTTTTTTTTTTTTTTAAGATTTATTTATTTATCACATATACACAGTATTTTGCCTGCATGTGCACCAGAAGAGGGCACCAGATCTCATTATAGGTGGTTGTGAGCCACCATGTGGTTGCTGGGAATTGAACTCAGGACCTTTGGAAGAGCAGGCCGCGCTCTTAGCCACTGAGCCATCTCTCCAGCTCCGAGTGAATGGGTTCTTAGAGGATGTTGCACAGATGGATTAGTGGGTGAGTGAATGGATGGATGAATAGAATTAAGTGGCTACGCAGCCAGATGGATCTATAGATAAGTGGGTACATGGATGACTGGGTGGATGGGTGGACGGATGCGTTGCCCGGTAGCTGAGCGTTGATGGGAATTGTCTAAATGGGTTTCAATACCCATCAATCCTCTGTCACCAAAGCAAGACTTTGACATAGGACCAGGCATGATGGTGTACACTTGTAATCCCAGCAATTCAGAAGGCAGAGCAGATGGATCTATGTGAGTTCGAGGCCAGCCTGGTCTACAAAGTGAGTCCAGGACAGCCAGGGCTACACAGATAAACCCTGTCTCAAAAAGACCAAAGGGGGAGGGGAAAGACTGATGTAGAAACACCTGGTCCTTCCACCTGCACCTGGGCCCACTTGCCAAGGTCAGATGTGAGTGAGGTCAACTGGATTGTTAAATTACAGTGCCAGCTTGTGTCTTGCAGTGGGAACTTGGGCTGTGGGATTTCTTCTGTTTGTATTGTTTTGTTTTTTTTTTTTTGTCCCAGCACTCAGGGGACAGAGGCTGGTAGATCTCTGAGTTCTAGTCAGTTCTGTTCAGGCAGTTCGGTTGAGAGGCAGTGCAGGGGAGTGGAGTTCACAGCAGTTCAACTCATGGAGCTCAGGGGCAGTTTTTACCAGGACAGGTTTTTAGAGACAAGTTGTAGAGAGAGAGGACAAGCTGACAAAGGCAGCAAACCTCCAAGATGATAATTAAGTCAGGCGATTAAAGTTACTTTATTTATTTATTTAATTTTTTTGGTTTTTCGAGACAGAGTTTCTCAAAACACCATATTCTATAGAATACAAAAGATCCCTGTCAGATATAGGCGGAAACACGTAGTCAATCTAGTTTTAATGTACACAGTGGGGGGTGCCAGGGAGGTGCTCAGAGGTGCTTCTTTCACAGGACTTTAGCTCACTGCCCGGCACACATGGTGACTCCCCACCCCCCCACCCCCCGCCCTCTCTCTGTTTTACGAGACAGGGTTTCTCTGTGTAGCCTTGGCTGTCCTGGACTCACCTTGTAGACCAGGCTGGCCTCGAACTCACAGTGATCCGCCTGCCTCTGCTTCCCGAATGCTGGGATTAAAGGCGTTCACCACCATGCCCGGCATCTCCACTCTCTTTTACAAACCACTTTGCTGTTTTCTTAGCTTCATTTTCATCAGATCCTAGGAATGAGCTTTCCTAGCAACTGGGAGTGTGAAATAATATTTGGAATACTATTTGGACTCTACACGCACAAAATGTATTGCTTGGGTGACGGGAAACTGTGAAGTCAAGTTTCTAAAAGGAAGCCTCTCCTCACTGACCCTTGCACAACGCTGGGACTTCAGAGACCGCGGCGTGGTTAGAATATTTAAGGCCAGATACCTTGAGCTAGCTCAGCCTTCAAATAGCCATTCATCACCTACCTCTGCCTGTGAGGAACTGTGGAATAGTAGATAAATCTTTGGGGAATGTATGAGCAGGGCCTCAGCTTCCATCAGCGTGAGACTGTCGTCAGCCAGCACCTGAGGCCTGTAAGCAGAGGTCTCCGGCGAGACTGAACCCACCTGTCCAATGTGTCCACCCAATGGATTGGAAAGTGTCTTGGCTTAGAACTGTCTTCTTTCTGTTACTGTAAGCACTGTTACATACTGGAACACATGACTTCAATTTGTGTCCTAGGGCCATAGTCACTCATATTTGGCTCCAGGATAAACCATTTTTGTTGTTGTTATTTTAATTCCGCCTTTAAGATGAAATTATTTGTTTATTTTGGTCTTTTGAGATAGGGTTTCTCTGTGTAGCCTTGGCTATCCCGGACTCGCTTTGTAGACTAGGCTGGCCTCAAACTCACAGCGATCCACCAGCCTCTGCCTCCCGAGTGCTGGGACTGAATGCGTGCACCACCACCGCCCAGCTAAAGTGGAATTTTTTGAAGAAACTGTGTGGGTGTGTTGTTTGTGTACATGAATGTGTGCATACATGTGTCTCACGGAGCACATGTGGAAGCCAAAGGACAGCGTTGGTATCCGTCTTCACCTTCCATCTTGTTGGAGACGGCAGGGTCTCTGTTGTTGGCTGCTGCTAGGTCATCTGTCCCTCCAGCTTCTGGAGAGTCTCCTGTCTCTTTCTGCCCTATCCCTCCCTGTAAGACTCTGGGGTGGCAGACGCATGCCTGACTCCGAACAGCTTTTGTGTGGGTTTGGGATGCAGAGCTCAGTTCCTAGGTCTCTGGCGTCAGAGCCATCTCCCCGGTGTGAGAGTTGTTGTGATGGGCTGAATAGGAGCGGCCACCATAGCCTCATATATCTGAGTGCTCAGTGGTCAGAGAGCGGAACTGTTTGAGAAGGATGAGTGGCATTAGGAGGTGTGGCCATATTGGAGGAAGTGTGTCACTTGGGGTGGGGTTTGACACTTTAAAAGCCCATGCCAGAGACAGATTCCCGCTCTTGGCCTGAAGATCCAGAATCATGAGAGCTGAATGCTCCCACTGTGACGATAACGGACTAAACCTGAAGCTGGAATCAAGCCCCCAACTAAACGTTTTCTTTTATAAGAGTTGCCTAGGTCGTGATGTATCTTCACAGCGACAGAGCGGCAGCTAAGCCAGTTGCGGGCAGTCTTGACTGTTTCCCAGAAGCAAAAGTCTGCACAGACACACGATACAGAGCACTGCTGATGATCAATAGTAAGAGACATCAATTTAAAGATGGGAGAAGAAAAAAAAAGCCTCAACCCCCCCTCACTAAAAAATACACTCAGAAGCTTAGGAAACAAGGAGTCTGCACATGCCTGCTAAGGTCTGAAGGTTTGTGACCACCTCTTTCCACGCTCCATGGAAATCCTAACCCAGTGTGGTCAGGAGTGGGGGGACCCAGCAGAGGTCACAGGCTGAGCTCTTGTAAACGGGATTAGTACATTTTGCCCTGTGATTTGGCTGGCTTGCTCACCCCTCCGCTCAAGACAGGGGTTTTCTGTGTAACCCTGGCTGTCCTGAAACTCACTATGTGGACCGGGTCGACGTTGAATTAAGGAGATCTGCCTCCCTCTGTCTCCCCAGTGCTGGGATTAAAGGGGTGCACACCACTGCTCCCTCAGCTGTGCCTTTGTTTTTATAGGGGGCCTGGGGCCTGAATGTGCTAAGGAAAAGAGCTCTGTCACTAGGCCATTCCTCAGTCCAGTTAGCTACCTTTACAAACAGATGCCTCAGGAATCCTGCTCCCTCTCAGGCAAAGAGCTTGGAGCGAAAGGACCCAGACATGACGGAACGCTCTGTTCAAGCCTGGATCCTAACTTCCAGTTTCCAGTCTGTGATAGAGTAGTTTTTTATGCTATGGCCATTTACTGAACATTTTTCTATTGTTTTTGTCTCGATCACCGTTTTCCAGGACTTGCAGCTTTGTGCATGGAGCTTCAGAGACTCTGACCCTGAAGGAAAGAGCCAGCGGCTGGAACTGGCCAATTTTCATACAACACTAGTGGCTCAGGACACAATGTATCGTTTTGCGCCCCTCCGTGTTTATTTAGAGGAGACAAAAGCTCAAGTTGAGAAGACGGACCCAAAGCTGGTAATTATTTTTGGGTTTCTTGAGACAGGGTTTCTCTGTGTAGTCTTGACTGTCCTGAAACTCACTCTGTAGACAGAAATGCACAAAGATCCGCCTGCCTCTGCCTCCCTAGTGCTGGGATTAAAGGCTTGCGCCACCACAGCCTGGCTTTAGGGCTTTTTAAATTACCAGATTACCAAACCCCCCAAAATAGCCAGATGTTCTTCATGAAGTGAGTGGATAAACAGGTATGTGCAGATAAAGGCATATTCCTGAGCCCTGAAGTAAAGCTTGCTGCGGGCTGCCCCGGGGCACCCAGGAAACCTAGCCTTGTATCCTGCAAGGAAACTGGGATAGTCCTTGCTGCTTGAGGCCAGACGTGTGACATTCTGGATAGAACCGAATGGTCTCAGAGGTCAAGGCCAGGGCCAGGCAGGGCAGGACGCCAAGGGGAGGCCAGCCCGGAGGATCTGTAGAGAAAGTGAATCTGCCCTGCGCGACAGGGGCTCGCCATGTTTGTGGGGGATGGACTACGAGCACCAACTTGAGATGCTAGCACCCTGAGTGGACCTCTGTGCTGTGAAGGCTGCGCTTGGAGCGACGCCGCTGGAAACCTTGTCTCTTCTGCCTGGTTTGTCTCAGGGTCCCAAAGTCTGCAAGAGACTAAGAATGGAAAGGCCCGAGGGGGGAAGCCACAGTGGAGGCCGAGGGAGCGTTTTCATGAGCTTTAAAGAATTTTACTAAAGAGGCCTAGAATAAGGAATCCTCTTTCCCGCCCCCCCGCAAGATATCCCTCGAAGCGACAGAGACGAGGGATGAGGGGGGGCTTGGGGGGGTATGCGGCACCCCAAGGCAGCGCACAGGAACGAGAGGCGCTACGCATGCGTCCTGTGGGGGCGCCAGGGCACATGTGCGCGGGGGTGGGGTGGGGGGCGCCAGGGTGACTCAGCGCCCTCGCTTCCTGCGTTATTTAGGGCTTATGGGAAATATGTAAATGAGCTAGAGCATCATGGGCGCTCCGCCTTTATAAGGCGGGGAGCTCGGCATCCATTAGCTGGCTTGCAGGGAGCTGAGTCAGGAAGGTGAACGTGGGAAGGTACTCAGGGGCTGGTTGGGACCGGTTGGATGGGGTGGGCCTGGGCTGGCTGGGACCGGTTGGATGGGTTAGGCCTGGGCTGGCTGGGACTAGTTGGATGGGGTCTTCAGTTAGGCTTCTCGGCCTCCATCCGTTGGTAGCCCGGCCCTAGTGTGGAATTGAGGCTTGTGACCCTAAGGAAGCTTCTGAAGCGGTGGGTGTGCTGAAAGAGCCTCCACCAGCTCCAGGTGAGCCTGAGCCCCCTGAGGGCCTGAGTCCCAACACCCCTCCCCACAGTGGTCCTGGCTGCTTGCCCAGCAGGGGGGAGCCAAGCCTCGTTTCTTTTGCGTTTTTTTTTTGTTTTTAGTTTTCCAGATCCTGGAGCAAGCAAGAAGCTGAAGAAGGTTCTGGAAGCTCAAGTCAAGGAGGTATCCATTGAACTGGCACCCAGTTCTTGAACCGCCGCGGGCCCGTGTCCTGGAGCCCCAACACCCTAGGCCTCCTGTAATACCCCGTTGTCTCCTGTTTCTCCCACGCTCAGGTTTCCCCGCCTGTCCCCAGCATCTCACGATCCTGGAGACCTCAGCTGCTGAGATCCCACCGAGCAAGTCTCCCCTTCTCCGTCCAGTTAGCTGCAGGCAGGCTGCTTGGCCATGTGTCCCCCTGTCAGTGTTCGCCATGGCGACAAGGGCATGTCCTGCCTCTATGCAGCCTGGCTGTACCAGCTTGTCCATGGGGACCAGATGAAGATCTGCTTCGCTTGCTTCAAGGCAGCGTTCCTGGTTGTTAAAAACATGCTGGAGATAGGAGACTGGGAAGAGGAAGGGTGGGATGCTGAGCCCATGGAACTCTCCGCGGCCGGGTCTGAGACTGCGGAGTGGCCAGGGCATCTGCCCCACGGCGGCTCTGTCTCTACAGGTTCTGGCGGCCCGGCACCAGGTCCTGTGGGAACAGGAGGGATAGGGCTGGGACCCCAGTCTGTGCCTACTGAGCTGGGGCCTCAGGAAGTTGTACCCCTGGATCTGGGCTCGGAGGATGCTGAGTGGACCCAGGCCCTTCCCTGGAGGTTTGATGGCCTTTCTCCCTGCTCCCACTGGCTCATCCCTCCCCTGTCCTGGTGGGATGTTTTCAATGAGAGCCCAGCTCCCGGGCAGCCGGTTTTGTTGGAGCTGAGCCCCACCTGGCCCATGGACCCATTGGAAGCAGAGACTTGGTTGGTAGACCTGAAGTTTGCCTTGCTCTTGGGTGGCTTTGATGCCGTCTGCTACCTGCTGTCAATGACTCCCTGCTGGGCTGTGAGAACCCGTGTCCAGCGCTGGCAGGTGTTGCTGGACCCTGGTGAGGTGAGGGTGGCCCAGCTGCAGAGTGCGCCTGAACAGCAGGACCTGCAGCGCTGGAAGCTGAGCATCCTGGAGTCCTCGGAGCTGGGGGTGGAGCTGGTGCCCGCCGACTGCAGCCTGCGGAAGGGCGGCTTCAGGGTGCACTCCTACCTGCCCTGGCAAAACAGCACCCCAGATGCCTGGAGCAGGGAGCCGGGGGAGAGGCTCCTCGTCACAGAAGTTGTGTCCCTGAGGGAGTTGCCTTGCTTCGGTTCCCCCTCCCCCTCCCCCTCGCCTGAGCCAGAGAGCTAAGGGGCTGGTGCTCAGGCAGCCCCAGTTGTCTCCATGGCCTGTGAAGAGCCAGAGGTTGCTGCGCAGCCACAGGTCCTGGAGGGCATGCATCGTGTTGAGGGGAAGGTCTGGATCCGTCTAGGGATGGACACCTGTTTAGTTGTCCTCAGTTGACTGTTTGGTGTTTGTGCGCATGGGGAAGACGCAGGAGCCTTCACCAGTTCTGCCCTAGTTGAAGGTGGGGACGCTGGAAGTGTGGCGCCAGGTCGGGTGCCCGTGCATGGTCTGCACTTGGCTTCTGAGGGATGGTGAGCCCTGGCTTCCAAGTTGACTGCCGGTGCCGTCCTGTTCAGTCTCTTTCCTGTGCGTATGTTTCTGTTGAATAAAGTTGTCGTTTTCAGAGAAGCCGTTTGCAGCCCCCTCATTGGGTCCTGGCGGCTCGTTAGCCGCTCTCCTGGGTGCTTGGTTGCTCACGGGCTTCAGACCTCATAGAGCAGGGAATGGGAATGTGGGTTCTGGTCTGTTTTCGGGGTCTTGTGTCTCAAGTCTGTCAGCCACATTATGACAGTCCCACAGATTGACAGGAGACGGCACAGGCTTGTAATCCCAGAAGTAGCATTAAGACCTGTCACCATCATGTACAACACTGAGTGTGAAGCCAGCCAGCACTGGATGACAGCCAGTCTCAAGGAAGCGAAACAAAGCCCCTGGTGATAAGGATCGAGCACTGCCTGTGGTGTGCTGGCCAGAGCTTCTGAAGCGTGTCCCTCGCACTTCTGTTTCCTGAGATGAGGTCTCACCGTGGAGCCCAAGCCAGACTTGAACTTTTAGGTCTCAGCTTCTCAGTGCTTGGGTCGTATGCATAGGTCACTGTTTCGGGAAGGAAAAAACCGTCAGTTAATTATCCTGGAGTGTACGTGAATCTAATCCTGGGGTTCTGAGTAAGTGGTCACTATGCTGGGAGATGGGGCACCACGTGTGCAGCCCTGCAGGTGCTCTGCTTTGCCCACCCACTGAGCTCCATGGCCTGGTTTAGGTGCTTTTTTTTTTTTTTTTTTGCCCACTCTTATTTTATTTTTGTTTCTTACACCTCTACCTCCCTTTCAACACCCCCCTCCCTGGGAAAGAAGTTAGAAGGGAAAGAGATCTCTTTAGCATTTCCAGCTGTTTAGGGTTGCCGGGTTCTTTGGGGCAGTACCCAGGATATCTCAGTCATTGGGATGTCCAGCAAACAGCAAAAAAAACAAAACAAAACAAAACAAAACAAAACAAAACAAAACAAAACAAAACAAAACAAAACAAAACAAAAAACAAAAAACAAAAAAACAAACCAGCAACATTCTTCCTCCTCAAACCATCTCCCTGAAGCGTTCTTTTCCTCTCTCTGGGCTCTGATCTTTATACCCTCTCAGAGTCCTCAAAATTAAACTATCTGCAGCTGGCAAAGACCACACCCCCCTCTGAGCAGCACGAGGCAGTTGCCAGCTGTGCATAAACTAAGGCAGCTCCATATCCCACACACTTGGGATTAAAACAAAAGCCATATTTACATAGCATAACTTGAGTTTTTAAGGAAACCAAAACTCTCACTACACCTGTGGAATGCTTGGTCCTCAGTTGCTGGCACTGGTTGGGGAGGCTTGGGAGGCAGTGGTCTTGTTGGCGGAATCATGTCACTGGAGGCAAGCTTTGAGGCTGAAAAGACTCCCCTCTCTCTCTCTATCCCCCCTCTCTCTCTGTCTCTTTGTGTGGCTGTGGCTGTCTGTCTCTCTCTCTCTCTTTGTGTGGCTGTGGCTGTCTCTGTCTCTCTCTCTCTCTCTCTCTGTGTCTCTCTCTCTCTCTCTCTCTCTCTCTCTCTCTCTCTCTCTCTCTCTCTCTCTCTCTCTCTCTCTCCTGCTTGCTGCCATGCCTTTCTGCCACAGAGTACTTCTTAGTTCCTGGTCACAGTGTCTTAGCACAGCAGTTTCTGTCAGCTGCAGACGTGTGCTTGTTTTATGAAAGATGGAGCGCAGAGCCTCAAGCACGCCAGGCAAGTGCTCTATCACTCAAGTTGTACCTCCTCCAATTTCTACTTTTTTGAGACAGGAGCTTACCAAGGCTGATCTCGGCTTCCCTCCCTAACTCCAGCTAGCTTCAAACTCTGAATCCTGCGTTAGCCTCCCTAATAGTTTGGACTTGAGGCCCAAGCTATCCGGCTTGGCTGAGCGATTCTTTAAAAAGAAACTCAGGTGTCCCTTGCTTGATTCAAGTACTTCACTGTCTATTTCTAAAACAATTCTATTATTTTCATTTCACATGTATATGCATGCGTATGCTGCCTACATGCATGTATGTGTACCAAGTTCACGTACTGCCCATGGAAGCCAGAAGAGGGTGTCAAGTCACCATGGAGCTGGAGTTAGCGATACTTGGTTGTTAAGAACCAGGCCAGAGGGGGCTGGAGAGATGGCTCAGTGGTTAAGAGCACCACCTTCTCTTCCAGAGGTCCTCAGTTCAATTCCCAGCGACCACATGGTGGCTCAAAACTATTTTTGATGTGATCTGATGCTTTCTGCAGATAAAAAGGACTCATATGCAATAAATAAATAAATCTTAAGAACCAAACCAGGGTACTATGCAAGAGCAGTGAGCTCTTAACCACTGAGCCACCTCTCAATCCCCTATCAGAATTTAGAATAACCAGATGAGAGAGTCTTAGGGGAGGCCCCTGCCTGGTTACCTGTCTTCTAGGACGGCATACATGTTCTGTGTTTTTGTGTGGATGTTTACAAAGTTTTATAAGAGAAAAACGTAAAAGTGTGGCCTCCACGTGTTAATCAGGAAGAATGGCTTCAAATAGGACAAAAGCTTACATCCAGCCAAGCTAGCCCTGTGCCCAGCCCCCTGAGAAAGCACTGAGGGCGGTAGTGTCCATCCAGGAGCCTGGAGCCTGCAGGGTCTGTGCAGAGGACAGTCCCGGGCAGGAAGCAGGAGACGCACTCCTTTCAGTGCCCATGCTGCCAGGCCTGGGTCTGGACTCACATAGGCCTGTGATGTACGTGGCGAGCAAGTCTGTGTCATTTGTTACCTTTCCCAGCCACCTGGGGTTACACCAAGGGGTAGAGGAAGGCCGTGCAAGACTGACAAGGGTGGCCTCACTATCATCAACAGCAAAGGGGGATTAACCTGTGAGGGGTTTTGTTTTTTTTTTGCTTTACAGAGTATACACAGATGATTTGTTTTTAATTTTATCATACTGGTAATTAAAATTTTTTACTTAATTATGTGCATGTATGTGCGTATTAGCACGTTGGCACGGTTTTTAAACTATTTAATTTTGGTTTCTTACACCTCTGCCTCCCTTCTGCTAATCCCCCAATGCTAGGTAGAGGAGAAAGAAGGTTAGAACAGAGAGGGCAGAGTTCTCCCAGCCTGTTAGGGTTGTTGGGTTCTTTGTGGCAATGCCAATCTGAGTTGTCAGGATATGTAGCAGTCCCGTGAACCAGCAGCTTTCCTCCGCCCGCCCCCCCCCCATCTTCTTGAAGCGTCCTTTCTCTCTTGAAGCATCCCTCAAAGTGTTCTTTCTTGGAGCGTCATTTTCTCTCTCTGGGATCTAATATCTATACCCTCTCAGAGTCTTCAGAATTAAACTATCTGCAGCTGGCAAAGACCATGGGCCTCTCCCAGCTGCCCGAGGCTCTTATCAGCTATGGACAAACTAAAAGCAGCCCCATATCCCACACTTGGATGAAAACAAAAACATTTTTTATAACATAACTGGGTTTTTAAATACACCAAAACATGCACTACATTCCCCCCTTTTGTCCAAAATGAAATGACATCTATCAACTTTGTAACTCCATTTGGACTGTAATATAAATCTCTGTTGGAGGTTGGTCTGATGTATTTTGGTGCTAATTACTGCTTGCTGTCTCTGTGCCCCAAGATTGCTATGTAACCTTACCTAAAAACTTAACTCCTATTTGGCCAACAAAAAGCCAACACACTTGGACAGAGCAAATGGGGTAGGCATGGCTAAAGTTCATGGGCTTTTGGGAAAGAGACTGGAAGAGGAGGAGGGACCAGAGGAAAAGAAAAAAAAAGATGAAGAAAAGAAAAGAAAAAGAAAAAGGCTGGCACCATGGCCAGGTGCAGGGAGAAGCACGTGGCTGGTGTGAATGGAGATTTGGCCCAGATGATGATAATTAGCAAGTATTTGCAATTATGGAAGGCAAATCGCTTGATAGAAATTATTAGAAGCAGATGGCATGGGATTAGGACAGGGTATTGGGTACCTGCCCCACTATGGCAAGTAGTTTAGGAGATTAATATCTGCCCTTCCCCAGGTTAATAACTAAGGCTTTTAAAAATATAACAGGTGTCTGTGTTTCATTAATTGCTAGTGGGTTAGAAAATACCACCATAACAATTATAGGCCTGATAATAAACATTACACTCTACTGCGAAATTAACTACAACAAATCTCCATCCATGCTCTGTGAAAGAATGGCATGTCAAGGGACCAGGTAGCCAGTAAGACTCATTTGCCATGCTAAGTTTTGTTGGTAACTCACTCACTCTTTCTTTCTTTCTTTCTTTCTTTCTTTCTTTCTTTCTTTCTCTCTCCTCCTCTGCCTCCTCCTCCTCCTCCTTCAATTTTTTTTGAGACAGGGTTTCTCTGTGTAGCCTTGGCTGTCCCAGACTCACTTTGTAGACCAGACCAGCCTTGAACTCAGTAATCTGCCTGCCTCTGCCTCCTAGAGCGCTGGGATCACAGACGTGCGCCTGTGTGGTAGCCATATTTTTTCATTCTCCATCTCAAAACTATGACAGGTTTCCAATCTGCTGTCAACACATCCTTATGGTGTATTGGTTGATCTGGTTTCACAGTTGTTGTTGTTGGTTTTTTTTGTTGTTGTTTTGTTTTTTTCCTATAACAGCCATCTTTCAGCAGCTGCTTTTTCTTCCTCACTAACAATAAGAAAATTCTGAGTTAATAAAACATTATTTAGTCTGTCACTGGGGGCCTTTATTCTTTTTGTCTAATAACCATCTCTTAAAGTATGATTAGCTCTTTCTACAACTGCTTGTCCTGTGGGAATGTGTGGCGTGCCAGTAATGTGCTTTATATTATAACATGGAAGGAACCCCTTCATCTTACTGGGTACATATGCGGGGGCGTTATCAGTCTTAATTTGTGCAGGTAATCCCTATAATTGCCATTACTTCCAATAAATACGTAATTACACAATCATTCTTTTCAGAACAGAAGGCAGTTGCCCACTGAAACCCTAAATATGTATCTATGACATGGTGTATGTACCTTTGTTTTCTGAATTCTGCAAAATGAAACACATCCATCTGCCAGATTTCATTTCTTTTGGCACCCCTACGGTTACTCCCAGCAGGTAATGGAGTCTGGTTGTTCAGAGAATATATAGGACACTTGGTTTTTTTGTTTGCTTGTTTTGTTGTGTTTTTTTGTTGCCAAATGGCAATTTTTTTTCAACTTTTACTGTTTTACTGTTTTTGTGGTGGTTTTGGGTTTTTTTTTCTAATGTTTCTGTAAGACAGGGTTTCTCTGTGTAACAGCCCTGGCTGTCCTAGATTCACTCCCTTTGTAGACCAAGCTGGCCTTGGACTCAGAGATCCACCTGCCTCTGCCTCCGAGTGCCGGGATTAAAGGCATGTGCTACCATGCCCGGCTCCCATTTCTTATTAGTAATTGGTCAATTTCCTCATTTTCTTGTGTCAGTGGACCTGGCAAACGTGTATGAGACTTAATATGGGAGTTATATAATAGATAATTTCTACTTCTGATGGCCTGTTGCAATTGTGTTATTAACAAAATTAATTATGAGTTATCATGGATAAATTCAGCAGTTTCTATATGAAAAGCATTTCTTTCTGCATATTGAGAGTCATTAATTGTATTGAGAGATTTATGAAGATCTAATAATACCATAAGGATTGTATACAACTCTGATTTTTGAACTGGGGTATATGGGTTTTGGGTCACCTTGTTTATTTTAATCTGATTTATAACCTGCTGTTTCCATCTTGTTAGAATCAGTATAGAATGTAGTTGCCTCAGGAATTGGTGTTCCCTTTACAATGCGTGAAAGAATCCAATTAGCTCTTTTTATAAACTGTAAACATTTGCTTCTAGGATATTTGTTCTTAATTTCTCTCGCATAGTTACTACAAGCTCTTTGCCAGTCTTCATGAATAACCCACAGTGACATAATGTCAGTATTACAATATCAGTATCACAATTTCAACCAGGTCTATTCTTTGACAATTGATACAGTCTTTTTGTTTTGTTTTTTCGAGACAGGGTTTCTCTGTGTAGCCTTGGCTGTCCTGGACTCGCTTTGTAGACCAGGCTGGCCTCGAACTCACAGCGATCCACCTGCCGAGTGCTGGGATTAAAGGCATGCGCCACCACGCCTGGCTGATACAGTCTTATTATACCTTTTATAATTAATTCAGAAACCTTTTCTATGTACGCATTCATTTTTTTTTACTTTGTTTAATGTGCTAAGAAAATCCCTTCCATAATACTATCTTACCTTTGCACAATGAGCCCAGTAGGAGAATGAGTTGAAGGAAAAACAATCAAAATAAAGTCAAGTTTAGGACCAGTTCAATTGCATCTTTCAATCTTTGTTCTACCAGGGTTAAGTCTTTTTCTGCTTCAGCTGTTAAACACCTTGGACTGTTTATAAAGTATGTGCTTTAAAATCAGCCAGCAAAATAGCATCCATGTAGTGATAAATAATAGATTGAGGAAATTGTTTATGAATTATGTCTAGCAGTTGTTGCACAAAATATTGACATAAAGTTGGACTGTTTAACATTCCGTGAAGTAAAACTTTCCAGTGGTATCTCCTTATTGGACCACTATCGTTAAAAGTAGATACTGGGAAAGAAAGCCCTTCCATATCCTGCTAGTGCGAGTGGGTTGTGAAAAAAAACAGCCTTTTAAACTTATTGCTATTATGGGCCCTGACGTAGGTAACAAAGGAGGTGAAGGAATTCCAGGCTGTAGTGGACCCGTCGGATGAATTACTCTATTCACTGCTCCTAAATCTGCTACCATCCTCCATTTTCCTGGTTTCATTTCTTCAGCAAACACAGGGATTCCATGGGATGGTAGACTCTTCTGTGTCGGGCCTCCAGCTGATCTTGTACCAGTTGTTGAAGTGCCTGCAGTTTTTGTTATGGGCCCCTGATCCTGCCACACGGGTCTGTTTGATGGCCGTTTCAGGGCTCGGGCTTTTGGTATTTCACCAGTGGCCCATTTTATAAATTTGAAAACTCAAGCCCTGAGGTGTCCTGTGTTTGGACAACGGCCACAGCTCGTGACTGTTCTTGATTACACATCTTGAGGCGCATCGACCATCTCACCCCTAATTTCATCACTGTCTGTCTCTGGGATTGCAGGAATATTAATTTGAATATCCCATTGTTGTAAAACATGCACACTTCAGCCATCTCTCTTGCCCCAGGGTGTCACGCTTGTAGCGTTGGCTCGCCCTGAGTTCCCAGCGGTCCTCTTGCTCAGCCCCCAAGTGCGGGGATTTCAGGTGTTTGACGCCTCATTTGACCATCTCTGAGCAGCCCAAGGAGTGGAGTTGACTAACCGGGGAGACACTGGCGGTGGGGAGGGTGTCGACGGGCCCACCTTACCTGACCCCCGATTTTTGGAAATGCTGCTTCTCAAGACTCCCGGTCTGCCCAGTGTATAAGAGCCACCCAGAGTTGTGCACGTGCCTGCACCCCTAGCACACGCACCGCTACTGCTACTTCCTAGAGCGGTGAGCGGTTCTCAGCCTTCCCAAAGCTGTGACGCTTTTATACAGTTGCTCATGTTGTGGCGACTCCCAACCAAAAAGTTATTTTCGTTGCTTTTATAACTAGTTTTTCTATAATGTAAATATATGGTATAAGGTTCCTGTGAAAGGGTCGTTCGACCCCCAAAGGGCTGAACACACACGCTGAGAACCGCTGTTCTAGAGACTCCTGGAATTCTGCTGCCTTTGGGGTTTGGAGTCCTGACCTTTGAACCGCTGGGAGAATACAGGCTCTTTTCCCCTCCCAACAGATCACAACGCTGGAGGCGAGCAAGCCCTGTCTTGGTAACCAACAGCCATATCCAGGCCTCTGTGTGTCAGCTGCCCACAGCCGCAGTAACAGGTACTGCTGGCCCTGGACTCTCGCAGTGACTGACAGTGTAGCCGCCCACCGTATCCCAGGCCCCTACAGCAGGGGCAGTTCTAGGCGCCCCGCCAGATACGGTGCCCTCGTTAGACAAAAATATAAGCAACACTTCTGCTTAGGCAAAAATCCAGGTAACACTTAAGAGTTAACCATGCCGGGCACGTCAGACCCATGTCCGTCATCTGGCCCTCAGCCGCTAGTAATCTGCCCTTCTGGGAGGGCGCCCTCGGTGTCCATCACCCGAGTGACAGACAGTGCTGCATGCAATGAATATCATATATTTGGGTTGAAAATGGCTTTAGACATTTCTATTTGGCTTCCTCATTTTGAGGTTTAAGCAAAACCGAAGACGTGAGCTGAGTGGTCGGAATGGGGGGCCGCGGGAATCTTGGCTGCAGACTTCTGTCCCTCCCTCTTGAAAAACGAAATGCTCCCTGGCAGTTCTAAGAGTTCTAGACTTTAGGTGTACCCCACCCTCACTTGGGGACCCCAGTAGAGACCTCTAGGGGCCACTGGCCGGCACACGGAAGGTCCCTAAAGCACCCAAGCACCCTTCTTCAGTCAGCTGCGCTTTCCTCTCCAGGAACGACAAGCCCATGCACACCCTGGCCCAGGCATAGAGCCCCGTGCCCAGGAGGCGTGTGGGCATGGCGGCCCTGGGCCAAAACCCATGTCTGAATCCTGCGGGGCTGTTTGGTTTAAACATCCACAGTCCATCACAGGCACCCAAAGTCAGGACTAAGTCCAGCCCACACATCTGGTGGAGAAAGATTATGGGAATTTACTGCTCCTGGGAGCACTTGGCCTCCCCCGCTGGCATGGAGTGGGTGCCTGGAATCCTAGGATCTTTGGCAGTGTCCAGAATCTCGCCCCCCCACCCCCACCCCATAGTAAGACCCAATTTCAGGGTAGGCCTTCTTGAAACTTTCTGCTTGCCAATGGCACAACCTGGTGGTCACTTGAGGCTGATCACGCTGTGGTCCCTGAGTCTTCCAGGCCCTGTTCCTAGTCTGTCTCTTAGGAAGAAGTGAGAATCAACTGCCAGTCCCTTAAAACTTCCTGTGACCCCAGCCCTCCGATGGCCTCTGCCCTTGGCTTTGGATCTGAGATGGTGTGCTTTTATGTGTCCCAGGCACTCTTCTGGCTGATGGGTGGCTGGGCCAAGGACAAGGGACCTTATGCAAGTCATCTGACCGTGAGCCCTCCCACCGCCTGACCTCTTCCACCTTTGGCAAGTGAGTAGGGGCTAGAGATGGAACACCAAGATTGACATCTGAAAGAAGCCAGCTTGCAGAGAAAGACTGGACATTTCACCACGGGCTTTATGGAACAACCTGAGCACGTTCATGCCGGCTTACGTGAATAAGCAGAACACTCATAAGAAAAGCCTAGGGCATACAAATGTGCCATGTATGTGTTCTCCTGAGGGTGGTGTTCTTTGTGACCCAGTGCTTATGGGCTTCTTCCTCAGTGCACTAGCCTCCCTCCCTCCTCTCCCTCTCCTCCTCCCTCCCTCTCCGCCTTCCTTTCTCTCTCTCTCTCTCTCTCTCTCTCTCTCTCTCTCTCTCTCTCTCTCTCTCTCTCTCTCTCTCTCTGTCTCAGTCAGGGTTTCTATTGCTGTGAGAGACACTGTGACCATGGCAGCTCTTATAAGGGAAAACATCTACTTGGGGCTGCCTTACAGTTTCAGGGTTAGTCCTTTGTCACGATGGCGGGAAACATGGCGCACACAGGCAGGCATTGTGCAGGAGAAGGAGCCAAGAGTTGTACATCTTGATCCACAAAAGGTGGGGAGAGAACTCACTCAAGCCCGCCCCCCACAGGGACGCACTTCCTCCAGCAAGGCTGCACCTCCTAATAGTGTCACTCCCTATGGGACTCTTCCTACTCAGGCCACCACACTTCCTTTCCTTCCTTCTCTCTCTCTCTCTCTCTCTCTCTCTCTCTCTCTCTCTCTCTCTCTCTCTCTCTCTCTCTTTCTTGTGTTTTTGTTTTTTCAGGACAGGGTTTCTCTGTGTAGCCCCGGCTGTCTTGGAATTAGCCCTGTAGATCAGGCTAGCTTTGAACTCACAGAGAGCTGCCTGTTTCTGCTCCCACAGTGCTGAGATTGGAGCTGTGCTCTGCCACCACCATTCCTGGCTGTTTCTTGTCCTTGTTTGTAAGTGTGTGTCTCTGGGTTGAGCCTTTGTTCTGGGACACCAGAGGCTGGGGTGAAGCTCCCCCTGACTCAGCCTGGCACATTTCCTGCCACTCTGGACTTGTCATTAGCTCTCTAACCTCTGTTTCTAACTTCAGGGGCTCATTTGCTCCCGGCCTACTGTTCCTCCTGGCTGTTTGCTGGTGCTGCTACCTACCTAAGCTCTCATTTTTCTCTCAAACTAATACAAGAGTCTACCAGCTTCCTTTGAGGTCTGTTTTTTGTTTTATGTTTGTTTGTTTTAAGATTTATTTTTATTGGCCTGGAAGTGGTAGTGCACGCCTTTAATCCCAGCACTCAGGTGGCAAAGCCAGGCAGATCTGAGTTCAAGGCCAGCCTGGTCTACAGAGCGAGTTCCAGGACAGCCAGGGCTATGCAGAGAGAGAAATCCTGTCTTGAAAAACAAACACACACAGACACAGACACACACACACACATTTTTTTTTCTGTGTATAAGTTTTTTGCTTGGTAGCCTAGGAGGCCAGAAGTGGACACCAAGTGTGCTGGAATGGGGATTTTACAGCTGTTTGCGAGCCACCACATGGGTGCTGGGAATCAAACACAGGTCCTCTGCCAGAGCAGCAAGTGATCTTGTCTGCTGAGCCATCTCTCCAGCCCTCCGAGTCTGTCTTTAAATGTGGTTTTTGGTTTTGTTTTATTAACAAGACTAAGAAGTTACAGAGAGAACCCCAGTAACACATGCTCAGACTTGGAGGCCAAGTGTGAGCATGTGTGTATTAGGGAGCAGGTGTGCTTAAGTGTGCATGGGTTTGTGGTGGATGTGTAGGTGTGTAGGTGGTGGGTGTGTAGATGTTTGGGTACACCTATGCCCCTGCTAACAGGAGCACCTCCCAGGCTCCAAGGAGCATGGGTTGGTGCATCAGGCATTGTGCACGTTAAAGTGAAATGGGTATTAATATCAGGGACTCAAGAGTGAGGAGGGCCTAGGGAGAGGGGACCTGCTGTTGGCAAGGAGCGGCACAGAGCGGCACAGTTCCCGTTCCTCTCGTGCCCTCGGAGGGTTGTAAAACTGACTTGAATTTCTGTGTAACAGGAAAGATTCACAGGCTGCCTGTGTGGTTCACAACCCTTCATCTGCAATCTGCTGGGAGAGCCCTGAACGGCACCCTAGGTTTCCACAGCCTGTTCACTCCCTCTCAGCCGTCCCACAGTGTGACTGAGGCAGGGGCTTCGTGAGGTGACACAGGGCATCTCCTGAATGTGGGATGGAGTTGAGCCATCTATCCAGGGTGGACACAAGGCTCCAACTTCTGTGCCATCACCAGAGACTGTCCCCAACCCATCTCCTGCTTGACCTCCTCTGTGACACCAGAGATTCTCCCTATCTGCCAGCAGTGACACACAGACACAGACAACACACACACACACACACACACACACACACTCCCGCACATACACACACACTCACACACACATAACACACACATAACACACACACTCACACACCTATACACTTACACACATACACACACACACACACACACGCGCACACACACACCCTGCTGGTATAGCAGGTGGCTGGCTGGTGGATTAACACAAAGTGCTGTCAGGCCCAGGGACTCCAGAATCCCTGATCTGCCTAAGGCCAGAGGTCCACAGGTTTGCAGCCTGGTCTGTCCCTGAAAACTGATGTGCCCTGTGGTTGGGCCCTCAGGAAAGGCTTGGGGTGTTGTCAGGGTTGTAGGCAGCCCAAGGACTTCAGAGTCTATGCCTGTGTCCTGCTTAACTAGTTGACCCAAGAGTCTCTCTGACACCACTTAAAATGCCAACCGGGCAACACCCATCCATGCTTCTAAAAGACAACAAATGGCATGGGAAAGTGTTCCCAGGGCCTGGCACGCCTCCCTCAGAGGCTGTATAGCAAGCAGGAAGCACCCCCACATAACCTCAGCACAGCTAGAGACTCTGCTCCCCCGGATGATCAGGCTCGAGAGTGCCTGTCCGGACACCTGGGCTAAAAGGAGAGCGCCCCTTAGCCAGGGAAACGCGGACCCTTTTCTCAGCTATGCACATAGTTAGCTTGCCCTTTGGTCAGGAGGAACCCCCACATCCGAGCTGCTAGCAAATCTGAGAAGCGAGCCTGTGCTTCCTAAGTGTCAGGAAACGGAGTGCGGGCCAGGAATGTGCTGGGAGAAGAAGCAACAAGATTAAGTCCAAGAGCGAGGAGGGAGGAAACGGAAGAGGCTCCCTGTCGAAAACTCTCGAAACTGGGCTATGAGTGATCCTGGTGATCCTGTTTTATGCCTCCATCTGGGTTGATGACTGACCTTTCCAGTAATAAATACAATCCTCAGAGCTTGCCCGAGTAATCCGAAAACCCCAGCAACTCTCATCTCAGAAAGCTGAGGCAGTAGAGTCTTGAGTTCAAGGCCAGCCTGGGTTTCATAACAAGTTTAAGGTAATCCTGGGCTATATAGTAAGCCTGTCTCAGTCAATCAAATAAGAGCTTCCTTTGGGGTACCAACCCCTCTGGGGCGCCTGCCAGCTGCCTCTTCTGCGCCATTGTCCCCATTCACCTGTGCAGGGGAGCCTCTCAGAGGAGACCTGGCATCACCTGGGTGCTGGAAAGGTGGGCAAGAGAGAAGAGGCAGTGGACAGCTCCTGATAATGACTCAGATGGGGTGGCATGCATCCCCCCAAAACACCTGCCCAGTGCCTGAAAATTGGATTCAGAGTGGGCATTTTTTATGCCAATCCATGTGCCTGAAATTCCACATTTTTGCCAGTTCAGACTCCAAGCTGAATTTCACTGTAGTGCCAACTTCACCCATCATTATGGTCTGTCTTTAGCTATCATTATGGTCTGTCTTTAGGTCTTTAGGTGTGTGTGTGTGCGGGCACTGACTCAATGACTGACAAAGCATAAACACATTCATGAATTCGCACCAGCAGTGGGCATGGTTGAGTTTTGGGAGACAGAGATGGAGAAAAGTCTTGGGGCCTGTGCTGTGTGGACCTCAGCTCATGCATTGGGAGTTGGGTCTGTTTTAGCTCTAGGGTCTGGGATTGAAGGAAGAGAAAACATGAGAGCTGAAGTCCAGAGAACTAAAGAATGAGCTACCTTGATGGTAGTGTTAACTGTCACCTGGACAGAGTCAAGAATCACCTAGGAGACAGGCATGACTGTCAGAATCAGAGATCATCGATTGAAATAAGTGCGGTGAGGAGACAACTGTCTGGGAAGGATCTAGGTTGTGTAAGTCGGGGAAAGGGAGCTGAGCAGCAGCCGTTAGCCTCCTGATCGTGATGCAATGTGACACGTGGTTTCGAGCACCCACTGCCTTAATTTCCCCGTTATAACGGACTGTGTGTATCCGTAACCGTGAGCCACAAGCTTGTTTCTTCAAATTGCTTTTGTCAGGGTATTTGATAGCAGCAAAGATTGTTTTAAAATCTTTGACAATCACATATTCGATTATATTATAAACTATATGTAAGTATAATGTTCGGGTCACTTTTGCCCTCCCTCAGTCCCTCCTAATTAACGCTAAGCTCCTTCTTCTCCCAAGCCAGCCCCCTCTCCCTCGTATTTCCCTGTCCCTCGCTTGCTAGTTACACTGCTTGCATGGACATCAGTGGGATTTTTTTTTTTACTGGAACATGGAGACCTCACCAGCGACTGTGCTGTTGAAGAAATTACCCTCCCCGTCAGCCACTGCCAGCGGCTCCTCAGGGAGGGGTGTACCCTCATGCATTCCTCCCCCACTTGCAGTGTTGACAGCCTGTTCCGTGTAGGTCTTTCATAGCCAGCCACAGCTGCTGAGTTCATGGGTGCAGCAGTCGCGCCACGTCCAAACGACAGCTTTTCACTGCATTCTTCCCAGCCTCTGTCTCCCAGTCTTTCCGCTCCCTCATCTGCATACAGAGGTTCTCAGAGCCGTTGAGGAGGTGACATGGTGCCCTGTTTAGGACAGAGCCCACAGCACTCTGACCAGTCATGAATCTCTGCAATAACCGTTGCCCACCGCAGTGAGAAGCATCTCTGACCAAGGCTGAGAGCAACACAAACCTGTGGATATAAGCATACGTGCTTTAAAGGCAGTTAGATACCATGTCCGTTTAACAAAACAGCAGTGGGGGGCTCCTCCAGGCTTACCGCTCTAGATGTGAATTCCCTCCCGGGAGATGTACCTCAAACTCAGCCAAGACATAATAGCTACCTACATAAAGCCACCCCATGGTGGTATCATTGGGTACATCCTAACCGGCAGGTCTGTGTTGTAGCTTGCAGGGGAAGTTACCTGAAGCCGGGGCCGATTTCTCTCTCCTAGGAAGCTGTATGGCACATGGCAGCACTGTGAAAGCTAGCCAATAGGGAGGAAGCTTCCAGATCAGTTAACTTTATTTTTCTATGTCCTCCAAACACAGCATGTTGTGTCTTTTTTATTTTAAGATTTATTTATTTATTATTATGTATATAGTGCTCTGCCTGCATGTACATCTGCAGGCAGGGGAGGGCATCAGATGACATTACAGATGGCTGTGAGCCACCATGTGGTTGTTGGGAATTGAACTTATGACCTCTGGAAGAGCAGACAGTGCTCTTAACCGCTGAGCCATCTCTCCAGCCCCCAGCAGATTGTGTCTTTAACTTATTGTTCTGTTGCTGGGTTGTGGTGGCGTATGCCTTTAATCTCAGCACTTGGGAAATAGGCAGGCAGATCAGTGTGAGTTCAAGGCCAGCCTGGTCTACAGAGCAAGTTCCAGGATAGCTAGGGACACACACAGAGAAACCTGTCTTGGAGAAAGAAAAAAAAATCTTGCTCCGTTATGTAGCCAAGAAGAATGGCAATAGAATATTGTTTGAGGGAAACTCGAGGGACTCTCTGACCAACAACCCATATGAGGGTGTCCCACAGCTAAAAACATTTTGGGAGGGGTGTTGGTACTGCCGGGGATTAAACCCAAGACCTCCTGCACGCTAGTCAGCCACTGAGCTATATCCTCAGCCGTAAGCCAGGATTCTAGACCTACACTGAAGAAAGGATTTAAGGGCTAGCCAGTATTACGCAAGTTTACCAATTATGAGAACAGACAGACCTGCTGGGCATAGGGAACGTCCCAATAAGCCCATCACATGGGAGGCTGAGGCAGGATGGCTGCTGTTTGCTCACAGCCAACCTGGACTAGAGTGAGTTCCAGGCTGGCCTCAGGCACAGTGTGAGACAAACAGAAAAAATCCCAAAGGTAGAACTATCTTGGTTTTGTTTACACTTTAACCCCAGGGCAAGGAGCAGTTGCTCCTGATAAGCATCTCCACCCCAGCGTGAGTGTGTGGCTCGGACAATGGTGCCAGTTCCATGGGGGATAATGCGTCGGTGCTCTTTTCACGCACTGTGTTCTTCTGGGCAGGTAGCCAAAGGGGCAGCAGACCTGGCCCTTCCTCCTGAGCTCCTCAGTGACCTCCCTGAGGCCACATCAGTCTTTACACCTACTTTTAGCAGGAAGCTGTGGGCAGTGACTGGAGAAGCAGCCCTCACCGCTCCGGGCTCTGCGCTTAACGCAGTTCAGTGCAGGACTTATCATTTTCGGGGAAGGCAGATATTTGCAGCTTTGTCCCAGAGGCCGCCAAAACGGTTTGCTACTTTAAGTGTCACACCATATCTTCAGACCCTTCTTCCTGATAAGGGGAAGCCACAGTGTCCCCTGAACACTTGCACACATGCACACTTCCTTTCCCATAACTCACACGAGTTGTGCGGTGCACACTGGCATACATGCACACCATGATGTAGGAAGGCTCGGGAGCTTATTACAAGCAACCGCCTTCCCCATAGGCTCTGGTCAGAGAGCTTCAGCCGAGACACAGCCCTGTGGACAGTGGCCCTGGCCTAGTGGGTGGACTGGGCTCTCCTAGCACATAGATAGCGCCAGCCCTGGAATGCCGTGTTACTGACCCCAGGACCTCTGTCTCTTTACTCCCTGCCTGCTCCCCTCTCAGCCTCATAATCTACATCTTGACCTTGAATGTGGGATGAGAGATCCAGCCTACTCAAGTTTCAAAGTGTCTTTTGATCCCTGACTCTGCCCCATTTCTTGAGAATTATTGAACCCTTTTTGTTGTTCTTTGCTGGCTCATATGCACTTGGCGCACACTGGTACAGAGGCGGCTAGAAGCAACCTTGGGTGCCATTCCTCGGGAGCAACCAGCCTTGGTTTTTTTGTTTGTTTAAGAAAATTTTTTGTGTGGTTGGGGAGTGGTGGCACAGGCCGTTAATCCCAGCACTTGGGAGGCAGAGGCAGGTGGATCTCTATGAGTTCGAGGCCAGCCTGGTCTACAAAGTGAGTCCAGGACAGCCAAGGCTGATTTGTGCCAAGATTTACTTGTGTGTGTGTGTGTGTGTGTGTGTGTGTCTGTGTGTGTGTGTGTATGTGTGTGTAGGTCAGAGGTTAATATTTGGTGTCCACATTATTTACCGAGGTTGGGTTTTATTTTTTGTTTTGTTTCGTTTTCACTTACCAGGTTAGCTTTTCTACTTAGCCAGTTTGCCTTGGGGACCTCATTTTTGCCTCTTTAACATTGGGGTGACAGATGTCTTACATGGGGGCAGAATATTCAACACCTAGAACTCACACTTTGACAGCAAACTTACCCATTTAATCATTTCTCCAGGTCCCTAAAACTACGTTTTTCCCGACTTAACAAGTAATTGTCCCATGAAAGCTCTGGGTTTCATTAATTTGGCGATAATAGTTGTCTGAGTAGGGTCTAACTCCAGCTGATGTTGTTAGAAATGCCTCCTCCCGTGTCCAGAGTGGGGACATGGTTACAGAGCCCCTGGGTAGCTCTGTCACGTCACACCTCCTTCATGCTGAGCTCGACCCCGTGTGGGTGCTGGGAGTGAATTGGAGTCCTCTGCAGGACTCTTAACTGCGGAGCCATCTCTTCATCCCCCACTACACAAAATTTAAAGGGAACAAAAGTCTTGCTCATGACCCTGAAATGTCTTAGCAGACAGTAGGCAGCCTCATTGACTGGCTTCCCTGAGGCTGGCGACCCTGGGAAAATGTCCACCCTGGGGAGGAAAAGCCAGGGGCCTCTGGGAGGTGGGGGTGGGGCAGGCAAAGGTAGATGCAGGACTGGGCCAGAGAGTGGAGTGTTAGTGAGGAATCAGCCAAGCTCAGGCTGTGGCCCGGCAGAGGCAGGCGGGACCTCGGCACATCTGGGCGACCTGGGCACCAAAGCAGAGAAGAGTAGCATAGCGTTCCAGAAACTGGAGTCACCCCCGACTGTACCTGCTGCATTGCAGGAGTTGCGAACCCCACTTCTCCTGTGACCCTGGGTGAGTGGACAAGAAATGACTTGCTAGTTCCCTCCCCCGGTTCCCACCAGCCTGGAGCTTCAGACCGTTAGACCTGTAAAGAGCTGGGGAGTGGAGACCAGGGGCCGCAGCGCTCTCCGTGGCTCCACAGAGCACATGTCCCCTAAAGGATGGTGTGCCCCTAACACATATGTGTGTGTGTGTGTGTGTGTGTGTGTGTGCGCGCGCGCGCGCGCGCGCATGCCTAGCTAGCCTGCAGTTTCCTCTTCACACCAAGGTCCAAGCAAGCTTCCTCCAAGTTTCTCACGCAGGTGTTCACGCACGTTTAGTCTTTTGTTTGTTCTTTACCAGAAGAGCTTTGAGAATGAGAAGGTCTTAGCTATAGCACAAGTCCCACTGCGCACAATGGCTGCTGATGTCAGGAACCATCTTGGACAGCGCTGGGTGAATGAAAAGAAAGAAAGGAAGAAAGAAAGAAAGGAAGAAAGAAGGAAAGAAAGAAAGAAAGACAGACAGAAAGAAAGAAAGAAAGAAAGAAAGAAAGAAAGGGGATGTTTACTCCTAGGTATGGTGGAGGAGAAGGTTTATTGCAGATATGTGGGAGAGCACAGCCAGAAACAGGGACGTCTAGGACCGTCCAAGATGGGCACGGCCACACTGAGCCATGTGGGGCGAGGGGGAGGGAAAGGGAGAGGGAGGGGAGACAGGGGCATGAAGTCCAGCAGCCAGGGTGCCCAAAGGCACAAAGCGAGCAAACAAAGTGGTTAGTGAAGAGCAGCCCAGCCACCTGGGCTAGAGAGTTCAGGGGAGATGGTGGGATGTGGTGGCCACGCCCTGTAACAGTCAGGGACTGAGGTGCAGGGAGAGCCTGGAGACCAGGACCCACTCTGTTATGTTAACTAGGCACCTCAGCCACTTGTCCTGGGTTTGAAACCTAACTCTGGGATTCCCCTGGGAGAGTCAGTGGGGTGCCCTACTCTTTGTCTGGCACCCTTTGTCATCACAGGGCCCTGACCATGTTGCCCGGGCTCCCACCACTTGCTGGCTACCTGTGGCTCTCTGTAGACATTGTCCCCCTAGCCAGAGCATGTGCTGGCAGCCTGCAGGACCTGTGGGGAACTTGTCAGTAAATGGCAGCTCCTCAGCCCAACACCCGAGCAAGCTGCCTCAGACCTGCCAACAGGGACCTCCCAATTGACCTGTGTCCCACCTATGACCCTGTACATCAGAACTTCACCCGTGCGCAGAGCAAACCCCAATGTTCTTTCTCCACTCCTGATTTAAAGTGGGTGGGGGGCTGTGGGCATCCCGTCAGCCCAACCCTGGTTCTCAGAACGGCCCAGCAGCTCCTTGAAAGTGCAGTACAAGTACAGGCCATGAAGTGGGACCCTCAGGATGTAAGTGGCTGGAGGAATCTGGTGATGGGACTGACTCAGCACTTCTAGGAAAAGGCCTCTGAGACGAGCTTACACAGAACCTCCGAGGAAACTGCAGGATATCAACAGCAGTTCCTGAAAAGAAAGAACAGGAACTCAGCAGGGCACCCACCCCTCCCCTGGAGGTCACCGGCTGCCTTCCCACACGCCTGGGTTCTCCGGTGGGATTTTGAGGGGTCTTTTTGTCCGCAGCCCATCTCCAGTGTTGTGGGCCTCGGAACAGGAGGACCTCCTGCCCCTGTCACCTAGACTCAGCACTCAGTGCCTACTGGTGAGCCAGGTGGGGAGGAATGTGCCGTGTGCGGCAGTGGCTGGCAGGGCCCCTTGTAGCCGTGTATGTAGTTTCTAACTCTTTACTTCAGACCCTCCATTCGGCTCTGTGCTAAGGTGAGCTGTCTGAGCAGTGTGCAGGCACTGCGCAAGGACAGGGGAGACATGCAGGGAGCTCCTCATCTCCATTTGGGTAGAGAGATCCTCCAGATTGAGTTTGTGAGGAAAGAACGTGTTAATACTATGACCTGGTCCTGTAGAAGTTGCCAAACATTCTGGAAAATGAGCCTTCGTTCTCACCCACTGGCCTCTGATGAGGAGCGCTCGGAGGAGACAGTTTTGAAGTATGTTTTAATTAATTGATTGATTGGTTGGTTGATCTGTTCTTTTTAAAGAAAAAGTTATTATAACTGGGGAGGGAGAAATGACTGAGGTGGTAAGAGTACTTGCTGTCTTTCCAAAGTACACAAGCTCGGTTGCCTCACAGGCACCTGTCTGACGCCTTCTCCCAGCCTCCTTGGACGTGTGCGTACATGTGGCATACACTCACAAGCACATAAATAAAAATATACACATAAAATATAGTACATTTATTTATTTATGCGTGCCTGGGGGGGGCACCTATGCTACAGCGTATGTGTGGAGGTGGGAATTGGTTCTTCCGTCTGTCTACGGTGTGGGTCCCTGGGATCGGCGGCAAGTGCCTTCACCGCCGCGCCATCTACGGTGTGGGTCTCTGGCATTAGTGGCAAGTGCCTTCACCGCTGTGCCATCTACAGTGTGGGTCCCTGGGATCGGCAGCAAGTGCCTTCACCGCTGCGCCCTACGGTGTGGGTCCCTGGGATCGGCAGCAAGTGCCTTCACCACCGCGCCATCTACGGTGTGGGTTCCTGGCATCAGCGGCAAGTGCCTTTACTTATGCGCCATCTCATCAGCATTTATTTTTGTTCTTTGTTATTATTAGTATTTTGGGTTTTTGTGATGGCCTCAGATTCATGGCGGGCCTCCTGCTACAGACTACCAAATTCCGGGGTTAGAGGTCAAATAGGGAGCTTGGGGAAGGTGCCCGCAGGGTGCTGTTGGCAGCTGAAAGGCCTAGGTGTGGTGTCTGGCTTCCTGCGGTCCTCCACTCTGACCCTCGGAGAGTGCCAGCCTGGCTTGCAGCTTAGGGGAGTTACCCCTCAGGACATCCCTGGTCCCTTGTTGTCATCCTGCCTGGTGTAGAGGACTAACTGCAGCCTAGAAGTGGTACCCAGCCGCGAACGGCTGCCCAGCAACCAGCAGGCCTGTCCCTGGCATCCTTCACCACTTACTGAAACCCCAACTGGAACTGAGAGCAGACAAGGGAGGGGATGGAGGGGGACCTGGGCCCTTGATAACGCCTGTCCCCAGCATCAGCAGGACAAGGCTGGTTCTGAGACACTTTGTGAACTCTTGTCTTCCTCCCAGACAAGAGCAGCATCCTGGAGCCATGATCCATCACCTGAGCATCTACAGACCGAGGCCTGCCTGGCTGTTAACTCACTGTCATGTCATATCTCCAAGGACTAGCATCCTGATTCTAGGACAGTCCTGGGAAGAGGAAGGGGGCAGCCAGTAGGATAGGGTGGGACTCAGTTGGTCTGCCTCTAGTGATCAGAGCCCTGCAGAGGAGACATAGAAGGCTGTCAAGAGCAGGGCTGCTGAGAGAGAGCCAGCATTAGCCCTCAGTCAGTTCCACCTTCCTGGAGTGGGTGCCTCAGCCAGACTTTTGGGAGAAGGGAACTGGTGGTGCTCTGGATAGCGGATGGGAGGACTCCTTGCCTCAAGGGGGATGACCTAATGCTTCTCCTGGCTTTGGGATCCTGCTGAGTCCTCCACCAATCTAGGCAACATCTGAGAACACACATGTATATGGATGCTGTCAAAGAAAAGCCCCCAGGAGCCTGGCCACCTTATAGGTGAAGAAGCCTCAGAAGTGTCAGCCTGTCCATGCCCACTGGGTCCCCAGGCAGTGGGCCCAGTGCTCCCCTTGGGGCTCAATGCTCTCCCCCCTCAGAGCTCAGGGCTTCCCTTGGGGGCAGGGCTGAAACAGCTGGGGCCTGAAGACAGACTTCCTAAGTGTGGTAGAGCCATGTATTTAGCTTCCTACTGTCCCAGAAGCCCTAGGGAAACCCACATAGCTAAGGGACTGGCCTACCCCGCCTGCCGCATCTTGAACTCCAGCTCCTGGCAGGGAAGCTGCCTCCTGCAGCGCATCCTGGAGCCCATGTGTCATGACATCAGAAGTGACAAGGGTTTCTCAGACATGATCAGGTTTCCAGGAAAATGGTCTATCATGGGTGTGGGGTGTTCAATCTGAGTTCAGAGGGCCCAGGACAAAGTAGGGGTTAGCTCTCTGGAGACCTAAGACATGCTGATGAGGAAATCACCCCTGGCCAGAGGTAGCTGGGTCTGGTGGGTGGCTGGACCTGGAGGTGAGTGGACTTCACTCCTCTTGCCCACAGAGGCCAAAGAGACCCCCAATCCAGGAGCTGTGCCTCCGTCTCCAGCTTCTATAGGCCCTGTGCCCAAGCCCAAAGACAGAGGGAGAGCACAGCCTAGCATGGGGCTGCTCCTAGCCTACTTGACGGCAGGAAAGAGGAAGGACAGCCCTAGATGCATCAGTGCCGCCCGCCTGTATGTCGGAGAAGCCCCTAACCCACTCAGGGTGTGGAGAGGAGGAAAGTGCACTGTGAGGACCCACTGTGTGAGTCAAACCTCAGAGGCTTGAAAATTCCCTTGTGGGCATTGTTAAAGGTAACTTTAAATTTCCCATTATTTATATTTTGTAGATGTAAGGCTCGGCCACACCCGATAAATGCGACCTGAGACGGCAACTGTTACAGCTCCCGCACCTGCGCAGACCTAAGCCCTCTCAATGCACCCCTCCCGAACGGGGTATGCAAATGAAGCACTCCAACACAGCCACCCGGCTGCGGGCATGCTAATGAGGCATCCAAATGTAACCAATGAGACTTTGACACGCCACATCCAGACAAGTATTTAAATGGCGTGCTCTCAGGCATTCGGGGTCTTTCACTTCAGCTTCAAAGGATGCTCCCAATAAAGCACGATTGAGAAGGATCCTGGTGTCTGCGTCGTTCCTGCTGGTGGGAGGACTCGACATGTAGATATCCTGAAAAAAAAAAGTCATAATAAAGGGAAGAGTATTCTCCTGTTTAGAAGCACTCAACTCTGTACCCATGGACTTCCACGCTCGGCTCCTGCCCACCCCTCCATTTTTTCTGCTGGCCCACCGGCCTGCATCTATTCAGGAAGGTGGCATCTGAAGTCACCAGACATCTGACTGGTGGCCTGCTTTCTCCAAAGGAAAAGATATAGGCAGACACTGCGTGGAGACTGAGGCCAGAATGCTGAAATGAGTTCTCTGGGTGGGTAAGACCCCCAGCTTTAGACTTAAGACACGAATCCCAGAGACCTCTAGCCCTCCCCTATGTCAGTGGCCACAGGGATGGCCACACTGTCCCCTGTCACTTAGAGCAGCCTGAGAAATCACCTTAACCTTTTAAGGACTTCAACTCAGGTAAAATTGGATCTTTGGCCATATATATTATCAAAACTATATTCTATTTTACATATAGCAATACAGGTTACATAGTAATAGAATAATCTGATATAAACAGAAGGGAAAAGGAAAAAGTTTTAGGCTACGAAACCCTCCCCCAGAACAATTTTTTTAAATCATTTTTTCTGAGTCAATGTGACAAAATCCTTAGGGACTAATCACAGATGGCCAATGGAATTTTTTTTTAAAGTCCAACTTTCACAAACACTGCCTGAAAGAAATAGAACATGCTGGATTCTTTTGGAATGAAAAAAATGGTTCTTGTTATTTCAATTCCCAAAAAAAGCTGAGTTCACAGACCCACCACACACAAAAATAATAGTGATAATGACAGCCAAAACTGTTATAGAATTAATATGTTTTCCCAATACTCACACCCCCCCCCCCCCCGCCAAACCACTCCACACTTAGAGACTAACAAAGTCAAAGACTCTTTTTTAATAATAACACTAACTGGCTAATGCATAGCCAAGAACCAGCCTCACATAGAAATGTTAGCAGTTTTTGTACGTTTTAGGCTTAAACATGCTGCATACTCTGTCGTCCTTAAGTCTTTTTCAAGTCTTGACTAATGTAAACAGAGGCAGGAGACTGCAGTGTAGTCACTTAGGCAGATGGGAGATTTACGCAGCAACTGTGCCAGCGTTCTCAGAGCAGCCACGCTGGATTATCTTGCTTTCCTGGCTCTTTCCCTGATAAGAGAATCGAGATTTACTGGCAAAAGGGGACCTATCCCTGTAACCCTGGGGTTAGAGGCAAGTTCTTACCTGATCTAGCCAGGATCAGGCCTTTGTTATGGATGGAGATGCTTGTTTCTTTTGTCATAGGAATGATAGCTAATTAGGGGCCAATCCTGGTGAGCAAGCACCAGCCAGGAACTTTTCAGGGAACCTTAAACTTCAGTTACAATGTTACAGTTCCTATCAGCCTGGTAGGCGCTGCTTGTCGTCCAGTCTTATGGGAGGCAGCGCTCCTTCAGCTAAACCCTGCTTGTGTAACTAGTAACTTTTTCAGTAAGTTTATTAAGACATCTTTTACAGCACCAGTTTTAATCACTTCAAGTTTCCCCTACATCAAAACAAGGAAAGTTTTTTAGTTTCACATCCGGGATCCAGGCATCATTTATTCTTGCTTATCACCTAATATCACCCTTTCTTGATCTCCTCTCTAAATTTCAGGCCATATCCACATGTATACCTGCTTTCATGTAGACATTGTAGGCTAGGGTCTGCATATGAAGGAAAAGTGGTTTTTATCTGAGTTTGGGTTGCCTCCATATACTTTACAGGTCATTCTTTTTTTTTTTTTTTCCCTTCAGATTTCATGGTTTTGTTTCTCTTTACAGCTGAATGATAATTCCAATTTGTCTACGTAACAGATTTCCACTATCTATTCATCTTTTAATGGGCATCTACACTGGCTCCATTTCCTTGCTCTGGGGACTAGCACAGCAGTAAGTCTGGATGACGATGTCTCTGCGGTGGACTACGGAGTCCGCTGGCAGATACGCTCAGAGGTGATGTGGTTGGGTCATGTGGTAGTTCTACATTTTTTAAGGAACAGGTAACTGATTTGCATAATGGCTGCATTAGTTTGCACCCCAGCAGCAGTGAATAAGGCTCCTCTTCCACCCCCCCCCACCCCCCACATCCTCTCCAACATGTGTTGTCAGATTGCTGGATGAAAGCCACTCTGACTGGGGAGAGGTGGTATCTCAGAGTAGTTTTAATACATACTTCCCTGATGACTAAGGATGCAGAACACGCATGGCGTGGTGGTGCATGCCTTTAATCCCAGCACTGGGGAGCCAGAGGCAGGCGGGTAACTGTGAGTTTGAGGCCAGCCAGGTATAAAAGGCCAGGACAACCAGGGCTACAAGAGAAACCCTGTCTCAAAAAACAAACAAACAAACAAACAAAAACAAAAAAGGATGTGCAACCCTTTTAAAATCAGTTATTGGCCATTTGTATGTCTTCTTTTGAGCTGTCAGCTCATTTCATTAGTTTATTTTTAATTGGCAGCTTTGTTTCCTTGATATTTAATTTCTGCAATTCTTTGTTGTGGGGTACAGTAGTTTAAATAAAAATGGTCCCCGTAGGCTGATAGGGAGTAGCCTTGTTGAGAAAGTGTGTCACTGGGGCGTAGGCTATGAGGTTTCAAAGCCTCAAGTTAGGTGCAGTGGCCCCCCCCTCTCTCTCTGTGGCCTGCGGGTCTGGAAGCAGAACTCTCAGCCCCTTCTGCCGCACACGTCAGCCCGCGTGCCGCCATCAGCCAGCCCCATTAAATGCTTTTTCCTCTGTAAGCGTTGCCATGGTCGTGATGTCTCTTCCCAGCAGTAGAACACTGGCTAAGGCATGGGGTCCCTGCATGCTTTGCAGCCAGAAGAGAAAAGAAGACAGCCTGGTTCAGCACAGCTTAGTTAGCCAGGCTGGTTCAAACTCCTGGAATCTGACTTCTGAGCAGTTTATTTTTTACATATCTAAACACAGTAAAACTTTGAAAGAAGTTTCCTCATGGCAATTATCAAAGCAAAGCTTAAGGCAAGGCTACGTCAAAACTCTTGTATAAAGTACATGTCTTTTGTAACGTACCTGTGACCTCACCCACAAGAATGAATTCTATTGACTGAGAAACAATGCCTAGGCTAAGGAGGGCTCAGGTGAGGGCTGACTCCACAGAGTGCAAAAGATCACCAGGTTATTAAACAACATCCCCTCAGCCTTCTGCGTGAACAGGTGTCAGTTTCTTCCGTTCCTGTGTGGTTAGCGATTCTGGGAACACATGGGCCTCTATGCTTTGTAAATTCTGCTAGCCCCTGCCTGAAGCACAGCTGTTAAAGATTGTCTCCCATCCGAGGGCTACCTGTTTGGTCTGCTGATAGCTTCTTTTGCTGGAAACTAGCCAGGCACACCTTTGGGTATGTCTGTGGTGGTGGTTCCAGAGACTTTAGTATGTGGGGCGGTGGCCAAGAGAAACCCCTGTCCTGATGCTGGCAGCACCGTCCAATAGACTGTGGTCCTGATGCTGGCAGCACCTTCCAGTAGACTGTGGGCCTAAGCAGAGTAAAAGTGCAAGGAGAGAAAGCCAGCTCATCAGTGCAAGCTCCACTCGCCCTGAGGGTGCCCTTTGCTCCTGCTATCACTGTGACCAAAGGGAGCTTCCATGCCTCTGGGGCTGAAGTGCATCCTCCTGGCTCCTTGTCCTCAGACATCCAGTTTCATGTGCCGGGAAGCTTCTGCAGAGTCCCCTGTGACCGCCTCTCATTTTACCCTAGGATCATGGACATTAAAGACACTTGCTATTATGTCTGGCTTTATATGGGTTCTGGGGGTTTGAACTTAAGTCCAAGGAAGTGCTTTCGCCTTTGAGCCACCTCTTCACACTTCCCCCTGCTCTTCCTGTACAGAACCTTGAATAATGAAGAAAGGAAATCCACTGTAACAGGGAGCCACAGGGATGATCACTCAGACACAGTTTAGAGTCAATTTAGTCTTTATTCCAGCTGGCTGGGCCACACCAGGTATTTAGGGGCTTAGGTGTACCCCCAAGTGTCCAGAACACAGGGTTTTTAAAGGCAAGGACCACATGCTGGCATCTCTTGGCAGCTGCAGGAAGCTGGACAGAAGTAAGCAATTTGAACCAAGCAGTTTTAACAAAACCTAAAACGAGCAGTTAAGTGGTTGGGATCCCATACCCGTAGGCAATTTAACAGACTCTAAGGTAAGTAAGTACTTAGCTGGACGGGATTTCACACAAACAGGCAGTTTAACGGACAGTAAATTAGCTAGCACATCCTGACCTTGGGTTCCTAGAACCAAAGGTAATTTGGGTAATTTTCCATGGGATTCTCCTTCAAGGAGATCACGCTTTGCTAAAACCTGGAATGGCCTCAGCAAGAACACAAAATGGAGGAACCTCTGCACTGCCTTGCCCTGTCAAACATTTAGAGGATAAGAAAGAAGAAGAAAAAAGAAAGAAAGAAAGAAGGAGGAGGAAGGAAAGAGAGTAGGAAGGAAGGGGGAAGGGAGGGAAGGAAAGAGGAATGGAAAAAGGAAGGGAGGGAGGGAAGAAGGAAGGAAGGAAGGAAGGAGAGCTCTTAGAACCAACCATTCTAAAGAAAGACAGACAGTAAGGGAGAAAAAAAAAAACAGGGCTGGAGAGATGGCTCAGCAGTTAAGAGCACTGGCTGCTCTCCCAGAGGTCCTGAGTTCAATTCTGAGCAACCACCTGGTGTCTCACAACCATCTGTAATGGAATCTGATTTCCTCCTCTGGTGTGCATGAAAACAGAGCACTCACATACAGAAAATAAAAAAACCATGGAGTCTGAAGAGACTGTTCAAAGGTCAAAAGCACATATTTCTTTTACAGAGGACCTGAGTCCAGTTCCCAACAGTCACAGAGACAGCTCAAAACTGCCTGTTCTTCTCCAGCTCTGGGGGACCTGATGCCCTTTCCTGAACTCCTTGGCCACCTGGGCTCTCACGTATAAAGATACATGCATACAAACATAAAATAATAAACACACACAGTAAAAATAATAAAAACAAACTTAAAAATAAGAAGGCATCCGCTGGGTATGGTGGCGCACAGTTTGATCCCAGCACTTGGGAGGCAGATCTCTGAGTTCAAGGCCAGCCTGGTCTACAAAGTGAGTTTTAAGACAGCCAGGACTACACAGAGAAACTTTTGTTTCAAAAAACAAAACAAAACAGCAGCCAGGAGACATTTTGTCCTTCATCTGTTTTGAATAAGAGGAAATAGGACACAGAAGCCAAAGTACTGTTAATATGAGGGAAAAAAAATCCTAGAATTGTGCTGGGCATGGTGGCACGGGTCTCCAGTTCCAGCACTCAGGAGGCAGAGTCCTGTGGAAGTCTGCAAATTTTGAGCCAGCCTCATCTACAGAGTGAGGTCCAGCCATGGCCGCACAATGAAACTCTGCCCCCTCCCCCAAAATCTGGACTTGTATCTCATTACATGCCACTGGGCCTGAAAAACTCAGACACACCCTGAGACGCACGGATCTCAGGGCTTGCCACTTAGAGATGCACTCTAAACCAGGAGAGCTAAGAGTTGCAAAGCTGCCCGCGTGCATGAGGAGTGATGGCGACCATGGCTTCGGGAAGGTGGCTGTCCACGGGGAAGCAGCGTAACGGTAATGGGGACCCTAAACGATTCGGATTCCAGTGCAGGACATGCAGCTCCGTTGTTGGTGTCCTTGTATAACAAGCACGAAGCCCTGGGTCTCACCCCGGCATTCCGTAAACCAGACTGTAGCACAGGGGTTGGAGGCAGGAGGATCGAAAAGTTCAAGGTCGTCCTTGACTGTGTAGAATAGTTTGAGGCCAGTCTGGGCATACAGAAGACCTATCTGAAGAAGGTGGCGGAGAAGGTGGGGGTGGGGGTGGGGAGAATGAATTTAAATAATCCCCGCAGGACATCCGCGGTGGCTGAGAGCAGACTTGACAGCCTAGTCCCCAGAAATGGTTAATCCGCCGTTCCCATAGCTTCCCTTAGACATGGCTCACGTATGTGTTCCTGACTTCATTTTATTCTTACACAGAACGCGGCTTAACATCGCTACAGGAAAAGTGAAAAGAGACTGGACGCTTTTTCCTCCCACTCTATATGACTCAAGCTGTGATTACGTTCGTTTCCTTCTGCTGAGTCCTGCCTCAGGAGCCTGATTCCCGTAAGAGCAGAGCTAGGGCTAGCTAGCAGGAGAAGGGTGCTGAGGCCTGCCTGCAGGTCCCGTCTTGTTGGGGAGGTGTGTTGCTGTTTGCTTTACCTAACAACGTATTTGCAAAAGCAACAGTGAAGAGCGGGTGCCTGTCTGAGCAACACAGCGGTGGTGCCCAGTGTGCGGCTGAGGCAGAGTCCTTGGAGCAAGAGCCTGTTGTTGCTCTGCTGCTCCTGCAGCACACAGCGGCTACAGGGGGAGGGGGGTTGGGGGTCGGGGGGGGGGGTAGGGAGCACAGGGGATGGGGGGGTTGCCTCTTGGGGATACTCTGGCACAAAGAGCCAGCTTTCTTTTTCTATTTTAGTTTTTTGAGGCAGGGTCTCCAGTAGCTGAGGCTGGCCTTGAACCCTCGATCTTCCTGCCTCCATCTCCCAAATATTGGGATTATATGTGCCACCTCTTTGTGTGTGTGTGTGTGTGTGTGTGTGTGTGTGTGTGTACATGTCTGTACACATGAGTGTAGGCCCGCCGTACCCACCTTATTTTGAGACAGGGTCTCTCGTTGGCCTTGAGCTCACTAAGTAGGGGGCTTATTCAGGAGTCTGTCTCCACCGCCTCAGCTTTGGGATTATAGGGATATGCCACCACACCTGACGTGGAAAAAAAAAGGTTTGTTTATGTTCATTTTATTTGTATGAGTAGGTATTTTGTCTGCATATGTGTGTGCACCATGTATGTGCCTGGGCATCCTTGACCCCACTTCCCAGAGGCCGGGGGACCACACCACATTCCCCAGAGCTGGAGTTACACGTGTCTGTGAACCAGCATCTGGGTGCTGGGAACTGAGGCCAGGTCCTCTGCCTCAGTGCTAGGGACCAGCCTCGGGTCACGGCTTTTAAATAGCAAGCACTTTGCCTACTGGACTAGCTCCAGGTCCTGCCAATGTTCATTAGCCTTATCAGCGCGGCCACGCCCTTACTTAACCTACCTGTCTGTCCTTTTTTCCCTTGTCAACAATATGTGAGATAATACTTGTTCTACTTTTATCATCCTATCACTCCGGGAAAATCCACCCGGCGCTAGGATAATGTCTGTAATCTCAGCACATGACAGGTGGAGGCAGCAGGGTCAGCTGCTCAGAGTCACTGCAGCAGCAGACCGAGTTCGAGGCAAGCCAGGCTACGTGCTCGGTCACATCTCAAACATAGCAGTAAAAAGGGGGAGGGGGCTGGGATGTAGCTCAGATCAGTGGTAGAGTCCTTGCTTAAGATGCACAAAATCCTGGGGGTGAGACTGGGCACATGGACACACATCACACACATACACATATAACACACACACACACACATACATAACACACACACAGTCTTTAAAAAAAAAAAGGGCTGGGCATGGTGGCGCACGCCTTTAATCCCAGCTCTTGGGAGGCAGAGGTAGGTGGATCTCTGTGAGCTCAAGGCCAGCCTGGTGTACAAAGTGAGTTTAGGACAGCCAAGGCTACATAGAGAAACCCTGTCTTGGAAAACAAACAAACAAACAAACAAAAAAGAACATGGTTAAGACAGGAAGGGTCACTATGTGCTAACCCTGCTGGCCACCGCACTTTATTTTTGTTTTAGTCCTGTGGTCCAGATGCTAACATGCCCTTCTCCTCCTCCTCCTCCTCCTCCTCCTCCTCCTCCTTCTTCTTTCTCCTTTTGTTCACCAGTCTTCTTTCCAAAGAGATGCCCTCTCAGTGGCTGCCCCTTTGGCAGCTGTCCTTGGCATAGCTACTTCTGCCACCCCGCTTGCCCCGGCGCAGTGAATTCTGAATTGAAGCCACAGCCGTATGATCAGGATGCTGACTGCTTGAGGAAATCAGCTGCGTGTTACTCCGTCTTGTGCGGAGCAGAGGCTTCAGGCTGTGTCTGCCCCAGTGACGCCATTCTAAAAGCAGCACCTGTCCATTATCAGCCGAGACACGAGGCGCACAGACTCAGGCAAGCAGAAAAGTTCTGACTGAGACGTCGGCGTGACCTGGACTGCTGTGATCGCTAATCTAACCTGGAGGCCCCACTGCTGCCCTGACTGGAAGAAACGGAGAAGCTGGTAGAGGAGACAGCCTTGGAAACGGGGTAGGGACTGCACAGCTCACAGAAAGAGCTTTCTCCATGTTCTGTGTTGTTTTGGAGACAGACTGCAGTGTGGCTCAGGCTGGCCTTGGCCTCTTGATGCTGGTCCCTCCCAAGTGCTGGAATCACAGGCTTGTGCCACGTGGCCTACCCATTCCCAATTTTAAAAGAGGCTGGACAGGCCACGGTGGTGCATATCTTTAATCCCAGAATTTAGGCCGGAGAAACAAGCAGATTGCTGTGAGTTTGAAGCTAACCTGGCCTATGTAGTAAGTTCCAGGCCAACAAAGACTATAGAGTGAGACCCTGTGTTGTCCCCCAAATTTGTTTGTTTTTACATTATTTAAAACGAGTGTGTGTGTGTGTGTGTGTGTGTGTGTGTGTGTGTGTGTGTACACACGTGCAGGAGTCAGTACTCTTTTTCCACTATGTGAGTCCCCAGGATCAAACTGAGGTTTTCAGGTTTGGTGGCGACACCTTTACCTCCTGAGTCATCTGATCCCTCAGGGTGTTTTGTTTTGTTTTGTTGGTTTGGTTTTTTTTGGGGGGGGGGAGGTTGTTGTTGTTGTTGTTGTTTTTCAAAACAAGGTTTCTCTGTGTAGTCTTGGCTGTCCTGGACTCACACTGCAGACCAGGCTGGCCTCGAACTCAACAGCGATCCACTTGCCTCTGCCTCCCGAGTGCCGGGATTAAAGGTGTGTGCCACCATGCCCGGCTCCTCAGGGTTTTTAAGAAGAAAAATCTTTTAATTTCTTATGAGGCAGTTTGTGGAAGTGTCCTACACTTTGGCAGATTCTTTGTTTCCTAAGATGTTCTTGGAAGGATCTGCACGGCCACAGACTTGTTCTGTCTTTTTCTTTGAAAATCACCTTCAGGTCAGACCGCCTGTGTGTGTTTCTGCGAACGAGGCAAGTGCCCTTCCTGTGGCCAGCACCCTTTTCCTGGTCAGCCTGGAGACTCTCTGGAGCTGTTTTGGTTCGTTCTGAATTAATTGTAATGTCTGCACTTTGTCTAACAGGAAGTGTGAGACGCTTATCTTTTGGGGTTCTTCTGGGCCACTAGGATTCTGTTAGACCATCAGGGTGACTCCACCTGTGTGAAAGGCCATCTTGGGGAGCTCTTTTGAGAAAAATCTGGGTTCTGTTGAATTATTTGGGTTTCTGCCATATCCAGGGAAGCGTAAATCTTGTGGTAACAAGTAGAAAGCGAAATAAGGAATTTAGAAAAGCAAGAGTGTAGAGGGTGGCACACGCCTGTGATCCCAGCGCTCGGGAGGCAGAGGCAGGAGGATCGCTGTGAGTTTGAGGCCAACCTTGTCTACAAAGTCAGTCCAGGACAGCCAAGGCTACACAGAGAAGCCCTATCTTGAAAAAAAAAATCAGTGAGTCATGTCTATAACCTAACATGTATAACTTTCAAATTCAGCCTTATTCCTTTCTGGTCAATAGGCTTGTAATTTTCTAAGAATCATAAAAACAAGGTCATGGGCCTAGTTCACAGTCAAAACATGGGTTGACTTCCTTGTCAGTGATTTCTCTGACATCTTGGCCTGTGGGTGTCTCCTATCCACCTGTGCGCTGGAGAATCCACCCTGTGACTTCACTCAGTAAACTCCTTAGATCAACATAAGAATACAAAACACTGCATTTTAATCCTTAGGACCTTTGACCATCATGACCACAGAAAGCACTAAATCCACACACGTAGCTTCCGTAGGACTCTCCTGAGAAGTTCAGGCTGCTCTCGGGCCCATGTTGCCCTGAAGACTCTCTCAAGATGGATCAGTTGGGTGAAGGTACGTATCCAGCAAGTCTGACACCCCCAGAACTGTTGGCTCTGGTTCCTTAACAACTGAACTTTATTATGAATTTATTAAACAAAGGTATCTTCCTTACAACCCGACTGCCCTAAACAGGAGGGAAAAGGAGATGAAGGAGAACAAGATTAAACCTCTGAGCATCAGTTCCTCGGGTGACTCCCCTGTGTAATTCTCCAGGAATCTCGCAGATCCTCTACAGGACGGAAGAAAGCAACACCTCTCAGTCAGTCACCGATGTTTATCTCTGTGGGGTCTCGCCTCCCAGGACTGCTTTCACCTTGAGCCCAGGCTAAGGTAAGGTCACATTCCTTCCACACGGAATCTCCAGAAAGCTAAGCGTTTGTCGCCCGTGGACATTGACACTGGAGTGAGAGCCAGGTGTGGTGGAAAACACTGTTAATCTCAGCAGGAGGCGGAGGGTAGACTGATCTTTCTGAGTTCAAGGCCTGCCTGGTCTACTTAGTGAGTTCCAAGCCAGCTAGGGCCTTCATAATGAGAAAAACGGAGAAGAAAACAGCTGAGTGGAGAGTGGGGTCTGACTTTCACACGAACTATGAAGGGATGGGATAACAATTGAGATGTAATATGAATAACTTAATAAGATATACTTTAAAAAAAGAAATGGAAAGGGAGAAATAAAAAGGAAGCTGGCGTGGGGACCATCACTGCACCGCTGAAACTATTCTGGTCTGCCTGTTCCCTCTGCCCTTATTACTTTCAAAATGCAAAACCGGTTTCACTTTCACCGATGTGTGAGCGCACTTTACTTAACTGTGATGGGCATCTCTGTGGGCAAGGCACTGGGCGCCCTCGCCTGTCCCTTAGCCCCTCACCACAAGGAGCTCTTGCCCAGCAAGCCAGAAGCTCCTTCTCACAGATAAAGACCTTGGCGGTCCACTTGAGAGATGCAGCCAGAGGAGAGAAGGCAGCGGTGATGTGGGCTGCAGTCTCGGGGATAGGGGGAAGAGTGTGTGTGTGTGTGTGTGTATGTGCCTGTGTGTGTGTATGTGCGTGTGTGCGCGCACGTGTGTGTGTGTGTGTGTGTGTATGTGCCTGTGTGTGTGTGTGTGCGTGTGTGCGCGCACGTGTGTGTGTGTGTGTGTGTATGTGCCTGTGTGTGTGTGTGCGTGTGTGCGCGCACGTGTGTGTGTGTGTGTGTGTGTATGTGCCTGTGTGTGTGTATGTGAGTGTATGTGCGCATGTGTGTGTGTGTGTGTATGTGCGTGTGTGTGTGTGTGTGCGTGTGTGTGCGCACGTGTGTGTGTGTGTGTGTGTGTGTGTGTGTGTGTGTGTGTGTGTAACCGGAGAGGGCACTGCCTGGCTGCCAGGCCCCATGCAGCATCTGGGTTCCACACTTACATGGTTCTGTCTTGCTTGAGGCTTCAGGCTCTTTGTTTTATCTCCCAAGTTAAGGCCCAGCATGAGAAAGGGCCCGTCCTGATGCACAATCCCTCCAGGGCTCTTCACTGACAGAGACAGCATCTTGGGTTCGCCCTCTGGATTGCCACAAGGCCAGAGTCACTGTGGGGCCCTCAAGTCTTGCCCTAGTGTCTACTGTACTCATAGGTGTAGACTTTCTTTCTTTCTTTTTGGTTTTTCAAGACAGGGTCTCTCTGTGTAGCTTTAGCTGTCCTGGACTGACTTTGTAGACCAGGCTGGCCTCTAACTCACAGCAGATCTGCCTGCCTCTGCCTCCCGAGTGCTGGGATTAAAGACGTGCGCCACCACTCCTGGCCTGGTGTAGATCTTCTAAATGCAGGTCTCATCCCAGCTCATAGAGCTGCTCAGAAGTAAACAAACCTCTTCCCGGACACCCCATCTATGTCACACACACACACACACACACACACACACACACACACACACACACACGTAGCTTCCCCAGGGTGCCCCACTTCGTCTCTGGCCATAGACTGCTCCTTTCACTGCCCGTGGGGAAGTTCACAGTGCTGACCCCACAGCCCTGCTAAGCCACAAGGAGTAGGGAGCTGAGAGTGGAGCTGGTTGAAGCCTGGCCCTTCCTTCCAGGAGCCCTAGTGGACAGCAGTCTCTGCCTCCGCCCTGAGGCTCCCTCTTGCGATCCCTGCAGCAGGCTGCAAAACCTGTTTGCTAGGAGCAGGAGTCTTCCTTGACTCAGGGACCTTTTCCAGGTGGAGCCCGAGTGCGCTCCGGGGTTTGTCTGCAAAGAGGAGGACCCTGGTGCAGACTAGCAGAGCAGGTGTCCCAGTTCCGGTGTTTTACGGTGGGGCTGGGCAAAGGATGTCAGCCCCAGAACTCTCCGGCTACCCACCCCAAAGGGTGTCCAGATGGACCAAGCTGCCCTCCAGAGCGCAACCCTAAGGCACCTTCTGGCCCTGACCCCTGTAGGGAAGCACACAGCACCCCCCAAGAACAGCCCCTGAGGCCTGAATCACACACCAGTTCCAGCCAGGGCTTTCTTAGAAAGAGCTTGGACCCTCCCCCTGTGTGTTCTACTGAAACCAATACAGGGCTTCTAATCAAAACACTCTAATGATAAAATCACTGAGAAACTCCCTGCACTCTTATGCTAACTATGGAGTAGTTCCTGAAAATTGCTTGGCTTCCTACAAAGTGCGGGTTGGGGCGGCGTGGGCCGAGGACAGGACACGCTGCCTCCTCTTGCCCCTCCCCTGAGCCTTTCAGTTTCCCACTGGCTTGGGCAAGATCAGACTTCCAGCTGCTGCAGAGGCAGTGACTTTGAGGAGCTCGCTGCAGAAGGAGCAGGTGAGGGGCTGGGGTGTGTAGGGAGCAAGGACTTGGGGGCACCCAGGTTTTCAGAGGGCCCAGGGTTCTGTGGGCTGGGAACAGCTGCCTCAGAAAAGGCATGAGCAAGGGCAAAGCTGGGCCATCAGCCAGGCTGTTGGTATTTAGAAAGCATGGAGGGCAGGATCAGGCTGCACTCAGTGTTCAGCAGGACCTGTGCGCCTTCAGGTGCCCCAGGCTCTGCTCTGGAGGAGGAAAAGCAAGTCACAGCTCTTCAGCATGCACCGAGGGGGGCAAGTCGGGTGGAGTCCTCACCTCTGCCCTCTAAACATGGACGGTGGAGGATTTGGAGGGGCGGAAGGATGGACACTGTGTCCCAGGCCTGTGAAGGAGGAAAACGCGCACTCACCCAATAGCACAGATACCTGCAGAGTCTCATTGCCCACGGCTGTGTGTGCAAACCTCTATGTAGGATGCTGAGCCTCTCGGCACATGCACGCGCGCGCACACACACACACACACACACACACACACACACACACACACACACACACGTGCGTCATGCCAGACACCAGGGTGCTCAGTGGCTCCTTCCCTTTCTCCATTTCATTTCTTCCTTTGAGGACAGCACTCTCTCAAACTACCTCCCACTTTCAAGTTAACGTCTGCCGGTGTGAAAACCATGTTATCCATCTTAGGTATAGGAGTTCTAGCCAAGAAGCCAGGGCTGGGCCTGGGTCCCTCAGGCAGCTATGCTGGGTCTCTGGAAAGTGAATCCCTGAACGGGATGGAGAGTTTCTGTGCCAGCTACCCTTCCTGGCCACGTGCCAGTGGACATTAACTTCATGGGCCTTGGCACCGAGGGGACACACGCTGGGCCACTAACATCAAAGACGGGTGGCTGCCATCCTGCAGGCGGCATCTGAGCCAGGGCCCACTGTGCCTCTCACTGAGCTGGCGCTGTGCTGTAAAAGGCCAGCTGACTGCCCACTTCTGGCCTCATGTCCTCATGTCTTCATGCTCCCCTGTGTCTGTTCCACTGCTGGCCTTTCACTTCTCCCAGGGGACTGGAACAGGATGTGTGGTCCTGAGTGGGAGGCTCTCCAGTCAACGGCTGGCCCTCGGGATCGTGGCCTCACAGACTTCTAGGCAGTAGAGACCTTGCTCTACCCTCTACCTGCTATACCTACAACTGGCACGGGGAGCTGTGTGCATCTGTCTGACATATTCAGGCAGCAAAGAGCCTGTGGCTCAGGAGACAGAAATCTACTGATGGCCAAGAACGAAGGTGGCATCTCCAAGGCCAGGAATTCTTCAGTGGCCTTCAGAGGGGCCCTCCCCCAAAAAAAGTCCAGGCCACCACAGCACAGAGCTCTGTGACAAGACAGTGGGCTTGGCCAGCCTGAAGGGTGCCTTTAAATAGACCTGAGGGCCGCAGGGCAGAGTGCACAGAGGTGTTGGAGCTGAGGAGGGGTAATGGGCCCTAAACAGCAGGATCCCGCAAGACGCCTACAACCAAAGGGACCTAGGGCTGTCCCCTGCCCCTCTGCCAACTCCAGCCCCGAGGCTTTGTCTACTGAAGGAGAGACAGGCGGGAAAGGTAAGACCCAGAAGTGGCCTAGCCTCCCTCTGGACAGAGCAGTGAGGCCAACTGAGCTCAATAATGAGATTCAGCCCCGCCCCCCACAGCCCAGCAGCTGCAGTTCTGAGAGCCAAAGGGAGGCCCTGGGACACAGCAAGCCCAAAACTGAGGAGAATGTGTCCCGGCAGAAACTTTCAAGTTGGAGAAAGTGTTTCTTTTTTTTTTTTCTTTTTCTTTTTTCTTTTGTTTTTCGAGATTGTTTTGTTTTGTTTTTCGAGACAAGGTCTCTCTGTGTTAGCCTTGGCTGTCTTGGACTCACTTTGTAGACCAGGCTGGCCTCGAACTCACAGTGATCTGCCTGCCTCTGCCTCCCGAGTGCTGGGATTACAGGCGTGCACCACCACATCCAGCTAAATTTTTTTTTAATACAGTATTCTGTCTGCATGTATGCCTGCACACCAGAAGAGGGCACCAGCATAGATAGTTGTGAGCCACCATGTGCTTACTGAGAATCAAACTCAGGACCTTTGGGAGAACAGACGTGTTCTTAACCTCTGAGCCATCTCTCCAGCCCCTGGAGAAAGCGTTTCATAGAGCCATCTCAGAGAAAGTGTTAGGTGGATCTCTTCAGAGGTGGGAAGCCTCCTCAGAAGAGTTGCCACACCTTCCAGAAGTTTCCAACCATGCAACCCAGGATCCTGGTGCTGGACCTGCATGGGAGGCACTAAGACCTACAGGCTGCGTTTGGAGGGTGCAGGGTAGATTCTGGGAAACCCCTGGCTCTAAGGAAAGAAGTTACAAAACTAGGTCACCACTCTGGCTGGGAAAGAGATCTACAGGAAGATAAAACCAGGTGTCAGGTCTGCTTGCCAAAATCCGGAAAGATAAGGAGGATGGCCAAGGCAGGGCCGGCCGTGAGTGCCAGGTGTCGGGGCTCTGTAGTGGGCAGCCAGTCCTGCTGAACCAGCGGCTCATAAGATGCCGCCCACAGTGGACTCTCTCACAGCTTTCAACATGACTTCCAGGCAGATGTGAAAACTTTGCAAAAGAGTCTCTCTCCCTCCTTCCCTCCTTCTCTCCCTGCCTCCCTGCCTCCCTGCCTACCTCCCTGCCCGCCTCCCCTCTGTGTTTGGTTTGGTTTTTTGAGACAGGGTCTCTCTGTGTAGTCCTGGACTCGCTTTGTAGACCAGGCTGGTCTTGAACTCACAGCGGATCCGCCTGCCTCTGCCTCCTGAGTGCTGGGATTAAAGGCGTGCGCCACCACGCCCGGCTTCCCCTCTGTGTAAAGGGTGCATGTGTATGGGTGGATGCATACGTACACACTTGAAGTAGGTATTGCTTTTCCGGCACTGTCCACTTTGCTTTTCTGAGACATGGTCTCTCATGGGCCTGGAACTTACCCAGCAGGCAAGGCAGGCTGGCTTCCCAGCAAGCCCCAGGGGTCTTCCTCCTCCTGCCTGCCCAGGGGCAAGATCATAAGTGTGTGCAACCATGTCTGACTTGTTTTTTAATTCAAAGTTTTAATCCTATGTATATGAGTGTTTTGCCTGCATTTGTGTCTGGATATATAATTATGCGCTTGGGTGCCTGGTGCCCCTGGAGCCCCTGGGACTAAAGTCACAAGACTGTTGGAAGTCAGCATGCAGGCTCTGGGAGTCAACCCTGCATCCTCCAGAAGAGCAACATGCGTTATTAACTGCTGAGCCATCACCACTGCAGGCCCTGTACCTGATGTTTCGTTTTGTTTTTCAAGACAGGGTTTCTCTGTCCTGGAAATGGCTTTGTATGACCAGGCTGGCCTCAAACTCAGAGGCTCACCAGGAATTAAAGGCATGTGCTGCCATGCCTGGCTAATAATATTGTACTTTGGGGGGGGAGGCTGGGGGGGGGGTCCAAGACAGGGTTTCTCTGTGTATCCCTGGCTGTCCTGGAACTCTGGAGACCAAGCTGGCCTCAAACCCCCAATACCTGACTTTTAAATGTAGGTTCTAAATGTCAAATTCAGGCCCTGTTGCTTAGCAGTTACCAGTGGAGTTAGCTCTTCAGCCTCTGGTGGGCATTTTAAAACTAAAACTTGAAGCTTTGAAAGAAAAAAACAAACAAGGGAAGCATCCGTGTGTACAGTCTTCCCGTCTAAGGAAAAGAGATAAGAGACAGGAGTGACCAAGACAGGAGTCAGACTGGTGTAAGGCAGACAGCGCGCTTCTGCGTTCACAGTCAGAAGCCAGATAACCCGGTGAGACACTGACAGGACTTAGCAAGTGTGCAAAACGGAAACCCTCCTGGAGCAAGGCATCCTGGGAAGTGAGCCGGCAGATGTGCTGTGTGGGGAGCAGCAGTGAGCAGAGTGGACAGGCTCCAGTAAGGAAGACATCTGGGGCAGGAGATTCTAAACCTCTCTTCTTGTGTCTGGGATTTGTGTGTGATGACATCCGGTGCTGCTAGACCAGTACTTACGGCTGAACCAAAATCTCCAACCCATACAGTCAGGCTACACCAGTACTTACGGCTAAACCAAATCTCCACCCCCACAGTGCAGGAGTTATTCTCTCATAGTCCTGGCTGCCGCAAGTGGAGGACATAGTCACGTACCACAGCGTACAGGCTTGGGAAGGTCCGTCTGTGTCCGAGACTCTGGGAGACTTAGGTGTTGTGGCTGTGGGCCATCTCCTTTCTGCCTCAGACGGCCTGCATCTCTCTGTTTACGTGTCTAAGTTCTAAGACAGCCATCCTACTAGGTATGGCTCGCCAGACTCAGTAGAACCTCATCCTGACTAGCTGCACCTGTGGCTTAATTCCAAATAAGGCCTCAGGCACTCAGTAGATGTGTCTTAAAGGACAGCTGCTGTGACAGGGAGAGGAGGGTGACAGAGGGGGGTGTTGTAACTAAGCTTTATGGTTTCATATGTTCCTGGCTTCTCTCAGCATGTGTCCATCTGGCACTCTCTCTCTCTCTCTCTTTCTTCTTTCTTTCTAGATTTATTTATATAATGTATGAATGTGCATGTACACCTGTAGGCCAGAAGAGGGCACCAGATCTCACTATAGATGGTTGTGAGCCACCATGTGGGTGCTGGGAATTGAACTCAGAACCTCTGGAAGACCAGCCAGTGCTCTTAACCGTTGAGCCATCTCTCCAGCCTCTATCTGGCAGTTTCTATCATAGACTTTCCCTTGCTTCTTTCTTTGGGAAAGGGGTGAAGAGGAGTGTGGCAGTAAGGAGTCAACCCGTAGATCAGGGTGGCCTCGAACACACGGAGCTCTTCCTGCCTCAGCCTCCCGGCGTTGGATAGCAGGGGTGAGCCGCCATGACTGGCTTGCCTCACACTTTTCTGTTACGGGCTGTTTTTAAAGGCATATGTGAGAAACGTGGTGATTTAAACTGGCTGCCCTTCTTGCAACAATAAATTAGAAATAAGAAAAGGGCGCAGAATGGTAGCACACGGTTCAGGAGGCTGAGGAAGGGGAGCCTCGAATTCAAGGTCGGCCTGAGCTATATAGGAAGACCCTGCCTCTAAATAAAAACAGAAAAGGATACTGTTGGGTTTTGGTTTTTTTGTTTGTTGTTGTTTGTTTGTTTTTGTTTTGAGACAGGGTTTCCTGTATCCCAGGCTGGCCTTGAATTTGCTATGCAATGCGGACTGACCTTTGACCTTTGGATCTTCATGTCTTTACCTCCCAAGGGCTAAGATTACAGGGGTGAAACAACATGCTTTTCTGGGAAAAGTTTTTAAAGTAAGATAAAAATAGCACCTTACTGTCCTAAGCTCAGAGACAGCAGCCCTGGAACCACATAACGCAGACCCAACTTCAAGCTGATACCTGTCACCCTGGAATGGCTCGGAACGTGCCTGTTGTGGGGTGGGGGGGCACCCTTTCCTTGCCCAGGCTGCTCCCAGGGGGTTGGGGACAGGTTTCAGGGGAAGCAGCAGCTACGTGAGTCAGGGCAGAGCTGGAGGTTGGTGCTGAGCACAGGGGGAGACTCAGGCTTTCCACCACATAGTCCAAGATGGGACGCTGCAAACTAAGAAGGCGTCATGTGAGGGCTGAGGGCGTGTCCTGTAAGCCACCCGGGTGTGGTGGCACCTGCCTATAATTCCAGTACTTGGGAGGTTGAGGCAAGGACATAGCAAATTTCAGGCCACCCTGGGCTACATAGCAAGGCACTGTCTAAATAGACAGACAAGGCAGGTGACTTGAAACGCTCTCCCTGCCACGGCTCCCTTCCCATAAGAAGTGCAGCCCAGGGCTGGAGAGATGGCCCTCACCAAGAACCGGGGTGGGGGTGGGGGGGTAGACTGGGCACTGATGCTCGGAGTCCTACAGAAGCTCAGGTATTCAGGCAGGGCTGGTCAAAAGCTCAGAGACCGTGGGCTGTACACCCTGGCCATGCTAGGACTGCTCCCACCAGGCTCTGTGGCAGCCTCAGTGGGCCTCTGACCTCTGACCTCTGCGGTTCCCTCCTTCCAGGTGGGTGTTTCCAGACAGCTGAAGAAGACAAGCCTCTCTCAAGGCCTCTCATCTCACCAACTGGCCATGCTGACTGGCCACTTGATGTCCACTGTCCCTGCCCCCAGGCTGGTTATCATCCTGCTCCTGGTTGTTTCTCTGAATGCTCACAATAGAAGTAGGTCTGGGTCCTCTGCCACAGAGGGAAGGGTACAAGGGTCCAGACGGGATGGGAGGACAAACCAAGGTTAGATCGAGGCGATGGCTGCCACCCAGCTGACTCAGCACCAGAGACAGGCAGGAGGGCTGGTGCCCCTGGGCTACGGAGTGTGAACTCTGTACATCTAAGTATGGCTGACAGCAAAGGGCCAGCAACACTTGCAGCTCATGTGACTACACCTGTGCTGCAAGAGAAAGAGAAAGAGGGGGCCCTGGCCAGGCAATGGGACATCACCTAACTGAGGACTGCTTCTTCTGGACACATCCAGCCTTGTCCTGCAACCTACGCGTCATCCAAACCCTTAGGGCAGCAGACACTTAGGAATCTCAGAGTGGGTGTAGAAAACAGGCCCCTGGGAGTCCCCCCAACAACACCCCCAGATCCAGCATCCCCAGTGAACCCCCGCCATCCCATTCTTTCTACAGAGTGTGCCTAAGTTTTGACCCAATCAGTGTGAAATACCTCACTCTGTCTCTTGGAAGTCCTGACACGGCCTCTCTGCCCACAGCCTGTAAGAGCAGCCGGCAACTGTCCCGCAGCTCTGCCTTGCCCATATGTGACCATCCTCTCCACACAGGCTGGGACAACCCTGTATGCACCAGCGGCACAGTGTCTGTGCCTAGAGGCGGCCGTGCGGTGATGACCTGTAACATCTCCAACACCTTCACCGATGTCACCATCTGGCTGATTGCCCAAGGAGGGGAAAGGACCATCTTCAATAAGATGCCCCAAGGACACTTCTCTCAGAGCGGGTGGGAGCTCCGAGTTCAAGAGGGCCAGGCGGAGCTCGCAATCAGGGACACCCAGGATGGCCACACCGGGCTGTACCAGTGGCTTCTGCATGGGCGCCAGAAATGTTACCACAACATCACCCTGAATATTTCAGGTGAGGCTATAAAGCGAGGAGGTGAGCTGGGACAAAGACCAGTGTATGGCGTGTGGCAGAGAAGGATGGTGACTTGAGGGGCAGACAGGAAGGAGGGCAGAGGGGGAGGCAAAGACACTGATCTCCCCGAGGATCTTCATCTGTCCTGAGGGCTGGAGAGGCTCCACTCCCGGAGCAGTCTGGGGGGGACCAGAAGCAGCTGAGGCCGATGCTCCCGTCTTTCCCAGCCACCCTCAAGTCTCTCCCACATCAGCTGTTGAGGGGTGAAATTGCACCTCAATTCTCCATGTTCTGGAAGTTTCCAGCAAAACCCAGCCACTGTCTAGTCTAGGATACTCACACCGTACCTGCCACTGAGATCACGCAGAGGTCAGTAGCCACGGCCACCTTGACTGAGGGAGTGTCGTGTCCTGGTGACCACAGAGTGAGGCCCCAGTTCTAGCAGCGTCCACACCACCACGACCCTGCCCCTTCCCCACAGCACTCCCACCATGGAGGCTTGTCCTATACGCTGTCACCTTAAGGAAATCAAGTTCAGCCAAGTGTGCTGTGATCCCAGCACCGTGGAGACTGCGAGCAGGAGGACCATTAGTCCAGGGTCAGACCTCGTCTCAAAATAAGAACTGAAGGGCAGCATCTCCACAGGCCACCACCTCCTCCCCCACCCCCCCATGGCGCTCCTGTCTGCACCTGCCCCCTCTCCCCAGAACCCTCCTCAGCCTCACTTCCTACCGGTTCTAGTTTGACTCTCTTGCTATGACAAACTCCATGATCAAAAGCAGGTTAGAAGAGGAGAAGAGGAAAGGGTTAGTTTCAGCTCATGAGGGAAGCCAGGGCAGGAACTTCAGCAAGAACTTGAAACAGAAACCTCGGAGGAAGCCGGGCGTGGTGGCGCACGCCTTTAATCCCAGCACTCGGGAGGCAGAGGCAGGCGGATCCCTGTGAATTCGAGGCCAGCCTGGTCTACAGAGTGAGTCCAGGACAGTCAGGGCTACACAGAGAGACCCTGTCTCGAAACCCCGCCCCCCCTCAGCAAAAAGTATAAGGAAGAGAAACCATGGAGCGCGCTGCTCACTGACTTGCTGTCTGACCCACGCTTCCTTCCTTCCTTCCTCATCCGTCTCTCCTTCCTTTTCTTTTTCTCCTTCTGTTCTTCATTCACTCCCTTCTCTGTCTCTGTGTCTGTCTGTCTGTCTGTCTGTCTGTCTGTCTGTCTCTCTGTGTCTCTCTCTCTCTTTCTAGTTAAGGCTAGGACGCTACCCGGGCTACTGTCATGGTTCGTGAAGAAAGTGGAAGTAACTACCAGAGGCATCTATTCTGCCCACACCCCTCGGGGCCACCCTGTGTCCCTCCAGAGACCAGCACACCCCCTGTTGTGCTATAAGCTCGCCATTCTTGCTGCACCTAGCCTGAGAGCCACTGGCCACTCCCTCCGCCCTTTCTGTGCCTGTAAAGGCCCAGTCTCCATCGCCCTCTCCCCCTCCCCACACCGGTTCAATCTGTCACAGCCACTGAGCTCCTAGAGATGAGCCAGACATTGGCTTCTCCTGGGACCAGCCAGCCGCACAGGACTCCTGCATCTGGAGCAGGGAGTGCACTCACATAACACTCAACCTGATGCTATGTCTCTTGCAGAGCCTTCAAACAAGAACGAGGTCATAGGCGCGAAGCAGGTCACACCCATCTCAGGTAGGCGCTGCGACCCTGTCTCCATCGGCTCTCGATGCCATGGGGCCACGTGCTGCCCACCTGGGACCCTTCACCCTTAGCCCTTCGTGAGCTTGCCCAGCAGATGTCACTGCCCAGGAGAGTGTTGCCAGACAGAAAGTGGGGAGAATAGGGTTGTGAGCCTGTGAGGGACGTAGTAAGAAATGGGTGATGAGAAGCCTCTCCCCTGACGACTTCTGACCCACTTCAGATGCAGTCATGAGCGCTCAGCTGGAGGCCAGTTCTGAGACCCTTGTGGGAATCGTGGTCGCTGTCATCTTGATCTTGGGACTGGCGGGAATCGGTGTATATATCTGCTACAAGCGCCATCGGTCCAGGTATGAGGGGAGTCTTCCTGGGATCCTTACCTGGCACTGTCTTGGGGTGCCCCTGTTCAGAGGGGCCTCAGAGGGGGTTCAGGGGGACTGTGGAGGCCTCACAGGACCAAAGCAGTGGGTCCAACAGCAGGGGCTTTTCTTAGTCTCGTATAGGCAGGAATGCGGCCCCTGAGTTGGGCCTACAAGGCTCATCTGTTCTCAAGGCTTTATGTTGACCCTGGAGCGCTTTGGAGAGCAGCGTGGAGCCTGGAGTCTTCAGGTCCTCCAAGGAGTCTCAGGAGCTTGTTTTTTAGGAGGGAACCCGGGGTTTCTGATTGAGGACGTTTGAGGCCTGTGGGGCCCTGGAAATAAGCCCACCGTAGGCTTAGACCCAGGCTCCACTGGGGTAAGGAGGGCAGGAAGGAAGAACATGCTTAGCATAGGTGGCGTGACCGTTCACGTGTGTGCAGTGCATGGTGTGTCATCTATGCATGCCTGTGTCTTTCTCTACACAGGTCTGAGCTCAAGGGGTTCACACACCCTCTCTTTTCATCTCTCCCTGTCTACATAAGGAGGTTCTAAGCCTGTGGCCAGTGGAGGACGAAGGGTGCCAGAGAGAGGCCACCAGCTCATCATGTCTTAGGCCTTTGAGGCTGCTGACCTTCTGTTTCCCAAACACTATGGAGGCATTTTTACATGCTTGGCAGAGCAAAAGTCTCATTCATGTTTGCTGGGCACAGAAGACCTTTCCCCGAGGGTAGTGGAGGCCTTGGCTCTGCACAGAAGAGAGACAGTGACACACTGAGGAAGGGCCTTGGAAGCTGCAAAACAGTTCAGGCATCTCTTGGTCACGTGAACAAGAGTGCAGCCTCCTGGCTACGGTCGTCAGTGACCTTATCTGCTTCTCAATTCTTTCCAAAACTGGGCCTTTGCAAGCTGCACAGCTCCTGACCTTCAGCATCCTAACCCTCTGCTCTTTACAAAGGCCTGGGCTCCTTTTCCTCTGCTGGGCCTCTGAGGTCAGGGCCCCTCTGCTACCCAGAGTCCTCCAGTGCAAGCCTGTGGATGCACCAAGATTTGCTTCAGGTGGAACTTGGGCACACGCCTGCTTTGTAACTCAGGGTGGTAGTGACAAGTCTGGGAAACCCAGATGTCAGGTTCCAGGGCCCGAAATAGGGAGCTGAGGGGTCTAAGCTAAAGCAACACCTGACGCCAGCCACAGGAAGGCAGAGTGAGTGGCCTCAGGCGCAGGGGATATGGAAAGGCATAGGTGCGCATTGGCCCCCATTGCTCTCCTAGGGAACAGCCAGCCCTGGGTCTCCCTGGGACCTCTCATCAGCAGGCCGCCCCCCCCCCACCCAGCCCCAACTCCCTGGATTCATATCTCCTACCCAGTATTCCCTTCTGACCTTTTATCTTGGTTACAATGTTGTTTTTCCTCACATATAGAATAAAAAAATATATTTCTTTTGTTAGAAACCACATACTTTACCTACTGTTAATTTATTGTTGTTGTTATTTTGTTGTCACTGCTGATGTGTGTACGTCTGTGGGTACGGGGACATCAGGGGTGCATGTGTGTAGGGGAGCCAGATCTTTCCTTCCCCCTTGTTTGAGGCCGACTCTGCCTTGATTCTGCTGCTGTGGTATCTATTGCAGCCCAGCTAGGCCATGAGCACCCAGACAATTCTCCAGGCTCTACGTCCTCCTCACCCTCAGAGTGCTAGGATTTCAGATGCTGCCACACCTGGCTTTCATATAAGTTCTAAGGATAAAATCAGGTCGTCAGGCAAATGTTTTTACCTGCTGAGCCCTGTCACTGGCCACTAGACATGCCATCCTTTATCCCAGAAACTAATTAAATAAATATAATAACCCAACGAGGAGGCCATCAGGTCAGCTGGGAAATACAGCTGTTACTCAGACACATAAAAATCTACCAGAAGCCGGGCGTGGTAGCGCACGCCTTTAATCCCTGCACCTGGGAGTCAGAGGCAGGTGGATCGCTGTGAATTCGAGGCCAGCCTGGTCTACAAAGTCCAGGACAGCCAAGGCTAACACAGAGAGACCCTTTCTGAAAAAAAACAAAAGAAAACAAAAAATAAAAAATAAATCTGCCAGAAACCTCACACACTGGTACCTGAGTGAAAGCTGAGACCGGGCGTGCTGCCTAGTGCCCATGGCCTCCAGAGCTAGCCCCATGCTGTCTCCAGGCTACAGCCTGTGTTCAGGTGCTGAGAGTCACATGCCTCTCAGGCCAAGGTAAGGTGATCTATAGCGCGTCAATGCTGGCTTCAATGTGAGGCCATGCGTTACTTTTCTTGCTGAAGCAAAATACCTGAGACACGGAGCTTAGAGGAGAAAGGGCTGTTGCAGCTCAGTTTGAGGGGACAGCCTGGCATAGAGGGGGCAGATGTGAAGCAGCTGGAAGCAGAAAACAACGCACACTGGTGCTCAGCTCTCTCTGTCCCTCTGTCTCTCTGTCTCTCTGTCTCTCTGTCTCTCTGTCTCTGTCTGTCTCTTTCCATCTCTGTCTCTATCTCTGTCTCTGTCTCTTTCTCTCCATCTCTGTCTTTCCCATGTAGCCCTGGTTACCCTGGAACATGCTTTGTAGACCAGGCTAGCCTTGGCCTACAAATTTACAGCGATCCGCCTGCCTCTGCCTCCCCAGTGCTGGGATTGAAGGCGTGCGCCGCCACGCCCGGCTTGCTGTCTCTTTTTTCAACCTGCAGTCAATCCCAGCCCATAGGATGGTGTGGCCCACACGCCATCCTCAGTGGAACCTTTCTGGAAACACTGGCATAGACATATGGAGAGGTGTGATTCCCAGAAACTCTAACTGCAGTCAAGATGAATGATAACAGTCACAGGTCTTGTCACGGCCACCAGCTGCCCTGGTCTCTTGACCTCCTGTGATATTGACTGCTGAAGCATGCCGTGCATTTTCTAAGCCAGGCAAGTGTGCTGATGTGTCGTTCCAACAAAAGTCAGCTCTAAACCTCTACTGAGAAGGGAAACCTCAAAGTCCGTGAGGTCCCTCTGCGCCTGCAGCTGCAGGAACCTCAGGAGGAAACTGAGTCAGGGCCTTCGACCGTGCTTGGTCCCGTGGCTTCTGTCTTTTCAGGTTTTCTCTGTTGGGGATAGAGTGAGAGCCAGCCCCTTGCCCCCCATTCCTGCTCCCTCGACCTGCACAGTGACACACTGTGACTCAAGCTTAGCTATAGCATGAGACGCCCACAGGAGACTCCAGGACAGGACATGCTCCTCACACTGTCCCGGGGATCAGGGCCAGCAGGGTCATCGACTCTGGGTCTGGACACAGGCCTCTCCCTTTCATCCTAGGAGAACGGCCACTGCTGCTGTGTTCCCAGGACAGTCACAGCCTGGGGTCTCTTCTTCAGGGCCAAAGCCAGGTCTTCTCAATCCAGCCCGTGTTCTGGTTCAGGTGACACTGCAGGTGTGAGGACGTAATTCAGACTCCAGAGGGACGTGACCATAAAGACCAAACTCCTGAGGGGAGACCTCAGCTGCAGTCTGACCCCTACCTCCACCCTGCGACATCTTTCCTCCTGCTCCACCCCTAAGGCTTTGTCCCCCACCCCCACCCCCTCACTGATGGCTCACGTCAGTCCACATAGGAAAGGACTTAATCCGCTGGCCACGTGGCTATGGAGGCACCTCTAGACTCAGCTTCCCAAGAGCACACACATGGCCCAAAGACACCAGCCATATCTACAGATGACGCTGTGTGTGACCACAGAGTCATGCATGCAACCCCAACATGCTTGAAAGACAAGGGGATGGACTGCGGAGGTGTTTCTGCTGGTAAAGTGAGGACCCACGTTTGATGCCCAGACTCCATGTGAAAAAGCCCGAGTGTGGTGTACACAGCTGTGACCCAGCTCCAAGGAGGTGGGGAAAGGAGCACCCCTGGGACCCAGTGGCCAGCTTGGCTGGTGAAATCCAGGCCAATGGGTGACGCTGTCACAAAAATGGGCAGCGGTAGCGCACGCCTTTAATCCTGGACTCGGGAGGCAGAGGCAGGAGGATCTCTGTGAGTTCAAAGCCAGCCTGGTTTACAAAACTTGTTTGGCCAAGACTACACAGAGAAATTCTATCTTGGAGAGGGGGGGGGGGAGAGGGAGAGAGAGAGAGACCCACAGAGCAAAGCCACACCTGGGGCTGGAGAGCACTTGCTGTAGAAAAGAAACTAGCCCCAAGAGTCTCATCTGACCCACACTGCGCACTCACCAGGGAGCAATTCTGTGGGAAGGTGTGCGCTTGCGCTCTCTCTCTCTCTCTCTCTCTCTCTCTCTCTCTCTCTCTCTCTCTCTCTCTCTCTCTCTCTCCTTCTCTTTCTCCTTCCCACATTAATCGATTAATTAAAAAGGATTAAGCCACAAAAGACAACAGGAAATAAATACCCAGCACTCCTAAATTCTCAGCAGATCCTGCAGAAGAAATCAAGTGACAAAAAAAAAAAAAAAAAAAGAAAGAAAAGAAATCGAGTGACCTTGGAGCATTAAGTCTCTGAAAAACCCCTGGATGAGATACACTTCACCACCCCACCAACCCCCCACCCCCCACCCCACCCCACCCGCGCCCACTCCCCCACAGAGGAGGTTCTGATCAGAGGATGTGCAGAGGGTGACTCCTAATGGAGCCGAGCAGGACACAGCAGCTGTGTGTACCAGTGAGACAGTGCAGGACTACATACGCGGAGGAGGCAAACCTGACAGGAGTGCGGTTTTGGGCACAGAATCTCCAGAGGCCCAAGCGCGCATGCGCACCCCGAGGACCTCGACCGGGGACTCTCACCGGGGGAAGACTTGGACCGTTCTTGTCCTGGGCTTGTAGTTTCAAAACAAATAATCTGGTTTCACTTTCACAAGCCATTTTCATTCCGCAGTGATGGGTGGGGCTGAGACACTGGGAAACTGCAGCTGTCGCTCAACATCCCTTCCCCACGGCATTCCTGCCCCGCCACACCGAGGACCTCCACCTCTGGTCTGAGGGCCAGAGCCCTGCCATGTGGGTGCAACAGTCATGGGGTCCCTGGGGACCCAGGGAGTATGGAACCTGTGCACTGTGTCCAGATGGACACTAGGCTTCTGCCTTCCTTAGCTCAAGTCTAAAGCGCCTGCCTTTCCCTGTGTGACAGCCCAGAGCGGTCTTGCACTGTCCCATGTAGGGGACAGACGCACCCAGGTCCCCTAAAGGAGCAGCCTCTGAGCCCTGAATCAAACATTGGCCCCAGGCAGGACTCTTCTAGAAAAAGCCTGAACCGTCCCTCTGTGTTCCTAAGACAGCGGCTAAGGCAGGGCTTCCAGTTAAAATGCATTAATGAGGGAACCACTGAAAACCCTGTGTCACTGCTGTGTGTCTCCCCAACGCATCAGAATGCCTTTGATGAGTGAAAATGGAAAAACCCACATCATGAAAGTGAAACTAGATTATTTATTTTGAAACTGCAAGGCCAGGGTAATTCCTGCAACCGCTTCCCTGAGCTTTTTCTTCCTGAGTGAGTACAACTCCCAGGTATGAGTGGGCGGTTCTCCCGACTCACCACGTCCTCTTAGCCTCGCTGGCCCTCGCCCTCGGCAGTGGCGGGATGAACTTAGTGGCGGAAGCATCAGAGTTCACTGCCAGAGAAGCAGGTGAGAGGCCAGGTGCTGCAAACAGGTGAGGACTGGAGGGGACAGTGGCGCTCAGAGTGCTGGCGCTCCAAGGCATGTAGCTTGCGGGGAGGAAACCCTCGGGCAGCAGCGTGTCCCTGGCTGCAAGCCACTCTGGGACCCTCACTTCACTGGCTGCCTCTTGCCTCAAGGATTTGTCCAGCGTAAAGGTGAGGTACTGCCCAGGTGCCCTGACCTCTGTCTCCCAGAGTGCCTCACGCTAAGGCCCTGAAGGGGCAGAGGCAGCCGTGGGTTCTTGGTGTGTACTGAGAGGGAAGAGGAGAGAGGACCCCTTCTTTCTTGTCACCTGACCGTGAGCATGGGAGGCCAGGACACACAGTTGGCCAGGCCTGCAGGAGAGGGACCTGGCGCACACGGGTGAGCTGTGCTTTATGCTTGTGAGCTGAGGCTGGCCACTCAGAGTCCTGGGAATCTACGTCATGCTTGGTCAGGGACCCTGTGGATTCTGTTGTTTTGCGCTCATCTTAGTGAAAGCAGAAGCCAACATACAGTTGTGGGGTTGAAGGGTTTTCTTGTGACTTTCTCTCGACTCCATGAGTCTTGAGGCTCCATGCATGCAACTCTCAGCCCTTCCCCCGACCCTGAACCGCAGGCCCTTGTGCTGTATGACATGGGATGCAGAGGAGGTCAGAGCTACGGCTAGCTCCTTGTGGCTCATCCTCCAGGAGGTTCACCGAGGCATTAACTGCAAAGGCATGGGTGGGTGGGGGGGAGCTTCCGAAAGGAACCACGCTGTGTTGACTGTGCAGCCTGAGTCCTGAAACACAGATCTGATGCCGAGGGCTCCGATGTGTGGGCTCTGCTGCTGCCCCTGAGACAGCACATATGAACCTAACCAACACAGTCCTTGGGCAAGGACGGCAACAGAGCCCGTCAACCCATCTTCCAGGTGCTAACATGAGCTCTGGGCTTAAACAGAGGAAGGGTCTGCGTGACTAACAAGTCCTGGTTGCAGTGTGGTCTGGCTGGTCACTGTCTCGGTTCCTAGTGGGGTGCTGCCAAGAAGTCCTAATTGCTTGAGGGATAATGGGGTTCCCAAGAGGTGCCTGCTCCTGCTGGGGTGACATTAAGGGATCTGTCCGTGAGACTGGTATTCTGACACCCTGGGCCAGTGAGAATGAAGTCCAATGCCCGGAGACTTCCCGTGCACTTTTGTGGGAACAGGACACTATGAAAGCTGACAGAGGCTCCAGTGACTCTTGTCTCTGCTCCTTCAGCCATGAGGAGTTTAGGGGGGTTAGAAAAATGCTCCTTGAATATCTTCCACACCTCCATGCAGGGGTGAGCATAAGTTGGAGCATAAAGCACGCAGCTGCAAACGGGATGGGCACCAGGCGCAGCCTGCATCTGGTTATGTTGTGGGCCTAGGTACAGAGGTCCTGTTACGGCTGGAAGAGCTCCAGAGGCTCCCAGGGCCCAGGCTGGCCGGGAGAGGCCAGGGAGGGCAGCCATTGCGTGGCACACGACCCCAGTCCACTGAGAACCCTCACAGCAGGAAGTGGCCTGGAGCGGTAGGGCATTGGAGAAAAGCAAAGCCACGGTGGCTGAGGAGAATCAGACTTGGAGTTTCTCTCCCTCACTACGTAGCCAGTGTTTTTACTGCTGTGCAGCTGATCCTCTCTTTGTTACTTTCCTGGTGCCTCTGGAGTGCTGGGATTAAAGGTAGGCAGGTGCGACCACACCTGGAAAAAGGCATTAAAAATTGTGTGTGTGTGTGTATGTGTGTGTCTGTTGGTATGTGTGTGTGTTGATGTATATGTATGTGTTGGTGTGTGTGTGTGTGCACACATGTGTTTGTGTGTTTGTTGGTGTGTGTTGTGCTGGTATAAGTATGTGTGTTGGTGGTGTGTGTGTGTGCACGCGTTTGTGTGTGTGTGTTGGTGTGTGTGAGTGTGTGAGTGTGTGTGTGCGTGTTGGTGTGTGTGTGTGCACGCATTTGTGTGTGTGTTGGTGTGTGTGAGTGTGTGTGTGTGTGTTGGTGTGTGTGAGTGTGTGAGTGTGTGTGTGCGTGTTGGTGTGTGTGTGTGCACGCATTTGTGTGTGTGTGTTGGTATGTGTGTGTGTTGGTGTGTGTGAGTGTGTGTGTGTGTGTTGGTGTGTGTGAGTGTGTGAGTGTGTGTGTGTGTGTGTGTTGGTGTGTGTGTGCACAAATGTGGAGGTCAGAGGGCAACTCTGTGGAGTGCGTTTCCTCTTTATGGCTTTCCAAGGTTTCCGGAGATGGATCCCCGCGGTCAGTTTTGAGGCAACTGCCTTTACAGCCACCTCACCAGTCCTTAAGAAACATCATTAACATTGATTGATTTAAGAATGGGGTTAAAGCCAGGCGTGGTGGAGGCAGAGGCAGGCGGATCCCTGTGAGTTCGAGGCCAGCCTGGTCTACAAAACAAGTCCAGGATAGTCAAGGCTACACAGAGAAACCCTGTCTTTAAAAAAAAAAAAACAAAAAAGGAAAGAAAGAAAAAGGAATTTCATCGATGCGGCTGGAGCAGCAGCTCAGCATTTACGAGCGCTCAGTGCTAAGCAAGGCACCCGGCTTAGCTCCCAGGGCACACGTGGCTGCTCACAGCTGTTTGTAGCTCCACTTCCAGGGCAAAACACTCAGATGCCTAAAAATAAATAAATAAACAATGTTTTTTAATTTTAAAAAAATGCCGTACAGTGGTGGCACATGCCTTTAGTCCCAGCACTTGGGAGGCAGGAGCAGGTGGATCTCTGTGAGTTCAAGGCCAGCCTGCTCTACAGAGTGAATTCTAGGATAGCCAGGGCTGCCCAGAGTAACCTGCCTTGAAAAAGATAAAAATAAATAAAATGAGACTGGACAGATGTTTCTGAGGGACACTGCGCAGGGCTGCAGTTGGCAGGGCAAACCCTGGGTCACAGGCTCAGGAAGGTAGGGCACTGTTGTTATAAAAACTAGATAATAGTCTTCTTTGTTTGAGACCCAGAAGACCACAGAGAGCTAGAGTGAGGACACACATTAGCTTATGTATGCTCAGGCCTTGGGCAATGTTCCTTGCTATTGTAACTTTTGGGGGTTGGGGGCGTCCAGAGTCTCCCTGTGCAGCACCCCTGGCTGGCTTAGACCTTGTCCTATAAGCCAACCTGGCTTTGAACTCACAGAGGTCCGCCTGCTCCTGTGTCTCAACTACTGGAACCAAAAGTGTGTACGACCACTGCCAGTTATCTCAACATTTTTACTTGAAAATATTCTTACATAAAGGAATATTGCCGCTGTGTCTTATACAGAATCTTTCAGAAAACGTTGGCGGTTTTGGAATTCCTAATTCTCTAACAAGCGGCTTCAGCCAGGCTTCGTTTGTGTCCCCGTTGTCCCCACAGTCTCTCTGCTTTTCTATGCTTTCCGAGAAGGAGAGGGACGAGGTGCTGAGGTGGACGCAGCCATGAGGCACGGGGCCCAGGGTGCCGCGCTCTGCTCTGAGCTGGGGCTAGAATCCCAGGTGGCCAGGGGTGGTCTTGTCACTGACGAGGGGCAAAGGACAGAATACTCACAGGTGGAGTGTGAAAGGAGTCCTCGGACGCTGAGGGCCCTGAGGATCCACCTGTGACCGTCAGAGTGAAGGTCCAAAGTGCAGAGAGAACAAAGCATGGGCTCTAACAGTTCCTGTGTGAGGGGCCCAGGGCTCGGAGGAGGAAAGAAAAACTGCTGAGTTGACATGTCCCTCCTGTCCCTTGGCCGGGGTGCTCCTGTATCCATTTCTTTTTTTCTTTTTCTTTTTCTTTTCTTTTTTTTTTTTCATTTTTTGGTTTTTGGTTTTTGGAGACAGGGTCTCTCTGTGTAGCTCCGCCTGCCTCTGCCTCCCCAGTGCTGGGATTAAAGGCGTGCGCCACCCCACCCGGCTCCTGTATCCATTTTTAAGTGGGTCCCTAGGTAGGCAAAGTTAGGCTACCAGAGAGAAAGGGAGGATGGGCTTCCAAGCCCAGGAACAGGTTTGGGAACCTGGAGGTGTCCTGAGGGACAGCCCTATGCTTGCCTTTTTCTCTGATGGCCAACCTCAGTCCACGTGGCACCTGCATCCACACTGCAAGCCAAAGGCCACCTTAAGGTCAGGACAACCTGTCCAGCTTTATCTAGGCCAGGCACAAGAAGCTGGCCCCATGCCTTCAGGCCTTCTGGGGAGGGATCTCGATTTACTGCAAGGTCTGTCAGTCCCTGTGCTGTGACTTTCAGTCAGTCACCTGACTGTCTATGGTGCCTGGCCAGCACCATGCACGACGTCACAACAAAAGCCACAGGTACCACTCCTAGCAGGGGTACCTGACAGTAAAAGAGAGGAGTGATCATGGAACCTTCTGGGCCTCTCTGTGATGATGTCAGGGCAGCATGAAAAGAAGCTGTGGATGAGCTGGGCCTGAAGTTGGAGGATGGCCTTGGCCTTCAGCGACGGGAGAAACCTGACAAGCAAAGATTGCAGCTTCCTATGGGGGCCACCATGGGGGCGTCAGTTCCAGCTTTTCAGGACACTTTGGGGTGGCCTCAGGGTGCCTTTTGTGCACAACGGCCCTCTGAGGGGGACTCCGCAGATATTTGTTTCCTGAAGTGGAAGGTGATAGGGAGGTAGAGTCCAACAGTGGCGGGGGTGGGGGTGGGGAGTGGGGGGGTGGGGGGGGTGGGGGGAGCTGGGCGGGCTGCCAGGACTTGGAGCATGAAGTACAGTAGACCCCCCTCAGAGGCTTCCTAAGAGCCAACAGGGTCCCTGTCACACTTGGTGCCAGCTGAGAGCTTCCCGCCTCCTCCAGAGGGCTAAGTCCGCAAGGCCGAAGATCAGCAGCCTCCCGGGCCTGCTGGACCGAGCTCCCAGGGCCTCGAGACAGAGCGCAGCCTGTCTTTCACTTTCTGTGGCCGTCTCTATCCCAAGTCCAGCTGTAGATCAGTAGGCATTAGGGAAACACTCTTTCTGCTGAGGCTGCTAACGTTCCCTGTGACCTGGGTCCAGATGAGGGCCAAGATTGACCTTTGACCAGCCTAGCGCCAGCACAGGAACAGGCCTCCCACGGGGCAATGACCAAACCTTCTGGAGGGGCTGCTGGCCGATGTCCCAGCGAGCAAAGCTGTGCTCCATGTCCAGACAATAAGGCTGCAGAAGAGGCTGGCCGGGGACCCTTCCTACATCTCGGTGGGTCTAGACACACTTGTTTGAGCACCTACTATGTGCAAAGCATTACCAGGCCTGCAGGAAACTCAAAGCTACTGACAGGGTTGCTCCTCCCTGCTTTTTCATCCTCTTCCAACATAATACTTGGGTATATGTACATGCATGCACGTATATGTACATGTGTGTTATATGTGCATGCGTGTGCAGACATGTGTATGCATGTGTGCATGTATTTGTAAGTTTATATGCATGTGTGTGTGTATATGTGCATGCATGTGAACGTGTTTATGGTGGTGGAAGGAGGGAGGAGTCAGGAAACATGTTATTACATATTGGCAGAAGACGCAGGAAACTGTAAGTAGGGTCAGGTCATGCTGTCTCTGAGGAGTCCTCTGGAGGACAAGCTCTCTAACAGGAAGTGCCGGCGTTTTGCAGAGCCTTTTCTCTTCCTACCAGTCAACACCCCAAGGGCCCCTTGAACAGGGTCTGCACATACCACGGAGGCTGCACTGTTAAGGAGGATGTGTAGTGGGGTCTCACCAGTGCTGGGAACTGCACCTCGAGGCTGGGGAGGGTGGTGCAACGTGCAGCCTCTGCCATAAGACAGAATCAGTCGGGTTGACTTTGAGGTGTAAGAGGCGTTGTCTACCCACTAGAAACAGCAAGCGGCCTGTCTCATGGTAACAGAAGACATATAAAGCTTACCTGTGCTTTAGAAGCGTATAGTACAAAAGTGATGGCAGTCAGGGCGCGTAGGCAGAGCTCTTTAAGCAAGAAGGCACTGTGCCGGCAGCTCTGCTGATTTGGGGTGCAGACTTGGCCAGCTTCTCACCGTTTCTGGCACGGTGGCTAATCCTGTTGCTCAACCTGACCACATCAGATTTCAACTAAAACCCAAGCTGCTGGACCCTTCTGGGTGGGGTTTTCTTGATCCCAGTATTTGAAGCAAGAGCCACCCTAGGTGTGAGCAGTGCCCTCTGGTGGGCAGACGGGGAATGGCCGAGGGAAGCTCTCAGTTTCACCTGCTTCCCCTCGCACTCACAGCAAGGTTCATCTACCCAGACGCAGCTGCAGCTTTCCTCCACCAACATGAGAACCTACTTCTGGGCTGGAGAGATGGCTTAGTGGTCCAGAAGACCCAGGTTCAATTCCCGGCCCACGTGGCAGCTCACAACTGTCTGTAACTCCTGTTCTAAGGGATCTGACACCCTCACACAGACATATGCAGTCAAAACACCAATGCACATGAAAATAAATATTTTTTTTAAAGAACCCACTTCCTCAGGATTTCAACACAGACTGAAGACAAAGCTGCAATCCTCCCGGCCTCCAGCAGCCGACTGGCACTGCGGAGACGCCCAGGCTAGTGGACTGAACAGCTAACTGCAGACTCTTGGCCTCTCTGGTATGAGACAGCCGTTGTTGGACTACACAGACTGCATCCTGTAAACCGCGGTGCTCAGGGTAAGGATGACTGAACAAAAGAGTCAAGGACAGAGGCAGGATATGTGTGACCACAGCAGGCGCCACCACCATGAGCACAAGGCAGCTCCGAGACCAGGTACCCTGCATTGAGCAGAGGCCACAACTGAGAGGAGACAGCACACAGGTCAGGAAAAACTGGAACGTGGCCCTGTTTCTGTACAAAGTACAGCTCAGGCAGACTGCCTGGTTCACTACAAAGCTCTAAGAAAGCAGTGTACAACGCACCGCCCCTCAGCCTCACGCCTTACTGAAGGTGAGGACAGGAGGAGCGTGGTGGCTGGTGGCCGAGCACCCTCATAGGTCAGGAATCTGGGAAGGCGTAGGCAGGAGGGACTCAGCCCTCATCAGGCAGGCGCTGTTTTCAGGGGCCTCTGCAGCAGCTTTGGGGACTTCTGACCTCTTCTTTTTTTCCTTCCTCTAGATAGTGTTCTAAAAACCATTGACCAGAACATTTGTCTCCAGAAGCCCATCCTGTGGATGAGCCATGCCGGCCTACTCCATAACATCCGCTGGCCTGATTCCCAGCATGCTCTGGGCCCTCCTTCTGCTGGCTGCCTCCCTGAACGCCCAGAATCAAAGTAAGTCAGGATTTTACTTCTCCCAAGTGGAGGGCCAGCCATGGTGGGAGGGTCAGACCAAGGTCAGGCCCAGGTGGTGACCTTGACTTCACAGACACAGGATGCTGGAAACTGTTGAAGAAGGGTTAGCCATGCGTCTCTGGGAAAAGCTGTGCCTGTGGTCACTCTCTGGCCATTAGTAAGGCTGGCAAAGACCGTGCCTGGGCCACAGCGTGAAGACTGTGCTCTCTCCACAGGCTGGGACAGACTTAAGTGCACTGAGCCTAAGATGTCTGTACCCAGAGGCAGCCGTGTTCTGATGGCCTGTAACATCTCAAACACCTTCCAATACATCACCATCGAGTGGACGGCCTACGGAAAAACCACGACCATCTTTAACAAAATGTCTCCAGGAAACTACCGTAAGGATGCATGGCAGCTTCAGATTCAAGGAGGCTGGGCCCAGCTGGTGATCACAGATGCTCAGGACACCCACACAGGGCAGTACCTGTGGTTGTTGCGTGGACTCCAGAAAAACATCACAAGCTTCACCCTGAGCGTTATTGGTGAGTTGGGGAAGAAGGAACAAGGAGGAACCCCTCAATCTGCTTCCACACACCAGCCGGGACCCTGCTGTCCTCCCCACCCTCTCTCTCTCTCTCTCTCTCTCTCTCTCTCTCTCTCTCTCTGGGTTCCACTCCTCCGGTCCTTAACAGCAGTTCAATCCAACAGTCATATGAGCCCCTGGGAGATCAGGGGTGACCCCAGAATTCCTTCTGCTCTGACCTGGAGGTTCATCAGAGCTGCTGTCCTCAACCCTGATCATTTGTGTCTGGCGGAGCCCCAAGATCAGGAAGAAGCTGGTGTCCAGAAACTGCTCACGTCCTTGCATTACCAAAGTCTGTGCCCTTCACGGTCTCCCTCTGCTCAAGCCACATAGCCACTATTCCTGGAGGTCTCCCCAAACCTCTCAACCTCCTCCACAGCCCTTTCCTACTGCTGTAGAGCCCCACGAGGGGAGCGTTGAGGGCTGGGAGGGCACAAGGGTGAGGTGACTGCTCCCAGAGTGAATTAATTAGGCAAGGCAAGTCTCATTCACACTTCTGCTCCACATCCAGCCACTGACAGCCTGGAATCATCTGCGGTGGAATCATCTGCGGTGAGGTGGGAGGTCGTCATCACAGTCGGCTCCATCATCATCATCCTCTTCACAGGAATCATTGCTTTGGCCCGGTACAAGCACCGTCATTCCCTGAAGTGCCGCAGAGCCCTGATCCTTCGTCTGAGTCAGGGATCTCCTCCTTACAGCCCCTACCTGCCACTGCCCTAAGGTCTCCCAAGCTCTGCCCCAGAAGGCACTGAAGGGGCCTTATTAGCACCAAACACATAAAGTTATCAGCCACTGTGTAAAGATGAATCTTCTGTTATTCAAGTGCTGCTTTCTCCGCGTCCCCTCCCACCCACTCCCACCCCACTCCCACCCCACTCCCACCCCACTCCCACCCACTCCCACCCCACTCCCACCCACTCCCACCCCACTCCCACCCACTCCCACCCCACTCCCACCCACTCCCACCCACTCCCACCCACTCCCACCCACTCCCACCCACTCCCACCCACTCCCACCCCACTCCCACCCACTCCCACCCACTCCCACCCCACTCCCACCCCACTCCCACCCACCACCCACCCCCACCCCACTCCCACCCCACTCCCACCCCACTCCCACCCCACTCCCACCCACTCCCACCCACTCCCACCCCACTCCCACCCCACTCCCACCCCACTCCCACCCACTCCCACCCACTCCCACCCCACTCCCACGCCCGCATCTGGTTGCAGTCTGGACGGTACATAACAAAGCTTAGTGTAAGAACCTCCTGCCTCAAATTTGCGTAAACATTTCTCCCCATTTGCTCTCTAATGTTTCTATAAAACCGGTCAGCCAGTAGCTGAGCAGAAGAGAGAACAGGGCTGGACTTCCGTTTCCAGCAAAAGCAGGGAAAGAATGGTTCAAGCATGAGAAAAGGTCCAGGAGAGAGGATGAGAAGACAGCGAGTCAGAAAAGGCCTAAAATGCAGGTATCTCACAGATTTTGGCTGAGAGGTAACTGCATCAGCTTAGAGGAGTAATTTACACTAATACTGCTCAGTTACTGTGCATGGAAACTTGTTGAATAAAACTAACATCCCTGTCTCTACTATCTGCGGCTAGCTGGGATAGATTAAAATCTAAAACAAGTCTAATATTCATTCTACAGCTGACAGTCTTGAGCCCTGACTTGAGACAAGCTCACAGGAACCCTCTGTCCCCAAGCCCTGCGATGCCCAGAGGGCAGGCAGAAGGGGTCCCCCCAAGCCCTGGGACCCCCAGAGGGCAGGCAGAAGGGGGGCTCCAAGCCCTGGAACCCCAGAGGGCAGGCAGAAGGGGTCCCCCCAAGCCCTGGAACCCCAGAGGGCAGGCAGAAGGGGTCCCCCCAAGCCCTGGAACCCCAGAGGGCAGGCAGAAGGGGGCCTCCAAGCCCTGCGATGCCCAGAGGGCAGGCAGAAGGGGTCCCCCCAAGCCCTGGAACCCCAGAGGGCAGGCAGAAGGGGTCCCCCCAAGCCCTGGGACCCCCAGAGGGCAGGCAGAAGGGGGCCTCCAAGCCCTGCGATGCCCAGAGGGCAGGCAGAAGGGGTCCCCCCAAGCCCTGGGATGCCCAGAGGGCAGGCAGAAGGGGTCCCCCCAAGCCCTGGGACCCCCAGAGGGCAGGCAGAAGGGGGGCTTGTAGTCTTCAGCTTCCTCCTAGGACTCAGGGAAATTTGCACTGAGAACAGAGCTGTGGTATTTGATTCAGGATGCCCTGGAAGTTAACTGAGCCACTCCTGTACTCAAAATGTAAACTCTGTTGGGACTTGGGGGAACATCAAAGTACTTCAGAGAAGCCGGGCAGTGGTGGCGCACGCCTTTAGTCCCAGCACTTGAGAGGCAGAGGCAGGAGGATCGCTGTGGATTCGAGGCCAGCCTGGTCTACAAAGTGAGTCCAGGACAGTCAAGGTACACAGAGAAACCCTGTCTCAAAAAACAAAAACGAAACAAAACAAAACAAAGCACTTCAGAGCACCCCACGTTTGTGGGGTGTATCTGCTTACTAGTGTAAGTAAGATGCCTGTGCTGGAGAAGCTATACCTCACACAGGCCCGCGCCAGGATTGCAGGCAACACCTCTTCCTCCCGTGCGCCTTTCCTTTCTTCCTCCTGCTCATTCTTTCTCTTTCTCCAAATGAGGAGGTTCTGGGCCTTATTGGGACCTGTGGGGAGCCACTTGCAGATTGGATTCCTATGCTGGGAGGCCCCAAAGCCAGACCAGCACCATGGGCTGATCATGGTCCCAGGGTTTGGAGCCCCATCACCCTCCACGGGCCTATCACCGCCCACTAGGAACCTTGCTTGTGTTTTGTAGGCACAGTAGCCCGTGTCCCTTGTCTGGGGAGAGGCACAGGATGCCACCTACATCCTGCGCAGAGACAGGCACTTTGGCTCACTAGGGAGGGGCCCGTGAAGCAGTAAGCAATGATCTGGCCTCTCTCTGGCACTCACGATGACAGACTCTTCCCTCATGATCATTACTGTTTACTCTAGCCCTCAGCTTTTCCCAAAGTTGGGAAAATTGCCAGCTGCACAGCGCTTGGCCCTCAGGATTCACCGCCTCTGCCTTTTATTTATTTATTTATTTATTTATTTATTTATTTATTTATTATTAATTTATTCTGGTTACATCTCAATGGTTATCCCATCCCTTGTATCCTCCCATTCTTCCCTCCCTCCCATTTCCCCCTTATTCCCCTCCCCTGTGACTGTTCCTGAGGGGGATTGCCTCCCCCTGTATATGCTCATAGGGTATCAAGTCTCTTCTTGGTAACCTGCTGTCCTTCCTCTGAGTGCCACCAGGTCTCCCACTCCAGGGGACATGGTCAAAGGTGAGGAACCAGAGTTCGTGTGAAAGTCACATCCCACTCTCCACTCAACTGGGAGAATGTTCTGTCCCTTGGCTAGATCTGGGTAGGGGTTTAAGGTTTACCGCCTGTATTGTCCTTGGCTGGTGCCTTAGTTTGAGCAGGACCCCTGGGCCCAAATCTGCCTATCATAATGTTCTACTTGTAGGTTTCTAGGACCCTCTGGATCCTTCTACTTTGCTATTCTGCCTCTGCCTTTTAAAGGCCCCCCCCAGCTCCTCTTCCGTTGAACTGCGCTTCCCCGTGGGGTGTTGGGGAGATGCTGTACCAGCTTCGCTCAGGCACACACATCTCTCTCCTAACGGCAACAGCAACCCTGCTGTCAGTTCCAGGGCCTTATGTGAGAACTGGAGGTCCAAAATGACGCATCACCACACCCCTACAACAAGGGCGTGAAGAGAGCACGGAGCCCTCAGGGACAAGGAAATCTGAAATCTGTAAAATCTGAAATAAGTTACTTAATTTATAGGTAGTTAACTTGATTGTAGGTCTTAACCAGGTAATATCGCCTAATAATTTTTGAAAGTTATTAAGAGTTTGTAATTGATCTTTATGGATTTGTACCTTTTGTGGTTGAATTTTTTGTTTAGTTATTTTATAGTTTAAATAGGTAATTGAATTTTTTTTTAATTTTTTTTTTTTTTTACCGCAATTTGTAATCTCCAGCATGGCAGAATTTTTGAAACATTTTTTTTACAATATTAGAATCAGAATCAGCTAGTAGAATATCATCCATGTAATGGTATATGATAGATTGAGGAAACAGTTTACGAAGTATTTTTAAAGGTTGTTGTACAAAATACTGGCATAAAGTTGGGTTATTTAACATTCCCTGTGGAAGTACCTTCCAATGATATCTCTTCATTGGAGAATTACTGTTTAGAGTAGGTACTGAGAAAGCAAACCTTTCTCTGTCTTTTTTGTGTAGAGGTATGGTAAAAAAACAATCTTTTAAATCAATTGTAATTATATGTCAAGACCGAGGTAATAAGGAAGGCAAAGGAATTTTAGGTTGAAGCGAACCCATGGGTTGAATCACCTTGTTTATGGCCCTCAAATCTGTTATTTTTTAACCACCTGATTTTTTTTTTACCACAAACATAGGGGAATTTTAGGGGTTGGAAGATTTTTTGATGTGTTGAGCCTTCAGTTGTTTTTGTACTAAACCGTGAAGCGCCTGTAACTTTTTTTTTGTTAAGGGCCACTGTTTTTGTCATACAGGTTTGTTTGAAATCTATTTTAGGGGCAAGGTGGTTGGTATCTCAGCAGTGGCCCCTCTTATAAATTTTGACATTTTAAATCTGAAGAATTTTGAGGTTGGACAATGGGTATAGTTGGTGGTCGTCTCTGATCACTTATATTAATCTCTTTCCTAGAAGCGCATACTAATTTACCCATTGTTTTAACTTTTTTTATCTCAGTATTTGTAGGAATAGTAATCTGAGTACCCCATTGTTGTAAAAGGTCTCTTTCCCATAGATTTATAGGAATGTCAGCCACATAGGGTTTCAGCCTCCCTATCTGCCCATCTGGTCCCACACATTTAAGCCATTGTACACTTTGTTTTATTTGAGATAACTTGTCAATTTTTACAATTTTTGTATAAACCTTTTTAAGTGGCCAAGTTTGGTTTCAAGACTTTTGGCAAATGATGGAGACGTCAGCTCTACTGTTTACCAAGTCTTTTATTTTAATACCATTTAATTGTATAATTAACTTAGGTTTCTGATCATTAATTACTGTTTGTTAGAACACACGGGTCCCTGTGTTTTTGAACGTATCAGTCCTTTCCACTGGAGCGGCTTTGTTCTTAATGTAAGGAAACAGTAGGAGTTGAGCAATCCTATCTCCGGCATCAATTTTTATCTTTTTTTTTATACATACCAAGATTTTTATTTCCCCTTTAGAATCTCCATCTATAATACCAGGATGCACAATAAAACCTTGAGACGTCAGCCCGCTTTTTTTCAGAACCAATCTTACTGTGCCTGAAGGCAAAGGTCCAAAAATACCAGTATTTAATTTGTAACATTTAACCTGAGGAGTTAGGGTAAGAGACGTATTTGAAGCCAGATCCAAGGTTGTACTGTCTTTAGTAGCATGTATTAGATCGTTAACACTCAGTTCCCGTTTTTTTGTGGGTTTGTCACTTTCTGACTGGCCAAAGGAATTTGGCTGGCATTGTTTACGGGGGCCCGAGCCGATGGCCCCCTCCTGTTGTTTTTCGTCGGCAAGATATTGTCTTGCATATCTTGCTTAGATTGACAATCCCGAACCCAATGTTTTCCTTTTTCACAGTGACTACAGTACCCTGGGAGTTTTGGTACCTCATTACCATCATAACCAGAACCCCCCTGTTTTTTTTTTATGAGTTACGGTTTTTTTTGGGTTAGTGTGTCTTTTATTTTTACAGTTTCTTTGTATATGACCGATTTGACTGCAATTAAAGTACCGAGTATTATGATATTTGGGCTCTCTGACTAAAGCTTGTCCCACAATATTATTTTGATATTTTTGAGAGTTGATATTAACTGTCTCCTTTACCCAGTCATCTAATGGAGCGCCTCTTTCCTTTAACGGTCTAAGCACCTTTTTACATTTAGCATTTGTATTTTTATAAGCCATGATAAGTTTTAATGTCTTTTTGTTATCAGAATCTGGCATCGCCTTATCCATAGCAGATCCTAATCTCTGTAAAAATTTTGTAAAGGGCTCCAGAGGTCCTTGGAACACCTTAGTAAAAGAAATAGTTGTTTTCTCAGGTTCCTCTACCAGCTCCCAAGCTCTCAAGGCTGTCTTACGACATTGTTTAATCACTCTATCGTCAGCTTGAATTTGTTCTCTCAAGTTAGTATATGGTCCATCACCAAGTAACTGATCTCTATTAATATTTATTTCCTGTGTGATTTTTTTTGTTCTATTTTTATAGTCTCTGTTTGCCACCATGATAACCACTGTAACTGTTGTGCTGTTTCCAATACCGCTGAAACTAAATTTTTTTAATTTTGGGGAACAAGTCTATTTTGATAGGCCCAGCTGTTTAACATTTGTTTAACGAAGTTAGAATGTATACCATATCTGATGACGGATTTTTTAAAATGTTTTAAATCCATCATGTTTACAGGACACCAGGCTATTTTGTCATGACCCTCAGTACCATTTGGCTCGATTACATGTCTTACAGTGACTGGAAAAGCTGAAGGTGCCTGGGTGACTGTGGAAGTATCCTCCACTGGTACATTTACTTTCAAAGACCTTTTGGTCGGTCTGGCTTCCTTTGCCTCTGGTTTTTTACCTCCTCCACCCTTTTTAACCAAAGGTGCCTTCTGCTTTTTTAGCCCTTCCACTTTTCTCTGTATTTTGTTTATTTGTTCAGTCAAGTTAGTAATTCTTTCCAAAAGGATAGAGCTTATTGACTTTTTCTGATTTTTTTGGCTTTTTGGTCTCTCTATTTTTTTGTCCTTTATCACTACCAAATGTCAAAAATTCTATGCGTTTTCCCATCCCTTTATTTTTATACCTCAGCCTTTCTATCTGTTCAGTCAAATCTGTAATCTTTTTCAAAAGGATAGAACTTATTGACCCTTCCGGCTTTTTTATGTCATTAGCCTGTCTTTTAATCCTTTTAAGCACGAAATATTGTAATAAAAGGACAATGAGAAAACAAAGAATTCCCTCTAAGTATAATGTAGGAAAGAGTTTTGTAACAGCAGTTGCAATTTTGCCAATACCCTGAAACAACATTTTTATCCCGTGGAATACTGAATCTTTCCTCATATCATTAGGGATTGTGGAACCCATCGGGCCCCACGTTGGGCGCCAGATGTTGGCTCAGTTTATTAACAATTAAACTTTATTATACAACCCAACTAGCATATACAAGAAGGAAAAAAAGGTTAAAGGGACAGAAGATTAAAACCTCCTGGAATCCGTTCGGCAGGACGGGTCCTTAGGTGTCTCAGTCCCACGAGCTGGTCCGGTCCCTTCCTCTCTCTCCGCGCCTTCTCCTTCTCTCCTTCTACCTCTTGTTTTTTTTTCCCCCACCTTCCCAGTCATATGCAAAGGGCGGTCCCTTCTCCCTTCGAGGGTCAATTAGGAAAACAATAGCCACGGTGGGGTTCCTAGGTAGGCTTCCTGAATTCCAAGCCCAGGAAGGCTCCAAACAGTCTCTCACAAGGTATTCATGGTGTGCCCCAAGGGTAAAGCCCGCCAAGACTGCTTCCACCTGCAACAAAGCTTAATCTATCCCACAATTCAGGGGGAGCAGATGCCTGCTAGTGGTCCCTGCTGTCCTGTGGAGGACAGATGGGCCCTCAGCCCGCCCTCCAAGGACCTCTCTTTATAGACCCTCTCCGTGACTCCCTATTCATCCTCACCCTCACCTGCTGCTCTTCTTGGACCCATTTGCCATCTTTATTTTTATGCCAACTTGAGTAATTTCATATTAGATACACTATTACTCATTCTTCAGAAAAACAAAAAACAAAAACAAAAACAAACTCTTCATGATGCAAATTGCAAAGTAAGAATAGTAACTCAGTGATTATATAAAGCTGTGGGTCGTCTAAGAGATACACTCCCGAGTGAGAAAAGTTAGAGCCCACAGCACAGGGCTGGGAGGATTGGTCAGGGATTGAGTGCACTTGCTGCTCTTGCAGAGGACCTCAGTTTGGTTCCCAGCACCCACATGGCAGCTCACAACCATGTATAACTCCAGTCCCAGGGGATACAATACCTTTTCTGGCCTTCACAGGCTCCTGCATGCATGGGCTGCAAATTCATGCGCGCGCACACACACACACACACACACACACACACACACACGCACGCACGCACACACACTAATTTTTAAACCACAAAACACTTGCTTGGCACTACACACCGAGTCCTAAAGATGAAGGCTGAAGCTGTGGACACACTTCCTGGTGTCCTTGACCTGGTCTACATCAGGCCCATCGCAGCTTTGGGCTGGAGACCCTAATGCAGGTGCACAGGGACATGCGCCTCTTAGTCTAAACTAAGGTCCACGTCATCATGATGCTGGGTTTGGGCCAAGCCAAGCCAAGCTGGCCGGCCACCAGCTCCTCTGATGCCCTGGACACATCAGGCCCAGTTCATGGGATCCATGCATTAGGGACTTCTGAAACCTGTTAAATACAACCTAAAACCAGTCAAGAGTGCTGGTCCTCACAACAGCAGGTGTCAGCTCTGAGCCCTGTGACGGTGGGAGGCGCTGGGCACCCAGCTGCCTCTGTGCAAAGATTAACTGGGTAGGAGCTCTCGGCTTTTCTTCTCTCCCCCACAGCTCTGCCTCTTTAGATTTTCTCTGCTTCAGGCTGAATGCTGATCCCGTGCTGCCTGGCCACCCTTGGCTCCCCTCTCTGGTCCTTCGAGCCCTGTCTCTTGTTGGTGGCTTCCCCCCACCCCCATGTGCCCTGCGTCCATGCAATCATGGCTGGATGTCCATAACTTCTCAGCCAAGAATGAAGAGAAAGGGATTATGATAAAAGCACTTATCAAACCAGAATGGATATTAAAGTTCTAAAATTAATTTATTGTTGTCCGCTTGGAGGTGTGGGATGTGCCCCACAGTGTGTCTATGAAAGTCAGAAGACCACTTGCAGAAGTCAGATCTTAGCCTGACGTGGTGGTGCACACCTTTAATCCCAGAACTCAGGGACACAGAGGCAGATGGACTGATGTGAGTGTGAGGTTAGCCTGGTCTACAGAGCGAGTTTTTCTCACGCCAATCTCAGGATTAGCACTTGCCCTCACAGAGGACCTGGCTTCAGTTCCTAGCCATCATTTGCAACTCCAGGTACAGGGGACCCCACATTCTTGTCTCACCTCCAAGAGCACTCGGTGAAGTAATGAAGGAGGAGGAGGAGGAGGAGGAGTTTGGATTGCGTCCTGGCAATGGACGAGGCATTGGGACAGTCTCTCCCAATGGTTAGTGCTACCACAGTCCAGGTGATGTCATGCACCACTATCTTCTTGGGGATTTTGGGGTCACTGTTAGGAGCTGGGGGCCTCTGTCATAGTAAGTTTTTTTTTTCCATTAAACATCTTTTTTTTTTTTTTTTTTTTTGGTTTCTCGAAACAGGGTTTCTCTGTGTAGCCTTGGCTGTCCTGGACTCGCTTTGTAGACCAGGCTGGTCTCGAACTCACAGCGATCCACCTGCCTCTGCCTCCCGAGTGCTGGGATTAAAGGCGTGCGCCACCACGGCCGGCCCATTAAACATCTTAAACGCCACATGCAACAGATCTCTGTGAACAATGACTCTGTTAGGAACATAGGCTAACTGCACTCCCGTGCCACTCTGAGGGACTCAAGTGTACTACACTTACATGTAGGCATGGAACAGGAGGCCCAGTCCTGCCAGGGGCCCCGTGTGCAGACAGGGCCTGTGGCAAGCGAGTGAGCTTTGGAGGCAGCTCAGGGTTTGTCCTGCTGAGGCAAGGCCCCAGGTACTTTGTCTCTAGATTGCTTCCTGCTGCGGATAGGCCTTTCCGTGCTTGTCATGGCTGTGTCTCCCATATGTCTGACGCTGCGTAGAGAAATCCTCACTGCCCACGCTCTGGTGTATCTGTTTCACTCTGTTGGGCAGGCTACCTGCAGATCAGTATGAAGATGCACTTCCATGAAATAATGCTATTTAGACGAAGGGATGATTTTATAATTCCCGATAATGATTTTATAGAATGCCTGATTTGATTCAAGTAACTTTAAGCCCCACTGCAGAGGCATCATAAAGAGTCTGTGAATCAGCCAGGCGGTGGTGGCGCACGCCTTTAATCCCAGCACTCCGGAGGCAGAGGCAGGCGGATCTCTGTGAGTTCGAGACCAGCCTGGTCTACAAAGTGAGTCCAAGATAGTCAAGGATACACAGGGAAACCCTGTCTCAAAAAAACAAAAACAAAAAAACAAAAAAAGAGTGCGTGAACCTTCACATGTCACTGGCACATAAACTGCACTAGGGAGAAGAACAGGTTTGGGACAGATAAGCCATGAACAAAACTAGATAATTAACTAATTTAACTATACACAGCCACAAAAAAACAAAACAAAACATAAGATAGAGGGCCTGTTTCTCAGTAAACCTATGATATAAAAAAATTATTGTTTTAAACTTATAGTGAGCTTATAGGTGGAATTAAAGACAGATAGAAATATTACTTTGAACTTTCAATGAACTCATGGATAGCTGAAAAATGTTTAGGCAGATACGAGTCTTAATGGAAAGACATATAAACAATAATCCCGCTGTAATCCCTTGGATATGTTTACCTTAAGCCCTGTCAACCTATGACGTGCAAACTGTTGCTCTGAACTTACAATAAACCTATGGCTTGAAGACATAGATAAGAAATGTCAACTTGGGCGGGCACAGGGAGCAAAAAAAAAAAAAAAAAGAAATGTCAACTTTAATGGAGAAACATGTAATCATTAATCCTGCTATGTAATGAATTTTATGATAACTGCTTTTATGGCCATGAGGTAATTTTTCTCCTTACATAAAGAACTCTGAGGAAGTACACAAGCCCAAAGGACAAAGATAAAAAGTTGTTGGAGCCACTTGGGCTGACTCCACCCACCAGATGTATGTGTGTATATGTATGAATGTGTGTGTGTGTGAAACTGTTAAAGCTTGCTCATCAGGGCTTTGCTCTATCTACCAGGTGTGTGTGTGTGTGTGTGTGTGTGTGTGTGTGTGTGTGTGTGTAAGTGTTGGAGCCTGCTTTGCTTCATCCATTGACTATGTGTGTGAGTACATGGCTGTTGTTTTCTTTCTCTTTATCGCTGGCTCACAGCTGATTGCTTTGCTACTGTCTCTGGATAAAGAGCCCAAGAGGTTTTGTTTGTTTGTTTTGTTTTGTTTTGTTTACCAGAAGCCATCAGTTTCTCGACCTCTCCTGCTTCCTTTCCCCTTGAGTTTCTCACCATGATCAGTGGATGTGTTAACCAGAGCCATCAGCCAGGCAGTTTAAGAGTTAAAAGAGAGTTTAGCGTGACTTCTTTCTTCCAATCCTTGCTACACCCTGCCTCAGTTTCCCCTGGCCCTGGCCTTTGACGCTGACATAAACCTCCTCACCCTCCTTCTGTGAGGGAACACCAGCCGTGCACAAACTCAGGTGTTAGCTGAACTCACTGAGCCTGTGGCAGGTCATCTCAGAGGCCAGACCCAACCAACAGCGCAAGGATGAATCCATCTTGCTGGGGAAGTTAAGGCGGCGGAAGCCGGAAGACAGGAAGCAGAAAACGAAGACCCATGTGATTGGTTTGCCTTTAACTTTTTGTTTTGTTGTTTTTTCAGTCAAGGGTCTCCTGCTCAGGGGATGGTCCTGCCCAGAATTAAGATGGGTACTCCCATAGCGTTTAATATAGTCAAGGTAATCCCCCAGAGGCCAGAGGCCCATCTCCTAGGTGATTCTAGAGTCTTTCAAGTTGGCAACTGGCACTAACCATCCCAGGGAGCGTCATCGTCAAGGGAGCATTTAGCTATGCACCACGTAAAAGAAGACAAGTGCCACGGGACGGCCCCCCCATCCCCCTGCCAAGGATGCTCCGTTCTCAGATGGCGCAGCTTTAGTGGCATGCCTTACCGCCTGTCACAGTGAGCATGCAACCACCACCACCACAACAACAACAACAAATAGAAAACCAAGCCATCCAGACCATCCTATACCACACAAGAAAAGGAGGCCATGAGAATTCTCCATCTTCTGACAGACTGGCCTCAGTTTGCATGTCTCATTACTCACGTCTCATCACTGGGCCTGTACGACCGCTCTCCCTAAACTTACCTTTGGTTCTATCAGTCTCTGGGTCTCTGCCCAACTTGCAGCCAGTGCTACCACAGAGGCGCTCTCTCTCTCTCTCTCTCTCTCTCTCTCTCTCTCTCTCTCTCTCTCTCCTCGCTCTCTGTTTTTGTTTTTGTTTTTGTTTTCTTTTTTGAGACCAGATTTCTCTGTGTAGACTTGGCTGTCCTGGACTGGCTTTGTAAGCCAGGCTGGCCTCGAACTCACAGCAATCCCTCTGCCTCCCCCCCACCCCAGTGCTGGGATTAAAGGCCTGCACCACTATCGCCCGGCAGCGTCCAGCATCTTATGAACCTCCCTCCTCCCTCAAGGAGGGAAAGTTTTAGTTCTGACATGCAATGCTTTACGTAAGGACACTGAACACATCATGACTGGTCCTGTGTGTGGCCATGCATTCACACACACACACCTGCAACAAAACTCAGAGAAAAAAGAGCCCACAGACCAAAGCCACACATTAGAATGAAGCCACAGAAAACAAGAGACACGGTCTCCCAGCACTTCTGACAACTCAGCTGCTGCTAAGCAAACTGAGCGGCCTCGGAGAGAACAACCCTTGAAAAACCCAAGAGTTCTGCTCCTTACACACTTGACCTCCAGGTTGTGCCATTTGTAAGTGGTGGTTCGCATCTAAGTCCCAGCACTTGGAAGGCAGAGGCAGGGGGATCGTTGTAAGTCCAAGGCAGCTTTATCTACATAGGGAGTTCCATACTAGCCAGAGTGACATAGCGAGACTATGGGGAGGGAGACACAGACATGGGGGGGGGGAGAGACACACCTGGGCACTAGCCCTTCAACTGAACCCCTCATCTCAGAGCCTCTCCACTCCCTAAGAGTCTCACCGGGGAGCCAGCTGTCAGGTTCCCAAGCCCCTTGAGATTAGAGGTCCAAGGTTAGTCACCTGGCTCCCACCACAAGGGGGCAGTGTCGGCCAGCCTGCAGAGAGCCCAAAGGAACAAAATGCTTCTGGAGACTTTGACCTCCCTAAGGACCTCTCCTTGCAGACCCCACCCTGACTGACTGCCCACTCACCTCCATCTCCACCCTCTGTTTCTCCTGAGCCCGTTTTCTTCTTATTGTAATCCCAGTTTGGGTGATTTTACCCCCTATATATGCCATAACCCAGTCCTCAAATAAACCTCTGTTTATTTGATTCTGTTTAAATGAGTATAGTAAACCAATAATATAAGAAACCATCACCTTCTTGGAAATATGATTGTTAGAAACACATGCTCATGCACACACGCGAGCACACGCACATGTGAGCACATGCACTCACATGCACACACAGGTCCTGATTCAACCCTGCTCCTAAGGAAGGATCTGGGTTTCTAAGGCAACTAGGTATGCTCTGCCAGTGAGAACAGATGACAGGTGACACCATAGACCCGAGCATGTCCCAGCAGAAAATGACACCAGAAAACAGAGGAGACCTCAGCTGCCTCCTGGCCCCTAACCCACTAAGACCACAGTCGGAGGCCCTGTCCTTATCTCTTCTCTCTCTTGACGTCTCCTGTGGAGACTCTGGGTTAGGGGAGGTGAGAGGTGGACCAGACAAGCAGCCAAGGAGGACAGTTGCAGTCAGGTGGCAGTGTGATGAGAGTGGCCTCCCAGACTCCACCTTCGCCTCCAGGAAGCCCTCCCACTGCACCTCACCACTAACCATGTTGCGCCAACACACCCCTGTTTCTTCCTCTCCTGGGCTTTGAGGTGCATCTGTTAAGAGTGCTCAGGAGCCCGCTATAGCCAACGGCTGATTTGGCTCTGATCGGCTGGATTTGGGCATCATGACTCAGCAGGCGCTGCTGGCCTTGCTGCTCACACTGGCCAGAGTCCTGCCTGGCCCCGTGGATGCCCAAGGTAAGCTTTCTCCCTCCCCATGGCAGCACTCCCACGGGGTATCTCACACACCTGCCTAGGGGACAGTCGGCCTGAGCTTGACTTCCCTGAGCTGTTGTCCTTGCCGCAGGGCCCTAGAGGAGTCTCGGCTCTATGGAAAAGCAGAGGGTTGGAGGGAAAAAAAGAAAAGAAAAGAAAAGAAAATCTACAATAAGAGTACGGAAGGCATTCAGTCTGTGAGGTGCTGTGTTTACACGCAGTCTTGTGTGCACAGGAAAATGGGTGGTGTGGGCTCCAGGCAGGGCAAACTGAAAGAGTGCGGGTCTCAAGAACGAGACAACGCGTGCCCCTTCCACCAAGCCACAGGCTCTGCATTCGTGGAAATGATGGGGAGCAGGGTGGGCTAAGCAAGGGGCGTTGGGAAAAGCCATCGAAGAGGAGCTGGGACAACGGTACTCACTTAAGAGAAAGAGAAAGGGTGGAGCCCAGAGCAGCCAAAGGGAAGGCAACAAAGCTGCAGACAGCCCACCCCAAAGCCCACGGACTGCTCAGGGTTTGGACACAGCTGCAGGGTTACCAGCACCTGCTCCAACGTCCCCAGGTACCTTGTCTGAAGGGCCCTGTTAGCCCTTCAGTGTGTGTGTGTGTGTGTGTGTGTGTGTGTGTGTGTGTGTGTGTGTGTGTGCAAGATGCTTGGGTATGCATGGGCGTGTATGAATGTGGGGTATGTAGAGTCTTTGAGAGATGTGTTTGAGTCACCATGTGCACTGTGAGGGGGGAAAGGTCTCTCTGCCACCTCAGTGGTAACAGTGGCTGGTGCCAGCTCGCTGGTAACAGTAGCTGGTCCTCTACAGAGATGCAACAGTCTCCCCCAGTTGTGATCGCCTCTGAGGGGGACTCCATCAACATCACCTGCTCTACAAGCCAGGACTTGGAAGGGATCTACCTGAAACAGACCTGGCCACGGGCTTTTGATGTGATTTACTTTGAAGACCAGGAGGAGCCCACAGTGGATAAGCACTTCTGGCGCCGAATTGCCTTCTCCGGCTCGCAGAGGCACCTGACCGTCACCGTGCGCCCCCTGCAGCTGGATGACGCTGGGGTCTACACCTGCAGTCCCGTGACCCGAGTCCCAATCTGCAGCTCATTCACCACCGTCGTGGTGAAAGATCGGGGTGTGTCCATCTGTGCGTGGTGAACGGTCGGGGTGTGTCCACTGCTGCTAGGAACCTTCTTTCCACTTGCTGGCACTGTCTGCTCAGAGCCTATCTCTTCCTGGAAGCCTCCTAGTTGCTGCCTCCCTGCTACCACCATATCTCCTCTCTGGCCTGAACCCCAAGCCTTTGGGGGGGGAGCCCCCCTACACACCTGCTGGAATTCTGTCCTACCAATGGCTCTTTTTGTTCCTCTTCCCAGAACAACTGTTCCAAGAAGCATACAGATCATCCCAGGGACCTAGGCTGACGTCAGTTTCCCTCACAGTGGCCCTTGCTGCCGGCTTCTTCCTCGCTGGGCTGGTCCTCGGGGCCATGTGCGTGCTAACGAAGTCACAGGTCAGTGTGAGCCTACAGCCCTTCTCACAGGCCAACAGAGGGAAAGAGAGAGAAGGCTCAAGGCCAGAGGTCTGCTCAGGGTGCACCTGGCAGAGCACCGAGGACGCAGAGAGCGGGGTGTGAGGTGTCACGCAGAGCCACTAAATGCAGCAGTGAAGCCTGGAGGTAGAGTGTGGGGCGTCTGGCCACGCCCCAAAGTGAGATAGCATGCCTGTGAACATGCACCTGTCTTTTCAGATCAAGAAACTGTGTGCCTCACGGGATATGGACTCACGGTGCGTGGTGTACGAGGACATGTCCTGTAACCACCGCAAGGTCGCATGCGCCCCCAACATGTACCAGTGAACCCCTCTGCCAGCTCCCCACGCCTTGTCTCAGTAGAGCTCATGGGGTCCTGCTGACCCACCCAGCGCAACTCCCCAGCGCCCTTCCTGTGCCCTCAAATGCCCCCTTGGGGCTTCCTCTGCAAGCTCCCCTCAGTCTGTCCCCCACCCTAGCCAGGTAGCCCTGGCTGTGCTAACTTCAGGACCAAAGCTTGTTGCGGGGGTGGGGGGGTGGGGGGGTTGGGGGGGATGGTTACTGCCTTGGAGCAACCTGGCCAGAAAAAAATAATAAATAAACAAGTGCAAAAATAAAGTACTTCCTTTGTTTGCTGGTTTGTTTTGTTTTGTTTTCCTTCTCTGACCATGGCTTTTCGTTTGTTTGTTTGTTTGTTTGTTTGTTTTGTTGTCCTTCTCTTTGTCCATGGCTTGTCCTCGACAGGCAGCTCCCTGCTGAAGAGGGCAGGTGTTCAGACTGTCGGACCTCCAGGGTTTTTGTGGCCAGTGTCTGTGAGAGCAGAAGAGGACAAAAGTGGGGGTGCGGGGAGCTCTCCTGCCCAGCCCCCTGGAGCCTCTGCACACTGACACCCCAATAAGGAGCATCTCGCCCACAAATGTGAAGAGGCAACAGCAGCAATCTCCCCCGTTCTAGAAGGCCACGTCCCTAAAGGCCTAGCCCTACTGGGTCCTCATTGGTGGCCCTCAGTGAAAACAGCAGACCCCCCCCCTTCTGTCTCAGAGGCCCCTGCTGGGGACTGACACATGAAGCCACAACAACACCATCCTACCATGGGCTGGGGGCTGGGGGGACGGGCAGCCCAGCTCGCAGCGTTCCACCTGGGGCCAGGAACACTCTCCCGTGTGTGGGGAGGGAAGCTAAAGTGCTTGTGCTCAACAGATACATGGCGGGCCCCTCTGTCCCCAGCCACCATGCACCACTGACCCCTGGGATAGCTGAAGGCATCAAAAAGTACCGGAACAGGGGCCTGGAGAGATGGCTCAGTGGTTAAGAGCACTGACTGCTCTTCCAGAGGTCCTGAGTTCAATTCCCAGCAACCACATGGTGGCTCACAACCATCTATAATGTGATCTGATGCATACTGTATACATAATAAATACATCTTTAAAAACAAAACAAAAAACAAGGACCAGAACAAACTCACCATTTTGTGCTGGCCTCCATTTGTCTCCTGCCCTTCTGTCCCATCCCTGTGGCAATAGTGACAACAGAGCCTGAAACAGCCATGTAGGGCACTGGGGTTGGCAGCGCCCGGCCGGCTGTGTAGACAGATGCCTGGGCAAGAGCAATGGGGACATCCTGGGTCCCATGTGGTTAAACCCCCATGGGGTAGCAGAGGCCTCTGTTGAGAAGCCCTGGCAAGTCTTGTCTCCTCTCACTTGCTGCCCGAAGTCCCATCTGGCCGGGCCACAGTCCTGTGTCTAGGTAACCTCCTAGACAGCGTCACCAACTTCACTCAGGAAAACGTGGTGCATTTTCAACCTTGAACGAGGCCTCTAAGACATGAGACCTCCCTCTAAACCCAAACTCAGGCCTTCTGTCCTCCTTGCAGGCCTGGAAGGGCTAACCTAGCTCCCAGGCCTGCTCTATCCCAAACATCTCAGGACTGAATAATGCCTCCACTGGCTGGCACTCCCTCAGGCCTTATGGGCAGGCCTTTGCTCAGCTGGGGGTCATCCACAAAGAGTCCTGGCTAAGAGAACTTGACTAAGATGGCCACAAATGTAGAGGCCACCAGCGAGCCCTCAGCCTGTGCCTGACCACCAGTGTAAGCCACAGAGACAAAGTTAGTGTTGTCAGCCGCAGGCTTAAAAAAACATCCCAAGTAAGAACAAACGACAGAGACCCACACACTGCAGGGAGATGTTTTTTGTTTGGTTGGTTTGGTTTTTTCGAGTCAGGGTTTCTCTGTGTAGCCATGGCTGTCCTGGACTTACTTTATAGACCAGGCTGGCCTCGAACTCACAGCATTCCACCAGCCTCTGCCTCCATAGTGCTGGGATTAAAGGTGTGTGCCACCATGCCTGGCTGTAGGGAGATGTTTAATGAGCGAACTCAGGTCAGGAGCCAATATATTTAATTTATAAGATGACTTGGTCATGAATAGGAAGTTCTCTAACATTTGAGTTAGAGAATACGCCAAAACGAGTTTGTGCCCAGCAGTGCCCAGCTCTCCCTTCTCCTTCACAGTGGCTCTGCAGCGTCTGCCATCACCCATGCCCCCTCTGTGTCAGCCCCGACTCCTCAGCGATGTCTGCAGGCCACCAACCCTCTGCAGCCCTGGGAGACACCGTAATGTCCACCACCGAGAGCCTGGATGGCTCCTGATGAATCCTTTACACTGAGCACCACCAGCAGGATCCGAGCAGTGACCAGGAAAAGCAAAGGAACGCAGGTGTGGGGGTGCTGCAGGTGTAGGAGTGCTGCAGGTGTGGGGGTGCTGCAGGTGTAGGAGTGCTGCAGGTGTGGGGGTGCTGCAGGTGTGGGGGTGCTGCAGGTGTGGGGTTGATACAGGTGTGGGGGTGCTGCAGGTGTAGGAGTGCTGCAGGTATGGGGGTGCTGCAGGTGTGGGGTGCTGCAGGTGTGGGGGTGCTGCAGGTGTGGGGTGCTGCAGGTGTGGGGGTGCTGCAGGTATGGAGTGCTGCAGGTGTGGGGGTGCTGCAGGTGTGGGGTGCTGCAGGTGTGGGGGTGCTGCAGGTGTGGGGTGCTGCAGGTGTGGGGTGCTGCAGGTGTGGGGTGCTGCAGGTATGGGGTGCTGCAAGTGTGGGGTGCTGCAGGTGTGGGGTTGATACAGGTGTGGGGGTGCTGCAGGTGTAGGAGTGCTGCGGGTGTGAGGGTGCTGCAGGTGTCGGGTGCTGCAGGTGTGGGGTGCTGCAGGCATGGGGTGCTGCAGGTGTGGGGTGCTGCAGGTGTGGGGTGCTGCAGGTGTGGGGTGCTGCAGGCGTGGGGTGCTGCAGGCATGGGGTGCTGCAGGTGTGGGGGTGCTGCAGGTGTGGGGTGCTGCAGGCGTGGGGTGCTGCAGGTGTAGGAGTGCTGCGGGTGTGAGAGTGCTGCAGGTGTCGGGTGCTGCAGGTGTGGGGTGCTGCAGATGTGGGGTGCTGCAGGTGTGGGGGTGCTACAGGCATGGGGTTCTGCAGGTATGGGGGTGATACAGGTGTGGGGTGCTGCAGGTATAGGAGTGCTGCAGGTGTGAGGGTGCTGCAGGTGTGGGGTGCTGCAGGTGTGGGGTGCTGCAGGTGTGGGGGTGCTGCAGGCATGGGGTGCTGCAGGTGTGGGGGTGATACAGGTGTGGGGGTGCTGCAGGTATAGGAGTGCTGCTGGTATGAGGGTGCTGCAGGTGTGGGGTGCTGCAGGTGTGGGGGTGATACAGGTGTGGGGGTGCTGCAGGTGTGGGGTGCTGCAGGTGTGGGGGTGCTGCAGATGTGGGGGTGCTGCAGATGTGAGGGTGCTACATGTGTGGGGTGCTGCAGGTGTGGGGTGCTGCAGGTGTGGGGTGCTGCAAGTGTGGGGGTGCTGCAGGCATGGGGGTGCTGCAGGCATGTGGTGCTGCAGGTGTGGGGGTGCTGCAGATGTGAGGGTGCTACATGTGTGGGGTGCTCCAGGTGTGGGGGTGCTGTAGGTGTGGGGTGCTGCAGGAGTGGGGGTGCTGCAGATGTGGGGGTGCTGCAGGCATGTGATGCTGCAGGTGTGGGGGTGCTGCAGGTGTGGGGGTGATACAGGTGTGGGGTTCTGCAGGTGTGGGGTGCTGTAGGTGTGGGGTGCTGCAGGTGTGGGGTGCTGCAGGTGTGGGGTGCTACATGTGTGGGGTGCTGCAGGTGTGGGGTGCTGTAGGTGTGGGGTGCTGCAGGTGTGGGGTGCTGCAGGTGTGGGGTGCTGCAGGTGTGGGGTGCTGCAGGTGTGGGGTGCTGCAGGTGTGGGGGTGCTGCAGGTGTGGGGGTGCTGCAGGTGTGAGGGTGCTGCAGGTGTGGGGTGCTGCAGGTGTGGGGTGCTGCAGGTGTGGGGTGCTGCAGGTGTGGGGTGCTGCAGGTGTGGGGTGCTGCAGGTGTGGGGGTGCTGGGCAATAGGCTGAGCACACCTGACATTCAGTGAGAATGACTGGTGCTGATAAACACCCGTCACCCTCAAGATGTAATCTATACACCATCCCCTCCCATCCTGCAAAGCTGCCATCTTGGCTGTGGTGCCCTGAGCAGAACAGAAGTCTTGTTCAAGCACAAGCCTCCTTATACCAAAGGAGAGCGACGGGACAGCACCCACAAGGCCAGTTCCTGTCCTCTCCGCCTCCTTGAAGGAAGTGGGACTCGGCCAAGGGCAGATGCAGGCCTTACCAGCAGGGCCTTGTCCACTCCACAAAGAAGCCTTATGATGAGCCCTTTCGCCTCATCTCCCACTGTGAATTAGGGGGGGTGGGGTCTACTTCTCTTCAAGTGCTGGTTTGATGGCCAGCACCTGGCACCAACTAAGCTGTCCCAGACCCCCACTCCCATCACAGAGAAGTGACCCTACTCTGGTTTCCCCTCTCATTTCAGAAGTAACTTCCTGAAAGATAAGCAGACAGCCCGCAAGCCCTTGTCATCCAAAACATGGCTTGCTAGACCCCACCCAGCAACAGCAGGCATGGCTCCGCACTGCTGACTCCCCAGGGCCCCCTCCTCACAGCTCTTGCTCTTCCTGAGCACTCTATGTTGAGGGTTCTGTTCCCCGGGGCCCTTCCTTCCCATGAGCCCTTCCACGGTCACGGCTGAGCTCCGCACAGTCCTCCTCTCTGGTCACACCACACAGGAAGGAGTCCTTCTCCTGCGTCCCTCCCCGCCAGCCTCTTCCTGAGCACCACGAAGTGCTATGCGGTAATGTTCCGGACCATTCCTCTAGCGCAGTAGCATGTGCTTGGTCTTAGACCCGGTCCCTGACTGTGCTAATTTCAATGGAGACATTTGCGGTTTGGGACTCAGCCAAGGACAGAGTCAAGTGTACATCGGTGCCACCTGGTGTTTGCTAAGCCTTATTTCTGGCCCTTGGGCCTTTGTGCAGACGTCTGGGACAAGGCGGTAGTTGGATGCCATGAGGATCAACCAAGATGCCGCGTGCAACACCTCCACAGAGCATACACTCTCAGCCACTCAGGCTTGGACAGACAGGGGAGCTAGACTACATGGGGGGAAAACGTGAGGAGAAGCCCCACCTGCAAGGCTCCCTCCTCATACACAGCCTCAGCCTTAAGGGCTCTCAGCACAGAGGGAGCCACGGGACCATACCCCAATGGCCTCTTCCTCCCTTCCTCCAAGCCTGAAGGCATCAGTGAATCTGTTTTGTTAATATGATGCTCTGATGCGAGGGCCTGGCCAAGGGGTAGCAGCCAATGGGGAGTACAGAGAGGAAAGATCCACAGCAAGCAGAGAGTTCCTGTGGGGCAAGACCTCAACCTAAGGCAGCTTGGGAGAGCACTGCCTGTTTACAGCCTATGAGAACAGCAGAGCCGTGAGGAGGGTCCAGACCCAGATGGCGCCAGGCTCTTCAAGTGTAGGCATAAAGTTAATGTGAAGGAGAAAGGAACATGTTTTTTTGTTTTGTTTTGTTTTTGTTGTTGTTTTTTATGATCCCAAGAATGGGACGGGGAATGGATTCGTGAGAGAACAGGTGATGCTAATCTAGAAAACAAACCACCTTGTGCGGGAGCTTGACTGTGGCCGGCTGAGGAAAACCCGTGACCAAAACCCGAGCCCAGACTCTGGGGGGATATATATAGGAGCCCTTGGCAGGAGGCATGGCGGTGGCTCTGGAAACTGGAGATAGTTTTAGCTGTTCACTGCTTCGCCATGCTCCCAGAGAGAACTCGGAAGGCTTCAGGGCTCTGGGCTCCTGCTGAGGCTCTGGTTCCGGTTGAGACAGGTTCCAGAAGAAATCCTGCTGACTACGCCAGGAGAATTGTTCCCTGGAACTGATAACCTTAAGGTTTCATTATTGTGTTCTTTAATCTCCGTTTCCTTTTGTTTAGGTTAGTTGGGTTATAACTGAAGTACTCTCGGTTAATAAGTTCGTAATAAAATATAATTGTTAAGAAAACTGAGCATAGGCTGGAGAGATGGCTCGGAGGTTAAGAGCACCGGCTGCTCTTCCAAAGGTCCTGAGTTCAATTCCCAGCAACCACATGGTGGCTCACAACCATCTGTAATGTGATCTGGTGCCCTCTTCTGGTGAGCAGGTGTAATGCAGGCAGAGCACTGTATACATATAATAAATCTTTAAAAGAAAGAAAGAAAGAAAATTGAGCTTACTTATTGTGTAGTTTAAATTCTGAAGACTGTGTGAGCTCTGCTCCCCAACTGTCCCCTGATATGCCAATAAAGCAGCTTACACAATAAAATAGAGATAAGAGATCAGTGTTCGCTTTTGCTTCAAAAGAATAAAAGACCAAAGAAAGCAAGTGCAGCATCTATCTACACAACAACGTAGAGCTGGTATTCTGCGTTATAGCAATACAGCAGGGGCGGGGGCAGGTGCAGGTAGAGACCAAGGGAAGAGAGTGTTAGACGCGCCTCATGTCAGAAAGACGAAACAGATGAAATCACACTGTAAAAACAAAATATACCCGTCTTCTCTTAAAACCAGGAAAAACACCTGTAAAAATTTCAACAATACATCGTCTATAGGACAAAATACATTAAGCAAGATATAACAGGTGTGAGATTTGCAGAACTAATATTGTGAAGATGGTTCACTCCCTATCTGGCTAGGGATGATGTGGCAGATGGGAGCACTTCCCGGGTTGTCCAGAGGACCTGAGTTTGACTCCCAGAACCTACTTAGATCGGGTGGCTTACAACCACCTGTTACCCCAGTTGCATGGGATCTAACGCTGTCTTCTGGCCTCTGCACACACATGGCACACACATGGCACACACATGGCACACACATGGCACACACTCACACAGACATATTCATATATATACATATTTTTATAACTCTCAATTCACTGTCCATCAAAATTCCAAAGATATAGTCTTTACAGAAATGGAAAAAAATTGTATTGAAATAGAAAATACCACGAATAACCAACACAATCTACATAAGGAGCAGAGCCAAAAATATTCCATTACTTGACCTCAAATTATACTACAAAATCATACTGACAGAACAGCATGGTGCTGACACAATAGTCATGCAGAACACAATAGAAACCCCAGAAATCAGTCCACTCAGCTATGGGCTGCTACTATTTGACGAAAGTGTCCAAAACACACTGGAGCAGGGATACGCTAGTCAATAAACGGTGCTGGCAAAGCAAGCTATCCTCCTGCAGACGAGTAATCGTAGACCCGTATTTCTCACCCTGTATTAAAAAAAAATTTAACTCAAAGTGCATCAAAAAACCTAACTTAAAATCTTAAGCATTTGCAAAAAAGAAAATGCAGGGGAAGAAATACTTCAAGATTGATATGGCAATGATTTTTGTTTGTTTGTTTTTTGTTTTTTTAAGGGAAAGGTCTCACTCTGTAGCCCTGGTTGGCCTGGAACTTGCTATGCAGACCAGGCTAGCCTCCAGCTCGCACAGCTCTACCCGCCTCAGCCTTGCTAGAGCCAGGATAATGATGTGCCTGGCTTAGGCAGGAATTTCTGCACAGGACCCCAATAGCACAGGAAATTGTCTCCGTGGGATTACATGAGCCCCCGAATCTTCTGTACAGCAAAAGAAAACATCAACAGAATAAACGGTCTGCAGAATGGTAGGGTTGTTCCAGCTGTATTTCAGATGAAGAGCTAGTATCTAGCCTATAACAGGAAGTACAAAAAGTAAGCACCAAAAACCAAAAAACAAAACAAACAAAAAAGCCAGGCGTGGTGGCGCACGCCTTTAATCCCAGCACCCGGGAGGCAGAGGCAGGTGGATGGCTGTGAGTTCGAGGCCAGCTTGGTCTACAAAGTGAGTCCAGGACAGCCAAGGCTACACAGAGAGACCTTGTCTCGGAAAAAAAAAAAAAAGAAAGAAAAGAAACTATGATACTACACAGGGTCCATAGAGGGAAAATAGAGGCTTGAAAGGAGAGGGTTGAGTTTAAAAAAACACATAAAATAGGAGAGTGGAAGGAGGAGTACTGGGGTAGGGGAGCACAGGGCGGGTGGGGGAGCACAGGGCGGGTGGGGGAGCACAGGGCGGGTGGGGGAGCACAGGGCGGGTGGGGGAGCACAGGGCGGGTGGGGGAGCACAGGGCGGGTGGGGGAGCACAGGGCGGGTGGGGGAGCACAGGGCGGGTAGGGGAGCACAGGGCGGGTGGGGGAGCACAGGGCGGGTGGGGGAGCACAGGGCACAGGGCGGGTGGGGGAGCACAGGGCGGTTAGGGGAGCACAGGGCGGGTGGGGGAGCACAGGGCGGGTGGGGGAGCACAGGGCGGGTAGGGGAGCACAGGGCGGGTGGGGGAGCACAGGGCGGGTGGGGGAGCACAGGGCACAGGGCGGGTGGGGGAGCACAGGGCGGGTGGGGGAGCACAGGGCGGGTGGGGGAGCACAGGGCGGGTGGGGGAGCACAGGGCGGGTAGGGGAGCACAGGGCGGGTGGGGGAGCACAGGGCGGGTAGGGGAGCACAGGGCGGGTGGGGGAGCACAGGGCACAGGGCGGGTAGGGGAGCACAGGGCGGGTGGGGGAGCACAGGGCGGGTGGGGGAGCACAGGGCACAGGGCGGGTGGGGGAGCACAGGGCGGGTGGGGGAGCACAGGGCACAGGGCGGGTGGGGGAGCACAGGGCCGGTGGGGGAGCACAGGGCGGGTGGGGGAGCACAGTGAGGGTGGGGGAGCACAGGGCACAGGGCGGGTGGGGGAGCACAGGGCGGGTGGGGGAGCACAGGGCAGGTGGGGGAGCACAGGGCACAGGGCGGGTAGGGGAGCACAGGACGGGTAGGGGAGCACAGGGCGGGTGGGGGAGCACAGGGTGGGTGGGGGAGCACAGTGAGGTTAGGAGAGCACAGTGTGGATGGGGGCCGGGAGACAGCAGAAAACATGGGAGAACCAACCAAGTCAGCTATGTGTGAAAATGCTATATAGAAACGTGGTGCTTTGCATATGGTTAAAACATACGAAGTTCAATGATATAGTCACTATGAAAACATGTGACCTGAAAACACAAAATTTGCCAGCTGAGGGTATTGTAGCCACAGACAGAAATAGATAAACCAATAGTTTTAAGCAGAGATTTCACCGAGTAAGGTGAGGAGGAGAGTAAGCCGGTCAAAGTCAGTATGTGTGTAAGGGAGGGTGACCTTGCACTCCTGAGTCGGCTTCAGCGTCCAGAGTGCTGGCATTATAAGCGTGTGCCACCACGTCTGGCTTTGGGGAGAGTTCAAGCCCCCTACGGATCCAGTTCACAGAACCAGTCAACATGGAGTGCCACGTTCATGCAGACACTATCACCAGAGTAGGTGAAACTGTGTTTTAATTACAACTTGCATCATCAGGCCCCGGTCGGTGAGAAACAGGATGAGGCCCAGGAGCCCAGTGTCCCTCGCGCAGCTCATGAACTTGCAGAAAGTGTCAGAGCTCTTTGCTGTAGATGCACACAAAGGCAAGTGCACTCCAGCACACGTGAGTCAAGTGTGACTATCTTGGTTTTCTTACAAGGGGAAAAAACAAGAAACCACAGAGCAGGAGAGTGGCTACGATAAGGCAGGTGACCGCTGCTGCCTTCACGTCTGAGGAGGCCCTGAGGCCTGCGCACCTCTCTTTAAAGTTTTAGCCTGGCCTCTGTCTGGACCCAACCTGAAGGCCTGTGCCAAAACCTGGCTCTGCTCCACTCCCCACCCCCACCACCCCCACCACCACCACCCCCACCACCACCCCCCACCACCACCCCACCCCTGCACCCCCAGGAAGGACTCCAGCCTCCCCAGCCTTTCTCCCACCTGGGCCGCAGCTCAGAATAGAGGACCCTGGAGTGTGCCTTGAAGGAAGCCGCTCCTGATCCATCCTAGGCTCTTCCCTCTGGTGCTGATGAACCCCTCTCGGTGTGAGCCCATCCCCTGCTCTCTTCCCGGCCTTCCCAGCACTCTGTGGTCTTCAATTTGCTGCTCCTCCAGGTGGCGCAGAGACCCGTGAGAAAATTAAAGGGTATCAGGGTATTAAAAAGGAAGATGAGCCAGTCGTGGTGGCACACACCTTCAATCCCAGCACTCAGGAGGCAGAGGCAGGTGGATCGCTGTGAGTTTGAAGCCAGCCTGGTCTACAAAGTGAGTCCAGGACAGCTAAGGCTACACAGAGAAACCCTGTCTCGGAAAAAAAAAAAAGTGATCGATGCCCACAGACCTGTCATCCCAGATAAGGGATCCCAGAAGTCTGAGGCAGGAGGATCAGAAATCCAAGGCTGACTTGGTCTGCAGAATAAGTGCAAGGCTAGCCTGAGGATACAGCCTAGTGATAGAGCTTGCATAGCGTGTATGTGTGAGGCCCACTGGTTTAATCGCCCATGCAATCAATGAATAAATGAATGCTGAGCTGGTTCCGTGGGCAAAAGCACTTACCACCAAGCCTGATAGCCTAAGTTCAATCCTCAGGTCCCACACGGTGGAGGGGGAGAGCAGACTTTTTTTTTTTTAAGATTTAGTTATTATGTGTACAGTGTTCTTCCTGCATGTACACCTGCATGCCAGAAGAAGGCATTAAATCACATGACAGATGGCTGTGAGCCACATGTGGTCACTGGGAATTGAACTCAGGACCTCTGGAAAAGCAGCCATCTCTCCTGAGGACAGACTTCTTAAGCCCTCCTCTGACCTCCTCACACAGACTGTGGCACAAACACACCTACACGCCCCCCCAAGTGCTCAGTAAATAATATTCAATTAAACGGGGGAGGCTGGACAGATGGCTCAGCAGCTAAGAGCACTTCCTTGCTCAGAGGACCTGAGCTCGGATCCCAGAACCCACGTTTGGGTAGCTCACAACTGCCTATAGCTTCATCTCCAGATGATCTGATGGCCTCTTCTGGACTGGGGTGTGTGTGTGTGTGTGTGTGTGTGTGTGTGTGTGTGTGTGTGTGTTGGGGGGGGTGGAGTGCGGGGTGGGGAGAGTGGGGGCTGGGGGGATGAAGCTTACACAGACCCACATGTGTGCATTAAAGTAAAAATTTTAAATATATAAAATACTTTAAAGAGCATTTCTATATTTTTGGGAGTAATATTGGCTGCACAATCATTGTGAGGAATGCTGTGCAACATATAAAGGAGAGGACAGCTGGGTGGCGGTGGCCCCTTTAATCCCAGCCCTTGGGAGGCAGAGGCAGGTGGAGCTCTATGAGTTCGAGGCCAGCCTGGTCTACATAGAGAGTTCCAGAACATCCAGATGTAGTTCAGGTTGCCTCCGAACTCATATTAATCCTCTTGCTGAGATTACAAGCTTGCACCACAAAAGCCTGCTGAAGATTACTCAGAATCATACCCCCAAACAGAGCCACATTTTGCTCGTATGTATTCGCCCAGTCAGCAAACACCCACAGTGAAGTAGACCGTCCCTGCAAGCCAGCACTCGGGAGGCAGAGGCAGAAGGCTTAGGACTCAAAGGCACGTGCAGCTACATCGTGAGTTCAAGACTAGGCTGTGCTACGCGTTTAGAATCAAAAGGAAACTATAATGTGAATGTTTGTATGCATCTTAGATTCGCATGTGTGCGGGTACATAGGGAAGTCACAGGTCAACCTCAGGTGTCTCGCGCTCTCTCTACAGCCACTGTCTTGTCCTCCTTGGCTCCTCTGGGCTCCTGGGAGGCTTGCTCTGGTGGACAGGACAGACAGACCAGACTAAGAGGGGTGTAGGGGTCAGCGTCAGCGCCCCTAGGCCTCTCTCTCTCTCTCTCTCTCTCTCTCTGAACCAAACTTTATTGTGCATTCTAAGCCTCGTGCATTCAGTGTAGAAGGGGGTGTCAAAGCTGAGCCAAAAGATTAAAAGGCAGCAAAAAGCACGGTGAGAAGGAAGGGCTGGGGACCAGAAGTCTCGAGGGGGGAGGACCAGAAAGGGGGCCAGAAGGAGGCACAAGGCGACCTCCCACCTGGGAACCCAGGGTGTTTAAACCCTGGGGGTTGTAAAAGAGGAGGAGGTCCCAGGAGCCGGCTTATCCTGGCAGCAGCCCTCCGTAAGCCAGAGCTGGCTTTGAAGGTTTTCATCAAAGCAGAACCAGGTCTGTGACACCTCTCACCAGAGGGGATTTAGGGGCTGCTGAGATCAAAAGGGAACCCCCCACCCCCAACGTGTTAGACCGGCTTCCCGGAGAGGGGTGGACTTCTCACTGTCTCGTTTGCTTTCTGAATAAAGTCCTCTCCTTTTTTCTTTCTTTTTTTTAAAAATATTATATGAGGTGTATTAAGTGAGCATGGGGGAGAAGGAAGGGGGGGAGGGGTACCCAGGCCGGGGCTCAGCGTTAGGCTAGGCTGGCTGCCCATCGAGCTGTGGATAGATGCTGTTTCTACCTTTCAGCTATTGGCCACCGTGCCCGGAGTTTTTTGGAGCGGGAGTTGAGGCAGGGTCTCTCTGGAGCCCTGTCTGTCCTTGAACTCACTCTGTAAAACCAGGCTGACATCAAACTCACACAGGTGAATCTGGACGCATCCAAACATTCACGTTATGATTTTCTTTTGATCCTAAATGAGTAGCCCAGCCTAGTCTTGAACTCACGATGTAGCTGCAAGTGACAGCCGGCCTCTGCCTCCTGAGTCCTGGGATCAAAGGCATGAGCCACCACCATCCAGGATTCATGCTGGATTTTGTTTGTTTATTTGTTTTGGTTTTTTGTTGTTGTTTGTTGTTGTTGTTGTTGTTTTAGTTTTTCAAGATAGAGTTTCTCTGTATAAAAGCCCTGGATGTCCTGGACTCGCTTTGTAGACCAGGCTGTCCTCGAACTTAGAGATCTGCCTGCCTCTGCCTCCCAAGTGCTGGGATTAAAAGTGTGTGCCATCACGCCCAGCTTCGTGCTGGATTTTTGTGTGGGTTCTGGGGACAAAACTCAAGTCCTTGTGATTATGTGTGTGTGTGTGTGTGTGTGTGTGTGTGTGTGTGTGTGTGTGTGTGTACACCAAGCCTTTCCCAAGAACGCCACAATCCTGACTCATTGCACACAGCCAACTCCCACTCTGACCCTCCGTCATTTACCTCCGAAGGGCACCAGTGATCCTGAACTCACACCTGGGTCTCGAGTGAGAGCCCAAGGAGGCTGCAGTGACAAAACACTCAGAGGACATGAGAAAGGGAGGGAGGAAGAAAGGAACATTCCTGACCTTGGGACCAGGCTTAGGTCTCTCCAAAACTGAGAGTCAAGCATTTTAGCACAACTAAGTAAAATCACAGTCACAGTGACGACTGTCCACAAGGACTGTGTTCTTTTCTTGAGAGATTTTTTTTCAAACAAAAACATTAAAATAAGGGCTAGAGAGATGGCTCAGTGGTTAAGAGGACTCGCTGCTCTTGCACAGGACCTGGGTTCAGTTCCTGCATCTCACCCCTCTGTGACTCCAGTTCCAGGGGACCCGATGACCTCCTCCCACCTTCCCAGACACCAGGCACACAGGCGGCACATGAACAAGCAGGCAGAGCAAAACAGTCATGCTCATAAAATGCACAAGCCCTTTTTTAAAATGTTAACGTGTCAGTGACTTGCGCTGAAGGTCAACATGTCTGTGGTCTTTGGGTTTAAGACACTCATCTGTAGACTGGTACCTTTCTGAGAATTTCACATCGAGCCTGTTTACTGTTGCAAGACACCTTGAGGTTTGCTTCCTCTGCATTCCCCTGAGCTGCTTTCTTTCTCAGCACCCTGTATCTCCTGTATGGTGCACCTCGTGGTCCACTGACAGGCTCACTTAGTAAAGTCTCTTAGACAAAAGCAAATGTTCTTAATTGTCAATCTTTTGGCCAGTGTAACTTCAAAGTCATATATGTGGCCATTGTCAAAACACTAAAAGGTGACTCGGTTTTTATAAATTTTTTAAATATTTATTTATTTATTATGTGTACAGCGCTCTGCCTCATGTACCCCTGCAGGCCAGAAGAGGGCACCAGATCTAGTTAAAGATGGTTGTGAGCCACCATGTGGTTGCTGGGAATTGAACTCAGGACCTTTGGAAGAGCAGTCAGTGTTCTTAACCTCTGAGCCATCTCTCCAGCCTGTGACTCATTTTTAAAGAGTTGTTTGTCTTTTATTTTGGAGCACTGGATGCTCTTCCAGTGAACCCAGGGCCAATTTCAGCTCCTACATGGATAACAGCCAATAAAATTTTATTTTAAATGTATGCTTGTTGTTTTGCCCGCATGTACATCTGTGCAACGTGTGTGTGCAGTACCCACAAAGGCAGGGAAAAAAGTGTTAGTTCCCCTGGAACTGGAGTTGTGAGCTGCCATGTGAGTGCTGGGAATCAAACCTGGGTCCTCTGGTGTTCTTAACCTCTCTCCGGCCCTTCATAGTTTCCCTCTGCCTCCCTTCCCGCTCCACATCCCCACTTGTCTCAGGGTCTCACTTTGTAGCTCTGGCTGGGTTCAAACTTTGTAGACCAGGCTGGACTCAGTTTCGCAGACACCTGCCTGCCTCTGCCTCCTGAGAACTGGAACTAAAGGCATGTGCCGCCACACCTGACTCAAATGCTATTCAGTACTCTTTTTTCAGTTTTTTGAGACAGGGTTTCTCTCTGTGTGGCCTTGGCCGTCCTGGAGTCACTATTGTAGACCAGGCCGGCCTCAGACTCACAGCGATCCGCCTGCCTCTGCCTCCTGAGTGCTGGGATTAAAGGCGTGCGCCACCACCACCTGGCTGCTATCCACTTTTTGGTTTTGTTTTGTTTTGTTTTCTTCGAGGCAGGGTTTCTCTGTGTAGCCTATTCTTTATTAAGAATTTTATGCCTGCAGGGCATGATGGCACACACCCAGCACTCGGGAGGCAGAGGCAGGTAGATCACTGTGAGTTCAAGGCCAGCCTGGTCTACAAAGTGAGTCCAGGACAGCCAAGGCTACACAGTGAGACCCTTTCTTGAAAAACTGAAAAGAAAAGAAAAAAAAGAAAGAAAGAAAAAAGAATTTTATGCCCACACTGGAATATGTACAAATTCTCCCCACACCTCTCTTTCCAAGTTAAAAAGCAAACAAACTTGTTTTTTAAGAAAAGGTTGGGGCTGTAGCTCAACAATAGAGTGCTTGCTTTGCACGCACAAAGCCCCAGGCTCAATCCCCAAGGCTGGAAAGGAAAAAAAAAAAAGGAAGGAAGGAAAGAAAAGAAGCAGGGAAGGAAGGAAGGAAGGAAGCAGGAACTGAAGGAAGGAAGGAAGGAAGCTTTTCCTGAGAGAGTGGGCACAGCAGCACACACCTGCAATCTCAGCACCTAAGCGGTAGATGCCGGAGGGTCAGGAGTTCAAGGCTAGTCTCGGGCATGTCATAAGTTTGAGATCGGCTTGGGCTCATGACTGACACCATATGGGACCCAGTGAATGACCTTAGTCCAAAACCATGTCCTCACAAGATTAGTCTTTTTTTTTTTTCTCTCTCTCTCTCTGTATATATGTGTGTATGTGTATATGTGCAGGTTAGAGGTCAACATTGTATAGCCTTTTTTTTTTTCCCCAAGACAGGGTTGTCTGTGTAGCCCTGGCTGTCCTGGCTCAGTCTGTAGATCAGGCTGGCCTTGAGCTCATGAAAATACTCTTGCCTCTGCCTCCCCGGTGCTAGGCTTAAAGGTGTGCGCCACCATACCCGGCAGCATCGGGTCTGCTGCTCTGTCACTCACCACTTCATATTTTGAGACAAGATCCTTCATTAAACCTGGAACTCGCAGATCTGGCTAGACTGGCTGGCCAGCAAACCCACAGACCCTCTTGTCCTTGCCTCTTTAGCAGTGAGATACTCAGTTCTTCGTGTTTATGCCACAGCAAGCATTTTGCTGACTGGGCCACCTCCCAGCTACTTTTTTGTTTGTTTACTTATTTGTTTGCTTGTTTGGTTTGGTTTTTCAAGACAGGGTTTCACTATGTTATCTTGGCTGTCCTGGACTCGCTTTGTAGACCAGGCTGGCCTCAAACTCACAGCGATCCCCCTGCCTCGGCCTCCCTAGTACTGGGATTAAAGGCATGCGCCACCACACCCGGCTGTTTGTTTGTTTTTTGAGACAGGGACTCATGTGGCTCAGGCTGGCCTTGAACTCCTGACCCTTCTGCTTCCATGAAACAAATCCTGGGGTTATAATCATGTGTCACCACACCCGGCTTTCATTTTTGTTTTATTTTTTACTTTTGCATGCGTGGGTGTTCTGCCTGCATGTACCTAAGCACCATTTGTGTGCCTGGTGCTCTTGAAGACCAGAAAAGGGTGTCAGATTTCTGGGGCTGGAGTTACAACAGCTGTGCGTTGCCGTGTGGGTGCTGAGAATCAAATCTGGGTCCTTTGGAACAGCAGCCAGTGCTCGTAACGGCTGAGCCACCTCTCCAGCCCCTTGGGTTTCTGTTTAGAGAGAGTCTTACTCTGTAGCTGGTCTAGAAGCTACAATGCTGCCTACACTTGCCCAGCGCTCAAACCTCCTACCTTAGCCTGCCAAGTGCTAGGCTTTGTAAGTGTGCCCCACAGACTCAGCTCCTATATATTTTTTTTCTAGCCATCGTTGATGCTGCCACCTGGTTCTCAGCCCCACACAGCCCCATCAGCTGGCCAAGGCTGTGACAAAGTCCATCCACCGCTCATGACTCCTAGTAAGGTTTAGCAGGCTCCCCTACCCCACTGCCTGCACCCCCCAGGATGCTGAGCAACCTAATCGACAACCTGCCTGTGGGCACCTGTCTGCTTGAGCTGTGGAGCTGTGGCAATGGTTTTGGTCTGCGGTGGTTAATGCAGGAAGAACCTGCTGGGCCTGCAGAGGCCTCGCCAAGTTCTCAGGGCCCCACTGCTTAACACCACCCCCGCTGTTCCTCACCACCGGCAAGGGTCCTAGACTTCCGTGCTGGACAGCTCACACCCTTAAACTCCGTCACAGGTGGGTTCATAAAACACTTCCGCTTTGGCAAGGATCCCTCACATGGGCGTGAGAGTCAAGTTAGGGGTTCTGCACCAAGTGGGCACGGCTGAGTGTCCAGTCTCTGCCATGCCCGGCCCCTTCGGTGAGATCTCCCTGGGCGCATCAACGATACAACCTTTCTGCTCGCTCCACCATCTTCTTTCCTGCTGGAGAGTCGTGGTCAACCTGGGGGGCTCACACGGCCCGTTATTTCTCCCTCAGCCTCCTCGTTCTCATCTGCACGGGCACGCCCAGTAGGACAATGTCCCAGAGTACAGGAATGACACTTAGATTGTGTCCTCGGAGGGGGGAGGTGAGCGTGGGAGGATGCTGAGAGAGAGGGAAGAGGCTGTACAGAGACCCCTGCAGCCCTGGGGTCAGCAAGCACAGCTCGCCAGGTACCCTCCTGCCCCAGCCTAGGCTGGGGGAGAGAGCCCAGGTCCTCAGTGCTCAGAAACAAGGACCCAGAGCCCTGCAGCCTCCAGGGCAGCGTGAGGAGAGTGGCACGTTCTCGATGACAACCCTCTAGCCCCACAGCCCACTCTCCACAGCATGAGACCTCCATCGCAAAGTCCCAGCGCTCTGCTCTCCTCAGCCTTTCACACATCCTTCTTAGTGCCCAAGGACAGCAAACGGTGGTTAAACAGCCTGCCTGAAGCTGTGGGCTTGCAGACTCTCGTACCACTGTGGCTCTTAGGGCAGCACCCAGGGGACTCTCCCGAGCCTAAGGGTCTGTGTTGCCTCAGATTCCTCCTCTACACTCACCTCTCAGGCCCAGGCTCTCATCATCATTATATTACTCAACGCATTCGCCCCCCCCACCTCCCCCTCCACGCCCACCCAGAAGAGGCACAGAGTGGTGGCCGTTAGCTTGCTGGGTCTGAACAGATGCCTCAGCAGTTAAGAGGACGCACTGTTCTTCAAGTGGGCCTGAGTTCAGTCCCCAGCTGCCTGTGACTCCTGATCTAGGGGATCCCTGGTCTCCCTGCAACAAGCTGGACGTACAGCAAACGTCCCTACACTGACTGTGTGTGCACCTCAGACCTATGACCTACCCCTACCCCAATACCACCCCCTTGCAGCTCCTGGGATCTGTAGTCTGCGCCCTCTTAACAGCTCTTCCTATTTGCAGCTCTTCCGGGCAGCATGGAGGCTTCCTGGTTCAAGGCCCTCCAAAGACAACAGCTGAGGAAACACCAAATGGGAGGCGGGTAGCTGCTCTGATAAGAGGCTGCTAGCAGTGGGGAGGGGGAGGAGCTGGGGGGAGGGCTAAGATGGGGATTCAGTTCCCAGCACCTATGTGGTGGTTCAAAGCTACTCAGAGCCCCAGTTCTCCCAGCCTCCCGAGGTACCAGGCCTGCACACGGTATACACACACATACTGTCAAAACATTCACACATAAAATAAAAAAAGAGTCTGGCTCACACTACCATGGTCCCCTGAGGGCCCAGGGCCCAGGTGTCCTGAGCCCAGAGTGACCAGTCAGTGTGTCACAATCACAGGCCCACCATAACTACATTATAGGGAGCCAGCCCACCATACCACTACTCCCCTATGAAGAGTAGACTGCTATGACATTTGGGGAGCAGCTCCCAGAGGTTAGGGTGCCAGGCTAGTTGTGACCCTGTGGAAGGAACTTCATGAGGAACCTATCCAGACCTAAAACAGCAACTTCTCTCTCTGAGGCCAAACCCCGGGTACAGGATCCAACACGGAACTCCAGGATCTCTTTCCCTCTCTCTCTCTCTCTCTCTCTCTCTCTCTCTCTCTCTCTCTCTCTCTCTCAGGTGGGCCTTACCTCATCCTGCCTCCTGAGGGAACCTTCTCTTATTAAACCTCCTTTCTTGGCCTGGGGCCTACCCCAGGAGCTTGGGCTGTCTGAGATACCCTCCACCCCCCACAGGGCACTAAGTACCCTAAAACCCTAGCTCCACTCACGCGGTCTAGCAGCCACACCGCCATTCATGGAGGTGGACTTACTGGTCTGGTTGAGCTTTGGCTCAGCCACCCGACCTGCACCCTCCAGGCCCAGAGACCACCGTGATCTCACTCCACGAGTGACCTGAGGCAGGGATTCCCCCGAGACCCAGGCCCACAGAGGTGACTTTCCCGAGCAGGAAGTGGACGTTCCTCAACTTCTTCCTTCTCCAAAGGTCACCAAGATCCCTTGAGGAGAAGGAAGCCTGCCAGTCCTAAGGCCTCAGCAGGGTGAACTGGCAACACACAAAGATAAGATCCAGACTGAGACAAGGCCCCTGGGTCCCTGATCCACTGGGAAAGCCCACGGCAGCGCAGTGTGCACGGGACCTGGGCATCGCGCTTTCTTCCTTCTTTGGCCTGTGAAAGTTTGCAGCCATGCCTCCTGTGAAGGATTTGGTCTAGTCACCTCCTGCCAGCCTGACCACACCTCACGTGACCTAACGAGGCCTGAGACTCAACCTGCCACAGGCGCCACGTCCCCCAGCCAAGCCCCTTGTTCATGCCACCAGGTAGGTGACGGCTCTGCCACCTCAAGGAGAGCAGTTTCACCCTGTTAAGAACGTTTGTGAGGGACCCTAGACACTCAGTGCCTCTAGCTCCTCTGTGGGCCTGTGCTAGACCACGGAGAAAAACACAGGAAAAAATGGGGTGGGAAGGCTACATCTTGGCTCCCATAAATCACTAGTGAAAAGGTGGCTGCTCTGACAAGATGGTAACCCCCCTACAAGAGTCCCCCAGGCTCAGCACAGAGCCCAGGAAGGATCAGGGTGTCACAGGTCACAGACTCACAGCAAGTGACCAGGCCAAGGACCCACCAAGAGCCAGGTGGTCACTACCTGAAGGAGAGAGAAACCTGTTTTTTAGGATTCCAAGTGCGGGATTGGAACGGTCTCGTGAGAGAACAGGTGAGGTTAATTCACTAGAAGACCGACCACCTCGTGCAGGAGCTTAGTTGTTGCCAGCTGAAAAGATCCCGTGAACAGACTCTGGGAGGAGATATATAAATGAGCCAGAACTGGTGATGGGGCTTTTTGGAGACTTGGGATAGTTTTGGCTGTTCATCGCTGCACTTCAAGATGCTCCTAGAGAGAACCGCTCAAGGAAAGGCTTCAGGGCTCCGGCTCCTGCTCTAAGGTTCTGGGTTCTGGTTACCCCAGGTTCCAGCAGAAGAAATCCTGCGGCTCCTGACTGGAGAATCGTTCCTCAGAACTGATATCCTTACAGTTTTGTTATTGTATCCATTAACCCTCATTTCCTATTGTTTTGGTTAGTCGGGTTATAAGTGACATAGGCTCGGTCACTAAGTTGTTAATAAAATATATTGGTTAAAAAAATTGAGCCTACAATTACCCCGTTTCCAGGCCCCTGGCCCTTGTGTCTGAGCCTGAACCATAGAGAGAAGCCCAGTCTCTTCAGGTCCTAAACTAGACAGCATTCTTGGCCTACAAGTCTTGGGCATCTTGCCCTGTCACTTGGGTCCTCTGTGGCCAAGCCTTCCACTATTAGTCCACAGGAAGATTCCAGAGAAGACAGAGATGTCCCACCCTCCGTCCACCGATGTGCCCAGCCGACCTGCAGGAAAGTGCTGCCTCCTCTGGACCACTTCACTCCAGTTTGCCCGCAAGTGAGGCCCATGTGCAGTCAGCCCAGTATCCGCACCTACTCCCCGCCCATCCTGGGAGAGATGGAGACAGAAGGGGCCCCCAGGTAACCCTGCTAATCTGATCTGAGAGTCAGGGGGGCACCAAGGGGTGACCCTGGCCAGGCCCCTTCAAGGTCCTATTGAAATCCTCTAAGAGAGCCACGAGGAAGCTCAGTCCCCTTTCCTCTCACTCCTTAGCTCTGCCTCCGATGTGGGGTGCGTATCACATCCAGAGAGAGAAGGCCCCCCAGGGGAACACAGAGCTATGCCATAGTGCAGAATATAGGGAAACCCAAATTCTCACCCAAGTGTGGGGAATACTGAGAAGGTCGGGACCATAGCTGGCATGCCCTGGAATGACCTTTGCCCCCAGAACCCTCCCCTCCCCCCTTTGCCCACCTCTTGCTTCATCCCCTCTCTCTGAAGACACCACAGACCTCAGACTCTTAGCCACCAAAGCTCAAAGGCCACCTCAGCCTTTCACACCTGGGATGGGGCCTCACGCGAGACTAGGCCAAGTCTGGGAAGGACCTCAGCATCTATGCACTCCCCGGCCATGTGTCTGCTGCCAAAAGGCAATCCACCACTCCTGAGGCTCGAGGGACTGGGGAAGGGGGATCAAGAGCAGTAGTGAGCTATTGCAGCGGCCACCACTGGCCATAGACCCCCCGGGGGCATGCTGACTATCCTCCTTGTGGTCCCGGTCTCTGAGGTAGCCCTGTGACGTGGTCCCTGTCAGGTCATCCCCAAGGTGTCAGAAAACGATGAGCACTTAGGGATGCAGCCGTCTCCCTCACCCTACCCTCCAGGATGTTGTCTGTACCCTGGGACAGCTCATGAGCATTGGCTCTTCCTTCTCAGGGCCGGCTCCGCTTCTGGCCCAGGTGTTCCTTTCCCCTGGACTTGTCTGTTTCAGCTGTCCCTGATACCCAAGGTGAAAAGTCTTCCTCCCGTACTGAGCTGGGGTTTGTTATGTCTTACCTGAGCCATACTATCTTCCCTGAGCACCTGCGGGTTTCCTCACGGCCCTCTCCTGTCTGCAGCCTCTGCTCAGTACCCTGGTACCAAGCATCTGAGCATGAGGCTGAGCCTATGTTTAGGAGACTGGAAATGAGTAGTTCACGGACGGCATGGTCCACCATTCCCGTGGACCCTCCTGCCACAATGTCCAAGCTCTAGCATCCCTGCAGCACCTTTCTCTCTCTCTCTCCCTCCCTCCCTGCCTCCCTGGTCCTGGGCAGGGCTGGCACTGGGGTTTGGGCAGGAACAGGCCAGAGGAGTCTAGCACAGAGAAGCAGAGAATCCAAGGCAAGGTGGCAGCCTGCCCTCTGGTGGCAGAAGCATGACAGCACAGTCAGATAGGGCCACCCCTCTGTGGAGAGGGCTAAACTGAGTTTGCGTGTTAATAGGAAGGGGGCGTGAACCCTGCCCATCTCCACCCACAAGGTCCTGCACATCTGAGAAAAAGAGCAGGAAAGAAAAGCATGAGGCAGGGCTGCAAGAATAAAGTGTCAAGAAGCGTGATCTGGCCGCCACCGAGGCCCATTTGGGCAAAACAGATAAAGATGACCCACGGTGAAAGGACAACCATCTATACTGGTCTCCCGGTAGCATCGTCTCCAAGGGACCAGGAAGAGCTGTTGTTTGGAAAAGCAAGTGATAGGATAAAATGCGGCAAGAAGTGTTGAAGTGTTGGCGGCCTGTGCCAAGGCGTGCCACTGAGAGATCACACCGCACAACAGATCTCGTATAAGAAGCTTAAGGGGGGAAGAAAGACTGTTGGGATGAGGGCATGAGGGAGAGACAGAGGCAGACAGACAGACAGACAGACAGACAGACAGACAGACAGACAGACGGGGGGCGGGGGAGGGGAGAGAGAGAGGAGTGAGGCTGAGGAGAGAGGGATCTGAGGTGGCTGGGGACCCTTTTCTGCTCATGACGGAAGCTGCTGCTAGGTCCCCTGAGAGCAGGTCAGTGGGATCACCCAGATTATTAACAGAAAGTGCAGCTGGGAGGGACCAAGTGGACTCCCCCTGTCCCAGATGTCTTTCTCTGCTACCTGAGAGTGTCTATCGTAAGCCTGGTGGGCCTCTTCTATTTCTCTCTTTCTCTCTCTCTCCCTCGCTCTCTCTCCCTCTCTCCCCCTCCCCCTCCCTCTCTCTCCCTCTCCCTGTCTCCCTCTCTCTCTGTCTCTGTCTTTCTCTCTGTTCTTGTATCTCTGTCTGTCTGTCCCCCGCCCCCTCGCCCGCCCATTGCTCATGTGCTCATTGCATATCCTAAAAGGCTGGCTGAGACTTGGAGATTCTCTCTGTCTCTTCACAGAGAGCTTTGCAGCCCCCTTTGAGCTCAACCTGGACCAGAATTGGGAGGACCCTCGGCCATTGATGGAAGTAGGCTCTGAGACTGACCTGGAGGGCAGAGGCATTCTTTAGCCTCTGTGCCCCTGGATCACATGTGTGTGTGTGCGCGCGTGCATGTGCGTGCGTGCGTGCGTGTGCTAGAGCAGTAGTAGTGACAGAACAAGCAAAGGACTTCAAAGAGATGCTGGGACAGAAACTAGAGAAGATGAGGTCCCGGTCGCTGGACCCGGCTGCACCAAGCAAGGCAGGCGTCTGGGTCTGGGAACGGAAGGGACAGTGGGAGACGCCTGCAGTTGTGGTCAGGGAAGTGGGCATGAGTGAACATGGACCACTGGACCTTACGGAGCCCACCCTGGGCTGCAGTGGCCAGCAGGAAAAGCTGATGGTGGCTGAGGACAGGGAGCCCGAGGGGAGGGCCAAAGGCTCCTGAGGAGCATCTACGGTCATGACTCTGGGAGCATTCAAAGCAAAGGCGGTCATGACTCTGGGAGCATTCAAAGCAAAGGCGGGAACACAAAGGTATCTCAGCTGCTGTTTGTGTGACAGTCCTTTTCTCAAAGCCTTCAGGGTCTAAGAGCTGCCCATCACAGAGCCAAACTACCACGCCCCCAACATCTTAGCTTATTTGTAAAAATTAGCATAGAAAGTTGTGCTTACAGTAAAGCCTTCTCGTTAGCATCACCAGTGCGTCAGCAGAGTTTCATTTCTCCTCCTCTGACATGACTGCCTGAGGCACCACACCTACTTCAAAGAATCAGCAACAGTTTCTCCTCGGTGCTGAGGCCGTGAACCCAAGGCCTTAAACAAACTAGACAAGTGCTTCGTTTCCGAGCTGCGTTCCAACCCCTGCGCTTGGTGTTGTCTTTTCATTATGGTCTGACAGACGGCTTTTCCCTGAGTGTTCCCGATCACTCCCATGACCTCCAGGAGGCCCATGACCTCCTGGCAGATGCTGCCTTGGCTTTAGGTAAGGAAATCTTGAGACAAGACAGGAAGAGGAAGTTTCGGGAATCTGAGTGTTAAATATAAGAAAAGGAAGCCCATGGTTGCTGCCTTATGAGTGGGGACAACACGTGATTACTCTTCGAGAGTGAGGTTTATTAGGTTTATTAGGTTTATTAGGAAGCCATGGTGGGGCCTTAATGCAAGAGGATATTAGAAGAAACAATAATATATTAAAAACAGAATGACAAAGGCCTAAAGGAAAGAAGAGGCAAGCTGGGAGCAGTGGCTCATGTCTACAATCCCAGCACTACTCTTTTTTTTTCTTTTTAATTTATTGCATATGAGTACTTTATCTGCAGAAGAGGGCATCAGATCACATTATAGATGGTTGTAAGGCACCATGTGGTTGCTGGGAATTGAACTCATGACCTCTGGAAGAGCAGGCAGTGCTCTTAACCACTGAGTCACCTCTCCAGCCCAATCCCAGCACTCTTGAGGAGGAGGCAGGCAGATTGCTGCGAGTTCGAGGCTAGCCTGGTCTACAGAGCAAATCCAGGACAGCCAAGGCTACACAGAGAGACCCTACACATACAACAAAAAGAAAGGTTTAACTTTTTTGTTTGTTTTTTTGGTTTTTCGAGACAGGGTTTCTCTGTGTAGCCTTGGCTGTCTTGGACTCGCTTTGTAGACCAAGCTGGCCTTTAATTTACAGAGATCCACCTGCCTCTGCCTCCAAAGAGTGCTGGGATTAAAGGCGTGCGCCACCACGCCCAACTAAGGTTTAACATTTTTGAAAGAGATGAGGGGGAGGCTTTTATAAGCTTTGGGGCCTGACTGGACATCTTATACCATGTGACTTGGTCTTTGATAATACACATAATAACAAGGCCAGAGGAGCCAGGTACCATAAATTAAGAGCCGTTAACCACAGCACAGACCGGCTTAACTCTGAAGCAGGAAAACAGCTAGGCAGTGAGGATGGCGAGGTGCGGCAGCCATCAGGATCGCTCCCTCTTCAGGCTTCTGAGGACATCTGCACTCCAGCGTGAATACACCTACACACATACGCACACAGCTTAAAAAGAAAAATATTTTTTAAAAAGAGTAATTGTGTGTGTGTGTGTGTGTGTGTGTGTGTGTGTGTGTGTGTTCGGGGTAGGGGGGCAGTTAGGAGGCACGGCTTAGAGAAAGAGCTGGAGGGGCCAGAATTGTTAACAAGCAGGACTATGTTTTTCAGGGGAAAGACGTGGTGGCTCTTCACCGGGAAGGCTGGAGTGGGTGTTGCTGTTCTATGAAGCCAGCCTTCACCTGGATCCCCCCAAGTCCTGAGCTTTGCCTCTCTGTGAGTAGAACCCATCCTTAGGAAAGAGGTCCGCCTACTTTGCATCCTCCACCAGTGGAACCCATCCTTTGCAGATCCTTTCTCCTCAGGCCCTTACCTGAGCACTGCTTATCAGGCAACCGACCTTTCATACTATAAAGGCCACAGGTGCTTTGCTGTAAAGATGTGCTTCACACTCGAGTTTCCACGAGGCTGTGCCTGAGGCGCTGTTGTGAGAATTGTCCAAGGAGATTTCCCCCGCTAAGTTTACTGTGCTTAAATGAGGAAGAAAAACAAACTGCTTGGTCAGACTCTGGGCGCTTTTGACCCAGCACCCGCCCTGGTGTTGCCGGCCTGTTTTCCTAATGGCTGTGATGTCTGCAGGGACACTTAGATCGGGTACGGCTTGACTTCTGCAGGATGTTGGGCTGCCCTCTTAGAGGGACCAGCATCTTAGAGAAAGGCCTGTGTTCCCTACTACGGGAAAAGAAGGGAGCCCCTCATGCCAGAATCCGGCCAAAATCAGAAACCGGAACACACGTTATAAAGCCAAGATTGCCTACAGAAACAGTATCTGCTTTCCCAAGAGACATCTCAAACAAGGATGGGGAAGGCCATTAACGAACAGAGTGTGTCCAGGGCCAAATGCCTGGCCCTGAGTTTCGCTATATGAGCTCTCATTTCTCATCCCTAAATATAAACAATGCACCTCAGAAAATCACTTTACAAATTCATCTACAACATGGTACAAAAAAAAACCCCTCAGGTTTTCCTAAACTTTACTTCTTCATTAAGCCCTGCTGCAAATTATATCCTTTGAGCAATGTAATTTATTTATTTATTTATTTTTAAAGATTTATTTATTAGCTTGCAGGCCAGAAGAGGGCGCCAGATCTCATTACAGATGGTTGTGAGCCACCATGTGGTTGCTGGGAACTGAACTCAGGACCTCTGGAGGAGCAGCCAGTGCTCTTAACCTCTGAGCCATCTCTCCAGAGCAATGTAATTTAGAAAGCTACCGATCAAGTGGATGTGGTGGACCACAGTGGTAAATCCAGCACTTGGGAGGCCAAGGCAGGAAGATCACTCTAAGTCTGAGATCAGTCTGCTCTCTGCGGAGTGAGCTCCAAGACAGTCTGGGCTACACTGTGAGACTCTGTCTCAGAAAACAGCAAAAGCAAGGCACAAGATCATATTTGGTCATTGTAAAAGACCCCTGAGAATACCTCTAGAGACACCTAACGCCCATGACTTGGGAGAGGCAGTGTTCTGTTCTCTTTTTTGGGGGGCGGGGAGGGGTTTGAGACAGGGTCTCTCTCTGCGTAGCCTTGGCTGCCCTGGACTCACTTTGTTGACCAGGCTGGCCTTGAACTCACAGCGATCCGCCTGCCTCTGTCTCCCAAGTGCTGGGATTAAAGGTGTGTGCCACCACACCCAGCTCAGTGTTCTGTCCTCTTAAGCATTCCTCTTGCCAGTGACCACCCCTAAATACAAATATTTACCATCTGTTAGCTTTACTTTTTGTTTTTGTTTTTCGAGACAGAGTCTCTCTGTGTAGCCTTGGCTGTCCTGGACTCACTTTGTAGACCAGGCTGGCCTCGAACTCACAGTGATCCGCCTGCCTCTGCCTCCCGAGTGGCTTTACTTAATAACTCAATAACTTTACCTCACATCGGCTTACCCGGAAGTCTTTCCTGTGACGTAGCCACAGAACTGGCTTTATCCGAGTGGAGGTCCTTAGCTGGGGTCACCTCCGGCTGCCCTCAGCAGCACTAAAATGGGGTCCCTGCTGCCTCTGACAATCAGAGAAAACCAGAAGGGCTCAGTGGAAGCTGTATGTGGTGGCATATGCCTGCAGTGCCAGCACTTGGGAGGTAGAGGCAGAAAGATAAGAAATTTAAGACCATCCTCAGCTACATAGCAAGTTTAAGGCCAGCCTGTGCTATGGGAGACCTCTATCTCATAAAACAAAACAAAAAACAAAGATGGGGCGGACAGGGAGGAGCCCAGCCCAGTATGGAATGTCGTGTGCGCTAAGGAACATCTTCCCTGCGCAGATGGCCCTGCCCCGTAAACACTCACTTTCTTGCTGCCCTGGCCCTGCAGGACCTCAGCTGCTTGCTAAGCTGTTTGCCCCTTCCACAGGCACCTCTCCCCGGTCTCTGCTCACTCACAGTTAAGGGCCCCGTGGAGCAAGCTGGGAGGACCTACACATGCCTGTCGCAGCTCCACCTGTTTCAAGAGCTGTCCTTGTTCAGTGTGCCGGGAAAAGGGTAGGGTGCCCTGCTGTGGAGCGCTGGGTCCTCGCTCAGTGTACCGGGAAAAGGGTAGGGTGCCCTGCTGTGAAGTGTTGGGCTTTTGTTTTGTTTCATTTGAGAGTGTGAATGTTTTACAAAAGTAAAAATAGAAATATAGCGAAAACCTTTATTAGGGATCTGGATGAGAATTTATCATAGAAAACGGCCTTGCATTCGTATCCAGTAAGTTTGGAGGCACAGATGTCGTGAAGAATGAAAGAAGACTGGTTAGATCTTGTCAGTCCTGGTGCTGTTGGCAAAGCAACTGCCTGCTGACGTCCTCCCTCAGCGGATGACAAGCCACTTGCTCACTCTCGGTCCTGAGGCAGGCCTTCGTCTGAGACCTCGTCATCTGGAGGCAGCTCTTCCTGGACACCGCCTTGGCTCTGCCTTCTGGATTCAGCTCCACGTGAGCGACCCACCAGCATCGCCACTAGAGGCAGCAAATGCTCGCCTGTGGGCATGCTCCGCAGACAGTCCAGGCAGAGCGGCAGCCGGACTGTGGCGTCACTCACGTTTCCGGGGGCAGAGCGCACTTCCTCGGAACCATGCTATTACAGGCGTGATGAACACAGTCGGGAACCAGCGAACGCGATCCCGCAGCAGCAAAAGTCCCATGTGGGCTGGACCGCTTAGATCCCAACTGCATTTGTCACGCTAGGGAGTGACCCGAGCTTCTCTTTTCGTGTCTTTGTACTCAGGGAGACCTGTAAGGATTAAAGTCGTGAGCCACCAGTCCCCAGTGCAGAACTGCCCCGAGATGACGCTGAGGAAGACTAAGGAGGCCGAGGGACTAAGGTGGCGAGGGTGCGGAGGGTATGCCAACGTTGGCTAGGAGGAGGGGAATTGGAGATTCAAGGACGGGTCTCCCATAGCACAGGCTGGGGGAGGGGCAGGCAGGGGTAATAGAAAAACCTCACACCTGCTGCTGTTTGCACATCCATGCGGAAACCAGAATGTAAGATTTCCACGGAACAAAATCCCATTTGTTCTGTGTTGCTGCGTATGGAAGCCAGGCTTCCAGTACCCTGGGATTCCAAAATTCCTTCCCACTGAGCTCATCCGCTCAGACGGAGCATTCTACCTGAAACAAGGTTCCATTAAATACGCACAAAACTGCGTTTCCCATCCGGCTTCAGACGCCCTCCCTGCAACTAGACTCAAACCATCTGGGTTAAAGGTGGACACAGAGTTGCCAGGGCCGGCCAAATGCTCTCTTTTGTTTTGCGGTTTATTTTTATTTGTTTGTAGCCCAGGCTGGCTTTGATTTTCGCTATGTAGCAGGGATGACTCTGAGCTTCTGAGCCTCGTGCCGGCACCCCACAAGCACCAGGATCACAGGTGTGTGTCAGCACACCCACTTTTGTTAAGTTTTATTTGACATCATCCCAGTAACCCAGGCTGGCCTTGAACTCCTGACCCTCGGGCCTTAGCCTCCCATGGACTTGATTTGTGAGCATGCGCACCACGTTTGGCTCCCAGATGTTACCCTAGTTCAGAGAACTGGCCACCAAAGACGGAAGGTGCTGTGATATATGAGGAGGCGCAGAGCGGAGGGCCACACTGGTGCGGCTTAGCGAGAATTCGCAGGCAAAAGAGCCTCTTGGCAAGACAGGACTCTCCCTGTATCCTAAAGCAGAAGCTTATATGCTACGTTAGACAGCAGGGGCTGCAGCCCCTGAACCTACCTGGTTTTTCTCGCTGCTGTCATGCCCCCATCATTCGGCCGGTGGCTGGCACACCGCCTTTGACCGTGTGAAAGACTTCATTTGTCTGACGGGCTCTGGGATGTGTGCCAGGGATGCCTGGAGCACAAGGCTGCAATTGTGCCCAAAGATGGCTGTAATCGTGCCAAGTGAGTCCCTACAGTGATTCTAGGAGATTTGACCACACGGAACTAGACTTAGTCTGTTTTAATCGGGGGCTTGAAATACGGTGCTGTGTGTTCGAAAAGCCTTTTCCCATGTCATAAGCCGTTCCAAGGGCATGCGCTCTGAGAAGTTGCTTATGACAGCTGTAGAACACTTTCCCCTAGCCTCATAGCCATTAACTCTCCCCCTCCCTTCCTCATTGTCTCTCTCTTGTGTGCATGGGTGCGTGCGTGTGTGCATGTGTGCGTGCGTGCATGGGTGCGTGCGTGTGTGCATGCGTGTGTGCATGGGTGCGTGCATGTGTGGGTGCGTGGGTGCGTGTGTTTTGCTGGTGGTCATATAGGATCCTTCCCTGGCATATAGGATCCTTCCCTGGCATGGACAAGAACTGAACTTCAGAGAAGACAGAGAGCAAGTTGCCAAGAAAGAAAAAGTAACAGCTTTAAGCCTTCAGGACGGAAGAGCCCCTAAGGCTGGAGCCCTACATCACTGTGGCTTGGGTATTCCATCGGACCCCTGGGTCTCCCCTGCTCCCTGTTGTCTCTGCTCAGAAACCCCCCTCTGATCCCACCCCCCACCTCTGCCTCATGTCTCCAGGGAACAAGAAGCTGCTGCTCAGGAGCCTGCTTTTGCTTTCCTTGGCTGCACATACCCCTCTAACTGTCCTTCAATCCCACTTTACCTGCTTTTAACATTTTATTACATCTATTTGTGGGACAGGAGGGGCTCAGCTCTTTTTCTACCATCTGGAGGTGGAACTCAGGCCATCAGGATCAACACTCTCACCCACTGAGCCATGTTGGTGACCCACTCTCACTTTGTAGACCAGGCTGGCCTCGAACTTACAGAAATCTGCCTGCCTCTGCCTCCTGAGTGCTGGGATTAAAGGCGTGCACCACGCCCAGCCTCTTTTTGGTTTTTCAAGACAAGGTTTCTCTTTGTAACAGCCCTTGCTGTCCTGGACTCTCTTTGTAGACCAGGCTGGCCTGGAACTCAGAGATCTGCTTGCCTCTGCCTCCCGAGTGCTGGAATTAAAGGTGTGTGCCTGCAAGCCGTTTCCTAAGCCCATCATCACCATGTTAATAAGAGAGGCTATGAATTGCACATGGGATCCTCACACAGAGGGGGCCTATTGATTTTCCCTTGAAGGAGGGAATGGTCCAGTCACTCAGTCCCTGTGTGCCCCACCCACCTGCATATCATCTCGGCAGCGTATAGAAGTTGTACGTGATAGTTGTTGAATTCTCTCTCTCTCTCTCTCTCTCTCTCTCTCTCTCTCTCTCTGTGTGTGTGTGTGTGTGTGTGTGTGTGTGTGTGTGTGTGTGTGTGTGTGTGTGTGTCAAGGGGAAACTGCATGATGCAGCTTCAGAAAGCTTCTCAGAGATGCACTTGTTTTGGAGCCGTCAATGACTCCTGCAACCCCTCCCCGTGTTCCTGTAAATAAGCCCAAGAAATGTGCTGGCTCACTAAGCTAGACTTAGAATGACTTATTTGATCTGTTGTTGGTGTCCCATCTGCGGTAGATGTTTGTCCCTACCACCCAAGGAAAAGTTACAGTACTCTTTATTATTCTTCTTCCTCCTCCTTTTTAAAAGCACCTTTTGTGGCTGCACTGGTGAACTAGTCTCAATTCGATACAAATTAGATTCACCTGGGAGAGGGAGCCTCAGGTGAAAAGCTGCCTGGATCAGACTGACCTGTGAGTGTGTCTGTGGGGTTTTCTTGGTTAATTCATGAGGAACGGGCCACCTCACTCTGGACAATGCCGCCCCTAGGCAGGTAAGCCTGGATTGTGTAAGAAAGCAAGGTGAGGGCCAGGTACAGTGGGGCACACCTTTAATCCCAGCACTTGGAGCAGAGGCAGGCTCATCTCAGCTCAAGGCCAGCCCCTGCTCTACGTGGGGAGCTGCAGGCAAGCCATGGCTACATAATAAAGCCCTGTCTCAGAAAAAAAGAAAAAAGAAAACAACAACAACAACAACAACAACAAAAAAGCCCATAGCAGCTCTATTCTTGATAGCCCAAACTGGAGAGAGTCAAGTATGTATCAGTGATGCGTATAAAGACCTTGTGGTGTGCTTACAACAGTGCCACTCGGCAAACGAAAGAACAGACCTCTGAGGCTCGTGCAGAGGACCTGGATTCAGTTCCCAGTGCCCACATGGTGGCTCTCAGTGGTTCACAGCAGTTCCAGGGAATCCAACCCCTTTCTCTGGCTTACTCTGGTACCAGGCACACACTTAGCACACATTTATACAGTCAGGCAAAACACTCATACAAAACAAAAAGAAATAAATCTGCTAGGTGGCAGTGGCGCATGCCTTTAAGCCCAGCACTTGGAGCAGAGGCAGGCAGGTCTCTGAGTTCAAGGCCAGCCTGCTCTATGCAGTGAGTTCCAGGACAACCAGGGCTACACAGAGAAACCCTGTCTCAAAAAGTAAGTAAATAAATCTTTAAAATGAAAAAACAGACTGCTGATGCATTGCGCTACACGGGCGAGTTGTAAGCACATTAGAGAAGGAAGTCCTCCGCATGAGTGTGTGTGATGACCTTACATGAGCGCTGAGGGCCAAACTAGTGGGAGAAACCAGAGCAGCTGATGCTTCCATGGATAGGGTAACCAGAATGGCACAGGTGATCCGGGCTGCTAGAATGTTCTATGCATCTGCAAAGCATCCTAGGTAATAGAGTTATGAGTATTTGCAAGAAGGCAACAGATGTGCAGTTATGATTCATGCCTGAATATCAATTTTTTATTAAAAAAAACTACAAGCAAAAATTTTTTTGGAGACAGGTTCTCCGTATGTCGCCCTGGCTGCGTTCTGATAATCTACCCTAAAGGCAGCACAGACAGCAGCTGGGGGTTCTGAGTCCTCCACAGCCTGGGTGGGCAGCAGTTGGACAGCAGCTGGGGGTTCCGAATCCTCCACAGCCTGGGTGGGCAGCAGTTGGACAGCAGCTGGGGGTTCCGAGTCCTCCACGGCCTGGGTGGGCAGCAGTTGGACAGCAGCTGGAGGTTCCGAGTCCTCCACGGCCTGGGTGGGCAGCAGTTGGACAGATGAGGGGCTCTGTCAGCCCAGCCCTTCCTCCCCTCAGTAGCGGCCTTGGTCTGCAAGTCTACAAAGATGGCCCTTCAGCTCTCCCAGCAGCACTCAGCAAAGCCTTCTGGGAGGTGCCTACCCTTTTCCCCAAGAACATCAAGTGAACACGCGTGTCCCAAGAAGCACTAGGATGTGGGCTCGATTTTCTCAACAATTATATTTATTATGAACTTCTTAACCGAGTGTACCTCCCTTACAACCCGGCTAACCCAAATGAGAGGGAAAAGAGATTAAAGAACACAAAAATGAAACCTTCCCAGGTATCAGTTCCCAGGAACAACTCTCCTGGCGCTGTCAGCAGGATTTCTTCTGCTGGAACCTGGAGCAACCGGAACCCGAACCCCAGCCGGAGCCCCGAAGCCTTCGCTGGAGCGGTTCTCTCAAGGAGCGCCTCAAAAGCCAGAGAAGAACAGCCACTCAATCCCAAGTCTCCAAAAGACCAGCTCCTGGTTTTGGCTCACATTTATATCTCCTCTCAGAAATTGTTCAAGGATGTTTTTCAGCTGGTAACAGCCAAGCTCCCCCACAAAGTGGTTCGAATTCTTTCCTCTCTCTCTCTCTCTCTCTCTCTCTCTCTCTCTCTCTCTCTCTCTCTGAGACAGGGTTTCTCAATATTATCTTGGCCATCCTGAACTGGCTTTGTAGACCAGGCTGGCCTCGAACTCACAGCAAGCCACCTGCCTCTGCCTCCCGAGTGCTGGGATTAAAGGCATGCACCACCACCGCCTGGCTGTGGTTCGGCTTCTACGGGGATAAACATCACCTGCTCTCTCACAAGTCTGTTCCTCATCCCACACTGGGCATCTAAACAAAAACATGTTTATCTCCTCTTCACTGGGAGGCCTTGAAACTTCCATCTTGTCAAAGGTTCCTGTCACATGAGGCCTGGTCAAAAGTTGTGGACGACATCGGCACCGACGGCTCCTGGTTACTGAAAGTCCTCCCGTGTTTGTGAGCCTGACACCTGCCGTGGAGGAGCCCAAGCTGCAGATGATCCCAGCTCCCGGTCACTGAAAGTTGAGCTATGTGGCCCTCGACAGCCAACTGAGGAGACCAGTCCCCCAGAGACACAGGAACGCAGCCCAGAGGCAAGCCCGGTGCACTGCAGGAACCTTTACACAGATATCAGAAGGCAGCTGAGTGTGGCCAGAAAGAACACAGCTTGCTTGGGGCGAGTTAGACCCAGCTGTTAGTGCTGTGATGCACACCTTCAAAGCATGTGTGTTTAGCGTGAGGCTCGGGGATGTGCAGCTGATCCTCCTGCTAAACTGTCTTCGTGCCTCAGAAAAAACCCTCCATAATTAGCTGTCACTCTACCCTTCCCTGGCCCTAGGAGTGGACCACGGCTCACCTGTATCACAAACGTACATACGGCGTCTCTGGAGCACAGATTCATCTGGACACTCCATGCTCCTGTTGTGAAGTCTGGACACTGTAGGTCTCCAGGGACCTCATTTGGGAAGGTGGCCTGAGTCTGGCTGATCTGCCCATGAGGTGTCCTCTCTTATAGTCTCACCTCTTGCCCCCGAATTTCTAAGGAAACAGCCTCAGAAAACCAAGCAGCACCTGAGTTCACCCTGGGCTGGCTTCTCTGAATGCCTTCGACAGTGCTAAAGGGACAGCCAGCCAATAGGCGTAATTTTAGGTCCAGTAGGGCCTAACAATTTTTCATGAATATATTGCTGCCTGAACATTTGTTTCTCTATCTCCAGTTTTCTCTATATATCTAAAAGTAAAGCTCAGTGTGACAGCCCAGGTTTGTTCTTTCTTTCTTTCTTTCTTTCTTTCTTTCTTTCTTTCTTTCTTTCTTTTATGTGCCTTGGGGTTTTGCCTGCATGTATGTCTGTGTGTGATCGTGGCGGATCCCCCCAGAACTAGAGTACACAGACAGGTGTGAGCTGCCATGTGGTCGCTGGGAATTGAATTCCAAACCTCTGGAAGAGCAACCAGTGCTCTTAACCTCTGAGCCATCTCTCCAGCCTTGGGGGACACATGTTTGAATCTCAACACTCTAGAAGCAGAGGCAAGAAGAGGCAAGAGTTGAATGTCGTCTCCACCTATTCAGAGAGCTTAAAGCCAGCCTGGGCTACGTGAGCTCCTCTCTCAGTCTCCCCTGGTCTCTGCTCCCCAATATGCACACACACACACCATGTATATATACATGCACACACGAGCACACGCACACACATGCACACACATGCACACACACCATGTATATATACATGCACACACATGTATACACGTGCACACACAACCACACGAGCACACATGCACACACACACATGTACACACATACACACAAGTTTAAAGAGCAATTCTGGTTTTATGTCCTTTTGTTGTTTGTGACGGGCACGCGCTGCAGGGGCCTGTCAGGCTTCTGGCAGCACAGCCACCTTCCTCCTTTCCTCTGCTAGGCCTACTTCAAGCAATCCCCAGATCCTGCCATATAATCTGGTTCCTGTGCACAGGACTCGGCTTCCTGTTACACCCCACCCAGTCACTCCTTGCCCCCATCCTCTGACCTTCAGGTAAGTCTTTCCTGGTGTGTTTTCATTGCTGTGGTGTTATCGTCTCAAGAGATAATACATATAAATATTGATTCTTGCTGCAACCGCTCCAGCCAGACACAGCTTAGTGGCCCTGTAGTGCCAGCACTCTGAGGCTGACGCTAGGAGAGCATGTGAGTCCGGGGGTTTTTTTGTTTGTTTGTTTGTTTTTTGTTTTTCAAGACAGGATTTCTCTGTGTAGCCTTGGCTGTCCTAGACTCACTTTGTAGACTAGGCTGGCCTCAAACTCACAGCGATCCTCCTGCCTCTGCCTCCCGAGTGCTGGGATTAGAGGTGTGTGACACCTCGCCTGGTGGGTCCGGGTTTTGAGGCTAGCCTCGGCTGCATAACCTCAAAGCACAAGATTTAGCAAACTAGAAATGACAGAAAAGAGCTTTAATGCGGGGCCGTCCTGAAACTTAAAATTCCTTTAAAAGGTTTCTGTATCGGTATTTGTTTCAGAATAGAGTTAAAACCCCCGCTTGGTCCATGTTCCCTCTGCTAGCATCCTAACCAACGTGGTACTTTTGGGGTTTGCTGTGTTTTATTCGTGCTCATTAATTATGCAAAGCAGTGGGCGCCACGATGCCGCTTCCACACAGAACATGAAAGTCATACTTCAGGAGCCGATGATGATGATGTTGCAGCCCAGTTGTAGAGCACTTTCCTAGGGTGTTCAAAACACTGCAGTCAATCCCATCCTCATATAAAACCCGGTGCGGAGTCACCCTGCAAGTCTGTCTCTTAAGAGGTGGAGGCAGGCTGGGTGCGGGGGCGCATGCCTTTAATCCCAGCACTCAAGGGGCAGAGGTAGGCGGATCACTGTGAGTTCGAGGCCAGCCTGGTCTATAAAGCAAGTTGAGGACAGCCAAGGCTACACAGAGAAACCCTGTCTCAAAAAAACCAAAACCAAAACAAAGAACAAACACACAAAAAAAGAGGTGGAAGCCAGGTGGTGGTGCACGCCTTTAATCCCAGCACTTGGGAAGCAGAGGCAGGTGGATCGCTGTGAGTTCAAGGCCAGCCTGGTCTACAAAGCAAGTCCAGGCTACACAGAGAAACCCTGTCTCAAAAAACAAAAAACAAAAAACAATAACAACAACAAAAAGAGGTGGAGGCAGGAAGATCAAAATTTTAAGGCTGTCCTTGGCTACATAGCCAAGTTGGAGGCCATCCTAGGCTACATCAGACTGTCTCTAAGTAGAGAAGTGCTACCTCAGCCCCTTCCTGTCTCCCCTCGCTCAGGGGGCCCTTCTGTTCAGGATCCACGTGTCCTTTATATTCTGTCCCCTGGGCTTCTCCTTAGGCTGGGAGTATCTCAGTTCTTTTCTCCTTTGTCTGTATACCAAACTGGCCAACAGCTCACTGTGTAGCCCAGGCTGGCCAACCTGTAGCCATCCTCCTGCCTCCACCTAGGACTCCTTTTCCCTTTGTCCCTAGGCTCTCAGGAGCATCGGGCAGGTATGACGCAGATGGCTGCTCTACCAGGATGTGTCCATTTTTTTCCTCATGATGACAGGACTGGGGCTTGGGGTTTGGGGAGACAGGGAACTCTGCCCGTTAAAGTCCCCGTGGTGGCTTAAATAAGAGCTGCCCCCGCAGTCTTTGGCATTTGGGCACATGGTCCCCGGTTGGTAGCAGTTTGAGCAGGTTAGGGCTGTGGCCCAGCTGGAGACAGAAGGGCTCTGGGGTAAAACATCCCAGTTGCCTCCCTCTGTTTCCTGCTTGTGTTTTAGGATGTGCCTGCCCGCTGCTGTGCCTCCAACCACCGTGCCTGCCCGCTGCCGAGCCTCCGACCACCATGCCTGCCCGCTGCCGTGCCTCCGACCACGGTGCTGATGGGCTCCTGTCCCCCTGGGACCATAAAACAAACCCCTCTTCTATACGTTGCTGTGGTCATGGTGTCCTGGCTATCCCTGCGGCAGGAGAGTGCCCAACACTGTCATGTCACGTCATCACGTCTCACCATCCTCTCCCCCTCTTTGCACTGTGTGCCCTGTGGGAGGAGGTCAGGACATTTTGTTGGGTGGGGGGGATGTGCCACCTCCCTTTCCACTGCTGTGACAGAACACTCTGACCAAAAGCAGTTTGGGGAGAAAAGGGCTTATTTGGCTTACGTTTCCAGCCCTTGGCTTAGGGAAGTCTGTGCGGGAGCCATAGAGGCTCGCTCACTCACAGGCTCGTTCTTAGCTGGACGTCTCCTACTACAGCCGAGGACCACCTGCCTAAGGGCGGAGCCGCCCACAGTGGACTAGGTTTTCCTGCAACAGGAATCAAGACAGTCCTCCACAGGCATGCTCACAAGCTACTGCGAGCTAGGCAATTCCTCAGCCAAAATTCTCTGCCCAGACCCCTCTAACATTCTACTGTGGGGCATTCACTTCTTTTCTCCATCTGTGTATTTACCCGTGTGTGAGCCCACGTGGACTCGTTTATATTTGGCTCATAGCCCAGCACATGGTACCTGTTTTACTGTTTAGAATCTAGATCATTCCGGCTTTAGCCATTAGCAACACCTTCCACTTGTGTGTCCAGTCTAATCCCATCATTGTGGGTTTGTTGCTTTGTTGATGTTCTCTTCATTTCCTGGGTGGTTTAATCTGCTCAAGTCGCCGTGACCAAATCCACAAAGTGGTTTAAAGAACAGCTACTCCCTTCCTCCTCTTCTGGAGCTGCACACCTGCAGTCACGGCCGCCGGGAGTGCCAGCAGGGCTGCTTTCCCCTGCGGCCTCTCTCCTCTGCAGATGTCCCCTTGCAGCCCGTGTCCTCACCCGACATGCTCCTCGAGCTCCAGCAGTCCCTTCCTCTCATACGGGGGACCGTCCACCAGACGGAAGCTCACCCTGGTGATCTCAATTAGCTGTAATTACCTCACTAAATGATTTGGCTCCAAACACAATCACATTGGGGGGGTATGTTATTTGAGGGAGCACAATTTGGTCCACAGCATTAGAAGATACCCTCGGCGCATGGGTGTTTGCCGAGGCTAGCCCAGCATCCTCCAGTTCCCCAAGTGCTGCAGGTCCTGTATTACAGAATAACTGTTAGAAGTCATGATAGGTGGTGCCTGGGTTCCCGGAAGCGCCATTGCTTCTTCCCCCACCAAAGCTAGCGACACGTGTGCTGCCCTCTGCACACACAAATGTGTAACGCATGCCTCCGTGAGCGTGAGTTAGCCCAACTAATGTCCCCAATCCTAGTTTCCCGAATCACTCAAGCCACGACTATGGTTTGACCATGACAGAATTCCCACTCCGCAGTGAGAAACCATCTAACTCATCCCTTGACTCCAGGTGCTCGGACCGAAGCTGCAGAGCCCTTCACCGACCGACGGTCTCCAACGCAGGGAAGTGCCTAAGTGCAGAATTCCACCCCGGGACGCCCCACTGGCTAAATGACTAAATTTGCAGGTGTCAGCTGACTAAAGTCTATAGAACAAAGCAGATCTTCTGTCCGGAAGGTCCCGTGCTGCTCACCCATCACCCCTTCCTCCACTAACCTCCCACCCCCACCCCGGGGAACCCCTTGATTTTCCCCAGGGTATCTGCATAGCAAGCAGCCTTTTTGACTGGCTTCTTCCTGGCCTGAGCACCGTGACTCACCCCCGTGTCCACATGCCTGGGCAACGCACCCCTTCTCCCTGTGATTAAATGTATGTAATGGTTTATTATATTGCTATCCTTTGAATATGACTTCTCTTTCTCTGCGTGTTCCGGGGCGTGTGGCTGCCAGCCAAGGACTTTGGAACCGTGACTGGTGCCTGAGAGCACTGACCTCGTGGGGAATTGATCTCTCGATGGAGTCATATGAGCGACATTATTGAAAGGTAGTAAGAAGCAGAAGATGGGGCCTAGCCGGAGGAAGCAGCTCACCCTGAAAAGCCAGCCTGTGCCCGCTCCCTCTCCTCCCCGCGTCTGCTTCAGGCCACCGTGAGGTAAGCTACGTTGTTCCATCAAGCCCTCACTCTCAGGACAGCCTGCCTTATCTCAGGCCCAAACAACAGGCTGCTAAGGGACTATGCGCTAAAACCTTTGAGACTGTGAGCCAAAATGAAACATCCCTTAGTTATTTTTCTTTGGGTTTTTTGTCACAGCAAAAATAAACAAACAAACTTAAGTATTTGCCTACTGACGAGCACCCTTCGTCTTTCAGCTGGGGATACTTTATTATGAGAGAGGCTACATACAGACCTTTCCCCTGTCCCCACCAAGGTGCACAGAGCATGTGGCACGGGAAGCGCTGCTGTTGGGGGTGTAACAGACACTTCTCCTGCTTTACAAGAGGTGCTGAAGGCTACCCTCACCCACCATGGCCTAGTCTGTGGAATCTGAGAGATTGCCAAAGCGTTAGATGGGAGCCACGCCCATCTCCGGGCACCGGCTATCCAGTTATGATGAGCCACGCCCATCTACAGGCACCGGCTATCCAGTTACGATGAGCCACGCCCATCTACGGGCACCGGCTATCCAGTTATGATGAGCCACGCCCATCTCCGGGCACCGGCTATCCAGTTATGATGAGCCACGCCCATCTCCGGGCACCGGCTATCCAGTTATGATGAGCCTCTGTACATCAAGGGGGTGGAGGCCTCTGTCAAGCCGATCATGAGGGGGAGCCATGCAAAGTGACTGAGCGACTGAGACTGGCAACCTTGTCAGGCCAAGGAGGGTGCTGGAGAGCGCTTAAAAAAAAATGCAAGAAAGAAACAAACAAAAAAATGGACTCTCTTTTTTAAGAGAGATGATACAACTATTTGTATGAACATTTTTATGGGAAACAAAAGCGAAAGCCACACCGTAATCTTAGTATTTTGGAGAACGAGGCAAGAAATTTGCACGTTCAAAGCCCGCCTGGGCTTCACATTGAGTCTGAGGCTTGGACTATACCTTGTCTTAAAACACAAAAAAAAAAAGAAAGAAGAAAATGTTTGTGTTGAGATTAGTTTTCTTTTCTTTCCTTTTTTAAAAAACAAATCGTATTTATTAGTGTCATGTGTGCACGTGCGTGCACGCCATGGCCCACGTGTAAGGTCCGAGGAGACCTCTAGGGAGCTGGCTCCCTCCAGCCACCTTCATGTGGGTTCCGGGGATTGAACTCAGGTCTCCAAGCTTGCACAGCGCATCTTCACTAGCTGAGCCGTCGGTCCAGCTGACTCACGGTTTCAGTTCAGCCGGACGTCGCTTGCCTGCTGGACAGTTTGTGTGAGGGCTGTGTGACCAAGGGCCCTCGCCGGGCCTCTGGATCTGGCTGTGTGGTCTTGGCCATTGACTTTTCCTATTACACTTCACTACAGTATGCAATAGTATTTATATTTATTATTATATTATTATATATCATGTTATTTGTATTATATGTGCATATATATTGCAGTAGACCCGGGAATGCTCTCATTTCTGTTGCGCTAAGAGCTCTTTAATCACAAACGAAAAGGAGACAAAGTCTACCCTACCACATCAAATAATTTCTCTGTCCATTGAGTTAATGACAAAACCCGCCTCTTTCATCTCCTCAAGGGTGGACCGTGTACCTTGTCTGACACCAACCCTGAGAAGCCCAGACTGTGAAGTCTAACGAACAGTTGGATCCAGTTCCTGATATTGCATTTAATTTTTATTTATTTTATTTTTATTTTATTAATTTTTTTTTGCGTTTTATTTTTAAATTTGTATTTGTTACATTGACTTACATATGTGTTTTGGGGAGTGCCTGTGCATGCCTGCAGAGGTCAGAGGACACTTCCCAGGGGTTGCTTGTCTCCTGTCACCATGTGTGTCCTAGGGACGGAACTCAGGTTGTTAGGCCTGGTTTACCCCCCTCAGCCATCTTACTCATGTGTTTTCACTTCCGCTCCTAGTGAAACAGGCTCTCATCCGGTCCTTCGTCCTTCCTGCTTTGTCTTCATACACTCCTGACCCTGTGAAATGAGCTGCGGCCTCCTCCTTTTCACCTCTGGAACATCTCATCCAAGGCAAGAATCCAGTGGTTCCAGAAGCTGGGTGGAGCTGCCCCTCCCCCTGCCCCCACCCCCCTCTCCCCCTCCGCTGAGCTGTAGGAAGGGAGGCTCACACGCTTGCTTTTTAGTCTTTTCTGGTGTTGTTTTCTTCCTTGGCTTGTTTTTGTTATTTTGTTTTTAGGGTTTTTGTTTTTGTTTTGTTTTGTTTTTTTGGGTAGGGGAGGGTGGATTGTACATGTTAACAGATCTCCAGAACTTTTTTTCCCCTTCTCTCTTTGGACTTTCATCTTTCCCCGGGGTCCCATGTTCCTAACTCTGCTAGCCCTAACTAACATGCTTGCCTGGCGTCGCTCCTGCAGGGTGGCCTGCTGCTCTCTTCCAGGGACTGGCTTTTGGTTTCATGGATCCTGGCTCCGCCTTCCTTCTGACTTTGTTTTTCTTTTCTTTTATTTTCTTTTCTTTCTTTTTTTTAAAGATTTATTTAATATTTATACAATATTCTGCCTGTGTGTGTGCCTACATGCCAGGAGAGGGCACCAGATCTCATTATAGATGGTTATAAGCCACCATGTGCTTCCTGGGAATTGAACTCAGGACCTTTAGAAGAACAGCCAGTGCTCTTAACCTCTGAGCCATCTCTCTAGCCCCCTTTCTGGCTTTCTTTTCTTTTCTTTTTTTAAAGATTTATTTATTTATTTATTATGTATACAATGTTCTATCTGCATGTAGATGGTTGTGAGCCACCATGTGGTTGCTGGGAACCGAACTCAGGACCTTTGGAAGAGCAGCCAGTGTTCCTACCCTCTGAGCCATCTCTCCAGCCCCCTTCCTGGCTTTCTTGTTCCTGGCTTCTTCAGTTTGCTCTAAGCTTAGTTGCAGAAGAGCTGATCTTGTGCCCACATTTTTGAGTATTTGCCTGCATGTGTGTGTCTAGTGCCCAAGGAAACCAGAAAAAGGTGTGAGATCCCCTGGAACAGGAGTTACAGATGGTTGTGAGCCACCATGTGGGGGCTGGGAATGGAACCTGGGTCCTTAGCAAGAGCAGCCAGCGCTCCTAACAGCCGAGCTGCTTCTCCAGCCCCGACACCTTCTTTTCTGAGAACAGGTCCCTCACTGCCCTGAGCTCACAGGCTGTGCTGACCTTGCTAAATCTCCTTTCCAGAGGGCTACATAAGCAGTGTCTACCCAGGCGTGACTCTGCCAAAGCTCACTCTGGGAAACTGATGAGTTTCTTGGACTTCTTCACAGAGCACTCGTGAGGGCTTACTTTAGGGCGTGGGTGCTTTCTCCACGACAGGCCATCCCTGGCAGAATATGAGGGCTCTCCCATGTCTCTGTAAATGGAGTCTTCTCCTCTGGTCTAAACGCCCTAGCCCAGCTGTGCTCAACCCTTTCACAAGGGTCACCAAAGACCACCAGGAAACAGAGATATTTACATTATGATTCATAGCAGTAGCAAAAATAGTTATGAAGTAGCAACAAAAATAATTTTATGAGCACACCTTTAATCCCAGCACTTGGGAGACAGAGGCAGGCAGATCTCTGTGAGTTCAAGTCCAGCCTGGTCTACAAAGCGAGTTCAGGTCAGCCAAGGCTACACAGAGAGACCCTGTCTTGAAAAACCAAAATAATAATAAAATAATAATAACAATAAAATGTAATATAATAATAATAATAATAATTTTATGGTTGAGGGTCACCACAACATGGTGACCTGTATTGAAGGGCCTCAGCATTAGGGGGTTTGAGAACCACTGCTCCGGCCCCTATTCTAGGCCACCTGCCATTAAGGCAGAGTTCTATGCCACTACTCAAGTGAGGGTCTCATGACTCTCCCTAACACTCTGACAATCTCAGATGGGACAATCGTTCTGTAAGGGGTACAGTTGAACCCAAGATGACAGCTTAATTCAGAGGACAGCCACTTACAACAGCCGACTAACCACCGAGGCCTCAGAAATCCACTGTCTGTCTTCTTAGAAGTAAGATTGCGCGCAGGCCACTATAACTGGTTGTTGCTTTGGTTATTGTTTTTGTTGTTTGCCTGGCTGGCTTGGAACTCTCTAATATACCAGGCCCACCTCTTAGTACCTACAGAGTGCTGGGATTAGAGGCCTGAGCCACTGTGCATGGTGTGGCGAGACGTGCCTTGTGTTTGTTTGGTTGGTTTGGTCTTAAACTTGGGCTCTAGGGATCAAATTCAGGTCCTCATGCTTGAAGACTAATTAACCCACCTCCCCCAGCATTGTTTGGTTTGGTTTTGTTTTCGGATGGAAGTCTGCTGTACTCTACGGGGTAGTCCAGGTGACCCTGAATGCCTCATCTTCCTGCCTCCATCTTCTGAGGGCCGGGATTACAGGTTTGCGCCACCGTGTCTAGCCCCAGCAATTAAGTCTAAGAATCATGACAGTTGTACCTTCGTCAGCCCCTGGGCATGGCCGTCTCCTCAACCCTGTATGTCCACCTTGTCCTCCCAGTCAGGCCTTGTGAGCCCCTTTGAGAGTTTACAAACCTTACCCTGGTTTTACTCAAAATGCCCTTGGCACTACGGCACCCTCTCTTCGGCCTCTAGAGAGCACGCTCAGGGTTGGCCAGAGCCAGGCTTGCTCATCTGGCCTCAAGCGCTGTGCCAGCTGAGCCAGGTGTGATGAGCCTGGAGGGGGGCACTGACGTCAGAGGCTGCAGCGCCCCTCCCTTCACGGATTGCTCCACGGGGACCCAAGCCTGTTGGGGTGGGTGGGCCTCATGCTACCCACTGAGCGCTGAGGATGTTCCCATGGCTGCCAGCTCACTGGGTGCTCACCTTGGGGAACCAAGAGAAACTGGGATGGTGACTCACTGCCCAGGCAGCGCCCCACAGTCTTGAGATGCAGATAAGCAGGGACAGTGGGCGTGTCTAGGCTCAAAAGTCAGTGTCTCTGCATCGGCTGGCTCTCATGCTGGTCTGGCTGGTGCCTAGACACAGTGGGGTACCAGACAGGCCTCTCAGCAGCCTCCCTGCCCACAAGAAAGGAGCAAGGCCTCAGGGCAGAGACAGGCATGACTCCCTAGCCTTGCAGCTTTACCTCAGTAACAGGGACTGGAGGCCTGAGCAGGGAGGGCGTGTCTGAAGGCTACCGTGATTTCCTTCACGCCAGGCAGGTGCCCTCCATTGCCTAGTGTGCCACAAGAAGTTGCAACGGTCTCAGGCACTCTGGTTGTCTGCCAGGACTATGACAGGGCTTTACTTGAGGCAGGACTTGGATCTGAACGGAAGGCCAAGGAATTTGGATGGGAAAGGATGCAGAGGAAGGGTGCTAGGCTGAGGGGAACCCAGAGCTACATAGCCAGCTCTAGAGAGGCCACTGCTGCAGTACACCCCACTGCCCACACACACCCGTAGCCGAGTGATAATCTACAGGAACTATGTCAGGTCAGGCATCAAGATTAGGAGGCCCAAACTGGGCCTGGTGGCGCACACCTTTAATCCCAGCACTTGGGAGGCAGAGGCAGGCAGATCACTGTGAGTTCAAGGCCAGCCTGGTCTATAAAGCAAGGTCAAGACAGCCAGGGATACACAGAGAAACTCTGTCTCAAAAAAAAGATTAGGAGGCCCAGCCTGAGTCCTGGCTTTATTGGAGCAGTGTCACTCAGCCCTGTGCTTCAGCTCCTGTGTGTGGAGATCAGTGGTTCTGGAGAAGTCAGTGCAGTGCCCAGGCCCAGCAGGGAGACTCAGGGTCCCCTCCTCACCAAGCTTCCCATGAACCAGGAAGCAAACAGCTGGCTCTCTACTCGCATTCGGTCTGACTTAGGCAGCCACCTGTGCTCGGTGCCTTCCACACGGCATCCCCGGGGCCAACTCTCCACAGTCCTGGCCTCATGGGGCTGAGTTAAGGGAGGTGGGGGGCACAGACTTACTTCCGTCCTCTCTGTGTGGGTCAGGGGTCCCCACCTCTGCCTGATTCTAAGACTAGCACAGAACTTCTCAGAACCCGAAGTGCCGCTTCCCTCAGCTCTTACAGGAGCCTGTGTCTCTCTCACCTGAGTTCAACAAGCCCAGAACTTCCTGCAGTTCCCTTCAGCATCTGGCTGGGTGCTGCCATGGCCACACACACACACACACACACACACACACACACACACACACCACGCACACGCACACGCACACCACACACACAGACACACACACCACACACACACACACACACACACACACACACACCACACACACACACACCACACACACACACACACACACACCACACACACGAACACACGCACGCGCACACACACACGCGCGCACACACGCACACACGCCTTTGTGAGCCTGCACCCTGCTGGCCACCTGCACAGTAACTCCCATGCTCCACGGCGGGTCCCGCCCAGGAGCTGATCTCCTTCAGGCCAGCGCGACCCCTCACCCTTCAGCTAAGGACTCAGCAAAGACACCCTGGTGGCCGATCAGGGCTGTCAGCTCGATTGTACCTGGAGCTAATTAAAACCCAAGTGGATGGGCACACCTGTGAGGGAGTTTTTTCATCCAGATCTTTCACCTTTGGTCTGGCCACACTTTCTGCTGGCAGCCTATGTAAAGGGCAGGGAGGAAGGAAGCCCTTGCTCCTTTCTGCTCGCCCTCGTTCTGGCTGGCAAAGTCCACTCCTTCACTGGCGTCGGGGCCTACTCTCGGGATCCCAGCGTGCACTGAAGAGCAGCTGAGACATCCAGCCTCGTGGACTGGACGACTGGACCTTCCCTTGGTGGACGGCCACCGCTGGACCCGCTGAGCAACGAGAGCCATTTTAATACCTCCATACACGTGTATTGCCATATGTAATACATATATTAAACCCCACCTTACTAATTATTCTATCAGCTCTGTTCCTCTAAGAACTCTAATACCATCAGCTGTCTTAGACACTGCCAGAAGCTGCAAAGTGCAGCCAGGGCAAGCCCTGTGTCGCAGGCTGCTGCCGTGAGAGCCTACAGCTTTTGTTAAGTTGGCAATTTCTGCTCATCTGTGAGCTGGTTTATCCATCTCCCCCGACCCCGAACCCCACCAGCAATGGCCAGCTTGTGCCACCTTGGGCAGGGTGCACCGGCATTCCTGTGGTGCCGTCAGAGGGGAGCCTTGATCTTTGACCTTTGGTGCCCATCAGGGAGCCGGCTGTAGTGAGCTGAAACGATGGCCTTCTCCCCAAGTGCAAAGCTCTGCCAGTGACCCCAAGAGCCCCAGGGCTAGCACACGGGAAGCCAGAAGTAGCCACAACGTCTGGGAATGGCCCGGTTCCCTCCTAACTGCCTTGAAGTGACAATTTGGGGTTAGCTAGCGACCTATGACCTATGATCTGATGAGGAAAAATAAAACTGGCTAACTGCCAGGTGTCATTGCTCGGCAAACTGAATGGATTGACTATTTGGGAGGGCAGGAAAGCTGTTATGAGCAGAAACTTCTAGAAGCTAGAGCAGTCCATTGGTAAGAACAGAGTCAAATGGCCAGTAAGAGTGGGGCCACAAGAGAAATAGCTGTGAGGGAACCCCCAGAGTACCTCTCATTCTGTGTCTAACCCAAGTCAGGCCTTCAAGTGTCTATCTTGGGACACACACACACACACACACACACACACACACACACACACACACACCAGCCTCCTGGATTCTGGAGATGGGGTGTGGCTACTATTTGCCTGACAAGGTGGAGATTGAGTGGAGAAGTGAGCACTCTCTGGGTCATCACTTTGAGTGTTGATGGCCACACAGGAAACATAAATTCTGAGCCCTCAGAGCCCAAGCCTTGCCTCTCTGTTCACTCCTGAGGTGCGAGTGGTATTTTGAACTTCTTTGTGGGGACTATAAGAGGGTGAAGTCTGGGGGTCAGAGACATGTTGGCTAAGAGGTCGTGTTGCTCCTGCAGAGGAGATGGGCTTTATTTCCACCACACACGTGGCGTACAGACATACATGCAGTCAAAACGCTTTCACATAGTAAATCTAAAGGAAATTTAGATGACAAGTGGCTAAATCTGTGGAGGCCTGGCGGTGCACCTCTGAGGATGACTTGCAAAACTTAAATGGAAGGGAAACTCTAGTTAAACAAGGGTACGTCCACTCAGAAAGGCCGCTCAGCAGGAGATGCCCTCCCTCCCTCCAGGAGGAAGATGTGTTCCTTCTGTTTTTCCCAGTACAGGATGAAGGACAAATCAGGCTTCCGCCCACCTCACGAGGCTCCCGATTTGGGACTGTGGAAGGGAGCCTCACCCTGTGCCTGGGAGGCTGGGGATTTGGGCTGAGGCCAAGCGGTCTTGTATGTATCTGGAAACTCACAACTACTATAAGCGTTGCGGGTGGGATACCGCAGACACACGCGCCCCTCCCTCACAGCGAAGGACAGGGGGCTGCGCTCAGCAAGGCCACGATGGCATCTATGCTCCAGGTTCTGTCAGGGCAGCTGGGAAGTTGTTTAGCACCTCGGCCCCAACTAGAGCCACTCAAACCTTCCTGAGGAGACTAGGCTTCCACTGTGGTTTGTGGCTAAAGCAGACTTTGGTTGGGCAGGGGTGCCCAGTCTACAACATACTTACAGTATCCAGGTACGAGTTTTGAGGAGGGGAGAGCCTGCACCCTTGTCGGGAAGTGAGGCGAAGAAAGGGGCAGCCAGGACCCCACAGAGCCTACCCTAGGCCCTCAAGGCAGCGTCTGTACCTTGCTGTCTTGCTTTGGGCTGGCCTGACCTTGTGCCCCACACTGGGCATCTGATCCAAGGACTCATTCTTTTTTTTTTTCCGAGACAGGGTTTCTCTGTGTAGCCTTGACTGTCCTGGACTCACTTTGTAGTCCAGGCTGGCCTTGAACTCACATCGATCCGCCTGCCTCTGCCTCCCGAGTGCTAGGATTAAAGGAGTGCGCCACCACGCCCGGCTCAAGGACTCATTCCTGAAGCTGATGGTTTACTGAACACTTAGGGTGGGCATCACTTAGGGTCACCAAGAGCTGGGAGGCTAACAAAGCCATTCTCAAGAGAACACAGCATGTCTGCCAGGCACCTGTGCTGGCCTCTGCACGGGCACTGTGGCTATAGAAGGCCTGGTACTTGGCCCCCCTCAAATGAATGTTCAAGCCAGCAGCAGAGCAGAGAGGGTGGAGCGTGGGTGCAGGAGGGACCTGAGGTGCTTCCGAAGTGCAGGTGGTGAGCAGCAGTCATGAGCTCAGCCACTGCAGTCCCTGGCATGCCCGGGGGATGGCTCTGGCACACATTTCCTGCCGGTGGCATGTGATGAGAAGCCAGGAGCCCCGGCACAGGCCGCTTGTGAGCGACCTTCAAAAGCAAGAGCATGGACCCTGCCTGGGGCCTCTTCCACGCTTTGCCTCCCCTTCACCACCAGGTGCTTTATCAGCCGACTGGATGTCAGACAGGAGCCAGGCCTTTAATCCCAGCACTCCGGAGGCAGAGGCAGGTGGATTGCTGTGAGTTCAAGGCCAGCCTGGTCTACAGAGTGAGTTCAGGACAGCAAAGACTACACAGAGAGACCCTATGGGGGGGGGGGGAGAAGATGACAGATAGGAAAGGCACGCAGGACCCTAGGCACACAGCAGCTCACACCCTCAGATCCTATTCCAGACAGAGCAGGTGCCTCCTGAGGGACCACCACTGGATCAGGCCCAAGGCTGTCGAGAGAGGTCGAGCCCACTGCCAGGTGTGTGGTGTTTCCAGTTCAGCATCTGGGCTTCTCTGATGGGGAAGCTGGGTGCTGTTCACTGTAAGCAGATTCTGTCAGGGGGATGATTGTTACTAGTCAAGGCTGGCTCTGACCCTGGACTGAGATGCTGGGCAGTGGCCTCTGGGTTCAGTTTGCCTTCTGGTGTCCTCTGTCTCCAGCCACATGTGCAGTGCTCCCCAACATGACTGCCAGCAGGCACTGCAGTGCACCCAAAGGTGGTGGAGCCAGGGGAGACTAGGACAGATGGGAGCTCCATGTTCCCCTTGGGGCAGTTGTTGCACCGCGCTTCCTGCTCACCAGCCAGGACCCTATCTGAGGTGTCATGGAGCTCCCTACCCTGTGCACAGTGTCCAGGGTCCGCCAAAGGCCCGCCCCAGTGCTCAGAACGGACAGCCAACTCTTGGAAACTGGCCACCAGCCCGAACTTCAGAATTCATGTTTGCATTTGCCAGAAGAACATTCAGATCCAATACAGCTAGAAATGCTGACTTGGTGTCCAGGCGGATGGCCCCGGGGAGCCCAGGGTCTGGGACACGCCTTCTACACAACAACAACATTTAGCCTCCTTCCCCCACTCCTCATGTGCAAGAAGCTGCCAGGCAGCAGCAGGCCACAACTGCATGCTTTGCAGCATTCAAAGCCCAGGACTGGCGATTCCTACAACGCACACTGTCTACCTGTGGCCCCAGAGCCAGGCCTGGAGCTCCCTCGGTGCCCTGTTTCCCTATCTGCAAAGGGCAGCATTCGGGGCATTTTCCCGGGGCTTCTTTTGGTGTGTGTGGTGTGTTTAGAGGCAGGGTCTCTGTGGCTCAGGCTGGTCTTGAGCTCACGATCCTCTTGACTCGTCCTCCCAAGGGCTGGGATTGCAGGCGTTCCCTACCACGTGTGCATTTTTAGCTTCCTCGGATTCCTGCGAGAGACAGATGGAAAGGCCAGAGAGACCAGACGTGGTGGTGGTCCAGCGGGAGCCACGGCTAGCGGGACAGGGGTGAAAACAGGCCAGGTTGCGACTGCGCAATCCTCCCAGCAGGCAGGCAGGCCCCGCCCCCGAGCGCCGTGGCCCCGCCCCTGTGGGTTGCTAGGGGAAGTGACGTCACAGCGCGATGGCGGCGGCTCCTTTAGGCAGCTGAAGGGGGATTTAGGCCCGGAAGATCCGAGTCCATCCGCGGCGGGGAGAGGGCGAGCGGGGCCGGCGGGGGCCGGAGCAGCGGCGGCGGCGCTCGGACTGTCCCATCCGCCCCGTATTGAGGCGCTGAGAGCGACGGGGCGACCGGAAAGCGATGGTGAAAGCGGGGCCGTGAGGGGGGCGGAGTCGGACCGGACCCGCAGTAGCGGCAGCAGCGGCGCCGCCTCCCGGAGCGCAGACCCAGGAAGCGGCCGGGCGGGCGGGCAGCAGCAGCGAGCCGCACCGCTGCCATGGAGCTGAGGGTCGGGAACAGGTACCGACTGGGCCGCAAGATCGGCAGCGGCTCCTTCGGGGACATCTATCTCGGTGAGGCCCGGCGCCCCCGGGGCCTTGCGGGGCGGCGGGCGGGCGGGGTCGCCGGCGGGCCGGGGCCTGCGCGGGGCTGGGGTGGACGCTCGGCGGCCTCGCCGTCCGGGGTGGGGCGGGGGAGCCCGGGCCACCGGCACCAACGGCCGCGGTGGGTGGTGGGGGCCGCGCTGGGCGCGGGGAGCGGCCGGGGAGGAGGGGGGGTCCCCGGGAGGAGGCGCGGTGTCAGAGGGCGTGGGAACCGGGCAGCGGCCCGGGCGGGGGGCGGCGGGGCGGGGGAGGGGCGGGCGGGGGAGGGCAGCGGGCTGGGGGGCAGGGCCTGGGCGGCGGGGCTCCCCCCCTCCCGCATCGCCCCCACCCGCACCCCACCCCACCCCACCCGGCGCGCCTAAGGTCACCGCGGTAAACAAAGGCCACGCTCCGCTCCGCCGAGGGTCCGGCGCGGCCCCCGGTGTTCCCGTGCGTGCGTGGTGGTGGTGGTGGGGGGGACAGAACTGTCAAAACAATCGGAACGCGGCGTGGAGGTGGGGAGCCGGCGTCCGGGCCTGCCCGCTCCCCGCGGCGGCTTCTCCTGCCCGCTGACTCGGCGCGGACCCTCCCGGCCCCTCGGCCGTGGGTCGCCCTGCGCGTTGACTCGCTGGACAATGACATTCTCTGGCTAGGGCGGGCACGGCGGTCGGTGGGGAGGTGTTGGCAGCGGGGAGAAGTGGCGTGAAAGTTGTCGTGGCCCGGGGGCTCTGTCAGGTAGGCTGCCCTGGCCCCGCCGGGTGGCTGGCCAAAGCTTTGCTCACACCCGCCAGTTAGGGATTTTAAAATAAAAACCACCCCTCCCCCCCTTTGCATTTCTTAGTGTAATTATAAGTTTTTCCAAAGCCGACCCCGGACCTGAGCGCTAAGAGCCCTTTCTGGTGGTGGTGGTGGTGGTTAGAGGCTAGCGCTTGCCGCCTTGGCCCCTGTCAGGAAGAAGCAGTGCTTTGGGCCTTGCCTTTCGGGCTTCCCGGGTCCAGGACCTCAGCAGCTGGCCTGTTTGGGTAGTTCCTAAGTGTTTGTGGTGCCTGCTTAACACACCGGGTGACCCTGCTATGTATGTGCCACATCAGTGCCTTTGACCTGTACTACTTGCCAGAGTGGTCGGAGGAGTAAAATATACTTAAGGTTTGCTTATTTAAATATTTATAACCAAGTAGTCAGCCAGATGCCTTCTCGGCAGAGTTTGGGAGTCAAAGTGCTGGATAAATTGGAGCTGTTTGGCTTATTTATAGAACAATAGATTTTGGCAGAAGTTTAACCTCAGGATATAGGAGCTATACTGAAAACCAGTCCATTAGCCACCCTTTCGTGGGCATCAGAAAATAGTCATTTTGAAACGTTTTGTTCCCTGAGATCTTGCCAAAAGGTTTTGTACTTTCTGAAGATTGATTGTAACAACCAAATTGTGATACGGTGGTCACATGTCATTCAGAGATGTAAACCTTTCTCTAGGACAGTGCAAGCGCTGTCTGGGCATGCCGCTCACTCAGTCACATCCCTTCTGCCCTGCCTGGTTCCTGCAGCCTTCAAAAAAAAAGAAAGAAAGAAAGAAAGGAGAAAAAAAAAGAAAAAAGAAATCACCTCCAGCAGAGCAGTGGGACAGGGAAAGGACTGAGGGCTTGAGAGACTGTCCTGACCCAGCACAGACGTATCCTGCTCAGGGTCTTCTACAGGGATGTGGGTGTCTGGCTGGCCTGGGGCAGAGGACGGTCACAGCATTTGATCACATGAGCTAACCTTTCCAGAAAGTTCTATTTTGATGAGTCCTCTGTTGTGTTCCAAGTGGACACTGGGATTCTAGGGTTAGAGCCCCTAGCTTACCTGCCTGCCGTGGTGTGTGGGGTTTTGGGTGGTTTTGTTTAAGATAGGCTCTCACTGTGTAGCCCTGGCTGGTGCCCTTCTGTCCACCTTGGGGAACTGAAACATGAAGTGAGCGACTTACAGTAAGATAGGCTAGAAAGGCAGGTCTAAGGAAGGTTTGGAGAAGACGACCTGAAGACAATGGGATGGGTTGGCTTATCCATCCCAGCAAGGAGCATGAGTAGCGTTGGGTCCTCATCTTGAAGCCAGTGTGCAAATGTCACTGAAAACATTTCCTGACCGTCCTGCTTTGGTATTCTTCACAAAGCACTCTATTCTTCCAGTGACATTCTCCTGGTTTTAGGTTTCTTTCAGAGATGTTTTTTGCATAGAAACATACAGAACTGTTTGTGGTTGTAAGTCGTGAAGCCTGTGCTTGTGGCTTCCCTGTGGGCTGCTGTGCAGGACTTGAGTGCTCCGCCAGGTCATCACTCATGTCTTCTCCAGAATTGCCTCTTGAGAGGGCAGCAGCAGCATGAGTCTCATTTCTGGGTTGCCCACTTTCAGTCTAAGGCTGTCTAAGCTATCAGGTGTCAAGTGTGCTGCTGCCCACACACCTGTAGATGACCCCTGGACAGGATGAGGATTTGCTGATTTAGGTAGCCTCTCCACACTGGCCCTTCCCCTGCATTTGTTGCTCTGGAACTGATGTTTTTGAGGCGTTGGAGACCAGTAAAAAACCCTTTTGCTTTTGCTGGTACTGTGCCACTTGATAACTTTCCTTTTTCTTTTGAAATTTTATGTGAATGGGCATTTTATCTGCATGCTGTGTGTATGCAGTACCCTTTGGGGCCAAAAGAGGGCGGGATCCTCTGGAACTGGAGTTAGAGACTGTTACTATGTGTCCAGTGCTCTTAACTGCTGCTACATCTCTCTGTTTCCTACTAGATAGCACTTCACACAGAGCTTATACTGTGATGTGACTTTGTTGCCAGCCCAGAACAGGGAAGGGCCTGTTGGGTGGCCTAGGCTGGCGTCCAGGTTGTCCGGGTTGACATAGTAGGCTAAGGTCTGTTCAGCTCCACACTGTAGGCCCAGCCTACAAAGTACTAGGTGCACAAGAGGCAGGACAAGCATTACCTACTGTTTTGGCAGCTGCTTTCATCCTCTGGAAGCAAGTGGTTCAGCCTGAGGTTGTGACTGGTGAACTGTAGGTTTCGTGCCCACTGTTTTATGCTTGTGCCCTGCCCATTCCATCCAGTTTCTCTGCACCATAGCTGCCCACCTCTTGATGGGCAGTGCAGTCAGATTTTATGATGTGCTTAAAAATCCCCTGGGATCTAAAACCTTATCCTCACAGCCTTGAAGGGCTTCTGAACACTGGTGGGCCACAAGAGTGGGTGCTTCCAATGTCACTGTGACCTTCCACAGGAAGGTCTTTTTAAAAAATTGCGCATGTATGTGTGTTTACATATGAATGCATGTATACACAGGAGCATGCGTACATGTGGAGGCCAGAAACTGACCCTCTCTCTCTCTCTCTCTCTCTCTCTCTCTCTCTGTCTTTCTCTCTCTCTGCTTTTATATATATATATATATATATATATATATATATATATATATATATACACTTTGTTTGTTTTTGATTGGTTGGTTGGTTGGTTTTTTGAGACAGGGTCTCTGTGTTATCTTGGCTGTCCTGGACTCACTTTGTAGACCAGGCTGGCCTTGAACTCACAGAGATCCACCTGCCTCTGCCTCCCAAATGCTGGGATTAAAGGCGTGCGCCACCACACCCAGCTTCCACTTTATATATTGAGGCAAGGTCTCTTATTTGAAACCAGAACTCCACAGTTTGGCTAGTCTAGTTAACAGCTTACTCCAGAGATCCAGCCTGTGCTTTCTGAGTGTGGGGTACAAGTAGGATGGCACAGCTGCCTGGCATTTACATGGGTGCTGGGAATCCAAACTCTGGTACTCCTGCTTGGGGAGTTAGTGTTTTATCTACTGAGCTAGACACCAAAGAATTAAATTTACCTGTGTTGGAGGAAAGTCAAGGCTGAAGTCAAATAGGAACTTGATGTCCAGAAAGATTTCATACAGTTCCGCCGGCTTAGATGACTACCCTTCTGGACAGAGCTGAAAGAGACCGCAGGGTGGGACCACATTTGACAGCTCTGCTTAGTTATGCTACTTTTCGCCCTGTGTTTGAAGTTCCAGGAGGGTCCAGCCTGAGCCTAGCATGCTCAGCATGTTTGAGCCTCAAGTCAGTGCCCGGGTGGTTGGGGGGCTCAGGGGGTCACTGGATTTCTCTTTGTTGTTCTGCCCAATATGACTACATTGAGTAAATCTCCCTTTCCCCTTTTTTGTTTTGTTTTTTATTTATGAGTACTCTTTCTCTGCATGTGCACCTGTAAGCCAGAAGAGGGCATCAGATCACATTACAGATGGTTGTGAGCCACCATGTCGTTGCTGGGAATTAAAGTCAGGACCCCTGGGGGAGCAGCGGTGCTATTAACCGCTGGGCCATCTCTCCAGCCCCCGATAATGTCAGCCTTTGTAGTAGTGCTAAGTTGCTACCAGATTCCTAGTCGTCTTGTGTCTGGACCTTCAGCATGCTAGTGGGGCTCAGCCCGTGCAGCCTGCTGGGCGAGGGGACAGAACTACACGGCTACGTATCAGTGAATCTGTCTCGGCGCCTGTAACTTGGAGCTGCTTAGTCTTTTACACAAATGAGGTCTCCGGAGTAGGCCTTGTCCTCTTGTTTGCATGTCCTGTGTCCAGCTGGCTCTCCTGCTGGACTCACTGCAGCCCTCTTAATAGGTCCTACAGGCTTCTCCCTCTCCCTCTCCCCTCCCCCCCTTCTCTTTTCTTTCTTTTTCCAAGACAGGGTTTCTCTGTGTAGCCTTGGCTGTCCTGGACTCTTTGTAGAGCAGGCTGGCTTTGAACTCACAGAGATCTATCTGCCTCTGCCTTCCGAATGCTGGGATTAAAGGCGTGCACCACCACGCCCAGCAGCTCTTTTCTTGATACAGTACTTGGCACTGGCTCCATGAAAAGATGTAATTCAGCAGGGCAGCGGTGGCACACGCCTTTAATCCCAGCACTCAGGAGGCAGAGGCAGGCGGATCTCTGAGTTCAAGGACAGTGTGGTCTACACAGCAAGTTCCAAGGACAGCCAGGGCTACACAGAGAAACCCTGTCTTGAAAAAAAGAAAAGAAAAGAAAGAAGCAGTGTAATTTACATCATATTCTAGCGTTGTGCTAGTGGTCATTTGTTCCCAAGGCTGAGAGTGCTACAGTGTTGCAGGGTGGTGGAGAAGGTGTGAGCTACATACAGGAGGCACAGAAGAGTGACGCTAGCGGGCGTGGAGAGCACCTCCCTGAAGGCCCTGGGCTGCAGGCTGCCCGGCCCCGGCTGTCTTGTCCCCGTGGACCTGCCAACTGGCAGTGGTGGTATGCTGTCCCTGGGACTACTGCTTTCGGGTGCTGGGAGTCTCTGACGTAACTGGTGAAGTGAGTCACCGTTAATCCTGGCCAGCAAGTTCAGCTCAGAGTCCAGGTCCTTAAAGGAACTAGGGTCATTTTTCATCTGTAAGTACATTCTAGATGAAGTCACTTCTTGTGTAAATGGATAGCTTTCGCACCCTGTAGGCAACAAAATAGGATATATTGCCTCTTATTGCCAGTGTCCCAAAGAGTTTTTGTGGAATAGTAAGTAAAGTTCTTAACCCTGGGCTGTTCAATGGCGACTACTGGGTCTGATTGTTCTTGGGGATTTGCGGCATTGGAGGTTGGCTTTGGGCCACATGTTCTGGGAGCAGCGGGTCTGCATGGTTCTGGTTAGGCCATCTGTACGCTTTCCACCTGAACGACTCATTAACCACTTGTTTCCTCAGCTCCCTAGTCCCTCTTAGTTGACAAGAGAAACTGAGTCACTAAGAGCTGGCCAGGCTGTGCAGTCCACAGCTCGTCTGCCCAGCGCAGACCATGCTCCTGTGTGGCTGTGTCAGGCTCTGTAGAAAGCCAGGCTGATTTGTTCAAATAACCACAGTCCTGGAAGTATGGCACTGCTTTCTGCTTAAAAGCAGCCTGTCAGGGCGGAGGGCCTTGTGCAGCAGGCTGTCGTCATTAGGTCCCAAGCAGCTTGGAGTAAAGTATGAACAGGACGTTTATACATGGGACTGTCTTTCTGCCTCCAAACTCCTAGGCTCTGGCCATCATAGCGTTTGTCACAAACTAACAAAAACCGTGCCCCCTGTTTGTGCTGCAGAGCTGGCCAGGCTTAGGAGGAGAGTCCATTCTGGTCTTTGTCCCCAGTGGGGTGAGGGTGGCTCCTGGCTTTAGTCCTAGCATTTGAGAGACAGAGGTAGGCAGGTCTCTGAGTTCAAGGCCAGCCTGACCTATAAAGGGGTAAGGGTCTCTGCTAGGCCTGTGGTAGGCTGGTTGGGGATGGCTCCTGCAGCCGTGAGGGGATTGCGTCCATTTGAGAGCTGCTCCTGAGAGAGGAGATGTGTGGGTCGATGTCAAGCCTGTCTGCGCTGAGATGTTGAGGAGGGAGAGTGGGGGAGACTTGAGCATACTCCCCACAGCTTGTCCATCCGTCACAGGGAAACACCCCGTTACTCTCCCGTGCTGTGCTCTGAGTGTGTAGACAGAGCAGAACCTACAACTCCGCTGACTGACTTGTGAGTGCAGTGGGTTCAGGTGAAAGTGGAAGGTGGAATGCCAAATAGATTTTCCTATATATTTTTGGACTAAGGATAGCTTTCTGTGTTGGTCAGCTAGACACAACAAAATACATGTAATTTTCTTTATTTGCCAAGGTACGGACATTGCTGCAGGAGAAGAAGTTGCCATCAAGCTTGAATGTGTCAAAACCAAACATCCTCAGCTCCACATTGAGAGCAAGATCTACAAAATGATGCAGGGAGGAGGTAAGGTCCATTGGGTTAAACATCTACCATCGCGTGGCTTTCCGATACAGAAGACCTCGCCCAAGAGAAGGCAGCATAATCTTAACAGGTCCTGTTCAGAACTACCGTTCTTAGCTTCCCATTAGATGACAATGTCGTTGAAATCCGGGTTTTGTGTAAGTCTGAAAATGAACATGTCTACTGTGGTGGGAAGTGCCCCTGGCGGCGCTGCATGTCACACCACGGTGCTTCCTGCCGCTGTCTTCTTCCGGGTCACATGCAAATCCTCTGACTCTCCAGTTGCTCTTGGGTGGGAGTTTGAGCGTGACTTCTCTGACCTCCCAACTAAGTCACTGTTCTCGCTTCTGTAAACCGTCACTGCAGGGCCTTGGGAGCTGAAGCTAGTGGTGAATCAGTGTCACTTCTAGGGTTCTGGGGCCTTCTAAAAGAGTTTGCAGGGGCTCTTACTTGAGGCTTTCAAGACCGTGAAGCCGCAGCCCCATCTCCTAGGATAGGGGCCTGCTTGTGTCACGCTTTGTATCTGAAAAATGGCTATACCTAATGCTCTGAGAATCTTGTTTTAGCAGAAGCCTCCATGGTGCCATGGTAGTTGGAGTAGGGAGGAGAGCCGTCCCCCCCCCCCCCCACTGCAGAGCTTTATTGTCATCCAGCAGGAGAGGGAACCTTTGGTTGGTTGTTTTGTTGCCCTCCCTCGGCAGCAGCAGGTGATTGTGCCTCTACTAGAAGCCAGTGTTTCTATAACAGCGTCTAAGGCAGGAGCTGTGTGTCCATTGTGTCCCATCCTGGGGTTTAGAACCAAAGCAGGTGTGAGCAGACGAAAACTTCCTGGAGACCTACGCACATGCCTTCCAAACACAACAGGCCTGCTGCCCATGTGAAGTCACAGAGACTGTACTTGGGCCCAAGTAAACCAGGTGGCATCTCAGCCCTGAGAGGGCAGAGGTCCAGTGACCATCCCTAAGCCAGGAGCTGTCACCAGCTGATGGCCACTCAGAAAGGAAAGCTTAGCTTTCTCCAACAGAGCATCTGTGGTATACAAAACAAATCACTCCCGCCCATCCCACTTCCCAGACGAGGTTTCTTTGTGTGGCCCAGGCTGTCCTGGAACTCACTGGGTAGACCAGGCTGGCCCAGCACAGAGTGACTCTGTCAGTTTAGAGGTTTCCTGTATTTATTTTCCTTTTCTTCTTTTTCTTTTCCTTTCAGATCTTTTGCATATGTTTTGTGGCCTCTAGTGTTGTGTTCTTATGGACTTCTGTATGTTTCTCCGTCCCTGTATGTTTCGTGTACTCTTTCTTTGGCTCTTTTTCTTCTGTTAGTTTGATCCTATTCAATTCTGTTCAGTTTATTTCTTATCGTGCTTTATTGTCCCAAAGAGAGAATTTGAACTGAGATCTAATCTTGCACTCCTGCCCTTTTGCACCGTCTTCAGTAGGACAGCCGTCTTGGTGGGGGGCATTAGGGACTGGGTGCATAGCTTTTGTAACAAGCAGAGTAGAACAAAACGGTGGGAGGCTTGGCCCTCTTAGAGTGTCACCGTTCAAGCTTAGTGCGTTAAGGGCTGTAGTTCTGGGAATGTGCTACCTTAGAGCCTAAAAGGAGAGGCAGCCTGACAGATCAGGGAGGAGTGTAGTGGTTCCACACAGGCTCCAGCACCACCGCCGCCTGCTGTGGTTACTGTTCTTTGTGCTGTGGAGGATCCTATATATCACTTGCCCTCCCTGGCTGTCATGATGAACGATGCTCCGCGTGGTGCCAGGTGCCTGCTAGTGGATAGCACTACTCCCTGTGTGGGGCGCCTAATTTTGCCCACATTATTTCTCCACATTCAGACTCCAGACAAGATTCAGAAATGGGGGTTCCCCTTTCTTGGCTTTTACATGTTGTTCCTCGGGCTTCGGTTAGGTTTTACCCCTCATGCCCTACGGGTCTCTGTTTTAGGAAGCATTCTGTATCCAGGGAAAGAATACACAGTTTTGACTTTTTTTTTTTTTTTTTTTTTTAATCTGAGATTAAGTGGAGGTTGGCAGATGCAGGATAGGGGGTGGGGAGGATACACTTTGCCCAGAAACCACAAGGTTTCACTCCCTGGCATATGACATGTTGCTATATGTTGGGTGAGTGTGGATTGCTTTGCTGCCTTCTGAAAGGAGTAAGCAGCTCTCCAGTTGTCCTGAGCTGAGTGGCTGGCTGCAGCACGAGGCTTACCTGGGAGACTTGTCGGTGCTGGTGGTGTAAGAGGGCCAACTACTGAGAGCTTCTGCCAGCTTGGGGTTCTGTGCCGTCCCCGTGGACTGAGTGCTGTGAGTGGCAGCGCAGGAAGCTTTCCATAGGACAGCCTCAGGATGTGCCCCAGGCACTTCCACCAGGACAGCAGGGGAAAGGTGAGATACTAGAAATAAACTAGAGTTCAGCATTAGTAAAAGTATTGAGTAGCCGGTTTTTATCAACGCCTGGTGCTGTCAGATAAAACCTGGTAGCTTTCTTAACTGCTTGTTCCAGTCCTAAAACGTCCCAAAGTAGATTTAGACCACACCCTCCTTCTGTAATTCCTCAGCAGAAAACTTCACTGAGCTCACAGGTGGTGCTTCTGGCAAAGTTAGCTTTGTGGGAGGGAGAATGGGTTTTTGTGATGGAATTTGGGTAGGGAAATAGGCACCGTCATTTTTCTTTCTCTTCTGTTTTCTCTCTTCTATCTCTCTTTTTCTTTCTTTCTGCCAGTGTCTATGTTCCCCTGGCTGGACCAGAACTCACTTTGCAGGCCAGGCTGGTGATCTTTCTTCCTCTGCCTCCCAAGTGCTCTGATAACCCACTGTGCTTGGCAGTGCTTATCTTCTGTCTTTTGCTTTTTATCAAGATTTCAAAGTCACAGTTTTTCTGCTCTGCCTCTTGAGTGTTAGGGTTAGTGTGGGACACTGTCCCCATTGGGCACATAGTTGGTCATGGGCTGTGGGCACACAGGCAGGTGAGGAAGTCCCCAGTGCTCCAGGAAAGACAGCGCCTGCCTAGTCTCCTTGCTACATCTCCACTGGCCTGTTAGCACCTTCTGTTGACCATGATTTAGGGGTGTGGGGTGGTTTTGGAGCTAGGATGAAGCTAGGGCGCTGCCTGTGCTGGATAAGCGCTGCACCATAGCACCGCAGTGCCACTGCGCCACAGCACTGCTGCACCACTGCCCTGCTGCGCCACAGCACCGCTGCCCCACTGCGCCACAGCGCCGCTGCCCCGCTAGTAGGAGATGCGCTGGAAGGCTCCCGTCCTGCACCAGCAGGATCCATCTCCTAATTGGCTTTATAGTCACTTTCTTCTTGGTTCACCACTAGTTACTTTCTGGCCGTTTGCTGAGAGTAAAGTGCACCACAGCGGCACTCTGTGTCTTTTCCAGCTATGAGTTCTTCCCAGAGGTCCTGAGTTCAATTCCCGGTAACCACGCCATACCCCACAGCCACCTACACTGGGATCTAATGCCCTCTTCTGGTGTGCAGGTGTACATGCAGGCAGCGCGTTCAGAAGCCATGACACACATTCCTCCTAAATAGCAGTCTGCTGTTACGTAGTGTAGCCATCCTATATGCATTTTGGAACCTTTTGACAATATATCTCTGGAACTTACTTGCATATGATAGAATGTCCTAGAATACACATAGAAGAAATTACGAGCTTAGTTATCTTAAAATCAAAACACAATTGTCAGTTGAGTTGGAAGATGGCTCTGGGTTAAAGTGCAAGCAGGAAGTAGTCTGCATTCTCAGCACTCCTATAAATATGAAGGTGAGCTGGGCGTGGTGGCGCACGCCTTCAATCCCAGCACTAAGGAGGCACAGGCAGGCAGATCTCTGTGAGTTCAAGGCTAGCCTGGTCTACAAAGTGAGTCTAGGACAGCCAAGTCTACACAGAGAGACCCTGTCTCGGAAAACCCCCCAAAATTAAATTAAATTAAATAAATATGGAAGATGGAGACAGGAGAATCAAATGACCCAGACGCTCACAGGCCAGCAGTAGAAACAGACTCTACCCCAAACAAATTCCTGAAATGATGTCTTCTGACACAAACATGTACACACATAAACATACAGATTAAATAAACATTTAAAATATGGCCAGTTTTGACTCACCAACAAAACTAGTTGCAAAATGTAGTTTTAAAATACCATTTAATGGTAGCAAACACCTTAAATATTATTACAAAATGTAATTTTAAAAATATTTGTAGCCAGCCTCTGTGAGCTTGATGCCAGCCTGGCCTACAGGTTCTAGGATAACCAGGGCTGTTACACAGAGAAACTCTGTGCAAAGAAAGAAAAGAAAAATCATAGTAGCAAAATAGGAAGTACATGAGGTATTTAGGAGTAAATTCTGAGATAGGCAGTTACTCTATGGGGAAGTTAAAAGGCTTTGCTGGAGGGCATAAAGGAAGGGTCAGTGTTAGCTCTCTCAGTTCTTCCCCAGCCCAGAGACAGGGCTTCTCTGTGTAGCCCTGGCTGTCCTGGGCTCTATGTAGACAAGGCTGGCCTCACCTCAGATACACCTATCTCTGCCTTCCCCAGTGCTGGGATTAAAGGCGTGTGCTACCACACCCGGCTTCATAGTTGCATTTATTTATTTACTTATTTATTTTGGTTTTTTGAAACAGGGTTTCTCTGTGTAGCCTTGGCTGTCCTAGACTCACTTTGTAGACCAGCTGGCCTCAAACTCACAGTGATCCACCTGCCTCTGCCTCCTGAGTCATAGTTGCTTTTAATGTTAAGTGAAATTCCGTCAAAATATAACAACCCTCCGAGGCACAGTTTGTAGCCCGGCTGTCCTGGAGCTCATTATATAGACCAGGCTGGCCTTGAATGCAGAGATCCACCTGCCTTTGACAGCTGAGATTAAAAGTGTGCATCACTGTTCCTAACTTTTTAAGAACCTGTATGTATGGGTGTTTGCCTGTGTGTATAGGTGTGTGTGTATTTTCCATGACTGGCTGCTGCCTGCAGAAGTCAGAGTATTGGAGCTCCTGGAGCCAGAGTTGTGTACGCATGGTGGTGAGGCACTGTGTGAGGGCTGGGAGTCAAACCTGTGTCTCTGCAAGAGGAACCAAGTGTTCCTAACTGCTAACCATCTTCCTAGCACTCTCTGCACTGCCTGACAGCCCATTTTTTCCCCATAAATATATTTTAATCATATTTTCTTTTTCCCCAACTCCTTCTGGATCCTTCCCACCTTGCTACCAATCCAATGTTATCTGTCTCAACGAAAAACGCAGGAAAGGAAATAAGATAAAAACTAACAAAAAGCACACGTGGGGAAGTTTTATTGTCTTTTTGTTGTTCTCCAATATTCTGGATATGTGCCTGTATTTGGAGGGTGTGGTTGAGACACCCGGTGCTACTCCCTTGGAGAAAACATCCCCTTCCAGGCAGGCAGCAAGTGCAAATGGCTTCTTGGATAGGGGTGGGGCGCTGTGTCCACTTCCCCTTCTCAGTGCCAGGAGAAATGGGCAGCTTGCAGGAGCCAGCTCCAGGACTCAGGCAGACACTTGGAACGTGGGCAACAAAAGAAAGTGCCCTTTCTTCCTCAGTAGACAGAATCATGCTGGGAGGATGCGGGAGCACATAAAAAAGCAGGAGTATGTTACTACACGTTGGAGAGGGAGTCCGCGTTACTGTTGTGGATATAGCTGTGTGTTTCTCCACAGAAGAGCCCATCAGGAGGGGCTGTTGCTCGCTGTGTGCAGTTACAGACCTTAGGGCTCCTTGCCCTCAGAGAAGGAGCCTTGTGCAGGACAGCTGGGGACGGGACACGGCTTGTGGGGTGGGCTCCTGTGCGTTAATGCAGTGGTCTCCGTGGTTCTTAGGCCTGGCTTTGTTCTCAGGTGTCTGCCTGTTTCACCTCCCCATTTTCGTGATGGCTTGAGCTGAGCCTGCTGCACAGTGCACTAAGCTCCTGTTACCTTTGCTCTGCTTCAGCACTTTCTATTGTTGATGTTTGAATTTACTGGGCTTTACAGTGTTTAATCAGTGTGGTGTTTTTCATCTTAGACATTACAGCTTTCAACCTTTGTTAGATTTGGGGGGCGTGTGTGTGTCTTTAACTCTCTTGACATGGAATTTATTTATATTTAATACGTTTTTTTTTCTCTTGCGGTACTGTGTTTTGATCTGAGTCCCTCACATGCTAGGCAGCCGCTCTACTACTGAGCTGTATACAAAACCATCACTTTTTGTTTGGATTTTGGTTTGTTTGTTTGTTTTCTGAGAGAGGGTTTCTCTGTGTAGCCCTGGCTGTCCTTGAACTCACAGAGATCCACCTGTTTCTGACTCTCCATGCTGGGATCGCAGGTGTGCACCACAGTGCCTGTCTCATTATTAACAATTTTTAAGCCCCTTCTCTACCAGTTCAAATTTGTGGGCCCATTCCTCCATGCCTCACGACATGTCTAAACTCTCGGATGCCAACATTGAGAATCTCACCCTCTCCTCCCGCCCCTGCCCGTCGGGCATTTCTGTCGTGCTTATTCTTCTTTTCTTCCTCTGATTCTGAGTTGAAGTCAGATTACATCAGTCTGTTTGGTCTGGGTTTTATGTGACAGTTAGGCACGTGTGGTGGGGTCTTTCCAGCATCAGCATCATCTTCCTGGGGTTCGTGTCTTACCTTGCTTCTCCTTAGTTGTACGGGGTGAATTGAGTCCCTTAATTTCATCACTAGAAGCAAAGGTGACTTCTGTACTTAAAACACTTTTGGTTACTGTTAAGACAGGGTCTAAACATGTAGTGTTGCACTTTGTCACTTTTACAAGGTAGTAATAGGATCTAGTATCAGGAATGGCTTCACAGAGAAAAATACTGATAGCAAGCTGGACAGGCGTGGTGGCATGTCCTGAGAGCCTGGCCCTTGAGAGTTAGCAGAAGAACCTATAACTCCAGCCCAGAAGTAGTGAGACACTAATTCAAGGGAAAAAATAATGAAAGCATTACTTACCATGAGAAGATGCTTGCCTCACATAAAATCACAAAATCACCCTTTGAATCTGCAGTACATAGGAAAATTATATCCTCATAGAAAAAAATTGAGTATTTCAGAAAAGAGAAACGAATGTGGTTGTTATGTTTATAAAATACACATTATATGGTCAGAGCTTGATGCCTCATGCTAGATACACGCAGGAAGTCGGCAACGCTGAGCATGGCGGGTGCCCAGAACAGGCCGAGATCATTGTTGCTGTGAGGGTCAGCTGGCTTTCCCATCCAGAACGCTTTGGATGTTATCTCATCATATGTCCTGTAAAGTTGAGTAATTTGTACCTTCGTACCACAGCACATGTGTTTCTAGGCATGTATTCAGGGTAGGACGGGAGTCCATGGACATACACACACAGTGAGAAGGCACTTCAGTGCCATTATAGCAAGTACAGTATAGTAAGTACGCAAACCTGAACTGTTTTAGTTAAGGTTTCTGTTGCTGTGAAGAGACGCCTTGGCCATGGCAACTCTTTTTGTTGTTGCTTGGTTTTGTTTTTCAAGACAGGGTTTCTCTGTGTAGCCTTGGCTGTCCTGGATTTGATTTGTAGACCAGGCTGGCCTCGAAGTCACAGAGATCCACTTGCCTCCCGAGGGCTGGGATTAAAGGCGTGCGCCACTACCGCCCGGCTGTGGCAACTCTTATAAAGGAAAGCGTTTAATTGGGGCTTGCTTAGAGGGTTAGTCCATTGTCGTCATAGTGGGAAACAAACAAAGCTGCACCCGGGCAGACGTGGTGCTGGAGAGGTAGCTGAGAGCTGTACATCTGGGATCAGCACACATGGGGAAGAGAAAGACACACTGATCATCTGAGACAACAAAGCCACACCTGCTTCAACAAGACCATTCCTCCTAATAGTGACACTTGCTGTGGACCTATGGGGGCCATTTTCATTCAAACCCGCGCACCGTCCACATGGCAGGTAGGCAGTTAGAGACAGTGGAGCACTGGTCGGCCACATGCGGGAGGCCTGAGTGAGTGGTGGTGGCCTGGAGAGCAAAGTGACGTAAGTGCTGGGATATAGAAGACGGCCCCGGCCTAGGTGTTTGTCATACGGGTTCTCAAATTAACACGGAAAATACTTTGGCATAATGATTTTTTCCCAAAATGGTAGGACCTCTCTGGAGACATCTAAACTCAATAAGCCCCTCTAAGTGCTTCACACGGAGGAGAGGGGCCGTGGGCTCATGACGGAGCCCAGTGCAGTGTTTTTGATAAGAGCCAGCGGCCTGTGTGGCTCTCACTAGCCGCCATGCTCTGACAGACAGGGGAGCACAGGGCGTCTGGTGAAGCCTCTGCTTGCTCTTGGACCTGAGCATGGCTGCTCCGGGTCATCCTTGTTCCTGCAAGTGCTCCGTGTCACATCTGTGTCTGTCACATGTGTTCTTAGATTAGATGTTTAGTTTCTCACCCATTTTTCAAAAGTAGAGTCTGCTTAGTGTGGACTGGCGTCTCTAGAGCTAACATCTTGAAGGCATCCGTAGGTCCCTTCCCTCATTTGCAGTTGTGGGTTGCTGGGTTTTCAGTTGCTGCTGTTTTCCTGTAGACATGGGCCAAGGCATGAAGCTCGAGATCCTGCAGCCCCGCCTCAGAAGCGCATCACCACGCCTTTCTGTTGGGTTTGTCCTGTTCTCTTTATTCTCTCCTCCTCCTCCTCCTCCTCCTCCTCCTCCTCCTCCTCCTCCTCCTCCTCCTCTTCTATTTTATTTATTTATTTATTTTTTTTATTTTTTTGCTTTTTGAGACAGGGTTTCCTGTGTAGCCTTGGCTGTCCTGGACTTGTTTTGTAGACCAGGCTGGCCTCGAACTCACAGTGATCTGCCTGCCTCTGCCTCTGCCTCTGCCTCCCGAGTGCTGGGATTAAAGGCGTGCGCCACCACCATCCGGCTCTTCTACCAGTTGCTGTGTTTAAAGTCTGTGAATCTCTAAGTCGTTTTCATCGCGTTTGCTTTTATCCATCAGTATCAGAAGAAGGGGGCACTTTTCTGTTTCTCAGCATTAGGCTCTAGTCTCACTGGTGAAGCTATGGCTTCCAGCGGGCTTCTCTGGACCTGTCTCACCTCACATGGATGCTGATGTTACGAAAGGAACTGTGTCTCACTAGCTGTTACTGTGTGTGACTTAAATCACGAGCGGGCGTACTTGAGGGTGTACACGCCAGTGTCACCTGACCTCTCGAACACCCACATCCACAGACTTAATCCTCTAAACGCCTGTGCTATGTTCAATAGAGGTGATCTGGTGCAGCAAGCCTGGCCTGAAGTGCTGTTTGGTTTCTCTTCCAGTGGGCATCCCTACCATCAGATGGTGCGGGGCTGAGGGGGACTACAATGTCATGGTGATGGAGCTGCTGGGACCCAGCCTGGAAGACCTCTTCAACTTCTGCTCAAGGAAGTTTAGTCTCAAAACTGTTCTGTTGCTTGCTGACCAAATGGTAAGCACCCTTTTCCTGAAGTGCTTGGGCGGTGTGGTAGCACAGCACTTAGCATGTGCTTGCTGGCTTGATAGAGTAAATTACTGGGTTACATTGGCCACTGGTAGCTTTTAATCCCAGCACTCGGGAGTCGGGGACAGACAGCTTTGTGAACTCGTGGCCAGCCTAGTCTACATAGCAAGATCCCAGGCCAGCAGGGCCTACGTAGTGAGACCTTATCTTTAAAAAGCTAAAGTTGCCATTTGTCTATTACTGCACTCATTTGTGCATAGAGGTAACGGGGGCTTTGTTTAACCTCAGCCTCAAAAATGATTGGCTTGGAGACTTAACCCAGGTGTTCCATATTGAACGGACTTCCCCCTCCTCTCTGGGAGCCCACATTTGACTGGTAGCAACTCTTGGGTGGTATTCATGAAAATTATTGTTTGTGGCTCCTGCAGAGTCCAGCTGTGCGGACTGTTATCTGGTAGTGGGTTGTTACGTCAGCCTGCTGCCTGTCTACGCGTGCGGGAGCCAAGGTAGAACATGTCTGGGCCTGTGGTGGGCACAGAGCTGAAGATACCTTGAGAGCAGACCACCCTAACTGAAACCATTGTGCTCGGCAGAAGGCAGAGAGTGCAGCGTGAGCCTCACTGCCAGGCAGCCTCCGTTTGCAGCCTGAACCACTGTGGGATTCCATCTCACCTTGTTTCTCTGTTTGTAGATAAGTCGTATTGAGTACATTCATTCGAAGAATTTTATCCACCGAGATGTGAAGCCAGATAACTTCCTCATGGGGCTGGGAAAGAAAGGCAACCTGGTTTACATCATTGACTTTGGGCTGGCCAAGAAGTACCGGGATGCCCGCACCCACCAGCACATCCCCTACCGCGAGAACAAGAACCTCACGGGGACCGCACGCTACGCCTCCATCAACACACACCTTGGCATTGGTGAGCCCTGGCCGACTGATCGCTTGACTTAGTGTGCCTTTAGCATGCCCATCCGTTAGCTTAGAGAACGGCCAGCTTTGTAGCAGACAAGTGGAGTTGAGCAGCTGCTGACGTCTGTGTTGCCAGGTGCAATGGGGTAGGCAGGAGCTGGCTTCTCCTGAAGGTCTCGGAGATGTTGATGCTTCTCACCAGAAGTGTTGGCGAGGGCTCTGCTGTTTTGAAGTTCTTCCTTTTTGTTGTTTGTTTTTGAGGTGTTGCTTTTATAAACACACACACGTGCCAACCTTGACATAGTTCCCTTTTCTTTCCAGAGCAATCTCGAAGGGATGACTTGGAGTCTCTGGGGTACGTGCTGATGTACTTCAACCTGGGCTCTCTCCCCTGGCAGGGGCTGAAGGCCGCCACCAAGAGGCAGAAGTATGAGAGGATCAGTGAGAAGAAGATGTCCACTCCCATCGAAGTGCTGTGCAAGGGCTATCCTTGTGAGTCCCTCACCCCTGGGCAAGGAGCCTGCCCTGCTGCTAACCAGACACTTGTGTGGGAGCCTCTGGCTGTGCTGTCAGGCTTACTCCTGTGTGTGAGAACAGTTACACTGACCGTCCTTTACTCCTCTTCACCTCCCGGAGCTATTTGCCATGGAGTTTCCCTGTTGGGTGAAAGTGCAGGCCTCCGGTACTTCTTAGCCAGCCCCAGATTGGATAACAGTGCCCTCAATAGCTAGATTTTGCTCTTTGGTGTTGTCCTTTCGGGTGTGTAGAGGGTGCTGGATGTGGAGGCCAAGGCCTCACATGTGCTGCGAGAGCTCCAGGCACTCACAGTTGAACTATACACTCTGTTTATTTTTCAAGCGGTCTTCCAAGGCCTCAGCTCTTAAATATGACTAGCTTTCAAATTTCGTCTTTGCTATGGCACTCACTGTGGGAGGTGAACTGGGTGAATGGATACCAACCTGGGCCACAATTGGTAGTTCCGGGCTAGCTTTGAGTTTCTCATTTTTTTAGCTGAATTTGCCACATACCTGAATTTCTGCCGTTCCTTACGTTTTGATGACAAACCTGACTACTCCTACCTGAGACAGCTCTTCAGAAATCTGTTCCATCGCCAGGGGTTCTCCTACGACTATGTGTTCGACTGGAACATGCTCAAATTTGTAAGTGGCACTGCTGGAGCGTGGGATGACAGTCACCTGGCCCTCAGGAGGCTGGGCTGGCTTTGTGTGTAAAGCTGTGTGTCTGTGCAAGACTCAGGTTTACAGGGCACGTGGTGGCATTGTGAAAGCCCCACCTGGTAGGACTGGAGCCTAGAAGCCATTGGCTTGTGGGATCAGAGAGCTGAGAAGGAAAGCTAAAACTTGTATAGCATTTGGAGCTGGAGTGGTTAAGGACCCGGGTCCAGTTCTCAAGACCACAAGGGGATCCAGTTTCCCCCTTAAGCCTTTGCTGGCCTTTGTGGGCACTGTGCATTTACTTAACGTGCAGACAAAACACACTAAATAATAAAAACCTCTGGCATTTATGGATATGCATAATAAGAAACCCAGTAAGGGGGCTGGAGAGATGGCTCAGTGGCTAAGAGCGCCGCCGCCTGTTCTTCCAAAGGTCCTGAGTTCAATTCCCAGCAACCACATGGTGGTTCAGAACCATCTATAATGTGATCTGCTGTCCTCTTCTGGCATGCAGGTGTACATGCATGAAGAACACTCAATACATCATCATCATCATAATGTTATTATTATTATTATTATAAAAAAGAAGCCCAGTAAGTTGTGGTAAAGGCCTGCCTGCTGTCTTTCCTTCCTTTTTATTTCTCTCCTTTTTTTCCTTAATTTTTAGGGAGTAAAGCTACTTCTGAGAGATTTTTAATAGTTTTGTTTTTTGAGACAGGGGCTCTTTGTGTAGCCTTGGCTGCCCTGGAATTCACTCTGTAGACCAAGCTGGCCTGCCTTGGACTTATAAAGATCTGCTGGCCTCTCTGCTTCCCATGTGCCGGGGTTAAAGGCATGTGCCACCACTGCCCTGAGAATTTGTTTTTTTAAGGGGTGTGTGTTTAAGTGCTTGCATATATATGTGTGTGTGTGTGTGTGTGTGTGTACACCTTGTGCATGCTTGGTGCTCTCAGCGTCAGAAAAGGAGGTTGGCTCTCCTGAAACTGGAGTCAGCTCACTATTGTGAGCCTCTGTGGATGCTGGAAACCAGACCTAGGTCCTCTGCAAGAGCAGCAACTCCAGCCCTGGGAGTTTTACTCTTTGTAAATTTGTTGTTGCTGAGCTGGTCTTGAACACACGGCCTCCAGCCACCTTCATGCTTTGATTTCCAGGTACTGCAGATACCTTAGACTATTATTATAGTTGCTGTCACCAAAGATAAGAGCTTTGTAGCCTCAGCTACCTGTGATGGGATGGCATGGCAGTCTAGGCTGCTAGGAAGCTTCCCTGGTGGTCTCCTTGAGCCCTGCCCCGCTCTGCCACCCCGCACCCCTACTTCTATCTCTAACCCAGTACACACGGCACAGGTCTCAGGAGAGCCACTGGCAGTGGTGGTGCACATCCTCAGTCCCAGCACTCGGGAAGCAGAGGCAGGTGGATCTCTGAATTCAAGGACAGCCAGGGCTACACAGAGAAACCCCATCTTGAAAAACCAACCAACTGTCCTGTCCTCACCCCCAAAAAAAGAGTCTCCGGGATAAAAGGGCTTGTATTTTGTCTGATTTTGATCCTGTGATCATTCCGACATTGCTGCTAAATTTCAAGGCTTTGTGAAACTTTTGTGTCTGCTTTCATTGAAAACTCAGTCTTGAGTTGGGCAGGGTGGCTCACACGTCTAACTTCGGCATTTAAAGGGCAAAAGCAGACAAGTGTCTGTGAGTTTGATACCATACTGGTCTATATAGTGAGCGTCCACGCCAGCCACGGCTACCAAATGAGACTCAATAAAATAGACAGACAAAATAAAATAAAAATAGAAATTCATTCTTTGAGCCAAGCATGGTTGTGCGCTTTTGTAGTTAATTCTAGCATGTGGGAAGCTGCTTGTTAGCTCGAGGCCAGCCTTGAACTGCAGAGCAAGGCCCTGTCTCTTTGTTATTGTTGTTTTTGTTTGTTTGTTTTTTGTTTTTGCAAGACCCTGTCTCAATCAAAGTTTTTGTAATTTGAAGTAGATACTGGGAATTTTGTGGGTAATGTATCTAATCGAAGTAGCAGCAGCAAGTGCTTCTTCAGGGTACAAATCAAGAACTCTGTTCCTGGGCATGGTGGCGCACGCCTTTAATCCCAGCACTCAGGAGGCAGAGGCAGGCGGATCACTGTGAGTTTGAGCCCAGTCTGGTCTACAGAGTGAGTCCAGGACAGCCAAGGCTACACAGAGAAACCCTGTCTCTAAAAGAAAGAACAGCACTGTCAGCTGCATGCCCTGTGCCCCAGCACCTGGGGGCCACTGTGAACTAAAGTGCCTGCCTGTGCCTAGTGCTGCCTGCGTGGATGTAGACCAGCCAGAAGGAGGCTACCCTGGGGGGTGAGCTTGCTAGGAAAGGCCTAGTCCTTCTGCCAGGTCGAAGAGACAGCCAGTTGTAACGAAACAGGTGGCACAAAGAAGTAGCGTGAGTCTGCAGACTCCTGCTAGCTAGAACCTGACTCCCACCCCCGCTCTTGGCCAGTACATAGTAGGGCTGGCATTGCCATGGCTGAGTCTCTGTGGCATTTGAGAGGCAGCACCCCAAAGAAACCCCTCTTACATACGGCTTAATTATCCTAAACAGTTTGCAATAGCAGCTTTCAAGGGCTGAAAAGCTCATAACTTAAAGTATCCCATTCATACTAATCTAAGGTCTGCTGTGTGGATAGCGAGTTACCTTTCAGTCCTAGTCTTGGCCTGGCACCTGCTTCCTAGTCCGTGCCTGCCTAGCTCAGTCGGGAGACTGAGACCCTTAATCTCAGGGTCACGGGTTCGAGCCCATGTTGAGCGCCACCTCCCTGTCTCCAGCGGTTTCCTTTTCCTTCCTCAACACGTTAGCATGCCGACATTGGCAGACAGGGATTAAAATGGCAGGTGTGTGTGTGGCTTCAGTATGGTAGGGAATGAAGGAGGACAGGTAGCCTCTTGCTTACTCTGCTCTTTGCTCTGCAGGGTGCCAGCCGGGCTGCAGATGATGCCGAACGGGAACGCCGGGACCGAGAGGAACGATTAAGGCACTCCCGGAACCCGGCCACTCGTGGCCTCCCTTCTACAGCTTCCGGCCGCCTGCGGGGAACCCAGGAAGTGGCTCCCCCAACGCCCCTCACCCCTACCTCACACACGGGTGAGCATGACTTGCTAACCACCCAAGCCAGTCAGTTGAGGGCTGTATTCCTATTTGAGGCAGTCCTCATCCTGCAGTGTGGGTAGGACTGGGGTACAGCTTATGTTACCTTTAGAAATGGCATGGTGACATACACCTTTAACCCCATGATTTGGGAAGAGGGGCAAGGCGGCTCTCTGAATTTAAGGCCAGCCTGGTCTACACAGTGAGATCTTCAGAGGAAAGATAGAAAGAAATGTAGAAATGCTCATCATAAAACTCGGTCTAAAGATTGGTTCCCTGAAACTTGTTGCTAGTGTTGGCTGTTTGCTTTATGATGCTTTGTTCTCATGGGGCTGGAGAGGCAGCTCAGTGGTTAGGAGCCCCAGTTGCTCTTCCAGAGGACTTGGGTTCCTTTCCTAGCACTCACACGTCAGGTTTACACTGTGTGTAACTCTAGTTCAGGGAGCCAACACCATCCTCTGGACTCCCTGGGCACATGGCACACAGACATGGGTAGGCAGCCCACAACATGAACAAGCCTTTCAAGAGCGCAGCTATCACAACAACACGCCTTTGAGCACTCAGGGCTGACACGTGTATTGCTAATGCTGGGACCTTTGGAGTGCGTTCCCTACCAGCAGGGGTCTCAGGATTGTGTGCAGCTCTGAGCCTGTTCACAGGTTCAGGGTCAGAGCGTGCGGGCCGTTAGCCTGGCTGTGCCTGCAGACTCTGTGTGTGTTACGGGTGTCTGCCGTGCATGCATCTGCACTACGTGTGTACCTAGTGCCCGTGATCGTTAGGAGACGGCGTTAGAGATGGTTGTGAGCCACTGTGTGGGTGCTGGACACCAAGCTGGGTCTTCTGTAAAAGCTTGTGACCACTGAGCCAGGTCTCCAACTCTAGCTAGTGAGATGTTACAAGAGCCAAGGGTACATAATAATGGAGGTTTCTCTTCATCTTCTCCAGCCAACACCTCTCCTAGGCCTGTCTCTGGCATGGAGCGAGAACGGAAAGTGAGTATGCGGCTGCACCGTGGGGCGCCAGTCAACGTCTCCTCATCTGATCTCACGGGCCGACAAGATACCTCTCGCATGTCCACCTCACAGGTATGCATGTAGGAACGCACTGAGGCCTACGTGGGCCAGACCTAGGCGTGGGGGTGCATGTCCTTGTCACTCTGCCGATGCTGGTTCTTTCCCTTGCCTTTCCTTAAGGCTTGGCCTTGTAGGCTCAAGTCAGCAGTGGGGTGACGCTTGTGAAGAGCGTATTTCCTTCCTTCCCACCTTACTTTTTTGCTTAGTTTTGTGGATGTTTACCCAGTTGGAGCCCATGACTAGCCGGGTTTCTAAAGGGTTTATTTCCTGCCTGGAACTGTAATGGGCTGCGAACTATGTGTGAAACTTTCTCTTCTGCTGCTCAGTTTCAAAGGGACATCCCTGCCCCGTCACCATATGCCTGCTTACCATTTGCTGAGAAGAGGTCTACTGTAGGCACACCCGGCTTTTACAACTCCTTAGCCAGTGGAGGCAGTGGCTGCAATAGAAGGGTCCCTGTGATGGGTCCTGGTGGTAGCATCCTTTGAGGTGCCAGGCTTTAAGGTGTCATCTTCCATCCCAGGGTAGTTTGCACTGGTTCCCAGGCTGCCTCCTCTTAGCTGCCCCTGCCCTCGTGCGAGCCCCCTCCTCAGAGCTGCCCCTGCCCTCGTGCGAGCCCCCTCCTCAGAGCTTGTGCTCCTTTGCATCAGCTGCGTCTCTCAGCAGAGTGGGCAACCCCTGTCCACCATAGCTGCTTCTGAAGTCAATTTTAAACATTACCCAGCTTTTGGAGGTAGGTCAAGGGTGACTGTGAGCAGGCATTCACCAGCCACTGCCACTGCCCTTCGGGAGCTTGTTTTGTGTGGCAGCATCTCTGTGACTCTCTGTGGGACTCAGTGTCTGAGTGGAGAAGGACTGAGCATGTGCCGAGTCAGTGGGAGACCCGGGGGCCCGTGGGCTCAGGCCACACCCAGGCCTGGTAAACTTGGTGCTGTGGAGGGGGTTGTGTTCCTGTGCGTTTCTGGTTCACCAGCCAGGACTGGTGTTTATGATAATCCCTCCTGGAGAGGCAACAGGTGTGTGGGGTGTTTGACGTAGAGTGGGGGCCTTGAGGAGTTTTGACATTATCAAGAGCTTGAGTTCCTTGGTGTCTATGCTCTAAGTGGAAGGCTTAACAGTTGTTTGTTTGTTTGTTTCCACACAAATCATTGTGTTCACAATAGGAAGTGGTCCAGCCCTGCCTATAACCTGTGATGTGGGGGACCCTGGCTGGATTGGACATTTTTCATGTCAGGGCTGGCAGAGACTTAGGAAGGGATGGCAAGGTCAGGCTTTTCTGCATTTGTTTTGTTTTGTTTTGGTCGAGTATGAAAATGAAGCATCTGGTAGTTTGGGATCCAGGAGGGAAAAAAAGAGTCAGGAGGCTCCGTGGATGCCAAGAACATAAGGCACAGCCAGGCGTCTTCTTGCCAAGGCTGTGGCTGCCTTGGTCTTATGGTGACAAAGAATAGCACTTTCTTTCACATGATGACCTTGGGCCTCAGAACCAGTCTCTGGTTGCTTGGTCTCTCCTGTGTCTCCATGGAGAACTGTTAACAGGTGTGAGCATGGTTGGGAGGCTCACTTCCTGGAGTTCCTTAACTTTTCCTCTGACTACCTTGCAGACTTTCTGGAGATTGCATTGCCCATGGTCTGATTGTCTCCAGAATGTTCATTTGTATTCACAGCTGCACTTTGCGGGGCGGGGCAGCTTTGCTGGCACCGAGAGGCAGATACCCTTAAGAGCATCTATCTCTTCAGTGTGCTTGTGCCATGTATGGTGTGGTCTCTTCTCCAAATGACTCATCCCTCTGTCCACTCTTTGCAGGCCTCAGCCAAACATCTGCGCTGGTGGCTTGGAAATTAAAGGCTAGTTGGGGTTACTCTAGACTTGGCAGGCCAATATTAATGTCCCCCTAGAGAGTTGGGGTTCGGGTAGGAGTGATGGCGTCTACTTAACTGGAAATAGAGAGCACCGTGCATACAGGCTCCTGTTGCAGCAGCCCATGTCTTTTGCTTAGCTTCCTTTTAACTACAGCTGCTGGCTTTCTGATAGCTGGTGCATCCTGTGAGGCATAACGTGATACCCTCAAGTCCTTACAGCCAAGCCAGTTAAAGCTAGTCTTAACAAGCATCCGCTGCCCTAGTCTACCTCTGATGATAATAAAGCATGGGCTAGGTCATAGTGGCGCCTCCTCTTTTTGTCAGAGGCAGAGCCTCACCCTCACTCAGGCATTACCTGCAAGCGTCTGCTTCTTAGCATCTGCCCTTCGCTGAAGGACACTTGCATTGGGCAAGTCATCTGGGGAGACCGTGTTCCCGTTTTTCCTGGTATCTGTGAGCTTGCTCTCATTAGCCAAAAGAACATAGGCTTTGCATGGCATCTGATCAGCAAATCTCTGTTTGTTTTTCCTTTGTTGAAAAGTTCAGAATGTGCCAGTTACTGCTTTTGATTTAGTCCACACCTGCCCCAAAAGGAGAACATACGACCAGCCCAGCGCTCATCAGAAAGGGGTGTGTCCACGAGTGTTTCCTGGGAGGCGCTGTCCCCCTGCCTGCTGCTAGTTCTGAGACTGACCTGTAGGGCGTCGTCAGCCCTGCCTGCCTGGGCCTCAGCCTCTCTGAAGCGTGAGCTTAGGAGGGTCACTTTGGTCAGGAGTCATGAGACGCACATGAGTCTGCGTGCTGTGTGGAGAGACTTGCCATTAGCTGGAGTTCCCAAAGTGTGGGTGTCTTGACCTGGTCAAGGCAAGGGACACATCAGGACTCAGGCTCAGTATAAGCAGCCAGGGGACCAGGATCTCATGTGCTGGTCTGGCCAGCAGGACACTTACCAACAGCTGTCTTTTCCCCTACCTCAGAATAGCATTCCTTTCGAACACCACGGCAAGTAGCTGCTCGTCTCCATCGGAAGGCAGCACTGGGTGAGTGTGCTCATGGTGGGGCTCTGCAGGAAGCAAGTGCCAGGCAAGGTGGGCTGGGCTTGCATGCCAAATGCTGGAGGTAGAGTGAGGCTTCTTGAGCTTGTGTTTCTCTGTGTGTGGGATATGGAGTAGCTGTGGCCAGCTGCCCAGTCTGGGGGATTAGTGGCATCCTGAGAATCTCTGGACCAAGTGACCCTAGGGACCATCCTGCTGTGCCTTTGTCCTCTGGCCTCCCTGTGATTGCATTTGGTATGCTGCAGCTGCCCACGGGCCTGGCTCTGGGCAGATGTGCTGGCAGCACATGTGTCTGTTGTACTCAGCGGAGCGGTGCCATGCTTGGTGTCGGGCTTTCTTGAGCTCTTGCTACATGCAGACTCTCCGTGGTCTGTGCCCATCCTGGCTTTTTCAGTCATCCCTCTTCCCTTTTCATTTATCTCTGTCCTCATTTTGTGTTTCTTTCCACACTTGGTACCTGCCCAGCCATCTTGTCCATGCAGCTGTTGTCTGTATTAATCCAGCACAGCTTCCTGCTACCCTGCCGTCAGCGCATGGCTGGGTGTCCACGCTGAGCTCCTTTCTTGTTGGCCGCAGGGTACTTGGTGGTTCCTTCCATCAGGGGCTTGAGCTTCGGTGGGGGTTGTGCTGCTGGGAGATCTGCTCTGTTTAACACACGTGCGCACTCTTGGAAATATGACGATAAGAATTTTTCTATCTTCCCTAAGGGATGTGCCTGTCTGAAAGCTCCCAAATTCTTTCTAGGAAGGAGGCTGGGAGCAAGTGGCACTGCTCCACTCGGGTCTACAGGAGCACAGCTCTGCAGTTTCCTCGCTTGCATGCCTCTTCTTCCCCATCTTTCTGTCCTGTGCACTACTCAGCACCTGTCCTGGCTGCAGAGGCCTTTCTGTGCGGCCAGGGGTGCGGGTGCTCAGGTTGAAGCCAGGTGGCAGTGTGTCCCTTCCCTCCCAGGCTCTACTGAGTTATGTGCGCCGAAACGCCTGGCTGGCCTGTTTCTTTGGCCTCATGCTGACCTTGTCCTGTGCTTTGGCTCCGACAGATTCCCGGTCGGGTGGCTTCCAGTGGTCTTCAGTCTGTCGTGCACCGATGAGAACTCTCCTTTTTGCTGTGAAGGGCAGACAATGCATGGCTGATCTACTCTGTTACCAATGGCTTTACTAGTGACACGCCCCCCGGTCTAAACCCGAAATGTTAACGCCGGGAGCTCTCCAGGCCACTCACCCAGCGATGCTCATGGGGAATCAAAACACAAACTAAATGGACAGGCTCCAAGAGCTGCCATCGCCAGGGGCTGCCACCGTGGCCCCATGTGAGCTCAGTTATCACGGGGCTGGGACGAAGAGCAGAGGCTGGCAGACCATTGCAGAGAGAACCAACTCCCTGTGAAGAGCCTCTCAGCTCCCACCAGTGGTGGCGGACCTGCGCTCCCTGACGATCCCACCGCAGCTACCAGTCTTCTACTTGGTTAAGACAGTTTTGTATCATTTTGCTAAAAATTACTGGCTTAAATCTGTGTAAAGAAATCTGTCTTTTTATTGTTTCTTTCTTGTCTGTTTTTGCGGTCTTAAAAAAGCTGTTGACCTTAAGAACCCTAAGACGCGCTGGCTTGGAGCTTGTGTGTAAGATGGAGGCAGGCAAGAGAGGGGCACATGTGAGTGTCAGGGTGTGTGCTTTGTTTGTTTTGTTTTCCTCGTGTTGTGCTGTTCACGTTGGAAAGGAAATTCTCATCAGTTGTGTGTGCGTGTGTGTCTTGTGGGCTCCCATCAGCCTAATTTTGGCATCTTGCTTACCGTTCCCCACTGTAAATTGATAAGCCTGCAGACATCAGAGCAGGCGGGGTACCGTTGCCATGGAGCGAGGGTGCAGCAGGTATGTCCTCAGCAAAGCACTGTGGCATGGCGCTCTTCCCAGAGGAGGCAAGGAGGAGGTCAGAACCCTGAAGAACTCCCATGCAGTGGCCATGAGAGCCCCACAGGCTGCGAGGAGTCCAGGGTTCAAAGCTGAGCTTGTGTTTCTGGCTTCTAGGGAGAGGATTGCTGTTTTGGTGGTCTTGGTTGCCTCTCTGCCTTTGAACTTGGGAAGTTGCTGAACAGACCGAATACTCCCATGCAGATGCCACTTACGTTTGTCATGGCCTCTCTGCTCAGAGCCAGGGAGCAGGCTGTCTTAGACACCATGGTTTGCCCAGAGGGACCAGTGGCCAAAGGGAGTCAATCCTGAAGTGCCAAGAAGCAGGTGACCTGAATCTAGAACCTTCACCTCCAGAAAGGGGTGGTGCCACAGGCTTCATGACCTTCAGCTGGACACACCTGCGGGCCAGGCTGCTCTGCCCTGCTGCTGGCCGTAGGATGCCAACATCTTCTTCCCCACTGTGCGCACCGGATATGAAGAGACGGCAGGACCTGAGCACCCCATCTGAGAGATGGGGTGCAGTACAATGTGTGGGTTCATCTCTTATTTTTCCTGTCAGCCTGTGGAGAGTTATGCTGGGCACCTGGCTCCCTGTGGAGGTTTGCGCTCTAATTGTGCCACCATGGCTTCTCCCTTTTTCCCAGAGTTCCCTGGCACAGCAGTGGCCCAGTGGTGGGGGACACACTGCAGGTGTGTGATAGCATCCCAGAATGCGGCTGTTAGTTGTGTCTACCAGCCATTTGAGCCTGTGGGTGCTTCTTTCTGAACCCTGAGCTGGTCGCTCTGCAAGCAGTTGAGGGTGCAGAGACTCAACTAGGTGGGACTGACTGTGTCTGGGAGGTTGGGAGGGTCGGGCAAGTTTGAGATTTTTGTTGCAAATCCTTTATCAGAGTTGGGCCTCTTCTCTCCAGTGGCAGGCCTTGCCTGGCACGTGTTCTTTGTAGATACCTGTGGTGCTGGAGGGGTGTTAGGGTGGCCTTGAGACTGCCAGGCTCAGCCTGGCCCTGTTGGGTTGCACTGAGATGAGGTCCATTGGAAGTCCTCCAGGGTGTGGCTCTGACGGTTCTTGCCCAGTATTTAATCCCATCATCACGCAGGAAGCGTAGTTAGGATGTGTGTATCAACCTGTGTCTTGGTGAGCAGTCTCTGAGCTGTACGTTTGTACTACCACTGTATTTGTGTACTTTAACAATTGTGTAAATAATAAATTCATAATGACTTCTACCTTTCTTCCCTCTCCTTTGTGTGGTCTTTCTTTCAGCAGTATGTGTAAGCCACATGAAAGCTAACTTGGTATGGGTGGGGGCTCTGAGATTAAGGCCATCTCTATAGCCTAGGCTGGCCTGGAGTCCTGAGCGGGCCTTTTGCCTCGGCCTTCTGAGCGTTGGCTTTACAAATTACCAGGGCTCACGTTGTCAGGGTGCTTGCTGGTCCTGCTTGTCTCTCTCCTCAGCCTGTGAGCCTTGGGAAGCTGGTTGGAGCAGGTGCCAGAAAGGTGACTCCCACTTGGACCGTGGCATGCATTTGGGTATATGTGTGAGTTCACATAGGATGCTGTGCCCTTCTCCACTCACAAGTACCTAGCTTGCATAGGCCTCTGTGTCAGCGCCTTAGATGCTTACCTCAGGTGGGTGTGTCCCGCTGCCTGCGCTCCTGGCAGGCACTGGGAAAAGGCACCCACCCATTCCACCTGCCGCTTCTACAGCAGCACCCCATTTGGGGGACAGGGAAACCTGTCCTTTTGGGAGGTCCTAATCTGTGTCCCACATCCTGATGAGCTTGGCCAGCTGAACTTAGAGGCTCAATTGTAGCAGTCAAGCGCTGGTAGGAATTCCAGCCCAAATCCTCTTGTTTGGTGCCTGCAGGCGGCCCATGTGGGCGTGCTAGAAAGGGGAATGCCCACCATGATGCTACTACGTTCCTGCCCCTCACCCCCTCCCTCAACCTGCTGTTGTCTCTTCCAAGTCACTCTTGAGCCTTTCTGCCTGTACCCTGAGCATTCCACGTGGGCTTTCTGGCCCACCTAGTGAGGTCCAGAAGGGAATGTGTTGACCCACTCTATCCCCTCTTTAGCTAGGACTGCGATTCTCAACCAGTGGGTCAGGACCCCTTTGTCAAACTTCTGTCTCCAAAAATGCTTACGATTTGTAGTGGCAAAGCTAGTAACAAAGTATTGATGAGAATGATTTTTATGGTTGAGGGTCACAACATGAGGAGCTGCATTAAAGGGCCATTTAGGCAGGCTGAGAACCAGAGCTGGATGGCATACTAGTGCCGGTTCTGTCTACGCTAGCACCTTGCCCGGTCTGGAGCTCCCTCCTGTTGTAGCCAGGCAAAGTACAGGGGACCCTATAAGCACGGCACTGCTAACTTCTCCTCTCTGTAAAGGGGCTTGTGCTAGAGGTGAGAGGATTTGGTCTTGGCACTAGAGTCCGGGTGGACCGAGCATCCAAGAGGCTATTGTCTACACTGCAGACTAGGTAGCCCCACCCACAGGCTCCTCACATGTCGTAGGGTCAAAGACCCAGCAAAGCATAGCAGCAGCAGCCACCATAACCTAGTTTGCCTCAGACCGGTGGGGGGCTGCTGGGGATCTTCTCTGTTGCCCTGAACCTTGGCCGTCCTCTCCATTGTCACTCAGGCTTCATAGGACCCTGAATACAGCCTTCCCGTGGTGCTCAGTTCAGCTGCTACAGGCGGAGCCACAGGCCACCCCAGCCCTCCTGGCTTTGTGCATCACCTGCTTGGGTTGGTCACCACTCTGGGTGTTCCAAGCAGCCAAGCTTGGAGGGCAGGAAGGGTTTTTTTTTGTTTTGTTTTGTCCAATTAGAAAATACCTCAGTCCACAAATGCAGACAGATGAGACTACCTGCTCACTAGAGGGTCCGGAGGCTGCCACAACTGGGGGCGGGTGGGCATGTGTACATAGAGGCGCCTCTGCTTTATAAAGGCCGCAGGCCGCTGTGGGTCTTCCCCCTATAAGGACTCTAACTAATGTCACTGGGTGCAATTATGGGATGGCGCACGTGGGACGGGGCAGCTTAGCGAGGGAAGAGCTGGTTTAGGGTGTGGAGGATGGAGCAGCACTGCCAGAGTTTGATCAGTGCAGATGGTCCAAGGTTGAACAAGCCCTCTTCTTGTGCCTGCCCCTCCAAGAGCCACCCTCAACCAATGATTTTATCAGTATGGTTGCTACAGCCTGAGGGATCAGGGGAGGGATTGCAAGGGCAGGGGGTGAGCAGTTGAGGCTTAGGCTAGCTAAGAGGTGGGCAGAGCAGACTGTGTCCCCTGAGGCCCTTCCCCTACTTTTTTTCCTTTTTCTCTATTTTCTAGAGGTCACAGTTGGGGCTTGGCCCATCTTGAAGCCTCGGGCCCTTGCCTTTCCCACTTGCTCTGGTGACTCCCAAGATGCATGTGACCACTGCTGCTGCCAGTATTGCCCACCAGATGGTAGAGGGACCCCAGAGTCTAGAGCTCCAAGCCCTTGGTCCCTCATGGAGCTGGGCCCAGATATGAGCACTCGCCTCCTTTTCCTTGCAGAGAAGCAGGGACATGGCATCTCTCCGGCTGCATGCGGCCCGCCAAGGTGCCCGCTGCCGTCCCCAGCGCCCACGACGTACCACCTACTGAGGCGGCCCCAGCGGCCTCTGACCGGCCTTCCAGCCACGCAGGCCGCCGCCGGCCACAGGGCAGGTGGGTGTGAGGTGCCCGAGTGCTGAGCACGGGCTGCACAGATCAGCAGGTGCTGGCCACATAGAGAAATTTGCCAACCTTCCAGAGGGCCAAATAAACAGAAGGCAGGAAACACACAGTGAACAGAGCTTACACCCCTACCCCTGGGGCTCCCCATAGCCTCCAGGTGGGGCTCCCTCCCTTGCTGCTCCCTTCTCCCCTTTTCTTCCTGCTGTGTGAGTGCTGTGGCTACTGAGCTGCCCTGTCACAGCAGGCAGGACCAGGAGAGCTAATGACAATCAGAACCATTCTAAGATGAGCAGTTTGTTATTTAAGAAAAGGTGGGGCCAGGGTGGACTGCCCACTGGCCAGGACTGGCCAGCTCCTGGGGACAGGCCCTCTGACACGCCTCCCACACGCAGGACCATTTCTGCCCCCAGACAGAGGGATGACCGGCAATGTAGGAGACTAGGGCTGGAGGTGGGGGTAGGATGGTGGGACCAGGGAGGGCCCTGCAGGCAGCACCCACCTACCAGCCTGTCCCAGCCCTGCCCTCTGATTAAAGTCGTGTTGTCTCCTGAGTGTGGGTTTCTAGGTCCTTGGCCACAGGGGCGGGTGCGGGGGAGGCTGGCTCCCTGGTGTGGGCGGCTGGTGACTGTGGGGCTTCCTTGACTTCACCGCAGATCCACTTTGGAATGACACGGTTCCCACCCCGCCACCTCTCCCCGCAAAACACTGACCCGCTGACCAGGCAGCCAGAGCTGAGCAGATGGCCCCGCCTCAGCTGGTCCTGTTTGTGAAATAAATATGAGCGTTGCCAGTCTCTGGACCTCTTCCCTGCTCCCTGCCCGCCCGGCCAGGCCGCTCACACGCTGGTTTCCGGGGTGTGAGCCACCTCCCCATTTTTCTCAGGTTCTGCCTTCAGGAAGTGCTCCACCTCCCTGGAGTCCACCCCCATGTCCACGGGGGGCTTGTGGAGCTTCTCCTCCTCGGAGGCCACCGCCTCAGGTTGTGTCGCCTGGGCCTGGGGCCTCCTCCTCCCGATGCAGCAGAAGTTGCCCAGCAGCAGCACGAGGGAGGAGGTGAGCACCTCAGCCCCCGCCAGGATGAACACGTACTTGTAAACTCCTGTTGCGTCCCGCAGCTTGCCTGCAAAGAAGACCGCAGGTTGCTAGAGCATCCTGGGAGGACCCTGGCTGCACCCGCCCAGCCCTCTCCATCCTCCCCTTCCTCTTCATCCTACCTGTGGGAACAAAACCAGCTAGAAGTGGCCCTGAGGGTGTAACCCCACCTGCCAGGCACAGACCCCTCCTGTGACCCTTAGAAGAAGCCCAGCTTAGCAAAGCCCGGGACTATTCTGGGAGAAAGAAGGAGCCAAAAGCTCCAAGGAGGTGTGCTAGGGCTGTGTGTGGCGTAAGAGACCCAAGGCCAGGATAGCTAGACTGCCCTCTCCAGCCAAAACCATTCCGAATTGCAATGGAGTGTTTCTTCAGCTGGTCTTCAAACGGAAGGAGGACCAAAGTAACCAGCATTAAAAGCTGCCCTTGTGTTGTCCCGCCCCTGGGGGTGGGTAGAGCCGTCGGGTCCAGGCCTGTCCTGATGGCAGCACTCACCTCCTGATGGGGGTCCGATGAGCACAGCCATGGCCTCCAACAGCAGCACGAGACCAATGGCACTGGAGAACTTCTGAGTGCCCACGATAGCCATGAGCACCTCAAACTGCAGGGCCCCCACCATGCCGTATGAGATGCCGAAGAAGATGCAGAAGACCACCAGGCCGCCATAGTCGCTGGCCGTGGAGCCTGTCAGGTCAGTGAAGCCATTGAAGAACATGGCAAAGCTGAAGAGGTAGACAGAGTAGGGCCGCACCTTCTTGAGCCCCGTGATGAAGCCAGCTGTGGGCCTGGCGAAGATGTCAATGAAGCCCAGGATGGTGAGAAGGAAGGCGGCCTTTGTGTCAGGCACGCCGAGATCCTTAGCATAGCTCACCACAAACACGGGCGGCACGAAGAGCCCCAGCACCATGATGGAGGCAGCCACCGCATAGATGAGGAAGCCACGGTCTCGAAAGACACTCAGGTCCAGCAGCTGCTGCGATGGCCGCTGGGGCTGCTTTTCGGGCCCAGTCCCTCCGCTTGCCTGGGGTGCCACTAGTGGCCTCATGAGGGCAGCACACACGCAGCAGTTGAGCAGCAGGCCCCCCAGGATGAGGAAGCCACCCCGCCAGCCATAGTGGTCCTGCAGCAGCTGCCCCAATGGAGACAGTGCAGAAAGGAACACTGGGCTGCCTGCTGCCGCCAGCCCGTTGGCTATAGGGCGCCGCTTGTTGAAGTACCGGTTGAGCATGATGAGGGAGGGCTGGAAGTTGAGAGCCAGACCCAAGCCTGCAAGAGAGGTCAGTGTGAGACTCTGAGACCCAAGCCTGCAAGAGAGGTCGGTGTGAGACTCTGAGACCCACGCCTGCAAGAGAGGTCAGTGTGAGACTCTGAGACCCAAGCCTGCAAGAGAGGTCGGTGTGAGACTCTGAGACCCAAGCCTGCAAGAGAGGTCGGTGTGAGACCCTGAGACCCACGCCTGCAAGAGAGGTCGGTGTGAGACCCTGAGACCCACGCCTGCAAGAGAGGTCGGTGTGAGACCCTGAGACCCAAGCCTGCAAGAGAGGTCGGTGTGAGACCCTGAGACCCAAGCCTGCAAGAGAGGTCGGTGTGAGACCCTGAGACCCAAGCCTGCAAGAGAGGTCGGTGTGAGACCGAGACCCAAGCCTTCAAGAGAGGTCGGTGTGAGACCCTGAGACCCAAGCCTGCAAGAGAGGTCGGTGTGAGACCCTGAGACCCAAGCCTGCAAGAGAGGTCGGTGTGAGACCCTGAGACCCAAGCCTGCAAGAGAGGTCGGTGTGAGACCCTGAGACCCACGCCTGCAAGAGAGGTCAGTGTGAGACCCTGAGACCCAAGCCTGCAAGAGAGGTCAGTGTGAGACCCTGAGACCCACGCCTGCAAGAGAGGTCAGTGTGAGACCCTGAGACCCACGCCTGCAAGAGAGGTCAGTGTGAGACCCTGGGACCCAAGCCTGCAAGGAGGGCAGGTTAAACCCCATGGCCAGGACTTGCAGGGAAGGCCACGTGAGACGTCGTGACTCCTGTTTCCACACAAGGCAGCTTAGACCCCTTGGCCTTTCCGGACGTTCGTCCACTCCTCCCAGCTTCCCTGGACACAGGCTCCATTGCAGATGGTCTCAAAGCACAGAGCCTCAGGTACTGGCCATTCGCCCCCAGCAAGGCTGTGCTCACTACTCTGCCAGTCGGTTGTGGATGGGATGGAAGGATCTAGCCAAGGAGGCCAACAGTGCTCAATTTGTCCCCGAGACTCAGGGCAGGTGATCAGAAGCACCACAGCCCGCTCACCTGTCCTGACCCCTGAGGTCTGCAGGTGCCACCAGACTCACCAGTGATGACCCCCGTGGTGAGGTAGATCTGGATAATGCTTGTGCAGAACGACGCGGCCACCATTCCCAGGGATGCGAAGAGGCCGCCCACAAACATGACAGGCCGGCAGCCGAAGCGGTTCACACACACGCTGCAGAGTGGTCCTGTGTGGAGAAGGTAGCTGAGTGCAGGGCCAGGCCTCCAGTTTGTCTCTGCCCTCAGTATGAGGTGTGCTGGGCGCTGGGGGGAGGGGGAGCAGCCAGGCTCTTAGTGCCGGTGACTGATGGACACTGGGCAGGGCCCAGCTTCTCACATGGCCTAAGCAGGGCAACAGGCATCAGCCGTCTTTGAAGGAACTACCCTGCCCACTGGGAGCGTCAACACAACCTGCCCACTTAGGGACAGAGACACTTTGCCCTTCAGAGAACCGATAGCTTTCTGGCAAGGTCACCCACCCTGGGATTCACCCCACCTCACCTGTGCCGTACAGCATAGCTAGCAGGATGGAGGAGATCCAGGCCGTGTCGCTGTAGCCAATCCCAAACTCGTGTATGAGCTCCTTGAAAAAGACGCTGACTGCTTTGGGGAAGGCGTAGGAGAAACCCGTGATGATGAAACAGCCAAAGAGGACGGCCCAGCCCCAGCCCCCATCGGGGGCCTTGATGCCCGTGGGACCCTCGTCCACCACAGCTCCTCCCATTGCCAAGAGGGCCGGTTCCACCTGAGAGAAGAGAAACAGGGCTGACTCGGGTTGCCACGGTGACCATCTCAGCCGCAGCCCAGCAGAGGCAGGTGCGGACATAAGTACACAAGACTCCTGGAGGGTGCCAGGACTGGCACCATGCTGGCTCAGGGCTCCCACCCCAGCTAGCCGTAACTGGTATTTTGTGAAGCTGCCTGGACCCCTCATTCAGGTGCCTGTTGCCACACAGGTGGCTATAAAGTACAATGACTTTAGGGCTCAACCTGGAAGAGCAGACCCAAGAAATCAGCCCAGCGGGTGTCTTCCGAACTTGTGCTGGGCAGAAGATGAGCCCACTGCAGTCCTGGCAGCAACCTATACTCCCCGCTCCTTTGGGGCACGTTCAAAGAATGTGTAGGGTGGGCGGGCAGCACAGTGCCCACCTCTGAGTCTACATAGGGTCATGTGTAGGGTAGGTGTGCAGCACAGTGCCCGCCTCTGAGTCTGCATAGGGTCATGTGTAGGGTGGGCGGGTAGCACAGTGCCCACCTCTGAGTCTGCACAGGGTCATGTGTAGGGTAGGTGTGCAGCACAGTGCCCGCCTCTGAGTCTGCACAGGGTCATGTGTAGGGTGGGTGTGCAGCACAGTGCCCGCCTCTGAGTCTGCATAGGGTCATGTATAGGGTGGGCGTGCAGCACGGTGCCCACTTCTGAGTCTGCATAGGGTCATGTGTAGGGTGGGTGTGCAGCACAGTGCCCACCTCAGTCTACATAGGTCAGCCCTGTCCTGCTCTGCTGCCCGAGGACCCGTGCTGGACCCTTGCCCGCTCTGGCTGGCTGGGAGGGAGGGCTCATGTCCAGAACAGAAACAGATGAAGAAACAGGCTGTGGTATCTGAGGGGGGCTTCCCACTGGCCCTGGGGAGAGCTGTGACTCTAGCTGTAGTTGTAACTCTGCCTGGAACCATCCATGACATTGGCTTATGGGAGAAGCTGAAGGTCCTGATGGATTCTGGGAAGGTATGGGGGTTAAGGGGAAACTGTCAGCCATGGCAGCAGCTCATATCCCAGTCAGGAACAGGAGTTGATCCTCTGACCCCTGGCTACTGTCTTCCCCACACCCCACACCACACCCCACACCCACCCAGTGCTAACTGCCCTGTTTATGAATCTCAGGGGCTTAGTACGTGTGAGACCAAGCAAGTCTGAAAGCTAGGGCCAGCTTGTGTCTGGTATTGTACCCCACCGTCAGTACTCCCCTAATCCCAGAGGTTAGCCTCCTCCCATCTCACCGAGAGTTGAGCTGCAGCGGAAGCGGCCTCTGACCTGAGTATTCAGTCCAGCCTGTTCGTCTCTCTCCACAAGTGGTGCCCTGCCACACAGTATTCTGGGGAGAAAGGCAAGCCGTGATGTGTAAGCGAGCGGGCACTGGGATGCAAACCCCTGACCACGAGAGCCTCCCGCCTTGGCTGCTCACCCTGCCCCTTTGCCAGCTTCCTTCTGTGAGCAGTCCTGGGGCTGGGGTGCAGACGCGCTAACCCAGACTGTCCCAGGAAGCCAGGCTCTGCTGGGAATGAATGCACACCAACCCTGGAAGGCTGCACCCTGCTGCTGACCACCTGGCCTGGGCCCAGCCTGAGACTCTCCCCGCTAACACCCAAAAGAGAAGCGTCATAAGCCACTGTCAGGACATGCTCAGTGGGAGCCAAGTGCCAGACACCTCTTCTCCATCAGCCCTGAGTCTAAAAGGCCCCTCAGATTATTTAAAAGGGAATTTTAAAATCTGGGGTGGGCACATCTTAGGGACATACCATTTAGAGATGAAACCATGAGGGTGACCAGGCCCATGGGTGACCAGGCCCAGAGGGTGACCAGGCCCATGGGTGACCAGGCCCATGGGTGCCCAGGCCCAGAGGGTGACCAGGCCCATGGGTGCCCAGGCCCAGAGGGTGACCAGGCCCATGGGTGACCAGGCCCATGGGTGACCAGGCCCATGGGTGACCAGGCCCAGAGGGTGACCAGGCCCATGGGTGCCCAGCCCCATGGGTGACCAGGCCCAGAGGGTGACCAGGCCCAGAGGGTGACCAGGCCCATGGGTGACCAGGCCCAGAGGGTGCCCAGGCCCAGAGGGTAACCAGGCCCATGGGTGACCAGGCCCATGGGTGACCAGGCCCAGAGGGTGACCAGGCCCATGGGTGACCAGGCCCAGAGGGTGACCAGGCCCAGAGGGTGACCAGGCCCGAGGGTGACCAGGCCCAGAGGGTGACCAGGCCCGAGGGTGACCAGGCCCATGGGTGACCAGGCCCAGAGGGTGTCCAGGCCCATGGGTGACCAGGCCCAGAGGGTGTCCAGGCCCATGGGTGACCAGGCCCATGGGTGACCAGGCCCATGGGTGATGGGAGGAGTGATGGAGAGAATGGGAGGGTGGTTGTAGGTTTACACAAGTCTGTTGCCCCTTCCTTCCTTCTTTCCTTCCTGTTTTTTCTTTCTGTGTGGTGTATGTGGGGTGGGTGTGTGCATGTGTGTGTGCATGTGTGTGTTTGTGGGATGTGTGTGTACGTGTGTATATGTACATGTGTGTGTACATGTGTGTATGTGGGGGTGTGCATGCATACATGTGTGTGTACATGTGTGTATGTGTGTGTATGTGGGGGGGGTGTGCGTGCACGTGTGCATAGACGGTCTCTTGCCCGGAGCTCTCCGCATGTAACAGATGGCCTTGAACACTGCTGCCACTAAGTCCTGAGTGCTGAGATTAATGACATGCATCACCATGCCCGGCCTTCTGTTGCACTTTTTAAAATAAATCCAGGGCAGGCAAGATGGATCAGTGGGTAAAGGCACTGTCCACTGAGGCTGACAACTGGGTTCAGTCATTATGACCTACATGATGGACGGTGACCTCCACAAGCAATGGCATACACTAACAGGTGCAAACATGCCTGTGCCCCTACCCCATGTTCACAAAATAAATTTAAAATGTTTAAAAGAAAATCAAATAAAATCCAGTTTCCTTTCGAAGTAAAACAGAGAGCATGCCCAGAACCAGCAGTGGCACTGACCTAACCCTGGACACCTGAGGTCCCCCCAGAACCAGCAGTGGCACTGACCTAACCCTGGACACCTGAGGTCCCCCCAGAGCCAGCAGTGGCACTGACCTAACCCTGGACACCTGAGGTCCCCACAGAGCCAGCAGTGGCACTGACCTAACCCTGGACACCTGAGGTCCCCCCAGAGCCAGCAGTGGCACTAACAACCCTGGGCACCTGAGGCCCCCACAGAGGACTTAAGGCTTCCAGACTCGAGCTTCTGGGCCATATCAGATACATCTAGCACTTGTCAAGGTACTAACAGGTGTTTGAGTCGGTCCACGATTCTCTACCTGTGTTTGCTGTAAAGGCTGGGCCCTCATTGGGCTGCTCAGAGTCCATAGAGGACAGAAATGGGGACATAATTACCTGCTGTAAATGAGGTGCCCTCTGAGCTGGGGTCTTGGAGGGCAAGCAAGGTCAGAAGAGTAATGTCCTGGGACGACTCAGTCCTGTGGCTGCCGTGTAAGGTGTACACAGGGCGGGCCACCTTCGTGCCATGGAGGTGATGGCACGGAGACCGGAGCCTCCCTGTCAAGGCCCAGCACCACACTGTCCTTACCCAGCCTGGGCGCTGACTGCCCACCCCAGTCACCAGAGACCTGGAGAGGGAGGCTTCTCAGGGAGAAGACAATTTCCCAACCAGGAGTGGAGTTCAAGCCTGCTGTTACACCCCAAGCCTAAACACACCCCAGCAGAGTGAAAGGCTAGACTCCCGGCCAGCCTTTGGGATGAGATCTACAGGGTAACAGCGCAGAACTGTGCTCTAATGCTAAGGCTTCCCTGTCTATGTCCACAGGCACCCCACCTCCAAAAGCGTATCACATGGGCACACCCTAGCTGTCTGGCCTTTCAGTGACATTTACCCTCCCTGTGAAGCAGCCCAGAAATAACCCGGCCTCCAGGTCACAGAAAACTGATCTGGGGGTGGGGCTGGGTTGAGAGAGGCCGTCAGAAGACCTACCGCATTGGCTGTTGCCTATGGCAGAAGTACCCGTTGGACTCCCTGGGAACAGCCCTATGCATCCAAGGAGTGCAGACCAGTCCAAGGAAGGCAGTCCAGGTGCCCGTTAAGTGCCTGCCATCAGAGGAGGGACCAGCCTTGGCCCTGGCTTTGTGGTCCAAATGGATGACATCCCAGACCCCCCCCAAAGAGCAAGTCAGCAGCCAGCTGAGGCTAGCATCCAGTGTATTGGGGTGGCAGGGCCAAGAGGTTGCCGAAAGGCTCCCAAGTCCGTCCCCCCCCCCCCTTTCCCTGTCATGTTCAAACAATGTGCTCTGCTCTCTGGGCCCTCAGCCCTGAGCCCACCAGTGTGCAAAGGTCTGCCACGGCAAAGTCCCTAGGTGATGCTTCTGGAGAGGCCTCTGTGCTGCAGCAAAAGATGAGCCATGGGCTTGCCTGGCCCGCCATCCCATCTCTGCTGGCCTGCCCAGCCTCCAGGGCATGCCCGGTTCCCTGCAAGCTGTCCCGTCAGCTCACATCAATTTTGCAAGGACCAGTCGGGTAGAAATACTGGCCTCGTTTGCCAGAGTAAACACTGTTGCCCATAGCCAACCAGCACCCACCCCAGGCCTGAGATCCCTGAAGGAGCTGTCCTAGCATAGCTGGGCTCAGACTCCCACCTCTTGCGAGGAACCATCAGCACTTGCCTGTCACAAAATGGGGCATCCCTGGGAACCTGCTCAAGCCTGATGTGGGAGACCCTTCCCTGAGCCACTTTCCAGCAAGGTTCCAACGGCGGCCCGCTGGGCATTGCACTGGCCACGCCTCTCCAAGGCCATCTTATGACTCCCTGGAGTCTCATTGCAGTCTTCCTCCCTAAAGCCAGGATCTAAGGCTAAAACTAAAGAAAGGCTCTGAAGTCAGAAGAGTCGCCCCCGCCCCCCCCCCAACTCCCATCACTGTCAAGAAGAAAGTATAGCTATCTAGAGATGACAAAAGTGTGGATGGGGGTGGGGTGAGGTGGGGGTGGGGCTAGAGGGCACCGGCCGGCCGGATCTCCTCACTCCACCTGGAAAGCTAGTGGTGGAGGTCTGGCAGCCCTGGGAGGGGCTCAGTGGGTCGGGCTAGGGTCGGGAAGGGAAGGAAGCTCCGCCCAAGCGGCCTCGGGACGTGGGGGACGTGACCGCGCCAAGGGAGGAGCCGCCGCCGTATTGCTTGGAGTAGGCGGTCCTCCTCAGCTTCCACAGTTCTAGCCGCGTGCGGCACCACATGCCCCGAGGGGCCTACGATTCACCCGCAGATCCGCTGGCAAGCCGGCCTTGTTCATTCCGCCCTTCGCAGAAGCGAGCTGGGGCGCGCGGCTGAGCCTCTGACATGCTGACCGCGGGCGTCTCAGCTGGTTCCTGAGTCCATCTGCTCCTCATGGCCCATTCCACTCATGGGAACTGAGGCCGGAAGCCTACTCTGGTCACTAGGGCGGTCTCACTCCTGACCTGCCCCTGTGCCAGTGCTCAGAGCCAGGTGGGCCAAGGCCTGGTACAGAGGCGTCTCCGATTGCTTAGGACGGCCATCCAGAAGGTCTTGCTTGGGACCCCAAGGTGCTGCCTGCTTTTGGCCCCTCAACCACCCTCCCTTTCCTGGCCAGTCCACTGCAGGACTCACCCTGGAGTCAGTAATCCTGGAAAACCAACACGCTGTGGGGTCTCACGCACTGGCCTCTTCCACATCGCTTTTTGATGGCTCTACGATCATCAGCACTTCCCTCCAAATTTAGGCGTCCAGGCAGTGAGATCGTTTTTTTATGGGGAGCAAGCCCTGCCCAAGGTCACTAGTAGTCCGGGAAGTCTCTCATGGAGCCAAATCACTGGTTATCCATGGCTTTGTGGACACCACAAAGTCCTTGGCAAGAAGGTGCCATCACACCCCAAGGTGGTGTCACCAGTGCCCCTTGAGGGCTAAGACCCATCGTTTGCACACCATCCCAGCTCCCGAGGGAGTCCCCACACGTTCGAGACGGTCCTCATTCCTCAACACAGACAGACCCAGACCCCACTGGACCCAGCCAGCTTTTGGGACTGTAGAAGGAAGCTGGGAGGAAGCCCTGGGAGGGAACCTGCTCCGGACAGACTCTACCCCAGCTTTGGACACGCTGCTGAGCCCTGGTCCCATAGGGGCCTGTGGATCACTCTGTTGCCCGGACTCTGATCATCACAGAAGGGGTTTCTGTTGGCCTGAACATGCGGCCCGTGCCCACCCGCCTGTCACTCAGATTCCAAACATCATCAGCTGCCCAGAGGTAATGGCTTCCCTTGACTGGACCAGCATCCAGGCAGGCAGGCGCCTAATCAACCCACTTTTCAGGTAAGAGAACTGAGGCTGTGTTTCTGGTTTGCCTACGGGATGAGGATAAGACAAACCGAGCCCATTCAGGAGGAAAACCCACTTTTCATGTACCTAGTTCGGGCGCGTGGTGGTAGCTGGATGAGGGTTAGTGAGTTTAAGGTGGTAGTAAAGGCGAACGTGAAGAGGAAACGAGAAAAAGAGACCCGAGGGCGTTCCTCCCCCAACCTGGAACCATTCCCAAGCGCACGTGTGCCTCTCACTGGACGGCCTTTGGAGGTTCAGGGTTCCAAGAAGGCATTCCCACCAAATATAGCCCAGGCTCTGGGGGCGCCCGGCCACCCTCCAACACTCTTGGGCCGCGCTATTTATACTCTGGACGTTCGGTCGCCCGGGACAGCTGGGCTGCCTCAAGGATGAAGCCCAGCCCCCGAGGGTAACCCGATGGATAGATAGGCTTGTGTGAAGGCAGGATGCGAGCGCGCGACTGGCTGCTCCAGGCCGTTTGGTGGAAGCGCAGTGGAGAGAGGGTTCTCTAAGTCAGGAGAGAACCCGGGCTGGAGAACCAGGAGGCAGGGGGGTGGGGGGGCCGGAGACCAGCAACTCCAGGCCCGGATCCCACACCTGATGAACCAAGGCCCAGCCCCTGAGCGACTGAAGAGAGAGTCCCTGTCTCCCTCCCCGCCAAGCATCCCGCCGCGCCTACCTGCCACCGCCAGCCGCTGCGTCCGCTTCAGCTTGCCCGGCGCCGCGCCGGGGGCGATTTTAAGTGCTCTCATCCCTCGCGCTGCACGTCCCCCTTGCACGTCACCGCTGCCTGGCGCCGCCCCTGCCCTCCCCGCCTGGACCCCGCGTAGCTGCCGCTGCCGGAGGGGGCGCACGGGCCGCTGCACCTCGACGGCGCGGTCCTTGCGGTTCTCCACTTACCAGGGAAACGGGGCCGGAACCCGTTTTATAGGCACCTCGGACGCGGACCCCACCCGACATGGAGCTTCCCGCTAGTCTCTTCTGCGCCGTCGGCACCTCTTTCTGCCTTCCATTTATCCCCTCCCAAGGCTGTGGGCTCCTTTTATGATTCTGACAAGAGAGTGGCAGTGCCCTCGATACTGGGACCTCTCGTCCTCCATGTCCCGGCCCCCGCCTTCTGCCTCGTGGGAGACGCCTCCCTGTACTCCACGTACCTTGCCTCCTGCCGTGCCTCAGCTCTCCTTCAGGCCTCCTTCGGACCTTCGACCCATCCGAGCCTCCGTATCTTGCCTGTGCCTAAGCGTGGGGTTATTCCGTGGTTGTGGCAACTGTTTCCCCTGGTTGGGAAGCAAGACCCGCGCACATCTTGGGCAAGGCAGTCAACGTCTCTGAACTTCTGTTTTCCTCTGTGGTCAGGGCCCTGCAAAGCTAGATACAGGCGCTGACATCATAGCCCTGCTCTGTCACCCTTCGACTGCCTTCCCGTTCTTCCTGGCCTTCCGCGCGTCTTCAGCCCCATTTTCCTCCTCCATACAACGGAAACAACCGGGCACTTGGGGTGCTAAGGTCTGAGGGGGCACCAGGGAGCATCAGCTTTGGTGGACAGAGCCCAGGACACTTATCCTAACTAGGCACCCAACCTGGGTTTCTGTGTAGCCCTGGCTGCCCTAGACTCGGTTTGTAGACCAGGCTGTCCTCAAACTCACAGAGATCCTCCTGCCTCTGCCTCCTGAGCACTGAATTAAAGGCGTGCGCCACCACCACACCCATCTTGCACCTCACTTCTCATGAGGCTCATAAATGACCCCAGGTCCCCTGAAGCTAGGAAGTTTAGGTAGTAACGCAACATTAGACAAAGATCTCAACACAGCCAGAACGGGAAAGGGTGATCTCCACGTCCAGGAGGTCACAGCTGTCTGTCCATTCTTAAACTGGGGCAGGGCTGGGCTGGGTACCATGGGCATTAGCTTTGGTTCCATAGCCCACCATCCTGAGTCCTTACCTACTGAGTTGCCCAGGCTGGCAAGACCAACTGCTCTCCACTAGGTGTTCAACACGCACCCCCCAATAGACCCTCCATGAAAAGTGTCACTCATGGTCTGATCCCCACCCCTGCCTAGGGCCTGGCTATAACTCCAAACCATGCATGGCGGAAATCCCATGGCCTCCAACAAGTGGCATATGGGCCTCTGTCTTCAGGGATGAAAACCTGTCATAGGTTACTGAGTTCTGGGAGGTAAGGCAGCCAAACTTCCAGCCTCAGCCCCTGGGAATTTTACAGATACCCAGACACCATCCCACAGATGTTGGGGCTGGTCATACACTCTTCTTGAGATCACAGCTCAGTGTGGCAGGAGCCGTGTTTGCCACACCCACCCTTCCTTCAGAGCTGCCAACAAGGAAACAGAAGCCAGGCCGTGCCTCCAGGGTCTCACCGCCTCCTCCTGTCCCCACCTAAGGCCAGAAGCTGCACCATCAGCAGCCAGAGTCCTGCGGACTCAGAACACTAGTGCCCTGGAAGACCCAATATTCTGGGTGAATCTAGGAGCGTTCAGGACTCAAAACAAATCCCACAGCACAGCCTCTACTGTTCGATAGCTCACCTAGCGATGGGGTGAGAGTTCTCTCCAGACCTGCATCTAGTGTCCAGTCTGCCCACGATAGCCCTGAACCAGTCCAGGATGCCCCCTTCCAAGATGTGGCTATCCCTGGCGAGGTGACAGTTTCCTAGCTGCCCAGTGATCCAGGCAGACCTGGCCCTGTCCTCCAAAGCCCACGCCCTCCAGGCCCCTTACAGGCCCCATCTCCTTCCAGCCCCGTCTGTGGCTTCAGGTTCCATCAGGCCCTGGAATGCACTCTGAGGAGACTTGGTGGCTGCAATCCTGGGAGACATGGACTTTCTCAAGAGCCCTGCCCTTAGGAACCATGAGATGTAAAGGACCTATTGCCAATCTTGAGCAAGCGTTTAGTCTTCCAGGCAGCCACCAGGTGCCTCCTCTGTCTCTAATAGGACCTCAGGGAGAGGGTTTTCTGATGGGTCCTCGGTCAGCCGCCCCAGGGAGGGTGGAAGGTCAAGTCTCCCCTGCAGTCAGGAGCCAAGGAATGGCCCAGAGTCTGCAGAGCCGTACAGACACCACATCTACAGCCCATGGGAAGTCTGCGATCATCAGGACTGCAGCCTGGTCGCCGTGCCTAGCCAAGCCTGCGGGAACCACCCAGCACCAGTTGCTACCCCATGATGGATTGGGGTCAGAAAAAGAAAGCCAAGTTCCTGGGACAAACATTCTGTCCTGAGCACAGCTCCTGTCCCTGGGGTCCCCAGCTGCCCGTGTCATCCCAGTCCAGGGGATCTAGTGACACGCCATCGAAACCCGTTGCTCCACACTTGGGCGCTTTTTCTCCAGACCCCTGCAGGTATAGTGGGACGCTGCCTTCCCCAGGCCAGACTGCAGTGTGTGAGGGTCATGGAGGCAGAAAGCTCCCCAGGGTAGAGCCTGGACCCAAGACATGAGTTTGGGCCTAACCCACCCCCTGATTCTGTGCTTTTCCCCAGGGCTTTTCCTTCCTAAGCTCTCTGGAGAAAATAAAAACAAAAACACATTAGCCTGGCAGCTGCCTGACTTTCCCATGGTGCAGCACTCAGAGAGCGGGCAGGTGGGAGAAGCCACACCCCTGTGCTCTGTCGGTGCTAGGGTGATAAGTGGATATCGTGTGTGTGTGTGTGTGTGTGTGTGTGTGTGTGTGTGTGTGTGTGTGTGTGTGTGCATGTGTGTGTGTGTGCATGTGTGTGTGCATGTGTGTGTGTGTTTGTGTGTGTGTGTGTGTGCGTGTGTGTGTGTGAGTATGGCAGGAGAGGAGTTTGGAGCTGTGGATGGGTGGACGCTGGGTGAATTTGTGTGTGCTAGGTTATGTGTGAGTGTTGTTGCATGTGTAATGGGGTAGGGACATTGGATATACAGAGTGCATAGGTGTTGGGTGTTTGGGTTTTGAGCTATGGGTGTTGGAGGTATTGGTGCATTTGTGTACTGGGGTAAGTGTTTGCATGTGGGTGTGCCTGCATGTTGAGTGTTTGGTGTGCATTCGTTACGTGTGTTTGTACGGAAGTGTGTATGAGTACTGGGCTATGGGCACGGTACTGGGTGTTTGTCAGTGTTTGTGTGGGTGTGTGCGATGTGTGTGGTAGGGGTGGGTGCTGGGGATTAGGGTGGGAATAACGTGTCTTCATTTATGTGTGATGTGTATGGTTGGGGTAGATGTTAGGTAAATTGTGTGTGCGTGTGTGCATGTGTGTGTGTGTGTGTGCATGTGTGTATGTGTGTGTGCATGTGTGTATGCGTGTGTTTGTGTGTGTATGCATGTGTGTGCATGTGTGTGTGCGTGTGTTTGTGTGTATGCATGTGTGTGCATGTGTGTATGCGTGTGTTTGTGTGTGTGCATGTGTATGTGTTTGTGTGCGTATGCATGTGTGTGTGCATGTGTGTGTGTTTGTGTGTATGCATGTGTGTGTACATGTGTGCGTGTGTTTGTGTGTATGCATGTGTGTGTGCATGTGTGTGTTTGTGTGTGTGCATGTGTGTATGCATGTGTGTGCATATGTGTATGCGTGTTTGTGTGTGTGCATGTGTGTGTATGTGTGTTTGTGTGTGTGCATGTGTTTGTGTGTGTGCATGTGTGTGTGTGTGTGCACTATGGTGTGTGGGCGTGTTGGCATATATAGTCTAACGGGAACAGCCAGCAGCAGAGCACACCTCCTTAGCAGCACTGCCAACCTCTCCTCCGCATCCTCTGGGGCCAGAACTGGACAAGGACAGCACTTCTGGAACTTAGAACTAGGGCCCCTAGGACCGCAGGCAGTGATGCCAGCATCACGAGGAGATGGGGCGCCGCAGAAAGGTAGAGGAGCGGCGTCCCCTGGTCCTCAGGCTCCTGGTCTGTGGTGTGGCCCTAGCAGAACCCACCTGAAGCTGCTTGGAGTTGAACGTCCTGTAAAACCTCCCATGAGCCTTCCTATGCCCTGTGGGGAAGTCCTCAGTGTCTTCCAGCCACGCCACTCCACTGTTCGACCCAAGTGGGCACTGCTGTGCTGGATTTCCAGGTGGGCAATTAGCTTTGCCCTCCTACCACTTGTGCCCATCTAGGCCTGCCCTTCAGCTCACAGCGCCTGCTGGCCTCCCCTGCCAACTTCCTGATTCCTATCTGGGACTCTCTGCTAAGTTTTGCTTGGACACCCACAGATGGGCACCAGCAAGTGGGGCTCAGTCCACAAGGAGCTTCTGAGCAGTGCAAGCTTTGAGCACAGGCAGCCTCTGCCCAATGGGTGCTGCCTCATAAACGCAAAATAATAAAATCTGAAAAAATATGTTAATTAATTTTTTTTATTTTATGTGCATTGGTGTTTTGCCTGCTTGTATGTCTGTGTGAGGGTATCAGATACCCCGGAACTGGAGTTACAGACAGTTGTGAGCTGCCATGTGGGTGCTGGGAATTGAATCTGGGTCCTCTGCAGGAGCAGCCGGTGCCTTTAAACACCGAACCATCTCTACAGCCCCTGATTAAAAGGAAATTAGTAAAAACATCATCTGGCAAGAGCTCCTCCCCAATTCAGCATCTTTCTAAGATAAAGTATGTGCTCAGGGTTGCATCCTGCTCTCAAAAGTTGCAGTTTGGCTGGGCGTGGTGACACACACCTTTAATCCCAGCACTCAGGAGGCAGAGGCAGGTGGATCTATGTGAGTTCGAGGCCAGCCTGGTCTACAAAGCGAGTCCAGGACAGCCAGGGCTACACAGAGAAACCCTGTCTCTAAAAACAAAAACAAACAAAAAAAAAAGTTGCAGTTTTTTATCAGTTGTGCCTTTTTTGTTTTGTTTTTGTTGTTGTTGTTGTTTTGAGATATGGTTCCTCTTCTCTGTGTAATAGCCCTGGCTGTCTTGGAACTCTCTTTGTAGACCGGGCTGGCCTCTGCTTCCCGAGTGCTGGGATTACAGGTGCCTGCCACAGCGCCCAGCCCTGTGTGGACATTTTCTTGGATCCCATTTCTAACTTTAGGACCTGAGCCTGGATCCCAGAACCAGTGTGAAAGCTAAGACCATGGTTTGTGTCCCGAACCCCAGCATGGTGGCAGCGGCAGACAGAGAGACGGAACCCTGGCCATGCCTTTATGCAAAACAGTGAAGCTCCAGGTTCCAACGCAGGGAGCGGAGGCTGGTGGATGGCCCGTGAGGAAAGGTGTGGTCTGCAGCAACCTGACCCCTGAGCTTCATCCGCAGAATGCAATGCTGAGCATCTGTACTGCCAGCATTCCTGTGCTGAGAGGGGAGGCAGAGGCAGAGGCAGGAGCCACAGTTGCCCAGACACCCGCAGGCCGGCTGGCCTCAAGTGTGTAGTGTACAACAGCAGAAACGAGAGGACACATTCCACCTCAACGACTCAGGTGAACTGACGCCCAGAAGTTGTCCCCTGACCTCCACACCTTGGTCATGGCATTCTCTAACTCAAGCTCTCCCGCTCTCATGCACAATAAACGTATTTTTAAAAAGTCAAAGTGAAGCCAGGCATGGTGGCCCATGCTTGTAATCCCACCACTCAAGGAGGCAGAGGCAGGCAGATTTGAGTTTCAGACCAGCCTGGTCTACAAAGCAAGTACAGGACAGCCAAGGCTACACAGAGAAACTCTGCCTGGGAAAAACAAAACAAAACAGAAAACCAAACAAACGAACACAACAACTAAAGTCAAAATGAAATCCATGCAATATGCAGTTTCCATAAAGAAACAGTGGCTCCAAGTATTGTGTAACCAGCTTCCTTCAGTTGCAAACTCTTCCCACCCCGCACCCACTGGGTAGTCACCCCGCACCCACTGGGTTGCCACCCCGCACCCACTGGGTTGCCACCCCGCACCCACTGGGTAGTCACCCCGCACCCACTGGGTAGTCACCCCGCACCCACTGGGTAGTCACCCCGCACCCACTGGGTTGCCACCCCGCACCCACTAGGTTGTCACCCTGCACCCACTGGGTAGTCACCCCGCACCCACTGGGTTGCCACCCCGCACCCACTAGGTTGTCACCCCGCACCCACTGGGTAGTCACCCCGCACCCACTGGGTAGTCACCCCGCACCCACTAGATTGTCACCCCGCACCTACTAGGTTGTCACCCCGCACCCACTAGGTTGTCACCTCGCACCCACTAGGTTGTCACCCTGCACCCACTAGGTAATCACCCTGCACCCACTAGGTTGTCACCCCGCACCCACTGGCACGTGCCCTCTAGCCCTGAGCTATACTCCAGACACTGTTCTTCCTCCTTATTTCAAGACAAGGCCTTACTACGTTTCCTAGGCAGATCTTGAACTTGCAATTCTCCTGCCTCAGGCCTCCAAAGCCACAGGGATTGCAGTCCTGGCTCAGTATGTGGCCTACGTGAATGGTTTCTTTCACTGACCATAAATCTTCAGATTCACTAGGACGTCGCCCCCCCCCCCATTTCTTTTTACTGAAGAATACCCTGTTATTCAGACAGAATGCGTGTATTCTATGCCGCTGCTCACCGGCTGGTGGGCATTTGGCCGTCACTGCTCTTGGCTTTCAGACTAACGCTCTTATGAACATTTACGTACAAGTTCCCCTATAGACCTATGTCTCCATCTCTCTCAGCTACATATGTAGGAGTGAAACTGCTGCCTCACACCACACAGGAATTGCGTGTTTAACTTCATGAGGAACTACCTACAGCGGCTTCCCACCCAACCTGCCCCATGTCACACCCCACCACAGAGCAGAGGATTTCCAATTTCTCCGTGTCCTCATCAACACCCGACCTCTCTGCCGTGGGCTTCTGTTTTTATTTTTATTAAAGTCACCTGCACGGGTGGGAGCAGCAGCTCATTGTGCTGTTCACTTGCAGTTCTCAGGGACCAGTGGTTTGGACATAAATTTCTTTGCTTTCTGTCGTGTAGTGTGTGTGTGTGTGTGTGTGTACTATGGTGGGTGCTTAAGCATGTATGTGCATGTGCATATGAGGCCCGGGGTTGACGGGTGACAGATGTCTTCCTTGATTGCTCTCCACCTTATTGAGGTGGAATTTCTCATTGGACCAGAGCTCGCCCACCCATTCGACTTTTTTGTTTCTTTTTGGGGGGGGGTTGTTTTTTCGAGACAGGGTTTCTCTGTGTCGCCCTGGCTGTCATGGACTCACTTGGTAGACCAGGCTGGCCTCAAACTCACAGTGATCCGCCTGCCTCTGCCTCCAGAGTGCTGGGATTAAACGCGTGCGCCACCGTGCCTGGCTAGTCTGTTACTTTTTTGGTTGCATACTAGGAGTGTGTATGCAGCTCTCTCCTGTCTACGCTGGGGTGAGCATTGCCAGGCAGGAGCTTTCCTGTGAGGCTGGAAGCTCCCTTGGGTCCCCTTCTCTCCTCTAGGGTGGCAAGGCCCATTGTGCATATCCCCTCCTTGAGCCAGATGTGTGGGATTTCCAGGATTTAGCTACAGTGGTACCCTCCCTGAGGTAGCCAGGCCAGCAGGCAGTTACAGCGGGACAGGTGGGGTCTGGTGAGTCACTCCCACCCCAGAGCCCAGTTCAGTATTTTTGTTTGCTTTTGGTTCGTGGAGACAGTGTCTCTGTGTAATAACCCTGGCTGTCCTGGATTTGCTTTGTAGACCAGGCTAGCCTCGAACTCACAGTGATCCTCCTGCCTCTGGGATTAAAGGCCTATGCTCCCAGTTCAGTCTTTAGGCCTGGAGGATGGGCAGGGAGCTTGTCCTGGCAAGCTGGGCTTCCTCCCCCACCTGTTGTGACACAAACTGACCCTATGGGCCCAGATCTCCCTGGGGGTTCTCCTGCACATCTCTCCCTCCTCCTCGCGTCCTTTCAGGCTCCCTCTGCCCCTCCTAGGAGCCATTCGGGTCCCGGGTCTCCCTGTGGTGAGCCTGAGATGTGAAGGTGAGGAGACAGGCTGTGCAGTGAGAGGCGCCATTTTCCCTGGGACCCCATTCTTCCTCCGCTGTCTCTGTCCGTGTCCCCATTGTTACAGGCTGTTCTTCAGGCCTCGAGGTGGCACTTCCAGCCTTGTGTTTAGTCAGGGTTATGTAGAGGAACGGACCGACTGAACGAAGGGGTGTACTAGAAAGGCTACGAGCTGCAGTCCAGGTGCTTCAGCAATGGCTGCCTACCAGTGGAAGGTCCATCTCGAGGTGGGGTAGCTCCCCTGGTCTTCCCTATACTCCAGAATCCTGAAGAAGTGGACTTGGCCAGCGAGAGCGAGGGCAAGCCGGCAGAGTGCTAGCCTCCTTCCTCCGTGTCCTTTACACAGGCTGCCAGCAGAGGTGTGCACATCGAAGCTGGATCTTCCCACCCCAGAGGTCTGGATCTCACTTCAAGTGATTTGGTAACAACTTATTGTTTTGTTTTGTTTTTCGAGATAGGATTTCTCTGTGTAGCCTTGGCTGTCCTGGACTCACTCTGTAGACCAGGCTGGCCTCGAACTCACAGCGATCTGCCTGCCTCTGCCTCCCTAGTGCTGGGATTAAAGGCGTGCGCCACCACGTCCGGCCTTCTGGCCTTATTTTTTAATCTTGTGCCCAGCCAGTTGGGTTTCAGTTGAGCTGACAACCAAGAAGAGCCACCACATGCCTCCAGTGGCCTCCTGATTACTGCCGCCTGTGTCTCCCTGTCCTCCCTGCCTCTGCCATATCCCAGGGGCTTAAGGGCAGCTTTGGCTGTGTCTCTACCCCATATATTAAGTGCAAGTGACAACAGACTGCTTCAGAACTGCAGGCAGCGCTGTAAAGTCACCTTTCCGAATCTCATGAGGTGACACTAGGAAGCCACGGGGCCACTGAGGCTCCACCTGAGCAGGGCCGGTGGCCAAAAGTACATCTGAGGACAGAGGGGAGATCTATTCTGGAGCCCAGAGGCCAGTCTGGCTGCATGGCCTCTGCTGGCAGCAGCCCATGAGCACTCTGTCACAGGGCCAGCTGTTGAAGCGCAGAGCCCCGCTCACTACCCCCACTGCCTCAGAGGCACCGAGGCCCTTGCCAGGTAACACTAAACGCCCCTCACACCCTCCCTGGCTCCTGGTGGGTCCCTTCCCTTCAGCAGCTGGGAAACCTCCACATCCCCTGAATCCCTTGGGTTCTGCAGAATTGCTCCTGGGGCCTCGGGCCTCACTCCTGTCTGTACTTCATGCGCTCTCACAGCCTTCAAGACCACCCTTACCCTGACAGCTCTAATTGTCCACGTAGCCGGGGTGCCCTGGGGTGCCCTCAGTCCCGCGTGGCCCCAGCAGAGCTGCTTCCCCGCCCCAAAGGCAGCTGCCTCTTCTGTCCATACCAACATTCCTAAGGTCCCCTGTGTCCCACCGGGTCCTCCAGCCTCAGAACCAGGGTCAGACAGACAAGATGAGAAGGTGAGTGGCCTTGTCCCACCCCCTCCCCCGTCCGCCCAGCCCTCATCACTCCCACAAGCCCACTGTGTACCAGAAGTGGGGTGGAGCTGCAGCCTTCCGCACTGCTTTGCTCAGATGGGCATCCGCATGGCCGACCTGAGCCAGCCCTGCCCCATCTTGTCCCACCACTTCCTCTGCTGGCTTGGGACCCCCTGTTTCTCTTCCTCTGCTGGCCGAGGCCTGGTTCACCTGTACCATCTACCTGGAACCTACCATGGCTACACTGCAGCCAGATTCACAGTGTGTAGCACCCCAAACCAAGGCAGGAGGCCATGGTCTTCCAACCCTCCACTTGGAAAGTTCTTGCTCCTCGCTTTCCTCAGGGAAGAGTAAGAGCTGCAGGAAAGAGGCCGGGCCATAGTGAGGGGGACAAGGGAACTTAGGGGCAGATGGCCTTTGTGCGAAACTCATGCTCAGACCAAGGGAGGGGTGAGGCTCTGCCCAACTGTCTATCAGGAACCAGGAACTGCTGCCCCTCCCTGTGAGTCAGCACTGACATCTTAGAGGCCAAGTGCACAGGGAAGCAAGAGACTACGGGTGTCTGATGTGGAGGTTAGGGGAGGAGCTGGCATTTCCCTCTGTACAGAGCCAGTGCTGCCTTCTCTGTCTTTTTGTGTCTCTGTGTCTGTCACTGTGTCTCTGTCTGTCTGGTCTCTCTCTGTCTCTGTCTCTCTCTGTCTCTCTGTCTCTCTCTCTCCAGGCTGTCCTGAAACCTGCTCTGTAGACCAAGCAGGCCTTGAACTCAGAGATCTTCTGATCTCTGCCTCCAGAGTGCTGGGATCAAAGGCATGCACCACCAACTCCTAGCTAAAGCCTCATCTCTTATGTCCTCAGTCCCTGGCCAGCCCACCCATCCTTGTGGCTCTCTTCAGTTCCCCGGTTCTTAAGGAGCAGGGACCATTTGTTCAGGTCCTGCTCTGCTGTAGGGGCTGGTGACAGACATCGCCGTGAACAGTGAGTCTTACCTAGACCTCTGATCTCTGACCTCACCTTTGGAGTACAGGTGACAATAGTCATTCCCAATGTAAGAGTCTGGCTCCCTACTTGGGGGCCTTGTAGGGAACTTGGCCAGACATCTGCACCCTTTGCTACTCAGACAAAAGTCCAAGAAACAGGCGGCTTTCATCTCCTTCGTTTCTTAGCTCACCTCCTGCCCCCTGGTAGATGGTGAAATTGTCCCAGCAAGCTTGACACTGCCATTTCCTGAACCTGTCGGAAGTGGCTTGCTCAAGCCCACACAGGTCTGTACCCAGGCAGAGCGCTGCCCTGTTTCTTGTTTTAGATCGCTGTGCTATTGAAGCTCCAACAAGACCTGGAGTCCTAAGGCAGACAGCTCCGTGTGTGTGTGTGTGTGTGTGTGTGTGTGTGTGTGTGTGTGTATGTGTGTGCGTGCGCTCGTCAGATCAATGCCATCACAGGTTTGGCCTATGGCCAAAAGACAAATAACTCCCAAGCTGTGGGTGGCCAGGACCGGGGTGGCCGCCCTTGGGCAGCTCTGGTGCTGCCTTCAGCCCCAGGGCATTGTCCCAGGAGAGTGTCTAGCTACCAAGTTAGGCTGCTCGCTCAGCCTGTGCTCTGGCAGCCCAGAGTTCTGGCCCAGTCATGGCCCCTCAGCCTTTCTACCCTTCCTTGTGTATTCCACCCTGGAACCCATGTGTCTGCTATTCAGAGACGTGCTGACATCTGTGCTGGGAAGGTGGCGTTGATACCTCTGTGCACAGGGGCATGGGCAGGGTGCAGCTGCAGCTGCAGCTGCTCCACTCACTATGGCATAAGGCAGGGCCCCTTAGCCTGTGATGCCCCCATCACAAAGTGTAGCAGGAGTCACTGCAGAGTAAACCCTGGATACATCCTGGCTCCCCAAAAGACAGGCTCAAGACCTGGCCACGTGTGCCTCAAATGTGGACTTACTTGGATCACTGAAGCTGCAATTGGTTAAGATGAGGTTACACTGCCCTGGGGACATTCTGATCCAACGTGACTGGCATCCTACGCACAGCACTGTGAGAAGAGTGACATAGTGTAGAAAGCCACACAGCCGAGGCCACACCTGTAGTCAAGGATGCCAAAGATGGCCGCCACCCGCTAAAGGGCACAAAGAGGATCTTCCCCCTGAGCCTCTGGTGTGCGTCTGGCCCTGCCAGCAGCCTGGTTTCCTCAGAGTGATGAGAGCTCATGTTAACATCCTTTCTTACTGCAACTAGCCTGTCTTTCACCCATGAGCTCCACCTGCACTGTGGTCCACGGGAGTGAAGTTAATGTCATTTCCTTAACCATCTCCTGGCTAGTGATGCTAAGAAAGGAGGAAAGAGGCCGGGAAAGAGTTTTACGTGGTGCAGGAGGTGGGGGGGGGGCTTCTCTCTTCAGCCCACAGACAGCCCCTTCTCCCTATGTCCTCACTCGGCCTTTCAGCGTGCTCCGTCTGTTTCTTCCTCTTCTTCTAAGGGAAGCCTGTCCTGTGCAACTAAGGTCCCACACTGATGATCTCGTTTATTGGTCATTAGCTCCTTAAAGCCTTAACTTCCAAATACAGCCCCTTTGGGGATTAGGAATTCAAAATGTTGATTCTGGGGCCAGGCACTTGGGAGGCAGAGGCAGGTGGGTCACTGTGAGTTCGAGGCCAGCCTGGTCTACAAAGTTAGTCCAGGACAGCCAAGGCTACACAGAGAAACCCTGTCTCAAAAAGCAAACAAACAAAACCATTGATTCTGGGGAACCCACCTCCTTCTATAATGCACAGGCTTTTAAAGACCCTCCCTTTATAGATGAGAAAACATGCCTGAGGCACTCAGGTGCACACATGTTCTGGGTCACTTGTTGGTGGCCTAGCCCTACTTTAAGCACTCAGCTTAGGCTGGGTCTTTCCAGCCCTCCTTGTCCATTTTCCTTGTCCACGGAGGCCCAATCCCCCTGTCACCTTGGGAAGCTCCCAGGAATATGACTGGGTGAGGCAGAGGCAAGAGGTGAGAGCATATTTGTGGATAAGTCTAGAATGGGGCTGACCCTTGGTCTCCTCAACTAAGGCAGGGGTTCTAATAGAACAAAAGGCCCTTAGGGGGCCAGGGGACCCCTGGCTGAGGAGAAGGCCACAGAAGGACAAAGGGTAGACAAGCTGGCTAGGGGAAGGTCCGGCCCAGGTACCAGGAATATACTGTCAGGAAGTGAGGACAGCAAGTACAGGAAAAGAGACAGAGGGGCGGAGGAAGGCCGCAGAGTGTGGGGCAGGAAAGGAGGAGGGACACTAGACCCCTCCCCATGCTGCCCCTCCTGGAGCAGGAGATGCCCGGAGGACCCGCAGCCGCTAGGAACTGTGCTGGTTGCGGCTTGTGAGCCAGTGCTGGCTTCTGTCCAGGTCGGGCCACAGTTTACCTCTTCAGGGCAAGAAGATCAGAAAACCATTCTTTCGGGTATTTTGTGGCTGTGTGAACCTGCACACCAGAACATGTGCAGGTCAGAGAAAAACCCACGGGAGTTGGTTCTCTCCTTCCACTATGTGGGTCCCAGAGTGTGAATCAGGTCATCAGGCTGGCGCATCCGCTGAGCCATCTCCCTGCGCCCTCGGATGGCCCGAGGGTTTCAATGACTGACTACCTATGACAAAACTAAGGCAAGCCTGGAACTAGTTCCTGGTGTGCAGGCCCTTCCTAGTAACCAGCCCCACTCCATCCATTGTACAAACGCACAAGCTCCCTGAAAGCTGAGTCCGTCCCCCTTTCTGAAGTAGGACCAACTCCTTCACGTAGCCCCCTCTGCCTGGTGACAGGCCCCAGGTGCAACCTCCACCCACCCTTGCCATGTGCAGTTCAGTGCACCCTCGATACAGTCCCACGTGCAGTCTACACAGCAAAGACCTGCGTCCCGGAATAACTCCTGACCCGCGACTTGCAGGCTCCACCCCTGAGCTCACAGTTACCCTGCCTACCAGCGCCTCCTGCTAAGCTGAAGTTAGCCCTTTGAGGGTCCAAGATGGACACCCTGGGGACCCTCAGGCCAGCTGCTGGGAGAGCTCAGGGCCCTAGCTCCCTGCACTACTCAGGGAGTCCGGGAGGTGCCCCGAGACACGTGCGTCTCTTTTCTGGGGGGGGGGGGGGTGCCAGCGCACACGTCGGAACTCTTGTGTTGGGGCTCCCGTTTCCGCCCGGCATGACCTGAGCGCCGCTCTGGTGCACCCGGACCGAGGCCATGGGACTCCGGTCGCTATGGTAACGTGGCTGGCGCCGTAGGCGAGGGCCCGAGCTCGGAATCCCGGAGACCCCAGGTCGAGCGAGGAGACGAAGCGATTCCACGGGGTCCTGCCCGGCGGCGCACGCGGTGAGTGGCACGGCCATCGCACCAGGTTCCTGGTCCCCTTGTGGCTCGACCCAGACTCCCCCAACGCCTTCCTCGTCAGCAGCCACGCGCGACCACCCGGGAGGCGGCGTCCGGCACCAGCGCAGGCTGCAGGCTTCGCTCTAATCAGCACCTAGTTGCAGTGTTTTCACTGCTCCACAGCCCGGAACGGCCCCTCAGCCCCTCGCTGACCTCATTAGTCCGTTATTTTGTAGACTGCATCTCTTCCTGGGCTGGCCTGATATTTAACATGATTAAGTTTACACGGTTTTAGCAAAATAAAATTTAAAAATGGTGCCCTCGTGCCTCCTAGGAGACAGACGCCTCATTCCTGGGAAATGTTAACTCTGAGCACGTTCTAGCTGGTGCCTGCCAAGGGGCTATCACAAAGTTGCTGTGTTCTACTGAGCGTGGTGGCGCGTGCCTTAACATTCCAGCACTTGGGAGGCGGATCTCTGTGGTTTCGGGGGCCAGCCTAGTCTTCAGAGCTCCAGGACAGCCAGAGCTGTGTAGAGACCCTGTCTCCAAAAACTAAGCTTAAAAAAAAAAGTTACTATTTTCTCACTGTAAATAATAAATACCTTTTGGGGAGGTGCTTGATTGTGTAAAAATCTTCCTTCTAATCTTATATTTTCAGTTACTGATTTTAGCATACATCAGCGAGAAAGCTTCCTTTTTTATATTTTTTTAGTTTCAGGTTTTGTTCTTGTTATGTTAGGTGGAGAAAAGTTAAGACAAGTTAACCGAATCAAACCATTCAGACCTTTCAGACTAAGCTGGGATCCAGTTTCCAACAGTCTTTATTTAGAATCTGAGTCAGAGTAGGTTTCAGTCGCGGCTCTGGCAGCTGGGGCCCCAGAGAGCTGTAGGAAGCTCCCGGGCTCTTGTCTGGGTGCAGGCCAGCCCTTCCTGAGGATAACAGGTGAAGGAGACGCAGCAGCCCCAAGGGACCGGGGCTGACACAGGCCTGGCGCTAGTCATGAAGGTGTGGCGATCACAGGGAGGACCTCAAAGGTCACCGCCCTTCTACCTGCACCCCGGAATCCTTTATGAAAATGCTCCCTGCGGACCAGGCAGGCTTTTACTCCTTGCCTTTAGGGATAGTCCAATGTAAGCCCGTTGTCTTAGTCACTGTTCTGTTGCTGTGAAGAGACACCACGATCAAGGCAGCCCTTATAAAAGAAAGCATTTAAGTGAAGACTTGCTTACAGCTTCCGAGGTTTCGCGTGCTATCAGCATGCCAGCGAGCATGGCGCTGGTGCTGGAGCGGCAGCTGGGAGCTGCATGCTGAGCCACGGTCAGAGAGACAGAGACAGAGACTGACAGACAGAACTGAAATGGGCAGGGCTGAGGCGGGGCCACGCGGGCACTCACCGTTCACTGCCATTCACTGCCGGTTCCTGGCTTCCCCAGCCTGCCTTCTTACACACCCCAGGACCACCCACAGGGGGCCCTCTCACACTAGTCAGTAACAAGGAAACCCCCGTGCAGACTTGCTTACAGGCGGTGACCGGATGGAGGCATTTTCCTCAGTTGAGTTCCTTTTCCCAAATAACTCATTTGTGTCAAGTTGGCAAACAGCTAAGCAGGACATCCCGTAACACACAGAACGGCATCCGTTCTATGAAAACACGCCTGTTATGACAGCCAGGTATAGTGCTGTGTGCAGTTTTTATTTTTACTTAGGATGTGGAACCAAGCTATTGTTTTTCAAACTCTTTGTGTAGCTGGGCGGTGGTGGTGGTGGCACACGCCTTTAATCCTAGCACTCGGGAGGCAGAGGCAGGTGAATCGCTGTGAGTTTGAGGCCAGCCTGGTCTACAAAGCGAGTTCAGGACAGCCAAGGCTACACAGAGAAACCCTGTCTTGAAAAACAAACAACAACAAAAAGATGAAATTCTTTGTGTATGCTACTCTTTTTCTTTCTTTCTTTTTCTTTTTCTTTTTTTCTTTTTTTCTTTTTTCTTTTTTCTTTTTGCTACTCATTTTTAATGACACTACTATGTTAGTTTTATTTTACTCTAAATGCTTGGACCCCTAAAGGGTTGGGGATCCCTGTGACCAGCTTTGAGAGACTTTGCTTTGCTTGTCACCTGCATGCTGATAGAAGCCTCTCTGTGTAAGAGCATCAGGGCAGAGCTGGGCTTTATAGCCACAGATACTGCCTGGTCCGTTACAGAGTACCAGCCATACCCTGTTCTGGTGATTTAGTACTACGGGGGGGGGGGGGCAGCCACAAAGCTGTGCCCACTACTGATGACAAACCTGTACTTCCTGTGAAATACACGTGTGTGTGTGTGTGTGTGTGTGTGTGTGTGTGTGTGTTTTTAGTCCTGATGATGTATCATGATTTTGACTGTAATTTTAAATTTTATTAATTTATTTCTATGTGTGTGTGCGTGTGCTTGTGGAAGTCTTATGTTCACCATGTATATGAAGGAGCCTGTAGACCCCAGAGGAAGGCATCCGAGCCCCTGAGACTGGAGTTACAAATGCTTGTGAGCCCCTGTGTGGGTGGTGGGAAAGGAGTCAGATCCTCTGCAAGAGTGAGAGCCCCACTCTTAGCCACTGAGTCAGCTCCCCTGCCCAACTGTAACTAACCTTTGTTACCAGTGAGTTCATGACTAATTGTTTCTATAAGTAGTATTTGTAGGCTCAATTTTCTTAACAAATATATTTTATTACAGACTTATTAACCAAGAGTGCCTCACTTATAACCCAACTAACCTAAACAATAGGAAAAGGACATTAAAGAATATAATAATGAAACCGTAAGGATATCAGTTCCGAGGAATGATTCTCCTGGCGTAATCAGCAGGATTTCTTCTGCTGGAACCTGGAGTAACCAGAACCTGGAACCTCTCAGCAGGAGCCGGAAGCCCCAAAGCCTTCCCTCTAGCGGTTCTCTCTAGGAGTGTCTCGAAGTGGAGCGATGAACAGCCAAAACTATCCCAAGTCTCCACAGGCCCCGCTTCCTGGTTTTGGCTCACATTTGTGCTTCCTCTCAGCATTTGTTCAAGGATGTTTTCAGCTGGTTTCAGCACAGTGGTTCGATTTCTAAAGGGATCACCTGCTCTCTCACAAGTCTTTTTCTCATCCCACACTTGTGATCTAAACAAAAAACGTGTTTATCTCTCCTTCAAGTATTCTTGTTTATATAAAGAGCAGCTACTGGCTTAGAGCTCTGGAGCTGATGTAAACACAACACACCATAACACACACTAACTCACCCACATTATATCCCATACAACACACACACGTACTGTAATATACTCACATACACACACTACAGTACAACACACAGCACACCACACATGCCACGTACACCGCGCCCTTGCCCCCACACACATGTAGCACAACACAAGAGCAGAGCCCCGTGTCCTCCTGCCCGGTCTGGGTCTGGCACTGCTTGCTTGTTGGTGATTTGAGTGGAGGTGCGGCCACCTGCGTCAGCTTCACTCTGGGCTCTCAGTGTGTTTCCTCACCTGTTCTGTAAACACACACAGGACCAGTGAGCTGAGCTGGCCCAGGGCAGTCTTTTCTTCCTAAAGGCTCACAGAGAGTCATGCTGCTACCTTCTTTGGGTGACAGGGATGCAAAAATGTTACTGCCAGATGCACTGTTGGAAGAGGGTGACATTCAGACATCACACAAGACCTCTTGTGCCTCCACATTATATTCTCTTGGCTCTTGTGCCTATGTGGTGATGCCCAGCATTGTTGGCTTTCTGTACCTCCCTGTGAGTAGCCTTGGCTTGACTGTCGACAAAGCCAGGAGCCCCAAGCCAACTGGCCTTGTGTACAGAGCCAAGAACCGTTTTATGTTGAGCATGGGCAACAGGGCCCCACTGGACCTGGTTGCAGTGTGCAGTGTGCCCTGGTGAGAAACAGGCCCTCTCCGATGAGAAGAGCTTGGGATAGCAGCGCCTGCCCTGCAGGTCGAGTCTGCAGTTCCCCAGTAAGTGGCTTTTGGAGACTGATTAGCTATTTGGCAAAATAGTTTTATAATGTTGAATCTAATGTTTTTAAAAGTTCAGACTTTACCAGACACAGTGGCACACATCTGTTACCACAGCGCTTCAGGAAGCAAAGCAGAAGGTTGCGAGTTCAAGGTCAGCCTGGGCAAATTAGCAAGACTCCATCTAAAAAATCTACTGGACTTGTATATAGTATTTTCTTTCTTTGTTTTTTGTTTGTTTGTTTGTTTGCCTTTGGTTTTTCAAGACTAGCCTTGGCTGTCCTTTGTAGACCAGGTTGGCCTCGAACTCACAGTGATCCGCCTGCCTCTGCCTCCTGAGTGCTAGAATTAAAGGTGTGCACCACCGTGCCGGACTTATATTTGTTTCTTTTTTGTTTTGTTTTTTTGTTTTATTATTATGCATACAGTGTTCTGTCTGCATGTACACCTGCAGGCCAGAAGAGGGCATCAGATCACATTACAGATGGTTGTGAGCCACCATGTGGTTGCTGGGAATTGAACTCAGAACCTCTGAAAAAACAGCCAGTGCTTTTAACCTCTGAGCCATCCCTCCAGCCTTTTATTGTTTCTTAAAGTCATTTTGATATGATTAGCGTCCTTTATGGTGTGCTGCTTGTTTCCCTCTCTGCTGCAGCTTCCACCATGCTGGCCCTGTGCTCGGAGCGGGAACTTAATGAGCTGCTGGCTCGCAAGGAGGAGGAATGGCGAGCACTGCAGACGCACCGTGCTCAGCTGCAGGAGGCGGCTCTGCAGGCCGCGCAGGCCCGCCTGCAGGAGACACAGGGCAAGCTGCAGCGCCTGCAGGAGGACTTCCTTTACAACCTCCAGGTGCTAGAGGAGCGCGACCAGGAGCTGGAGCACTGTGAAGTCGCGCTCACCCAGGCCCGCGTGCGGGAGGAGGCCCGACAAGCCGAGGCCAGTGAGCTCAAGATCGAGGTGGCCAAGCTGCAACAGGAGCTCACCAGAGAGGCCAGCCGCATGGAGGAGTTGCAGGGTCTCCAGCAGCTAACGTTGCAGGAGCACCGCCTGGAGCTGGCGCGTGTCCACAGGTGTGTGACCCTCCTGATTCCGCGTCTCGAGCCCAGTGAGTGCTGTGTACGAGCTGCCAGATGCTCAGTGCTCATGAGCTTTTCCCCAGACTCGGCCCAAGACTTTTTGTTTTGTTTTGGTTTTTAGATAACATTTCAGGCCAGTTGTGGTGGCGCACGCCTTTAACCCCAGCACTTGGGAGGCAGAGGCAGGTGGATCACTGTGAGTTTGAGGCCAGCCTGGTCTACAAAGTGAGTCCAGGACAGCCAAGGATACACAGAGAAATCCTGTCTCGGAAAACTAAAAAACCAAAACAAACAAAAACCCAAAAAAAACCTTAGCAGGGTGTGGTGGTGCACGCCCTTAATCCCAGCATTCAGGAGGCAGAGGCAGGCGGATTGCTATGAGTTCAAGGCCAGCCTGGCATACAAAGTGAGGCCAGGACAGCCAAGATAACATAGAGAAACCCTATCGTGGGCGGGGGGGGAAATATCTCACTGTATAGCCCTGGCTGCCCTGGGCCTCGGCCTCCCGGGTGCTGGGACTGAAGGCGGGCACCACCACCCAGCTTGTGAGATGCTGTCTACTGACGTTCTTAGCTTTGATGAGGCTACTGCTCTGCTAAGTTTTAGCGATCATTCCACAAGTTTTGCCTAACGTTCACAGAGCTGCTGTGTCAGACATGTTCTGCAGTGCCTGGGATCCAGTCAGAAGTGCTGCTCAGCCAGGGTCTGGAGGGTTTCCTCAGCACCTGAGTCAGCTCACTGTGGAGCTGAGGCTGCTCTGGGATGTCTTGTCACTCTTTCCTTTCTCTCCAAACCGGAGGCCTTCAGCCGTGTTTGGGGATCCGTTTGTTTGGTTGTTTAGTTGTGTTTTCAAAACAGAGTCTCTCTGTGTAGCCTTGGCCGTCCTGGAACTTGCTCTGTAGACCAGGCTGGCCTTGAACTCACAGTAATCCTCCTGCCTCTGCCTCCCGGGTGCTGGGATCACAGGCGTGCTCATTCTCCCTCTCTTCTTCATTTTGGGGTGGCAGACAGGCTCAGGTCAAGCAGACGTTCTACTTCTTGGAGGCCTGTCGCATGCACCCCTGCAGAAGCCATGTGCCAGCCCCATGGGTGCAGCACGCCCTGCTGCACCACGTCCACTCGGTGACCACTCAGTGACGGCTCTCTGAACACTTTGTGTGATTCCCACAGGGACAGGAGCACGGAGATGGAGCAGCAGCGGGAGCAGTACGAGGCTGTGAGGCGGAGGCTGGAGAGACAGCTGCAGGAGCTGGAGAGGGGGTGTGCTCTACAGAGACAGGTGGGCCCGCTGGAGAGACAGCTGCAGGAGCTGGAGAGGGGGTGTGCTCTACAGAGACAGGTGGGCCCGCTGGGCTTGCTTCTGACGCAGCCTGTTCTTGCGGCTAGTTTGAAACCTGGAAGGTGAGGGCTCACTGAGCACCTCTCCGCGGGCGATCAGGGGTGCTGGCTGCCCCCTCTCGGGTCTGTGGTGAGAGGTGTCCACATCCTTTCTGGAAGCCTCTGCCAGTGTGCTCCTTTCTTCTGTACCACTCAGAGGCCTCCAGGGAAACGGAGACACACACTTACTGTGTGAATTGACCGTTGAGGTCCTGGAGGGCACCCCCATTCTACTGTGTAGGCTGGAGAACCTGGAACCCGGTTATGTCTGAACCCAAGGCTGTAGAAACTGCCGCCCCCCCCCCCCCCCAGTGAGGGCAGGAGGAGGAGTCAGGCACAGCAGAGAGGAGCGGTCCTGCTCTGTTGGTCGTCCTCGGATTGGCCCACACCACCCGCACCAGGGAGCCTGGGCCTTCTTTATGCAATCCACTGATTCAGATGATTGGAAACTTGCTCACCATTTACCAGCTGTCTGGGAAGCCTTTAGGACAGTGCAGTTGACCCATAAGGCTAGCATTACAGAGGCCAGCCTGGTCTACAAAGTTAGTCCAGGATAGCCAAGGCTACACAGAGAAACTCTGTCTCAGAAAACCAAAAAAAGGGCTAACATTACAGTCTACGCCTTGTCAACCTCGCCCCGTTACACATCTCCCCACTGCTGTAAGGCATGTTTAACCAAGTGTAGACGTTAGGAAGGTTTTCCTTCCAGTGGATGTGAGACCGTGGTGCTGAGTGTAACACCAATGTGCTGTTCTCCCCAAGTGTGGGAGGGAACATTTGTCTACGCCCCCCAACAGGGTTTCTCTCTGCAGCCTTGGCTGTGCTGAGATTACAGGTGTGCACCAGCACGCCCAGCTTGTCTGCTTTCTTTTTTAAGGGAGTTTTTTTTGTTTGTTTGTTTTGCTTGTTTGTTTTTTGAGACAGGGTTTCTCTGTGTAGCCCTGGCTGTCCTGGACTAAATTTTTAGAGCAGGCTAGCCTTGAACTCACAGCGATCTGGCTCCTCTGCGTTCCAGAGTGCTGGGGTTACAGGCATGCACCACCACACCTGGCTCATTTTTCTGTTTTTAAGAAAAGGACTTATAGGGCCAGTGGTGGGGCATGATGTTAATCCCAGTTCTCAAGAGGCAGAGGCAGGAGGATCTCTGTGAGTTCCAGGACATCCAGGACTACACAGAGAAACACTGTCTCAAGAACAAACAAACAAAAACCACAAACAAAAAAAGACAAGGCTTGCTCTTGCTCTGTAGCCCACCCTAACCTCACATTTGCAGTTTTACCTCAACCTTCCATGTGCCTGCGCTACCCGGTACAGCTGAGGTTTCAGTGAGGCCTCACTCCTCTGATATCCCTAACTGTAGTATGTTGATCTAGATTTGGTAACACGGAGTCAGTCAAGTTCTGTTACATGACCAAAGAGTAGAAGGAGGAAAAATAATTTGATCATGTGTGTGTGTGCACACGCGTATTCCTTTTCGTTTTGTCTGTTTCGTTTTGTTTGTTGAGACAGGGTTTCTCTGTGTGGCCTTGGCTGTCCTGGACTCGCTCTGCAGCCCAGGCTGCCTGAGCGGGAGGAGGTGCTTTTGCAGAGCAGCCAGCAGTATAAATAAGATGCGGAAACTTTCAGAGTTAAAGCTTAGATTCCCAGTGCCCATCTAGACTTGCCCCAAATATTCTGCCTGTGACCCGCCATGAGGTTGGCTCTTTTACCCCTCGGTTCTGCCCTCCACTTCCTGTCCTAGGTGTTGGTCCTCAGCTCTTTTTTTTTTTTTTTAAGATTTTATTTATTATTTGTACAGTGCTCGAAGGCCAGAAGAGGACATCAGATCACATTATAGATGGTTGTGACCTTTGGAAGAGCAGTCAGTGCTCTTAACCTCTGAGCCATCTCGCCAGCCCCCGTTTTTGTTTTTTTGGTTTTTTTGTTTTGTTTTGTTTTTGTTTTTCGAGGCAGGGTCTCTCTGTGTAGCATTGACTGTCCTAGACTCACTTTGTAGACCTGGCTGGCCTCGAACTCACAGCGATCCGCCTGCCTCTGCCTCCCAAGTGCTGGGATTAAAGGCGTGCGCCACCACCACCCGGCTCCGTTTTTGTTTTTTTGTTTTTGTTTGTTTGTTTGCTTGTTTTGTGTGTGTGTGTGTGTGTGTGTGTGTTTGAGACAGCGTTTCTCTATGTAGCCTTCGCTGTCCTGGACTCTCTTTGTAGACCAGGCTGGCCTCGAACTCACATTAATCCACCTGCTTCTGCTTCCCAAGTGCTGGGATTAAAGGCTCGCGCCACCACCGCCTGGCTCATCAGCTCTTTATTACAACCAATCAGTGAGAATCTGCCTGGCCTTCAAGTATCTGAGCAGATGTGAGAGGAAAAAAATTTTTTGTTTTTTTTTTCAGTGTAGCCTTGGCTGTCCCTCGAACTCCCAGAGATCAGCCTGCCTCTGCCTTCCTAGTGCTGGGATTGCAGGTGTCACTGACCTGGCTGGAAGGACAAATATTCACAAATATACAGCCCGTGGTGCGCCATAGAAATGACAGTACTGATATCCTGCCAGCACTTAGCTCTCTGCTGGGACAGAATTAACAGTGGAAAATACAGAGACAAGCTTCACACAGTGTTACCCCAACGAGGCTGGCCAGAAATGTATAGAGATCCCCCTCCCTCTGCCTCCCCAGTGCTGGGGTTAAGTTGTGCCGCTGCCGCCACCACCACCCCACTACCACACCACCACACCACCCCCCACTACCACACCACCACACCACCCCCCACTACCACCCCACCACCACCACCATCACCACCCCAACACCACCACCACCATCACCACCCCAACACCACCACCACCATCACCACCCCAACACCACCACCACCATCACCACCCCAACACCACCACCACCATCACCACCACCCCACTACCACACCACCCCCCACTACCACCCCAACACCACCACCCCACCCCAACACCACCCCCACCACCACCACCATCGCCACCTGGTGCACACACATACTCTCCGCAGTTGGGTATGGTGATCCACATCTGTAATAGCACTCAAGAAGATTGAACGTTTTGAGACCCTCTAGGCTGCATGATGAAAAGTCGGGAAAACAAAAGGAGCTGTGTGTGCAGGCCTGGGCTAGACATGTGCATGGCTCTGGTGGGAGAGATCATGTCTTTTTGAGGCAGAAGTTGTGGAGTCCTTAACTGAAGTGTTAGAAGATGGCTTCAACCTTGACGGTAGCAGCAACAACCACTCCTCAGCAGGAAGGAGCCAGTGCAGCAGGAGGCTGGGCAAGGCAGTAGCCCTAGAGGCTCTAACAGCGGCCAAGGCCAAAGGCACGTCTTTAGTTAAAATGTGTTACATTGATCTGTTTGTGTGTCTAAGAGGGGATGGGCATACACATGCTGTAGCTGCTTGTGAAGGTCAGAGGTCAGCCTGTGGACACCAGTTCTCACCTTCTACCATTTTGGGTCCTGGGAAATTGAACTCAGGTCATTAGGCTTGGTGACAGTGTCCTCTCTGTAGCCAGAGCACGTGTTCATATTAGATGAGTTCCTGCATGCCTGTCAAGATGAGTTTGTAAATATGCCATAGAAGAAAATAAGGTGCCTGTCTCTTCCTCTTCCTCCTGCCCCTCCTCCTCCTCTTGCTCCCTCTCCTCCTCCTCTCCTCCTCTTCCTGCTCCCCCTCCTGCTCTCCCTCTTCCCCCTCCTTCTCCTCCTCAGCCCTCCTCCTCTTCCTCTTCCTCTTTTTAAAGTCTGTGTAAGGATGCTTTGGAATGCATGTGCATGCCCACAGAGGCCAGCAGAGGGCATTAGGGCCTCCAGCTGTCCTTGAAGATGGCTCTGAGGATGCTCTGGAAGAGCGGCCAGGGCTCTTAACCACTGAGCCTTCTCTGCTGCTCAGTGCCTCATTTCAACAATTCGGTTTATTTAGAAAACAAAGGAAAAATTGGAAAAGTGGATGAAACATTTGAACAACTCAGAGATTTTTTTCAGCCAAATTGTTAGAAATTTTGAAGACAGGTTACTTTAAAAAATGACAGAAGTTTTCTATAGACCCCTAAAAGTTGCTGCCACTGCAGAGATTTCTGCCTCATCCTCCAGGTGAGACGGTCCTGCTAGAGGCATTGGTTGTGAGGTCCAGGAAGAGGAGGGAGACGTGGTGGTCTTAGAGAGAGGAGAGGAAGCTGTGGATTCTAAGGAAGGGGACAGTGATGTAGCAATGGATAGACTTCTGCCTTCGTGTGTCGTGTACTTCTTCCGTGACTGGAAATCTGTGTCTTGAGCAACCTTGACGACGTCATTCTGACGGTGGACCTGACATGCCTGTCTCATGCAGAGACAGTGGAGAACAGCAGTAGACTTTGCTATGAGAGACCATGAACTGACCTTTAGTATGTTATACAGTGTCTGACAGTCTGAGTGCTTACTGGATGGACATGAATTTTCACTGCAAATATATCCAAAATTTTAAAATAAAATGCTTTCTTTATTTAAGAAAAAGAGAGGGACTGGAGAGATGGCTCAGGGTTAAGAGCACTGCCTGCTCTTCCAAAGGACCCGGGTTCAATTCCCAGTACCCACATGGCAACTCACAACTGTCTGTGAGTCCAAGATCTGACACCCTCACACCAGCACACATAAATTAAAATTAAATTAAATATATTTTTAAAAAAGAAAGAAAAAGGGGGCTGGAGAGATGGTTCAGCGGTTAAGAGCACTGGCTGCTCTTCCAAAGATCCTGAGTTCAATTCCCAGCAACCACATGGTGGCTCACAACCATCTATAATGTGATCTGATGCCCTCTTCTGCCTTCCTCTGCTGGATTAACGCTGTGTGCCGCTAAGCCTGGCTCCTTATTTTCTTTTTGTGAGCAAACTCTTGGTCAGCCGCTGGATCTTGGTATAAAGCAGACACTTGGCTATAAGCCACCAGCTTATCCTCCAATTCCAGCTGGTTGTCATGAGACCCACTCAGCTACAGCCTGACATTTACTGCAACACCCCATCATGGAAAATGGTGTCTACAGAAGTGGACTTAAGCAGAGCCAGGGGCCCAGTAAGTCACCAGGCTCTTGCCCTTATTCCCGCTCCTGGGCCTCTCTCTGTAGCTTGCACCCATGGCCTCAGGGGGAGCTCCTGTCATCAGCTCACGGCAAAGATAAGACTTGGCTCTATGTGACTTTCAGGTTCCACCTGAGGGTGCACAGCTCAACATCCAGGCCCTCCCTAGAACATTCCTCAAGGACAACAACCTTCCGAGCAGGCAGGGCTTTGGGCAGCGAACCTAACTGCACACTGCTTGGGAGAAAGGAACGGGCCAATATGCGTTATATACCACTATGAGTCTCAGGCCAGTCAGGGTTACATGCGATCCTATCACACAAGAAAAAAACATGTTTTTTTAAATAAAAAAAAAGGAGGAGCTCCCATTTAGCTCAGTGGTAGAGTTTGCTATGCCCTAGGTTCGGTCCTCAGCTCTGAGGGAGAAAAAACAAAACAAAACAAACCACCACCAACAAAACCCCAAACCATTGCAGTGTAGTGATGCACGTGTCTTTAATCCCAGCACTAAGGAGGCAGAGGCAGGCAGATCGCTGTGAGTTTGAGACCAGCCTGGTCTACAGAGTGAGTTCCAGGGTAGCTAGAACTACATAGTGAGACACCGTCTAGGGAAAAAAAACCCAACTAGCCAACCAACTAAAACAAGCAAACAAAGGACAGGGTTTGCCCTTTTTCCTTTGCAGCGCTGGCTGTGAAGTCCAGCATGCTGTACATACTCAGCAACTGGCCTGCGTCTCCAGCCTAGAAACACTAGTTGTCTGCGGATGGTGGTGAAGCTTCCTCCACTCAGGCACCACGGGGCCTGATGTCAAATGGCCCGTGTGACAGAGCACAGCAGCTTTGACCCTGACCTCCCAGAGAGCCTTCCCAATGTTTCAGGTCCCATTCAACACTGGCAGCTGCCAGGCATAGTGGTATATTCCTCCAGCACTCAGGAGGCAGAGCCAATGGGATCTCTCCAGGGCAGCCAGGCCTACCCAGTGAGCCCCTACCTCAAAAAGACAAGCTGTGGGGAAGGAGAGAATACAGAAACACGTGGAAGTTTCGAAGGCAGCTACAATCCCCACTTTACACCACTGTCACCCAGGAAGTGAATGTTTAGGACTACTTAGTAACACCCATGTGAGGAGTGTGTTGCCTCCAAAGTCTGAAGTGGCCCCTCAGGTCTCCTGCTTCTCTCTTGGCTGCGGCAGGTGCCAGAGCAGCAGCTTGTATTTTAGAGGCAGGAACCTGAATTTCAGTCAAATTCTACATCTGAGCTTCAGGCATGCAAATATGTGGCCAGTAAGTCTAGAATGTTTGCTGCCCCCATGCTCTGAATCTAGCAATGTAGTGTCTCCTGAGGATGTGATGGCTCATCCTGGGCTTTTGCCTGAGGTACCGGCAACATAGTGTCACCCGTGGATTTGATGGCCCATCCTGGGCTTTCGCCTGAGGTACCTGCAACATAGTGTCACCTGTGGATGTGATGGCCCATCCTGGGTGTTCCTGGAAGAGGGAGTCTTGGCTGAGACTTGGTTTCATCAGATCGGCCCATGGGACAGTTTCTTGACTGCTGATTGGTGTAGGAGGGCCCAGCTCACTGTGGGCAGTGCCAGGTGATCCTGGGCTATCAAAGAAAGATGGCCGAACAAGCCAGGGAGGCAGGCCAGCAAGCAGCATCGCTCCATGGCCTCTGCATCACTTCCTGCCTGGGTTTCCCTGGTGATAGACTAAACTTCTTTTTTTAGATTTATTTATTTATTACCTACACAATATCCTGCCTACATGACACCTGCCCGCCAGAAGAGGGCACCAGATCTCATTACAGATGGTTGTGAGCCACCTTGTGGTTGCTGGGAATTGAACTCAGGACCTCTGGAAGAGCAGACAGTGCTCTTAACCTCTGAGCCATCTCTCCAGCCCCCAACACTCAGAAATTGTGACTGGCCAGTCACCAGCCGTCTGATACAGTGTCACACCTCGGAAACAACTCCACATTCCTCCATTCAAATTCACAGATTATTGGGATTTTTGAGAGAATCTCATTATATAGTCCGAAAACTCCCTGAAATCATTTTCTTCTGCTCCCAAGGGCAGGATTACAGGCATGCACGATCACACCTGGCCCTCCTTCGTCTGTCTGTCTGTCTGTTTTGAGACAGGATCTCATTGTGTAGCCCTGACTGACCTGGAACTTGTTATGTAGACCAGGGTGGCCTCAGACTCAGAGGCCATCCTGCCTCTGCTGGGATCAAAGGCATGTTTCGTATTCTGACCAAATATCTGACAAGAAGCATGGGGGTTATTTTGGCTTCCAGACCTCTGTGGTAGGGATGCAGGCCAGGCTGGAAGTGGGTCTGCACTGTAACTCTCGGGAGCCAGTCCCCCAGCGTGCCCTTCCTCTCTCCATGCCCCATCCCCTAAAGACTTTACCATCCTTCAAAACGGTGCCAAGTGTTCAACCGCGAGCTTGTAAGGGGCAGCCACATCTCAACCGCAGCAGAGCCTCCGCTAGCTGGGGTGTGGGTAGAACATGGCCTGAGGATTTGCAGAGTCACATCCAGTGGCCTTGCTGCTCCGCTGTCTGTGAGGGTGGACAGGGTCTCCACTTCTACCAGAGGTTGGGAACATCACTGTAGTAGTGTAAGTGATAGCCCTGCAAGGAGGGACACAGGTGTGTGCCCCCCACGCCAGACCGGATTGACCCCTGCTCACACACAACCCGCTTTTACAATTGTGTATAAGATCCTTACGGGAGAAGCGGACACCGGAAGCCAGTCGTGCTGCCCTCACAGAGGGCGACAGCTGTGGAAGCTGTTTTAACCTGTTTGCTTTTTCTGTTAGTTACTTTTCCGCTGTTGTGAAGAGGCACGGTGACCAAGGCAACTTACAAAAGAAAGCATTTCTAAAACAACAACAAAAAGCCAGGTGTGGAGGTGCACGCTTTTAGTCCCAGCACTTGAGAGGCAGGGGCAGGTGGATCTCTGTGAGTTCAAGGCCAGCCTGGTCTAAAAGCCAGTCTAGGACAGCCAGGGTACACAGAGCAAGCCTGTCTTGAAAAAAACCAAAAACCAACCAAAACCAACGTCACTCAAGGGGTTTGGAGGAGAGTTAGCTGGAGAAGGCTGGTAAATAGTTGGTTTGCTCAGGCTCAGTGGACGCCAGGGAGTACAGCTCTGCCGTTTCAGGGTTAGGGTTAGGGCTCTCTGGAGACAAGAGACCTTGTAGCACACCAGCTCTGCTGCAGGAGCTTGAGAAAAGTCTGCCCACCATGGGCTGGACTAGCCAGCCAAAGGCAGCCCTCTGTGGCCCTGGGCAGTCGGCCTGCTGTGGCCTGGTGTGGCCTGGTGTGGCCTTGGAGGTCTTTGTGAGGAGAGGGTTGCATAAACACAGCCCTCCTCCTCAGGGTCCTGTCTTTTCGTTGTTAGGCCGGAGTCTCACATGCTGGTCAGCCTCATTAAGTAGAGCTGGTTTTTCTCTTATAAAATGAGACAGGCTGATAACTAGTGACTAACTAACTGGTCTGTTTAACTTTATTGTGTACTTTATCACTCCCTGTGAACCAAAGAAAATCCTTTTCCTTGAGGGCCTGGAGAGGTGGCTTAGTGGTTAAGACACTGACTGCTCTTCCAAAGGTCAGGGGTTCAATCCCCACACCCACATGGCAGCTCAGAACTGTCTGTAACTCCTGTTCCAGGGGATCTGATGCCCTCATTCTGACAGACATGCAGGCAAAATATCAATGTACATAAAAGTGAAAAAATAAATTTAAAAAAATCCTTTTTCTTGTTGGTTAGTCTCAGAGTCACAAGACAGTGGAGGAATTTACTTGTTCATTTTAGAAATGTTTCTGAATGCACAGTGCATGCTGGTAGCTCTCCAGGCTCTGGGTTGGACATGAATGCCTGTCACACCGAGATGTGCTTGCCACCCTCACAGAACAAAGAAGACCTTGCATCAGTTAGCTGCCTGAGTAAGGTCCAGGGCCCTGGACATGGTGAGGCAGGAAGGTCAGGGGTTAGGCACACTTGGACTGCCTTTCTAGTAGAGGGAGTGGCCAAGAAGGGCAGAGGGCGTGGTCAAGAAGGGCTGCAGAAGGGAGGTCAGCAGGAAACTGTTAGGTGTTATGCAGACATGGTTGAGGATGGCCAGACATGGGAGATGCACCCAGCAGGCCGACAGGGCAGGCCTGGGTAGCAGGCTCTTGCAGAAGGGAGCAAGCCAACTCTGGGTATGCGTAAAAGGTGAGCCAGGGGTCATCATCTGACTGATGGAAAAGGCAGATGTCACAGCACCTCGGTTTGGTTTGAGCAGAGATCGATTGCCAGTTGTTGAGACAAGGATGTGTGTGAGGACACAGTGAGAGACCGACTGTTGTGTGAGGTCCCATGCTTTATCCAGAGACCTCTGCGACGGGACCTAGGGCCATCACTAAATCCCCAGAACCTTGACAAGAGCACAGTGGAGGCACGTCATGTTGGCCAGCAAGACCAGAAGGGGGCAGCACTGGCTTGGTGATGTGGTGTGGATCCCTGCTCTCTGGCAGCCACAGTCTGCAGAACTTCCTCTGTGGATTTTGTTCAGAAAAACCAACGTTCCATGACTTTGTGGGCCTGTTGTTGTTTGATCAGTTGGTTTGGTTTGGTTTTGAGTCTTTTGAGACTGACTCCTAACATGTAGCCCAGGCTGACTAGTACTTGAAGGGATCTTCTCTGTCTTGCCTCCCAAATTCTGGGTTTCCAGGTGTGTTCCACCAACTATCTCCCTCCTCTGCCTCCGTTCCTCTCTTCCTCCTTCCTTCCTTTGTGTGAGTGTTTCTATGTTTGAAATAGGACCCAGGGCATCACACATGACAGGCAAGCATTCTGCCACAGGCAAGCGTACAGCCTCATGACCTTGTAGTTTGTAATATGACATTCTGATTTCAGTAAGGGCCACTCATGTGACCCCTCATATGTCACCTTTACCTTTCAAGGGATTGAGAAAGTGAGACATGACTTTCAGTTGTGCTTTTCGCAATCTACTGCAGAAAGTCTGCTGGTGCAGACCCAGCAGTGCACACATCTGTATGGGGGGCTGTCTGCCAGGGCTGGATGGTGTGTCATGGTGGGGGTGGGGCTGTCTGCCAGGGCTGGATGGTGTGTCATGGTGGGGGTGGGGCTGTCTGCCAGGGCTGGATGGTGTGTCATGGTGGGGGTGGGGCTGTCTGCCAGGGCTGGATGGTGTGTCATGGTGGGGGTGGGGCTGTCTGCCAGGGCTGGATGGTGTGTCATGGTGGGGGTGGGGCTGTCTGCCAGGGCTGGATGGTGTGTCATGGTTGGGCGGGCTGTCTTCCAGGGTTGGATGGTGTGTCATGGTTGGGCGGGCTGTCTGCCAGGGTTGGATGGTGTGTCATGGTTGGGCGGGCTGTCTTCCAGGGCTGGATGGTGTGTCATGGTTGGGCGGGCTGTCTTCCAGGGTTGGATGGTGTGTCATGGTTGGGCGGGCTGTCTTCCAGGGCTGGATGGTGTGTCATGGTTGGGCGGGCTGTCTTCCAGGGCTGGATGGTGTGTCATGGTTGGGCGGGCTGTCTTCCAGGGCTGGATGGTGTGTCATGGTTGGGCGGGCTGTCTTCCAGGGTTGGATGGTGTGTCATGGGGGGTGCAGCTCTCTCAGAACCACTCTACTCCTCAGCCTTTCCTTCAGAGCCGAAGGCTGCTCCCTGCGCACTCAGTTCTCCCAGGGGCTCTTGCTGATCAAATAAGGTGAAGGATTCCTGACACTGGTATTAAAGAAATGAGGCTTTTTGTGATTCACTGGCAGCTGGAGGGCACAAACACTGTCATCAGCCAGGGACCCCATGGCTGGCTGCATCATGTCAGAGAAGGGAAAAGGAAATGTGCAGAAGATGACGACACTCTCCTGACAGCAGTGGTGTGCAGCCTGAGGAGTTACACCAGCCCCCACGATGGTGGCCCGAGGCCAGTCATCCCTCAGAGAGAGGCTTCTTAATTTATGACCCCATTTTACCTGAGAATTTGTTGTTGCTTGTTTTTCAAGACAGGGTTTCTCTGTGTAGCCCTGGGTATCCTGGACTCACTCTATAGAACAGGCTGGCCTCAAACTCGGAGATCCATTCTGCTTACCTGAGAATGGAGAGAGAGAGATCATAGATGCATTGTTTGTTTGTTTTTGCTTGTTTGTTTTGTTTTGTTTTGTTTTGAGACAGGGTTTCTCTGTGTAGCCTTGACTGTCCTAGACTCACTTTGTAGACCAAGATAGCCTTGAACTCACAGTGATCCGCCTGCCTCTGCCTCCCAAGTGCTGGGATTAAAGGCGTGCGCCACCACCACCCGGCACATTTATTTTAAAACATTTCTTGTGAGTGAAGGTCCTTACCTGATGCCAGGCCTGACAGCCTGAGTTCAATCCCTAGAAGTCACATGGTAGAAGCAGAGAACTGACCCAGCCCATCGCCCTCTGACTGTCCCACAGGCGTGGACAAATGCAAACACACACAAATGAATACATGAAAACATAAAAATTCCCTAAGAGCCAGGCATGGTGGTGCACACCTTTAACCCCAACACTTGAGAGCCTCAGGCAGGCAAATCTCTGTGACTCTGAGGCCAGCCTGGTCTACAGAGCAACTTACTTGGGGCTGGAGAGATGGCCAGTTAAGAGCTTCGGCTGCTTTTCCAGAGGACCTGGGTTCAATTCCTAGCACCCACATGGAGACTCACAGCTGTCTGTAGCTCCAGTTCCAGGGGATCTGATGGAAGAAACACCAGACACACCTGCAGTACACAGACACACCTGCACTACACAGACACAACTGCAGTACACAGACACACCTGCACTACACAGACACACCTGTACTACACAGACAGACACACCTGCAGTACACAGACAGACACACCTGCACTACACAGACACAACTGCAGTACACAGACACACCTGCAGTACACAGACAGACACACCTGCAGTACACAGACACACCTGCAGTACACAGACAGACACACCTGCAGTACACAGACAGACACACCTGCAGTACACAGACACACCTGCAGTACACAGACACACATGCAGGGAAAACACTCTTACACATTAAATATGTTTTGAGTTACATAGTAAGTTCCAGATAAGCCCGGGCCTGTCAAAAACAAACAGACAAACAAAACTTCAATATATATTTATCCATTTATTAACAATGAAAGTGAATTTGCATATTAATAGAATGTATACGCTTGTTTGTTTTTACATAAAAAATTAAATCTGCTGGGTGTAGTGGCTTCCTCCTTTTTTTTTTTTTTTTTTTGCCTCCCTCCTTTAATCCCAGCACTCCTTGAAGAGCTAGGAGATCGCTGTGAGATCAAGTCCAGCCTGGTCTACAAAAGGAGTCCAGGACAGCCAAGGCTACACTGAGAAACCCTGTCTCGAAAAACAAAAAACAAAACAAAACAAAAAAGTTAACTCTTGGCTGACTATGTGAACTGCAGAACATCAAGTGTCCTCAGGGTTTTTCCGCAGCGGGTTGCTGTGTTGGTGTCGGTGCTGAGGAGGCTGCTTCACATAGAAGTGTACAGAAAGACAGGAGTTTGTTTGCAGCCGTTTCATAAAGCCAGTCCTGGGTCAGCTGAGTGGCTCAGAGGCTACGTGCAGAAGCCCTGGAGCCAGCACCACGTGGTGCCTGAAGCACCCGTTTCAGGGATTCTGATACCAGCCTCTGGCCTCCGAGGGCATCAGGCTCGTGGTGCACAGACGTTATTCAGGCAAAGCACACATACCTATAAGCAAAATACTCATATGCATAAAATAAAAATTAAGTTATTTTTAATTTTTGTCCTAATCACAAACCAAAATTCATTTAACTTTTAGTTTTTTGTTTTGTTTTGTTCTTGTTTTTTGAGACAGGGTTTTTCTGTGTAGCCCTGGATAACTGGCTGTCCCGGAACAGCTCACTCTGTAGACCAGGCTGGCCTTGAACTTGGAGATCCGCCTGCCTCAATCTCCCAAGTGCTAGGATTAAAGCCCTGCGCCACCACCACCCGGCCTCATTTAACTTTTCAATTAGCTTTTTTATTTCTTTTATTTATACATACACATATATGAGAGAGAGAAGGAGTTGTGTTGTGCCTGTGTGTAGGTGTCGTAGAAGTCAGAGGAGGGGTGGACCCCCTGGAGCTGAGCACCCAGGCTCTGTTCACACAGGGGCTGAGAACTCAACCTGGACCCTCTGCAAGAACAAGCAGGTTTGTTTTTTTAATTTAAAAAAGATTTATTTATAGCCGGGCATGGTGGCAAATGACTTTAATCCCAACACTTGGGAGGCGGAGGCAGGTGGATCGCTGTGAGTTCAAGGCCAGCCTGATCTACAAAGCGAGCCCAGGAGAGTCAAGGACACACAGAGAAACCCTGTCTTGAAAAACAAACAAACAAAACAAAAAGAAAAGATTTATTTATTTATTTATTTATTTATTTATTATGTATACAGCGCTCTGCCTGCATGTCCACCTGCAGGCCAGAAGAGGGCATCAGATGTCATTATAGATGGTTGTGAGCCATCATGTTATTGCTGGGAATTGAACTCAGGACCTCAGGATGAGCAGGCAGTGCTCTGAGCCTCTGAGCTGTCTCTGCAGCCCCGGTTATTTATTTGGAGTGTGTGAGTGTGCACGTAGACGTGAGAGGACAGCTTGTAGGTTCTCACGTGGGTTCCACTCACAGGCTCAGGGCCGAGGGCGGGGCCTGAGCTCCTAAGTGCCGAGCCATCTTGCTAACCTAACAGGCTTTTTTTCTTGTTTTGTTTTGTTTTAATGAAATATGAGTAAACCATCAGCAAATTAATTTATTTAGTTTTTTGATGCAGGAGTTCTCCGTGTAGCCCTGGCTGGTCTGGAACTTGCTCTGTAGACCAGACTGGCTTCAAACTCAGATATCTGCCTACCTCTGCCTCCTGTGTGCTGAGAGTAAGGGCGCATGTGCGCCCACATGTGTGCGTGTGTGGTGTCTGTGCGTGTGTGCATACATGTGTCTGTGTGTGTGTAACATACATACAGATGAGTGAGTGGGTGGGAAGCGCTGCCTGTGTTTTCCGTAGGTGACATACTCAGCAGTCCTGAGTGCAGGAACATGGCAGTTGGTGATGAGCAGTCGTGCCTGGGCTGCGTGCCTGAGGCCGCTGCCTTCCTTCACTCGTGGCCTCTTCCAGGAGCTGCTGCTGGAGTTTGAATCTGCAATGCAGAGAAGGGAGCAGGAGTTGCAGCTGAGGGCCGACGACATGAGCAAGGTGGTCCTGACCCACGAGCTCGAGGTACCTCCTCTGCGGGGGCTGCTGACGGTCGGTCTCCCGCTCTGTGCCCCGCCGCCAGCCTTAATCGCCCTGTGCTGCAGAGCACCGCACCGTCCCTCTGACCCAGCGGCTCTTCTGGACTTTTCATTCTTTCTCAGGTAAAACTACTGAACAAAGAGCTGCAGGCCCTGCGGGAAGCGGGAGCACAGGCAGCGGAGAGTCTGCACAAGGCGGAAACGGAGCAGGTGGAGTTAGAGAGGAAGCTGCGCAGCCACGCCCAGGAGCTGCAGGACCTGGAGGCTGTGAAGGATGCTCGGTGTGTGGGATGCTCTCCAGGCCTCATGGGCGACCCTGCCCTCCCGGCTGCCCTGTGTAACTGCTCTTACCGATGCGTCTTGTTTAGGATAAAGGAGCTGGAAAGGAAGCTTCACTCTGCTCAGCTGGCCCGGAGGAGAGCCGAGGACTCGTGCAGGCGGAAGTGAGTGTTTCTGCCTGGGCGGGGCCTCTGCAAGAGTCTGCGTCACAGTCGCATGTGGGGGTAGCCCGAGCTGGGGTGCCACCTTGGCTCCATGCTCTACTTCCTCAAAGAGTATTAGGCGCCCAGCATCTGGGATTCTGGTAAAACACAAGCTAAGCATATCTGAAACTCTGGATTTAAACTCTGCCCAGACTTTTAAAAGTATAACCCTAGTTAAAAGTTAACTTCTATGGGTGAGTGGGGTTGCTCTGTGCATAAAGTCACTTGTTACCACAGAAGGTACCCGAATCCCATCCCTGGAACTCACATGGTAAAAACGGAGAGACCTGACCCCACACCCTAAATACATAAATATCCAAACATTAAAAGTTAGCACTTAAAGCTTGGTTGTTTTTTTTAACTAGTCTGTGCATTGTAGGTTGTAGCCCTAAGCGTTACCAGCTGGCACAGCCACCTCTTGCTCTCGTTGCTGTAGACTGTCTGAGCTTTTTCCTGCTGATGTACCCTGTACTCGGCGTGGGTTGGGACCCAGCCAACAGCAGCAGGCGCTTCATGTTGCCAGGTGTCTGGGACACCCAGGAAGTAGATGGTATGTTGGCTCAAGGCGGGGACTTCCACAGGCAGCTGAAGCATGCCCCTCCCCCGGCTACAGCGGGGGTTCTGCAGGTCCCCAAGGGAGCGTCATGGAGTGAGGCTGTGGGTGAGCTGAGAAGCTCCGCTGTGGGGTTTCAGCCCCCTGGGCAAGAAGCATTTACTTTCCATTCCCAAGGAGACACAGTAACTGTAGCTACCACAAGCTTGGGCTTCCTGGCACACAGTGGGAGGAATGTGTGGAAGGAAAGCGAAGAGGGAACCCATTTTCCGGTGTTTTCTCGTGTCATAATTTGTGCAGTGCAGACAAACTCACTAAGGGAGCTTTCAGGAATCTGTCCATCGGGGATGGGTAGTGTCTGTTGCCCATGGGCTGGTCAAGAAGCCTAGTGGTGCGCCAACAGTGCTTTGTCAGCCTGTCATCTGAGAAGAGCTGCCTACACAAAAGAGCAAGCACAGCCACACACAGTTACTCCTGAAGAGTCAGCCATCTTGTCAGGGACAGCTGTCGTGTAAGGAAGGGTGCTCAGGGCTCCAGGGCACCGAGGGAGCCACGATGGGGCTCTTCCCTGTGTTGCAGACGCGAAGAGCTTGAGCATCAAGCCAGGGAGAGAGACTCGGCGCTGGCGGCCATGAAAGCCACCCATGCAGAGCAGCTGCAAGCGCAGGAAGCCAAGGTGCTGGAGCTCCACACCCGCTGTGAGACCCTCGAGGGACAGTTGCGCAGGGCTGAGTGGACGCGTGCTGATGACGCCAAGGAAAAGAACGCCCTTATCGACAAGTGAGCTGTTGCCTCTGGCCCACCAACCCAACGGCCTTGTGTGCTGGCGCCCTGCGCAGCATGGGCCGCTTTAGACCAAGGGAAATCACATGCGGCGGGTGGGAGAGACTTCAGGGACGTTCTGCCCACCCTTCTCCTCCAACTTGGCCATTTCCCTTAATGTTTTCTTTTTAATTATGTAGTTTTGTGTTTGTGATTATTAGTGATAAAGTTTACCTATTGTTTTTAGGGTTTTTTGTTTTTGTTTTTCTGAGACAAGGTCTCATTTGCGCAAAGCTAGCCCAGAACTTGCTCCACAGCCTTGGATGGCCTTGACTTGACAATCCTTGTACCTTCACCTCCCAAGTGCCGGGGCTGCAGGCATATGCCACTCTACCTGGCTCTTTTCCCCTCTCTGAGACAGGGTTTTGATGTATAGCCCAGGCTTCCCTCTAACCATCCTCCTGCCTCCACCTCCCAAGTGCAGACCATGCCTGACAAAGCCTGCCACTTACTCGGTTTTAGCGTAGACGTCATTGGCATCAGTGTATGACAGATGCCGTTGCCCCATCCATCTCAGCACTAGCTCCTCTCCTCCCCGTGTCTCTCAGCAGCCTCCGGTCCGCTTTCTCTGCATTTGCTAACTCTAAGAACAGCACACATTGGAATCTTCTGCCATTTGCCCCCTGTGACTGGGTTGTCACAAGGTTCACCCACAGTTATAGTGCCATTCCCTTTCAATGCTGTGACTGTGTCAACATATGCATCTTCAGAAGCCACAGGACCTCAGTGACCGGCCAGCCTAGCATAGTCAGTGAGTCAGGCCCCAGGGAGAGGCCTTATCTCCAAAACCAAGGCAGCCTGCACCTGAGCAGCACACCCCAGGCCAAGCATCTGGAAGGGTGGTAGAGTGTGAAAGAGAGGCCACAGTGGACACAGGTCGCTGGAGCAGGTGTTTCTGTGCTGAGTCTGGGCGGATTGCTGGCCTGGAAAGCACTTGCTGAGAAGTGGTCTGTTTCCTCACAACTGATGCCAGCACAGAGTCAGACCAGATTGCCCAAAGTAGCTAAAGATCAGCGCGATGCCTTCCACAAGCCTGTTTTCAGCACTCCCAAAGCATGCGTGGAGACGTTGGCACGGTGGCCCTTTTCATCCTGCACAAAGACAGGATGGAGCTACCCCACCTGGCTGCTTGAACTAGGGCAGCCCCACCCTCTGCTTATCATGCGCACACTGGACGGCGCAGCAGCCCAGAGCCCCAAAAGGTCTGTTCCCAGGGTGCATCATGTGACAAAGGCAGAGTTGTCCGTCTGAGCCAGGGTGTCTGGGCTTTGGGGAAGCCTGTCAGGCTTGGTGGCTCTTTACTGAGTGGCCCTGGAGTCTTCTTGTACTTAGCTGGAAACAGGTTAGGTGCTGCGTGGGCCACGGTGAGAGGTGCAAAGGTGAGTGCAGACCACCATCCCCTGCATCATCTGACTGTGTGGAGTCCCTCAATCACCGCTGCATGGCTGCCTGCTAAGCGTCTCCTGCTGATCGTAGAACCATGGCCTAACTTAGGCAGTGCTCTGGCCTCCAGTGCGGCTTTCCTAGGAGGGCCGGGCAGCACTGTGTGCGGTACTCTGGGTCTGTATAGGGACATGAATGAGTGGAAGAGACCTTTGCTGCATTCACACACTTCTCCCCTTGCAGACTCCGTGAAGACGCGGCAGCTTTGAAAGCCGCCTGGGATGCCCAGATGACTCAGATGTCCAAGGAGGCGGTCTCCAAAGACCTCCAGGTCCACATGCTGCAGGACAAAGAGCTGAAGCTGAAAGCACAGGTGGCCAGCTTCCAGCAGGACATTGACAGGTACTGTCCCAAGGCTGTGTCCCCTCTGCTGAGTGTCTCCTGGGGACAAGAGCCATGCAACTTCTCAGGTAGGGACACATAAACTAGCGTGGCCCTGCGTCCTTTCGGGGGAGGAGTGGTAAAGGACATGTCAGCAGGTCACAGTGATACAGAGAACAAACACCCAGGCCAAGAGCGAGAAGGAACCTCGGCCGCTGCGGTGCTGAGCGGTGGCCACCTGCCTCCGCCTTCAACAAGCCTCTCATTTAGCTTTAATCCCAGCACCCTGGAAGCAGAGGCAGATAGATTGCCATGAGTTCAAGGCCAGTCTGCTCCACACAACATTCCAGGGCAGCCAGGGCTACATAGGGAGACTCTGTCTCAAAGGAAAAAAAGAAACCAAAACAAATAAAACACACTCATGTTTTTCCTGCTCACTCGTTCGGTTGGTTAGTTGGTTGGTTTTTGGAGACATGGTTTCTCTGTGTAGCCCTGACTGTACTGGAATTCTGTAGACCAGACTGGCATTGAACTCAGAGAGATCTGCCTGCCTCTGCCTCCTGAGGGCTGAGTGCTGAGACTAAAGGTCCTGTGCCGCCACCATCACCATCACCACCTCCTTCTCCACCACCACCACCTCCATCTCCACCACCTCCACCACCACCACCACCACGACCTCCTCCTCCACCACCATCACCTCCACCATCATCACCTCCACCACCATCATCACCACCACCACCTCCACCATCACCACCTCCACCATCACCACCACCACCACCATCACCACCACCACCACCATCATCACCACCATCACCACCACCACCACCACCATCACCACCATCACCACCATCACCACCACCACCACCATCACCACCATCACCACCATCACCACCACCATCACCACCATCACCACCACCACCACCATCACCACCATCACCACCACCATCACCACCACCCAGCTCCTGTGCATTGTATTAGCATATACTTGAGTGAAGGTAAGGGCCTGTTTTCCATAATGAAATCAAATAGATCAGATATAATAAAACATTGTCCACAGGATGGATCTGGATGGACACAGACCCCCTCAGGTCTGTAGCCAGCCCTGACTGCCCCACCCCCAGCTTCTGGCTGCCCTGGGGGAGGGTCTGCCTAGACTGGACATCAGAGTGGAAGCCTCCAGTGTGGCCTTTGACCCTGGCTTTTGTGATCTTATTGCTTTGAAGTTAGGATGCCACAGATTCTTTACGATGCTCAGTAACCATGTGACACTTGAGTCTAGAGCTACTTTTTTTCTTCTCTATATTTTTTCTGTCCATTTTTCAATTTTGTGTCCATTTCATTTGGTTGCTGGCCATGTCCCTGGTTTCTGCTGTCTCACTGCATGTGAGTGGGTAGCCAGGGCCCCTCGTACCCCTGACACTGGTCTCCTTTAGCCCAGAGCAGCCTCACTGGAGCTTGTCAACCCTGCTGGTCTCTGTGACGAGCCAGTGTTTGACTCTGCTTACTGTTCTGCTCCCGTTTGTGCTGCTATTTTCTATTTCTATTTCCTCTGGCTTTGGTTTGTTGTTCTGATTGGACTCTGAGAAGTTCTCCTCCTATCAGATGTAGTCAGCGTTGGAGTTTCCTTTCCAGCACAGCTGAGCGACACGCAGGAGGTGATGGTGGTATTCTTCTAGAGCTCCGCCTCCTTGTGTGCTCTCGGTCAGTGGATGACTTGGGGCCATGCTGCCCCACATCTAGGGATTTTAGTTCCAGGCAGCACTGGTCCCTGATCCCTGACTAACCCCAAGTGTGGGTTGCAGCACTTGTCCCTGATCCCTGACTAACCCCAAGTGTGGGTTGCAGCACTTGTCCCTGATCCCTGACTAACTCCAAGTATGGGTGCAGCACTGGTCCCTGATCCCTGACTAACCCCAAGTGTGTGTGTGCAGCACTGGTCCCTGATCTCTGACTAACCCCAAGTGTGGGTTGCAGCACTTGTCCCTGATCCCTGACTAACCCCAAGTGTGGGTGCAGCACTGGTCCCTGATCCCTGACTAACCCCAAGTGTGTGTGTGCAGCACTGGTCCCTGATCCCTGACTAACCCCAAGTGTGGGATGCAGCACTTGTCCCTGATCCCTGACTAACCCCAAGTGTGTGCAGCACTGGTCCCTGATCCCTGACTAACCCCAAGTGTGTGTGTGCAGCACTTGTCCCTGATCCCTGACTAACCCCAAGTGTGGGTACAGCACTTGTCCCTGATCCCTGACTAACCCCAAGTGTGTGTGTGCAGCACTGGTCCCTGATCCCTGACTAACCCCAAGTGTGGGATGTAGCACTTGTCCCTGATCCCTGACTAACCCCAAGTGTGTGGGTGCAGCACTGGTCCCTGATCCCTGACTAACCCCAAGTGTGGGATGTAGCACTTGTCCCTGATCCCTGATTAACCCCAAGTGTGTGCAGCACTGGTCCCTGATCCCTGACTAACCCCAAGTGTGTGTGTGCAGCACTTGTCCCTGATCCCTGACTAACCTCAAGTGTGTGGGTGCAGCACTGGTCCCTGATCCCTGACTAACCCCAAGTGTGTGTGTGCAGCACTTGTCCCTGATCCCTGACTAACCCAAGAGTGTGCAGCACTGGTCCCTGATCCCTGACTAACCCCAAGAGTGTGCAGCACTGGTCCCTGATCCCTGACTAACCCCAAGAGTGTGCAGCACTGGTCCCTGATCCCTGACTAACCCCAAGAGTGTGCAGCACTTGTCCCTGATCCCTGACTAACCCCAAGTGTGTGTGCAGCACTGGTCCCTGATCTCTGACTAACCCCAAGTGTGTGTGCAGCACTTGTCCCTGATCCCTGACTACCTCCGAGTATGCAGGATGCTTTACTTGTCCCTGATCCCTGGCTAACTCCGTGTTCGAGGGATGCAGGATGCACCTTGCGTGGTCGGTCTCCTCTTCTGCAGCCTGGCTGTGCTTTAGGCTGTGCCCCAATGGCTGGCTAAGGAGACATAAAGACACAGCATGTTCTCACTGCTGTCTGGCCTCTGAAAATGTCACCTAGACCGCATTGGTGGCTAGCAGTATTCTTGTCTTCCACACCCATTACAGAAGTGTGTGTAGGCATGGCTCTGTCTGCACAGCTGTGCTGTGAAGTTACCCATTAAATGAACCTGTGTTTAGGATTGCACTGGCCTTTGTACCAGCATACGCAGGCCTGATTGTCCCCTATGTCCACAGGCTAGTCCCTCCTGCCCTGTCAGCTTTCATGCCCCCGGAGGCACATGCTCCAGGTTTGCCTCCTAGGTCTTTGTAAATCTAGAGGATTTCCTCAGCACTGCTTCGGGTCTGACAGCTTCCCTTCTTTCTGCTGAGCGTGGCCACCTCCCTCTACCGCTGTTTCCCCGGCACTTGCTGAATGCTGGCATCTGCCCATTATGTCAGCTGCCTCGCCAGGTCTCTCTTAGGACAACTTCTCCCCGTGCCACTCGTGCATCCTTCCTCGGCATGAGCTGCATTGAGGCGGGAAGGATTTAAAGATTTATTATGTATACAGTGTTCTCCCTGCATGTACACCTGCAGGCCAGAAGAGGGCACCAGACTCATTATAGATGGCGGTGAGCCACCATGTGGTTGCTGGGAATTGAACTCAGGACCTCTGGAAGAGCAGGCAGTGCTCTCAACCTCTGAGCCATCCCTTCAGCCCCCCTATCAGCCACTTTTGCTCTTCATAGTGAAGGGACCTCAGGAAAGAAGCTTGACGTGGGCCGTGGGGTGTGTCCACAGGTACAAACATCAACTGTCCCTGGCAGTGGAGAAGGAACAGAGCCTGGAGCAGGAGCGGGTGCAGCTGAGCCTCGACTGGCAGCGTCGCTGCGATGATGTTGAACGAGACCAGATGCAGAAATCAGAGACCTTGATCCAAGGGCTGACCAAGGCGAGAGATCAGGTACGCTGGGCGCAGAGTGTGTGTGGGTGTGGAGTGTGCGCTGGGCGGGGAGTGTGGAGTGTGCGCTGAGTGTGGAGTGTGCGCTGGGCGTGGAGTGTGCGCTGGGCGTGGAGTGTGCGCTGGGCGTGGAGTGTGCGCTGGGCGTGGAGTGTGCGCTGGGTGTAGAGTGCGGAGTGTGCGCTGAGTGTGGAGTGTGCGCTGGGCGTGGAGTGTGGAGTGTGCGCTGGGCGTGGAGTGTGGAGTGTGCGCTGGGTATAGAGTGTGCGCTGGGCACAGAGTGTGGAGTGTGCGCTGGGCATGGAGTGTGCACTGGGCATGGAGTGTGGAGTGTGCGCTGGGCATGGAGTGTGCACTGGGCATGGAGTGTGGAGTGTGCGCTGGGCGTGGAGTGTGGAGTGTGCGCTGGGCATGGAGTGTGGAGTGTGCGCTGAGTGTGGAGTGTGCACTGGGCATGGAGTGTGGAGTGTGCGCTGAGCATGGAGTGTGGAGTGTGCGCTGAGCATGGAGTGTGGAGTGTGCGCTGAGTGTGGAGTGTGCACTGGGCATGGAGTGTGGAGTGTGCGCTGGGCATGGAGTGTGGAGTGTGCGCTGAGCATGGAGTGTGGAGTGTGCGCTGAGTGTGGAGTGTGCACTGGGCATGGAGTGTGGAGTGTGCGCTGGGCGGGGAGTGTGGAGTGTGCGCTGAGTGTGGAGTGTGCGCTGGGCGTGGAGTGTGCGCTGGGCGTGGAGTGTGCGCTGGGCGTGGAGTGTGCGCTGGGTGTAGAGTGCGGAGTGTGCGCTGAGTGTGGAGTGTGCGCTGGGCGTGGAGTGTGCGCTGGGCGTGGAGTGTGCGCTGGGCGGGGAGTGTGCGCTGGGTGTAGAGTGCGGAGTGTGCGCTGAGTGTGGAGTGTGCGCTGGGCGTGGAGTGTGCGCTGGGCGTGGAGTGTGCGCTGGGCGTGGAGTGTGCGCTGGGTGTAGAGTGCGGAGTGTGCGCTGAGTGTGGAGTGTGCGCTGGGCGTGGAGTGTGGAGTGTGCGCTGGGTATAGAGTGTGCGCTGGGCACAGAGTGTGGAGTGTGCGCTGGGCATGGAGTGTGGAGTGTGCGCTGGGCATGGAGTGTGGAGTGTGCACTGGGCATGGAGTGTGGAGTGTGCACTGGGCATGGAGTGTGGAGTGTGCACTGGGCATGGAGTGTGGAGTGTGCACTGGGCATGGAGTGTGGAGTGTGCGCTGGGCATGGAGTGTGGAGTGTGCGCTGGGCATGGAGTGTGGAGTGTGCGCTGGGCATGGAGTGTGGAGTGTGCACTGGGCATGGAGTGTGGAGTGTGCACTGGGCACGGAGTGTGGAGTGTGCACTGGGCATGGAGTGTGGAGTGTGCACTGGGCATGGAGTGTGGAGTGTGCGCTGGGCATGGAGTGTGGAGTGTGCGCTGGGCATGGAGTGTGGAGTGTGCGCTGGGCATGGAGTGTGGAGTGTGCGCTGGGCATGGAGTGTGGAGTGTGCGCTGGGCATGGAGTGTGGAGTGTGCACTGGGCATGGAGTGTGGAGTGTGCGCTGGGCATGGAGTGTGGAGTGTGCGCTGGGCATGGAGTGTGGAGTGTGCGCTGGGCATGGAGTGTGGAGTGTGCGCTGGGCATGGAGTGTGGAGTGTGCGCTGGGCATGGAGTGTGGAGTGTGCGCTGGGCATGGAGTGTGGAGTGTGCGCTGAGTGTGGAGTGTGCACTGGGCATGGAGTGTGGAGTGTGCGCTGGGCATGGAGTGTGGAGTGTGCGCTGAGTGTGGAGTGTGCACTGGGCATGGAGTGTGGAGTGTGCGCTGAGTGTGGAGTGTGCACTGGGCATGGAGTGTGGAGTGTGCGCTGAGTGTGGAGTGTGCACTGGGCATGGAGTGTGGAGTGTGCGCTGGGCATGGAGTGTGGAGTGTGCGCTGAGTGTGGAGTGTGCACTGGGCATGGAGTGTGGAGTGTGCGCTGAGTGTGGAGTGTGCACTGGGCATGGAGTGTGGAGTGTGCACTGGGCGTGGAGTGTGGAGTGTGCGCTGAGTGTGGAGTGTGCACTGGGCATGGAGTGTGGAGTGTGCGCTGGGCGTGGAGTGTGGAGTGTGCGCTGAGTGTGGAGTGTGCACTGGGCATGGAGTGTGGAGTGTGCGCTGGGCGTGGAGTGTGGAGTGTGCACTGGGCATGGAGTGTGGAGTGTGCGCTGGGCGTGGAGTGTGGAGTGTGCACTGGGCATGGAGTGTGGAGTGTGCGCTGAGCATGGAGTGTGGAGTGTGCACTGGGCGTGGAGTGTGGAGTGTGCACTGGGCGTGGAGTGTGGAGTGTGCACTGGGCGTGGAGTGTGGAGTGTGCGCTGAGCATGGAGTGTGGAGTGTGCACTGGGCGTGGAGTGTGGAGTGTGCGCTGAGCATGGAGTGTGGAGTGTGCACTGGGCGTGGAGTGTGGAGTGTGCACTGGGCGTGGAGTGTGGAGTGTGCACTGGGCGTGGAGTGTGGAGTGTGCGCTGGGCATGGAGTGTGGAGTGTGCACTGGGCGTGGAGTGTGGAGTGTGCGCTGAGCATGGAGTGTGGAGTGTGCGCTGGGCATGGAGTGTGGAGTGTGCGCTGGGCATGGAGTGTGGAGTGTGCGCTGGGCATGGAGTGTGGAGTGTGCGCTGGGCATGGAGTGTGGAGTGTGCGCTGAGTGTGGAGTGTGCACTGGGCATGGAGTGTGGAGTGTGCGCTGAGTGTGGAGTGTGCACTGGGCATGGAGTGTGGAGTGTGCGCTGGGCATGGAGTGTGGAGTGTGCGCTGGGCATGGAGTGTGGAGTGTGCGCTGGGCATGGAGTGTGGAGTGTGCGCTGAGTGTGGAGTGTGCGCTGGGCATGGAGTGTGGAGTGTGCGCTGGGCATGGAGTGTGGAGTGTGCGCTGGGCATGGAGTGTGGAGTGTGCGCTGGGCATGGAGTGTGGAGTGTGCGCTGAGTGTGGAGTGTGCACTGGGCATGGAGTGTGGAGTGTGCGCTGGGCATGGAGTGTGGAGTGTGCGCTGAGTGTGGAGTGTGCACTGGGCATGGAGTGTGGAGTGTGCGCTGAGTGTGGAGTGTGCACTGGGCATGGAGTGTGGAGTGTGCGCTGAGTGTGGAGTGTGCACTGGGCATGGAGTGTGGAGTGTGCGCTGGGCATGGAGTGTGGAGTGTGCGCTGAGTGTGGAGTGTGCACTGGGCATGGAGTGTGGAGTGTGCACTGGGCGTGGAGTGTGGAGTGTGCGCTGAGTGTGGAGTGTGCACTGGGCATGGAGTGTGGAGTGTGCGCTGGGCGTGGAGTGTGGAGTGTGCGCTGAGTGTGGAGTGTGCACTGGGCATGGAGTGTGGAGTGTGCGCTGGGCGTGGAGTGTGGAGTGTGCACTGGGCATGGAGTGTGGAGTGTGCGCTGGGCGTGGAGTGTGGAGTGTGCACTGGGCATGGAGTGTGGAGTGTGCGCTGAGCATGGAGTGTGGAGTGTGCACTGGGCGTGGAGTGTGGAGTGTGCACTGGGCGTGGAGTGTGGAGTGTGCGCTGGGCATGGAGTGTGGAGTGTGCACTGGGCGTGGAGTGTGGAGTGTGCACTGGGCATGGAGTGTGGAGTGTGCGCTGGGCATGGAGTGTGGAGTGTGCACTGGGCATGGAGTGTGGAGTGTGCGCTGGGCATGGAGTGTGGAGTGTGCACTGGGCATGGAGTGTGGAGTGTGCACTGGGCATGGAGTGTGCGCTGGGCATGGAGTGTGGAGTGTGCGCTGGGCATGGAGTGTGGAGTGTGCACTGGGCATGGAGTATGGAGTGTGCACTGGGCACGGAGTGTGGAGTGTGCACTGGGCATGGAGTGTGGAGTGTGCGCTGGGCATGGAGTGTGGAGTGTGCACTGGGCATGGAGTATGGAGTGTGCACTGGGCACGGAGTGTGGAGTGTGCACTGGGCATGGAGTGTGGAGTGTGCACTGGGCATGGAGTGTGGAGTGTGCGCTGGGCATGGAGTGTGGAGTGTGCACTGGGCATGGAGTGTGGAGTGTGCGCTGGGCATGGAGTGTGGAGTGTGCACTGGGCATGGAGTGTGGAGTGTGCACTGGGCATGGAGTGTGGAGTGTGCACTGGGCATGGAGTGTGGAGTGTGCACTGGGCATGGAGTGTGGAGTGTGCGCTGGGCATGGAGTATGGAGTGTGCACTGGGCATGGAGTGTGGAGTGTGCACTGGGCATGGAGTGTGGAGTGTGCACTGGGCATGGAGTGTGGAGTGTGCGCTGGGCATGGAGTGTGGAGTGTGCACTGGGCATGGAGTGTGGAGTGTGCACTGGGCATGGAGTGTGGAGTGTGTACTGGGCATGGAGTGTGGAGTGTGCGCTGGGCATGGAGTATGGAGTGTGCACTGGGCATGGAGTGTGGAGTGTGCGCTGGGCATGGAGTATGGAGTGTGCGCTGGGCATGGAGTGTGGAGTGTGCGCTGGGCATGGAGTGTGGAGTGTGCGCTGGGCATGGAGTGTGGAGTGTGCACTGGGCATGGAGTGTGGAGTGTGCGCTGGGCATGGAGTGTGGAGTGTGCGCTGGGCATGGAGTGTGGAGTGTGCGCTGGGCATGGAGTGTGGAGTGTGCACTGGGCATGGAGTGTGGAGTGTGCGCTGGGCATGGAGTGTGGAGTGTGCACTGGGCATGGAGTGTGCACTGGGCATGGAGTGTGGAGTGTGCACTGGGCATGGAGTGTGCACTGGGCATGGAGTGTGGAGTGTGCACTGGGCATGGAGTGTGGAGTGTGCACTGGGCATGGAGTGTGCACTGGGCATGGAGTGTGGAGTGTGCACTGGGCATGGAGTGTGCACTGGGCATGGAGTGTGCACTGGGCATGGAGTGTGGAGTGTGCACTGGGCATGGAGTGTGCACTGGGCATGGAGTGTGCACTGGGCATGGAGTGTGGAGTGTGCACTGGGCATGGAGTGTGGAGTGTGCACTGGGCATGGAGTGTGCACTGGGCATGGAGTGTGGAGTGTGCACTGGGCATGGAGTGTGCACTGGGCATGGAGTGTGCACTGGGCATGGAGTGTGGAGTGTGCACTGGGCATGGAGTGTGCGCTGGGCATGGAGTGTGGAGTGTGCACTGGGCATGGAGTGTGCGCTGGGCATGGAGTGTGGAGTGTGCGCTGGGCATGGAGTGTGGAGTGTGCACTGGGCATGGAGTGTGGAGTGTGCACTGGGCATGGAGTGTGGAGTGTGCACTGGGCATGGAGTGTGGAGTGTGCGCTGGGCATGGAGTGTGGAGTGTGCACTGGGCATGGAGTGTGGAGTGTGCGCTGGGCATGGAGTGTGGAGTGTGCACTGGGCATGGAGTGTGGAGTGTGCACTGGGCATGGAGTGTGCACTGGGCATGGAGTGTGCACTGGGCATGGAGTGTGGAGTGTGCACTGGGCATGGAGTGTGGAGTGTGCACTGGGCATGGAGTGTGCACTGGGCATGGAGTGTGGAGTGTGCACTGGGCATGGCGTGTGCACTGGGCATGGAGTGTGCACTGGGCATGGAGTGTGGAGTGTGCACTGGGCATGGAGTGTGGAGTGTGCGCTGGGCATGGAGTGTGGAGTGTGCACTGGGCATGGAGTGTGGAGTGTGCACTGGGCATGGAGTGTGGAGTGTGCGCTGGGCATGGAGTGTGGAGTGTGCACTGGGCGTGGAGTGTGGAGTGTGCACTGGGCATGGAGTGTGGAGTGTGCACTGGGCGTGGAGTGTGGAGTGTGCGCTGGGCATGGAGTGTGGAGTGTGCGCTGGGCATGGAGTGTGGAGTGTGCGCTGGGCATGGAGTGTGGAGTGTGCACTGGGGGTGGAGTGTGGAGTGTGCACTGGGCGTGGAGTGTGGAGTGTGCACTGGGCGTGGAGTGTGGAGTGTGCACTGGGCGTGGAGTGTGGAGTGTGCACTGGGCGTGGAGTGTGGAGTGTGCGCTGGGCGTGGAGTGTGGAGTGTGCACTGGGCGTGGAGTGTGGAGTGTGCGCTGGGCATGGAGTGTGGAGTGTGCACTGGGCATGGAGTGTGGAGTGTGCGCTGGGCATGGAGTGTGGAGTGTGCGCTGGGCATGGAGTGTGGAGTGTGCACTGGGCATGGAGTGTGGAGTGTGCGCTGGGCATGGAGTGTGGAGTGTGCACTGGGCATGGAGTGTGGAGTGTGCGCTGGGCATGGAGTGTGGAGTGTGCGCTGGGCATGGAGTGTGGAGTGTGCACTGGGCGTGGAGTGTGGAGTGTGCACTGGGCGTGGAGTGTGGAGTGTGCACTGGGCGTGGAGTGAGGAGTGTGCGCTGGGCATGGAGTGTGGAGTGTGCGCTGAGTGTGGAGTGTGCACTGGGCATGGAGTGTGGAGTGTGCGCTGGGCATGGAGTGTGGAGTGTGCGCTGGGCATGGAGTGTGGAGTGTGCGCTGGGCATGGAGTGTGGAGTGTGCACTGGGCGTGGAGTGTGGAGTGTGCACTGGGCGTGGAGTGTGGAGTGTGCACTGGGCGTGGAGTGTGGAGTGTGCGCTGGGCATGGAGTGTGGAGTGTGCGCTGAGTGTGGAGTGTGCACTGGGCATGGAGTGTGGAGTGTGCACTGGGCATGGAGTGTGGAGTGTGCACTGGGCATGGAGTGTGGAGTGTGCGCTGGGCATGGAGTGTGGAGTGTGCGCTGGGCATGGAGTGTGGAGTGTGCGCTGGGCATGGAGTGTGGAGTGTGCGCTGGGCATGGAGTGTGGAGTGTGCGCTGGGCATGGAGTGTGGAGTGTGCGCTGGGCGTGGAGTGTGGAGTGTGCGCTGGGCATGGAGTGTGGAGTGTGCGCTGGGCATGGAGTGTGGAGTGTGCGCTGGGCATGGAGTGTGGAGTGTGCGCTGGGCACGGAGTGTGGAGTGTGCGCTGGGCGTGGAGTGTGGAGTGTGCGCTGGGCATGGAGTGTGGAGTGTGCACTGGGCGTGGAGTGTGGAGTGTGCGCTGGGCGTGGAGTGTGGAGTGTGCACTGGGCGTGGAGTGTGGAGTGTGCACTGGGCATGGAGTGTGGAGTGTGCACTGGGCACGGAGTGTGGAGTGTGCGCTGAGCATGGAGTGTGGAGTGTGCGCTGGGCATGGAGTGTGGAGTGTGCACTGGGCGTGGAGTGTGGAGTGTGCGCTGAGCATGGAGTGTGGAGTGTGCGCTGGGCATGGAGTGTGGAGTGTGCGCTGAGCATGGAGTGTGGAGTGTGCGCTGGGCATGGAGTGTGGAGTGTGCACTGGGCACGGAGTGTGGAGTGTGCGCTGGGCGTGGAGTGTGGAGTGTGCGCTGGGCATGGAGTGTGGAGTGTGCGCTGAGCATGGAGTGTGGAGTGTGCGCTGGGCATGGAGTGTGGAGTGTGCACTGGGCGTGGAGTGTGGAGTGTGCGCTGAGCATGGAGTGTGGAGTGTGCGCTGGGCATGGAGTGTGCACTGGGCGTGGAGTGTGGAGTGTGCGCTGAGCATGGAGTGTGGAGTGTGCGCTGGGCATGGAGTGTGGAGTGTGCGCTGAGCATGGAGTGTGGAGTGTGCACTGGGCATGGAGTGTGGAGTGTGCGCTGGGCATGGAGTGTGGAGTGTGCGCTGAGCATGGAGTGTGGAGTGTGCGCTGAGCATGGAGTGTGGAGTGTGCGCTGGGCATGGAGTGTGGAGTGTGCGCTGGGCATGGAGTGTGCACTGGGCGTGGAGTGTGGAGTGTGCGCTGGGCATGGAGTGTGGAGTGTGCGCTGAGCATGGAGTGTGGAGTGTGCGCTGGGCATGGAGTGTGGAGTGTGCGCTGGGCATGGAGTGTGCACTGGGCGTGGAGTGTGGAGTGTGCGCTGGGCATGGAGTGTGGAGTGTGCGCTGAGCATGGAGTGTGCACTGGGCGTGGAGTGTGGAGTGTGCACTGGGCATGGAGTGTGGAGTGTGCACTGGGCGTGGAGTGTGGAGTGTGCGCTGAGCATGGAGTGTGGAGTGTGCGCTGGGCATGGAGTGTGCACTGGGCGTGGAGTGTGGAGTGTGCACTGGGCATGGAGTATGGAGTGTGCACTGGGCATGGAGTGTGGAGTGTGCGCTGAGCATGGAGTGTGGAGTGTGCGCTGGGCATGGAGTGTGGAGTGTGCACTGGGCGTGGAGTGTGGAGTGTGCGCTGAGCATGGAGTGTGGAGTGTGCGCTGGGCATGGAGTGTGCACTGGGCGTGGAGTGTGGAGTGTGCACTGGGCACGGAGTGTGGAGTGTGCGCTGGGCATGGAGTGTGGAGTGTGCACTGGGCATGGAGTGTGGAGTGTGCACTGGGCATGGAGTGTGGAGTGTGCACTGGGCACGGAGTGTGGAGTGTGCGCTGGGCATGGAGTGTGGAGTGTGCACTGGGCACGGAGTGTGGAGTGTGCACTGGGCATGGAGTGTGGAGTGTGCGCTGGGCATGGAGTGTGGAGTGTGCGCTGGGCATGGAGTGTGGAGTGTGCACTGGGCACGGAGTGTGGAGTGTGCGCTGGGCATGGAGTGTGGAGTGTGCGCTGGGCATGGAGTGTGGAGTGTGCACTGGGCACGGAGTGTGGAGTGTGCGCTGGGCATGGAGTGTGGAGTGTGCGCTGGGCGTGGAGTGTGGAGTGTGCGCTGGGCACGGAGTGTGGAGTGTGCACTGGGCATGGAGTGTGGAGTGTGCACTGGGCATGGAGTGTGGAGTGTGCAATGGGCATGGAGTGTGGAGTGTGCGCTGAGCATGGAGTGTGGAGTGTGCACTGGGCATGGAGTGTGGAGTGTGTGCTGGGCATGGAGTGTGGAGTGTGCACTGGGCATGGAGTGTGGAGTGTGCACTGGGCACGGGGTGTGCGCTGGGCATGGAGTGTGGAGTGTGCGCTGAGCACAGAGTGTGGAGTGTGCACTGGGCACGGGGTGTGCGCTGGGCATGGAGTGTGGAGTGTGCGCTGAGCACAGAGTGTGGAGTGTGCACTGGGCACGGAGTGTACACAGTATGGTGCGGCAAGCTCGGGCCCTGCCCTATCCCCAAACGTGTTTAGGGCCTCTTCCTCCTGACAGCGGCGTGGTTCTGGGAATGCTGAGATGGCCCCAACCCACTGGGATGGCCCCTGCCTGGCCAGGGCAAACCTGTCCACCATAGCTGGACAGCGAAGTCCTCCCCCACCATTGGAGGGCAGCCCTAGCATTCTGAGTGTAGCTGTAGTTGCTCCTGTGTCTACTTTTTAAGCAGAAGGAAGTCTGGTCTCTGAAGACCAGCACTGCCCACAGATGGACATTTTCTCAGGTTGCTGCTAAGCTCCAGGAGACAGAGAGGGCCCTGCGTAAACAGGAGACGCTGCTGGAGGCTGTGTCACTGGAGCGAGACCAGGCTGTGGAAACTCTGCGGACACACGGGTTCCTCCCTGGACAGGAGGCACAGGTGAGCCCCTGCTGGCTTGACGAGGGACGGCAGTGTCACGAGGTCAGTTCAGGCCTTCTTAGTCCAGCGTCTCTCAGTGACAGGTACTCCGCCGAGGGCAAGTCCAAGACTTTACAGTGTGACAGTGGACGTGCTGGTGTGTAGTCTGCTCTGCTCTTCAGCATGTCACGATCTAAAACTGCATGCAAAGAGCACCAAGGAAAGGCCCAGGCTCTCCTCGCCACTAGGTGGCGACATCGCGTCACTACTGATCTGGTTGTCTGTCCATTGTGTCACCTTGTCCCTAGACCACAGGTTTGCCAACTCAGTCTCCTAAGTCATATTTGTTGTTGTTATTGTTGGTGGGGTCACGTATGTGCCACAACGCACATGAGACGGCCAGAGGACACGCCACCTGTGCGGCGTTGCTTCTCTCCTTCCACCTTATGTGGGCTTCAGGGAGCAACTTAGAAGACTAGGCTTGTCCAGCCAGTGCCTTTCTGTACCCACCAAGGCACTGCATTGGGTCCAGCTCACTTCCTCTTAGAGGCAGCCACTGCCACCATGGAAACCAGCCTCCCTGAGCTATTGCAGAACCAACTCCTAGGCAGAGGGCTCAAGGTGGTGGCCAGAAGGCCTAGAGGCAGCCTTGGACCGGGGGAATCTGGGAAGAGCATTATCCTGGGCCTCCAATGGTATTGCTTCTTTTCTTTAATGAGGTGCACTCACATCCCAATGTGATAAAAATGAAGGTCCTAGCATCCTGAATAGTGAATCTACTGCGTGTCTCTCCTCGCTGACTCAGTCCTCTTGTTGCCATGGACGACCAGGTGGGCAAGAGCCCCTCTATTGCACGGTGCAGAGCCCAGCTGTGGTTAAGTATATTTCAAGGGCCAGGCATGGCGCTGCCTCCCTTTAGTCCCAGCAGAACTCTGTGAGTTTGGGGCCATCCTGGTCTACACGGTGAATTCTAGGCGAGCCTGAGCTACACATTGAAACCTGTCTCAAACCCCAAAATAAGGCTGTGTGAAGGGATGGGGAGAGGTTCAGTGCGTAAAGTGCTTGCTGTACAAAGCTTAAGGAGCTGGGTTATGCAGGGCCGTCTTCACTCCACACAGTGACACGTGACACACACTGCATAGAATGCACACACACACACACACACACACACACAATATTTAAGATTTAGGCAGGATTGCTGGGACACTTGTGATTTCAGTACTCAAGCCGCTGAAGGAAGAAAATTGTGAGTTCAAGGCTAGCCCAGCATGGACTACATAAGGCTATCAAAATCAAACTGAACTTTTTGTTTGTTTTTTGTTTTTTGAGACAGCATTTCCCTGTGTAGCCTTGGCTGTCTTGGACTCGCTTTGTAGACCAGGCTGACCTCGAACTCACACAGGTCCTCCTGCCTCTGCCTCCCGAGTGCTGGGATTACAGGCGTGCGGCACCATGGCTGGCTTGGAGGCTTTCCCTTCTCTCAGATAACTTTAGCTTGTGTCAAGATGACATAAAACTAGTCAGCACATGGTCCTTTTTTTCCCCCTGTAGCCAAACATCTGTCCCTTTTAGGAAAAATTGCTCATCAGGTCTCTGAGGTAGCAATGTCTCTGAGGGAAGCCTGCCGCAGGCTTGTCATTCCCTTGAAGGACAAGTTCCAGGATCACAAAAAGGAGGCACAAGGGGGCGACAGTGTCTACCCTGGAAGTAACTGTACCCAGCACGGCCCCGGTGCTGGCCTGAAGCCAGGCTGTGGGGCAGGCTAGGGCATACGGGATCTCAGCAGCAGCTTGCCAAGAAAACATTTCTCCTCTGAACTCCCAACACTCTGCAGTTCCCAAACTTGGCCCATAACAGGGAAGTTGGTTGAAGATAGTTCCGACCTCTCTTAGGACTATGAGGCAGGCTGCCCCAGGGGTTGAGCACTGAGGACACACCCTAGCAGTTGTGGTCATATTTCAGCACAGGTAGATAGAGAGAGTTCAAGAACCAAAGGAGGACGAGGGGTAGATGGCCTTTGGTACCCATGGGCCCTTCACCCTCCAGGCGTTCCTGAGCTTCTATGTGAAGTGCTCCCCAATCTGAGCACAAGAAAAACTGTACACACAAGACAGAAGAAAAGGTACTTATTTTTGTCAATGGTTTCCTACTGGAAGCTTTCTTGTACTTTTCCCCTAGGCTAGCAATCAAAAGAAGACATTTGTCTCCAAGTGCCAGCTAAGCAGGTCAGCAAGGCCTATCAGTTGGCTGGTTTCTTTGTTAAGTAAACAAACTTGAGAAGTGTGTTCTATAGTCAGGGACAGTCCACACACACCCACCTCCTTAAGAGCACCCTTGATCTTAGATAAGGGATCTGGCTGAGGTCCCAACACCCAAAGTGACCAGTATGATTCCCACAAGCCTAGGCACAGCTTTAGGGGACAGCGATGGGCCAGAGCTCGGCAGAGAGAGGCCCATACCAGCCCTTATGGGCAGCATTGTGGAAAACTTTGAGCTAAATATGAGGGCTGCCCAGCCTGCTCTCCTAGGGGATGCTGCCTGAGGGTCACTAAGCGGGACCCTTTGGCAGGCCCTGTTAGGAGCACCTAGGGACTAGCTCTGGGTTGCTTAGGTGTCTGTGCTGTGCAAGAGGCTGACACCAAACTTGCCACAGGCTGCCTCCACTGACTGGGATTTGCTGTATGCGGTACATTCATTTTACAGGCTCCCATCTGGCACCTGTTACGTGGGAACTTAAGTTACTTATCTACGCAGGTCAGAAGGGCGGCCTGGCCCTTGTGCTCCAGACTTGTCACCTTGGAGGCCCCAAGAAGGAGGAGATGTAGCCAGGCAGACCAGAAGAGGTCTTAGCCAACTTGTGTTACAGATGTGAGGTAGCACAGGATGACCAGGCTCTCCTGGTGTGTCACTGTCACCTCTCCTTCCCACAGACCCTCCCCAGGTTTCCTGGCCTGGCTGCTGTGCTGTCCATCACCACAGTCACACTAAAGGGGAGGCTGAGTATTATAGAAAACTGCAACGGCCCCTCCTGTCCAGTGTGAGAGCTGTTGTGAGCTCAGAGGAGGTGGGACAGGAAGGTTATCACCCACAGGCTACACACCCAGTCAGCTGCCTGAAGAAAAGCATTGGCAAGCTAGGGCTGAGGTGGAGAGAAATGATGGTTTTATTCTAGGAGTAAAAACAACTTAGAGAAACTTAAACAGATATGGTGTGTGGGGCGGTCTGGAGAGATGGCTCAGTTTTTAAGGGCACTGACTGCTCCTCCAGAGCACCCAGGTTCAAACCCAGCATCCACATGGCAGCTCACAACTGTCTGTAATTCTAAAATTTGACTTTCTCACACAGACATACATGGTGACAAAACACCAATACACATTTTTTAAAAAAGGTAAATAAAACATGTAAAGCTGCAGCTGGGCTGGTGAGATGGCTCGGTGGGTGAGGGTGCTGCTAAGCCTGAAGACCTGATCTTGACCCCCAGGGCCGTTGGAAGGAGAGGACCAACTCTCAGAAGTTGTCCTCTGACTCCATGTGCAGGCTGTGGTGTGTACACACACAAACACACACATAGAGAATGGACTTTTTTTTTAAGTATGCATGGTCTATCTGGATGTACACCTGCATGCCAGAAAAAGGCATCAGATCACATTGCAGATGGTTGTGAGCCACCGTGGGATTGCCAGGAATTGAACTCAGGACCTCTGGAGGAGCAGACAGTGCTCTTAACTGGGTGGAGCAGGGTGGCTGTGGCCAAAACAGACCCAGCTTAGCTCCTCTCAGCCTTAGGAAGTCTGCACTTGTCACTCCCTAGCGGCACTTTCCCTAAATCCACACGTGTGGGAAGTAGACGTGCCGGGGACAGACAGTGGGGGAGGGGAGGGCAGTGTCTGAGGTGCTGCTGAGCATTTCGCTAGGAAGTTCAAATATTCCTACCTCACAGAGACTCCCCAGAAACAATCCAAATGGGAATGCCACATGACATGCTTTACTTTGCTGGATCACTTCTTACCAGGTTCTTTACAAGCATGGCTTAATGCTGCGGCTGGGTGGGGGTGAGGGAGGTTGGAGAGATGGCTCAACAGGTAAGAGCACTTGCTCTTGCTGCTCTTGCAGGTGACCTGGGGTCAGTTCCCAGCACCATGTGGCAACTCCAGTTCCTGGTATTCAGCACCCTCTTCTGGCCTCTGTGGGTAGTGCATATATGTGGTGTATGTACATATTTGCAGTCAAAACACTCACACACATAACATACAAATACATGAATCTGTTTAAAAACGTGCTGCAGACACGTTTGTGTCTCTTCCTCAGAAGACCGGCTCGGATCTCCTGTGCTGGGCCTTGCTTGGCTCATGACCAGAGGAGCTGGTAACAGGTCAGACTCCAGCCTCGGTTTGTACTGATGAAGCAAGCACTCTGTGATGCCCCTGGGTGCACGGGGCTTCCCTTTTCTTGTTCTTTTTTTTTTTTTTAAAGATTTATTTATTATTATGTGTACAGTGCTCTGCCTGCATGTCTACCTGAAGGCTAGAGGGCACCAGATCACATTATAGATGGTTGTGAGCCACCATGTGGTTGCTGGGAATTGAACTCAGGACCTCTGAAGGAGCAGCCAGTGTCTTTAACCTTTGAGCCGTCTCTCCATCCCTCCCCTTCTTGTTCTGAGTGTCAGTTTGCCTGCGCCCCAGGTTGTCCCCAGGCCTCAGGAGCGCTGTTCACCTGACCAGTTGCATTTGTAGCTCCTGCTCTTCTCCCTGCTTCCCAGTGAATTGTCTTATTGTTCTAAAACTGCACAAAATTCACAGAGCTGGGGCTAGAGGGTAGCTCAGCGGTTAAGAGCACTGCCTAGTCCTCCAGAGGACCTGGGTTCAATTCCTAGCACCTACATGGCAGCTCACAACTGTCTGTAACTCCAGTTCCAGAGGGTCCGATACCCTCACACAGACATACCTGCAGGCAAAACACCAATGCACATAAAATAAAAATAAATAAATCTTGGCCAGGCAGTGGTGGTGCACGCCTTTAATCCCAGCACTCAGGGAGGCAGAGGCAGGTGCATCTCTGAGTTCGAGGTCAGCCTGGTCTACAAAGAGAGGTCCAAGACAGCCAACGCTACACAGAGTAACCCTATCTTGAAAAAAAAACAAATCTTTTTTTTTTTAAATAACAAAAATTCATAGAGCCTTTGATGCACTAAACACAGGCACGTGACTGAAGAATCACTCACCTGTAGAGCTCCCCAAAACCCTTCTCCTCCCTCATCCCCATGACCCTTCTCTGACTCTGTGACTCCAACTCCTGAGCAACTTGGCCTCACAAATCTCCATCCCCTCAAGGTGTGTGTGCCTCTGGGTTAGGAGGCGCTGCCTCTGGGGAAGCTTGAACCAGCGCGCTCCCTTCATCCCATGCTGGATGGCAACCAGAGGGCTGCCAAAGTCCAGCTGGCTCTCTTAGCAGTGGTGTGTGAGTGGCGACAGTGGCTGTCCCATTGCTGTGCAGGTAGAGGCCCTGCCTTCAGTTAACATCCCATAGTCTGTATATTCTCTGACATGTCCCCAGACCTAGGCAAGACTGCACACTCCTGAGTGAGAGAAGCAGGAAGGAGCAGCCAGAGTGTCCCGTGAGGGCCCAGTGACCCTCTTAATTCCTGCCTCTGAGGAAGCGTCAGCAGTCAACAAGCCTGGTCTTGAGGCTCTCTTGCAAATATCAGCTTTTCTGATAAAAACGGTGGCTGTTAGACTCAGAGGATATTGTCCCTCAGCCCATTGCAGTTCTGGAGGACAGGGACGGCCCAGGTGAGGTGGGGCACAGGTGCTCTTCTCTACCCACGGTCCCCCCATGTGTGTGCACAGCAGCATGAAGGGGGCACGAGGGAAGGCGTTCTGTCCAGTGAGATCCAGAGGCTGCAGGAGCAGAACGCAGGTCTACGGAGCGCTGTTTCACAGATGAGGCGCGAGATGGAAATGCTGAGTGGCCGTCTCCCCTCTGCTCAAGCAGAAGAGGGTTCAGATGCAGACCCTGACCCCAAGGCTGGAGGAGATTCAGCCCCTCCAGGTGAGCAGGGAGAAATGGAGACCAAGAGTCAGGAGGCGTAGAGGCTGGGAACACGGGGCAGCACAGAACGGAGAGGACCCTGGCAGACCCTAGCGCATCACCACGGAGCACAGCAGCTGCTCGTCCTCCAGGAGAGAGGCTTGAGGGCTGCGCTGGTGACACGGGGAAACGGTGCAGGGCACACGTTGCTCGGAGGGTTGCTGGCTAGGCCTTCCTCGGGAGGAGCATCCTATGGTGGATCTGATTGGCAGTCCCACCTATGCCTTGTCCTTAGCAGGCGCCATGACTGCTTCTAAGGGGCCTGTCCCTGATGTGGGAGTCTTTCCCCTCCATGCATAGAGCTTATGGGGGTGGAGGCAGGCAAGTTTTCATTCATGGTCCCAAAGCCTTCCCAGAGGGCATGGAGGCTAAGCTGAGAAGCAAAGGTGGGTTCTGAGAGTTGGGCGGAGAGAGCTCGGACAGGGGAAAGCTCGTGAGACACGCAGCTGCGGCAGCAGGAAGCGGCCTAAGTGTGCGGGTGAGTGTATGTCGTGTTGTTCCCTGGTGTTTTGGCAGATTATGTTCTGGCCCTTGAAGCAGAAATGCAAAGCCTAAAACATAAACTTGAGACACTAGAAGAACAGCTGCAGGGCATGGAAGAGCCGGTGAAGACGGTCTCGACCACCGCTGCTCCACGCCTCGGTGCACCCAGTTCTGCAGAAGCCACTGGTGAGAGCCCTGGACAGCCTGAACCTTATGCTCTGTCCCAGGAGCCCCGGCTGTGTGGAAGCTGCAGTGCCTGGGACAGTCTTCCAAATGCATGCACAGCTACACAGTGTCAGGCACCCTGTTTCAGAGCCAGGAGCTTGCTGAAAGTCCCCAGTGTGAGGTGGGCGTTTGTTCTCTGTGTAAGTGGCGGTATGTGACACGTGTGCCCTTGCCTGGTATCTTTTGGCCTAAATTCTGTTTGAGTGAACAGTGCCAGGCTCCCCAGGGCTTGGGCTTCACGCAGAAGAGCCCCTCAACGTACAGAACCCGTCCTCCTGGCCAGCCGTCCTGCAAGTTGTGTGGCATACCGTGTTCCGTGTGAATCTGCAGTCCCCACTGAACATGGACATCCTGTCCTGGCTTTGGCTGTCACAGTGATCATATTAGTTACTTTTCTGTTGCTGTGAAAAAAACACCATGAACCAGAACTTACAGAAAAAAGCATTTATTCTGGCTTACAGTTGCAGAGGGTAATGGTGGTCCTCCACCAAAGCCACACCCCCTAAACCTCGATAAACAGTGCGACCACCTGAGGCCCAAGTGTCTCAGCACCTGCGCTGATGAGGGGCATTCTATTCAAACCCTCACAGGGAAATGCTCCAGTGCTGGAGCAGCACCCGCACTGCCAAGTCACACACTTATTGTCCTTGGTCCCGCAGGGCTCCCCACGAGGTTCTCCCCACAGGCCTTCCCAGGAGTGCCGCATCCTCGGTGCAGAGCCTCTGCAGTGGTGAAGTGGCAGTTAGGATGGAGAGCTTGTGCAGTGGTGAGGAGGCAGCTAGGATGCAGAGCCTGTGCAGTGGTGAGGAGGCAGCTAGGATGCAGAGCCTGTGCAGTGGTGAGGAGGCAGCTAGGATGCAGCCTGTGCAGTGGTGAGGAGGCAGCTAGGATGCAGAGCCTGTGCAGTGGTGAGGTGACAGCTAGGATGCAGAGCCTGTGCAGTGGTGAGGTGACAGCTAGGATGCAGAGCCTGTGCAGTGGTGAGGTGACAGCTAGGATGCAGCCTGTGCAGTGGTGAGGTGACAGCTAGGATGCAGAGCCTGTGCAGTGGTGAGGAGGCAGCTAGGATGCAGAGCCTGTGCAGTGGTGAGGTGACAGCTAGGATGCAGCCTGTGCAGTGGTGAGGTGACAGCTAGGATGCAGAGCCTGTGCAGTGGTGAGGAGGCAGCTAGGATGCAGAGCCTGTGCAGTGGTGAGGTGGCAGCTAGGATGCAGAGCCTGTGCAGTGGTGAGGAGGCAGCTAGGATGCAGAGCCTGTGCAGTGGTGAGGTGACAGCTAGGATGCAGAGCCTGTGCAGGTGGTGAGGAGGCAGCTAGGATGCAGCCTGTGCAGTGGTGAGGTGACAGCTAGGATGCAGAGCCTGTGCAGGTGGTGAGGAGGCAGCTAGGATGCAGCCTGTGCAGTGGTGAGGTGACAGCTAGGATGCAGAGCCTGTGCAGGTGGTGAGGTGACAGCTAGGATGCAGCCTGTGCAGTGGTGAGGAGGCAGCTAGGATGCAGAGCCTGTGCAGTGGTGAGGTGACAGCTAGGATGCAGAGCCTGTGCAGTGGTGAGGAGGCAGCTAGGATGCAGAGCCTGTGCAGTGGTGAGGTGACAGCTAGGATGCAGCCTGTGCAGGTGGTGAGGTGACAGCTAGGATGCAGCCTGTGCAGTGGTGAGGAGGCAGCTAGGATGCAGAGCCTGTGCAGTGGTGAGGTGACAGCTAGGATGCAGAGCCTGTGCAGTGGTGAGGAGGCAGCTAGGATGCAGAGCCTGTGCAGTGGTGAGGAGGCAGCTAGGATGCAGCCTGTGCAGGTGGTGAGGTGACAGCTAGGATGCAGAGCCTGTGCAGGTGGTGAGGAGGCAGCTAGGATGCAGCCTGTGCAGTGGTGAAGTGACAGCTAGGATGCAGAGCCTGTGCAGTGGTGAGGAGGCAGCTAGGATGCAGAGCCTGTGCAGTGGTGAGGTGACAGCTAGGATGCAGAGCCTGTGCAGGTGGTGAGGAGGCAGCTAGGATGCAGCCTGTGCAGTGGTGAGGTGACAGCTAGGATGCAGAGCCTGTGCAGTGGTGAGGAGGCAGCTAGGATGCAGAGCCTGTGCAGGTGGTGAGGAGGCAGCTAGGATGCAGCCTGTGCAGTGGTGAGGTGACAGCTAGGATGCAGAGCCTGTGCAGGTGGTGAGGTGACAGCTAGGATGCAGCCTGTGCAGTGGTGAGGAGGCAGCTAGGATGCAGAGCCTGTGCAGTGGTGAGGTGACAGCTAGGATGCAGAGCCTGTGCAGTGGTGAGGAGGCAGCTAGGATGCAGAGCCTGTGCAGTGGTGAGGTGACAGCTAGGATGCAGAGCCTGTGCAGGTGGTGAGGAGGCAGCTAGGATGCAGCCTGTGCAGTGGTGAGGTGACAGCTAGGATGCAGAGCCTGTGCAGTGGTGAGGTGACAGCTAGGATGCAGCCTGTGCAGTGGTGAGGTGACAGCTAGGATGCAGAGCCTGTGCAGTGGTGAGGTGACAGCTAGGATGCAGAGCCTGTGCAGTGGTGAGGAGGCAGCTAGGATGCAGAGCCTGTGCAGTGGTGAGGTGACAGCTAGGATGCAGCCTGTGCAGTGGTGAGGTGACAGCTAGGATGCAGAGCCTGTGCAGTGGTGAGGTGACAGCTAGGATGCAGCCTGTGCAGTGGTGAGGTGACAGCTAGGATGCAGAGCCTGTGCAGTGTCAAGGTGACAGCTAGGATGCAGAGCCTGTGCAGGTGGTGAGGTGACAGCTAGGATGCAGCCTGTGCAGTGGTGAGGTGACAGCTAGGATGCAGAGCCTGTGCAGTGGTGAGGTGACAGCTAGGATGCAGAGCCTGTGCAGGTGGTGAGGAGGCAGCTAGGATGCAGCCTGTGCAGTGGTGAGGTGACAGCTAGGATGCAGAGCCTGTGCAGGTGGTGAGGAGGCAGCTAGGATGCAGAGCCTGTGCAGTGGTGAGGTGACAGCTAGGATGCAGAGCCTGTGCAGTGGTGAGGTGACAGCTAGGATGCAGAGCCTATGCAGTGGTGAGGTGGGACAGGCATCTTTCCTGGAACAGGCTTCCCTCGGGCCTGCTCTTCCCATCCTTCATGAGGGAGCGCGTTTGAGCTGCAGGACCTGAGGGAAGGGAGGCAGGAGCTCACATGGGCCATCCAGGGCCCTCTCTGACCCTTCCAGCACTCTGTGCGCCATTATAGTCAGTGAACAGAGTGGGGTGGAACACACACTCTGTCTCTGTCACACCACCTTCTCCTGGAAAGGAGCCCAGACTCTATGGTGCGCACTTCCTTATGGGCTGCTGCGCCTGGCTTGCCAGTGTCTTGTAGGGAGCTTCCAGAGCTGCTGTGATTTTTTTTTTGTTCAGGTCAGAGTTTGGAACCAGGCCTTCTCTGGCTTTAGAGACATGGTGATCAGACACACATTTTATTTTTCTTAAACAATTTGTAGAATTCAGCTCTGAAATCATGAGGGCCTAGAGCTTTTCTTTGGGAAGATTTGAAGCTTAATGTATATATTTGCATTTAAGGGACTGTTCATATTTTCTTCTTTTCCCCGCTAAGACAGGCTTTCTCTGTGTAGCCCTGTTCTGAAACTTACTGTGTAGACCAGGCTGGCCTCAAGCTCACAGAGATCCACCTGCCTCTGCCTCCTGAGTGCTGGGATTACAGGCGTGCGCCACCACCTGGTATATTTTCTTTTTATATATTTCTTGTTACCTTATACTAAAAATATCCATTTCGTCAAGTTTTAAAGCTTCTGGGATGAAGTTTCTTATCCTATTTGTCTTATTCATCTGGTTCTTTGAGACAGTGATCTTCCTGCCTGCACCTCCTGAGTAGCTGGGATTTATAGCTGTGACCCACTAGGCCTTGAGTTTTCTTGAAAGGACAGCTTTACATGCATTTATTATTTTTTATTTTATTTTATTATTATTATATTTTTACATGTATTATTTTACAACTTCCTTAAGGCTGTTTTTACAATTCCACTCAACATAAATTGGAATATAAAGTGTCACTTCTTCTTTGCCCCAGGTGTTATGTGAGCATTTTTTTTTTCTTACTTTCCAAATAAATGGCCCTGTATTTAAGTGGGAAAGTTGGTCTGACATGGAGAGGCTGGGTTTCATCTCTCCATAAGGCTGGGCTGAACAGTCAGCACACCTCTGGTCTTTCTAGGGACCCAACCCTTTGGCTGAAGGATGGACATATTTACCTTGAGGTCAGTTAGCATCTCCAGTGGGCCTCTGTAAAGGGAGGTTCAGCTCCCCAGGGAGACTGCTTGTTTCTGAGATCTAAGCTGACAGCAAGTGTTCTTGTCTACAGATGCAGCCCTGACAGACCAGGCATCTGTTACACTGGCACTCCGAAAACTCGGAGACAGAATGCAACTCTTGAACTTGCTGGTGACACAGCTCAAAAAGAAGGTGAGGCTAGCCCTGACACTTGAGGTTGTACAAGCATTCCTACTGAAAACCAGGCCAGAGTTGGACACAGGTGCAGGCTCCAAGAGGTGCCAGCACGACCTCATTGGCCTTGGGTGTCTTCCCGATTGCTCTGTTTCCTTCAGAACAAAGGGTAGTGCTGTGCAGTGGTCGGTGTATCTTATGTGTGACCACAGATGATTCGTTGGGAAGCCTGACGTGGTGGGGAGCGCCTCGAGTCCCAGCACGCAGGAGGATCTAGGTCATCCATGGCTACGGAGAGAGTTTGAGGCCGTGAGACCCCATTTCAAAATAGCAGCAGCAGCAGCAGCAGCAACAACAGAAGCAATATATGGTGGGGGGGGGTGTATTCACCTCTTTTGATCTTTTGAGATGGTCTCTCTACAGAACCGTAGCTGTCCTGGAACTCACTCCGTAGGCCGGGCTGGCTTTGAACTCACAGAGATCCACCTGCCTCTGGCTCCCGAGTGCTAGGATTACAAGCGTGCGCCACCACACCCGGCCCATCTGCCCTTTTGATAGAAAGGACTTCCTAGTCACTGGCAGTGTCGAGGAGGCAGTTATGTCTCCTGGGAAGTAGGGCCCAGGAGAGGATTGTAACCCACTTTCATGCAACAGTTTCCCTCTGTGAGCCTTAGCATTTAGCACAGATGCACAGAAGTAGAATACACAGCAGGTTTACAGATCGTCGTGTATAGCCAGAAAAGGAGCCGGCCCCTTGGCCCTGCCCCGCCCCTGCACCTCGCCCTCCTGTCCTTCCTAGGGCAGCCCTACTACCTCTTCCTAACATCGCCTTCTGAACGGATTGCCCAGGTGCGCCACAAACCCCTGGAGCTGGTCACTGTCCAGCAGGAGCTCCCCAGTGACGTGGACCAGGTGCACCTGGAGGTTTTGGAGCTGCAGAAGCAGGTGGCTGAGCTAAAGAAGCATCTCAGCATGGTGCCTCCCCGAGCAGACCCTGCATACAGGAAGCAATCGCAGAGAGAGGTGAGTGCTGGACATGCTTGACAGCCACCACTTTCTCCCACGCTGGCCTGGCAGCGTCTGTGCTGAAGGCAAGCAGTAGACGCTGAGTTATGAAGCCAGGTGACCATGCCCAGAGGTCACCTGCCCATACACTGCCCCTCTTTTCACCCACCTTTTCCTCCGCGGGTTGGCTCACACCTCAGATTCTTTGGCTGGCCATACAGTTGCTGGAATGGAGCCCATGCCCTCTGTGATTGGAAAGCCTTCCTTAGGAAACACATTGCAGAGAACGCATCTCTCTCCACGGCCGGGCCTGGGCTCACAGCTAAGAAGGCAGTGAACTGACCTGGCCTGATGGTGGGAGGGACCACCAAGCCCCCAATGTCTGCTCAGCGCAGTGCTCAGCTGAGTGCTCCCCAAATCCAAAACAGAGCCCACAGAAAAGTCTCAGCTGTGACGCTTGGCCCTTCCTTCCCACCTAAGGCCCACTGGAACCATGGATAGGAAGGGTGACGGCCCTGGTCCTGTCGCTGTGCCCCTGAGGCCCTGCCAGTACCTCAGTGGCCTGGGGAGATGTGTGCTGTCTTCTTATAACCTGCCTCTGCACTGACCTGCTGTAACCTACAGTGAGTGACTGAGATATCACTCCCTGCCAATTGACCTGTGGTGACTTATGGTCACCTGTGCTGACCTACAGTGGCCCATGGCACCCATGGTTGCTGATGATAACCTATTGATCACCAGAGGTCATAGGCACTCAGGTGACATTTAAGGCAGTGTGTTCCTTTAAGGCAGAATATCACAGGAACAGGAACATAGCTCCTGGCCTCGGCATAGGCTATACCCAAGGACAAGCAGAAGAGGCAGCAGGACACGGGTGGGGCTGAGGGAGCCTGCGGCTGCACAGAAGTCCCTGAGCAAGCTCATCCCCAGGGCTCATCGAGCAGGTCAGCTGCCACTTCCAAATGTGTGTATAGGAGGGCACAGATGCCAGCTGGAAAGGGCTCCACCTGACCACCTCAGCCGGGGAAGACTGCAATCCAGCTCATTCGTAGCAGATCCTGAGTGGTGTGGGCCAAGCAAACAGATAACGAAGAAATGGGAGCTGGCAAGACTTGTCAGCAGGTTCAGTCTCTGGGACCCACATGGTAGAAGGAGAGAACCAACTTCTACAAACTGTCCTCCTCCAAGTGTGCGCAGTGACATGCACAGCACCCCAGACAGACAGACAGACAGATGTAATAAAAATAGTTTTTAAAAAGAAAGTGTGGCGGGGGTTGGGGGGGAGAGCTAAAAAAGAAGTGTGAAGTGACTCCTACCTCGGAAGACTAGTGCGTAAACACGGCAAGGCAGAGGCTTGACGAGAACCAGGCTGCCCTAGTCTTCAGTCACACCGCGTCTCTCCCACCCCAGGGGGCCTGAATCACAGGGGGAACAAGTCCTTTCATTGGAGAGACCTAAGGACACTCGTGTCTGTGCCTAAGCAGAGCATGCCCAAGACTCCGTTTTGGGTTCCACCAAAGCACAGGCTGAGGCTAAGGAAAAGGTCCCCTCAGAGAAACCAGTGGACAGAGAGATTAGTAGCCCCTCTGGTCACTTCAGGATGTCACTGTCATAAAATACAAATTATGGCATTTCATGGTGGCACACACCTTTAATCCCAGCACTCCGGAGGCAGAGGCAGGCAGATCTCTGTGAGTTCAAGGCCACCCTGGTCTACAGAGTGAGTGAGTACAGGACAGCCAAGGCTACACAGAGAAACCCTGTCTCAAAATAAAATAAAATAAAACAAGACAACATCAACAAAACACACAAACGCACACGTGCACACAGGCATGTGCGCGCACACACACACACACACACACACACACACACACACACACACACACACACACACAGCCTGGGAAACTTGCAGCTGTAGGTGAGACCATGAGCACATCATTCATGCTCTGGGACTCCTGGAGTCTGGGAAGGGATCCCAAGCATGGTCAGGGGACTGTGAGGTCAGCAGGGTCAGCAGTGAGCCACAGCCCTCTGTGGGACGTGCAGAAGTTCAGTGTCCAGGCCTGAGCGCGGCCTCCCCACCATTTGTTCTTCAGGGCTAAGGGAAAGGTTCCTGTTCAGAGAGCTGGAACAGGAAGTAGCAGTTCCCAAGGCCGGGGCCTGAGACAGCCCTCCAGCTGTTGTCTTCAGCCAGGCGCGGTGGCGTGCACCTTGAATCCCACCTCTCGGGAGGCAGAGGATGGAGGATCTCTAGGAGTTCGAGGCCAGCCTGGTCTACAGAGTGAGTTCCAGGACAGCTAGAGCGATCCAGGGCTGTAGCATTGTGACCCCAGGGGCACTGCCCATACAGGTCCCTGTGCAAAGTGCCACACAGGCAGTGGACAGGGTGTGCGATTCTCCCTCCATCCCTCAGTTGTGCTTTGCTGTTTAGTCATGGCTTGGGCCCAGGTTATCCTCTGCTCCGAGGTCTGCCGCCTTCATCAACTCACTTCTAGCCTTCCTGTCCTGTCCTGGAGGTAGCCAGAGGGACCCTCCCTGGTGGACAGGGTTAGCTGCCTGGAAACTGTGACCCTGGCCTGGGAAAGAGCCCTCTGTGGCCCATGGAGCCCACTGGCTTTACCACAGCTGTCTGGAGGACTGCTCTGAGCCTGGTGAATGTCATCCAGGCATTTCTGCAGATGCTTTGCTGTCCAGACTTGCTACCAAACCAAGATGGAGCCATAGGTGGGAGTGCGCTGCCATCAAGCTTACCGCAAGGCATCTCTGAATGCGACTTGTGTTGTAAGATCCTCCTTCAAGGGAAAGACTTTACAGAACACTTTTAACGAGGTAAAAAATGGTAACAGCTGAGCCCAGGGAAATCATTCCATGTCTTTGAGGCCAGTGTGCCATCAGGAACAAGCCATACTGAGCCCTCCCTGACCCCACACAAGGGTTCCGGGCCCAGTGTGCCGGCAAGAACAGGCTGTACCGAGCCTCCGTGACCCCACACAAGGGTTCTGGGCCCAGTGTGCCGTCAAGAACAAGCCATACCGAGCCTCCCTGACCCCACACAAGCGTTCTAGGCCAAGGCACCATCAGACTGCTGTGCCACACCAGTGTTGTCACTTGAGTGAAGGATCCCTGTTTAGAGAGATGATTTGTCCCCCTCAATGCTTTGATGATAGCAATCTCGGGTAGGCTAGCCTTAGCCTCCCCTCCTGCAGGTGAGCCCGCCTCTCCTAGGGTGCGAGGCTAGCCCTAGCCTCCCTTCCTGCAGGTAAGCAGGGTGTGAGGTCCTTTGTATTCTGAAGGCCACACCTGAGGAGAGACTCAAGAACAAATTGCACACGCTGGAAAAGCATTGAGATTTGGGGTGTTTGGGCCTATAGCAATACTCCCGGAGAGCACTGTGCACTTGCCTGGCCTGGTCAGAGCTCCTGCCTCTGTTGTCTTTCGGTCCCTTGGGGGCTGCAGCACATACCAGAAACACCTGGATATAGTCATGAACAGGTGCAATCACCCGCACACTCCAGGCTACCCGAGGAACAGTAGCACCCAGAGGGCACAAGCACCTGCCAGCACTGGCAAGGACCAGGAGGCCGGAGCAGGGCACGCAGGATGTTCCAGGGCATGGGGCTCAAGCACTCGGCATTGTAGCAGATCACCATGGCCTCCTAACTGTCAGGAGCAGGCAGCCCAAGTCAGGACCCAGCGTCTCCTCTACCCGTGCCCTCATCACAGCCGTCCTCCTGTGTCAGGGAATGGAGGCCCTAAGGAGACTAAATAGGCGGGTGGAAGAAGGGGCGAGCCAGAAGCGGGGTGAAAGAAGAGAAGGAAAGCCATGCCTGGCCCTTGGGCAACAAGGGAGGATGCTGGGAGGGTCCAGTCAGCACAAACCACAGGGCAGAAGCAGAGAGAAGTGGCCTGGCCACAGCGCCCTGTGTTCCTCTTTCTTCCAGAACAGAGCCCACCCAGGCCCTCAGGGAGCCCCGTGCTAGTGGGGTGTAAGTTCTCACTAGTTCCACTTGAAAACACAGCACCTGGACTCTCAGCAGGAGACAAAGGGAAGGGAATGCTCTGGGTTGTGGTCTGTGGAGAACAGGACGGCCGAGAACTGTGCGGCCCTCCCCCACTCCTGGGACAGTCGTAGCTCAAAGCCTGGATACTGTCCTCAACCCAGTTAAAGCATGGAGAATAGTCACTCTAGTGTCCTCCTTTTGGAAGGACCAAGCAGCCACGGTGATTCTGACAGGGTAGGTGAGCAGCTCAGTGGGCCATAGGGTTCAGTGCGCTGCCCCACCGACTCCCTTCGCCCTCATGGGCTCCTGCAGCAGGCCCTCTAGAGTGTGTAACATGGCCATCTCCTGTACAGGGCTTGGCTGACGGGAGACCCATAGGCACGGAGGACCAGACAGACTCCCCTAGTTTCCCCCAGGAAGAGGAACAGCCTCCAGAGACCATATCTGTGCCCCATCTGCAAAGGAAACTAAAGGTCGCCACTAGGAAAATACTCAGCCTCCGCCTCGAGAGGGAACAGCTCCTGGAAATGGGGAACAGACTCCGCGCTGAGCTGGGCCACCCTAAAGGTAAGTATCTGGGAACAGGATGGTGGGCCAGGCCACAACTGGGCTCATGCCAATGGGGAGGGAAGGTGGTGCCATGGTTCTGCTAAGGAGGCCAAAAGAAAAGCTTCCTGGCTTGCTCGCAACAAGCCTGGGGCCAGAGGGAGGGAGGCTCGAGGACAGAGGCCACTGGTGGTGGAATGGAGCCAACCAGACGCCTTAGGCACAGAGCAGGCGTCATCTCAGCACTGGGTGTCCCTTGACCCACTGTGCTGGCCACATCTGGAAGAGGCAGTTGTGGAGCAGCTGAGGTCCAATGAGGCAAGGCGGTCCCAGGCCAGCCCCCTGGAGGGGTCCCTACACAGGGCAGCACTGTCTGCTGGCTGGTACTCTGCTCATTTCCTACAAGAAGCCAGTGGTACTTAAATCCCAGGCTTATTGTTTATGCAAGACAGCTGAGGATAATGGCTCCTCCCTGTAATCCTAGCACTCAAGAGGCTAAGTCGGAAAGATCATCACAAATTCCAGGCCAGTCTGGGCTGTGGTGGAAGACCCTTTAAATTATTTATTTATTTATTTATTTATTTTAATTTTTTGAGACAGAATTTCCCTGTGTAGCCTTGGCTGTCCTTGACCGGGCTGACCTCGAACTCACAGTGATCTGCCTGCCTCTGGCCCCCTGAATGCTGGGATTAAAGGGTGCGCCGCCACGCCCGGCTGTAGACAAAGCAAACAAGGGCTGGGGAGGTAGCTTATTGGTTAGGAGAGCCTGCAGTTCAGATCCCAGTCGCTACTGCAGGGTCCAGGCCAAGACTCGCCAAGGAGCACTTCCCTGGGAATGGAGGAGGAGGAGGAGGAGGAGGAGGAGGAGGAGGGGTCCACAGACAGACCTGGCCACGCAGGTCAGGCGGAGATGTCCACGCCACCTCTTTCCCTCTGTCTTAGTGCTGCCTTTCCCCAGATCACAGCCCAGCATCAGCTCCTGCCCTCTTAAACGCTGCCCTTTACAACACCTAACCTTTTTTGTTTTGTTTTGTTTGTTGCTTTTTAAAAGATTTGTTTATTTTTATGTGCATTGGTATTTTGCCTACATGTATGCCTGTGTGAGGGTGTCGGATCCCCTGGAACTGGAGTTACAGACAGTTGTGAGCTGCCACGTGGGTGCTGGGAATTGAACCCGGGTCCTCTGGAAAGGCAGTCAGTGCTCTTAACTGCTGAACTATCCCCCAGCCCCTTGTTTTTGTTTTTTAGACAAGGTTTCATGTAGCTCAGGTCAGCCTCAGAAGCACTCCCTGTATAGTCAGGAATCAGTTGGTGCCCCTGCCTCCCCGTCCCAGGACTGGGGACACAGGCTTGCATTAGCACAGGCCCTGTGCTGCTGAGCGTCAGACCAGGCAAGCACTACACCAAGACCGTTCCAAGACTGGCACCTAACGTTTTAACCCAGCAGACTAATGCAGGAACACTGTGAGTTCAAGACCAGCCTGTGCAGAGTGAGATCAAGAGACTGGAGCAGTGGCTCGGCGCCTGCGTCGTGGCTCCTACAGAGAAGCTGGGTTTAGTCCCAGCCCCCACTTGGTGACTCAGCGATTATAACTAGTTCTGGGAGATCCAACACCCCGCAGGTGCAGGCACATCTGTGTATACGTTCAGGCAAACCTGCCATGTACATAAAACAACAAGTCTAAAATTTACAAAACACAAGACAAAACAAAAATAAAAACGAGTCACTGGTGCTAATCCACACTTGGCATGTGCCAGCACCTCTGTCTTCCTGTTGTGTGTGTATTCACTCCTCCTAGCCCTTGTGCACACTGTGCTCACTCACACTCACACCCTCATCAGAGTCGATGGCCGTGGCCGCACAGGCACACAGTGTGCACATCGCCTGCTTTTCCTCACAACAGGACACACTGTGCACGGTGAGTCGTTAGCAAGCCAATTCCTAGAAGAGGGGGAACAACAGTGTCACTGGCTTCTTCCTTCTTCCCGTGGCCTGTTGGCCGTGTCTGCCTGTCCTGTCCTCTGCCAGCAGCTCAGTGTCTGCACCCCTCGTGAGCCATCAAGTGCCGGAAGAGACTTACAGAGGGGGAGAATTAGAGTCCCACCCCTACCCCTGTGGCCACAGGCCTGCAGGAAGTAAATATTCACTAGAAGATCATGACAGGTAAAACATGTCATTGTTTTACTTAAATATCTCTCATTTTTGTAGGGGTTTCCCCATTGATACTTTATTATATTATTATACTTCTGACTTGTATACTAGGTTTCAAACCCAGGGCTTTGTGCTTCCCAGTCAAGCACTGAGCTACACCCCAGCCCGCTGGTGAAAATGTGACTCATCTATGAGTGACTTGCGGGACACCTACCATGCTGGAGGCAGTGATACCTGCCTGTGATCCCAGCACTCAGAAGGCCCAGGCAGGAAGATTGTGAGTTCAAGACCAGCCACAGTCAAAAAGTAAAAGAAAAGACAAAGACACCTGGGGACCTTAGTCTTCCCTGTGGTTACACTTGTGGCTTTGCTCTGTGGAGCGTGTGTGCACACGCTGCCAGGTCGACACACTTAGTACCGACAGTGGTGGGTGCATCCAAAAGCTACTGCCGAAATGCACTAATTATGAAGAAATAGCTGAGCACAACATTTCACCTCACGAACCCAGCGCCCCTGCTCTGCGTCTCCCCTGGCCCTGCAGTAATCTTCACAAAAGGCAGCTGCCTCCTTTGGAGGAGACCTAACTTTTCTGTCTTTTTGTTCTTTGCTTTTTATGTTGTTTTGGTTTTTTGAAACAGGCTTTCTCTGTGTCGCCTTGGCCATCCTGGAACTTGCTCTGTAAACCAGGCTGGCCTCTAACTCAGAGACCTGCCTCTGCCTCCCAGGCGCTGGGAGTAAAGGTGTGCACCACTGCTGCCCGGAAAAACCTAGCTTTTCATTTCCTCCTGTTCCCCAGGTGTCCGCATGTCTGAAAGGAGCCCTGGTTCACCTGTGTCTAACCTGTGGCTGAGCTGAACCCTCCATGTTTGTGTTTTTCAGGCAGGGTCTCACTGTGTGGGCCTAAATTCAAAATACATCAGCCTTGGCCTCCAGGTGTGTGGTGTCCACATCACCTCGCAGTCTGGTCTTGGCTCCTTGGTGAAGGGCTTGCTCTGCACCCACTGTCCACTGTGACCTGTGTCATCCACTGGCCACTGTGGGTTGCTCTGTACCCACTGGCCACTGTGACCTGTGTCAACCACTGGCCCCTGTGGCCTGCTGTCACCCACTGGCCCCTGTGACCTGTGTCACCCACTGGCCACTGTGACCTGTGTCACCCACTGGCCATGGTGACCTGTGTCACCCCCTGGCCACTGTGACCTGTGTCACCCACTGGCCCCTGTGACCTGTGCCACCCACTGGCCACTGTGACCTGGTCACCCACTGTGACCTGTGCCACCTACTGGCCACTGTGACTTGTGTTACCCACTGGCCCCTGTGACCTGTGTCACCCACTGGCCACTGTGACCTGTGTCACCCACTGGCCACTATGACCTGTCTTATCCACCCCATGACTTGTGTCATCAACTGGCCCCTGTGACCTGTGTCACCCACTGGCCCCTGTGACCTGTGTCATCCACTGGCCACTGTGGCCTGCTCTGTACCCACTGGCCACTGTGACCTGTGTCAACCACTGTGACCTGTGCCACCCACTGGCCACTGTGACCTGTCACCCACTGACTACTATGACCTGTGTCACCCACTGGCCACTGTGACCTGCTGTCACTCACTGGCCACTGTGACCTGTGTCACCCCCTGGCCACTGTCCTGTGTCATCCCCTGGCCACTGTGACTTGTGTTACCCACTGGCCACTGTGACCTGTGTCACCCATGGTGACCTGTGTCACCCACTGGCTACTGTGACCTGTGTCACCCACTGTGACCTGTGTCACCCACTGGCCACTGTGACCTGTGTCACCCCCTGGCCACTGTGACTTGTGTTACCCACTGGCCACAGTGACCTGTGTCACCCATGGTGACCTGTGTCACCCACTGGCCACTGTGACCTGTGTCACCCACTGGCCACTGTGCCCTGTCACCCACTGACTACTGTGACCTGTGTCACCTACTGGCCACTGTGACCTGTGTCACCCACTGGCCCCTGTGACCTGTGTCTTCCCATTTTATGTTGTTGTGTCTAGCTGGAGCTCACTTCAGTTTGTGCTGATTAAAAGTCTATGTGAGAGCCAGGCATGGTGGCACACACCTGTAACCCCAGCAGGAGGATCGCTGTGAGTTTGAGACCAGCCTGGTCTACAGTGAGTCCAGGACAGCCAAGGCTACACAGAGAAGCCCTGTCTCAAAGAAAGAAAGAAAGAAAGAAAGAAAGAAAGAAAGAAAGAAAGAAAGACAGACAAACCCAAGTCGGGCTAATGAGGGAATACTCACTTGACTTCAGCGTCATTCCTCAGAGGAAGAGTACAGAAGCATGTCTACAGTCATAACTTTTAAGTTTATGTACATAATTTCCCATTTTTATTTTTCTCTTAGGTTTATTTTATGTGTATGAATGTTTGGGCTGTGTGTATGTCTGTACACCATATGTGTGCCTGGTGCCTGAGGCCGAAAGAGGGTGTTGGATCTCCTGGAACTAGATTCATAGGTGTTTCTGAGCCACTGTTGGCTGCTGGGAACTGAACCTGGGTCCTCTAAGAGCAACAAATCTTCCAAACAGCTGAGCTATCTCTCCACTCCCATCCTTTTTTTTTTTTCCCAGAGACAAGGTCTCTTTGTGTAGCCCTGGCTGTCCTAGACTCACTTTGTAGACCAGGCTGGCCTGGAACTCACAGCGATCCTCCTGCCTCCGCCTCCCCAGTGCTGGGATTACAGGTGTGCCAGCACGCCCAGCTCTCAATTCGAATCTTTATCAGTTCTGATGGTATCCACAGCTTTTCATTCCCTGTGGAAACATAAGCCAATCTGTCCCAACACAAACCTTCCTCAGGCTTATATTCTGATGTTAACACATCCTTATAGAGTATAGGTTGCTATTGCTTCTCAGGTTTTTTGTATAACCTGGTGACTCTTGGCTGCCCTTTCTGAAATGGCTCATAACTTCTGCTGTGGTGACATGAGCCAGCCCCCAAGGCCATTTCCCAAAGGCAAGAGACTGCCTTGCATCTCTCTATTAGACCTAAGCCTGTTGTTCCAGTGGCAGCCCTCCCACGTCGCCTGCACGCGCTGGGAGCCTAGGCCTGCCTTCTCGTTTGTATTCAGAAAACCCCTTTCCCTTGAGATGCCTTGTTCACAGTTTTGTTGCAAATGACCAACTTTCCCATAATTAAAGCACCGGGCGTTTTGTGATCTGAGACCTTCAGCTCCTGGTCATGGTCTCGTTGTAAATGGGCATCCTTCCCACAAGTGGAGCTCTGGGCATTGTGATCTTGGAGACCTCTAGCTATAACTGACCTATGACTTTAGCATAGTCCATGTTAGAACCAGTATCGGTTGTATCTCTCGTCCACTTGTCTATAGGTGCCGCCTGGGCCTTTAGTGGTCTAATGACTTTTATATTCAGTATTTTAATTTTCATACAACAAGGTCTCTATGAACATTTGCCTGTGCCAGGGTCTGATACAGCTTTGTTCACAGTTAAGACTAATCTTTGTTTTTTAAAAAAAAAAAAAAATCAATGAAGGCATCTCCAGAGCCTTTTATAATCTTTGTAAATGAGGTAGACCTTTTTATGGGCTCCTCAACTTTGTCCCAAGCTTTTAAAGCCACTAAGCAACACTGTTCATCATTAAATTGAATCTGTTTTTAATGTATATGATAATATGTGTGTGTGTGTGTATATATATATATATATATATGAGATGTATATGAGGCTCTATCTGCATGCACACCTGTGTGCCAGAAGAGGGCACCAGATCCCAATATAGATGGTTGTGAGCCACCATGTGGGTGCTGGGAACTGAACACAGTACTTCTGGAAGGACAGACAGTGCTCTTAACCACTGAGCTGTCTTTCCAGTCCCTGAGTCTATTCTTGTATATCAGAGTCCCGCCCTTTACCCAGCAACCGACCCTCACTCTGTGTCACTATTCAGTATTCGCAGCTCCTTCCCCCCACCATGCCAACCACTGCAACTGTGGGCTGGCTTCTAGTGTAGGTGTCACCAGTCCTGGAAATAATTCTATTTTGAGTAGCCCAGTTATGTAGAATTTGTCTCACATAAGGTAAGTACATCCCGTATGAAATCATGACCTCTTTATGTCGCCTTACAGCAGCTGGACCTGGTGGCACACACCTGTGATGCCAACACTCAGGGAGGCAGAGGCAGGCGGATCTGCAAAGAGAGGCCAGGACGTCTAGGGCTACACAGAAAGACCCTGTCTTGAAACAACCGCCCCCCAAAACAAGCCTTAGATTTGTCATTTCTCGTCTTAGCTCGTCCTAACCTTGTTCCACACCATTAGCAGCCTAGGCTGTGTGTGACTGGGAAGCGAGGTGACCTCTCAGCCCTGGGCCCGCTCAGGCAGTAAGGTTGGTTCAGGATTAACCCTTCCTCTTATTCCATCAGGCTGTCCTGCCTTTTCAGCCTTTCTCTGAGCTGACCGCCCTCCAGCCCCGTTCCCTCCTCTCTCTCCTCCTGCAGAAAGCTTTTGCTGTCTAGTTCAGTCACCAGGACTGAGCTTTTTTGTTTTTCCCCTTTTTTTTCCAATTTATTTATTTTTATTTTTTTATGTGCATTGGTATTTTGCCTGCATGTACATCTGTATGAGGGTGTCAGGTCTTGCAGTTGCAGACAGTTGTGAGCTGCCACGTGGGTGCTGGGAATTGAACCCGGTCCTTTGGAAGAGCAGGCAGTGCTCTCACCACTGAGCCACCTCCAGCCCCTGTTCTTCCTCTTCTATTGCTCCTGCGTTCCCAGGGGCTTCCACACCCATCCACAATTTTTTCAACTGCTCAACTATTCTCCCAACCTTTTTTGAAACAGAATATAGGAAAAGGAAAAGGAAAAAACCAGAAAATCGCCTCTGGGAGCAAAGTGGGCCACCCCAGCAGGAGCGTCTTGAAGTAAAATATCCATTCCTTAATCTCCTGCTGTTTCCTCTGTGGCATTTGAAATCAGATTTCCTGTTCTGCGTTGCCCCGTCTCTGGTGTCACTTGTAACTGGTCTTTTCTACTTTGTGGGTTCTTAGTTCCTCCACCCTTTGAGCCCCTAACACTACACAGGAGAGAACAGGACAGGGAGGAGGGGAGCCGAGGAAGGACACAGAGGGAGCTGTCTCTAGAGCACTTCCTGCCCGTCGCAGTTTGAGCTCCTTGGGGCAAATCTGATCTTCACCATCGGGACATCTAATTCTTTCTTCTTTCTCCTTCTCCTCCTCCTCATCCTCCCTCTTCTTCTTCTTGTTTTCTTTGCACATGACTACTTCACAGATTGCAACCAGCATTTGTATATCCTCCGAGAAGTCCCCAGAATTCCCAGGAGCCATCTGCAGCTGGCAACCCCACCTCTGCTCGAGCACAAGGCGAATCAAAGTCAGCTGCTGGAAAGTAGTCCCAGATCCCCACAGCTGGGACTGAAACAAACACATGGTCTCATAATATTGCTATGGTTTTTATTGATATTGTTTTTTCAAGACAGGGTTGTTTTTCAAGACAGGGTTTCTCTGTGTAGCCTTGGCTGTCCTGGACTCACTTTGTAGACCAGGCTGGCCTCGAACTCATGGAGATCTGCCTGCCTCTGCCTCCCGAGTGCTGGGATTAAAGGTGTGTACCACCACCGCCTGGCTTATTGCTATTTTTTTTTTAAGAACCCAAAATTTGAGAGCTGAAGAAATGGCTCAGCAGTAAGGGGCACTGACTGACTGCTCTTCCAGAGGCCCCAGGTTCAAATCCCAGCACCCACATAGCAGCTCACAACTGTCTATAACTCTAAGATCTGACACTCTCACATAGACATATATGCCTGTAAAATACCAGTGCCCATAAAACAAAGGTAAATAAATTTAAAAAAGAAAAGAAACCAAAATTCTCAATACAGGGTGTGTGGTGTGTGTGTATATGTTATATATGTGTGTGTCTGTGTGTTATGGGTAGTGTGTGTATGTGTATGTAAATGTAATGTATGTGTGGTGTGTCTGTGTTTTTGTTTGTGTTTTTCAAGATAGGGTTTCTCTGTGTAGCCTTGGCTGTCCTGGACTCACTAGACCAGGCTGGCCTCGAACTCTCAGAGATCCACCTGCCTCTGCCTCTCCTAAGTGCTGGGATTAAAGGCGTGTGCCACCACCACCTGGTTCTGTGTGTGTGTGTGTGTGTGTGTGTGTGTGTGTGTGTGTGTGTGTTCTGCACAGGCAGATGTTTGCTTTGATGCACCACCCAGAAGCTTGTTTTAGTGACTGTTAATAAATATGTCCTTTCCACTGCTCTGTGCAGCTGCCTGTAGTTAGGGTTGTAGGTTAGGGTTAGGGTTAGGGTCAGGGTTAGGGTTGTAGGTTAGGGTTAGGCTGGGAACTTGTGCTGTGTGTCCCTGGGCTTTGCTAGGAGATGATGTGTCACAATTCACAGTTGACCTCTGTCCCTGAATTCTTTCTCTAGAGTAAAAGTTCCTCTGGTTTTGAGAAACAGTTCAGTGTCACTGTGCCCCATTCCCACCCCTGACTCCATTATTTGAGACAGGGTTTCTCTGTGTAGTCCCGGCTGTCCTGAACTCTGAGGACCAGGCTGGCCTTGAACTCCTACTGCCTCTGCCTCCCGAGAGCTGGGATTACAGGTGTGCCCACCCCAGCCCAGCTTAGTTTGCTGTTCTTGTGTTGAAACCCTATATGATGTGCACAGGGAACCAACCCTCTCCTCATCCTGTTTCCAGGGAAACAGACTCCTTCCTCCCTTCCTCCCACCTCTGAGCCCCAGAACCCCCGCAAGGTGCCTGAGATACCTTTGGACCGTGGCCCACCTTTGGGACAACTGCAGCCCCACTCAACAATTCAGGTAACTTCTTCTCCTAAGAAATCTGTGTGAACATTTCTTCCATGCCCAAGTGTGGGTTTTCATCAGACAAGGAGCAGAGGGCAGCAGAAAGCCTCTGGTTCTCAGCGCCCACTGTGGTGCGGGCAGCACTGCACTCTGCCTGCTCCTTGGCTTTTTATTTGTTTTGGTTTTTGGAAACAGAGAGTCACACTATGTAGCCCAGGCTAGCTTGAAGCCTGGGTTGTCCCACTCAGCCTCCTGAGTGCAGTAATTACATAAGTGTCCTACCATGCCTGGCTCCTGTGTTTGTTTATGGTTTTGTTTTAAGTAACTAACTATACATATAGTTTACTAGTTTTGCCCATATGGGTATTATATTTTTGTTTGTTGGTTGGTGTTGTTGTGTGGGGTTTTTTTGTTTGTTTGTTTGTTTGTTTGTTTTTTGTTTTTTCGAAATAGGGTTTCTCTGTATAATAGCCCTGGCTGTCCTGGGCTCACTTTGCAGACCAGGCTGGCCTCAAACTCACAGCAATTCACCTGCCTCTACCTCCCAAGTGCTGGGATTAAAGGCATGTGCCACCATACCCGGCACTACCAATATAAATCTTAAAATTTGTATCTTTAATAAAAAATGTCCTGGGACTGGGGAGGTGACTCAGTAGTTAAGAGTGCTTGTGGCTCTTCAGAGGACGGGAGTTTGTCTCCCAGTGCCAGCGTCAGGCAGCTCACAGCCTCCTGTAACTGGCTGTAGCTCCAGGGATCTGTCTTAGTTTATTTTCTGTTACTGTGACAAAACACCAGAACCAAAGCAGCTTGTGGAGGAAAAGGTTTATGTGGCTGACATGTCCACCACGAAGGGAGATGACTCAGGGACCCAGGAGGCAGGAGCCGAAGCCAGGGTCAAGGGGACACTGCCCGCTGGCTGGCCTCTCACGGCTCACTCAACAAGTTTTTGTTTTGTTTTCTTGCTTTATTTGTGTTTTATAGATCTTGGTGTTTTGCTGGCATGTTTGTATTTTATGTGTGTGTCTGGTACTTGTGGAAACCAGGAAAGACATTAGATCCCCTAGAACTAAAGTTACAGATGGTTGTTAGCCACCATGTAGGTGCTGGAATTCAAACAGGGGTCTTCTGGAAAAGCAGCCTCTGCTCTTTACTGCCAGGCCATCTCTCCAGCCATTGGCTCCCTTTCTTTTTCTTTTCTTTTCTTTTTCTTTTTGTTGTTGTTGTTTTTTGATACAGGGTTTCTCTGTGTAGCCTTGGCTGTCCTAGAACTTGCTCTGTAGTCCAGGCTGGCCTCAAACTCACAGAAATCTGCCTGCCTCTGCCTCCCAGGTGCTGGTGTTAAAGGCGTGCGCCACTACTGCCTGGCTTTAGCTCACTGTCTTATATAATCCAGGACCACTGGCCCAAGGGTGGCACCACCCATAGTGGATAGGTAGGACCCTCCCACATCAACCATTAATACAGAAGAGGCCCCCACAGACTTGCCTACATGCAGTCTCAAGTAGGCGTTTTATCAGTTGAGATCCCCTCCTGACAGATGACTCTAGAATGTGTCAAGCTGACAAAAACTAACCACAATTGACCCCTTATCAACTTGACACAGCAGTGTATCAATATTAAGCCATAACCTTTCCTGTCTTGTTTAGAAAGAAATAAGGAAATAAATTCAGTGTCCACTGTCTAGGATTGATTCATGATCTCAGGGTCTCCAGAGGCCCTGGGCATTCCCAGCCCTCTGCCATCTGCAGCACCTACCCAGCCTCATTGCCTCAGGCCGCTCCCTTGATGACTCTCTGATACACTGGGGTCGCCATGGTAACTGGGCTGCATCTCTCTGTAGGGCCTCCCCCTGCTCCCTGTTGTCCAGGAGCCCTTCAGTCCTGAGGTTTCATTGCAACTGAGGCTGCACATCCTCCAATGGCCTCTCCAGGACCCCTTAATTCTGCAGCATTGCAGCCGTGGCCTGCTGAGCACAGCGTCTCTGCTGACCCTAAAGGAAACACTTCCCAGAAGACTTCACCTAACTTATGATGCTGATCTCTGTTGTTATTGTTGTTGTTGTTGTTGTTGTTGTTGTTGTTAATTCTGCTTTTGCTTTTCTGAGACAGAGTCTCTCTGTGTAGCCCTAGCTCCTGGAACTCCTCTGTAGAGCAGGCTGGTCTCAAACTCCGCCTGCCTCCTGAGTGCTGGGATTAAAGGCATGTGCCACCACGCCTTTAATGCTCTCAGCATCTTAACTGCCAGGTCATTAACCTCTGAGAACTCAATGGCGTTTCCAGCCCGAAGGTGCAAACCCCTTTCTCAGCCTTTCTCAAGCAGCATGACCCAGTCTGTCTCAGCAGAGCGCTGTCCTGTCACAGCCTCTGTCAGTCAGTTTGCTTTCCATTGCTGTGAGAGAAATAAACAAACGCGACTGGGGCAGGAGGCTTTGCCTTTGTCTTTCCTGTCTCAGTCACAGTCTGTCTTGAAGGGAAGGAAATCAGGGCAGAACCTGAAGAGAGCAGGGTTTTGGAGAGTGGTGGCCACACTTTCAGTCCCAGCACTGGCACTCGGGAGGCAAAAGCAGGCAGATCGCTGTGAGTTCGAGGCCTGCCTGGTCTAAAAAAGCAAGTCCAGGACAGCCTTGACTACACAGAGAAAGCCTGTATCAAAAAACCTAAAGAAAAAGAAAAAAATTCTACATGTGTGTGTGTGTGTGTATTATACATATGTGTGTATATAGTAAATTTTTTAAGACAAAGTTTCTCTGTAGTTCCGAAGGGCCTGGAACAATGTAGACCAGGCTGGCCTAGCAGATATTTCTGCCTTTACCTCACAAGTGCTGAGATTAAAGGCCTACTCTTCCACACCTAGCTTTGTAAATTTCTTAGAGCCAGCCGTGGCGGCTATGGTCAAGGATCTGGTTGGCTCAGGGGTAGAGCACAGGGTTAGTGTTCCTGAGGCCCTGGTTTCCATGCCAACAGGAAAAGGCAACTCCAGCCGTTGTATTCCTTTGACCTAATTAGACTTTCCATCACTCAGAGAGGTGCCTTCTTCTGCTGTGGTGGCGCACACTTTTAATCCCAGAATTTAGGAAGCAGAGGCAGGCAGATCTCTATGAGTATGAAGCCGGCCTGGTGAATCCCAGGCCATCCGAGGCTACCCAGTGAGACTCTGCCTCAAACAAAGCATTTTACCCAGAGCAGCTTCAGGACTCACAAGGTGGGCCGGGCTCAGCAGTGCTTACTCAGACTTTCAGCTGAGGTCCTTTCTGCCTCGCTGAGCGCTGAGGTAGCCGCCTCTGCCCTGGGGACGTTCATATCGCTCGCTCGTCCCCACTGACTAATGAAATACAACAACCTGCTCCTTGGAGCTGTATGTGCACATAGCAGGACTTACTTGAGGTTTGAGGCGGAGTCTTGCACTCCTGCCTACACTCCTAGGTTACCACTCTGGACTCTCAAGCTGCTAGTGATCAGCTCCTTCACTAGTAGTGATCAGCTCCTTCACTAGTGATCCTTTAAGGCTAGGGAAATTGTTTTGGAATCTCAGTGCTGATTCATATTTATTGAATAACTGCAAATATATTCTTCCACAGGAATTTGCCTTTTGAGTTTACTTACAATAGGTTAAAAGAAAAGAAAGCCACATAGAGATGCGGTGATGTAAGTTCTACATGTACTCCCAGCCCAGGAGCAGCAGGCTTTGGGCCCAGGAGCAGCAGGCTGACTGTCACTCTGGGGCCACTGAGGCTGTGAGGCGGGGTGCACTCTGCGGAGCATCAGGAACACCAACAGTGAACATCAAGGCTCAGGCCTGAGCAGCCAGGGCCATTGGAGGTGCTCCATCTCCGTTCACACCCAGGCCAGCTTGAGGCCACACACAGAAAGCACAGGCCAAGGGGAAGAGCTGAGTCGAGACAGGGCAAGGCCACCCAGGAAACAGGCCCGAGGCACACGGAGGCCAGTTGTTTGGTCAGAGAAGAAACTGAGCAGGATTGGCCAAAGGGTGAGGGGCAAGCCCAGGTGTTTGCCGAGCACACAGCGCTCCCATTGAAGAAAAGCACAGCTGAGCCCCGAAAGGAGGCTCCTGCACCCCCACTCCCCTGGTGGGCCCACACAGGCACGCATGCTCTCACAAACTGCTTCTCCCCTCACCTGTGGAGACGCTGTTCAGTCATGGGGGAGTTTTGTTGGGAGTTTTCAGTCACTTGCACTAGTCATTGCTCAGGTGTTTTGTCAGGAGAAATCTTTCCCATATCACGTAAGCAAGCTTACTATCAACTGCAGTAAAACATGTCTGTTGTCTGACCACTTCCTAGAGTAGTAAATGTTTTATTAAAATATTATTTTTTCACCAGGCAGTGGTGGCGCACGCCTTTAATCCTAGCACTTGGGAGGCAGAGGCAGGTGGATCTCTGGGAGTTCAAGGCCAGCCTGGTCTTATAAAGTTAGTCCAGGACAGCCAGAGCTACAGAGAAACCTAGTCTCAAAATATATCTATTATTTTTTCCCAAACAACAAAACTACCATGGTTATTGCATCTATTAAAATAACTTAAAACCCTAGAAAAAGAGGCACCGGAGACTGAGGCAAGAAAATGAGGAGTTTAAGGCCAGCGCTGTCTTAAAATGAAGAAAAAGAAAACAAAAAAATTGCTATAGCGATGGCTCTGTGGTTAAAAGCACTGGCTGCTCTCCCAGAGCACTCAAGTTCAATTCCAGGCACCCACATGGCAGCTCAGAACTGTCTGTAACGCCAGCTCTAGGTGACTTGATGCCCTCACACAAATGCACATAAAATAAAATTAAAGTATTTTTAAAAGAAAACAAAAACAATCAAACTAAACAGGTAGAGAGACTGCTCAGTGGTCAAGAGCACTGGCTGCTCTTCCTGTGGATTCAGGTTTGATTCCCAGCATCCACATGGTGACTCAGCCATCTGTGACTCCAGTCACGGGATCCCATACCGTTCTCTGGCCTCTGTATGCAGCAGGCATGTACATGACACACAGGCAAAATACTATACTCATGAAAACATAAAAATAGCCAGGAAGACAAAAAACAAAAACAAAAACAAAAAATAGCCAAGCAGTAGTGCCACATACTTTTAATCCTAGCCTCTTTTTTTTTTAAATTCCTATTTATTTCTAGTAGTAAATGCACCTGCCACGTAAGAAGTAGAAAGAAGCAGGTGGTGGTGGCACACACCTTTAATCCAAGCTCGCGGGAAGCTCAAGCAGGCAGATCTCTCTGAGTTCCAGGCCAGCCTGGTCTACAGAAAGAGTTCTAGGACAGCCTGGGCTACACAGACACTTGACAAAAAGGTAAAGCATACAGAAAAGAATTACGTGTGTGTAAGGCTAAAGCAAATAGGGTAAAAACGGTGGGTGGAGGCCAGAGGTCAGTCAGCACAACGAAGCTCGGAACCACTAGCAACCAGCCAGCGCTAGGTCCGTGTGTGTCAGGTGCTCACCAGGGAGTGCTGAGCCCACAAGTGTGTGTGTCAGGTGCTCACCAGCCAGTGCTGAGCCCACAAGTGTGTGTGTCAGGTGCTCACTCCCCACCCACTGAGCCTGACACAAGCTTAGCTGCTTCTTCCTTCCTGTTTCCCGTGTTTCCTTTCATGCCCCTCACGTGGGTCTCTTTGGTGTCCCCTGCCTCCTTTTCCGTAGAGTTTTCTGAGGAGCTTGGATAGAACCCATAGTTCCGACTGTGCGGTGGGCAGAGTGGCCCAGTTAGGGACCAGATAGACGGGTGCTGTCTGGGGCTGGACTCTACGTAAGCCAGGCCCTGATCTTGGGGGAAAGAGTTCTGCGTGGAACCCACAGCTTCCTTCCCCAGGTTTCCAGAAGCACCTAAACCAAGTGGAGGGAGCTGGTTGGATTTGTTCTGTGGTAAAACAAGCATATCCTTCCTTTAAAGGCGGACACCAAAGGAAGAGGCCCAGGTCCCAGGATTTGGGGGTGTTTCTTCTCAATCTTGGGAGGCTCATGTCTGATGATAGGAGTTCCTGAATGTTTCTTGGCTTTTCACGACAGGACCCCAGGCACTGGCTTTTCATGACAGGACCCAGGCACACCAAGAGAAAATGTGTTTCTGAATATGCAGGGAAAAAAAATCAACCTCATTCAGCCCACACGGTCAGCAAAAACAACACCTCATCAAGGCCACAAAGCAGGCATGGGATCAAGGCCTGCACAGGCGCAGCCGCCGGTGCTGGGGTGCAGGGGAGCTGGAGTGTACTCACAAGGTGCCGGGTGTTCACACACAGCCTTAGAGAAGGTCACACTGTTCTGATGCCTGCTGTGAATTTGCCACCCGGTGCTTCATTTTAGAGCAGTGGGCAGGAGGAGGAAGAGGCGCCAGAGCACCTGGTGCACACTCACCGCAGCGTGGCCCCCACCCTGCTGGCACACTCACCGCAGCGTGGCCTTCCCACTCTGCTGGGGACCCGAGCTGTCAGGCTCTGCCCTGTACCCCGGGCTCCAGCCACGCAGGTGAGCCTGGTGCTGTCAGTCAGCTCGCTGGTGTCTCTGCCCAGAGCTCTCAGGTGCTCTCCGGAAGCCACTCACATCCTGAGAAGTGTGCTGTCCCCTTATCCTGATGGGAGAATGGAGGCAGCGCAAGAGCACCCCAAAGGTGCACAGAGGGTATCTATAAAAGATAACGGTTCCCTTACCTTTCACAGAAACAACACAGAGTCCCCACAGAGACTTGGAAGTCAGTTTCTCAGAAAGAAAACAGGTCCCCAAAGCTACCACAAGCTCAAGAAATCCCTAAAGAAAGTGACCATCATCCCCACAGATCATCTTCATTGGCCAGCAGTTCCCTCCAGGACACCTGGAAGTTGCTAGACCTGGGATCCAGCGTTTCGGGTGTGCCGTCACAGGGCGACTCTGCCACAGGTAGGAGAGCTGCCTGCCCGATTGCTACCTACAGCGTAGAGTGCAAGGTGGTGCTGTGCTGAAGTGACTGTGGGGCAGTGCGCTGTGCTGTGCTGCGCTGTGCTGTGCTGTGCTCAAGTGACTGTGGGGCAGTGCACTGTGCTGTGCTCAAGTGACTGTGGGGCAGTGCGCTGTGCTGTGCTCAAGTGACTGTGGGGCAGTGCGCTGTGCTGTGCTGTGCTCAAGTGACTGTGGGGCAGTGCACTGTGCTGTGCTGTGCTGTGCTCAAATGACTGTGGGGCAGTGCGCTGTGCTGTGCTGTGCTCAAGTGACTGTGGGGCAGTGCGCTGTGCTGTGCTGTGCTCAAGTGACTGTGGGGCAGTGCGCTGTGCTGTGCTGTGCTGTGCTCAAATGACTGTGGGGCAGTGCACTGTGCTGTGCTGTGCTGTGCTCAAGTGACTGTGGGGCAGTGCGCTGTGCTGTGCTGTGCTGTGCTCAAGTGACTGTGGGGCAGTGCGCTGTGCTGTACTGTGCTGTGCTCAAGTGACTGTGGGGCAGTGCGCTGTGCTGTGCTGTGCTGTGCTCAAGTGACTGTGGGGCAGTGCACTGTGCTGTGCTGTGCTGTGCTCAAGTGACTGTGGGGCAGTGCACTGTGCTGTGCTATGCTGTGCTGTGCTCAAGTGACTGTGGGGCAGTGCACTGTGCTGTGCTGTGCTGTGCTCAAGTGACTGTGGGGCAGTGCACTGTGCTGTGCTGAGTGACTGTGGGGCAGTGCACTGTGCTGCGCTGTGCTGTGCTCAAGTGACTGTGGGGCAGTGCTGTGCTGTGCTGTGCTGTGCTGTGCTATGCTGAGTGATTGTGGGGCAGTGCGCTGTGCTGCGCTGTGCTGAAGTGACAAGGAGGCCATGTCACCACTACCTGTCCCTCGACAGAAATAACTTCAGAGTTAGCCAAATACAGATGTGTGTAGCTTGGCAACCACTCACCTGCTGGTCCTAACTGCATCTCAGCCCTCAAAGGCAGAAGAGCAGTGTAGAGGCCAGACAGGCGGCAAACACAACTGTGTAAGTAAAACTTTATTTTAAATTACTTTTATTGTTCTTTCAACTGTGTATATTACATGTGTTTAATGTTTTATTGTTTGTTAGCTTTTGTTTTGTTTGTTTTTGAGACTGCGTCTCACTGTGTATTTCTGCCTGGCCTTGAATGTGCGGTGATCTTATTATGCCTCCCAAGTGCTAGGATTACAGGAATTGCACCCTGCTTGCTTTAAAGAGTGAGGAAGTGGTTAGCCCTACAGACACAGCAAGGAGCCCAGATACACGTCAGAGAGAGAGCCATGGTCTTGCTGTGTAGCCCTGGCTTGCCTGAAACTTGCAGCAGTCCTCCTGCCTCTGCCCTCCCCGGGCTAGGATTATAAACATGTGCCACTCGGCCCAAACCCTTAGTTTCGTGTTGGGTGCATCACTGGGGTTTTAAGAGTGCTCTCAGTGGGATGACAGTCACAGGTCAGTCTCCCTGGCTGAGTGCTTTCCGTACAGTAGGGTGGATGCTCAGCTCAGGAAGCAACAATCAGGTGGCCACAGGCCCAGGAGGAGTGGACCAGGGGCTCCCAGCAGGAGCTTGCCATGTGCAGGTGGGTGAGGTGGGGAAAGGTCCTGGGAGACAAACTCAGGGAGAAGCCCTGGAGGAGGTGGGGAGCCCTGACCTTGGGCAGGACAGAGGGACTAGAGTAGAGGGTAGACTGGCTGCCAACACTGACCGGCAAGCTTTCCCGTGCTCATAGACTTTCCACGTAGCCCTTTAGAGCAGGCCATGGTACAGCTGACCCTGAGGGATCCACACTTTCTCTTAAACAGTAGCTGCTGTGGTTCCTCTGCCAGGCACAAACCCCCAGGACCTGCGTGTCCAACAGCAGGTCCTCGGGAAAGCTGGGCCTGGATCAGAGTGAGAGCGTTAGCTGATGGCCTCACAGGCAGCCTGGGAGCGCCCTAGCTGGCAGCTGAAGTACCAGTAGAGGCAGCACATGGAAACCAGAGGTTACAAGTGGAGTGTGGCCTGAGGGGGTATGAGGGTGCACATATCAGGCAAGACGCTTGCAGCTGCAAGTCACGATATCCCAGGGAAGGTGGCATGGAGCAGCCTTCACCGCCCAGATCCAATGCAGCGCCATGTCAGGAGAGCCACGGGGACTAGCACGGCCCACACCCTGCCACAGGGTGCAAGCCCGCATCAATGCACACACTGACCAGAGCATAAGCTTGCACCAACTGGCAGGACAAGGAGGAGGACACTGCCCCTGGTTGGCCCTTTAGGGTCCTTACATTCGCCTCTCCCCATGTTGGCAGGGGAGGTGCCATGAGTCACAAGGCCTGGTCCCCTTCTCCTACAGGTTCCTCTTCATCAGTGAGGGTGCCACTCTGGAGCCCACACACTGCTCTTCATGGGCCTCATGGCTGCCCTCACTTGTCCAGGGGATTGCCTACACCTGTGCCCTAGGCCACCTCCCTAGAAACCTGCTGCTTGGAGCTTTCAGTGGGAAAGATGGGGACACAGCAGAGCTACCATCCCCTGCCAGCCTGAGTGTGGCATGTGGCTCCTAGCAGCTCTTTTGTAATAAAAATAAAAGTTACAAAAAAAAAAATACAGCAAGGTCTCTGGCTTCAGGGTTCAGCCCACAAAGGATTTTGTTGAGAGAAAAGGTGGTCATTATCAGTGCAGTCGGTGGTGAGGTCCCTGTGCAGGCTGGCACGGGGAGGCGTGGGCCGTGTAACCGAGTGGTGAGGTCCCTGTGCAGGCTGGCACGGGGAGACGTGGGCACGTGTAACCGAGTGGTGAGGTCCATGTGCAGGCTGGCACGGGGAGACGTGGGCCGTGTAACCGAGTGGTGAGGTCCATGTGCAGGCTGGCACGGGGAGGCGTGGGCACGTGTAACCGAGTGGTGAGGTCCATGTGCAGGCTGGCACGGGGAGACGTGGGCCGTGTAACCGAGTGGTGAGGTCCATGTGCAGGCTGGCACGGGGAGGCGTGGGCCGTGTAACCGAGTGGTGAGGTCCATGTGCAGGCTGGCACGGGGAGACGTGAGCCGTGTAACCGAGTGGTGAGGTCCCTGTGCAGACTGGCACGGGGAGGCGTGGGCCGTGTAACCGAGTGGTGAGGTCCCTGTGCAGACTGGCACGGGGAGGCGTGGGCCGTGTAACCGAGTGGTGAGGTCCCTGTGCAGGCTGGCACGGGGAGACGTGAGCCGTGTAACCGAGTGGTGAGGTCCATGTGCAGGCTGGCACGGGGAGACGTGAGCCGTGTAACCGAGTGGTGAGGTCCCTGTGCAGGCTGGCACGGGGAGACGTGAGCCGTGTAACCGAGTGGTGAGGTCCCTGTGCAGGCTGGCACGGGGAGACGTGAGCCGTGTAACCGAGTGGTGAGGTCCATGTGCAGGCTGGCACGGGGAGACGTGAGCCGTGTAACCGAGTGGTGAGGTCCCTGTGCAGACTGGCACGGGGAGGCGTGGGCCGTGTAACCGAGTGGTGAGGTCCCTGTGCAGACTGGCACGGGGAGGCGTGGGCCGTGTAACCGAGTGGTGAGGTCCCTGTGCAGGCTGGCACGGGGAGACGTGAGCCGTGTAACCGAGTGGTGAGGTCCATGTGCAGGCTGGCACGGGGAGACGTGAGCCGTGTAACCGAGTGGTGAGGTCCCTGTGCAGACTGGCACGGGGAGGCGTGGGCCGTGTAACCGAGTGGTGAGGTCCCTGTGCAGACTGGCACGGGGAGGCGTGGGCCGTGTAACCGAGTGGTGAGGTCCCTGTGCAGGCTGGCACGGGGAGACGTGAGCCGTGTAACCGAGTGGTGAGGTCCATGTGCAGGCTGGCACGGGGAGACGTGAGCCGTGTAACCGAGTGGTGAGGTCCCTGTGCAGGCTGGCACGGGGAGGCGTGGGCACGTGTAACCGAGTGGTGAGGTCCATGTGCAGGCTGGCACGGGGAGGCATGGGCACGTGTAACCGAGTGGTGAGGTCCCTGTGCAGGCTGGCACGGGGAGGCGTGGGCACGTGTAACCGAGTGGTGAGGTCCATGTGCAGGCTGGCACGGGGAGGCATGGGCACGTGTAACCGAGTGGTGAGGTCCCTGTGCAGGCTGGCACGGGGAGGCGTGGGCACGTGTAACCGAGTGGTGAGGTCCATGTGCAGGCTGGCACGGGGAGACGTGGGCCCGTGTAACCGAGTGGTGAGGTCCATGTGCAGGCTGGCACGGGGAGGCATGGGCACGTGTAACCGAGTGGTGAGGTCCATGTGCAGGCTGGCACGGGGAGGCGTGGGCACGTGTAACCGAGTGGTGAGGTCCCTGTGCAGGCTGGCACGGGGAGGCGTGAGCCGTGTAACCGAGTGGTGAGGTCCCTGTGCAGGCTGGCACGGGGAGGCGTGGGCACGTGTAACCGAGTGGTGAGGTCCATGTGCAGGCTGGCACGGGGAGGCGTGGGCACGTGTAACCGAGTGGTGAGGTCCCTGTGCAGGCTGGCACGGGGAGGCGTGGGCACGTGTAACCGAGTGGTGAGGTCCATGTGCAGGCTGGCACGGGGAGACGTGGGCCCGTGTAACCGAGTGGTGAGGTCCATGTGCAGGCTGGCACGGGGAGGCATGGGCACGTGTAACCGAGTGGTGAGGTCCATGTGCAGGCTGGCACGGGGAGGCATGGGCACGTGTAACCGAGTGGTGAGGTCCATGTGCAGGCTGGCACGGGGAGGCGTGGGCACGTGTGACCGAGTGGGATGTGAGACTTTGCATGCTGTATGCTGATGTCTTGTGAATCTTTTTTTTAATTTAATATTAATTTATGTGCATTGGTGTGAGGGTGTCAGATCTTACAGTTACAGACAGTTGTGAGCTGCCATGTGGGTGCTGGGAATTGAACCCAGGTCCTTTGGAAAAGCAGGCAGTGCTCTTAACCACTGAGCCTTCGCTCCAGCCCCTGTCTCGTGAATCTTATTTCTGGACACAGTGATTCCTTGGGAGATGAGGCCCTACCATTAGTGGGTTGGCATAGGACCAGTCAGCCTCCAGTCAGTTTGTAAGCCTCACTTCAACAGCCAGGGCAGAATCAGTGTGGTGCATGCCAGGGCTACCACAGAAAAACCCTGCCTGGGAAACAAAGCAACAAACAGAAAAGCTGAGCGTGGTGTCGTAACGCCTGTAATCCCAGCACTCGGGAGACAGAGGCAGGTGGATCGCTGTGAGTTCGAGGTCAGCCTGATCTACAAAGAGAGTCCAGGACAGCCAGGGCTACACAGAGAAACCCTGTCTCGAAAAAACCAAAAATAAAACAACAAAAACCCAAAACAACAACAACCTCCAGTGTTTTGCACTTTCAGTGTTATGAGCCGCAATGTGACCATTACATGGTCCTGGACAGATAGGAATGCTGATGAAACAGCACAGAAGGAGTCAAAGTGTAAATGTTAATGACATGGGAGCCGCTGAGGTGCTGGGGGCCCCGGTTGTCTTTAATCCCAACGTTCATGAGGTTGAGGTAGGAAGATCATGGTTTGAGGCACCCTGGAGTCTGGAGGTTGGGACTGCCGCCTCACACCCTAGGTTTTGAGGTGGGAACCAGCACTGCCCACCCCACCACCTCACACCCTAGGTTTTGAGGTGGGAACCAGCACTGCCCACCCCACCACCTCACACCCTAGGTTTTGAGGTGGGAACCAGCACTGCCCACCCCACCACCTCACACCCTAGGTTTTGAGGTGGGAACCAGCACTGCCCACCCCACCCCGCGCCCTCAGTGGCTCCTTTGGTTTCCTATCAGGTCCTGCCAGGCCTCATCCCCACACGAGCTCTGCGCAGCTTCCTGGGGTCTAGATCATACAAAGTTGGCACCCAGACACACTCTGACTTCTACCCCACCACGCCCGCCCGCCCGCTAGCCCGGCCTCCTCTCACCTTTATTCTTGCAAAAGCCTCAAGTCTGGCTGAGCAGTGCTGGCCCAGTGCCTGGCTCCCAGTCTTCTGCTCCCTGTGTTACTGGATAGCCCAGGGGCTCCGCACCCACCTGTGGACACAAGTATGCACCCCTCACCCCAAGGGCGTCCCTCTCCCCCCCATCTCCCGAGCACCTGCTTCCCCAGCCAATCCAACAGGTCAACCACCCAGCCTTCACCTCGCTGCCCCAGGCCTATTGCTCATTCCCTTCTGTCTCTTCAGGGACACCCCTAAGGGTGGGGATGCTTGAGGCTTTGTCTTGGATAAAGGACCGCCTGCCGGTGGTGGGCAAGCTAAGGGGCGGGTGGCACCTGCAGCCCGGTGGGGGAGGGAGTAGAAAGAATGACATTCCTGAAAGGAAGTCAGGCTGGTGATGCTGCCAAGCATGGCCCATACAGCTCAGTGGTGAAGCCCCAACATCCAGGAAGCTCTGAGCTCACCCCCCACACCCCTCCCCCAACTAAGGTTTGCCCTGTAGCCTCTGTGGTGCACAGCCATAATCCCAGTACCCTGGAGCCTGGGGCAGGAGAATAAAGTCTTTGAAGACAGACTGAGTACTTAACAAGACCCTGTTCTGGGAAGGAAAAGGGGAAAGAGTAAGGCTTTTAAAATACATGTACTTCCTAGATGAAAGTACTAATGTGATCAGGGCAGCAGCGGTTTCTCCACAGTGAAGAACCCTTCCGTGTGATCCTAACTGAAATATGGACAGACTTTCTCTTGAAGCCAAACAAGTGGCTTTTCAAGTTCCACAGCAGTGAAATGCCTGGGGAAGAGGCAGTCAGCCTGCCACAGCCTTCCACACATTAAACATTAAGACATGTGACGCAAGGCTGGGGCGCGGCTCAGTGACAGAGACGTACCTCCCATGTGCCCGGCTCCAGGTTCATCTGCAGACACACATGTGCACACACAGGCCCTGGGCTTGGGAGACGCTAACCCCAACAGCCAGAGCAGAACTTCGGCCAGCCCTGAGACGGGCAGCACTGTGGGGCACTTGCTCAAAGAGTAGATCATTGGCAGAGGCTTGCCGGGCGTTTCCAAGACCCAGAGTTATCCGCAGCACCGAAACTAATCACAGAGATTAAGCGCGCATCCCAACACAGGCATCACCTCTAACGCTCCCAGGTCCCAGCCAGAGGTTTCCACAGACCTCCTCCAGCAGCACCTGGCCCCAAAGCCGGTCCCAAGGCAGAACTCCTCTACCTTCGTAGAGTGAGGCTTCTGGTGGCCTGAACGTCCTCTCCCGGAATTAGGAGAGTCCAGCTCCCTAGTGTCTGTCCCAGGAATGCAGTGGTCAGCCTGGTCAGATCATCTTCCACTCCGAGTGGGAAAAACAGCCTGCACAGGGCTCCTCTGCAGCACTGCCTCCCCACAGCACTGCCTCCCCCCCAGTGCTGCCTCCCCCCAGCGCTGCCTCCCCCCAACGCTGCCTCCCCCCAGCGCTGCCTCCCCCAGCGCTGCCTCCCCCCAACGCTGCCTCCCCACCAGTGCTGCCTCCCCCCAACGCTGCCTCCCCCCACAGCGCTGCCTCCCTCCCCCCAACGCTGCCTCCCTCCCCCCAACGCTGCCTCCCCACACAGCGCTGCCTCCCTCCCCCCAACGCTGCCTCCCCCCACAGCGCTGCCTCCCTCCCCCCAACGCTGCCTCCCCCCACAGCGCTGCCTCCCTCCCCCCAACGCTGCCTCCCTCCCCCCAACGCTGCCTCCCTCCCCCCAACGCTGCCTCCCTCCCCCCAACGCTGCCTCCCCCACAGCGCTGCCTCCCCCCAGCGCTGCCTCCCCCCAGCGCTGCCTCCCCCCAGCGCTGCCTCCCCCCAACGCTGCCTCCCCCACAGCGCTGCCTCCCCCCAGTGCTGCCTCCCCCCAACGCTGCCTCCCCCCCAACGCTGCCTCCCCCCCAACGCTGCCTCCCCCCAACGCTGCCTCCCCCCACAGCGCTGCCTCCCCCCACAGCGCTGCCTCCCCCCACAGCGCTGCCTCCCCCCAACGCTGCCTCCCCCCCAGCGCTGCCTCCCCCCCAGCGCTGCCTCCCCCCCAGCGCTGCCTCCCCCCCAGCGCTGCCTCCCCCACAGCGCTGCCTCCCCCCAACGCTGCCTCCCCCACAGCGCTGCCTCCCCCACAGCGCTGCCTCCCCCCAACGCTGCCTCCCCCCCAGCGCTGCCTCCCCCCAGCGCTGCCTCCCCCCCAACGCTGCCTCCCCCCAGTGCTGCCTCCCCCCAACGCTGCCTCCCCCCAACGCTGCCTCCCTCCCCCCAGCGCTGCCTCCCCCCAGCGCTGCCTCCCCCACAGCGCTGCCTCCCCCCAACGCTGCCTCCCCCACAGCGCTGCCTCCCCCCAACGCTGCCTCCCCCACAGCGCTGCCTCCCCCCAACGCTGCCTCCCCCCAACACTGCCTCCCCCCCAGCACTGCCTCCCCCCAACGCTGCCTCCCCCCAACGCTGCCTCCCCCCAGCGCTGCCTCCCCCCAACGCTGCCTCCCCCCAACGCTGCCTCCCCACCAACACTGCCTCCCCCCCAACACTGCCTCCCCCGCATCACAGGGCTCCCCCGCAGCGCTGCCTACCCCCCAGCACTGCCTCCCCCCAATGCTGCCTCCCCCCCAACACTGCCTCCCCCCCAACGCTGCCTCCCCCACAGCACAGGGCTCCCCCACAGCGCTGCCTCCCCCGCAGCGCTGCCTCCCCCAACACTGCCTACCCCCCAACGCTGCCTCCCCCCAACACTGCCTCCCCCGCAGCACAGGCCTCCCTCCCAGTGCTGCTTCCCCTGCCTGCCCCTGCCCACCCACTGCCCAGTTAGTCCCTCCACACACCCAGCTGCCAGGGCCAGGTGCACCGAACACACAGATTTGCCCTTTTCCTTCCAACAGCTTGTAGCCGCGAGCAGCTTCCTTTTTTATTTTATCTGAAGATCTCTTGGTGGCATATGCAGGGCTGACAGATCTTTAGAGTGGCCCATAGCACTGGGAACCTCATTTTGTCCCAAGGTCTCAGGGGTGTCATCTTCCACACTACACGGGGTGCTGCAGTGTGCGTGCTTCTCCTTGTGGGAGCCCACAGGGGGAGCCCACAGGGGGACAATTATCTAGAGAGGAAATCGCTGGGTCAAAGGTGTGGGGAGTTTGAAGTGTTACCAAATAGTTGTAAAAAAAAAAAAACCCTGGCTCTGAGCCTGCAGCTGCCTGCTAGCTGGGTGGAAGGCAGCTCTCTGCTCCAGTGCCCTGGGCCTAAATCTCTCTCTCAGTCTGATACATGAAAACTGATACATTGTTGGTTTTAATTTACAATTATTTGAGGGTCTTAGAGGTGTTTGTTGGTTTTTAAAGCAGGCCTTCCTGTATCTCAGGCTTGTCTCAAACTCCGAGCAGCTTTAAACGATTCTGAACTGTTGATCCTCCCACCTCCAACTCCTTTTGCAATCACTTGTTTTGTTTACTTGGTTGGTTCAGTTTGTTGCTGCTTTTTTGTTTTTTGTTTTGTCTGTTTGCTTGTTTGTTTGTTTGAGTGGGTAGTTTTTGTTTGGTTTCTGGCTTTTCAAGTCAGGGTTTCTCTGTGTAGCCTTGGCTGTCCTGGACCCTCTTTGTAGACCAGGCTGGCCTCAAACTCACAGCGATCCCCCTGCCTCTGCCTCCCGAGTGCTAGGATCACAGGTGTGCACCACCGTGCCCTGCTTGAGTGTTTTCGAGGCAGGGTGTGACTTTATAACACTGACTCTGTTCCAGAACCACGCACTGTGTAGTCCAAGTTGGCCTTAAATTTACTAAAATCTGCCTGCCTTTGGCTCCAGAGTGCTAAGATTAAAGGTGTATGCCACCACACTCAGCCCATTAATCTGCAGTGTTGAAGCTATAGGCATTTATTTCATGGTTGGGTTTAATGTGGATTTGTGACCTTTTCACTGAGGAAAATTGAAACTGGATACTGAGGGTACCAGACTCATTGGGGAGGGTAGACAGGTGGTCTAGAAAGTGCTGGGAGGCCAGAGACAGGGCCTAGAACTTGTACCTGCAGGAACCAGGCGCTGAAGGGGCTCCAGGTAGGAGTGGCCTGACCAGCCCGTATCCTGGAAGCACCTTCAGTCCAGCTAAGCGCTTGGGTTGAGGTGTACCAGAAAGGCCCAGGTACAGCGATCCCATTTTCAAGTGGAGACTGAGGCCAGATGACTGTCACCAAACAGCTGCTCGCTTGGTGTTCCTGGCCTGCACAGGCCCAGTCAGCGCAGGGGGGAAAGGGCAGGCTTAGCAGGAGAGGGCTATGGTTGCCCACGGGCCAAAGGGTCATGGGCGTGGCAGCTCTGAGGAATGTGGCTGCTGGTTGGGGCTAGCCCAGCTCCTCCCGCCGAGCTGTGGGCTAGTGCAGGGCAGGGGGTGGGGTGGGTTTTTTTTTCTTTAGAGTGTTGTGGCTTTTGAGCTCATCCCCTTGACAAGCCTCTAATTCCAGCTCCTGGTAGGCTGAGGGAAGTGGGTCCTCATGAATCCGAGGCTGGCCTGGGCTGCCCAGTCTAGAAGAAAAAGAAAGGAAAAGCGGGGAAAGGATTGTTTAAAATAGTAAGATAAAATGCACTGTACTCCAAAGCCATTGCTTCAGTCCTGCTTACCTAATACAGCTCCTGTGCGCATGCTGACAGTGACCGTGGCCACACGGTGTCACCACACCAGGCTTCTCTTATCTGGAGATCCAGAAGGAACAAAGGGAGCTAAACAAGCGCCCCTTGTCCGCCGGCCTCATTGTGGCGTCTCACTGTGCCAGACCCAGCTCCAATAGCCAGACCTCCACCTCAGGCCTCACCTCAGGAGAGCCGTCCTGGCCTCAGTGTCTCCAGCAGGAAAGGACAGGAGCGGGAGGGGGCAGGCAGGAAGTGGCCACTGGGCTAGGCCTGGGCTCGCCCACAGTGGCTCCTCCCTGGCTCCGTGGGTCCCGTAGGCTTCTGTTCCCAGGGAGGCTAAAGCATTTCTTTCTTCAAAATGCTCACTTTGAAACCGACAACAAAACAGTTTGCTTGCTTGCTCGTTTGTGCTTTGGCAGGGTTTCTCAGCGTGGCCCCGGCAGTCTTAGAACTCAGAGAGCTGCCTCTGTATCCATGCTGCTTCCATTAAAGGTGTGCCTTTGGCACTGCCCAGCCAAAACAATTCCTGTAGGGCCCTGAGGGGTGCCTTTGTGGGTAGACATGCTTGTCGCTTAAGCACAAGGCCCTGAGTTCAGATCCCAGCATCCACATAAGCCAAGTACACCTGTGGTGGATTTGGGGGTGCTGGCAAGTCAGCCCGGATGCCACAGCATGCTCCAGATTCTGTGAGAGACCTTGTCTCAAAACATCAAGAAGCCTTAGTCAGGCGCACTGGGGAGCAGAGGCAGGGGCTCTCTGTAGTCCACGGCCAGCCTGGTCTCCAGAGCAAGTTCCAGGGCAGCCAGGACTACGTAACAGAGAGATCCTGTCTCAGAAAATGTAAGGTAAACTGGGTGGTGTACGCCTTTATAATCCCAGCGCTCAGGAGACAGAGGCAGGGGGATCTCTGTGAGTTCAAGGCTAGCCTGGTCTACAGACTGTTCCAAGACAGTCAGGGCTTCACAGAGAAACCCTGTCTTGAAATAACAACAGTTTAAGGTACTGTAATACAAGATCTTTCTGAGTTCAAAACTAGCCTGCACAACCCAGTAAATTCTAGGACAGACAAGCCTACACAGAGAAGCTGTGTCTTGAAAAACCAAAATAAATAAAATAAGGTAAAGGGGGCTGGAGAGATGGCTCAGCGGTTAAGAACACTGTCTGCTTTTGCAGAGGTCCTGAGTTCAGTTCCCAGCAACCACATGGTGGCTCACAACCACCATAATGAGCTCTGATGCCCTCTTCTGGCCTGTAGGTGTACATGCAGGCAGAATACTGTATACATAATAATAAATAAATAAATCTTTTTAAAAAATAAGGAAAAAAAATAAGATAAGGAGCTGGCCGATGGCTTAGTAGATAAAAGTGCTGCCAAACCTGACAACTAGGATTTGGACTCCGGAACACGATTAGGAAAGAATTACTACAAACTGACTCCTCACCTTCATATGCATGGTGTGACAAGTGTGCCCCCCCCCCTCACAAACAGGGGGTTGGAGAGATGGCTCAGCCATCTTACTGTTCTTGCCAAGGGCACAGGCTTGAGTCCCAGCGCTCACACGACTGCTCACAACCATGTGTAACTCCAGTTCTAAGGCCCAGCACCCTCTTCTGACCACGGTTACATGTGTGCTGTGCATACATGCAGGAAAACACCTATGCACATAAAGAAAATAAGCAGATCTTTAAAAGAAACTAAAAATTAATTAAACTTTAACAACCAGGAGCAGTGCCGGATGCCTGTAATCCCAGCACTCGGGAGGCAGAGGCAGGAGGATCACTGTGAGTTCATGGTCAGCCTGGTCTACAGAGTGAGTCCAGGACAGCCAGGGCTACACAGAGAAACCCTTGTCTCAAAACAAAACAAGACAAAACAAAACCTGGGGATCTGTGCATGCCTGAAACCTCCCCTGGATGTGGCCTCCGTCCAGTCACTGGGCAGCCTCGTGGACCCCAACAGCAGCCTTTCTGTCAACACCAACTGAGGGCCTGATAGACAAGAGAGAGAGAGAAACAGCTCAGCAGTTAAGAGTACTGACCGCGCCAGGGCATGGTGGCACATGCCTTTGATTCCAGCACTTTGGAAGACAGAGGCAGGTAGATCTCCGAGTTTGAGGGCCAGCTTGATTTACAAAGTGAGTTCCAGGACAGCCAGAGCATCTGAGAAACGTAGTAGTAGTAGTAATAATAATAATAATAATATAATAATAATAATAATAACAACAACAACAACACTGACTTTTCTTCCAGAAGACCTATGTTCAATTCCCAGCACCCACACGGCAGCTCACAGCCTTTTGTGACTCTAGTCCTGGAGAATCTGGCACATACTTCTGACCTTTGAAGGCACAGTGTGAACATGTTGTACACAGATATACATTTAAGAAAAGCACTAAAACATACAAGATAAAAATAAATAAAACTAGGCAGGCCTTTAATCCCAGCACTCAAAAGGCAGAGGCAGGTGGATCTCTGAATTCAAGGCCAGCCTGGTCTACAGAGTTCCGAGACAGCCAGGGCCACGTAGCGAAACCCTGTCTCAGAAAACAAACAAATAAAATCTAAGAATGAAAGAAACGTCCCTGGAGAGGGATTCGTACCTCTAATCTCAGCACGAGGGAGCCTGAGGCTGGAGGATAGCTTATTTGTTTGAGGCCAGCATGGACTATAACAAGACGCTGTGGTAAAAAAAGGAAGTGTGGATACGGCGCAAATGCCCGTGGCTCTGGCGCTCACAAGCCAGGAGCGCAGTGGGAAGCTTGAGGCCAGTGTAGGCTGCATAAGACCCTGTTCTAGGGCTGGAGACTGTCTGCTCCTCCAGAGGTCCTGAGTTCAATTCCCAGCAACCACGTGGTGGCTCACAACCATCTACACTGGAATCTGGTGCCCTCTTTTGGCAGGCAGATGCACGTGCAGATAGAGTGTGCATACATAAATAAATAAAATCTTCTTTTAAAAAATAAAAATAAATAAAAGGCCCTGCTTTAAAAAACCAAGAACAAGCCAGGCATGGTGGTGCACGCCTTTAATCCCAGCACTTGGGAGGCAGAGGCAGGCGGATCGCTGTGAGTTCAAGGCCAGCCTGGTCTACAGAGTCCAGGACAGCCAGGGCTACACAGAGAAACCCTGTCTTGAGAAACTAAAAAATAATTAATAATAATAATAATGATTAAAAACCAAGAACAAGGAGTACTGGAGGCATGGGTCAGTGGTTAAGGGCATTTGTTGCTTTTGCAGAGGAGCTGGGTTCAATTCCAGCTCCATACGGTGGCTCACAGCCATCCATAAGAACAGTTCCAGTAAATCCAGCACCCTGACACCCTTGGCACAGCATGCGCGTGGCACACGTGTTACACAGGTGGGCAAAACAGACACATGTAAAACAACATTTTAAGGAAGGAAAGAGGAAGTGGGGGGCAGGAGAAGGCCTGTGGGGGGGAAGTGGCCGTGGGCTCCCCAGCCTGGTCCCTGCAGGCTCCGTAAGCAGGTTAGCCTCAGGACGGTGACGTGGGGTTTCCTGTGAGTAACTCCATTTTGATGCTTTTCTGCTTTGTTGGTTTTCGCTCCCTGCCTGGCCTCCTGTGATGTTTATTAACCAGGAGTCCCTGGCACCAGACCTGCCCCCTGTCTGGTCTCTGCGGGTGCTTTGTGTCTCTTGTGAAACCCAAGGTGAGCTCAGGGAAGCAGTCAAGATGCCTTTGTGGGAGATGGTAATGAGCCGCTTGTGGTGCGTGTTCTCGATAAGAAAAATCAAGTGAAAACCTCATAGGATGGGTACCCTCCAAGAACAGTTTGTGACTGCTGTAAACTAAACCAGAACACCATCTTCCTTTCCTCTCTGCGTCTCACACTTGAGAACTGACGCAGAATTCCCCAGGGTCTGAATAACCCGAGCTAGAAGGTGGACATAAGGCCCGGGATAGCCAGGGTGAGATACACAGGGCAAGAAGATCCTGGGAACAGCAGCTCTGGGAGGGAGAAGATGAGCTCTCAGGAGAGTGAAGAGGAGGGCACACCTGGATCACACCGCTCTGCCCGCCGCCCACCACAGCCAAGACTGTGCTCACACCCCTCTGCCCGCCGCCCACCACAGCCAAGACTGTGCTCACACCCCTCTGCCCGCCGCCCACCACAGCCAAGACTGTGCTCACACCCCTCTGCCCGCCGCCCACCACAGCCAAGACTGTGCTCACACCCCTCTGCCCGCCGCCCACCACAGCCAAGACTGTGCTCACACCCCTCTGCCCGCCGCCCACCACAGCCAAGACTGTGCTCACACCCCTCTGCCCGCCGCCCACCACAGCCAAGACTGTGCTCACACCCCTCTGCCCGCCGCCCACTACAGCCAAGACTGTCCTCACACCCCTCTGCCCGCCGCCCACCACAGCCAAGACTGTGCTCACACCCCTCTGCCCGCCGCCCACCACAGCCAAGACTGTCCTCACACCCCTCTGCCCGCCGCCCACCACAGCCAAGACTGTCCTCACACCCCTCTGCCCGCCGCCCACCACAGCCAAGACTGTGCTCACACCCCTCTGCCCGCCGCCCACCACAGCCAAGACTGTGCTCACACCCCTCTGCCCGCCGCCCACCACAGCCAAGACTGTGCTCACACCCCTCTGCCCGCCGCCCACCACAGCCAAGACTGTGCTCACACCCCTCTGCCCGCCGCCCACCACAGCCAAGACTGTCCTCACACCCCTCTGCCCGCCGCCCACCACAGCCAAGACTGTGCTCACACCCCTCTGCCCGCCGCCCACCACAGCCAAGACTGTCCTCACACCCCTCTGCCCGCCGCCCACCACAGCCAAGACTGTGCTCACACCCCTCTGCCCGCCGCCCACCACAGCCAAGACTGTGCTCACACCCCTCTGCCCGCCGCCCACCACAGCCAAGACTGTGCTCACACCCCTCTGCCCGCCGCCCACCACAGCCAAGACTGTGCTCACACCCCTCTGCCCGCCGCCCACCACAGCCAAGACTGTGCTCACACCCCTCTGCCCGCCGCCCACCACAGCCAAGACTGTGCTCACACCCCTCTGCCCGCCGCCCACCACAGCCAAGACTGTGCTCACACCCCTCTGCCCGCCGCCCACCACAGCCAAGACTGTGCTCACACCCCTCTGCCCGCCGCCCACCACAGCCAAGACTGTGCTCACACCCCTCTGCCCGCCGCCCACCACAGCCAAGACTGTGCTCACACCCCTCTGCCCGCCGCCCACCACAGCCAAGACTGTCCTCACACCCCTCTGCCCGCCGCCCACCACAGCCAAGACTGTGCTCACACCCCTCTGCCCGCCGCCCACCACAGCCAAGACTGTGCTCACACCCCTCTGCCCGCCGCCCACCACAGCCAAGACTGTGCTCACACCCCTCTGCCCGCCGCCCACCACAGCCAAGACTGTGCTCACACCCCTCTGCCCGCCGTCCACCACAGCCAAGACTGTGCTCACACCCCTCTGCCCGCCGCCCACCACAGCCAAGACTGTGCTCACACCCCTCTGCCCGCCGCCCACCACAGCCAAGACTGTGCTCACACCCCTCTGCCCGCCGCCCACCACAGCCAAGACTGTGCTCACACCCCTCTGCCCGCCGCCCACTACAGCCAAGACTGTCATCATGTATGAGGTCATGGTTCCTCCCCGTTTCTAAGCATGCCTGTCCTTGGCCTGGTCCCTGTCGCTGAATAAGAGCCTGCTGCTGGCACCATTTTTCTGAGATGCCTGCACTCAGCTCCACAGCATCTTGGAACTGCCTCCACGGAGGCAGTGCAAGGCTGGAGAGATGGCTCAGTACTTAAGAGCATTGGCTACTCTTCCAGAGGACCTGAGTCTGATTCCAGGGACCCACATAGCTGCTCACGGTTGTCATAACTCCAGTTCCAGATGGTTCAGTGCATGCCCACACACTTAAAGTATAGGTGGATCACTGTTGAGTTTGAGGCCAGCCTGGTCTACAGAGTGAGTCCAGGACAGCCAGGGCTATGCAGAGAAACCCTGTCTCGAAACAAACAAACAAACAAAAGAAAATATAAATATTTTTAAAGGAAAAAAAGGCAGGTAGTGGTGGCCCACACCTTTAGAACAGCCATACACATACGCAGAGAACTCAAAAAACAAAACAATAGCTCAAGTTTTAGAAACAGGAAACAAGCAAACATATGGAAGTGGATGTTTGCTGCCTGTGCTGGGGCCCTTCAGGCCAGGGCACCCTCTACAATCTTGAGACAGGGATGCCCAGGGATCTGTTGTTGTTGTTTCTTAAATAGGAGGAAATGGCAACTGCCACTTAGAAAAGCAACATGTTGAAGCCACTTCTTTTGTTTGTTTTTTGTTTTTCTGTGTAGCCTTGGCTGTCCTGGATTTGCTTTGTAGACCAGGCTGGCCTCGAACTCACAGCGATCCGCCTGCCTCGGCCTCCGCCTCCCGAGTGCTGGGATTAAAGGCGTGCACCACCACGCCCAGCTTGAAATCACTTCTAAAGCAAAGCAAATACATTTAGAAATAACCACATTGGCTTGCTTTTTAGTGGTATTTATTCTAGGCACCCACTTCTGCTTCTGAAAGCTCTGACGATAAGGACAGGACTCTAAGGTCCCCCGTAAACAACTGGCTTCACTGAGTGCCACCCTCGGAGCAGAGGAACAGAAGTCAGTTCTAGGTCAGATATGCACATTACGAATCCTAACAGCAAAACTACAGTTATAAAAGAGCAATGAAATCACTTTGTGGTTGGGTTCGAGGGTCGCAGCATCAGGACGGGCGAGAAGCGCTGAGCTGAGGGCCACCTTCTGACCCTCCTGCAGTGGGTCCTGCGCTGGGTCCCCCACGGATGGCCACTCACATTGTATGGAGCTTGCACCCCACCCCCCACCCCGGCTCCGGAAACGTCATCTTTTAGTGTTTTTTCTTTTTTACTCCTCTTCCCCTTAACTCCTCTCTCTCCTCTCTTTTTTCCCCCCTCCCTCACTGAATTTTTGAGCTGGAATCTCAAACTATCAAGTACCCCAGGCTGGCCTCAAATACATTTATTTTTAGGGGGAGGGATTCTTGAGACAGGGTCCCATGTATAGCCCTGGCTGGTTTGGAGCTTCACATGTAGACCAGGCTGGTCTTGAACTTGTGGCCATCTCCCTGTACCTGGTTTTCATTTTGTGGTGTGGGGAAGAATAGAGCCTTGGGCATGCCGACAGAAAAGCCCTGTCTCACAAAACAAACAAACAACGCCCCCCAAGCAAAAGACAGTATTTTCCTGTGCAGCCCTGGCTGTCCTGGACTTGCTTTGTAGACCAGGCTGGCCTTGAACTCACAGAGATTCACCTGCCTCTGTCTCCTGAGCGCTGGATCAAAGGTGTGCGCCACCACGCCCGGCTCCTCTCTTTTACTAAGACTCTACCACAACTGCCATCCCTCCTGGCCTTCCCAAGCTCCGTTCCCATCTCCTCCACACTGTGCTGCCTGTGCTCGGTGCAGGGTCCCTGGAGTCAGACCCATACAGAAGGCCAGTAACCCACAGACTGAGAACCACTGACTTAGGTAGTTTTAGGCCAGCCTGGGCTGTTGTCAACACATTTGGGGCTGGGAGCTTGTGTCATCAGCAGCTCGAGTCGCACAGATCTGGGTTTCTGCAGGCAGGTAGGTTTGCGTCCTGAACCCTGCGCAGCGGGGGAGGGGATGTGGACTTGGGAGACAGGGCAAGATGCCCTCCATGAGTTCGTCCCTAGCGGCTGCTTGGCAAGCAGGTTGGAGCAGGTGACTGAGCACATTGGCAACAGGCTAGAAGCCCTGGGGAGGAGTTTAGGGCAACTTTGCTTGTGAATTAGGGAGTTACAGACCCTGGGAAGTGAGGGGGAATGTGTCTGATTCGCTAGGGCTGAAGGAGCCAGGATTCCTCATCTGCAGACAGTGGTGCTGTGCCTCCATAACAAGGCCTCTATCACAGGAGTTAAAACAGTACTTAATTGTCCTGTGTGCAGGGGACAGCGCCAGGGGCAATTAGAGGCCATTTGTTGGAGGCTAAGATCTCAGCACCGGTGGGGCACTCCTTGGAACTTCCCTCTTATCAGGAAAAGTTGGGCTTGTAGTTCCTGAAGTACTAGATCAGGTGGGTGAAAGGGCCTATTGAGAAAGGCCGCTGTTTCCCATGTTCCGAGCAGGAAATCTGCTATCCAGAGAAGACCAGACTTCCACTCTAATGAACAGAATCCCACAGGGGCTTTTTAAAAAAGATTTTTTGGTTTGTTTTTCTCCTTTTCAAAATTATCTTTCCTACATCCCGACCTCAGTTTCCCCTTCCTCCTGGCTGCCCAGGCCCTCCCCTCATTGGGGCCCTCCTATTGCTCCACTCCTACCCATCCACTCCTTTTCTATTTCTCTTTAAAAAAAAAAGAAAAGAAAAGAAAGCCTTGCCAGATGGTGGTGGCAAACATTTAATTCCAATCATAATCTCCACAATCTCACATCTTGGTGAGACTTGTTTGGTTGCCTGGCTTTAGTTAAGATAAGGTTCACTCTGTAGCTCTCTGGTCTGGAACTCACTGTGTGGCAGACTGACTTCCCTAGTGCTGGGATTAAAAGGCGTGCTCCACCAGGCAGAATGATCACACTTTTTAAAATCAGTGATAAACGGCCCAGGGCGGTGGGCCAGTGATTAAGGCCAAACAGAGCTGGCATCTGAGTTGGATCCCTGTCACCCACAGATACGAGGGAGGAGATAACACCACAACATTTTCTCCTGGCCTCTGAGTGTGCACTGTGGACTCCCTGTGTACACCATACGCATGCCTACACAGGTTTGCACAAACAATAATAAAAATATCTTTTTGGGGTTTTTGTTTGTTTGTTTTTTGAGACAGAGTCTCTGTGTAGCCTTGGCTGCCCTGGACTCGCTTTGTAGACCAGGCTGGCCTCGAACTCAGCAATCTGCCTGCCTCTGCCTCCCGAGTGCTGGAAGTAAAATTGAGGCAGGTAGCCAGGTGGTGGTGGCACACGCCTTTAATCCCAGCACTTGGGAGGCAGAAGCAGGCGGATCACTGTGAGTTCAAGGCCAGCCTAGTCTACAAAAAGCAAGTCCAGGTCAGCCAAGGGTACACAGAGAAACCCTGTCTCAAAACAAAACAAAAACAAAAACAGAAAAGAGAGAGGCGATTAAGAGAAAAATCTTAAAACTATCAAAGAAAAACTAGCACATTGCACATGAGAAAGGAAGATTAAAATCCTGCCATGTTTCTCTCAGAAACCACAAGCCAGGATTTCCCCAGAAATACAGGCCCGTGTGTGCTCCTTCCTGTAACTTTAGCACTTAGACTGAGATAGAAGGGTTAGAAAGTCAGGGCTAGCCTGGGCTACCTACACAGACAACTTGTCTACAAAAAGCAATGACTTAAAAACAAAACAAAGAAGCAGTATGGCCTGTGTGTGGCTCAGCGTTAGAACACTAGGGGCTGAGGATGCTCATCAGAGAGTGTGTCTACCCTGAGTCCATGGGTCCCCATCCCAAGCACGGCAGAAACAGGCACAGTGGCACAGGTCTCTCATCCTTGCATGTGGGAGGCAAAGGCAAGAACGTCAAGTACTTCAGCCATATAGGGAGTTTGGAGCCAACCTAGGCTACACGAGACTTGTGTGTGTGTGTGTGTGTGTGTGTGTGTGAGAGAGAGAGAGAGAGAGAGAGAGAGCGCCCTGGCATGTGTGACAGAGTTCAGTCTCTAGCTTCTGAGAATAAAGTACAGTTATATGGTCTAAGCACCGTGCTCACTGACTGGAAGGAGAAGCAGGATTCAGCTATGTGCTGTCCCAGGAGCCCACACAGCAGCCGGTTACTCCAGAGCCCAAGGCAGGAGGACAGTGGAGCCTGACGTTCCAGACCAGCACCGTAAGCACACGGACTTTGTAGACAGAATAATGCGCGTGTATGTCTGAGGCCAGACGAGATCATTGTATCCTCTGGGACTAGAGTGATGGACAGCCGTGAGCTGGAAACTAAATCTGGGTCCTCTGGAAGAGCAGCCAGTGCTCTTAACCTCTGAGCCATCTCTCCAGCCTTTTATTTTATTTTTTAAGACAGGATCTAATATAGCTCAGGTTGACCTTGCGCATACTGTGTGGGACCTTATACTATCCTAAGCCTCTATATCCAAGGGGCTAAGATTACAGGAGTGTGTCACCACACCCATGATTAAGAACACCAAGAAGAGCCAGGCACAGTGGCGCACGCCTTTAATCTCAGCACTCAGGAGGCAGAGGTAGGCGGATCTTTGTGAGTTCAAGGCCAGCCTGGTGTGCAAAGAGAGTCCAGACCAACCAAGGCTACATAGAGAAACCCTGTCTCAAAGAACAAACAGGGGCTGGAGAGATGGCTCAGCAGTCAAGAGCTCTGCCTGGTCTTCCAGAAGTCCTGAGTTCAATTCCCAGCACCCACATGGTGGCTCACAACCATCTGTACTGGGATCTGGTGCCCTTTTCTGGCAGGCAGATGCACATGCAGGCAGAGCACTGTACGCAGGACCAGTTAGCATGGCTGCTTCCAGTCAGTGCCTCAGTGACAGGGTTTAGTCCCAACAGGCAGTGGTTCCAGATGAAAACACCTCTGAAGACCACATCTATATGCACGGCTACATACATGCAGAGAAAACATAAAAATAAGATCTCTTGAGAGCAGAAAAAGGAACCCAGAAACAGTAGCCCAAGAAAGGGAGGAAATGGCTCCAGCTTCGATTGCTGAATCAGGAGTTGGTGGCAGAAATAAGAGGGCCCTGTTGGGGTGACCAGGCTAGATTGTCAACATAGAGCTGCTGAGGCCACTGCTCTTGTCCAACTCAAAGCCGAGCTCTTTACCTCGAGTTCCAGAAGTCAGACCTGGAGACACAACTGCCCCGCCCTCGCCCTCACAGAACAGCATCCCTAAGGCTAACCAGGGTTGCCTAGTCAGCTATTTTTCTATTGTTCTAGCTGCCAGGTCCAACCTTACAAAGAAAGTAATTTTATTTAGTTGGTTAATTTCGCTCTGCTGAGGGGGTTGAGCCCAGGGTCGTGTGCGTGGTTAGGAAGCACTCCACTGCTGAGCTACAGCCCCAACGAGGAATGTAACTTTGAAATAACATTTTCAGCCGAGCCTTGTGGCAAAGGCCTGTGACTGCAGTGTGGACAGCAGTTGTCCTGTCTCAGCCTCTGAAGAGCTGGGCTGAGCACCATGTTTACCTGCAACTTTATTGGCTTTGTCTTCAGGCCACACACTATACCATAATACTTTCCTTCTGGTTTTTCGAGACAAGGTTTCTCTGTGTAGCCCTGGCTGTCCTGGACTCACTTTGTAGACCAGGCTGGCCGAACTCACAGAGATCGCCTGCCTCTGCCTCCCGAGTGCTAGGATTACAGGCGTGCGCCACCACACTCAGCTCCTATTTTCTTAATATAATCTCCCCATTTGTAGTATGCTTTTGAATAAGTATTCTAGTGATCCAGGAGATGATGGCTTATGAACAAAGCAAGGCCAAAGCAAGCAGAAAATATGGCTAATCTGGGCCCCTGATTTCAACCAAAATTGAAAATACTTTTTAAAATGTGTGTTTGTATTAATTTGTATTTGAATTTGTATTAAACATGTACATACTCTTTCTGTCCTATCCAACAATATAGTGCAGCAGGTTTTTACAGGGACAGCATTTATATTGTATGTTAAATTATATAGAATCAGGAGAGGTGATTTAGAGTCGGCGTCATTCAAACGCTGAGGCACTTTATGCATACTTTAGTGTTGGGGAGGGAGATGGCTGGGAGCCATGACTCTACTGTGGTTTTAGCAAAAGTGCACCAGGAAATAGGAACAAAGACCAGAGGACCCACCAATCATAAATGGTGATGCCACAGGGTGTGTGGGGAACTTGGTGCTGCAGCCACACAGACCCCAGGGCTTGGTACTGGGTCCTGCAAACATTGCTTGTCAAGCTACCAACAGCAGAGTTTCCTCAGTTGAGTTGAATGGACAAGTAAGTGCAGGGGCGAGGGTTACATGAAAACGCACAGAGAGTCTCTGAGGAGAAGCCCCGCCATTCCTCACCACACCTGGTACCCACGACACAGGTCTCAGCTCCCTTTCTGATGGAGCTGATTCTCGGACACTCCAGAATCAAAGAAAATATTTAAGGCCCATGAGCCTACGTGTGCTTTCCTCCCAGGAACCCACCAAGAACAAAAAGACAAGTCAGGGTAGCACATACTTAATTCCAGCATTGGGAGTGCTGTGAGTTCGAGGCCAGCCTGAAGGTCATCTTACATCGTGGAAAGTCCCGGTTTGTTTGTTTATTCGTTTATTTTATGTTTAAGAATGTTTGCCTGTATGTGTACGTACAATATGTGTGCCTGGTACCTTCCGAAGCCAGAAGAGGGCATTGGGTCCCGTGACCTGGAGTCAGGGATGGTTTTCAGCCACCAGATGGGTGCTTGGAAGTGAATGTGTGTCCTCTGTGGGAGTTACTAGTGTTTTTAGTCACTCAGCCATTACTTCTACCCTGGAAGACCCCAGTTTAACCCCAAAATTGCAAAACAAAATTTCCAGGCCTGGCAGCATACAATTGTAATCCCAGAACTCAAGAAGCTGAGGCAGGAGGATCACAAGTTGGAGGCTACCCAGTGAGATCTTGTCTCAAAACAGGAAAACCAACAAAAACATATTAAAAATTCATATCCAGGGGCGGGGCATCGTGGTGCACACCTTTAATCCCAGCACCTGGGAGGCAGAGGCAGGTAGATCTCTGTGAGTTCGAGGCCAGCCTGGTCTACAAAACAAGTCCAGTCTAGCCAAGGCTACACAGAGAAACCCTGTCCAAAAAAAACAAAACAAAACAAAAATTCATATCCAGAAAAAAAATTCATATCCAGAACATCTGAATTGACAATTTTGGGCTTGGGATAAATAGTTCAGTTGTTCAGGTTCCTCCCTTTATGTAACACTGGTGACTGAGCCCAGGGCGTTGTGGACGTGAACGCAGGACACATGAAACTCTAATTCAAGAGAAAGGAAAGCCATTAATCCCAGCACTCAGGAGACAGAGGCAGGCGGATCACTGTGAGTTCGAGGCCAGCCTGGTCTACAAAGCGAGTCCAGGACAGCCAAGGCTACACAGAGAAACCCTGTCTCAGGAAGAAAAAGAAAAAAACCAAAGCCAAAAAAAAAAAAAAGGAAAACAAGAAAAATTACTAAAATATTTGAGTAGATACTTTACAAAATGGATACATTGCCAGGAAGTTCTAGGAAGATGCCCTCTATTGTGTGTACATTTCTCCTTAATAAAAATGATTGAAGAGGCCTGAGAAATGGCTCAGCAGGTTAGGGCACTTGCCTCTGAGCCTGACAACCTTTGTTCCATTCAGGAATCCACCCTGTGAAAGGAAAGTACTCCCATAAGCTGCCTGTAGCGTCCAGCATGCTGTGGTACACATGGACCCCCTCCTCCAACACACACACAAAACACTACTACACTCTTTCTCCTTGGAGATCTGGGCCCATTACAGACAAAATCAGGACAAGTCTGTGTAGGAAACGCCTTGTCCTGCTGAGTTTGCTGTTTGGCGGCCTCTCTTGCAGGATGCATCTCACTTTTATCAAGCCACTGGAGGCTTCTTAATTGTTCTCCTCTGTGGCACTTAGGGACACCAAGGGAGGCCATTACTGCAGACAAACAGGCCAGGAGCCCTGGCACCATGGGAGTGTGGTAGAACCCAGGGGACAGAGCCAGTGGAGGCGCCAGACACACACACACAAGCTCACACACACACACGCTCACACACACACGCTCACTCATATGCACACATGCACACACACACACTCACACACACGTGCACACACACACACACTACCTGCCCTGGAGACTTAACTTGAATCAGGCATAAAGCAGGCCACCAGGACTGGCCTCCTGGATTGCCGAGCAGGTACCTGGCCCTGACACGTTTTCCCACCTAGGCCCAGCACTCAGAAAACTTTGCGACAAGGTGCTGGCAGGCGCTTCAGCTCTGCCGTTTCTGACGTTGCGGCTCTCACGGCTGCTTCAGAAACGGTCTGGGGTGTAGGTGGAGCCGCTTGCCTTTCTGAGCTCCTGGATTTGGCTTTGATTCTTCCTCCTACTAAGCGGATGATGAGGTCTCCCTTGTATTTCCTCTCTTCCATACACTCCTTCTCCTTTTCTTAAAGAGTTGGCTGGGCCTCCTGCCTCCATGGCAACAGGAGTGGTGACAGTGGTTGTCTTGTATCCTTCCTAAATAAGGGGATTAGGCTAAAGCTCCTAAATGTGATGATTGCTGTGTGCTTCTCAATGGGACCTTTATCACGCCGCAGAGCACTTCTAGCAGGGGCTGGAGCTCAGTGCTGGTGTGTGTGCCCAGCATGCGCAAAGCCTCGCGTCCTGTGCCAGAACTGTAAAGGCACTTTATGTCCCTGTCATCACAGACAGGCCTTAAACCTTGCCCAGTCCTGTGTCTATGCTAAAGTGAGTGTGGTGAAACAGTGGCAGCCCTGGTGTGGGCCAGCCCTGCGGGGCGGGCGTGTCCATCTTAGTGCTGATTGGTATGCTTTGCCTAGATTTGTTTTATGTGGTGTGTGTGTGTGTGTGTGTGTGTGGGGTGTGTATGTGCATGTGTGTGTGGTGTGTGGCATGTGTGTGTATGTATGTGTGTTGTGTGGCGTGTATGTGCATATGTGTGTGGGGTGTGTGCATGTATGTGGTGTGTATGTGTGTGTGGGGTGTGTATGTGCATGTGTATGTGGTGTGTGGCATGTGTGTGTGTGTGTGGTGTGTATGTGCATATTGTGTGGGGTGTGGGGTGTGTCTGATGTGCGTGTGTGTATGTGTGTGGTGTGGGGGGGCAGGTCATGTGCATGTCATTTGCCCACATAGGAGTCAGAGGACAATTTAGTGGAGCTGGTTCCCTCCTTGCACCTTCACATGGGCTCCTGGGGTTGGACTCAGGTCCCAGCTTGTACAGCAAGCGCCTTCTACCCACTGAGCCGTTTTCCCACCCTCTACTTTTCGATTTCTGTTTGTTTGTTTGTTTCCTTGTTTTGTTTTTCAAGACAGGGTTTCTCTGTGTAGCCTTGGCTGTCCAGGACTCACTGTGTAGACCAGGCTGGCCTCGAATTCGGATCTGCCTGCCTCTGCCTCCCGCGTGTCATCAGCCCAGCTCAGCTCTTACTCTTTTCTGATCTTTTGGATAATTTGGAGAAGATAGGACTTGACTATTGCCTAAAATTTCTTTCCCTACTTCCCTACTTTTCTCTTTCTTTTCCTTCCTTCCCTCCTCCTCTTCCTCCTCTTCCTCCTCCTCCTCCTCCTCCTCCTCCTTCTTTTTAAGACAGGGTTTCACTGTGTAACTCTGGCAGTCCAAAAAAGCCGGGCGTGGTGGCGCACGCCTTTAATCCCAGCACTCGGGAGGCAGAGGCAGGCGGATCACTGTGAGTTCGAGGCCAGCCTGGTCTACAAAGTGAGTCTAGAACAGCCAAGGCTACACAGAGAGACCCTGTCTTGAAAAAAAAAAAACTCTGGCAGTCCAGGAACTCCCAAAGATCCATCTGCTTCTGCCTCTGCAGTGCTGGGATTAGAGGCGTGCGCCACCACATCTGGCCTCACCCTGCTTTAGAAGTTTCTACAAGAGGGTTCTGCGAGTAAAACCACTATATAGAAGCAGAATCTAGTGCCTGCGGTGGTGCACACCTTTATCCCCAGTGCTCAGGAGGCAGAGGCAGGCGGGTCTCTGTGAACTCAAGGCCAGCCTTGAGTGAGTTCCAGGACAGCCAGGGCTACACAGAGAAACCCTGTCTCTTTTGGTTTTGGTTTTGGTTTTGGTTTTTAGTTTTCTCCAGAGTAGGTAACTACTGCTGGAGACCTTGGCAGCAGTTCCCCTATACAACATTCCGTTCAAGCTCAGGGTTAGGAAACGGGGCCTTCCTAACACAACTTCAGAACTCATCAGTCTAGCAGGGCCAAAGGCCATGGTCCCTGTCAGGCCTGAGTTTGAGAACGGGAGGTGAGAGATTGGTGGGCACTCAGGAGAGACAGGGACCGGTGTCCTCTTAGCATGTGCTCTGTGCCACCACTGATGTTTGTCTGCAGTGGGAGCGGGTGGCAGGGTGACAGGCTAAGGTGTGCGCTCGCCAAGCCCATGCCACCTCCCCGCTGAGTCCTGAGGACCCTTCATATGGCCAGTGCAGCCACCGTGGGGTGGAGGTGCACGTCAAACATCTGAAACTGCAGCAGGTGTCACCTCCCAGCAGTGTCCTAGTGACCAGAGAGTCCCTCTTAGCCAGTCAGAGTGGCATGCCTGTGCTCCAAACTCCACGGTCAAGGAATCCGCATTATCTGAGGACAGCGGCCTCCGGCCTTAAACACGGGAGCTCCGTGTGCTCCTAAAGCAGCATGGGAGAGCCCGAGCGGTATCGGGGGAGAGTGGGAGAGACCGGCCTGCCTGGGGAGCTCCTATCTGTGAGAGGGACACAGTGGCCCAGCCCGTGCATCCAAAATGTCCCTTCTCCTGTAGTGAATGACTCCAGCCCTGTAGCTGTCCTGCCTGTCCTAGAAACAGCTACCATGAGCACTTGGTGGTATGGAGGGAGCTGAAAGCCACCGAGGCAGGAGGGACTGTCTTCAGCCCTGAGCGCCACTACACGGCTCCCTGAGGAACCTCGCCTCAGAGTAGACTGATCCTTTATCCCCAAGCCAGAGAGAGAAGTGCTGAGTAGTGTCCCTCCTCATCCAATCCCTGAGGGCCCCTGCCCAGACCAGCAAGTCCTTTTTGTCCTGGAACCTACAAAACAATCCTGTGCACTGGGCCCTGTGCTGCGCACTAGTTGTGTGAAGCCAGGCTCCCTCCTCATGAAACCATGTCCTCAGGCTCTTCCCCACCTCAGGCTGAGGGAGGAGGCCTCCTGACCTCCATAGAGCAGCTCGCTGAAGCTGAGAGACACGGTGGAGAGCTGTGCACTCCCACCAGGCGTCAGAGCCCTGCCTGTGCCTCTGGCCCTCAGGCCCTCGGGCCCAAGCTGGGTGAGTGCACCCTTCCTGCATGTGCTGCAGGCATGTCATCCCTCTGGCTCTCCTTCCTGGGGGCACAGAAAGCAGCTCATGGGGTCCAAAGGGTCATTGGCCAAACCTCCAGAGAACGATTTCAGGGGAGGCCTTTGACCTGGCCAGCTGCCCATAATGTCTTGAGCAAGCTGAGCAGCCTGTGTCAGCGTGGCCAGCATCCTCCCCCAATAAGGCCACACTGGAAGATGAAGGGAGGGCACATCACCTCACTCAGCTGTCCTGGGCGGGGAAAGCAAAGAACAGCTAAGGTACAGCAGCCCAGAGATGCCACAACCATGAGGCACGACAGTGAGGTAGGGAGGGGCTTGCTTCCCACACACTGAGGATCTAACAGCCCCTCCGTCCTCAGCCTGCTCTACCAGCATAGCTTAGGACGCTCAGGCGCCTGCCTGCAGCCTCAGGTTGCTAGGTAGACCCTAAAGAAGTACCTCTGCCATGAATTTTATCTAGAAGCCAGCCAATACAAGTTGGCCATCCCCATATTATGTGCCTGGACCTCACCTGCCTCGCCACCTCACCTTCTAGAAGTCCTCAGGCCACCTCACAGTGCAGCTCCTCCTGCAGCTGCCCCCCCCCCCTCAGCCCTGTCTACTCACTTCTCCCACTCCTCCCGGAGGCAGGGTTAGAATTAGGCCAGGCAACTGCACGGGCAGGCGTTTGTGGGGCACAGCCTGTCTGTGTGCTCCCTATACAAATGGCGTGCTTTAGGCAGTGCAGCCTGAGACAGGTCCGGTGTCCACACCAGGACGGATGGCGGGACCAAGCCACCCAGAGCTCCCTCTCTTGAACCCTATGGCAGGTCCAGTGTCCAAAACAGGACAGATGGCGGGCCCAAACCACCTGGGGCTCCCTCTCTTGAACCCCATGGCAGTGGGTGTTAGCTGAGCCTCTTGCTCTTTGCTGTGGTGCAGCTCAAGGGGACATGGTGTCTAACAGTCCTGTGAATAGAGCCCAAGCTGCTGGCCATGGGCCTTTGGGTTCCCACAGTGATGGTGAGTAGTTAGGTAGCATCTGATTACCCAAGGTTAGAGGTCCCTTTAGAAAAAGGCATGGGGTGATTTTTAAAAAAAAAAATGCCAGCGTGGTGACACAGGCCTTTAATCCCAGCACTTGTGAGACAGAGAGGCAGGTGGATCTCTGTGAGTTCGAGGCCAGCCTGGTCTACAGTGTGACTCCAGGACAGCCAAGGCTACACAGAGAAACCCTGTCTTGAAAAACCAAAAAAAATAAATTAAAGGAAAAGGCATGAGGCAGGGGGCCGGTACAGGATTGGGGATGCTGGGACATTACTGCATGTGAACAAGAGGGCACACAGAAGGAAGGCTTGGACGGTACCGTGGAGGTGGCAGGGAGCCTTGGGGAGTTGGAAGGGCCAGAAGGTGTAATACGACCTAATTGATAAGCACGATGGAAAAAAAGCAGCCCAGGGTAAATGCCAAGAAAGCCGAGGCGCACAAGGCCCTATGGGGCTAGGAGAGAGGTCTCAGTGAAGGTTGGCTAACCCCCAAAGACAGGGCTGGCTGAGGCAGCCACCTACGATGAGAAAGGGCCAGCCCTCCCCAGCTCCAAGGCAGGTTCTGGAGACCTCACTGAGCCCAGTCCTTTGCAAAGCTACATGAGGGCAGCCATAGAGCTGGGAGGTCACAGCATACTCTGGAGGCAGCCAGCTGGGACAGTAGCTCTGAAGGTGACTCTGGGGGCTAGGAATCTCAGGTGCAAGAGAGCTATGGCTCAGAAAGTATACGCCTTGTAGTCAGACACTTTAGTGCCCTCGCCAGGTAAGAGCCAGATCCACACACAGTCGGCTCCCCCTGCCCCCCCCACCCCCCGATCCCAGGGTCAAGCATTCAGTGAAGACACGCCATGGCGCTGCAGTAACCCCACACACATGGACCCACAAGGCTCCAATTCCTCTCCCTCAAGAGCCATAAGCACTAAAATATATAACTAGAACTTTCCACAAGTCAAGTGCTGGGCAGAGTCAGAGCAAACAGGAGGCTGATGTGCAGGAGTCTTTGCCTGGCAATGTGCAAGACAGCTGTGCATCCAGATTTCCCCCCGGTGCCCACTCAAGAGCCCAGGTGAAAACATAGAATTCCAGATAGCCAGAGTGGGTTTTGCAGGCCAGATACTGGCCCTCAGGTCAGCACAGGTGGGAACCAAACCTCTGGTCACAGGGACTCAGGCCCCAGACAGGCTTGACATAACCAGTGTTATGCATCCCAGCCACAGAGTAGGGGCTGGTGCCCCACCCCACCCCCACCCCCCGCCCTGAAGGTCTGGGAGGCAGCCAGGTGCTTCCTTTCCTCCTACAGAGAGGACTCTGGTCAGATGGCAGAGCCTGGTCCTACAGGGTCAGATGGCAGAGCCTGGCCCTGCTGGTCAGATGGCAGAGCCTGGTCCTGCTGGTCAGATGGCAGAGCCTGGTCCTGCTGGTCAGATGGCAGAGCCTGGCCCTTCTGGGCAGATGGCAGAGCCTGGTCCTGCTGGTCAGATGGCAGAGCCTGGTCCTGCTGGTCAGATGGCAGAGCCTGGTCCTACAGGGTCAGATGGCAGAGCCTGGTCCTGCTGGTCAGATGGCAGAGCCTGGTCCTGCTGGTCAGATGGCAGAGCCTGGTCCTGCTGGTCAGATGGCAGAGCCTGGCCCTTCTGGGCAGATGGCAGAGCCTGGTCCTGCTGGTCAGATGGCAGAGCCTGGTCCTGCTGATCAGATGGCAGAGCCTGGCCCTTCTGGGCAGATGGCAGAGCCTGGCCCTGCTGGTCAGATGGCAGAGCCTGGTCCTGCTGGTCAGATGGCAGAGCCTGGCCCTGCTGGTCAGATGGCAGAGCCTGGTCCTTCTGGTCAGATGGCAGAGCCTGGTCCTGCTGCTCAGATGGCAGAGCCTGGCCCTGCTGGTCAGATGGCAGAGCCTGGTCCTGCTGGTCAGATGGCAGAGCCTGGCCCTGCTGGTCAGATGGCAGAGCCTGGCCCTGCAGGGACTAGAGCAGAAACGACCCTAATGAGGGTACTGGTTCTAGATGTTTCAAAAAGTTTCCTCAGAAAACTGGACATAGTATCATATACCTGTAACCCCAACCCTCATACAGCTGAAGCAGGAGGATTGCTGTGAGTTTAAGGCCAACCTGGACTACAGAGCAAGACCCTGACTTAAAAGAGACACATACCCTCCCAGGATATTAAAGTAGAAATAAACGCAGGACAGGAAGTAGGCGGAGGGCAGTTCATCTGGTGTCACTTTCCTGGAGCCTGTGCAAGCACTCGGGCTGTGTGCCCACTGCACTGTGGGTCAGCTGGGCACCGTGTGGCTGGACTGACTCTTACCCTAGGCAGTGCCCATTCAGTGTATGTGTCCATGGGAGTCAGGTAGGGGTGGACTCGCCATCTCTGGACAGACAATGCGCTCACCTCCCAGGTTGCCTCGTGCATGTAAGATGGCTGAGCCAAGGGTGGCAAGCAGTGCGGCTAGGTCCGCAAGCCGCTAGGCTCTGCTGTGAAACACAGAGCGTACGCTGGTGCACGCGTTTAATCCCTGCACTTGGGAGGCAGGCGGGTCTCTAATTTTTTAGGCCAGGCAGTTTATATAGTGAGTTCCAGGTAAACTAGAGCCACATAGGAGATCCTGCCTAAAAAGGAAAACAAAAAGTATAAAAATGCAAAATCTCCAGCTCCAGGTAAAGCAGAAGCTTCCGGTCTGCCAAGCCAGCTGCCAGGAAGGACAGGTCTGTCTGGGCACCTGAGAGAGGTGAACTGTTCTGTCTTAGAAGAGAAATACTTTTTATTGTCAAAGACTCAAAGACAGAAAAGCTCAAAAGGTACAGATGCTCACCTATGAAGCCCAGATGTAGTTCACTAACAGACACTTAATCATTAAGTCTGGGTTCTAGCAGCAGCGAAGCCAAGCGGGCTTTAACCTGTGCCGTGTGCAGTGCAGCTCCAGGTCCTTGGCCTGTCTGTCAGAGGTGCTGACTGGCCACAGTCTTCATGAACACTCCCTATGTACTCAGGCCCTGAGGACAGGGCTGAAGGTTGTGAGAGGTCCTCCCAGGAGCAGGAGTCAGCCTCCTGCTCCTGCCCTTAGGAAATGGTCACAGGAGGAAAGGGTGTAGGGCGTGGGGGAATGGGGGGGGGGTGCTGTTGTTTGTTTCCAGAGCCCAGATGTCTGTGTGCTGGGGGTAGGGGAGGCCCAGGGTCACTTGAGAATATGTGGAGCCCATGGCCACACAGACCTCTTGCACTGCAGTCAGGACCAAACACAGTTGTTGCTGCTGGCTAGGGCGAGGTCACTATGGAGGGCCTGCTGGTCTGTATAGGCTCCTGCAAAGAACAGAGAGTCCCCATGGGCTGTTGATTGTGATGTGATCAACCCTGGGCACACACCCACCTCCCCTTCCCTACCTGTTCCTAACCTACCTGTTTTCTGCCTCTTGTCTGTAGAGTGCCCAGCACCTCCAGGAGCCAGCTGCTTCCAAAAGGTCAGCCGGAGCCCTGGCCCCACGCATAGGGCCTTTGCTGTCAAAGGGCTAAAGATGGAACCTCAGCCAAAAGCCACACACCCCAGACCTGGCAAGTCCCACCAGGCTAAACCTACAAACTGCCAGCGCCAGCGGCACCCTAGGGTCCGCAACTACAACCTCAAGGACTAAGTCTCAGTCCCCTGCATGCCCGCCCCTCCCGCCCCCACCCCCCACAGTGCATCCACCTTGGTGCTTAAGGCCTGTGCTTGTACACATTGGGAACAAGGGTACACATGGCATACAGGTGGGCTGTGAGCACAGGGCAGACTCCCAAAGGATGGCCTTCCTGATGTTACCAAGCCATTAAAACATTCTCCATTTGCTTTGCCGGCAGAGTTGTCTGTCTTGTCCTACATGGGGACACAGTATCAACAAGCATGCTAGAGCCTGGGCTGGCCTCTACTGACCATGTCACTGACCCCGTGTCCTCTACAACCTGGTGAGGAGACTAAGTGGCCACCTACAAAGAACACTGTGTGAGAGGTCCTCCCAGGAGCATGAGCCTGGCCAGGGGAAGCCCCCTCAGCCTCAGGTACCACAGAACACCCCTCACGCTCTTCCGAAAAGCTCACGAGCCCTGCCCATGGCAGAACGTAAAGATAGCCATGGCCTGGCTGAGGGGCCGGACGCTGCTGTGTGTCCCTAATCGTGATTCCTGCACCTTCATTTTGCACCTGTGTAACATACTGTGATTCCTGGCTGACTGGCTCACGGGTGTGGGCCAGACAAATGTCACAGGAGAAACCACACTGAGTAATGTGGCCTTGGACACGGTTGAGAGTCTCTGCAGCCCACACTTGCTGTGTTTGCAGGGAGGCTTCTCTCCAGGTGCTTATACTAGGAGCCATGGGACAGCTTCCTAACAGCCCACCTAGGGACACTGTGCTTCCAACCAGCACGGGCTGTGTCTCACAAGTAGCCTTGCTGCTTCCATCGGTGAAAAGATGAGCAGAGATGTCCTGCTCTGACCGCGGTGTCCTTCTCCGTGGACAGGCTGAGACTCTGCCTGCAAGCCCGCTGCTATCCTGAGCCCCTGATAGCTACAGAGGCAGGGCTCAGGCACCTTTCAGAAGGAACTCGAGTGGACAGCCAAGTTGGAGAAGCTAGAAGTCAGGGTTAACACCCGAGGCTGAGGCTCTGGCACCCTTTTGCATCTAGGCTTTTTGAGGCGCCAAGCTATAGAGAGGCATTCTAGGACCACTGACGCCTCACCACAGGCCCCCCCCCACAAGGCCATTGCCCTATAAGGTGTCGCTTTAGTGGCCTGGGCCTTAAGTGGAAGGGCAGCAGGGAAGAAAGCAACCTCTCTGGGCACTCAGGAGGCCCTGAGCAGTCTGTCTCTTTTTGGTCGGTGGGTTTTGTCATCTCCCGTCCCCAAATTCGAAAACCCTTTCCAAAGAGGAATTTAAAGGGAGGGAGGAAGAGGGTCCCGGAAGCTAGCATCTCAGGAGGCGCGCAGCAGCTCCTTTGTTCCCACCATGCGGGGGAGGGGAGGTATCCCGCTCGCCAGATGGCCGCGCCTGGACACCGCGCGGACTCCGAGACCGCCGCACGCACTCCTGCGTTCCCGATCCTGCCCACTGCTCCCGTCCCTGCCCGCACCCCGGTCTCCAAGGAAGCCCTGACAGATAGGGTGGGTGTCCGAGAAAGCCAGGCCACGATGACCGCTAGTAACCCCGCCGGAGGCGCCCTCCGCCAGGGTCAACGACCGCGCTTGCGCGGGCCCCACGAAGCTCCGTGCCGCTGTTGCCGGCCCATCACCCTATTGCCTAGCAACGCCCACCCGCGCGCCGCCATTGGGCCGTCACGAATGGCCTCGGTGCCCAATTGGTCCCGATGTGGAGCTGGCCACGCCCCTCGGCTCCGCGCGCGCTACGATCACGGCGTGGAGTCGCGGCGACGTGGGCCTGTCCCCCGCGTGGCCTGGTGTCCTCCTCACGTCCCCAATGTGACCAAGCACTCCCGATCCACACTGCGCGCGCACAACGCACACCTGGGGGCTTGGGGGGTGGGGGGCACAGAAACGAGGGCGTCGGGATGGAACCCGCGTGGCCTGCGCGAGGCTGGGGGCGGGGACGGAAGCGGGCGGGGGATGCGCGCGCCCGCTCAGGGTCCCGGCTGGGGGCGGCGCGCGCGGGCATCACCCCACCGGCGGCGGCGCGCCGGGTCCCGGGGCGCAGCCCCGACGCTCATTGGCCTGGGCGGCGCAGCCAAGCTGTCAGCCCATGTGGCGTGGCCGCGCGGGGATGGCCGCGGTTTAAATAGCGCCGGCGCGGCCTAGAGGGAGCCAGAGAGACGGCAGCGGTGTCCCATCCAGCTCGCCTGCCGCGCTCCGCGCTTGTCGTCTGCCTCCAGAGCCCAGTCAGGTACGCCGCTGCGGGCCGGGGTCCGGGGCGGCCGGCCGGGGTCGGGTTGCCGCGGCTCGGGCGGGAGGACAGGCGGGCGCCGATCCTCAGGACCCCTGCGCTCACAAAAGCGCCGCCGCGCCCCTCCGACGGCCAACCACCCGGCTGCGCGCTCGGTCCGGCCGAGAGGGGCGCGGGAGGGGTGTGCGGAGAGCCAGCGCGGCGGGCCGCTGTCACGTGGGCGCCGCGCCAGCCGGGTGCAGGAGGCCGGGCGCCGCGTGGATGGGGCCGGGGCCTCCGCTCTCGTGGGGGCCTTTGGCGGGGCGCGGGAGGCCGCGGTGGTACCCGCCAGCTTGGAGAGGCCAGATGCGGGTCTGGGTGCGCACGAGGCCCCGCGAGCCTCAGCGGAAGTCATCAACCCATCCAGGCCTCGCCCCGCAAGGTGGTGCGGAAGCCTCTACGCTGCACTACGGCTGGCTGTAAAGCCTGTGCTGTCCCGGGCAAGTGCCTTAGGGACCCGAGGACATAGCAAGGCCCTTGTGTTGCCGCGGCCAGGTCACAAGGTGTTCAGCCAAGTGGCGAGAGGCTTCTTCCTGCCCCTGCTCCGCACCCAGCGGATCTTGCTGGAGGGGTCCTTTGGCCCCGCCAGGCCTGGGCACCCGGTAGTCGTCAGGCCTGTACCCTCTGAGTCCTTACCAAGCCTGAGCAGCTGTGGCTCTCCACCCCCATCACGGAAGGGAAGCGCTGGCTTCCCGGTGGCCCTAGGTGAGAGTGCCCAGACCCTGCTCCTCGCAGCCCCACCTTCTCTTTCAAGTTCCTGATTTGACCAGCTTGGGATGGAGCCATACACTCTGGCAAGGCAGGGTCAGGCCTGGTCGAGTGCCGGTACCCTGAGAGGGAACAAAACCTCAGAAATAGCTATCAGTGCAAAGAGAGACCTAGCACCCAGCCCGCCCAGTGACTTACCCGATAGTTTCCCCTAGAGGTTTTCTGAGCACTTTTCTCTCAGAAAGTCAGGGCAGGCACTAGCTACCTGTGGATTCAGGGCAGCTGTGGCTGGGCTGACCCTTGTGTGTGGCCCACCGTGCTACCTTTCCCACAGAGAAGAGCCATGGAGGAGGTGGTGATAGCCGGCATGTCGGGGAAGTTGCCCGAGTCAGAGAACCTGCAGGAGTTCTGGGACAACCTCATTAACGGTGTGGACATGGTTACAGACGATGACAGGCGGTGGAAGGCTGGTGAGTGTCCCCTCAGGGCCGAGACACTTCCCGAACACAGGGCCTGATGTAAAGGACAGGTGGCTTGCTTGGGTCCCGAACGGAGGACACCAAAGGCGACCGATGTCCTGCCTGCAGCCTACGCCCCCAGCTGGCACATGGCACCTAGAATGCTCCTTGCTTGACTCTCACACCCAACGGGCTCCAGCGAGCAGCTCGACCTGATGGGCAAGTGTGAGTCAGCAGTGTGAGGCCAGCCTGGCCAGCCTCTTATCAGGCAGAGGGTCTCCCGGTCAGGCTGGGGTCAGCAGGGGTGGTCACCAGCCTCACCTCCAGGGGCTTCCACTTTGGGTCACCACACTCGGGTGGATGTTTTGGGACCCCCTCTTTAGCAGCGAGGCCACCAGCCAGTTCTTTCTGGGAGCCTTCCCTGTGGCTTCAGGGGCTGTGATGTTCCACAGGGCTCTATGGTCTGCCCAAGCGGTCTGGAAAGCTGAAAGACCTGTCCAAGTTCGACGCCTCCTTCTTTGGGGTCCACCCCAAGCAGGCACACACAATGGATCCCCAGCTCCGGCTGCTCTTGGAAGTCAGCTATGAGGCCATTGTGGACGGAGGTGGGTCACTGGAGTGTCACATGCTGCCCTGGGGGCTGGGGACGTAGTTGAGGGGAGAGCACTTGGTCTGTGTGCACAGGAGCCTGGGCGTCATCCCCAGCACTGTAAACAGGACAAGGAAATGCAGCAACGATATCTCCTAGGCTTTGAGGTCAGAGAAAGGCATGGCACAGGCCTCTCTGGCTGTGTCCCCAACCCCGATGTAGGGCCATTGGTTCTGGAGGCGGGGGCCCTGAGCAAGCCATGGTTTCACAACTGCACACTAGCAGTGTCCCAGGCGCGCCCTGTTACCCCAGTTTCCTCACTCCCTGATGTCTGGCTGGTCTTGGGCTGAGGGTGGGGCTTACAGTAGGTAGCTCTGCCTGCGGGGGCTCAGCCTCAAGCTTTGGCAGCAACCCTGTCCACTGGCAGTCTCTTATTATGGATCCTGCTACTTGGGACATTGACGTGCCCCCAGGGATAGAAGGCCCCACACTGGGCAGCCAGCGTAGGTTGGTGAGCTTCAGGTTGGCGGATGCTAACTGGCCCGATACTTGATAATGTAAGGCCACCGTGGGGTCGGGTTAAGGCCAGGGATCACAGGACTTTTGGAGCCTCAGAGGTGAAAATGCAGGTCGACACCACTACCACCTTGGGCCTATCTGCCCAGGCTCTGTTAAAGACTGGGCATCGCTCCCTGGGGGTTACCCACTGTCCTCTGCTTTCTCAGCTTGGACACTTGGCCTTTGTGTCCTTATCTCAGCCTGTCCCAGGCCAAGCTGCCCTTGGCACTAGAGGACTCATTGGCCAGCAGGCTCTTGAGACCCAGCAGTGACACCAGAGGCCAAGGGAGTTGTTGCCTTTGGACAATGCTGTCCTCTGTGCTTCCTGTGGCCTCCATGGCTGCTGCGTGACCCAGACCTCCGAGGGCCACTGTGTCCTCTTATGGTGCCCGTCTCGCCCAAACCCATGTGGCTGTTGCTGCCCTGGCAGGCATCAACCCGGCTTCACTCCGAGGAACAAGCACTGGCGTCTGGGTGGGCGTGAGTGGATCCGAGGCATCAGAGGCCCTGAGCAGAGACCCTGAGACACTTCTAGGCTACAGCATGGTGGGCTGCCAGCGAGCCATGATGGCCAACAGGCTTTCCTTCTTCTTTGACTTCAAAGGTGGGTTTTTCTCCCAGCTGTGGGCATGGGCCCAACTGTGTGTGTGCACCCACCTAGGCAGCCCTTTAGACTGGACGTCCTCGGTCCTGGGGAAGGCTGAGGGGGTTGCTCAGGCCCTTCCCCTCCCCTGTGGGGGGTTTAGGATCTGTCCTGAGGCACCAGCACCTGCTTTATGCCCGTGCCCCCAGGACCCAGCATTGCCCTGGACACAGCCTGCTCCTCCAGCCTACTGGCACTGCAGAACGCCTACCAGGCCATCCGCAGCGGCGAGTGCCCTGCTGCCCTCGTGGGTGGCATCAACGTGCTGCTGAAGCCCAACACCTCGGTGCAGTTCATGAAGCTGGGCATGCTCAGCCCTGACGGCACCTGCAAGTCCTTCGACGACGCGGGTAAGACTGGGCTGGGTAGGACCCTCGGGCTCTGGAGCCCGTGCCCAGTGTGTACGGCGTGGATCGTGTGCACGCACACCACGCCGCCAGAGCACCTGGCTGAGGTGTTGGTCTGCCCTAGGGAATGGGTACTGTCGCTCCGAGGCCGTTGTGGTAGTTCTGCTGACCAAGAAGTCCCTGGCCCGGCGGGTCTATGCCACTGTACTGAATGCTGGCACCAACACAGATGGCTGCAAGGAGCAAGGTGGGCACGCGGGGAAAGAGAGCGTGGGTTGTAAGAAGCAAGGATGTGGAGTGTGCAGGGCTTAATACCGCACTGCCCTCTACCCCAGGTGTGACGTTCCCCTCTGGAGAAGCTCAGGAGCAGCTCATCCACTCGCTGTACCGACCAGCCGGCCTGGCCCCTGAGTCCCTTGAGTATATTGAAGCCCACGGCACAGGCACCAAGGTGAAAGCCCTTCCTGGGGCTTTCCTCTACCCTCAACAGGGTGTCACCTGGCTGCAGCCTTAACTTACTCTGTCCCCTGCAGGTGGGTGACCCCCAGGAACTGAACAGCATTGTGCGAGCCCTGTGTGCCTCCCGCCAGAGCCCTCTGTTAATTGGATCCACCAAATCCAACATGGGACACCCCGAGCCTGCGTCTGGGCTAGCAGCCCTGGCCAAGGTGAGCAGGTTGTGCTCCCTGAACAGGGTCTCTGCCACATGGCTAGCTGCATGCTGTGCCCACCATTTGCCGACCTCGGAGCTCCTGCCTGCCTACTAACTAACCCTTCGGCTGTGCCATGGCTCAAATGCAGGGAGAGTGGGGCTACCCTCATGGCACATCCTGTGGTCAGTGTGCTGAGTTGTGTAGCTTCTGGCCAAAAGGAACACTTGGCTACGGAAAGGATGGGGACAGTTCTGAGGAAATGTCCAGGCAGCCAGGTCCAGCAAAATGCCTCCTTCGGGGGCGGGTCATCACGGGGGTCATGGGGTTGGGGAGTGAGCCAGCATCAGCATCAGCTCTGGTGTGCTCATTCCTGCTGGGTGACCCTGCACACCTGGCTGTCCACTTGGAGGGACTTGCAGCTTGTTTCTACATTGGCAGACATGTGCGGTTGTTTGGGCTTCTGGGGCTGGGCCTGGCTTGGGGGTTCGTGTTCAGGCATACAGACCCTCAACTTGGGGACCATTTCCCCCCCCCCCCAACACCGGTGAGGGCACAAGACCAGAGGAGACTTGAGTCTTTGTGCCCAGTACACACAGCACATGGACCTGTGGTGTAGTGTCCACACCTGGCTGGGTCAACTGTCCACTAATCGTGCGTTCTCGCTACAGGTGCTGCTATCCCTGGAACATGGGGTTTGGGCCCCCAACCTGCATTTCCACAACCCCAACCCTGAAATCCCAGCACTTCTTGACGGGCGCCTGCAGGTGGTAGACAAACCCCTGCCTGTTCACGGTGGCAACGTGGGCATCAACTCTTTTGGCTTTGGAGGTGCCAACGTTCACATCATCCTCCAACCCAACACGCAGCAGGCCCCTGCGCCTGCCCCACATGCCTCGCTCCCCCGTTTGCTGCAGGCCAGTGGGCGCACCATGGAGGCAGTGCAGGGCCTGCTGGAGCAGGGCCGCCAGCACAGCCAGGACTTGGCCTTTGTGAACATGCTCAACAACATCGCAGTGGCCCCGACAGCTGCCATGCCCTACAGGGGCTACGCCGTGCTCGGGGTTGAGGGAGCTGTGCAGGAAGTGCAGCAAGTGTCTGCCAGCAAGCGTCCAGTCTGGTTCATCTGCTCCGGTGAGCCTCCCCACCCCTGTTCTCCCTGGCTGGCCCTCATCAGAGGGGGGGGGGCAGTCCACTGTTCTTGAGGGTGAGGCTGGTAGGTGGCCATGCTGTGGCCCTGATAAGCTTTCTGGGACAGGAATGGGCACACAGTGGCGTGGGATGGGGCTGAGCCTCATGCGCCTGGACAGCTTCCGTGAGTCAATCCTGCGCTCTGATGAGGTTGTGAAGCCATTGGGAGTGAAAGTGTCAGACCTTCTGCTCAGCACGGATGAGAACACCTTTGACGACATCGTGAACGCCTTTGTGAGCCTCACTGCCATCCAGGTATGTCACGTGCATGGCCTTGCCTTCCTCAGAAGCAAGGAGCCATACTCAGCAGTCACACCGTGCTGGCCCTGTCCAACACGTGCCCTTCACTGGGCAGAGCTTCACGCCGGGCGCGACATTAGGGAAGCAGCAGTCCTGACACAGAGGTCCCTGAGGGGGGAGGCTTGGTGTGCTGGGCCTTCCGTTCCGGCTTGTCAGGCTAGTGATCCAGGGCCTGTGTGACCCGGCCTATGTCTCCACTCCCCAGATCGCCCTCATAGACCTGCTGACTGCTGTGGGGCTGAAACCCGACGGCATCATTGGGCACTCCTTGGGAGAGGTTGCCTGTGGCTATGCGGATGGCTGCCTCTCCCAGAGAGAGGCTGTGCTTGCAGCCTACTGGAGAGGCCAGTGCATCAAGGAGGCCCACCTCCCACCCGGATCCATGGCAGCTGTGGGTAGGTACCTTCCCAGGGTCTCCAGCTGCATTAGGCACCGGGATCTTCCTGGAAGGGGCTTCTGACCTGGGTCCTTCAAAAGAACCAACTGTCTTGGCTTCAAGGGGAGAGGTCACTCTGCCCAGATTGTCTTTATAGGAGGCTTCAGTTGTGCTGAGCCCGCAGGCCTGTGTAAGGTATGAAAACACCCCACACGTGAGATGAGGGTCAAGGGGCTGAGGAGAGCTAGCTACTCACCCTGAGTGTTCACTGCCCAGCTCCTCCACTGTTTACCTCTGACACCCCTCAGGTGACACCTGGCTCCTTTTCTAACTTGTCACCTCCTCTTGAGATTAGACGTGGCGGGGGAGTTGAACGTGCCCTGGGAAGGCCAAGTGCTGAGGCAGTCACTATGCCATCTCTTGACAACCCACCAGCACCGTGGGCCACCCAGGTGGTGTTCATGGCAGAATCCTCCCTGGTCCAGGATGCTGGGCTGGGCTGCAGCCAGTTCTGAGGCCTGCCACTCTGCCTGCAGGTTTGTCCTGGGAGGAGTGTAAAGAACGCTGTCCGCCTGGTGTGGTGCCTGCCTGCCACAACTCTGAGGACACTGTGACCATCTCTGGACCTCAGGTGGGCCCTGCAACCATAGCAGGACTTCTGTCCCCTGCATTTTGCTCTGGCCCTACCTGGGAGGCAAGGCCTCCTCAGTCTGTGTCTACCAAGTCCTAAAGGGCCCAGCTGGTGAGCTACACTTGTCCCAGGCCCTCAGGGTGAGACCTAAGCTGGGTGGACTCTACCTGACCAGGGAGAGCCAGACCAGGCCCCTCTGACACCGGCCTTAATGCCTGCAGGCTGCAGTGAGTGAGTTTGTGGCTCAGCTGAAGCAGGAAGGTGTGTTTGCCAAGGAGGTGCGAACCGGCGGCCTTGCCTTTCACTCATATTTCATGGAAGGCATCGCCCCCACGCTGCTGCAGGCTCTCAAGAAGGTGAGTGGCTGGCCACACCTGGACCTACAGGCATGGTGACTTTACTTGCTAACCAAGCTCCTGTGTGCAGGTGATCCGGGAGCCAAGGCCTCGCTCAGCTCGCTGGCTCAGCACCTCCATCCCCGAGGCCCAGTGGCAGAGCAGCCTGGCCCAGACATCTTCTGCTGAATACAATGTCAACAACCTGGTGAGCCCTGTGCTCTTCCAGGAGGCACTGTGGCACATCCCTGAGCACGCCGTGGTGCTGGAGATTGCACCCCACGCACTGCTGCAGGTGAGCGCCCGGGCCGCCTGGGTCACTGGAGAGGGCAAGGCGGCAGGGACGAGGTCACAGCCTGGCCCCTCTCTGCCTTGCTAGGCTGTCCTGAAGCGAGGTGTGAAGTCCACCTGCACCATCGTCCCGCTGATGAAGAGGGACCATAAAGATAACTTGGAGTTCTTCCTCACCAACCTCGGCAAGGTGCACCTCACAGGGTAGGTCTCCGCTTTTCTGCTGCTCCCGTGGGGCCCACACCGCCCCCCATGACAGGGCTGCTGTTGGCCCAACTCACTTCTGTCCCTCAGTCTTGAGGACTTAAAAACGGGGCAAAAAGTGTTTGAGATCTTAGGGCCAGCTGTGTTACTCACGCTCCCTTTTCACCAGCGTCGATGTCAACCCCAATGGCCTGTTCCCACCTGTGGCGCTCCCGGTGCCCCGGGGGACTCCTCTCATCTCCCCTCACATCAAGTGGGACCACAGTCAGACTTGGGACGTCCCAGCTGCTGAAGACTTCCCCAATGGCTCCAGCTCCTCGTCTGCTACAGTCTATAGTATCGGTGAGCCGGGCCTCGTGGTGGTGGTGGTGGTGGTGGTGGTGGTGGTCTCCTTCCCAGGCCCATGGGCCAGTGCTGAGGCCTTCATCCCTCACAGATGCCGGTCCCGAGTCGCCTGACCACTACCTGGTAGACCACTGCATCGACGGCCGCGTCATCTTCCCTGCCACTGGCTACCTGTGTCTGGTGTGGAAGACGCTGGCTCGCAGCTTGAGCCTGTCCTTAGAAGAGACTCCTGTGGTATTTGAGGACGTGACACTTCATCAGGCCACCATACTGCCCAAGACAGGTACAAGGCGCCTTCCGTGGGAGCTGCTGAAGTTGTCATGACTTTGCTCTGACACCCCCACCTCCTTTCCCCGCAGGAACTGTGTCTCTGGAGGTGCGGCTGCTAGAGGCCTCCCATGCCTTTGAAGTGTCTGAGAACGGCAACCTGATCGTGAGTGGTGAGTGTGACCTGGCTGGGCCTGTGTGGCTGGGGCCCAGCTCCTCCTAGCTTGCCCCGGGCTCAGGCCCTCCGCTTGCCCTGTCTCCTGCAGGGAAAGTGTCCCAGTGGGAAGACCCTAACTCCAAGTTCTTCGACCACCCGGAAGACCTGAACCCCCCTGAGTCCACACCTGTCTCCCGCTTGACCCAGACAGAAGTGTACAAGGAGTTGAGGCTGCGTGGCTATGATTATGGCCCTCAGTTCCAGGGCATCTATGAGGCCAGCCTTGAAGGTGGGTTTTGGCACCCCAGAGTCAGTGAGTGTGACTACCAGGGGCACCTCCTGCTGGGGGGGCTCTGGAGCAGGTGGGCCTGCGTGCTGACCGGCCCCTCTGCTGCAGGTGAGCAGGGCAAGCTGCTCTGGAGAGACAACTGGGTGACCTTCCTGGACACAATGCTGCAGGTGTCCATTCTGGGTGCCAGCCAGCAGCAGAGTCTGCGGCTACCGACCCGCGTGACGGCCATCCACATCCACCCCGCCACCCACCTGCAGAGGGTGTACACGCTGGAGGGGGAGACCCAAGGTAGCTCTGGCCCTCGCGTTGTGCACCTGAGTCCTGGGCTGGGCATTACCTACACTAACCAGTGTGTCTCCATAGTGGTGGATGTGAAAACTAGCTCCTGTCTGGGCAGCACGGTGTCTGGCGGTGTCCGCATCTCCAGACTACACACCACGGCAGCCCCACGGCGGCAGCAGGAACAGCTGGTTCCCACCTTGGAGAAGTTCGTCTTCACACCCCACATGGAGGCCGGGTGCCTGTCTGAGAGCGCCACCCTGCAGAGAGAGCTGCAGCTGTGCCAGGGTGAGGGAGCTCCCTCCTCTGTGGGACTGTGTGGACCTTGGGGTTGGTGAGAGGGGAGCCTTCCCTCGGTGGGCTCGCACCTCGGCTGGGCGCAGCTTTGCACTGCGTCCCTTCCTCCGGTTGCTGTCTCTCCAGCTGTTGGCTTGTCCTGTGGGCCAGCGGGTGGGGTAGGTGGCTGGAAGCCTTGGAGAACATAGGCCTTCTCCCGCTCCCAGGGCTGGCACAGGCTCTGCAGAACAAGGCCCCCCAGCAGGGGCTGAAGACGGCAGTGCCTGGGCTGGAGGAGCTCCCACAGCATGCTCTACCTCAGCTGCTGGCAGCTGCTTGCCAGCTGCAGCTCAACGGGACCCTGCAGCTGGAGTTGGGCGAGGCCCTGGCTCAAGAAAGGCTCCTGCTGCCGGAAGACCCTCTGATCAGTGGCCTCCTCAACTCCCAGGCACTCAAGGCCTGCGTAGACACGGCCCTGGAGAACCTGACTGGTCTCAAGATGAAGGTGGTGGAGGTGGGTGCTGGAGAGGTGGGCAGGCCCTGTGCGTGGGTCCAGGGCAAAGCAGGCAGCCAGGGGGTAGCAGGTCACTGTGGTGCTCTGGTCCACTGTGAATGATTATGGGAGAATTTCACCCCTCGCCACCCAGAAGACTTCTGGGGAGAATCCTGGGGTGCCTTGGGCTCCATCCAAGCTGGGACATTGTAGACAAACTCCAGAGGAGAGTGCAGTAGAGCACTTGGGGGGGCGCTCCTGGCTGCCACTGCCACAGAACTGAGCAGCCGGGGTGCAGACCCAGCCCCCGAGGTTTTGCTGTTTCCTAGAAGCAACAGAACTAAGATGCTCCCCCTACCCCAGGTGCTGGCCGGAGAAGGTCACTTGTACACCCGCATCCCGGCCCTGCTCAACACCCAGCCTATGCTGCAACTGGAGTATACAGCCACCGACTGCCTCCCCCAGTCCCTGCAGGATGTCCAGGCCAAGCTGCAGCAGCACGACGTTGCTCAGGCGCAGTGGAACCCTTCCGATCCTGCTCCCAACAACCTGGGTGCACTTGACCTTCTGGTGTGCAACTGTTCAGTGGCCACTCTGGAGGATCCAGCCTTGGCCCTGGGCAACATGGCAGCCGCCCTCAAGGAAGGTGGTTTCCTGTTAATGCACACAGTGCTCAAAGGTCATGTCCTTGGGGAGACCTTGGCCTGCCTCCCCTCTGAGGTGCAGCCTGGGCTCAGCCTCCTAAGCCAGGTACTGCGGCTAGTCCCGAGGGGCAGGAGAGGGCCGGGCGTGGCTCGGCCAGCTCAGCACTTACAAGACTCCATATACATAGGAAGAGTGGGAGAGCCTGTTCTCACAAAAGGCACTGCGTCTGGTGGGCCTTAAAAAGTCCTTCTACGGGACCGCACTCTTCCTGTGCCGCCGCCGAGCCACCCTGCAGGACGGCCCCATCTTCCTGCCTGTGGAGGACACCAGCTTCCAGTGGGTGGACTCTCTGAAGGTCAGGGCCTGGGGCTGGGCACCTTCCTTGCCCTGGCACATGACCCTCCTGGAGGCTGACCTTTCTTTGCTCCGCAGAGCACCTTGGCCACATCTTCCTCCCAGCCTGTGTGGCTAACAGCCATGGATTGCCCCAACTCGGGTGTGGTGGGCTTGGTGACCTGCCTCCGCAAAGAGCCTGGTGGACACCGGATTCGGTAGGAGAGGCCCTGAGTGATGCCGTCCCTCCTTTCCTCCCTCCCGCCCTCCCGCCCTCCCCTCCACCCTTGATACCCTTACCACCTCTGTCCCCACAGGTGTATCCTGCTGTCCAACCTCAGCAGCACATCTCATGTCCCCAAGCTGGACCCTGGCTCCTCAGAGCTACAGAGTGTGCTGGAGAGTGACCTGGTGATGAATGTGTACCGCGATGGCGCCTGGGGTGCATTCCGTCACTTCCTGTTAGAGCAGGGTAAGCCCATTGCTGCCCTGTACCTGTCTGGCCAACGAGGGAGCCTGGCCGGGTAGCCCTGTGGCATCCTTGCTTCCTTTCGCCCTCAGACAAGCCCGAGGAGCAGACGGCACACGCCTTTGTAAATGTGCTTACCCGAGGCGACCTTGCCTCCATCCGCTGGGTCTGCTCGCCCCTCAAACACGCGCAGCCCGCCAGCGCAGGGGCGCAGCTCTGCACAGTCTACTACGCCTCACTCAACTTCCGGGACATCATGCTGGCCACGGGCAAGCTGTCCCCTGATGCCATTCCAGGTGCCACTCAGGGTGGGGTGAGAAGGAAGTCCTGACGCCAGCTCCTGGGGAGGAGAGGGCTCCCCAGCACCAGGGCCTACACTTGGACCCTGCACCCTGACAACCCTCAGTGCAGACAGGAGCCTCTCCTCTGTCTGCCCACAGGTAAATGGGCCAGCCGGGACTGCATGCTCGGCATGGAATTCTCAGGCCGCGACAGGTGTGGCCGGCGCGTGATGGGGCTGGTGCCTGCAGAAGGCCTGGCCACCTCAGTCCTGTTGTCACCAGACTTCCTCTGGGATGTACCCTCCAGCTGGTGAGCAGGCTGGGCTACAGTTGGGGGCGTAACATGATCTTAGTTGGTGACCAGACGGAGTTGACCCTGTGCTGTTCCCTCAGGACCTTGGAGGAGGCAGCATCCGTGCCCGTTGTCTACACCACTGCCTACTACGCCCTCGTAGTGCGTGGGCGGATTCAGCCTGGGGAGACCGTGCTCATCCACTCAGGCTCAGGTGGTGTGGGCCAGGCAGCCATCTCCATCGCCCTGAGTCTGGGCTGCCGAGTCTTCACCACTGTGGGTAAGCCTCCCCCGCCGCCGCCGCCGCCGCCCAGCCCCTCCCAGGCCCTCAGACCCTCGTGAGCTCGGTGGCCCAACCTCACTGTGTCCTCTCTCGCAACAGGCTCTGCCGAGAAGCGAGCATACCTCCAGGCCAGGTTCCCTCAGCTCGATGACACCAGCTTTGCTAACTCGAGAGACACGTCATTTGAGCAGCATGTGTTACGACACACTGGTGGCAAAGGTAAGTACCCACCTGGGCCACTGCTGAGAGTGGGCGCGCAGTCAGCCCAGCCTCTGGACGGAGGTGTGGATGACCAGGACGACCTGTTTGCCACCACAGGGGTCGACCTGGTCCTCAACTCCCTGGCAGAAGAGAAGCTACAGGCCAGCGTGCGGTGCCTGGCTCAGCATGGCCGCTTCTTAGAGATCGGCAAATTTGATCTTTCTAACAACCACCCACTGGGTATGGCTGTAGTCCTGGGGTGGGTGGGGGCCGGTGTTGGGCACAGGGATGTCCACCAGTGAACATGACTTTCCCTCTCCTGCTCAGGCATGGCTATCTTCCTGAAGAACATCACTTTCCATGGGATCCTGCTGGACGCACTTTTTGAGGAGGCCAGCAGCAGCTGGCGGGAGGTCTCGGCACTGCTGCAGGCTGGCATCCGTGATGGGGTTGTGAAACCCCTCAAGTGCACAGTGTTCCCCAAGGCCAAGGTGGAAGACGCCTTCCGCTACATGGCTCAGGGGAAGCATATTGGCAAAGTCCTTGTCCAGGTGAGGCGAGGCCCTCGGGTGCTCACCCACCCCGGCTGCCTTGTTAGTGTGGCGTGAGCATGCATGGCGCCTGTGCTGGGCTTAGAGGGCAGCTTGTCGGGGTTGATTGCCTCTACCACGTGGGTCCCAGGGCTCAGGCTCAGGTCATCAGGCGTGCCACAAGCTCCTTTCCCTCATGGCCTTGGGTTGGTCTGAGCCACAGTTGCTTACGTGCAGGTGCGGGCAGAGGAGCCAGAGGCTGTGTTACCAGGGGCCCAGCCCACCGTGATCTCCGCCATCTCCAAGACCTTCTGCCCGGCCCATAAGAGTTACATCATCACTGGTGGCCTAGGTGGCTTTGGCCTGGAGCTGGCCCGGTGGCTCATGCTTCGGGGGGCCCAGAAGCTTGTGCTGACTTCCCGGTCCGGGGTCCGCACAGGTAAGGAAGTAGGGGCACCTGGGCCAGCCGTAAGGAAGGCTGCCCTGTGCTGGAAGGTGTTGTGGGAGGGGCTGTAGCCCGCTTCCCTTCCTCCGGTGCAGCCCCACGGCCCTGTGTCCCGCAGGCTACCAGGCCAAGCAGGTTCGAGAGTGGAGGCGCCAGGGGATACAGGTGCTGGTGTCAACAAGCAACGCCAGCTCCCTGGACGGGGCCCGTGCACTCATTGCTGAAGCCACAAAGCTTGGGCCTGTTGGAGGTGTCTTCAACCTGGCCATGGTGAGAAAGGCATCCTGGGCACTGGGTACCTCCAAGCCTGAGACCCAGGGCAGCTATTCTTTGGGCTGGAGCTGCAGCAAGCACTAAAACCCTTTCTCCCAGGTTCTGAGAGACGCCATGCTAGAGAACCAGACTCCAGAACTCTTTCAGGATGTCAACAAGCCCAAATACAGTGGCACTCTGAACCTTGACAGGTGGGCAGTCCTTCCGCTTAGGTTTCCATGTGTGCCCGCCTGTGTTGGTCCCTGCTGGACCCGAGGACCGGGGAGGCCTGCTCTGGTTATGCATGGGCATGGTAGTAAGCAGGAAGTGACACGAGTCCCCACCCACAGGGCAACACGGGAAGCCTGCCCCGAGCTGGACTACTTTGTGGCCTTCTCCTCTGTAAGCTGTGGGCGTGGTAATGCTGGCCAAACCAACTACGGCTTCGCCAACTCTGCCATGGAGCGTATATGCGAGCAACGCAGACACAACGGCCTCCCAGGTGGGCCCTTCTGCCCGGTCCACCCCGTCTGCCGCTCTCTTGCCGCCTCACTCACCTGACACACTCCCTGCCTTGCCCACAGGCCTAGCCATACAGTGGGGTGCCATTGGTGACGTGGGCATTGTCCTGGAAGCGATGGGTACCAATGACACAGTCATCGGCGGCACCCTGCCGCAGCGTATCGCTTCTTGCATGGAGGTGCTGGACCTCTTCCTGAATCAGCCCCACGCAGTCCTGAGTAGCTTTGTGCGGGCTGAGAAGAAAGCTGTGTCCCATGACGGTGAAGCCCAGAGGGATCTGGTGAAGGCCGTAGCACACATCCTAGGTGAGCCCGCCTCAGCGCCTTCCTAGCTGAGGTGACTCTGAGCCTCAGCGTCCCATTTACAGGAGCAGAGGGCAGAGTTAGGTGGGCTGAGTGCTGGGCTAGTGGGGGGGGGGGAGGCGGCTGGGGAGCTATGACTGTAGTGATGGTTATTTGGAGAGGTTACATGGCCTGTGTGTGGTCCCCACGGCCCTTCTAAATAATGACCAGGCATCCCCTTTCACAGGCATCAGAGACCTATCAGGTATTAACCTGGACAGCTCGCTGGCAGACCTCGGCCTGGACTCTCTCATGGGTGTGGAAGTACGCCAGATCCTGGAACGTGAACATGACCTGGTGCTGCCCATGCGTGAGGTGCGGCAGCTCACGCTGCGGAAGCTGCAGGAACTGTCCTCCAGTGCTGGCTCAACCAGTGGTGCGTAGCAGGCAGCAGGCTGTGAGAGGGGTCCTGCCGGGGCGTGCAGTAGCAGAGGCAGCGGCAATGCCCTTTTCACAAAGAGCGCTTGGGGCCGCCCTTAATATGTGTATGCACGTGGTCACATGCGTGCCTGAGCCACATGTCGGGCTACCCTATATCCTCTGTCCTTACAGAGTCGGCATCCCCCAAGTCCAAGAATGACACGACCCTGAGGCAGGCGCAGCTGAACCTGAGCATCCTGCTGGTGAACCCCGAGGGGCCAACCCTGACCCGCCTCAACTCCGTGCAGAGCTCTGAGCGGCCTCTGTTCCTGGTGCACCCCATTGAAGGCTCTACCACTGTGTTCCACAGCCTGGCTGCCAAGCTCAGCGTGCCCACCTACGGTCTGCAGTGCACCCAAGGTACTGTGCATGTGTCGGACCGAGCAGGGCGTGGTTCCTTGGGCCTTGGTCCCTCATCAGCTGCTGAGCCCTCTGCTGTCATTACAGCTGCACCTCTGGACAGCATTCCAAACCTGGCCGCCTACTACATTGAGTGCATCAAGCAGGTGCAGCCAGAGGGCCCCTACAGAGTAGCTGGGTACTCCTTCGGAGCCTGTGTCGCCTTCGAGATGTGCTCCCAGCTGCAGGCCCAGCAGGGCCCAGCCCCCGCACACAACAGCCTCTTCCTGTTTGACGGCTCACACGCCTACGTACTGGCCCACACCCAGGTGAGAGCTGGGCCAACTGGTCCTGAGCCTCGCTGCCTGCGTCTGGCTCAGACTGCGCTTCTCCTGGGAGGGGTCCTGGTCACTTGGGTGCTGGCTGTAGCAGTCTCTCCTTCCCCAACAGAGCTACCGGGCAAAGATGACCCCAGGCTGTGAGGCCGAGGCCGAGGCCGAGGCCATATGTTTCTTCATAAAGCAGTTCATCGATGCAGAACATAACAAGGTGGGCCGGGAAACAAGGACCACCCAGGACCTGCAGGACCAGGGAGGCAGACCGTGGCCCCGCCCCCACCCAACCCCATGGCCCCGCCTCCCCATGCTCAGAGCTGTCCCTTCTAGGTGCTGGAGGCCTTGCTGCCACTGAAGAACCTGGAGGACCGGGTGGCTGCTGCTGTGAACCTCATCACAAAAAGCCACCACAGCCTGGACCGCCGTGAGCTGAGCTTTGCTGCCCTGTCCTTCTACCACAAGCTTCGAGCAGCCGAGCAGTATAAACCCAAGGCCAAGTACCATGGCAACGTGACGCTGATGCGTGCCAAGACAGGCGGTACCTACGGCGAGGGCTTGGGTGCTGACTACAACCTCTCGAAGGTGAGTGGGCAGGTGAGTGGGCAGGTGGACCTGCCACGGGCGGGGTGGGTGGCAGGGCCACAGACGGACACTGGCCTGTGTACAGGTGTGCGACGGGAAGGTGTCTGTGCACATCATTGAGGGTGACCACCGCACGCTGCTGGAGGGCAGTGGCCTAGAGTCTATCATCAGCATCATCCACAGCTCCCTGGCTGAGCCTCGAGTGAGTGTACGGGAGGGCTAGCCCAGGAAGCCACACTCCACACCCGCCACCAGAGATGCTCCGACCCCTACCACACCCTGAATGCAGGGACTAGGGAGGGTCCTGCTGGTGGGACCCCCTGCCCCTAGTGGCCCAGCACCACCCCCTCCCCTGGTGGCTGCTAGAAACAGAACCATCACATGTGTCCCAGCCACCTAGTGGGGTTCCCAGAGCCACTGACTTGGAGACACCCTGGTCTGTGAAGAGTCAGTGGAGGCCGGCAGGAACCAAACTGAGCCTTTTCTGCCGTGTGGCACTTGCCACACTGGTTGTTTCTCCATTAAATTCTCATATTTATTGTATTACTGGGAAAGACCCCCAGGGTTGACTGGTTCCAGAACCCTTAAAACAGTAGAAGCTGTGTGTGGGGAAGATCTCTGGGAAAGTCTCTGGGCCCACAGAAGGGCCGCTGCCTGGAGCCCCTTTGTGTCCTGGCTCTGCTCCCTGCAGAGCAGGGTATGGCGAGGGCTGGTTCCCGGGGAACGAGGACCCCAGCAGACACTGTAGCCCATGGCCTTGGTCCCCAGCACCCCGGCTGCACCCATGATGCAGGGTCAACCTGACCCTGCGGACCGCACCGGGCGCTGACTCTTACTTGTTTTCCAAGAAAAGGTTCAGGTTGCTGCTGGGTTTTGAATTTGCTGCAGCTGTCAGTGTAAAGAGCCATGTCTGGACTGTGTCATTTTTACACCAACCTGGTAAAATGCTGCTCTTGATGCTGTCCCATTCCCACAATTAAACTGCACGTGAGCGCTGGCCTCTGTCTCTTTCCAGTCCCTGACTTGCGCTTTAGGTCCCAGCACCATCTGGGACTTTTCCAGCGGCCTGCGTGTGAGGGTTGAGTTGACGGGCGTGGGGGGTGGGGCTTTGTCAAAGTGGAGTGTTTCAGCACAGCGGCTGGCACTGTTGAGGTCGCTCAGCCTGTAGCTCCACCCGGGATAGAGCAGCATCTTCTACTGTGGTCCGCTGGACGACGGTGCCAGCCTCTCTAGAAGGGAACTGAGCAGAGCAGAGGGCTGCTTCCTGAGTCACTCAGCTGACCGCGTGCTGTGAGCAGAGGAGTGGAGTTGCATGGAAGAGGTGGGCCAAGAGGGCCCTGTAAGGTCCCTGAGGAAAGTAGGCACGGCCTAATGGACACACAGGGACAACCAACTTGCATACATTGGCTTGGGGGTAAGCCATAATGGCTCTTGCAAGGTAGCTTGTTGAGGCGGGCCAGAGGGCGGTGAGGGCCCCAAGCTTAAGTGTCCAGGAGAGAGACAGCCAGAAGGCAGAAGCGTTGGGCATTCCTGTCCACAGGGCTACTGTGGTAGGGTGCTCAGGACGGTCTCGTCCCAGACAGAGTGATTATCCCAAGCAGACAAGAAACTGGCCAGTTCTGGTCCCACCTGGAAAGTTTGTGGGGCTCTTTGTCGTCCAGAGTTGCTCCTCCTTGGGAAGGACCTGCTTTGTCTCTGGTGTTTACCTAGCTGGAGTCTGGGGACACAAAGGAACAGTTACGACCTCGCCCAGCAGGGCCTGGCTCCTCACAAGCCTGTGACCTTCCTACTCACATGGTGGGGTACAGTTCCTGCTGACTGGCACTAAATAAAATCTTGAGACTCCTTAAGCTCCCTTGCTCCTTCCTGCTCTTTGTGGCTGTCTGCCATGTGACTTGAGATTACTCAGTGGGTAGCGCTGCACGCTGTGTGGTCTGAGTTTGGTCCCTGGAACCCACGTAAAGGTGGAAAAGTTAGCAGTTGTCCTCCGGCGTCCACACGTGTGCTGAGCGGAGCAATACTAAATAGAAAATTAAAGAAAGCAGTTGCTGTTGTGAAAGGATGGTGCTGGAGGACCAGGGTTAATATCTGGCTCGTGTGACACCACGTGGGTCCTTCCACCAGTCGGAACCAGAGTTAGCCACAACCGATGCTGGGGTGGGTGTGGGTGTGGGTGTGCACATGCAATAAAATGACTCTTAAGGGGCTAAAGAAGTGGCTCAGCAGTTAATGGACCCAGGTTAGGTTCTCAGCAACCCGTGGCAGCTCACAACTGTTGGTGACTCCAGTCCCAAGGGACAGACACCCTCTGCAGGAAACACTCACACACGGTGCATAGACATACATGCAAGCCAAGCTTTCACACACACAAAATTAAAAGAACAAAGAAAAGCCCAAAAACCAGCTCAAGGTTTCTTTTTCCCTTTCCTTTTTATTTATTTATTTTGTTTGTTTGTTTGTTTTTCGAGACAGGGTTTCTCTGTGTAGCCTTGGCTGTCCTGAACTCGCTCAGGGCGATCCAACTGCCTCTGCCTCCTGTGTGCTGAGATGAAAAGCATACACCACCATGCCTCACCTCCTTTTTATTTTTTATGTTATCTATTTTTGTGTTTTTGGCACAGGATTCCTCTGTGTATGCCTGGCTGTCCTGGAACTCACTGTATAGATCAGGCTTGCATCGAACTGCCTGTCTCTGCCTTAGTCGTGCACCACCACCACTGCCCTAAGAGTCGTAAATTTCTAACTAAACTGCTTTATGCAAACAAAGCTCAAGAAGACTGGGGCATTGGCTAACTGCACCCATGACCCCAGCAGGCAGAGGGCAGCCTGGGCTGTATAAGAAGCAGGAGACTGCTGGGCAGTGGTGGCGCACGCCTTTAGTCCCAGCACTCGGGAGGCAGAGGCACACAGTTCTTTGTGAGTTCGAGGACAGCCAAGGCTACACAGAAAAGCCCTGTCTCAAAAACAAAAAACAAATAAAACACAATGTGGGGCTGGAGATGGCTCAGTGGTTAAGAGTACCACCTGCTCTTCCAGAGGTCCTGAGTTCAATTCCCAGCAACCACATGGTGGTTCACAACCATCTAATGTAATCTGATACCCTCTTCTGCAGATAAAGCACTCATATACAATAAAAAAATCTTTTAAAACACGGTGGCTACATTCTGGGTTTTTTTTTTAAAGATTTATTTATTTATTTTATGTATGTGAGTACACTGTCTTCATGCACAGTGAAGAAGGCATCAGATCACATTACAGATGGTTGTGAGCCACCACGTGGTTGCTGGGAATTGAACTTAGGACCTCTGGAAGAGCAGCCAGTGCTCTTGACCACTGAGCCATCTCTCCAGCCCCACATTCTGGTTTTTTTAAGTGACCCATTATAAGGAATATACATAGGAAAAAACATGTTCCCCAGCACCCACACATGATCAAATGCTTTACTTATTATGGGTGAAAAACAAATGCAAAAAAACAAATTCCCAAGAACCCACATACATTTGTAACTATCCAACTTGGGTTTTTTGGTTTTTTTGAGACAGGGTTTCTCTGTGTAACCTTGGCTGTCCTGGACTCACTTTCTAAGACCAGGCTGGCCTTCAACTCACAGAGATCCGCCTGCCTCTGCCTCCCGAGAGCTGGGATTAAAGGCGTGCACCACCACTGCCTGGCTCCAACTTGTTATAGATTAACAAAATATAAGCAAGCAAGGTATTTTTTTTTCAGCCAGTCTTTCTTTACTGGCAGGCTTCAATTTGCAGTTACAACAAAGGAATCAATTATTTAAAAAAGTAATCTTAGAAAAAATGTAGGCAGGGCATGGTGGCACACGCCTTTAATCCCAGCACTCAGGAGGGAGAGGCAGGCAGATCACTGAGTTCGAGGCCAGCCTGGTCTACAAAGTTAGTCCAGGACAGCCAAGGCTAACATAGAGAAACCCTATCTCGAAAAGCCAAAAAAGAAAAAAAGAAAGGAAAAAAAAGAAGAAGCAGCAGCTGAGGGCAAAATGGGTGCAAGAATTCATCATCACCAGGAGAGTCACTACAGCTATTGCTAATTAGGGTATTGTTTTTGCTCCCTAACCTCAAAAAGTCCCCAGCTCAACTATTAAGACTGTACTTTTCTGAACTTCAAATTGTTCCTCAAGATTTTCTACATCATAAGCCACTGGCAGGCCAGACTGGTCTACAAAGCGAGTCCAGGACAGCCAAAGCTACACAGAAAAACCCTGTCTCAAAAAATCAAAACAAAAAAACAGCCACCGGCAAAAACATTTTAACCTACCTAACCTTCTAAAATTATTTAAATCAAGTCAGGAGTTTTGTCAAATATTAAATCACCTAAACAATATTATTTTAAAAATATTTTTATTTAATTTTTAAATTTATGTGCATTGGTGTGAGGGTGTCAGAGCTTGGACTTACAGACAGTTGTGAGCTGCCATGTGGGTGCTGGGAATTGAACCCGGGACCTTTGGAAGAGCAGACAGTGCTCTTAACCACCGAGCCAACTCTTCAGCCCAACAATATTATTTTATGAAAGTTCGTCTTCATGTTGATCTGCAGGAAGGTTGTCCAAATGAGGGGAATGTCTCCCAAAAAGCAGTCACACCAGACTATAGGCAATGAGGGTCTCCCCACGCCCCACCACACCTTGCCAGATATGTAGGGACTGCAGCAGCAGCAAGAGGGAATCCAGAGACGAAGCTGCTGGTGCCGTGCCTCTCCAAGGTACAACCATCACAGCCGTGCAAAATGGCGGGCCGTCTCCAGGAAGCTCACCTGCCCACTGCAGCTCTTCCTGCGTGGTATCCGCCAAGAAAGAAAAACAAACTGACAGCACTTGACAGGCTTGGGTGTAGCTCAGTGTAGAGTGCTCATCTATGGTTGAGGGGGCCAGTACCAGAAAATAGGGAGGGAGGGAGGAAAGAACTCCAGCTAGGTAGGTGGCATGACCTATAACCCCAGGCAAGAGAAGACTAAAGCAGCGGGCGCCACGTGCTGCAGTGATCAATAAAGAACAATCTAATAAGACAGTGAACACAGGAAACCTCAGCAAAGAGAGAGGATGCTGAATGGTGAGGTTTAGATGGGAGACCCCCAACTACTGAAGAAAAAAACTTGGCTGGGCTGTGGTGGCGCACGCCGCCTTTAAACCCAGCACTTGGGAGGCAGAGGCCCATGAAGCTCCGTGGTCTACAGAGGGAGTTCCAGGACACCCGGGGATGTGAAACGCTGTCTTGAAAAATTTGTAAAACAAAAACACTTCAAAAGCTGAGACAGGAGGATTGCAGGCTCAAGGGCTGCCTGGGTGGCAAAGTTAGGAAGACCCAATCTTAATATCCTTCCCAACAAAAGAGCCTTAAAACATCAGGAAGAAAATGGGACAGCAAAAAGCACTGGGTAAATACAGTGCTTTCTTCTCTTAGTCCCCTATTTCATGCTTTGTTTGTTTGTTTGTTAGGGTTTCTCTGTGTAGTCTTGGCCATCCTGGACTCGCTTTGTAGACCAGGCTGGCCTCGAACTCACAGCGATCCTCCTGCCTCTGCCTCCCTAATTCATGCTTAATGACTGAAGTAAGAGCTGGGTTTGGTGGCGCGCGCCTGGCCTCCACCTCCCGCCACTCCAGTGTGGAGGAAGAACTTCTGAGCCCAAGATCATCTTCGGGCACATGGAGAGTGTGAGGCGACATGAGACCCTGCCTCAAAAGAAAATGGAGTCAAAATAGCAAAAGTAAGTCACGTAACTCTGAGTGTACACAGAGGAATAGGACAGGCAATTTTGAGGGCTGGAGAAACGGCTCAGCGCTTGAGAGCAATGACTGCTCTTGCAGGGGGCCTGAGTGGCTCACAACCGTCTGTCACCCTAGTTCCAGGGCATCCCACACCATCTTCCGAGCTCCAAAAGCGACACATATCCAGGCAAACACTCTTTCACGTACAATAAATCCTTATTTTTAAAAAATGAGATAATTCAGGTGGCATATAGACCAGAAGTGCAAAGAGGAAAGCGTTTGCGCCCTTCACTGGAATGGGGTGAGGTGGTGCCGGGGTGGGCGGCTTTAGTTTGTAATGCAAAGCCAACAGCAGCCACCGAAGACGTCACAGACAGGATGTGTGGCCATGGCTCAGGGCTGAGCACTGGCAGCAAGCAGTGTCCACCATGGCCTCTGCTTTGGCTCCTGCCCCCAGGTTTCTGTCTGAGTTCCTGTCCTGACTTTCTCTCGTGATGGACTGTGATTGGAAGGAATAAGCCAAATAAAGCCTTTCCTACACACACACACACACACACACACACACACACACACACACAGAGAGAGAGAGAGATATACTTAAACACACAGACACAGACACATGCACACAGAGAGACACACACACAGACACACACACATCACACACACACACACACAGATACACTTAAACACACAGACATATGTGCGCACGCACACACAGAGACACACAGACACATGTGCGCACACACACATACAGATACACTTAAACACACAGACACATGCACACACAGACACACACGCACACACATGCACACACACACACTGAAACATGAATCCAGATGTGGTGGCACATACCTGTAACCCTAGTACTCATTTGGGTGGAAGGGATCATTGATTCAAAGTCATCCTTGGCTACATAGAGAATCTGAGGCCAGCCTGGGCTACATGAAATCCACCTCAAAAAACATACGCTCTGCCATTCTGTTCCTAGGTATATAAATTACCCTCTGTCCATATGAAGATTTGACAAGAACATTCAATGGGAAACCAGATTCCTAAGCACTGAGTGGAGAGACACATTCCAGAGCATTCCACAGTAGAACCCTGCTTAGTCATGGAAAGAAAGGGGTGCACGCCTCAGACTGAGAACAAGAACTTGACACAGTTCCATGGCTATGAAGCCCTACAAAAGCACACACGTCAACAGCGGCAGGCGTGCGAGGAGGAAGAGGGTTGGGAGTGGCACAGGGAAACTGGGGGCCCCAACATACACTTTCATTATCGGACGTAACAGTTTCACTTGTATATATGGATATCTGTAAACATGTAATTGTCACTTTATATGTGCTTTAAAAATACTAATTATGCCTCTGTGAAGCTGCTTAAGAGGGATTTATAAACAAAAATAATACCCAGTAGTTAGATCTCTAAACATATAAAAAGATGTTCAACCTCTCATTATAAGGGAAATAAAAAATGATAGTTACAGCAAGGACGATTCCTTATCTGTCAGGCGGACACAGTCGCAACATGACCACAGAGCCCTGCGGAGGCGACAGGAACATGGCACCAAGTGGGAGGCACAGAACAAAGGGTATCGGGGAAGACTTGGCAGCACACAGAGACATCACCTCGTGGTCAAGCTTCTTGGAAAGTGTCCAGACTTCACCTACAAAACACAAAACACACACACACACACACACACACACACACACACACACACACACATGTATTGTAAAACTGTGTAGATTGCAAAACATTGGCGATGACCTACATATCTATCATAGGTGGCTGACAGAACAAATGGTTTTGTGTGTGTGTCTGGAGGAGTGTGCCATGAGTAAGGAAACCGAACATAAACTTCAAGACATTAAATGGGACAGACAGGTAAGCCCAGGACGGTGGAGCACACCTGTAATCTTAGCAGTTTGGGCGGAGGAAGCAAGAAAGATGATGTAAGTTTGAGGCTAGCCTGGGCTACAGAGTAAGTTCCAAGCCATGTGACACCCTGTGCCAGCAGAACAGGACCAAACAAGAGGACTCAATGATAACGCCATCTTTGTGTCTTAGGAAGGATGGGCGGATGGGAGGAAGCAAGGAGTTGTTCTCAGACTACACTGCTTAGTCCAGCTGCTGTTATTTGAAAGAGTTTGTGTCTAGGCACAGTGGCACACGCCACCCATGCACTCTCACCCCAGCACAGGCAGAAAGAAGCAGGCTGGTCCCCTGTGAGGCTGAGGCCAGCCTGGTCTATGCATCACGTTCCAGGACAGGCTAGGACTACATAGTGAGACCCTGTTTCAAAAAATAAGAAAAGAAAAGAAATGAAGATGAGAGCATGTGGGCACACATTGGTGGAACCTGAACACACCTGAGCAGCAGTGTGAGTCACACTGAGCTTGGAGGGGTTCTGAGGACTGCCCCCAGCAGAGCAGCCTTTTCCAGTGAAAAGTCTCCAGAGAGTCATTGAAAGTCCTGGAAGTTGCTCTGAGGACTCTCAGCCAAAGGAGAAACAGTATTCAGGAAAATCTGCCAGATCCTGGCCATGAGTCTGGGGCACTCGCCTTGGCCCATTGCTCCAAGCTGCCCACATGATGCAAGCTCCACTCTAGATGGGTGCAGCTCAGGCCAGGCTCCCTCCCCCAGGGCCACTACCCTGCCGCCTACCAGAGGCTCACCGCCCAGCTCTGTGTTTAAGAGGCTGCCAGGGTCCTTCCTCACCAAGTACCCTCTGGAGGTTGGAAGTTCGGCTCTGGGATGGCAGGAAGAGGAGTCCATCTCAGTGTCTTTATCCAGCCTTACATTGTGAGTTCCTGCCAAGAAAGATGAGTGGAAACCGCAGGCTGCCCCTTCCCAGGTGCCTTGAAGCATCCGTGTTGGTGGCAGGAGAGGGTGGTGGTGCTGGTGGTGGTGGTGGTGCTACTGCTGCTGCTGCTGCTGGCTTGTGATGGTCAGCTGACAAACGGTGCTGGAAGGTTCCACTAGGCATCAGGCCAACCTAAGAGCAAGGAATGCCCTTGCTCATCCAAGGGGCCCCCAGGAAACAGCAGAAGGAAATTCCAGTCCACCCCGTAGCCAACAAGCAATGGAAATTTAGGCTGTTGCACAAATGAGGAAAGTAAAAAAAAAGAATAAGAAAGGGCGGTGGGTGGGTGGGAGCTGGAGCGATGGCCAATCCCCCACCAGCTCAGCCACACACCCCAGCCCTTTCTTTGGTTTTCTTTGTAATTATTTTTTTAAAGATAGATTTGTTTGTTTGTTTGTTTGTTTATGTGAGTACTCTTGTTTTAGTGCATACCAGAGGAGATGTGGTTGCTGGGAATTGAACTCAGGACCTCTGGAAGAACAGCCAGCGCTCTTAACTGCTGAGACACCCACTTGCTGCCGTGCCATGTAGCACAGATGAAGAATGTCACTCAAGGGCCTGCCAGCCACATCCCCAGCCTGCAGTGGGAGCCACCACAGTGTGAGAGGATATGGTGGTCAGATGGGAGAAAAAAAAAAAAAGGCGCAGCAGCTCGGGCACTGTGAAGAAAGAGGGCACTGGAGACTCAAGGGTGGAGGGGAGCCAGCAGTTGTGAGTGCCCAGCCCTGCCACCTGAGGCCGTGGTGAAGTCCCAGCCTGAACTGCCTCTGAGGGCCATGTCTGAGTCCGTGGCTACTCAGTGGACCATGGAAGTCCAGGGCCTGTGCCCCGCCCCTTGCTGGGTGGCCTCAGGTGGGGGTGGGGGTGACGCCCCCATCCCTCATCACTGGTCCAGCCCTGAGGTCATGAGAGCAGATGGCCTGGCCGGAGCAGTGCTGGAGAGCTCACCCTGGTGGTGCAGTGAGGGAGAGGGCATGCTGCCCAGCTCAGCTCCCACCCGGGCCCAGATCTAGGGCTCTGGGTTGGCACACCCCAAAATGTCTATCAGTCGGGACGAGTGATGGAGCCAGTCCTGCAGATCCAAAGCTGCAGGATCTCCATGTCACAGAGCAACAATAAGATGACCTGGAAGAGTCCAGATAAGGATACAAGATTGATGGTGTCGCAGAAGCCAGAGATCTTGGGTCAGACCGATGACTCCCTGCAGCGAACATGGCAAGTGAGGCTGTGTGGACAGAGGGACACACCGGGGGGCGGGCACACTGTCACACACTGCAGCCTTCACAATGAGATTTTTTTTTCTGTGCTTTGTTTTTGTTGTTCTTTCGTTATCTCTGTGTGTGTGTTTATTTTGGGGGGAGGTTGCAAGTGCAAAGGGCAGCGTGAGGGGATGAGCAAGCCTAGCCGTGCATGATGTGACACTCACAAAGAATCAGTAAAAAGTGTTTTTGGATTTGGTTTTGTTTGCTGTTGTTTCATGACAGAGCTTTTCTGTGTAAAGCTGTCCTGGACTCATTTTGTAGACTTGGCTGGTTTTGAACTCACGGAAATCCGCCTGCCTCTGCCTCTGCCTCTGCCTCTGCCTCTGCCTCTGCCTCCCCGAGTGCTGGGATTATAGACAAACACCCACACCATGCCCCGCCACACCATCTTTCTTTATGCCTGTTTCTTTCCTCTAGGAAGCTTACTCAAGAAGGCCTGGTCTCTTGTAGCCTTTCTCTTTCTTTCTTTCCTTTTTTTTTTTTTTTTTTTTTTTGGTTTTTCGAGACAGGGTTTCTCTGTGTAGCCTTGGCTGTCCTAGACTTACTTTGTAAACCAGGCTGGCCTCGAACTCACATCGATCCGCCTGCTTTTGCCGGGATTAAGGGCGTGAGCCACCAAGCCTGGCTTGCGGCCTTTCTTAGCCATGACATAAAGCAATAATTCCTTATCTTGTTTCCTGTTGTGGTGTTATACTGAATTTACACCTTGTGTCTCAAGAACCAAGGGCTGCCCTGGGATACACAGAGGAGTGAAGGGTGTGGTGTGTGTAGAGGTGGGGAGAAAGCTCTCCCAATGCCGGTTGTCTCGAAGGTGCGACGTGGCCCCGGCCATGCGCAGACTGTACTTGCTCAGCTCCAGTTTCCACGGTGCCGGTACCTCAGCTCTGAGCTGCAGTTTCCGAGGACTTTGTTCGCCGCCGGACCGCAGCCGGCGCGGAGGGCTTGGCAGTGCGCTTCCGGCTCCGGCACTTCCGGCGGAGATGCGCTGAGTGAGAACCGTGGTACCTGGCGGCTGCCGCCGCGTCCCTGCGGGTCCTCCTGCCGGCGCTGCGGGTAAGGCGGTGCCTCGGGGCCCTGTGTGTCCCCGCAGCTCCAGGCCCTCCCCGAGCCCCAGCCAGCTCCCACCGTGCGGGAAGTAGCCCTAATTCAAGCCGCTTGGCCGGCGTCCGGTGGTGGCCCCGGGTCCCCTGCCCGAGGGGATCTAAGCCAGAGCGGGGACCGACGCGCTCGCTGCTTTTCCTGCCCAGGACCCGAGGCGGCGTCGGGCCTCCTGCAGCCCGGTGGTTTCGTCCGGCCCTCAAGAGCGCGGATTCATTGTTTGGGCGCAGACCTGTTTATCCCCCACACCAGTTCCACTAGGCTGGCGTTTAATCTAATAGCAGCAGATGAGGGGGGTACGGGCCAGAGGGGGCGGGTGATATGTCAGGGCCACTGCTGGAAAGGTGGGGAGGGCAGCCGGGCCCTCTGCCCGCTGAGCCGTCTCCCGTCGCCATCGGGTTAGGCAGACCTTCACTTGCGCGCGCGTGTGGGCAGCGCCTTTGAGCTGGACCTTGTGCCCTCCCAAGGCGTAGTGGCATACTGTGGCTGAAATGACAGCCTGCTCCGCTTTTTGCCCTTAGTGTGGAGAGGATGCCCAAGCTGCAAGGTTTTGAGTTTTGGAGCCGTACCCTTGGGGGTGCTCGACATGTGGTGGCGCCCATGGTGGACCAGAGTGAGCTAGCTTGGAGACTGCTGAGCCGCCGCCACGGAGCCCAGCTGTGCTACACCCCTATGCTGCACGCCCAGGTTTTCGTTAGGGATGCTAACTATCGGAAGGAGAACCTGTACTGTGAAGTGTGCCCCGAGGACAGGCCTCTCATTGTGCAGGTGGGCAGAGGGAACATGGCTCTCACGCCCAGGAGGGTTGGGGTCTCTGCAGTCCTGCCTTGACACAGGCAGTAGCAAGCTGCTGAGTGAGCGTCCCCCAAACTGGGCCCTTCTCTGGGAACTAGCCTAAGCCCTGGTGGACAGCTTGGATGACATGAGGGATTTGCCGCAACAGTGTCACCATGACACTTCCCCTCAGTCTGGTCCCCTCCTGTTAGGTATCATTCAGTTCTTTAGAAGTCTGTGCCATAGCCGGGCGTGGTGGCGCACACCTTTAATCCCAGCACTCGGGAGGCAGAGGCAGGCGATCACTGAGTTCAAGGCCAGCCTGGTCTACAAAGGGAGTCTAGGACAGCCAGATAACAGAGAAACCCTGTCTTAAAAAGCCAAAAAAAAAAGTCTGTGCCAGTGGCTTCTGTGACACATTGAAAGAAAGCATATACATATATATGTACAGTGGTGTGAGATGCTTCCTAAAAGTGTTGGTGGAAAGACCATAGCTTTTTGAGTCACCATGGGCCTTCTCACAGGGCTAGGTGGCCTAGGGAGGGAGAGTCCTAGGCTCAGTCTGACCATGGGTGACATTCATGTCTTCTTCAGTTCTGTGCCAATGACCCAGAGGTGTTTGTCCAGGCAGCTCTCCTAGCGCAAGATCACTGTGACGCCATTGACCTGAACTTGGGCTGCCCACAGATGATAGCAAAAAGAGGTGAGGTCAGATCTACAGTCTTATGTTGACATGTGCCCAGGCCAGTACTAAGTCTACTGGGCCTCCAAACAGGCCCTAGCCCTGTTCTGTGGAGCCTGGGTATGGGTGGACATAGGGAGAGTCAATCCCTGCCTCTGCCTGGGGGCACCTGTGGCCAGCAAGCAGCCCTTTTCCTGGAGCGCTCTGAGGTACCTGACTGGGAACCAGACTCTGCTGGCCACATAGGTATCCTATAAGTAGTATGAGCAGCTGATGTGTGGTCCATGGCTTAGTAATCTCACACACAGGCTCCCTGGGCCCCCACGCACGCACTACGTATCTTTGGCTGTGCAGGTTAAGTGCTCTGTGTGGCCCACTTTTGAGTTTGACAGCTGAGCAGAGCTCCTAAGTCAGGGCTCAGAGGCAGTTTGACTTCATTTTCACCCCTGCTGTAGCCAGTGACACTGCTGATTTGGGGGATCTTATGTAAAGGTTGGCACACAGTGCCTAGCTGTGGAGTCCTCAGTATTCTGAGGAGCTGGCCTAGTAGGCTGTTCACAATACTGTGGGTACAAGAGTGAACTGGGCCACTCTCCCTTTGCAGGTCACTATGGCGCCTTTCTGCAGGAGGAGTGGGATCTTCTTCAAAGAATGAGTGAGTTGGCCGCACACCGCTGCGTCCGGGCACAAAGGAGCCCCAGTCTGGCAGGCTGCTTGGTTGGGGCTCAGGGGAGGACCATGGTGATCCCTCCGGGGGCTCTTGGTCCACTTTCCCTGCTGGAACGAGGTGACTGTAGAGTCCCCTGACCTATGCCAGCTGTCCCCTCAGAACCAGACATCAAGTGCTGGGGCAGAGGCTGTCCTCCTTGTAGCTCCTAATGCCCTGTGAAGGCAGCCAGATCTCTTGGGTGCCACTTCACACCCACACAGCAAAGCTAGTCTGGTTCTGTGGGCCTAGCATGTAGGGGCTTGGCCACCTTGGAGTAGGACCATGGTTCCCTCAGAAGCCATGTTTTTTTGTCAGTTCTGTTGGCTCATGAGAGACTCTCTGTTCCTGTCACGTGCAAAATCCGTGTCTTCCCTGAGATTGACAAGACAGTGAGGTACGCCCAGATGCTGGAGAAAGCTGGCTGTCAGGTGAGGGCCGTGGCTCCCAGGGGTGGTTGTTGGGATCCGGCAGGCAGCCTGGCCTCACATTCCAGCACTGTCTGCCCCTGACAGTCTTCCAAAACTCAGGTGGCTCTTGCTTCTCCTGTAGTTCTTGAGTCCGGGCTACAGAAAAGACATTTTCTGAAGGCAGGGAAGGGGCCTCTCCTGACCTCACTTCTTTAACACCTACTCTGGTCTCAGACCTCTAAGCCTGCCATCCCAGCTGCAGTGTTGTCAGTGGGGAGCAGCACATCTCAGGCTCCAGTCACCAGGCAGCACTGCCTCAGGTGAGCTCAGCATCCGGCGTCTCTGGAGGACTAGGCCGAAGTCATGGAGTAGCAGACCAGGCCCTCCTCGCGCGTGCCTGCCGAGCCTGGTCAAGTGTAGCCTTGCAGCTTCTGGAAACAGCAGGAGCCGCCTCAGCACCTTCATCCTGAGTTCTTCCCAGTATCTCCTGAACTTGGGGTTCTGGCTCTTTTTTTTTTTTTTTTTTTTTTTGTTTGTTTGTTTTTGAGACAGGGTCTCTCTGTGTAGCCTTGGCTGTCCTGAACTCACTTTGTAGACCAGGCTGGCCTCGAACTCACAGTGATCCGCCTGCCTCTGCCTCCCAAGTGCTGGGATTAAAGGCGTGCGCCACCATGCCCAGCCTGGGGTTCTGGCTCTTGACTCGTGTTCCTGGTTGTAGTCTGGGGCTCCTCCAAAGGGGCAGGGCTCTCAGGAGGCTGCAGCCAGGGCAGATCCGTGTCCAGGTGGCCTTGGTTCTCCACAGCGTGGGAAACTGAGAAACGTTGGCGTGGACCTGTGTGTGATGCAGGGTTGAACCAAGTGTGGGTCTGTCCTAGCTGCTGACTGTGCATGGGCGCACCAAGGAGCAGAAGGGGCCCCTGGCAGGAGCGGCCTCCTGGGAGCACGTCAAGGCAGTTCGGTGAGTAGATGCAGCGGGTCAGGGGCAGTCACTGGTCCTTTGGACTTTGTGGACTCCTCATAAGCCCAGCCTCACAGCTTCCAGGGGGAAGGAAAGGTGTCTCTGCAAGATAGAACTTGGTGGCTGGTCTGTCTCTCCTGGCTCAGCACTGCACTGGCATAGTATATGGTCAGGCCTCTCTTTCCCCCAACAGGAAGGCTGTAGGAATCCCTGTGTTTGCCAACGGGAACATCCGGTGCCTGCAGGACGTGGAGCGGTGCATCCAGGAAACGGGTGTGCAGGGAGTCATGACGGCAGGTGAGCAGACGGGTGCCTCAGCCTTGCTCTGTCCGTGAGCAGACGGGTGCCTCAGCCTTGCTCTGTCCGTGAGCAGACGGGTGCCTCAGCCTTGCTCTGTCCGTGAGCAGACGGGTGCCTCAGCCTTGCTCTGTCCGTGAGCAGACGGGTGCCTCAGCCTTGCTCTGTCCGTGAGCAGACGGGTGCCTCAGCCTTGCTCTGTCCGTGAGCAGATGGGTGACTCAGCCTTGCTCTGTCCGTGTGGACCTGTTTAAGGAGATGGTGTTTGCTGTCCTGTCTGCTCCAAGGAGCCCAAACCAAGCCCTCAGACAGACTTTTGAGACTTGCCAACCCTATAGCTAGCCAGCGACCTGAGTGGCCAGGGGAGTGTTCTAGGCTTTCTTCCTTCCCCTCTTCCCAGAGGGTAATCTTCATAACCCTGCCCTGTTTGAGGGCCGGAGCCCTGCGGTGTGGGAGCTGGCCGAGGAGTACCTGGCCATCGTGCAGCAGCACCCTTGCCCACTGTCCTACGTTCGCGCCCATCTCTTCAAGCTGTGGCACCACACGTGAGTTGCTCCTTGGGGAGGAGGTGAGAGTGCACCTCTCTGGCCATTGTCAGATTGTTCTGTAGTCGTCCCAAAACCATTCGCCACTACGACTGCTGAGGGCCGCTGGCTTGGCAGTCGGAGGACAGGGACTTTAGTGGAAAGGGACGTCGACCTCGTGCCTGAGTGACAGGCATCTACCTCAGGCTGCAGGTGCATCAGGAACTTCGAGAGGAGCTGGCCAAAGCGAAGACCCTGGAAGGCGTGGCCGCTGTGAGCCAGGCGCTCAAGCTTCGGTGCCAGGCAGGTGCAGGGCAGTGGGAGCTCAGTCAGTGGTGTAGTGGCCAGCAGCTCGGGTCTTTGACAGGCCTTGGGCCTTTGCAGGAGGACATGTCCAAGCAGCAAGAAGGAGCGAAGCCAGGTGGCAACTTACCTGCTTTTCACTGGATCTGCCAGCCCTACATCCGGCCGGGGTGAGCTGAGCCAGCTACAGTGGGCGTCTGGGCACAGGTGGCCTTTGCCCTTTCCTCCGGTCACTCAGGCAAAGTCCCTGCTCTGAAGGAAGAGGAGAGAGGCTGTGTGGGATGGAGGGGCCTTGGGTACTTCTCCAAGATCCCTTAGCCCCCGGTGGCTTTGTCCTTGGGGTAACAGGTGGATCCTGGGCCTGGAATCTCTAAAGTGGTCAGACTGTCCCCTGCTGTCACGGACCCTGGGCCCCTGAACCTTAGCTGTCATTCCAGGAAGGCTTTAATGCTGTTAGCCACCGTCCTGTATGGGCTGCACCTATGTCCTGTACAGGGACAAGCCCTGTCTGGGCAGCCAGGAACAGAGTTACTTGGGCTGGGCGGGAGGCCCACGCATGTCCTTGCACCAGCGCCTCCATGGTTATCCAGCCCCTGTGCCTCCGGAATCCTGACCCGAGCTCTGGTGAACCAATCGTGTCTCAGGGTAGCTCTGGTTATGCTCCCTGCCCATTCCTTCAGCCCTAGGGAGGGGAGCAAGGAGAACAGTGGTGGTCGAAGCAAGCGCGCTCTAGAGGAAGAAGAGAGCAGCATGGACGGCCTATCCAAGAATAAGCTGAAGAAACAGCTGAGAAACCCTCACAAAACCTTTGACCCTTCCCTGAAGCGTAAGTGCTGCTCTAGGCTGTTGAGGCCAGGGCAGCTGGGCAGGCTGCCTGGGGTCTCTTCATCCTTAGTGGACATAGGAGTCCAGGCCTGACAAGTTTAGTGCCTCGGTACCAAACAGATCCCCGGGGACAATCCAGACCAGACTTTGGGCCGGACACTAAGAACCTGTGAAGGGCCTTAACTCTTGCGTACTTACTGCATCAGACAAGGCCATTGGACAAGCTCCTTGGCTAGGTGCTGTTCAAGTGACCAAAGAGGGGTTTGCCTCTGTTGGGTCCTGCTGAGTCCTGGGTGTGCATCACCCCTGCACAAGGCTCTGGCAGTCTCCACGCAGTCACTGGGAGCATGCTAGGTTGCTGTGTTTGGAGAGGTCACCAGGAGCCTGACCCACATACATGGGGTGAAGGTACTAGCTTCTCGTAGACGCTCAGGACTTTGTAAAGGATGAGGGCAGACTCACCGTGGCCTGGCTCGTGTTCACCTCACTCGGCTGTTCCTCTCTTTTTGTTTTGGTTTGCTTCCAGCCAAATATGCCAAGTGTGACCAGTGTGGGAATCCAAAGGTAAGCTGTCCCTCTGCTTTTCTGTGGGCAGGGCAGTCCCCACGGGTGTTCCGGCGGCGCCTCATGCTGCTGGGGCCTGGCTGGTACTGTCTGCCTCAGAATCTAGCCTGGGTGTGGGTGCTGGCCTCAGTTCACTAGCTTCCTATACACAGGGCAACAGGTGTGTGTTCAACCTATGCCGTGGCTGCTGCAAGAAGCGAGCGTTCCGCGAGACAGCCGATTGCCCAGGTGAGCAGGTGCCTGCTGAAAGCAGCCCGCCCGCCCCCAGCAGCAGTGGGAGCCTGGGCTCCCCCCCACCCCTCATTCCCGTCTTGCCCACCATCAGGTCATGGATTGCTTTTTAAGACCAAATTAGAGAAGTCTCTGGCCTGGAAAGGGACCCAGCCTGGGCTGCAGGAACCTCAGCAGGTGGGGCCTGAAGTCATGGGTAGTGCCCTGGCCTGACAGCCAGCAAGAACCATCTACTCCAGGAAGCCACTGACGCCTGGACACTCTTAAGGAAACACCTCTTCTCAGGGAATCTCCTATTTGACACAGAAGGACATGTTGGTGTCTTCAGGTGGGGGCCTGGCAGTGTGGCCCCAAGGGTAGCTTTGGCTGGACTTGCCCTGTCCCCACACTGTTTCCAGCATTGAACAATAAACATCTCAGAGATGCGTTTGCAAAAATCTAGTAATGGCCTATGGCTGTTGCTCCCACATCTGAGGTGGCTGCCCTCCTGGCTCCCTGGACCTCCCCCCTCTTCTTCTAAGTGGTCTCAGGGGATCCAGGGACCCAGGCAGAGTGCCCTGGATCAAATCGCCCAGAGCAGAGGAAGGAAGAGACGAGCCTGGGACACTGGTCAATCTGTACTTTAATGGACCACTCGGTCAGTGACACTGCTGCAGTCAGAACAGCACACAGACAGGAAGGCTTACGGTACCCTCCTGGCATTGCACAGGGTCTGTCTGATTCAACAGAAGCCTAGAGTCAGCCTGCCTGTCACAGCAGAGAGCACCCCAGAGTGGCCCGGCTGCTCTGACGAACCACACACAGTCTGGGGTCTCATCTTGAGAAAAGCAGGCAGGAGGCCCAGGTGCTGCTTCCGCAAGCAGAGCAGGTGTGCGGAGCACCCTCTGAAGGTCACGGACGGACGGCTCTCACATGTTAGTGCTCATCCGGGACTGGCTGTTGGCTGGAGTCAGCTCCCCTTGGCTCCCTTCTCTAGGAGGAGACTGGGTGGACAAGGAGGGGTTCAGTGGAGGCTGTCTAAGCCACCCGCCCTCTGCAGCCAGGCTGCCGCTCACCTTCACATGGATCTGGTTGCGCAGCACAGCTGCCCTCAGAATCATGGCCTTGGCACGCCGCTGGAACTCCTTGCCCATCAGCAGGGACTTCTCGAAGGTGGTGCTGCGCTGATCCACGTCTCGAGCGTACAGGATCTGCACAGGCGCAAGAGGGGGCTCAGAAGGCTGGCAGGTCCCAGGGCGTGCAGTACCGGCGCCCAGCCCTGTCTGCCCACCTTGCTGTGTGAGTCGATGCGGGCATTAATGAGCCCTTCCAGGATGAGCTGCGTCAGCTCATCCTCCAGCGCTGCAACTGTCGTGTTGAAGGCTGCAGCCATCTTGTGCATGTCGGCTGACACATAGGGACTGAAGTACTACAGGACAGAAGCCACAAGCTGCCCAAGCTGCCCGCTGCTCCTCAGAATGTCTGCTTCCCTCCCCAACACCTACACTTACCTGGATGAGAGCTCGGTTGCGAATCTGGGTATACAGTGTCCTGACATGAGGGGCCAGGTACATGTCCAAGAGCAGGTTGTCCTGCAGAGGACAGTGGGTCAGGGACCCCGAGGCACGTCTACACCAGCCCTACCGAGCCCAGGCCTGTCCCTTACCTTCATCTCGTCCAGCATCTTCAAGCATGAGGCGTACTTGGACTCGTAAAACTTAAAGATGATATCTCTGACCTGTGGCTCCAGCTCCAGGAACAGTTTGAAGGAGCTGCAGACACCAGAGTGCTCAGCTAAGAAGGGGCACAAGGCGGGGCTCTGGGCAGCCATATAAGGCAGGAGCCCCCCACCCAGCCTACCTGCTGGAGATGACATTGCGCTGCAGCTCCTGCCGGTCGAAGGTGGCGAGGGCACACAGGCCACCATAGACAGCCACATTGCTGGGGGACAGCAGCTGAGAGGCAGGAGGGGGAGTGAGTCAGAGACCTGGGGTCCCGGCACTGACAGGTACACAGACAAGGAGGAAGTCCAGAGTTGGGGTCTGTCTCGCCCTTCCCACTGCCCGCTCAGGCAATGCGTAGACCCTCACACTAAGAGCTTGCACAGGCTGAAGAGTCCCTCGCGCTCCTCCTCACCTCTGGGAAGTCACAGTGATCAAAAGAAGCCAGAAGGAAGCACTTGGCAGCCTGCTTATACTTCCGTGCAGCCAGCTCAGCCAGGCCTAAAGGGACCAGGGAGGAGAATGAAGCCAAGCTATACAGAGGCGGCTGCTAGAGCCCTGGAGACCATGCCTGTCAGTGCCCAGTAGTCCTCAGCTTAGGGGCAGAAATCCTAGCTGTTCGTATCTAGCTAAAGACATTCCCGTAAGTTAGGTCTGCAGGGAATCCTCAAAATGACCCCCCCCCCCCACACACACACAGCCAGACTCAGGGAGACCAGGTGACCTACTTCCCCAGCCCCACCAGCGTGTTTGAACTTGAGTAAGTGCCACTTGCACACACACACAGACAGGCACACAAGGAAGCCTGCCAGTGCTGTCTTCAGGTATTTATCTAGAGTGGAAGCCTCACCTGCGGCACACTTGAGCTTAGTGAGGATGGCCTGCGTCTGGCTGTCCCGCTCTCCACGCTGCTGCAGGGGAAGGAGGCGGACATGAGGCCCCTGCCTTCCTTATTCAAGGAGCTCCATTACGTGTCCCCGCCCTACCCTGAGAAAAACTCAAAGGGAGATTGAGGCTAGTGGGGTAGGGGGGAGCTGTGAAGGTGGACCTTACCTCAGCAATCTCTGGAGTCGACTCAGCCTTGCTGACGTAGCTTAACACATGAGACCAATTTTGCAAGTAGACACTGACCTGGCAGATGAGTGGGCAAGGCCAGACTAAGTCTGGGTTGTCCGTTACCGCCCCTCCATGCCTACCCCTGTCACCCAGGCAACCTTGATGACGTTGAGGCACATGTTGATGACATGCTTAGCACTGGTGCAGTAGTCTCGGGCTCGTGAGTAACACTTGAGGGCATTGCTGAGGTCCCCACAGTCCAGGTAGTGATCACCCAGGTCGTCATGGCCGCGCCTGTAAGCCTGGCAGTGAGTGGATACTGGTCGAGGGGCCAGCCAGGCCCAAGTGCCCACCTCCCCTGCCCAGAGCAGGCCAGCACCTGATGCTCTCTTTGATGGAATTGCCCTTGTAATTCTTCAAGTCCGTGTCCAGCTTCTCCAGTTTCAACAGAGCCTTCTTCCGAGTGGCCTCTACCCAGGCCGTGTCCAGAGGCGGGGGCTCCACGCCACTCTCAGGGATGGCGTCAGGTGCGTTCTGCAGCTCCCTGGAGGACAATCTGGCCATCAGGACAGTGATGACCACAGGCCAAGAGGAAGGGGAGAGGATAGCACAAGCCATAGGCTGCTCCTTCAAGAGGCCTTTGCCCGACTCCCTACCCCACTGAAAGGGCCCAGTCTGTACCAGGGGCACAGAAGTAATTGCTGATCCGAGAGCCCACGGCCAGACAAGAAAATTCCATGGAGAATGAGTGGTTTCCACCCAGTGCAGCCAGGCTACACTAGATTCTCAAGAACTAGAAATCCTAATTGTCAGGGCTGGAGAGATGGCGCAGAGGTTAAGAACACTTGGCTGTTCTTCCAAAGGTCCTGAGTTTAATTCCCAGCAACCACATGGTGGCTCACAACCATCTATAATGTGATCTGATGCCCTCTTCTGGCCTGCAGGTGTACATGCAGGCAGAGAGCTGTATACATAATAAATCTTTTTTTTTTTTAAGTCCAATTGTCATGCTGGGCCTGATGGCGCATGCCTGTAATCCCAGCACAGGCAGGTGGGCTGAGTTAGAGCCCAGCATGGTCTACAAAGTGAGTCCAGGGCTACACAGAGAAAAACAAAAAGAAAAAGCCCAAGTGTCTGCACAGAGCAAAGGAAGCCAGAAATGAGGCCTGTCCACACTTCCCTCACCAAGGAGGAAACACCCACACTTCCCATAGGGAAAGGCACCGTCACCTGCCACCCTCCAAGGCCGTACCTAGTGGCCTCAGAGAGCTTCCTGTGTATCTCCTCATACATGTCCACATTGAAGGTCCTCTGCACGAAGGACAGCGCCATTTTCAAGGCCTCCACCCGAAGAGGAGGGCAGCGGTCAGCAATGAACTGCAGCCGCTCGATGCGCATCAGGCCACTGTAGCTGGCAGCATACTGCTCCAGATCCTTGGCGGGCGAGGAGGACAGGGTCAGACCTGACAGCCTGGGCCAGCTCCTAAATCCTCCCCTGAGGCGCCAGCCACGGTCCTGACTGCTGCCACTGGGGTGGACTAAGGACCTTCAGGTCCAAGCTCTGCACTGTGGGACCCTGAGCATTACCCTGACGAGGGATGGGTGCTGGGTAAGACCAGAGGAAAGTGTGCTGGCTGCAAATAGACCTTTGCTTCACACTCTGACTTTATGGAGCTGCTTCCTATGGAGAAGTGGTGCTGCGTCTTAGAACTAACTGCCTGAGGACCCAGCGAATGAAAAGCCAGTTTCCTGGCTGAGACAGCCGTGACTCAAGTGGTCGCTCAGAGGCATCTATCTTCCTAGGCTATCCACCACAGAGGGGACCCCTCAACAGGTCGAAGTTGCCAGCAGTCATCCGTACCAGGGTGGGGTTCTCCACCACGTAGCTCACATCAGGTGCGTTCTGGGGGTCTTCCTGGGGATCTACATCGATCTGCATGGGTTCCACGGCCCCCTGAAACGCAGGAAGAGCACCTTGACCCGGCACCGGGACACAAGGGGATGCTCCTGGCTCCCAGGGTCGGTTCTGCCCAAGATTTTCCACCACGGGTGCTGGTAGCCAAGTGCCCGCCTCAGCTCTCCCACCCGGCTCCTTGCTGGGCACACCGCCCTCGGCCGCCAGCCTGGGGCAGCTTCCTCCAGGCCACAGCCCATCTCCACGAGTCAGGAGGCCTGGGCAGGCAGCCCCCACGCGGAAGGCGAGCCAGGACCGAGGCCCAGGGCCGCCCCCCGCGGGCGCGCAGCGGTACCTCGGAAAGCAGCGTGCAGGCCGACAGGCTGGCGCTCAGGCTGAAGTCGCCCGACGTGCCGGGCCGCAGGTCCGACCTGCTGTGCGCGGGGCTGCGGCTCAGGTCGGAGGCCGACGACGAGGCAGAGCTGGGCGCCGGGCTGCCCCGCATCCTGGCCTGACGCTCCTCTCGGGCGGCCCGCACCGCACGGAAAGCGTTGGCGCGCGAGGCGGGGGCGGGGCGGGGGCCGGGGCCCAGGCGGCCCGCGAGGCAGGCGCTGCTCGCGCGCCCAGGCCAGCCCCGCGGGCCCCGCCCCGCCCCGCCCGCCGCCGGCCCCGCCCACCAGGCCGGATCTGGACCGAACCGCCACGCGGCGAGCGCAACCACCAACCCCTACCTGCAAGTTGAACACCTGAACCGGCAGCGGCATCTTCCACCCCGGCCGCCGCAGAGCGACGTTCACTTCCGGGGCGACGCGTCCGTCAGTTCCGGGTCAGGGCTCGGGGCGGGGCGCTCGTCGCTCTTAAAGGGGCCGCCGCTCTCGCAGGCCGGCGCCCGGCGCCCCGGGAGCGGTCGTATGGTCCGCGCGCGCGGGGTGCTGTGCCGGGCCTGCCTCGCGCTGGCCGCGGTCCTGGCTGTGCTGCTGCTGCTGCCGCTGCCGCTGCCTCGCGCGCCCGCACCGGACCCCGGCCGGGTCCCGACCCCGGGCCTGATCCTCGAGGTCTCCCGCCTGCAGCCCGACGACGTCTTCATCGCAGTCAAGACCACTCGGAAGAACCACGGCCCGCGCCTGCGGCTGCTGCTGCGCACCTGGATCTCCCGAGCCCCACGGCAGGTGCGCGCCCGTGGGCCCGGGGCTCCGCACCCGCTCCCAGACCTCTCACTGCATCCTCTGGAGCCTCACGGTGTTTTCTCCCACAGACGTTCATTTTCACGGATGGAGACGACCCTGAGCTCCAGCTGCTGGCAGGTGAGACGCTCGCCCGGACTGTGTTGTGTCTGCTGGGCCATTCGTTCTCCTGTCGGGCACTTGACTAGAGTCGTACAGCTGGCGAAGGCAGAGCCATGAGACCCATCCATCGCCAGTCCGCTTCCCAGTGCCCAATCCTTCCAAGTCGTCATGTCCCCACCCGGCCCCCCAGTGCCTGTCAGGGTGCCCCGGCCTCCGACCAGTGCCATCCACATCCCCCGAAGCAGCCGGCTGCATCGGTCACCCTGCCAAGCCTTGTCCCGTTTCCACCTGTCATCTGCTTCAGGGCGAGGGCAGTGGCAGGGGCTGCGGGTGGACCTGGTCCAGTGGCCGGACAGACACGGTCCAGCCTGGACCTGAGGAGGCGTGCTGGAAGTCAACCCTCACACCTCCCGTTTCCAACCGTGCAGGCGGCCGCATGGTCAACACCAATTGCTCTGCTGTGCGCACCCGCCAAGCCCTGTGCTGTAAGATGTCAGTGGAATATGATAAGTTCATAGAGTCCGGACGGAAGTGAGTAACCGCCCCGGCGGAGAGCCCAGGCCCCGAGCGCTGTGGAGGGTCCCAGGCAAATGGAGGGCTCACAGGCCTCCCCTCCCCCCACCTTCAGGTGGTTCTGCCACGTGGATGATGACAACTACGTGAACTCCCAACGCCTGCTGCGCCTGCTTGCCACCTTCCCTTCCAGCCAGGATGTCTACCTGGGGCGGCCCAGTCTGGACCACCCCATCGAAGCCACTGAGAGGGTCCAGGGCGGTGGCACCGTGAGTGCAGGGCCAGCATCTTCCCTGGGGGACACAGGGAGTGCGAAAGGGCTAAGACAGGCGTGGGCCAGGTGCCTGGTCCCAGCCCCCCACGGAGCTGGCAGATCAGGCGCAGTGGTGGAGGAGGGCCCAGAGGTGACAGGTTTGGAGCACCCTGTGCCTTCCGCCTAGGCAGGATAACAGGACTCGCTTGGAGGGTTGGGGGTGACCAGCCCTACCCTGGGCAGCCCTGACCAAGCTTTCCCTTTTTCCAGTCAAACCCAGTGAGATTCTGGTTTGCCACTGGTGGCGCTGGATTCTGTCTGAGCAGGGGCCTTGCCCTCAAAATGAGTCCGTGGGCCAGGTGAGTGGGAGACTGGGGCCCAGCTGCCTGGTTGGGGGTGGTAAGGATGGCAGAGGTGCTGACCGGTCCCCCCTGCCCCCCGCCCCCAGCCAAGGCAGTTTCATGAGCACCGCCGAGCGCGTGCGGCTGCCTGACGACTGTGCCGTGGGCTACATCGTGGAAGGGCTCCTGGGGGCCCGGCTGCTTCATAGTCCCCTGTTCCACTCCCACCTGGAAAACCTGCAGAGACTGCCATCCGACGCTGTTCTGCAGCAGGTAGCAGACGCTCCCACCCGGGCCTTCATCTCCCAGGGGTCTCCCGGCTGCGCAAGGCTTAGGAGAGGGCTAGCCTCAGGATTTCCCTGTGCCCGGGGCCGTGGACCATAGGCAGAGACTTTGCCTGCTGCATGACGGGCCCTCAGGGGCAGAAGCCCATAGCAAGTCTCAGGGGCTTCTTCATGAAGGGCCACCATCCGGCGTCCCTAAGCCTGAGGGGTGAGTGAAGTGTCCTCCAGCAGGCGGAGGACCCAGGAGAAAGAGCGGACCCTCACTCTCCCTGATCCCCCTCCCAGGTCACCCTGAGCTATGGCGGTCCTGAGAACCCACGTAACGTGGTGAACGTGGCTGGACGGTTCAGCATACAAGAGGACCCCACACGGTGAGTGGGCGCTGGCGGCTTTTGGCCCTGGAGGGCTCTGCTGTCAGCTCCTGACTCCTCTCTTCCCCTCACAGGTTTCAGTCTGTCCACTGCCTTCTCTACCCAGACACCCACTGGTGTCCTGCGAAGAGCAGCGTGAGGTAGCTTGTCGGTCACTGACGACCCCTGGTGGCTGCCTCGGGCCTCGCATTCAGGCTGAAGCTGCTTAGGCCGCCCATGATCCCGGTCCCAGGTGGACACCGTGAGGACGACCGGTCTGTGCATGCCGAGACCACCCAGGAGCGGAGTGGACGGGAATGCTGCTGAGCCCCTGGCGCAGCCCAGAGGCCCTTCCCGCGGGTAAGGCCTGCTGGGCCCCAGCCCTCCACAGCTGCAGCTTAAGATGGTGCCAGGTGGGCTCCAGGCCTGGCCAGCTGACACTTGTCACAGCTCCAGGGCTTCCAGCACAGTGCTCCTCTTCCGTTACCTCCATCCTCGGTGTTCAGGGTCTCTCCTCCCTGAACTCCCCAAGAGTCACTAGCACAGCTCGAGCCTTTCCTCTGGGCCCCTCAGGAGCAAGGTGCAGACCAGCAGCTTTTATAGGGGTGCCCCATGGGACGTTGCTGCAGTGCTGAGTAAAGGCTTGTCATTCTTAGTGTGGCTCCCCTTGTAATAAATGACCGAGGCACGTGGCAGCTCACCCCCCACCTGTCCCACCTCCCTAACCCTCCATACTGTGAGGCCAAGCAGGGCGAGAGCGTCTTTCGCAACACACATGATGGGGCGGACCCCTGACACACACATGAGCATGTCGTGTGCAGAGCTGCCTAAGTACAGGCCAGTATGGGAATAATGTTTTGTGAATGTGTCTGCTGGTTGTATGAGAAGGTGTAGGCACGGCTGCCATATGTGTGGCTGCGCCTGGGCTCACAGCTGGGCCTGGGTACACGGCTACACCCGGGCACACGGCTGCGCCTGGGCGCATGAGCACTCACCTGGGGGCTGGAGAGATGGCTCAGTCACTGCAGCACTTACCATGTACATATGAGGATAAGAGTTTGGACTACAAAACCCACATTGAGAGAATAAGCCGGGCACGATGGCGCACACCTTTAGTCTCCTCCGTCAGGAGGCTGGGAGGTCTCTGAGTTCGAGGCCAGCCTGGTCTACAGAGCTCGTTCCTAGGCAGCCAGAGCTACATAGAGAAACCCTGTCTCCAGGGAGGCAGGTAAAGATGATGTGTTCTACTTGAGGGATGGCGCCTCCTCATGTGCATGCACTCACAGAAGAGAAGCTGCAACATGGCTCACGTCTTACAGGTCTTGGGGTCTTTAGGTAGCTGGAGTCCAGGGAGAAGCTTTGGCTCGGTCCTGACAGGTTCTGGGCAGAAGGGCCGAGGCTGGGAAACAGCCACTGGTTCAGCATCCAGGTTGAGCTGGATGGACTTGGCAGCCGGAGAGCATGGAGTTGTTGAAAGCTGTGTGGAGGCCTCACAACAACTTTAAGGCGCTCTGAGGGTAGGAAGAAGTGTCGGCAACCTCTCTGTGACCTGTTCACTTGCCTGTGACTCAAATGTGGCCAGTCTCAACTCCACCCATGGCTTGGAAGTGGGAGGCCTCCCCTCTGCCCTCAGACTGTACTGTTTGCACTCGGGCCCCACCAGCAAACACAGTGTCTTCGGGCTGCAGGGGCCAAGGATGAAAGTCTCTCCACACCAAGAGGAGGGCTGTCGGTATAACTGCTCAAGGCAGGGTTGCACAGCTGCTGCGTGATAGAGAACATGTGGTTGTGTCCCCACAGGCTGCTCCTGTGACCAAGCATCACAACCCACAGTATCTGAGGAACAGCAGCTCCCACACCACTGCACTGATAACTGTGGTTCATGAGCAGCAATACCGGATGTGATGTTCTCTTTAATAAATGGCCTATTGCAATAAAACAATCTGAGTGAGCTGCCTGTGGCAGCACACACGTTTAGTCTCAGACAGAGGCAGCTGGCCAGCCTGGTCTACAAAGCAGGTTCTAGGACAACCAGGGTTTGGGCCAGAAACTGGCCTGAAAAAACAAAAACAATCCCGGCACTGGGGAGACACAGAGGCAGGTGGATCACTGTGAGTTGAGGCCAGCCTGGTCTACAAAGCGAGTCTAGGACAGCCAGGGCTACACAGAGAGACCCTGCCTGGAAAAGACAAAACAGGGCCTGGGGAGATGGCTCAGAGGTTAAGAGCACCATCTGCTCTTCTAGAGGTCCTGAGTTCAATTCCCAGCAACCACATGGTGGCTCACAACCATGTAGATTGGGTTCTGGTGTGTGGGGGGGAACAGGCAGGTAAAGATACTATACATAATTTTTTTTTTAAGATTTATTTATTTATTATTATGTATACAGTGTTCTGCCTGCATGTATACCTGCAGGCCAGAAGAGGGCACCAGATTTTTTTTTTTAACTTTCACAAGACAATTTTAATTGAAAATTGTTCTACAACTGCTACTTTTGAGCATCACAGTCATTTAATTTCTCAGCTACTCAGAATCAAATATTAAAGCTAATTGTTCTGTTTATCAAAATATACTAATTAGAATATGATGAAGAAAATTAAATATGTTAACTTGAGTTTTTATATAAATTAGAAAAGGTTAAAAGCAGCAAAAAGGCTGAAATAGCTGTTGCTCTTGAAGGGGACCTGGGATTGTAGGCCTGTGCCACCACGCCCAGCTTCATCTTTTTTTTTTTTTTTTAGATGGTTGTGAGCCACCATGTGGTTGCTGGGAACTGAACTCAGGATCTCTGGAAGAGCAGCCAGTGCTCTTAACCTTTGAGCTATCTCTCCAGCCCTACTTAATAAAATCTTAAAGTCTCACTCAGTGTGTGGAAGAAGAAAGCTTAGGAATTCAAACCTCATAGTGAGTTTAAGACGACCTGGCACACAAGCCCCCATTTCTAGACAGTTGGCATGTCCCCTGAGTACGGCTTTACTTGTCACACTGAATATAGCTTTACTGTCTACAGTCTTTGGTCGGTGTTGGTGTGTGTGTGTGTCTGAGAGAGCGATGTCTCTCCCTCGTGTGTGTGTGTGTGTGTGTGTGTGTGTGTGTGTGTGCGCGCGCGCAGCGTCTTGCAGTTTCCTTGGGTGACTAGCCATGCACTCCTGTCTACTCTCCGGCTATGGTTACAGACTTTCTGACAAGTTCTGCTCTCATCCAGTCCTTGTTGCATGCACTTATCCTGGGAAGAGAGTTTAGTCTCAGGCCCAAAGGGGAGCGTGCACCTCTGGGGCGGGGGTGGGGGTGGAGTCTGGAGATGGGCAGCAGTTGGCACAGCGGGAGCTGGGAGCTGGGCTGCAGGTGGCTCTGAACTGCGCGTGTGCTCAGGCTCAGCTCCCGGCGCGGCAGGCGCAGACAGCAGGGGGCGCTGCAGGACAGAGCAAGAGCTGGCTGTGGCCCGTAAGCCTGGCAGCGGACCCGGGGCTGGGCGGGTCCCTGGAAAGCCGCTGGCGCTCTTTATTTCCTCCTGTGGAGTTGTTTGTCCATGTGTTTCCCAGTAACAGTGATGAATGTTAAGTCAATACTGTTTTGTGGTCACAACAGTGGAGTGCACACCAGGTGCTTGTAGTGCGGGGATTTACGCGACCCTGCAGGTTGAGCTCACCCTCCAGAGGACCCAAGAGAAAGCAAAGGAGTCGCCCCATGATTGGTCCCAGTGAGGTGTTTAGGGCTGGAGCCTCTGTGGGAGATTAAGGAATTGTGGCTCAGGGTCAGAGCCCGGGGATGGTCAAAGGCTCAGGTTGGGTTCAGACCTGCTGGGGGAAAGCCATAGCTGGCTAGTCACAGGAAGGTCAAGGCGTGGTGGTTGTTAAGGACTATTTTAGGCTTACATCTTTTTTTGTTTTTAAATCCAAAAAGTAAGGCTCAAGGTACCTTAAGGAGCTAGATGTTGCGTGATCTCTGTGCTAAGAGCCCTGGGGGAATGTGGAGTGTGTCCCCAGGGGAGAGTTCCAGCTGGTCCTCACTATTGAGTCTAGGACTTGGGCCTAGCCATATATATATATATATATATATATATATATATATATATATATATATATACATACATACATATACATACACACACACACACACAAACACACTGAGGCTGCGGCAGTTGTCTCGTTAGATTTAGCTGAATGAGGGTACCCAGGACTCTGAGGCAGCAGCTGCTCCTCAGGGCCCTTCTGGGTGACATTACTTTTTGACACAGGCTCTTATGTCAAGTATAGCTTAGAACTTGCTGTGTGGTTGACGGCGGCCTTGAGCTTCGGCTCCTCCTGCCTCCTCTTCAAGTCCTGGGAGCAGAGGACATAATCACACGGCTCCTTTCAGACAGTCCCGGGGATGGGACCCAGAGCTTTGCGCATCCCACACCTGATCTACCAAGAGAGCCACAGCCACAGGCCTGCTTCCTTTATAGTGTGTGTGTGTGCGTGTGTGCATGTGCGTGCAGGTGCAGAGTGAACAACTAGTGTCATCTTCAGAGATGGTCTTTCACTGGACTGAGGATCGCCCATGGCTACACTGGATGGCCTGTGAGCCTCAGGGGTCCCCCTGCACCCACCTCCCTAGCACTGGGATTGAAAGAGCATGCTTACCTGGCAAGCACTTTACCAATAAAGCTACAGTGTCTCCCTATGTAACCCAGCTGGCCTAGAACTTACTATATAGATCTACTAAGTAGGCCAGGCTGGCCTCGAACTCAGAGATCTGGCTGCCTCTCCCTCCCAAGGGCACCACCACTGTCCCCATGGCCTGCTCAGCCTGCTTTCTTATAGAACCCAGGACCGACTGTCCAGGGATGGCACCACCCACGATACACAGGCCATCCTCCATTGATTACTAATTAGGAAAATCTTTTAAAGCCGGACCCTCCTCTCTGCTGACTCTCAGCTGTGTCAAGCGGACCTAAAGCCAGCCAGAACAGGAGTTGACTTAGCAGATTCCATTCTCTGCAGCTGGGTCAATCCAGTGCACTTTGCCCTTGTGTAGGCGGCTGCTTCTGTTACACCCACTTCCCTTCAGCTAATAATCATGACAAAAGGTTTAACATGTTGTTTGACTATATATATATATAATTTATAGTGTTCTGCCTGCATGTGTGCCTTTCTGCCAGGAGAGGGAGCCAGATCTCATCACAGATGGTTGTGAGCCACCAGGTGGTTTCTAGGAATTGAACCCAGGTCCTCTGGAAGAACGGTCAGCGCTCTAAACCTCTGAGCCATCTCTCCAGCCCTATATCCCTCCTTTTTAAAAAGCTAACTGGGAACAGGTGTGGTGGCACACAACTTTAATCCCAGCACTTGGGAGGTAGAGGCCGGCAGATCTCTGTGAGTTCGAGGCCACCCTGATCCGAGTCCAAGACAGCCAAAGCTGTTACACAGAGAAACTGTGTCTCGAAAAACAAAACAACAACAAAAAGCCAACTGTCCTGGAGCTTCCCGGCCATGACACGGGCACAGGTGAGGTGGCAGAAGAGAGTCCAACAGGGGAAATGAGGGGCAGCTATGTTTATGTTCTCACCACCCAGGAGTTCTGCACGAGACACTGGGGTGTGGCAAGTCACGGACGCCTGTGCCATGCTACGTACTAGTCCAGCGCACCAGGGCTTGGGGTACTATGGTCCATTTATTTAGGCAAAATAGCCCAGCACAGCTGGCATATGGAGGGGAGGGGTCCCGGGGTCTGAAACTGGATAAATGTGGAGTGGGTCCCCAGGATGGAAGCAGAGCCGCGGAGCTGGGTGGAAGGCAGGGCCTCCGGGGTCCACCGCATCTGGGCAGTCTAGGAGGCCAGGTAACCAGCGTCCACCAGGATGCCAGAGCCGCTGGTAGAGGCGCTGCGGTCGCTGAGCAGGAAGAGGATGCTGTTGACCACGTCCTCCACCTCTGCGGGAGAGCAGACCAGTCAAAGGCCTTTGCTTGGTGGCTGCTGGGAGCCAACGCTGATTCCCTCAGCCCCTGTCCCCAGCTGACCTGCGAACTTCCTCAGCGGGTGGCGTTCCTTGAGTTTCCTGGCAAACTCAAGGTTTGCAGAGACTTTCTTGCCCATGTCAGTCAGCACCACAGTGGGGTTCACGGAGTTTACCCGGATCTGGGGTCAGAAGCCACAGCTGGTGTCACAGCCAATGAACTCGCCCTCTCCACCACACAGCTCAGGACTGACCGCCCCAGGACAAGCCTGAGGAGCTGCTTCCTCTGTCCAGCTGAGCACTGACCGCACTGCCCAGAGCCTCGTGTCCACCTCCGTAAGCCTCAACCCACCCCCCACCCCAAGTGCCTATCCTCTGTCCCTCAGGTGTGGCCCAGCCCCTGTGCCTACCTTGTGTGGGCCCAGCTCCATGGCCATGGCCTTGGTCAGCATTGTCATGGCGCCCTTGGTGGAGCCTGTGGGGGAGTGGGGAATGCTGAGGACCCTGAGTTATTTAGGACTCCTTCTGGGGGCCCACCCAGAACCTACTCCTACCACAAAGATGGGTGCACTCACAGTAGGTGGTCAGGCCAGGAAAGGTGACATGGGCCACTATGCTGGAGACGTTGACAATGGACCCCGCCACTCCACGGTTGATCATGTCCCTGGCTACCATCTGGAAGACAGAGCTGTGGGTAGGTCACCTCGCCCCACCCCACCCTCTCCAGGTGTTCCCCTGGGCCAACAGCCCTCCTGCCATCTCACCTGGGACACCTGCAACACGGCACGCACGTTCACATTGAAGGACCTGGCAGGAGGGGACAATAGTGGCCTCCTACACCTCTGGCCCTCAGCAGCCCTCCCCAGCCCACCCACCCTCCCCTGCCGAGTGTCCACCTGTCGAAGGCCTCCTTTGTAGATGATATGAAGGGCTGCATGATGACCACCCCCGCATTGTTGACCAGCAGGTCCACAGGGCCGATGCCGCCCAGCGCCTTCTCTGTGGCCTCCCAGTCACCGAGATCCACACACACAGGCTCTATCCCGGGACACTGTGGGCGGGCGACATTGTTTGGTGGCCTGAGGCACTGCTCCAGCCACTTTCCGAGGTGTCCCTGTGGGTGGGGAGCAGGCCCAGGTGAGGCAGGGCTGTGTGCCTTACCTCTTTGGCAAGGCTGAGCAGGTCTGCGTTGGTACGAGTCACGGCAACCACTTTGGCTCCCGAGGCATGCAGGGCCTTCGCGGTGCTCCGGCCAATCCCTGTAGGGCGGGAGTGTGGTGGGGGTAAAGGTTGTTGCTCCCAGCAATGAGCGGGTGCTGACCAGAAGGCTGTGAGCCAGGATTGGGTGGGACCATCCCTGAGCAGAGGTCAGACTGAGTAACAGGCCGAAGGAGGACCCAGAACGCAGTGCACCCTGATGGGGTCCCAGAGAAAGGCAGCAGTTGTGCCCATCTGCCCAGCCTGGATCTAGGGGCTGCCTTAAAGCCAAGCTTAGCTCGCCCAGCATTGAGGTCACCAGGGAGAGACTGGCGTTTGTCCTGATGGACGGTGGGCCTGGGTGACAGAAGTCCTGCGTGAAGTGTGAGGCAGGTTCTGGAGGGCTGAGCTGTGACAAGGTCACCTTGGGCAGCGTTGAGCCTGGCCCCCTTCCTCTCCCCAGTGCGGTCTCCCCCACACGCTCACACTCACCTTTCCCTGCCCCTGTCACCAGGGCGCGCAGGCCACTGAAGTTCAGCTGCATGCTGTCGGCACCAGCGTCCCCCTGCAGCAAAGCAGGGATGGGGGGGGGGGGCTGCGGTTGTTAAGGTTGAACTGGAAGGTGGACAAGCTTGGGGCCGGGAGTAGATGACCTGCTTGCCTCCTGTGGCCTCCTCACGCCTCAGAAGTGCCACACAGCTGCTTCTGCTGGGATTTGAAGAAGCAATGAAAAGGTTTGTGTGCACACAGGTGGAGAGGTCTGACAAAGCAGTGAAAAAGAGCGTGCGTGCGTGCGTGCGTGCATGCATGCGTACGCGCACATACACACGTGCCCATAAAAAGGCTTGAACCCAGGGCCTCGGAGGACACTAGACCAAATGAAACCCTCACTGAGCTATATATACCCTTAACCCAGGGAAGCGAACACTCTGGGTTTGGGATTTGCCTTATCTGGACAGAAGCACCAGCCCGTTTTTGTTTTATTATTATAAATGAGGGCTGTGGCCTAATCTAGCTAGAACAGGTGGCTTAGCTGCCTGCTCTTGGAGCACGACCCAAATGCCCAAGGACCCAAGGACCCACCATGGTTGCAGTCTGTCCAGCAAGCCCACTGGTGTCCCTCTTACCTGCTCCTCACTGCTGCCCCCTACCAGCCTGAGACTCTGTCTTTGGTGCCTACACCCAGGCACCATCTGTCCTATGTGGCAGAACTCTTGTAAACCTAAGCATGCATTCTGGGGGGTTCTGGTCCAGCAGTGAGCCCTGTGTTCCTCTATGGGTCTCCGCAGAGTAGACAGATGGGTCCTTGGGGCAGTTAGAAGAAACAATCCGAGAACGTACTGTCCATCTCAATCCCACCTCTGGCCGTTCATCTAAGGCTATGCTGAGGGTCTTGTGGTTCTGGGCCAGGGTTTCCTGGAAACTGTCCACAGAGTCATGGCGTCTACACCAGGCCTGAGGCTCAGATGCACAGACCACCATGGACGGCCCCAGGGAGCAGGTGTGCTCAGACACCTGCTGGCTGCCTTTCCCCTGCTCAGTCCAGACTGCACCCAGACTGTGTGACTCTCTGAAAAAAGTCAGGTGTATCTCAGGTGCTCTACCTGCCCTGAGGCCTGGGGAGCCCCTGGCATGGCTTGTGTGTTACTCCCTCAGAGAAGGCAGCTCAGGAAACCACTACGGTGGGCACAGTAGTACCCGAGGATTCCACTCAGTAGCCCACTGACTGTTCCTCCACCTGGTCAGAAAGGGTTCTGGGATCTTCCTGGAGCTCAGGGGGAGACTTGGGGGTAGCTCCATGCCAGAGTCTGTCCCCATGACACACACAGGTTGACACCCAGTGGTTGGCAGCTGCCTGGCAATTTCCTCATAGCACTGGCGGGCAGATCATACCTGCTCACTGTGTCCCTGACCGCAGCCTGAGCAAAGCCACCTGAGAATGCAGGGGTCTGGCCTGCCAGACCCGGTGAGGCCAAAACTGTTGGCTCTGTTTCTTAACAATAAAACTTTATTATACAACCCAACTAGCATACACAAGAAGGAAAAAAAGATTAAAGGGACAGAAGAGTGAACCTTCCAGTATCCGTTCCACGGGACGGGTCCTTAGGTGTCTCTCTGTCCCGCGAGCTGGTCCGGTCTGATCCTCTCTCCGCGCGCTCTCCTCGCCTCTCCTGTAGATTTGTCTTCCTCCCACCTTCCCAGTCACATGCAAAGGGCGGTCTCCTTCTCCCTTCCAGGGTCAATTAGGAAAACAATAGCCACGGTGGGGTTCCCAGGTAGGCTTCCTGAATTCCAAGCCCAGGAAGGCTCCAAACAGTCTGTCACAAGGTATTCATGGGGTGCCCCAAGGGTAAAGCCCGCTAAGATTGCTTCCACCTGTGACAAAGCTTAATTTTTCCCACACGACCCCCTTTTAAAAAATTAAGAACTATATACACACATGTACATATATACATACTCATCAGGTATCAAGAACATAACAAAGTCCTTTTATACTCGTTAACCTAAGGGAAAGTATTCCACTATCCTACCAAAGAGAGTCCTTTTCTTTCATGAGAAATTGCAATTATTAATCTATAAATGTGTTTTTAATTCTTAGACTAAAGCTTCTAGTAACACTGTGGCTATCTAGTCTTCAATCCCATCAGAGACCCAAGAGGGAAAATCTATCTAATAAAGGAAATGCTGGCCGGCAACTTCCAAGTTGCATAGTATAGAGAGAGCAGACTGCCTGGATAGTCACCGAATTTTTCCTTCGTTGGGGCAATTAGGAAAACAATAGCCACGGTGGGGTTCCCAGGTAAGCTTCCTGAATTCCAAGCCCAGGAAGGCTTCAAACAGTCTGTCGTCACAAGGTATTCATGGGGTGCCCCAAGGGTTAAAGCCCGCCAAGATTGCTTCCACCTGTGACAAAGCTTAATCTTTCCCACACAAAACCCTCCCCTTTCTATGATGAAAGCGGCTAATTGTGACCAACCTGGCGTGCGGTACTGCTGGAACCCTGGGCAAACAGTGCCTTTCAGGGACCTGGTTGGTCTGGCCAGCTGGGCACCAGGCAGTGGTTTAGCACGGAGGACCCAGTGTATGAGTCCGTGCCTCCGAGTTTACCTCCACCCCAGCCAGCAGCCGTATAGAGAATGCCTGATGCCCCAGGAAGGGAGCACCGGCGCCGAGGTCTGGCGAAGGTCGTCCTCTGCTAGGCTTGCCCTCTCCAAGGTGGAAGCATCTTCACTCTCTGTAGCTCCCGCCCTGCCTCCTGCCACCTAGATGCCCTGATGGCCTCTCTACCCACAGCCAGGTGCTGAGCCCCCACTCCAGCATTATGTGAGGAGTGTTGAGATTAAAGCATTACATCCTAGCTGGTGAAAGACCCCCGAAGGGAGACCCTCACTCAAGCCTCGGGATGGCGCACACCCAAAGACACACAAACGACCGTCTTGCTGTAAACACATGAGGCAGTTTTTTGGCGGAGCTCCGGGTCGACACGTATCTCACGTAGGAGACAGAGGGGTCCACCCAGAAGCCCAAGGGTTAGGGGTTTATATGGGCAAGGGTCGGGGGGAGTGGGAAGTTTTGGCGCGGCCACACACGATTGGTTGTTTTAAACATTTGAACATCAGCAAATTGCATAGGCAAATCTGGGGTAAGCTCAGACTTAATCACATGGGTACAGTCCTTGGTTCCTGTCTTTCTTGGAACCCGAGGGTAGATGTTTATCTGAGCTAACGACACATCTGGTTAAACTCAAACCTAGAACATTGTGTGCGGGCCTCAAGGGGGGGATTAAGCAGACACCATAAGATTGGATGAGGGGTCTTGGCTCATTACTCACTCAACCATGTCCGGTACCTGTTTCTCTCAGGAATTTGTCCTTGTGTATCCTCCCTATCTTTTATGACCAGCTGGTCCCTGGAACACTCAGTAGGCCTTTGTCTCTTATCTCCGCATTCTTTGTGACTTATCATCTGGGACCTTGGGCTAAAATACCTGTCGACCTGCACTTATGAGTTAGAGAGCTCTGCTGTTCTGGTTGCTTTAATGCTAATTAAAAATTTTTCCTTTCACTGGGTGTGGTGGCGCATGCCTTTAATCCCAGCACTCGGGAGGCAGAGGCAGGCGCATCTCTGTGAGTTTGAGGCCATCCTGGTCTACAGAGTGAGTCTAGGACAGCCAGGGCCACACAGAAAAACCCTGTCTCGGGGAGGTGGGGGGGGGGGGAGGAAAAGAAAAGAAAGAAAACAAACAAACCAGCCCAAAAACATTCCATGTTGGGGAATGGTCTGATGTATTTTGATGCTAATTACTGCTTGCTGTCTGACCTACCTTTTGCTTAATAAAAAGCCATCCCCACCTGGGCAGAGCAGAGGAGATAGGTGGGCCTAGGAGAGAGAGGGATCCTTGGAAACAGAAGAAGAAAGGACGATCATGAGGAGAAAGGAGAGAGCCCTGAGGAGGAGAGGAGAAGGGAGGAGGCCGCCATGGGTTAGCTGGAGGAGAAGCACATGGCCCGCGGCGTGGATGGAGAATCCAGCCCAGAAGAAGAACATGAGCAGGTATTTGGGATGATGGATGGGAGGTAGCCTGATAGAAGTTATTGGAAGCAGATGGCATGGGATTGAGGCAGGGATCCCAAGCCTGCCCCACTATGGGAGGTAGGTTAGAGGATTGATATCTGCCCTGCCCCAGGTTAGCTGAGGCTATTTTAAAATATAACAAGTGTCTGTGTCTTGATTGATTGCTAGCCGGGCCTATAGATAATATAGATAATACATGTAATTTTAAAAAACAATAATTCCATCCTGCAGGGAACTGTGGGACTGGAGAACTGTGCGAGTTGGGGAGGCAGACTGGAGCAGGAGTGAGGCTGAGGCATGTCCAAAGCCCTAAAACCTTGTCTTGAGACCAGCAAGAGTAAAACCACTCTCTCCCTGTTCTAGGCCTGCATGGCCCAGAATTCCATAGCGTGCCCTGTGGGTCAGGTGAGAACAGCCGCCACAGGCTCCACTTGAATGCTTAGTCTCCAGTTGGTGGAGCTGTTTGAGAAGGATGAGGAAGCTTGGCCTCAGGCTGGAGAGATGGCTCAGAGGGTAAGAGCACTGCCTGCTCTTCCAGAGGTCCTGAGTTCAATTCCCAGTCAACCACATGGCGGCTCACAACCATCTATAGTGAGATCTGGTGCCCTCTTCTGTTGAGCAATTGTACATGCAGGCAGAACACTGTACATATAATAAATATTTTTTTGTTTGTTTTTTTTTTGTTTGTTTTTTTGAGACAGGGTCTCTCTGTGTAGCCTTGGCTGTCCTGGACTCATTTTGTAGACCAGGCTGGCCTCGAACTCACAGTGATCCACCTACCTCTGCCTCCCAAGTGCTGGGATTAAAGGCAGGCACCACCACGCCCAGCCTAAATAATTTTTTTTAAAAGTGTGGCCTCATTGCAGGAGGTGTGCCCCTGTGGGGAGGCTTTGAGGTTTCAAAAGCCTTCTCATTCCTAGTTGGCTCTTTCCCCTCTGCATCCTGCTTGCGGATCGGATGTGAGCTCTGAGGGGCCTGAGGGGTACGCTGCAGCACTGAGCCTGCCCGCCTACTGCAGCACTTCCTGCCATGCTGGTCACGGACGCTAACCTGCTGGGACCCTGACCCCCTCCCCCAGCCATGAAACGCTTCCTTCTGTAAGTTGTCTTGGTCGTGCATGGTGTGTCTGTCACAGCTGGGGGGGACCTTGTCCTGGGGGGACCTTGTCCTGGGGGGGACTTGTCGGGGGGACCTTGTCCTGGGGGTCTCTTCCCAGCACCTACATGGCGGTCTATACCATCTGTAGCTCCAGTGCTGGGTGATAGAACTCTCTTCTGTTCCCCATGGGCGCTGCATGTGCGTGCTGTACTTAGGTACAAGCTGGGGAAACACTCATACGCAGCAAATTGAAAGGAAGAAGCCAGGCGTGGTGGCGTATTTCTTTAATCCCAGCCCTTGGGAGGCAGAGGCAGGCAGATCTCTTTGTGTTCAGGGCTATCCTGGTCCACATAGAGAGACCTTGTCTCAAAAACTAAAAAATTAATTAGTTAGTTAGGCATGGTGCCGCACACCTGTAATCCCAGCACTCGGGAGGCAGAGGCAGGAGGATCTCTGTCAGTTCGAGGCCAGCCTGATCTATAAAGTGAGTCCAGGACAGCCAAGGCTACACAGAGAAACCCTGTCTCAAAAAACCAAAAAACCAAACTTAAACAACAACAACAAAAAACCCAAAATTAATTAATTAATTAAAATATTTCTTTTTTATTTTTATTTTTTAAAAATAAAGATTTATTTATTATTTATACAATATTCTGCCTGCATCTGTGCCTGCACACCAGAAGAGGGCACCAGATCTCATTACGGATGGTTGTGAGCCACCATGTGGTTGCTGGGAATTTAACTCAGGACCTTTGGAAGGGCGGCCAGTGCTCTTAGCCTCTGAGCCATCTCTCCAGCCCCCAAAATACTTCTTTTTTAAAAAGATGTATTTATTTATTATTTATACAGTGTTTTGCCTGCGTGTACCCCTGCACACCAGAAGAGGGCACCAGATCTCACTATAGATGGTTGTGAGCCTCCATGTGGTTGCTGGGAATTGAACTCAGGACCTCTGGAAGAGCAGACAGTGCTCTTAACCTCTGAGCTGTCTCTCCAGCCCATAATTAAATTATTTTTTAAGATCAGTTTTATATTTCTCCATGATTGTGAGCCCCGCACGGTTGGCACATCTCGCTTTGGGTGTTAAGCGTCCAGATGATGCTACAGCAGGGCCGTCAGTTGGCAGCGTCCTGAACGTCGCTGGGGTTTATTTCCCGCTGTTTGGACAGCATTAACCTCTTTGGTTAGTCAGTGTGCATGCGTGTGTGTGTGTGTGTGTGTGTGTGTGTGTGTGTGCGCGCGCGCGCGCGCGCATATGCCAGAGCACACGTGAAGGTCTGCGTGTAATGAGGGAAGACATTGGTTCTGTGTTCCTGCCGTGTAGAGTCGGGTCGGTAGCAATCTCCTTTGTGGGATGAACCATCTCTCTGGCCTGGAAGTTGTTTTTCCGCACTGGCTTGAGGCCAGCCCCATCACACCTGCATCACGGCAAGGGGTGTGCGTGGTGTGCGTGGTGTGCTGTAGAGTTTGAATGTCCTGCCCTTGTCAGGAAGCCGACCCGAGGTTTGTCACTGCAGGCTCTGCCTGGACCCCTGGTCTCCAAGTCCGCCACACAGTCCCACGACCTGGCTACTTCTCTTCGGGCCTGGCACTTTGAGGCTTCTGAGCACTGTTCAATGTCGTGGGCATAGGTAGGACAGCAGGTTAGGGCCTCGGGAGACATGGGCCTGGGTAAGGCAGGGGGTGTCCCTATGTTAAGCCTCGCTCTCCCAGACACTTCCGGGCCCCACAGCTGTTGGTTGACTGTGAGCAGGGCACGAGAAGATCTTGGCTGTGAGGGAGGAACTGTGTCCAGTGTGGTAAGGCGCAGTGCCTGGGTGAGGCCTGCGCCCTCTGCTGCCACCCACAACTGCGCATCTGTGGCCACACACAGTGGTGAGAGCTCCGTGCAGGTGGCCAGGGGCCAGTGGAGGACACCTTTCTCCTTGGCCTTCATTTCTCTATTATTTTGTGTGTGGAGTGTTTTTCCTGCATGTACATCTGTGCCCCGAAGTTACGGATGGTTGTTAGCTGCCACGAGGGTGCTGGGAATCCAACCCAGGTCCTCTGGAAGAGCAGCCATTGCCCTTGGCTACTGGGAAGAGGGGGTCCCTACAGGTGCGCAGGCAGGGAAGCGGACCGTGTGGGTAGGAATGAAAACCCGGTGCAGGCAGCCAGGCGTGGTGGCGCACGCCTTTAATCCCAGCACTCGGGAGGCAGAGGCAGGCGGATTGCTGTGAGTTCGAGGCCAGCCTGGTCTACAAAGTGAGTTCAGGACAGCCAAGGTTACACAGAGAAACCCTGTCTTTCAGTGAAAGACACAACCTGTACCAGTTTTGCTGAAGCTGAGATTCCCGTCCGGAGCCCACAAGGTGACTACAATGAAAGTCTGAGGAGTTTCTGTTCACTTTGTGCCTTTTGTTGGGGGATGAGCTGGTCCTGTCTCCTTAAACACAGTACGGCCCACCCTGACAGTGCGGTGTCCAGATCATTCAAAGGCGCCTAAACCTGAGGTCACCTTGGATTCCAGGAGCAGCAGGACCGATAAACATCTATAATGGGGACAGAGACACCCCTAAGTGTTGTGTGCTGACAGACCGTCTCAGGGAGGGCGGTCATCTTAAGGGTGAGCTTGCCCCTCAGAGCCTGAAGTGATTTGAAGTCATTTAGTGTCAGTTAACTTTTCCAATCACCTCGCAGAACCGGACCAGGGCTTGGTTAGGTCCCATAACATTTAGTGCACCCTGCACACAGGTGACACGCACGTGACGCACACGAGACCCTCCAGTCTACGCTGAGAAGCTGTTGGTGCTTTCTGCTTGAACAGGCAGCTCATCACTTACCATTCTGTGCCTGGTGTGAGAGTACAAAGCCATTAAGTGGAGTGACCCAGGGCAAGGCCCAGTCTGACTGTGCTGTTTCGCAGGGTAACTGGGGGCTCAGCTCAGGCATTTCTTAGGATGGGGGCGGTGGGGGTGGGGGTGGGGGCAGAGGCCCGGAAGGGGTCTGAGAGGACAGAACCAGTTCCTGGTGGAGCAGTTTCTCGTCCCTGAGACTCTGGTTGGAGGGGAGGACTGTGTTAGGAAGCAAGCAGACAGATGACAACCCAGACTTAGCCTACGGAGGAGACTACAGGCCCTCCCACACTGCACACACACACACACACACACACACACACAGAAGGTCAGAGGGCTAAAAGCCTCAGGGTCCTTGAGGTGGGGGTCAGGGGTGGGACTTCTCTCTACCCTGGCACCTACCTGTCTCTCCAGCCCCACTATTTTTTTTTCATTTATTTATTCTCTCATACAATACCCCCCAACCGCAGCCTCGCCTGCCCCACTTCATAATCTGGAGAAAATCTTGGCAGGCTCTCCAGCCGGCTCTCCTTACATAAGCCTCTCTGGCCAGGCCCTGACCTGCCCAACTCAGAAGAGCTTAGATTTTGGGAAGGTTCAAGTGGAGGAAGTCCTTTGTTCATGTGTGTGAGTCATGAGTCCTTTTATGACCTGTTACATAACGGCAGAGGGTGGGGGCTGCAAGAGGCAGCAGGACCAGCTACCTGCGCCGAGGAGATGAAACCAGACCATCTTCACCATGAGTGTGCAGGCAAAATCAAATACTTTGGATGAGTTTTGGTTACCTTGCCAGGCAGGAGTCTTTGCCCTGCCTCTATTGTCCCTCAAAGATCCCAGGCCTGGCTAAGCTCCCGGCCCTGGTGCAGATCTGCTGACAAGCAGGGGGTCACCCACAGACCAGAGTGGAGAGGAGGGAACCCCAGGGGACCAGCAAGTAGACGCTGACTGAAAGCCCAGACTTGAATTTGTATTTTCTTCCTCTGTTTGTTTGTTTGTTTAAGATTGCCACTTTGAGACACTGGGTCTCACTCTACAACCCTGGATGGCCTGGAACTCACCTTGTAGATTAGGCTGGCTTTGAACTCAGGGTTTTACGCACGTCTGACTTCTGGTGCCATACTCAGCTCTGAGTTTCTATTTCCAACAACCTCCTGTCCCCCCTACACACACGCACACGCACACGCACACACACACACACACACACACACACACGCACGCACACGCACACTATTCTGCTTGGTGAGTAAAGGGAGCCCCAGGATTCTGCTCCTGTTTGGCTTAGGGCCTTCACCACATCATACCCAGGATGAGGCTGGGGCCTCTATCCCATGCCGCACTGTCCTTTTCAGCCTGTCCAGCAGGTGCCTGGGGCCTCCCTCCCTCTCCCCTCAAGTCCACTTGTCCCTAACCCTGAAGGGCAGCTCTGATCCAGCTGGGTCCACACCTGCCTGTTGTATTTCCTTGTGAACCTGAGTCAAGCTTGTACTTGTTTTGTTAAGGGCTCTCTTTGTCCTGAGAGCAGGAAAGTCAAATAAAAACTTCCCCCTATAGAGCTCCAAAGAAGGAATTTGAGAGGAGGCTCAGAAGCTTCTAGAAGGATTTTGTCCAGCTTTAGCTATAGCTTGCTCCTGCGATCAGGAGGGGTCATACCCCTACACACACATCACTTGCAGCAGTTTCCGAGACCCTGTTGGTCTCTTCCTTGCTTGTTTGGCCACCCGCCGGCCACCTGTGGTACCATCAGCTCATTGCTCTGCCACTTCTCTTGTTACATGTGTGCACACAGGTGTTCATAGTGACGTGCAAGGGTACACCGGTGCCTGTGCAGCTGTGTGCCCCTGAAGCCTGTCTCCAGGGCGGCCCCAGGCTGGTCAGGGCACAGCCTATTCTCCACAGCAGCCTCATCATGGAAGCCGGGACAGGACACTGTGCTTGGTTAGCTCAGAGGTAAACTGACTTGAAGGCGTGACACGGCCTACGGTCAGCTCTGCACTGACCAGCAAGGGACTTCCCAGATCTGCTCCCCTTGCAAGGGACACACGCGTTCACCCAATGGCTCGGACTCTGCAGTGGCAGGAAAACAGGATGCAAAACTCACAAAACGCACACGCCTTTCATCCCAGCACTCAGGAGGCAGAGGCAGGAGGATTGCTGTGAGTTCAAGGCCAGCCTGGTCTACAGAGTGAGTCTAGCACAGCAAAGGCTACACAGAGAAACCCTGTCTCAAAAAAACAAAAAAAATTTAAAAAACACAAAACCAAATGAGGGGCATACCAGTGCAGTGAGCTGTGTGGTGCCGTGAGCTGTGTGGTGCAGTCAGCTGTGTGGTGCCGTCAGCTGTGTGGTGCCGTGAGCTGTGGGTGCCTCTAGACAGGACCTTACTTGAAAAGGGTTTCGCCGACAAAGCTGAGGGGGGATCAAGTCCCCAAACCCCGATACTACCCTCCTGGGTCTTGTGAAGAAGGCCAGCTCCAGCAGGTCACCACCTCCCAGCTTCCCCCAAAGATGCTGGCAGCTTATCTGCCAGGGTGACATGCACTCCTGGAAGCCTGCAGCCCCACTGTGTGCCTATGAGGACAGGTGGCCCGTGGATTTCCAGCACATACTGTCCCATAGTAGGCTCACAGTGGTTTTCAGTGCTGAATACACCCCCCCCCCCCACACACACACAGGAGAAGCCCGAGTCAGTTTCTTGAATCCTTGAGTGCAGGCCACGGGATGGCAAAACTGGGGGCCTCTGCTTCTCCAGTGCTGAAGCAGTAACTCTGCCCTTCAGAGGTTAGTGCCACCGTGAAGGACTGTGTGTGTCCCAGACAGGCCGGGGCTACACAGCAAGACTCAGTCTCAACCCAAAACGGGAGGACTGTGCTGTGCATAGGATCTGGGCAGCTTCTGACAACATATGCCCAGCACAGCCACACGACACGAATTCCCTCCCCAGGCATTCAGAAGACAGGAGATAGATCTCTTTTTTTCCCCCCGAGACAAGGTTTCTTTGTGTAGCCTTGATTATCCTAGACTTGCTTTGTAGACCAGGCTGGCCTCGAACTCACAACGATCTGCCTGCCTCTGCCTCCCAAGTGCTGGGATTAAAGGCACATGCCGCCACCACCACCTAGCTAGGGAGACGGATCTGTGCAAACGACTTGATTCTCACAAAATAAATCATTATTTTGCAAGCACAGTTGCAGCTACCCTCTCTCGTGAACACACTCAGCTGCGCCCCTGTTCCAGGGCCCTTCCCTCTGAGGCCTGGGTAAGGACCACCAGGGACCCTGTTCTCAGGGACAGACAAATTTCCTCACCTCTTCCCACATGTAGCTCCCTGGCCGCCGTGTTGACTGTCCGGCCCTGCTCGGGCACCTTGATGCCCATCACTCTACAGGACATCGTGCAAGCTTCTTGCCAGGCTGAGATCATGCTCGCTGGACCTGCAGGTGTGTGACATAACATCTTGCCTCTCTCCACATGCATCCCTCGATGGTGCTGTGACTGTCCTCTAAGCTAAGCAACAGCCATCTTGAGGGATTCCACTGTATGGCTTGTGAAAGGAAGACCCTAGCTGGGCTTGCTGAGGACTCACAGCCCCTGGCGGAGGAGCGGGGAGCCGGGAGTGCTCGGCCAGTGTTGTGGAAGGGCTAAAGCTGGCCGGTAAGCCTCGAGTACTGGGCGCTGTTGTTTAGGGAAGGCATCAAGTCACCCTGTTATGTTTTCACTTCGGTCGCCCCAGCTGCACAGGATGCGCTTGATCCCACACGGGAGGGAGGCACAGGTGCAGGAAAACATGTCAGGACGCACGCTTGCCCCTGATTGGACGAAGGCTGAAAATATATCGCCTTCAGGGTTTGGTCTTTATAGGCGCTGAGCTCTGGGAATCCCAGCTACGGCCTCGGCTGGTGTCCACCTTCCTGGTCGGTAGTAAATGAAGTTTTAATTTGGTCTTGGGTTTGGTCTTTCTCCTCTAAAATTTCAGGTTTAACATGTGTATGCAACTGCGCCGTAATTGTATGTCGCCTAGGGGAGGGGACCTAGGGCATACAGGGCATGGGGGGGTGGGGGAGGGGATATGTGAAGCTACAGGGAACCCTTCTTCCTGCTGGATACAGGCTTTCTGCAAACAGCACACCCCTGGAAGTGATAACTTCATGGAATCAGCCTTGGTTTGTCCTTGGGACCCTGGGAAGGAAGGCCAACCATGTTTATGTCTCTTGGGACCCTGGGAAGCAAGGCTGACCATGTTTATGTCTCTTCCAGTGCAAGAATGTGTTTGTTTGTTTGTTTATTTGTTTGCTTGTTTTGAAGACAGGGTTTCTCTGTGTAGCCTTGGCTGTCCTGGACTCACTTTGTAGACCTGGCTGGCCTCGAACTCACAGCGATCCTCCTGCCTCTGCCTCCCAAGTGCTGGGACTAAAGGCTGCGCCACCACCGCCCGGCTTCCCCAGACAAGGAATTTGAGGTGGCTGAGCAGGTAGAAGAAGAGAATCAGCACCCACAGGTTGTCTTCTGACATCGGTGTTAGCGCAACGGCCCGTGTGTGTGACTGCATGGGCATGTGGTAGCTAACACACCACACACAACAACACAACACAATACAAAAATACAGTAAATAGTAACAATGAATGTAAAAAGTTAGAAGATGGAGAAAAGCTGAAGGCGACTGGTGTCCAGTATCTATGTGCACACACTGGTATCTGCGCACGTAAGCACACAAAGTGTGGAAGATAGAAAAGACAGAGGTAGCCGGGCATGGTGGCGCATGCCTCTAATCCCAGCACTCAGGAGGCAGAGGCAGGTGGATCACTGTGAGTTCGAGGCCAGCCTGGTCTACAAATCGAGTCCAGGACAGCCAAGGCAACACAGAGAAACCCTGTCTCAAAATATGGAAAGAAAAAAAAAAGAAAGAAAGAAAAGACAGAGGTAGGCCGAGTACCAGGGACTACAGAGGTGCGTTGCCAAGAAGCCCCACGCGGGCCTGGCCTGTGGCCTTTGCTGTGAGTTCCTCATTGGACAGAGCTGAGGGCTCCATAGTGGGACATCCACAAAAGTTTCAAGATTTTAGCCGGGCAGTGGTGGTGCACACCTTTAATCCCAGCACTCAGGAGGCAGAGGCAGGTGGATCACTGTGAGTTCGAGGCCAGCCTGGTCTACAAAGTGAGTCTAGGACAGCCAAGGCTACACAGAGAAACCCTGTCTTGAAAAACCAAAAAAAAAAAAAAAAAAAAAAAAAAACCAAAAAAACAAAACTTCAAGATTTTGGGACTGCGGCTGTACAGTGCAAGGCATTGTTGGAAAGAGATGAACACCAGGGTATTTGAGGCTCCATGAAGTGTTACTTTGGCAAATTGTTCTCAAACGGTTTTGGGGAGACAGAATTCTTTGTGCTAGACTTGTAGAAGAGTGCTTTTAATCCCAGCACTCAGGGAGGCAGAGGCAGGTAGATCGCTGTGAGTTCAAGGCCATCCTGGTCTACAAAGTGAGTCCAGGACGGCCAAGGCTACACCGAGAAACCCTGTCTCGAAAAACCAAAACCAACCAACCAAACAAACAGAATTTTACTGATGAATTTATAGTACTGGACCCTCAGAATATTCCTCATAGAAAATGGCAGCTGTCTGTCATTTGTCAAAGAATCATATGCTGGTTAGTTTTTGTCAACTTGACATCAAGCTAGATATATCTGGGAAGTGGGGATTTTTTTTGTTTTGAATTGTGGATTTTTATAAAGGACCTTTTGTTTTGTTTTGTTTTGGTTTTTGTGTTTGTTTTTTTGAGACAGGGTTTCTTGGTGTAGCCTTGGCTGTCCTGGCCTTGCTTTGTAGACCAGGCTGGCCTAGAACTCACAGCAATCCGCCTGCCTCTGCCTCCCAAGTGTTTGGATTAAAGGCCTTAAAGGACCTTTTTTATGTATATCCATGCACTACGTGTGTGCCTGGTGCCCATGGAAGGCAGAAGGGAGCATCAGAGTCCCTGGATCTGGAGCCACAGACAGTTGTGATGCACAGGGGAAGGAGGAACTGAAAGGTCACCTTCATCATATTGGCCAGTGGCAAGTCTGTGGGCTGTTGTCTTTCTTAGCGGGTGTGTGTTGTGAGCAGGGTCATCCCTGGGCAGGGGGTCCTGGGACGTAACCACAAGCAGGTTGTGGCATCACACATCTTTAATCTTAGCAGTCATGAGGCGGAAGCAGGTGGATCTCTGTGAGTCTGAGGCCAAATGGTGAGTTCCACACAGTGAGTTCCAGGTTGAGGAAGCCATAGGAGTAAACCAGTGTTCCTCCATGCTGTCTGCTTTGATTTCTGCCTCTGCTTCCTGCTCTGGCCTCTCTCTGTGTCTCTCTGTCTCTCTCTTGTTTTTTTTTTTTTTTTTTTTTTCCAAGACAGGGTTTCTCTGTGTATCCCTGGCTGTCCTGGACTCATTTTGTAGACCAGGCTGGCCTAGAACTCACCGATCCTCCTACCTCTGCCTCCCGAGTGCTGGGATTAAAGGTGTATGCCACCATACCTGGTTATATTGACCAAATTATAAAAACAACAACAACAACAACAACAACAACGCATAAACTTATTCCAAGTGGCCTTTTTAAAAAGCCCTTCTTGAGCCGGGTGGTGGTGGCACATGCCTTTAATCCCAGCACCTGAGAGGCAGAGGCAGGCGGATCACTGTGAGTTCGAGGCCAGCCTGGTCTACAAAGTGACTCCAGGACAGCCAAGGCAACACAGAGAGACCCTGTCTTGAAAAACAAAACAAAACATAAAAGCCCTTCTTGATTTCCCTGCCCCTGGGGGATCAGTGATGTCTGTCCTCTCTGCCTTGGGTCCCAATGAGAAACCAAAGGAACATTTCACCCCAGACCACCTTGGGGAACCAATGAGTTTATTGGACTTACATATAGAGCATAGGTCAGGGGTTACTGACAGAAGTGTGGGTGACCCAAAAGTAGCCGCACCACACAGACAATGGCCTTTCGGGTGAAGTGCCCCTTCCTCTAGTCACCCAGCTGTTGACTAACCCTCCACAGTTCTGAAGTGGTTCGGCCCAAGGACAGTGCCTTACAACATAGCCCAAATTGTGAGCCACTAATATTTAGGGCAGAAGTCAACATGACTGTATTTTAAGGGCTAGAGACTGTCATTGAGACTGTGTAGGCCATACTGTCTCAACCACAATTTACCATCACTGCTGTTGGTGGGCATGACTGTGTTCAAGGAAACAAAGAAGTAGAAGATTCTGGGTGGCATGCCTTCAGTCTGTTCTGGGCAGATCTCTGAGTCCAAGGCCAACCTGGTCTACCAGAGTCAAAGTGAGTTCCAGGACACCCAAGGCTACACAGAGAAACCCTATCTTGGGGGGGAGGGGGAGGAGCAAAGAAAAGAGTAAGTCAACGTGACTTGGTGACCTTGCTGGTTCTAAGTTTCTCCAGAATTTTAGCTGAAACAAAGAGGGAAATTGGGGCTGAGGAAATGGCTCAGTGATGAAAATGCTTTCTATGTCGACATGAGGGCCTGATGCAGTCCTCGAGAGCTCACACGCGTGTGCAGCCTCAGCTTTCCTATGGAGAAACGGGAAGCAGAGACTCGCAAAGCCTTGGAGGCTCACAGGGCATCTAGCCTGACCTACTCAGGGCTGAGCACATATCTGCCCTCTTCCTGAGGGTCACTCAGGCGCCGCATGGAACTTGTCATCAAGAAGGGAAAGCAGCGGGCAGGGGCCTAAGCACACTCCTTGGGACGTCCCTGAGATGCTTGGTGCATCCAAACCTCCTGCTTGGTACAGCTGCCTTATGCCCTGCCAGACCCCCTGCTCCCTGCCCCCTAAAAAAGAAGTCACACAAGGTCAGGAAGGGCTTGGCACCAAGGCAGACAACATCTAGATGTAGAGAGAGGATGGAAGGTTAATCCTCTGGTTCTAAAACTTCCCAGAAGGATCCACCCATCTGCTCTGAGAATGGGGAGTCTCACTTCAGAGGGCAGCGGTCATCTCAGTGTGGTCACCTGGTGGAGATACCCTGGGACAAGCCTGGGAAGAGACTGACAGACTTCTGATGTGGGGCTAGGGGTGGCGTGGGAAGAGTTTTGCCTCAAGCTGTCATCTAAGCCACCTGCCCTACCTAGCTAGGCCAGGAATCAGATTACCACTCTTGTTATTGGAGCCTGCCTTTACCCGGGAGCACAGAGCAATCCCGATGCTGGATTATCTCCTGAGAGCTGCCAGTGCTGGGATAGTATGCCAACGGGCACAGCTGTTCTGGCCTGTCAGCTGGGCTGAAGCACCCGCAACTGACTGGAAAGTGCGGCTTCTCTTCCATTAAAATTGTCACCAGCTACTGATGCCCAAAGAAGGCAAAATCAGAAAACTAAAATTTCTATTCTCCTGGAATAGGAGTGTGGCCCAGCGGGACAAAGTTTGCCTCATACATAACGAGGGCCGAAGACCAAGTGTCAGACAAAAGAAAATGAATTTCATCCTCAGGCCTCATGCTTTCCTGTGACAATGTCTGTGCCGGCCCCTCTCCGAGGTGTGTGCACACGGTTTCTCATTTCTTCTTCAAACTCTAATAAGTAGCTGGCTGCCATATTTGGGGAGTAAGAGGTCTGCCCTTGTAGGAAGTGGCTCATGCCACCTTGGCCAGCCCAGTCGGCTCCTAGCTCCACCCTTGCCCCGCCTGCTAGCCCAGCCATAAAAAAGGGTGCTCATGTCTTGCTGCAGGGGGACGCTGGTGCCGACAGCATGAAGCTCAACTTCAGCGGCCTGCGCGCCCTGGTGACAGGGGCAGGGAAAGGTGAGTGTGAGCGTGTGGGGGAGACCGCACTGGGGAGAGGAAGGGGGCCAGGCTCAACACTGCCCAAGGTGACCTTGTCACAGCTCAGCCCTCCAGAACCTGCCTCCCATTGACTAGGACTGACCGGCTTATGTCACCCGGCTGGAGGGGACCAGGACGGGATGACAACCCACACTGGCCATCACAGTACCTGTTTCACTGCAGGGTAGCTCCTAGCTCCTAGGTCCCAGATGACAGCCACCAGAGGCATTCTTCCTTGGGGTCCAACACGAGCCAGCTGCCATGTAGGGTCTTCACTTCCACTTGGGATCCTGACTCTAGCTGTGACCCAGGTATATAGGGCCCTTGTCCCAACCATATTTCCTCTCTGCAGGGATTGGGCGCGACACTGTTAAAGCCCTGCATGCCTCGGGAGCCAAAGTGGTTGCCGTGACTCGTACCAACGCAGACCTGCTCAGCCTTGCCAAAGAGGTAAGGCACACAGCCCTGCCTCACCTGGGCCTGCTCCCCACCCTCAGGGACACCTCGGAAAGTGGCTGGAGCAGTGCCTCAGGCCACCAAACAATGTCGCCCGCCCACAGTGTCCCGGGATAGAGCCTGTGTGTGTGGATCTCGGTGACTGGGAGGCCACAGAGAAGGCGCTGGGCGGCATCGGCCCTGTGGACCTGCTGGTCAACAATGCGGCCCTGGTCATCATGCAGCCCTTCCTGGAAATTACCAAGGAGGCCTTCAACAGGTGGACACTCGGCAGGGGAGGGTGGGTGGGCTGGGGAGGGCTGCTGAGGGCCAGAGGTGTAGGAGGCCACTATTGTCCCCTCCTGCCAGGTCCTTCAATGTCAATCTTCGTGCCGTGTTGCAGGTGTCCCAGGTGAGATGGCAGGAGGGCTGTTGGCCCAGGGGAACACCTGGAGAGGGTGGGGTGGGGCGAGGTGACCTACCCACAGCTCTGTCTTCCAGATGGTAGCCAGGGACATGATCAACCGTGGAGTGGCGGGGTCCATTGTCAACGTCTCCAGCATGGTGGCCCATGTCACCTTTCCTCAGTTGATCACTTACAGTGAGTGCACCCTCCAAAAACTACAGGAGTCCAGGTTTTTGGTGAGCCTCATGGAAGAGTAGTTAAAGGGTCCTCAGCATTCCCCACTCCCCCACAGGCTCCACCAAGGGCGCCATGACAATGCTGACCAAGGCCATGGCCATGGAGCTGGGCCCACACAAGGTAGGCACAGGGGCTGGGCCACACCTGAGGGACAGAGGATGGGCACTTGGGGTGGGGGGTGGGTTGAGGCTTACGGAGGTGGACACGAGGCTCTGGGCAGTGCGGTCAGTGCTCAGCTGGACAGAGGAAGCAGCTCCTCAGGCTTGTCCTGGGGCGGTCAGTCCTGAGCTGTGTGGTGGAGAGGGCGAGTTCATTGGCTGTGACACCAGCTGTGGCTTCTGACCCCAGATCCGGGTAAACTCCGTGAACCCCACTGTGGTGCTGACTGACATGGGCAAGAAAGTCTCTGCAGACCCCGAGTTTGCCAGGAAACTCAAGGAACGCCACCCGCTGAGGAAGTTCGCAGGTCAGCTGGGGACAGGGGCTGAGGGAATCAGCGTTGGCTCCCAGCAGCCACCAAGCAAAGGCCTTTGACTGGTCTGCTCTCCCGCAGAGGTGGAGGACGTGGTCAACAGCATCCTCTTCCTGCTCAGCGACCGCAGCGCCTCTACCAGCGGCTCTGGCATCCTGGTGGACGCTGGTTACCTGGCCTCCTAGACTGCCCAGATGCGGTGGACCCCGTAGGCCCTGTCTGCCAAAGCGGCTACCGATCTCATGACCCCGCCCCCAGGCCACAGCCCCGCCCTCCGCACAGCTCACGGTTCCGCCCCCATGTTATTGTCCGATCCCAGAACCTCTCCAAGCTCAGCACCTTGGACTCCTGTCCTCATTCGCCTAAATAAATGTGCCACCATGTTTCCCGAACCACTGCACAAGTCTCCTTGGGTGTGGCCCGTTGCAAAGCTGGATGCTTGCTCAAGTTCCGCTCCAGGCGTTTCACCTCAAAGCCTGCAATCCAATCCCAACTGTGCCTCGTGACTAGTGTGACCAAAAGGCAGCGGCTCATCTGAAAAGAAGGAGTCTGTGTTGTCACGCCCCTCCCCTTAGTGCCCACACCTTTCCATTCGTGGGTTTGGTACCTGTTGGTGCTCTGACCTCCAACCTGGCAATCAGGGGAAGGGAGCGAGAGGAAGGTCAAAGGTCACCTCTGGTCTCTTAGTGCAGGAGAGAAGCTGCAGGGGTGCGATTGTAATCTCGCTTTCTTCTCTGGTGGAGCCCATGTCCACTTCCCTGCTGGACCATACATAAAACCATGCTAAGAAGGTTGCCCAAACCTGGTTGATGCGTTCACAGCTGGCTCGCTGGTGTGTCACCCTGGCCTGAACCCAGGCTTCTCAGAGCGTCTTGCATGCCCTGGCAGGTTCTCCTGTGCCTGCTAGCTTTGGCCTGTGGCATCTGGTAGTCTGCTGGGCCTCAGGTGGGCAACCATCTGAGCTGGCACAGGGTCCCACTCAGGGCAAGTGGCACCGTGGGTTAAGGTAAGAGCTCAAGAGAGCGCACGGCACAGGCTCTGAAAGTGCCTCTCTCCAGAGAGCGAGGCCGGAGCTGCATCTGTGTGCACCCAGGACCACAGAACAGTGAGTGAGATTCGTCCATGTCCTGGAACCCTGAGCCACTAGTGAGGTCTAAGCAACTGGGTGCTTAGGGCAGGTGTAGGGCAGGCTGGGTGCTGTTCAAGGTTGGGAGCAGGTGGCCCTGTTTGCAGAATGCCCTTTAGCAGAGGCGAGCCGATCAAAGATGAGGAGGGAGCCCTCGCCTGTCTACCCTCCAGCTGTTTTCTTTCCTTTAATTAAAAAAAAAAATCACTATTATTTTATACATATGAGTGCCCTCTGCCTGTATGTCTGTGCATCACGTGCATGCCCACACAGGCCAGAAGAGGGCTTGGGTTACCCTAGAACCCGTGCTCGTGAGCTGCCATTTGTGTGCTGGGAAGCAAACTCAAGTTCTTTGGGAGAGCAGTCAGTGCTCCCATCCACTGAGCCCCTGTAGCCGACTTCCAGAATGGCGTCTTTTGCCCAACGCCCCACCAGTCACCAGATCCCTTCTACTGGCCAGAGTGGGTCCTCAAAGCCGTAGTGTTGGTCTTCCTTGCCATGGCCCTAACAGCAAACTTTTTTTTTCTCTCTCTCTCTCTCTTTCTTTGTTTTGTTTGTTTGTTTGTTTTGGTTTTTTGAGACAAGGTTTCTCTGTGTAGCCTTGGCTGTCCCGGACTCACTTTGTAGACCAGGCTGGCCTGGAACTCACAGCGATCCACCTGCCTCTGCAAACTTCTCATAGGGAGACCCAGTGCACACCTGGCCATTCAGTCATCTGTAAGTGGCTCCCCAGCCTTGGAAAGCAGTGTCTGTCTGGCCACGTACATCCGCAAATCCTCTCTCTTCTTGTCTGCTTACTCTCTGTAAGGGGCTAGTGGCCTGATGCAAGCTGGGTGAGGTCATCTTGGGCTGCAGCAGCTCCCCTGGATGCTAACTCAGGCCTTTATTTGTTTGTTTATTTATTTATTTATTTATTTTGGTCTTTCTTTCTTTCTTTCTTTCTTTCTTTCTTTTTCCGAGACAGAGTTTCTCTGTGTTAGCCCTGGCTGTCCTGAACTGGATTTGTAGACCAGGCTGGCCTCAAACTCAGAGCTCCACCTGCCTCTGCCTCCAGAGCGCTGGGATTATAGGTGTGCACCACTGTCTGGCTCTTGTTTTGTTTTGCTTGTCCGCGCCCCCCACCCCCCCAGATAGGTTTTCACTGTGTAGCCCTGGCTGTCCTGAAAGTCACTTTTTAGGCCAGGCTGGCTTCAAACTCACAGATATCCTCCTGCCTCTGCCTCCCAAGTGCTGACATTACAGGTAGCGTCATCACTTCCTGGCTTTAGATGTCCAGTTTCCTTCCTTTATTGTCACCCATTCCCAGGCCCGGGGAAAGAGCTTATAGAAACGTTTTCAGACATGCCCCTCGGGTTCACGAGTATCACGCGACTCCTGGAAAAAATTACCACGCTTTTCGTGGAGATCTTCTCGCCAGTGGAAACCATGCATGCTGACCAGGGTTCACAAGGCTGATGATTCTCCCCTCTACTTTTGGGTAAAGTCCGCTGCAAATTTGAGAAGCTGCGTCCCTTGGTTCTCAGAGCCCCGCCTCTGCCACGCCCACTTCCGCTCGTCCAATCAGCACGACAGACCCAGCTTTTATTTCAATATCCCCGCCCTCTTCAGGACGCTGCCCCTGCGATTGGCTCTCCTCGCCCCCGCCCCTGATTCCGGAACTCCAAGTCCGTCCTGCCCCGGGGCTGGACCAGACTAGGCCACCATGGACCTGGGGCTTGCAGGCCGGCGGGCGCTGGTCACGGGCGCGGGCAAAGGTAAGGCGGCGGGCGAGGGGCGCCGGCGGCCGGGAGACGGGGTCCCCGCGCTAACCCTCGCTTGCCTCAGGCATCGGGCGCAGCACGGTGCTGGCGCTGCAGGCGGCGGGCGCACACGTCGTGGCCGTGAGCCGGACCCGAGAGGACCTTGACAGCCTGGTCCGCGAGGTAGGCGCCGGGTCCAGAGGCCGCGAGGGTTGGGGTTGGCGTTAGTGGCCATGTGAGACGCACTGCGCCCCTTACACCGTCACCCGGGGCTCTCCTTCCTCGGCCCCGAGCGAGCCCGGTGGTCCGTTAGGACATCCTGGCTCTCAGAGTTTAGAAGAGACTGGAGTGTCCGAGGAGGGAGCAGTCCTGGGTCCAAGAATGCTAGGCAAAGAGGAACTGCACTGCCCGGAGGTGGAGCTGTGTCTCCCAGTTCACCTCGCAATTTGCTGCCGTAGCTGGAACCACCGCCACCCCCACCGCCACCCCCAACCCCACGCCCGCCTCTTCAGTTGAGAGTCCCCTTCCAGATCCAACTCTCCCAGGTGGAAGAGGCGAAAGCAGCGGCACTTTCTTGGGACACAGTTGCTCACGGCTTTGCTTTTCTCCAAAACACGCACACACAGTGTCCTGGCGTGGAGCCTGTGTGTGTGGACCTGGCAGACTGGGAGGCCACAGAAAAGGCCCTAAGCAATGTGGGACCTGTGGACCTGCTGGTCAACAACGCTGCGGTGGCTCTGTTGCAGCCCTTCCTGGAGGTCACCAAGGAGGCCTGTGACACGTAAGGCAGCAGGGGTTGGGGGAAGCAAACCATCTCCCGCTGCCGCCCCCAGGCCTGCGCCTGACCAGGCCGTCCATTCACCCCTAGGTCCTTCAGTGTGAACTTGCGGGCTGTCATCCAGGTGTCTCAGGTGAGCCGCCCTACCCGGCTGGAGCAGGGACCCTGAAGAAGAGTGCTAGTCCTGTTTCATGTCCCTCAACATTTCAGATTGTGGCCAAGGGGATGATAGCCCGCGGAGTCCCAGGGGCCATCGTGAACGTCTCCAGCCAGTCCTCCCAGCGTGCACTGACCAACCATACTGTTTACTGTGAGTAATCCCAGCCGGGCATGACCCCCTCCCTGCTCCAGGGGGCCAGTTTGGGCTCTACAACAACCCTCCTTACAGGTTCTACAAAGGGTGCCCTGGACATGCTGACCAAGATGATGGCGCTAGAGCTTGGGCCCCACAAGGTGCGTTGGGCTGGAGCAACTCCTCCGAGCAATCTTTATGGCCAGGGCACCCTCCCACGTCATTTCCCGTGCCCGCCTCTTTGCAGATCCGTGTGAATGCAGTAAACCCCACGGTAGTGATGACACCCATGGGCAGGGCCAACTGGAGTGACCCCCACAAGGCCAAGGTTATGCTGGATCGAATCCCGCTTGGCAAGTTTGCCGGTAAGTTAGGCAGGGGTCCAGACCTGGTGCTTGCCTGGGTCCGGGTAGGAGTGGGGGTGGGGGCTCGGAGGCGGGGCTTCGGTTGGGCTGAATGAGGGATGCCTCCTGCATCTCCGCTCTTGACCTCCGCTCCCTACAGAGGTGGATAATGTGGTAGACACCATCCTCTTCCTGCTGAGCGACCGGAGCAGCATGACCACTGGCTCCGCTCTGCCGGTGGACGGGGGTTTCCTGGCTACCTAAGGCCTGAGGCCGTCCACCAATGCTCTTCTCGGGACACCGCCCTCCGCCCAACGCAATAAATCTCTCTGCCCAGCCCGTGTGCCGACTCTCAGATAGGCAGAGATCCGTGCCATCTGTGAGCCACAGCAGGTGTAGGCCCCGGCTCCCACACACTCATGTCTGGCCAGCTCCCAGGCATGGGACGGAAGGCAGGTTCTTCCAGAAGGCTGGACCCTCAGGAGGTTGGTCAGTTTTTCTGAAGACAGTCTGCTCAGAGGTCTCGGGGTGGAGCTGTGGGTTTGGGTTGGTGCTGAGCAAAGGCTCCGTGTGACTCTGATGTGAACGCCAGTTACCTTACTTGCAAGCCAGCCAGTAGCCCACACCAGAGAAAAGTGGCACAGGTTACTAGTTTGCCAATAAGCCGAACAGCTTTTTTGTTGAGTTGATTAACTGTTTTCTAACACTTGAACATTCCCACAACCCTTTGCGCTTCTTGCGACATAGAACCCTGGTGGTATTTAACTTGCAGTATCTGAGTCCCAGCCCTGGTCCGCGCGCTGGGCCACCCAAGCCCTGGTCCGTGCAGTTTGGGGGGAACCTCCAACTCAACATGAAATGACAGCAAGTGGGTAGCTTGAGGTGGATCTGGGGGGACACGCAGGTGAGGAGGTCCATAGTAGCACCCCATAAGTAACAACATGAGGTGTAGAAGACAGCAACATATATTAACTAGGAAATGATGAATCCCCTAATTTTGTTCTCAGCACAACTAACTGTAAGTTGTACGATTTAATTATTAATAAGAGCCATTAAACAACTGGCTGGCAAACTTCCTGGGGGGAACAAAGGTACCAACCCGGTTTCTGAGCCAGCACGGACCGCCTGCATGCACCTCAGAGGATGATGTGTGGCTGCAGAGCATCCTCTGGCCGTCCTGAGATGGCCTGTGGCCTCTGGGGCGAAGTTCGAGTTGCCAGACCATAACTTTGGGTCTCTGGGGCTGGCCCCCTTCACTTCAGTCAGCATCTCATACCAGACAGAGATGGGTCAAGTAGGCTTCCAAGAAACTTTTTTTTCTTTTTCTTTCTTTCTTTCTTTCTTTTTTTTTTTGAGACAGGGTTTCTTTCTCTGTGTAGCCCTGCCCCAGGCTCACTTTGTAGATGAGGCTGGCCTCAAACTCACAGAGATCCACCTGCCTTTGCCTCCCGAGTCCTGGTGAGATTAAAGGCCGCTGCAGCCCAGCTCCAGGAGACTTCTTAATAGACCATTCTTGTCAGCTCAATGAGCCTGCTGCAGCGTGTCCCCCAGGTCTGCACACAGAGGCCATCCTGTATACAGCTAAGTGTGCATACCCCTGCTTTGATCTGAGTGGTGTCACCTCCCACACCTAGGGTGTGTTAGGCTCAGAGCTTCCTTTGGAATTGTGTGGTCCAAGGCGCTGCGAGGGATGCCAGCCTCTTTGCCCTCTTTAGGGGAGTGGCTGGGGCAAGCACAGCACGGAAGGTGAGCAGACGCAGACAGTGAGACAAAGGGGGCAGTGAAGGTTTATTGTATAAAATAAGAAGGGGCTGCTCTTTCCTGGGACGTGATGAACAAAACCCACCCCCACCCTTCCCTCCAGGGAAGCCCATCCTGGGGCTCCCCTGGACCCACCCCTACAGCCCCGAGGGAGACCCTGCTCCCTCCTGGCCTCCCATAGGGCCCAGGGGAGGCTAGAGTTAAATCCCAGAAAAAGGAGGCATGGGAGACAGGACCCCATCACCCCAGCCTTGCCCCCATGCTCCCCTCCCCCCACACCTCCCACAGCGGACTCAGGGACACCAGACAGCTCCACACGAGGGCACACTTGAGCCAGGCCGGCCACACAGGGTTCTAGAAGACAGTGCACTTCTTGCCTGGCTTCTTCACCGGAGGCGGGCAGAGTACAGCCCGGATGGCCTCATCAAACACTGTCTTCAGACCTCTCTGGGTCAGGGCGGAGCACTCCAGGTACTTGACAGAACCTAGGAGCAGTCATCGCAGGGGAGGACAGAGAGTGAGAAAGGGAGCAGCAGAGGCAGGGCAACCTGCGCCAAGCACACCCCCAACCTCCGCCCCATGCTTCCTCACCGATCTCTCTGGCCATGGCCAGGCCTTGTGGGTAGGTGATGGGCGCTAGCTTCTTGTCCCGCAGCCGTTCAATGGTGTCCTTGTCATCTCGGAGGTCCAGCTTGGTGCCCACCAGAAGGATGGGCGTGTGTGGGCAGTGGTGCCGCACCTCTGGGTACCACTGTGGGAACAGAGATTCTGACCTTTCAGGCTTCAGGGACCTCCCAGTCTGCCCAAAGCAGCCCCAGTTCCTGAGGCTTTTCCCCAGACACACTTGGCTCTTCCTGCTTTATAGAGTGACTAAGAGTCTGTTGGGTTTGGCCGTGAACAAAGATAGCCGCCCAGGGCTGGAGAGATGGCTCAGAGGTTAAGAGCACTGCCTGCTCTTTCAAAGGTCCTGAGTTCAATTCCCAGCAACCATAACCATTTATAATGAGATCTGCTGCCCTCTTCTGGCCTTCAGGTGTACATGCAGGCAGAACAGTCTATACTTAATAAATGAATCTTTAAAAATAAAAGACACCCATGCAGGGAGTCCTGGGACTGCCTGCAGCTCCTGCAGCTCCTCAGTCAGGGCTCATGGCCACTGGTGAGCTGTTCTCCCCACACCCTGAGTCCTTCAGCGCCTCCCTCAGCAGGAAAGATCACTGGGAGAGACCCGTGCTCAGTGGGGGTGTGCTTCCTGTTAGGACCCCAGGCCCACCCTACCTTGGCTCGGACGTTCTCAAAGGAGGCCGGGCTCACCAGGGAGAAGCAGATCAGAAAGACGTCCTACAGAGGAAGGACCAGAAAGAACTGACCACAGGATGTCCAAGTAGCCCGTGTCTCCTCCCCCTTCGGGAGCCACCCAGCGCCTGGAGTTGGCCCTCTTGCCACCTACAGTTTGAGGATAGGAGAGTGGCCGAAGCCTGTCGTAGTCTTCCTGGCCAGCAGTGTCCCACAGCCCCAGGTTGACCGGCTTCCCATCCACCATCACGTTGGCCGAGTAGTTGTCGAAACTGCAAAGTGGGAAGGCTAGGCTGGGCACGATGCCAGGCGACCGGACCCCACACAGAACCCAAATTCTATAGCCGGTGCCTCAGCCTCACCACGGAAACCCAGAACCGCTAGTGGCCAGAGAGCCACCGCCCACCCCCACGCACTCACACTGTGGGGATATACTCTCCCGGGAAGGCGTTGGTCGTGTAGCTGATCAGCAGGCACGTCTTCCCCACGGCACTGTGGAAAAGAGGTTCAGCCCACGTGGCTCCGGGCCCGAGCCTCCACCCCTACCCCCGCCCCCACCCCACCCCGCAAAAGGGCAGCCCGCTCCCACTGAGCTAGAGGTTAGTTTGGGTGACTGGGGCGGGGTGGGTCTGTCGTAGCCCAGCAGATCTGCAGCCACATGGGGGGGCGGATAGAAAACAACCAAGGGCAGGCTAGCCTGCGAGGGACCACGGTAGTGGGCGCGGCTGCAAGGGCTCACAACCCTGGACAGGGCGCGCCGCAACGCACAGGGGCGTCAGAGCTCCCGGCACCTCGGGTGGCTGGCGCGAGGGTGGAGCCACCCAGGAATCAGCGCAGGTGAGGCCCGGCCCCACCCACCGCGAGCACCGGGCAGAGGCCGGGCAGCATCAGGTGTGCCTGGGCTGGAAGAAGGTGGGCAGCCTGAGCTTGACCCCCCACCCCCCACCCCACCGGGCCCTGGACGCACGCGGCCGGGCTCCGGGGGCGCGGCGGAGCAGCCTCGCCAGGACCCCCGCGCGTCTGTTCGCCCCGCCCCGCCGAGCCGCACCCCGCAGCCGCCTGCCAGCCCCTCCGCCCCTGCCGCTCCGGACAACGCACTCACCCGTCGCCGACCACCACGCACTTGATGGCCTGCATGGGCGCGGGGCCGGGCGGCGGCGGCGGCGGGCGCGGCCGCGAGCCGAGCTGCGGAGAAATGCCCGGCGCCGCAGCGGCCGCGGACCCGAACGCCGAGCGAGCGGCCGGAGACAGCCGAGCGCCGCCGAGCGCCGGGTGCGAAGACAGCCGAGTGTGCGCAGGCGGGGCGGGGCAAGGGGCGAGCTGCGGCGGGGGCGGGGCCCCAGCCGGTCCTCGGACCCCGAAGGCTCCGGCTGAGGGTCCACACCCAGGAACAAGGACGTGGCACGAAGCGAGCTCAGGTGGGGTTCCACGCCGCCGAGCTGGATGCGCGGGGCGGCCGAGCCCGATGCTTCGCGGGGACACCCGCCCATCCCGCAGCCGAGACACCCTCGTGTCTGCACACCCAGTACAGGGGTGGCTCTACCCAGCCGCCCGATAGCGATCGGGGTGACCCAGTCGTCATTCGCGCGGTCCGGGCAGCGGGAGCGGGAGCAAGGAACTGGACGAGAATGTATCACCAAGTACAAAAGTCCTGTATTTCCACCCCGCGGTTGAGGCGTCGGCTCCCTCCCGCCGCAGCAGTACTGCCCTGGTCCGCGGTTAAGGGACTAGGTCGTCTGAGCGCGTTCCTGCGCGCTCCGTCCCGCCGTGGACTACCCTGGATGAGCAGGTGTGCCCGCGAGCACTGTCGCCGCAGCTAATGCTTTTAGACCCCCAGGCTTGCCCTTGAGAAAGGGATGCGGTACTTCTGCCCTCGCTGGGCACCCCAGGCCTCCCTCCCTTCCTTCATTTAGGGGGGCTCAAGGCTCTCAGTGGGGACCCCTGCACGTAAGACAAGATAGCGTTTTGCAGGAAGCTTGCTCTCTGGGCCTCTTCGTCCCGGATTCGGGAAATCTCTGCTTCTTTGAGCCGCAGCTTCTCTCGGAGAGATGCGTTTTCACTCTCTCTGTCCAGCAGCGCCTCCCGGTGCTCACTCCCGACCACTGCAAGTGAGAGCTCACTCAGTAAGGAGGGGATAGGTGCCTTGACGCCTTGAGGTGAGGTGGGGTGGGGTGGGGGTGGTGCGGGGAGGGGGGACAGAGGCAGGTAGATCTCTGTGAGTTCGACGCCAGCCTGGCCTATAGAGCGTGAGTTATAGGACAGCCAGGCTGCACAGGGAAGCCCGGCCGTGGGCCACGCTCAGCTGCCCAGGTGGTGTGTGCTGTGCTTACCCTTCAGCTGGCGCTCCAGGGCTGCCACTTTCTCCCTCAGCGCCTCCTGGGCCACCAGGTCAGCCTGCATCCGGCCCATCTGCTCCTGCAGCTCCACCCTCACCCTGCTCACTTCAGCCACTTTTTCTTGGTCCTTGTTGCTGAGCTCCTGGGATTGGGTTGGGGAGGGTGAGATCACAGCCTGGGCAGGACCCCTCTCCCCCGCCCCCCGCCCCTCCCCCCTCCCCCTTCCTCCCACCCCCCACTCCCCAAAGCTGTGCTACCTGCTGCAGCTCCTCCAGGCGCCGCTGTTGGCCCTCTATCTGCAGGCTCAGCTGGCTGGCCCGGGCCTGGCACTCAGCTACCTTCTGCTGCTGCTGCAGGCAGGAACCCTGCGCCTCGTCCCTTGCCTGCACCAGCAGCCGAATCTTCTCCTCCAGGTGAGCAAGGCGGTGTTGCTGCGGGTATGGGAATTAGCTGAAGTATACGCAGGCCTCCCAGTCTGAGCTCAAAACTGGAGGGACAGGCGGTCCCCAAGTGGGCCGACCTCGGGCCCGCTGCAAGGACCGAGGGGGCGACTTCATGGGGTCGCTAAAGTTGTTCTGCAGCCAGAAGCACCTCCCACTGTGCTCGCATCCCCCACCCCCACCCCAATGTATCTGGCCAAGTCTACCTGTGGCCTGTAGCCTTCCTCGCACACCCATGCAGCCTGCTGGCTGCTGGATCCGCTGTCTGAGCCCCAGCCCTGAGGCCCACAGCCCTGGTCTTGCTCACCTCCTCCAAGCGGGCCTGGTTCCTGGCTTTGATGAGCTCCTCCTCAGCTTGGCCGCGCTCACTCAACGCTGCTGTCTTCACGCGGCTCAGCTCCTGCATGGCAGATAGCTACCACTAGCCCGTCCTCTTGGCCCCTCCACCTCCAGGATCCAGGGCTCCTTCCAGGCCACTGAGCAGCCAGGACGGAGAAACTTCCCCACAAGTCTCCTCAGGGCCACGCACCTAGTCCTCGCTCACTGAGCAGGGCTTTTACTACCAACGAGGCCGGAATGCTATTTTTAGTTTCTCTCAGGGACACTGATGGGCGGACCCTCATGTTAAGACCTGAGGGGTGTTCCGGGGTCCTGAGGCCATGAATACCACCCTGTACTCAACTCAGGGCCCATGTGGGGGTCTCACCTCCTCCAGGGACAGCCGCAGGGTCTCTAGTCTCTGAACCCTCTCCTGCATGGCCCTCTCACTCTCCTCCAGGTGACGGGTCATGTGATCCACCTGTCAACCGAGAGGGTCAGCTAGCAAACCCCGGCTCCCCTAGCCCTCACCCCATGGAGTCCCTGCCCTGGAAAGCAGGTGTCACTTGGCAGAGGCCTGCCCTGAGGGCCCTGGTGGACACTACGGGCAGAAGCTCTGGTCGGGAGGACACACAACAAGGAGTCCACCGCTGCCTGAACTATAGACAGGCAGCTCCGGCGCCGCCAACTCCAGGGTCCCCGGCCAGGCGCACACTGGGAGTAGTGCATCAACACAGGGCTGGCCTGCGGGGCCCCAGGTGCAGGCAGGAGACCCATGGGTGTCCATAGACAGCAAGCACCTCCTTGGAGCGCAGCTTTTCCAAGTCTTCCATACTCTGTTTGGCTCTCCGCTTCTCCACATCCAAGCGCTCTGGAGAGGGAAGAACGTGGTGAGCCGTCTCTGGGGGTGTTTGCCCCCGGGGCCCCTTGTCCCTTCAGTGCCAGGCCCTGCCCGCGCCTACCCTCGGCCTGAATAGCACGGATCTTCAGCTCAGCTGACGTGTTCGTCAGCTCCTGCCTGGTCAGAAACAGCTGCTCCTGCTGTGACTTCACCTTCTGCTCCAGCTCATCCACCTGGGAGCGGGCAACACCAGAGGAGGCCTCCCTCCTGCGGCGCCACCCTGGGCTCTTTGGGCAGCTGGCTCCATCCCCCCTCGGACCCACACCCCTCATACCTGGCTCCTAAGCAGCAGGTTCTTCTCAGTGGCAGCAGACAGGTCCCTGAGGAGCTTAGATTCCCGGTCGGCAGCTTCCTAGAGGGGAAGGTGACAGCCACCACTGTCTGGGGAAGGTGACAGCCGCTACTGTCTGGGGAAGGTGACAGCCACCACTGTCTGGGCAAGGTGACAGCCACCACTGTCTGGGCAAGGTGACAGCCACCACTATCTGGGCAAGGTGACAGCCACCACTGTCTGGGCAAGGTGACAGCCACCGTCTGGGGAAGGTGACCAGGCAGCCCAGCTCCTACCTGCTGCTCTAGCTTGCGCTCTTTCTCCTGTCTCTGGGAGAGGCTCTGCCGCTCCTGTTCTGCTGTGGCGAGCAGCTCCCCCAGGTCCTCCACCTTCTGCTCTGACAGGGCCAGAGCAGCCTCTGTCATCTGCAGCCTACAGAGAGGAAGACGGTCAGGAACGTCGCCTGCTTGGCAGAGGTCTTCTGTTCTCATGACTCCCAAGCCTCTATTCGAACTCCCCCATCTGCCGTGTGGCATGGTTCTAAGTGTGAGGTGTTCGAAAGCAGCCCCCCTCTGCTGTGTGTCACGGTTCTAAGTGTGAGGTGTTGGATGGCAGCCCCCCTCTGCTGTGTGTCACAGTTCTAAGTGTGAGGTGTTCGAAGGCAGCCCCCCTCTGCCGTGTGGCACGGTTCTAAGTGTGAGGTGTTGGATGGCAGCCCCGCTCTGCCGTGTGGCCCAGTTCTAAGTACGAGGTGTTCCAAGGCAGCCCCCCTCTGCCTCACTTGGCTTTGAGGGCATTGATGATTGACTGTCTCTCATTGAGGGCTTCCTGAAGCTGCCCGACTCGTGCTGCTGAGGCCCTGTGGATGAAGAAGTGGTTCTGGGAAATGCCAGCTCAGAGCCGGACCCCCGCCCCCCCCCTCTCAGCAGCTGTTGATCTACACACTTATTTCCATAACATCCCCAGGCCTCCAGGCACAGAGCTAAGCATTCATGCCCACCAGCCCACTGGCTTGGAAGCAATGACCTTGTCCTCTGGCCTTGCGTCAGACAGGGCTCAGGTTAGGTCACTAACGAACCAGAAGCCAGGCCCTGAGACCCGGCTAAGCTACGGCCCTACTTCCGACAGCCCCAGGGCTGGCTCACCGGCTGCTTCTGGCCATTTCTTCCCGTTGCTTATCAATGGTCTCCATCAAATCCAGAAACTGTGGACAAAATCAGTCAAAGCATCATTAGGAGCAGGGTCTACCTCGGTTAGGGCTACGAGAGCAGGTCCCCATAACACTTCAGGCCATGAAGAACTCAGTTGTTTTGACCCCACCGCCTCCTTCAGAAGGTGGGTGACTGACAGAGGGAGACCTGGAGGGGAGGACTCCAGTTTGCGCTCAACTCTGAGCTGAGGTCAGCATACAGGAGGTGGGGCCAGGGGGCCCTGGTCAGCCTTGGCTCAGAGACCCTCAGGAGGAGGGGTGGATATACTGTGCGTGTAAGGGAGAAAGCTGCCAGCCCAGGGCTGGTGAGGGCACCGAGCTCACCTGCTTGGACTTCTCTTCCTGGAGGTGTTGAACCTCCTTGCTAAGGATGGTGGTGCGGGCTCGGTTCTCCCGAAAGGCTGTGAGCCGGTCCTGGTTGTGGTTCATGGCTTGCTCTGTCAAGAAAGTGCCATGTTATCCACTGGGCTCAACTTTAGGGGCGATGACCAGCCCTGTCCTGCGCTGCCCGACCCTGGAAGCCTGGCATCTGGGAGCCCCACACGAGGAAGGGTATTTGACTTTAAGGGGTGGGGGCTATAATGACACAGGCCTGGCACCCCCCACCTCTACCCACTCTATGCACAGCACAGGCACAAACTCACGAGTAGCTGGCGAGGGGTGAGGGGATACCAAGAGGTCTCCCTAGCGGAGGCTCTGGACACTTGCCGGCTGTCGGAGGAACGCTTCAAGCCATGGGGCCTGAGGTCCTTGCCTGTGAAGTCAGCACCCGTGACTACAGAGGTGGGCGCCAAAAAACCTGCCTGCCTTGAGCTAGCCACTCGTATCCCGGGCGGCCACACCCTTCTGTGGCATTAGGGCTTCTGTTAACGGACTCCAAGCCTTGCCCCGACACCCACCCTGAGGCCAGCCTGGAGGCAAAAGGCAGCCCTGAGCGCCCATACCTACGGCTCTCAGGATGTCACCCGGGATGTTGTTCCCAGCCAGGTCCATCCTCCACAGGGTTCTGTTGCTGGGGAGACAGTTCACCAGGGCCCGGCCCCCCAGGAGGCCAATGTTATTCCAACGCAGGTCTGGAAGGACACGCGATGTCACTCAGGTGGATTGGAAACGCTGGCCTGGCCCAGGGTGCTTTACTGCCTGTGGCTGCCAACACAACCAGGAGCCCAGGGCAACCTCACCAGCATCCGAGGGACAAGGTACCCCAGTGTCTCACTGGGGTACAGCAGACTTCAGGGGACCTTACCCAGATGCTGGAGGGTGGTGTTGCCCTGCAGGGCCAGAGCCAGCTCCTCCGCTCCCTTGTGAGTGATCTGGTTGTTCCGGAGGTCCAGCTGCCGCAGGGTGGTGTTGACCGCCAGGCCCCCACAGAAGGTGGCAAAGGCGTCTTCCCACATGCCTAGGTTGTTCCACTCTAAGATGAGGCTGCAGGGAGGGCGGACACAGGTTCTCGGCTCAGCAGAGCACTTGCCCCACGGAGTCCAGGGCGTGTGGAAGGCAAGGCGTGGCCAGCTCACTCCCCACCAGCAGGTGCAGAGCTGGTTGCAGGACTGTGCCCACCGGGGCCAACCCTGAGCCCACAGACATGACGCTGTGAGGAACAGGTGAGGCCTGGATGTAGTCACCTCTGGATGGACCTGTTCTGCTGAAGGAGCCTTCCCAGAGCCTCGGCTCCTGTAGCTCGGAGGTTGTTGCCCTAGGAGAGGAACACCTTGGCCAGTCAGTCTTGTTACCTGGCTCCTAACACCACGTCTCAGGCAGTGGGGAAGGCTAGGGGGCAGCTCTGGGCAAAGTTGTGGCTGCCAGGTCCTAATTTTTTCCTGATCTTAGGACCACCCTACTGGCCAGTCCCTTGGTGACTTTGTGAATGCTGTGGAGATCAGGGTATGTAGGGCGTGCTTGAGACAACACTCTGCCTTGTAGACACTCCCCAAACCCATGGCACTGTCAGGGAGCAGCTCTGAGACACTGGGTATTGGGAACTCTTACAGACATGGCCTGGCAACTGTCAAGACCCCAGGTCCCTGCCTGGGTCTCTCGGTCTCTCTCTCTCTCTCTCTCCCTCTCTCTTCTCTGTCTCTCTGTCTCTGTCTCCCGCCGCTACCCGGGGTACAGGCCTCCTGTGCTCACCTTCAGATCCAGATGCTGTACAGTGGTGTTGGCACACAGCCCTTGGAACAGCAGTGTGGACCCTGTGTAAAGGGAGTTGGAGGAGAGGGCTGTCACAGGGGGCTGGCTGTTCTTGGGGTACCACTGTTTTGGGTGGCTGTAATGTCATGTTAGAAGCATTCGAGCTTGCCAGGCGTGGCCGTTCTTGGGCCAGCATGGGTGACTGTGAAAGCTGTCTCTATTACAGAGACATTGGTCTCTACTCCCAGGTTTTGGAAAAGAATTCTGAGGTGCAGAGATAGGAGAAAGCAACGGTGGATCCCCCACAGAGACTTTCCTGCTTAAGGCTACCCAGGTGAAGCAAAGCCAAGACACCCGCCCACCCAGAGGCCAGCGCGGAGGCAAAAGGGCGTAAGTTTCAAGTGCTGTTCTGAGGCCGTGGCCTCACCTTCCTCACTCAGCATGCAGTCGCTGAGGACAAGCTCCTTCAGCAGCGTCTCCTTATGCAGCAGCTTGCCAAGGGCCCTGCAGGTGTCCACCGTCAGGCTCTGGGTAGCCAGGTCCAGTTGGCCCCGCGGAAGCTGGTGCAGTCGCTGCAGAACAGCCTCCTGGGGCTCAGCCCCACTCTCTTTGCACAGGCGGTTGTAGGAGCGCCGGAACTCCTCCATGTCCCCGAATGCTGACAGGGGCTCCCAAGCATCCCCCTAGAGACGGGCTGCAGATGAGCTTGCTAGGCCGATGGCTGGGAGCCCCTTTCCCTAGGGAGGGTACACGGGGATGAGCTATAGAGAGGAGAGGCCTGAAAGTGTGGAGTACAAAGGAAGTTGGAAGCGCCTGACGAAGGGGTTCGGTGATAGGGAGGGCCGGGGCGCAGAGCACTGGCCCAGGAGAGCTGGTAGGAGGCTTTGCACGTACCCTGGTCCCGCCCTGCGGCCCCCAGCCCGCCCTCGCGACGTGGCCTAGGGTAGCTGGTGCTGTGCTCAGGACGCGGTCCCGCGCGCCTCAGTATCCAGGAAGAGTGTGGCGCGCAGGGAAGAATAGAAACTACAACTCCCAGGAGGCATTGCGGAAGAGGTGCTAGCCGTAGGCCAATGAAAGCGAAAGGCGGGCCTGCGCTGGGGAGCGCTTGGATGATTGGCTGCTGGGGTTAGAGGCGGGACTTCGGGGACGGGCTCCGCGTTCATTGGCTGGGATGAGGGAGGGTTCCAGAGAGAGCGCGCGCAGAGACCGTGGGCGATGGAGGAAACCAGCGGCTTCCGGAAGGTAAAGACCCTGCACAGCGGTGGCAGGTTCGGTCGGGCACTGCGGGTCCCCGCGTGACCCCTGTGCATGCGCGAAGTCAGCCTCATCGCCGTGCTCCTGCGTCCTTGGCGGGGGGTCCGGCAGCAGGGGAGGCCTGGGCAGGGCAGCCCGCGCGCTCTGCAGGTAACGGGCTGGACGGTGCGGTCTCCCCCTCGGCACACCGACGCGGGCCTCCCCTGTTTGGGTCCAGGTCATCCCTCAGTGACAGGTTCGCCCCTTTGCTAGAGGGAAGCTGAAGCGGGGGCGTCCCTTTCCAAGCTAAATGGTGCGGTTAGGAGTCGCCTTTCCTACCAGGCCAGTGCGCGCCCTGTGCGGAGTTCGGGCTGCCCTCTCTATCCCGTTCAGTACTTGAATAGAGTTTTGGGGGGTTTGGCCAGAACCGGGGCTGTGGACTATGGTGAGCGGGCTGTCCCAGGACTGACAGGGAGGGAGGGATCTGTATGCCTGGCTGTGGAGCAGAGCTTGATGCGCCACAGGTTTTTCTCTAACCCTCCCCTCCAGCAGTCACATCCACTGGCCCATGGACCGGCCTGGGCTTTGGCTGCCTCCCCGACACGGGCTTCCGCCCAGGTGCTAGCGATCGGCCCGTTGCGGGTCGAACCGGTGGAGCCTTTAGTGTGCAGGGGAAAACCCCCAGCAGGTGGCGCTGCTCTCGCATAGTTGTTCCGACTAGTTCACCTGTGCCTCGGTCAGCGTGTCCGCTTCCACCCGTGCCCCTCTGCCGCGAGTGGGTATCATGGCCTCCGTGTGCTGATGCTTGTGAATCCAAACTACCTTCCTCTGCAAGCCACCGACTTCTAGGGTCGTGGGCGCCTGTTGCTGCGGACCTTTTGCCTTTTCCCAGCCACTGCCTGTTCTGCTCTGCACTAGGAAAACGTGAATGGTCTCATGGCTTCAGACTGCACTCGTCGTGTCTCGCTGAATCCCTAGGCCTCCGGATTCCCCCCTCATCCCCATCTCTCACACTGCCACCAACCTGAGGCCTGGCTACGCCCTGCCATTACAACCCGTCGTTACGGCTGGGTCTCTCCAGAGACCTAAGTGTCTTCCCAAAATTAGTGTTGTGTCTCCATTCACAACTAGAAATGACTTCCAGTTTCTTGCCAGTGACAGCTCATGGGTGCTTGGGTACATGTATGTCCACCCACCTATCCCTCCAGCCACAGCCCAGCTTTAACGTGCTGATGCCGTGTGTATGTGTGACTAGACACAAGCCAGGACTGCCAAAGGGGTCAGCATTCCTCAAGGCTGCCAGGGTCCACTCTCGGCGCATATGCCCTCCCCACCCATCTGATGGAGTATTATCTCCCAGCAGTGAAGGTAGAGCCCTGTCCCTCAGTGTCCAGGATGTCACTGAACTTTCTCGTGCTCCCTCGTCCCTACAGGAAATAGCCCTTATTACATCTCCCCTCACAGCACATCTGGCTTCGTCCCCTCAGCACGGGAAGCAGCCCAGGATGGCACTGTTCTTAGCTGCAAGTCTCAGCCATCTTCCATCCAGAACCGATCCGTGGGGGGTGGGGGTGGGCCATGGCACTGACTCCTCCCTCCCTCCCTCCCTCCCTCCCTCCCTCCAGGAGCTGGTCAGCAGACTACTCCACCTACACTTCAGGGATTGCAAGACTAAAGGTTCGGGGTCCCAGTGGGGTGGGAAAGAAGGTGGGGGTGAGGGTGGGGCTGTCCTGTATGACCTGCCTTTCCCCTGCAGTCAGCGGGGATGCACTGCAGCTCATGGTGGAGTTCCTGAGAGTCTTTGTAGTCGGTAAGCTAAGGGCCAGCACCAGAAAGATGGACGTCCCTTGTTTTATTTTTCCCGGCTACCACCAACCCTGAGGGCTGACAGTAGATGCAGAGGAGACCAACAAGGGTGGGGTAAAGCTGCCTGGCCTCCCTGGCTCACTTCAGTGTTTCACCAGAAGCCGCTGCCCGTGCGGTCCGGCAGGCACAGGCAGAAGACCTGGATGATGTGGGCGTGGACCAGCTGGAGAAGGTGCTTCCGCAGCTGGTAGGTGGGATGCAGGTGGGGTGGCCAGCTGCTCTCCAGAGCGGCGCCAGTGTGGTCACTGAGCACATTTCTCTTCCATAGCTCCTGGACTTCTAGAGTTACCCCTCCTGCCAAGTCTACAGTGAATTCCCACCACCAATGCTTAGTTCCTCAGTTCTCCAGCTTCCAGAGGCTGGGGAGGCTCAGCAGCTGTGACCCTCCCTAGCTGGTGCCTCTGGGGTCCTTGTGAGACAGGTGGCGGGAAAGGTGAACCAGCCTGCAGGCAGCCATCGCCCCCAGCCTCCACTATAAACAAACCAGCTGGGGCAGGACAGCCTTCTTGCCACCCTACAGCAAAGCTGCTGTGTAGCCTTTCACCAGCTGACCCCCACCCCCAGGATGCCTCCCTGAGCTGTGAATTGGTTCTTACAAAGCAATATCAATAAATCAACAGCATCGCTCTGAGGCAAGGCCTTCCTGTCGCCACTAATCACTGCAAGTCAGCTGCTTCAAAGCTTGAGCGCCATGCTGCCTTCCGTCTGCCTCAGTGGGACAGATGCACAGCTCTAGAGCCGGCAGGACATGTGTGCACATACGCAAGAAGACTGGAGCCTTCACACAGTGGCTCCTGCCACAGGCCACAGCAGCTGCCACTGGTAGGCAACGGGCTGCGACCATGTTTCTGTGAAGTGGAGGCACAAGGTGAGAAGCCCGCAGAGCTGCGGCCTGGGCCTGTCTGTGGCCACTCTCAGCTGCAGAGGGTCCTCCTTTAGCCCTGCCCTGCCCAGTGCCCTGGGAACAAGTAAGGGACAGGCTGTGGCCTCAGGTGGAACTGTGAGGCCTTCCTGGAAGTCCAGTCCAGCCTTGAGCCCTCTGATGATCAGGTCCTGGCAGGCCAGTTCTCAGAAACACAGGGTGGGTCTCAGGGCACCTTACTGCAGCCTGAAAAGTCCCTCTGCCTGTCAGAGTCCAGTGTGGAAACACCATGGAGCACCCAGGAGTTAGGAGATCCAGTTACTCAGGATCAAGGCAGTGAGAACTGAAAGGGCTAGGAACAGAGGTGGAGGACAGAGGTGGAGGACAGCAGGGTTAGGGTCAGCAGGGAAGGCGTGTACTATGAAGGGACAACTCACACAGGACATAGAATAGACTGGAGGGTAGCTTCTGAAGGCTATTGCCAGACTGGATCAAGCTGGGTGGACAGAGCTGCTCTGAGCGTCTGCAACCTCTAACACACACACACCCTTCCATAGGCTCTGGCTTCCAAGCACTGGAGAGTGGGAGACAGGAGACCTTCAGGAAGGGGCTGGCGGGTGGGACACAGAGCTCCAACCAGAGGTCAGATGTAAGTGGAGAGGAAGCTGGCCTGCCCAGACTTCCGGCCTTCTCAGGCCCTTCAGAGGTACCTCAGCTTTTTAAAGATAGAAACACCCTGCATCCCAGCCATTCTCCCTTTGGGTAGCAGTGGATGAGACTGAGCTAGAAGGAGGCCTGTGGCCTTTTCTGCCGAAAAAACACAGAGGACCTTGAGAGAAGCGCGAGTCTTTATTCCTGCTCGGGGTGGGTGGGTGGGGCCCTGTGGCTGACGATGGGCAGCTCCAGGCTGGCAGCGCTCACCTCTTGCCGGCTGTGATGCAAACACCAGAGTGAGCACACGGCCCTGGGCTCCTGCCCAGCCACCCTGCCCTACCCAGCCAGTCCCTGGCAGGCAGGCACCTGGCAGCTTCAGCCACTTGGGCACTTTGCCTAGGCTTCTCCTCACAGGCTGGGCTGTCCCTTGGATGGGCTCTGGGGGCCCCAGTGCCTCCTCCTCAGCAATTGTCTCAGACTCCAGGGACTCAGGGTCAGGGTCTGGCAGCAGGGGTGGGGACCCAACGGCTCGGGACATACACCTAAGGGCGAGAGGTCAAGGCCAGGTGGTGGGCACAGCCTTGGAGGGGCTCCCACCCCTCAGGAACTTACCTGGCCACCAGCACATCAGCCGCAGATGGGGAGACGGTGTGTTCTAGCAGCCCAGCTTCCAGGTAGAGACCTTCGGAGGCCAGAGATGACACCTGCACTGCTACCCACACACTGGAAGTGGGGTGTGGCTAGGCAGGTGTCCCAGGGAGGTGGGTACTGGGCTGCAGTCCCCCAAACCCACATGAGGACCTTCACCAGAGTGAAGGCATCTTGCTTTAGGAATCAGGTAAACTCCCCTGTTGGGTCAGAAATGAGGCCTCACTCACCTGTTTGTTCTTCAGCTCCAAAGTGCACCAGGGCAGCAGGGAAGAGGTTTGCCTACAAGGATGGCAGGGAGCGGGGAAGGCTGAGTGCCAGGCAGCCAGTGTTCCCCAAAGATGACTCTACCCCTTCCTCTAGCACTCCAGGGCGCCAGCGTGGATCCCCATTTCTCATCTGTGTGAACTGCGGCCTCCTTCACATCCACTACCCCAGCAGTAGTACTAGCAAAATTTCGATGTCACTTGAGTTTCTGACTCAGGCACATGTTGCCCAGGGCTGCTGAGTTGGGTGGACAGCCTGACACTGTCTAGTAACAGAAGTGGGTCAGAGAGACCTGTATAACTGTCCCGTGACATAAACCCCTCCCCCACTTATGCAAAACAAACCAACCAACCAGCGTGAGGGGCTATGGGTTGAGTGTTAGGAATGTACCCAGAACCACTGGGAGGCAGGAGCCCCCAGGACAGGTCCAGGCATGAGGCAAGGGGCTGGCTCCCAGAATCAAGCTACTTTAGAGAAGCCATGAGCTGAGAGGCACTTCCTTGTAAGCTACACCAGCCCAGGCAGGGTTGTCACTGGACAAAGTAGGAAGCCAGAGCCAGGACCAGCCCGAGCTCCTCCTGTCCCACCCAAACAAGGGCAGCTAGTGCTTTGAAAACCCAACTCAAAGTCTGGGATCAAAGGCTCCTAAACCACACCTATGCTGACCACACCTATCCTAACCACACCAGCACCAAATTTTCTGGTGCTACAGCTGGGCAGTGGGATGTGAAGGAGGCCGCAGTCCACACAGTGAGAAGTGGCTCCCAACTGGCTCTGCCATCCAGTGGTCCACCTATCCAAAGCGCAGAGGGTGTGGGGCTTTGTGTAAGGACTGGCCCTGCTTTCTGGGGCAAGGTGGTGGTGGGAGCCAGGAGACAAGGTGCCTCCCCTGGACCCAAGGTTCTGAGGCCTCAACAGCCCAGCCTGCCCAAGAAGCCCTAGTATCATACATCAGAATGGTTTTGGGTTTTTCTTTTTTTCTTACCTCTGTGTCCAAGGGAGGTGGGGGCGGGGGCTGGGCTTGGGGCTGGCTGGCGAGGCCAGAGGCTGAGGGTAGCCATGAGTCTGGCAGGACTTGGGAAGGGGCTGCAGCTGCAGCTGAGGGCATTCTTTCCAGGCTCCAGGCTCCTGTGAGTGCCACAGGCTGGAGGGGTGGGCGGGGTTGGGGGGGATGTTAAAAGATTAATAAGAGCAAGCTTCAAAGGCCAGGCCTAGGAACGCTGAAACCTCAGCCTCCAGCCGGCAGCAGAGGGACACAAACAAGGGCGGTGAATGCTTTGAAACGCAATTGTGAGGTCTGCGATCAAAGCATCCTGAGAAGAGGCCTGTGGGGTGGGCGGGGGGCTGCCCTAGTGCCCCTGGGAAGGCGCCAAAAGGAAGCCAGGCATCCACGCAGGGGAATGGGAGGACGCTGCTCAAGTCCTCCTCAGCCCAGAATGGCTGGCCTACCTCCCACCGAGGCAGCCGTGCAGTGGCCAGGGCCACCGGCTACTCTCACCACTGGCAACTTAGTGGGAAGCTCAGGGAGGGCCAGCAGGGCCCAGAGCACCCTGAGGAAAGGCTGGCTGTGGGCTCTGTCTCCCCCACGCCTATGGCCAGCCCCAGATGGGGAGGGTGAGGGCAGTAGACTTGTTGACATCAAGGCTCACCAGGTTTCAGAGGACACTGGGTCTTAATATGAACCCAAGAATGGGCCTCCCTGAACCCCACTATTCCTCTCTGCACTGTGGACAGTGTGAGCTTCTGCCCTCTTCAGGACCAGCAATTTAGTTCATACCCCAAAAGCAAGGCTGCCACCTTCTTCTTTCTCCCCAGGACCAAATATCCTGTAAGAGGCCAAGGCTGCCCTTGGGACTTTGTATTCTTGAGCTGCCTGCCTATTCCAAGCAAACACTAGTCATTGCCAGGTCAAGGTTGTTCAAGGGAGGGCGCAGCAGGACAGCCTGTTGCTGGGGTCTCCTTCCAGGGGAGAGTGGGCTACACTCCAATGGTAGGGGGTAAGGACACCGTGCTCGGGAGACTTACTGGTCACCTGACTCCGCAGGGGTATGAGGAGCACCCTGGGCATTGTTTTCTTCCATCAGCAGCAGAGTCTAGGGCCTACCTCACTCCTCACACTTCCTCTCCCTGAACCTGGAGGTGACACAACTCCAGCTTGGGGCAGGAAGTCAGGAGAGCGCAGGAAGGAGTCCTCTAGTCCCTGGGACCAGCTCCTCCCCAGCTCACCCACTCAACACCTGAGACTGCAGCCTCTGCTCACTCCACAGCCCACCATGGGTCGCTCTGCCCCACACTGGACTGAACACAGGCCCACAACTCCAGGATCTGACCTAGTCTCCACCCCAGCACAGACAGACACAGAAGCAGCGGGACAGACTTGACCACCTGACTACATACACCTTTCAAGCCAACACCACTCCCGATAGGCTTCCAGGACTCCTCAGAGCGCGTGCGTGCGTGTGTGTGTGTGTGTGTGTGTGTGTGTGTGTGTGTGTGTGTGTGAACTGACCAGCAGTTCCCAGAGTACACTAGGGGCAAGAAAGGCAAGACCTCTCCATGCTTCAGAAAGCACAGCAGGCCAGGTGGAGCTGGGCACAGGGTCTCTAGGCGTTTCCCTGCTTTGCCTGACTTCCTTCCCTGTGGCACCAACAAAACACTACCGATCTCCAAAGCCTTGAGCATGGAGGTGGGCCGGGGCCAGGCAGGGAGACTAGGGCTCGGCCCCAGAAGGTGTACAGTGCAAGTAGGACTCTTCCCACCTTTGAAGTTTTAGTCCTCCCTCCCTCGGAGCCCTCAGAAAGCCCTTGCTCTCCTGGGCCAGTGTCATCCCCACCCCTGGACAGCAGAGCCCAGTCCTTCCAGAGATGGGAAAGCTGCAGCTTCCAGGGCTGGGGATGCTCACCTACTAGAGGGGGACAGGCTTCTTCCCTCAGCAGCAGGCAGGGATGCCACCCCTTGGGAGGCCCTGTCCTGTGGCTCCAGACAGAGGTGATGCATGAAAGGAGCCGGCTGCTGGTAGCAGTGGAGTGTCACAGGGAATCAGGCAAAGGCGGATGAGAGGCACCCGGGGGCTTGGGGAGGGGGCATGTGAGCCCAGCCTGGGGGAGGGGACTGGGCACTGGCCCTCAATCCCAGAGCATCTTCTAGATTCAATATTTATCAACAAGCTGGCCAGGGAGGTAGGGAAAGGCAGCAATGAAGGAAGAGGGCACCTGGAGGTTCAAGAGCCAGGAAGGGAATCCCAGGGTCACAGGGCCGCTCTGGGTACCTCCCGCTTTCCGTTAGTCCAGGCCCACGTGGCTCCACCTCCTCCCTCCCAGCCCGCTCCCTGCCCCACCTCACCCCAACGGGGGCAGTTCTAGGCAGCCAGCGGAGCCTGTCACCCCCCAACCCAGACCTTTGTAGAAGCGCCTCTGTTGTTAATTAAAATATCTAAAGACTTTGAAAAGGAAACCATTAGGCCAGAGGGGCTGGGGGGGCCCAGCTGCTCTCCCAGGAGGCCCAAGACAAGGCATTCGGTCCTATTGGCTTTGCAGGGCGCAAGGTCAAGCAGCCTCTTCTTGGAGCTCAGGGCCTCCAAAGGCCCCATGGAACAGCCTGGGGCCAACCATGGGGTTCCTGCTCCAGGGGAAAGGTTAGCTCAGAAGAGAGTTGGCAGAGTTAGGGGCAACAGCAGTCAAGGACCCCAGCCCTCTTGGGGCTCTGTACCACTCCTTTGCCAGGCCCCTTCCTCACCCAGAGGCTAGGAAGTTGCTAGAAGTGTCATCCAGCAGCCCAGGGCCAGGACCTCCAGGCGGCCCCAGCTGAGTACAGCAGGCCAGCTAGTTGGGCAGGCCCATCCCAAGCTGGGGCTGAACCAGGCAGGAAGCGGAGGAGACGGGAAAGCCCTGTCAGAAACAACTTCAGAGGCGCACTGCTCCCTCTGAATTCACTGGCTCTAAAAGGCTTTATTACCCAAGCAGCGCCTGCCAGGGTTAGCTGCCTCCCAACCCAACCGCAGCATGGCGTCCAGCCCTCCCAGCACAGCAAGCCCCAGCAGCGCCCCCGTGAGGCAACTGGTACCTGAAAGAGAGTCAGCGTGTGGTCATCCAGGACCATTTTGGGAGGAGCGATGACTGTGGAGAGAGGGGACTGTCTTTTAGGGCAGTGGCAGCGCCCCCACCTCAGGACAGGCAGGCCTCAGTAGGCACTGTGAACTGCCTCTCATGTCACAGGTCGCCCACCCGCCTCTGCTGCTCAAAGGGGTCCTCACCACCCTGCTGACAGCTATATCCTGGATCCAATCTCCCTTGCAACCTGAACCACTGGGACTGGGAAAGAGTCCAAGTTAGGGAGCCGGGCACTGACACTCTCTCCAGGGACCACAGGGCTGGGTAGCTAGACAACTTGGCTTCTAGGGCAAAAACATGTCAAATCCCATCCCAGAAAGAAGGTCACACCTTGAAGACTAAAAAGAGGGAAGGAGGGTCAGTGCCAGACAGAGGCTGAGGAACAGGGACTTACACAGGTAGAAGGAGAGCTCAGGGTTCCCCAGGTGGCTCCTAACAAAGTCTCGCAGGTCCCCCACTGTGGAGAAAGGGGACATCAGCAGAGTTGACCCTTCCTGCTGGGAACCTCGGGACATCAGGTCCAGGGCCCCCCCCTGGCAATGCAAACTCACATCCATCCTGTTGGCCAATGCTAAGCCCTGGATGGGGGTTCAACAGTGCTTTCCCACCATCCTAGGTGCTCAGCCTGGTTTGAACCACAGTACAGACTGCTTCTAGGATCCCCATCCTGATGCAAGAGAGACTGCGTACTGACAGCCATGCCAGGCAAGGCCACAGCATCTCCAGCTCCTGGAGAAGCCAAGCCCTGACAGGGTGGGAAGCCCTTCAAGCCTAGATTCCTTCCTCCTCACGGCCTGACAACAGGCCGCCAGGGGGTACTCTAGCTCTGCACAGCGGCTGCGACCTCAGATCCACCTGCATGTCACATAGAGAGGACTGCAGCCTGCAACTACCCCATCTTCCTGGAGCTCCAAAGTCAGGAACTGCAGTCCTCGGGCCTAGAACAGCCCAACAGGGCACAGTGGCCCTCCCCAGGCCACTGCAGGTACTCACCTGTCTCACTGGGGCGGAAGAAACCCTGCAGGATGTAACGGTCAGGGAACAGGACCCTCAGCGCCACCTGTTCAGGAGCAAGCAAGACAGTCAGAAGGGAGTCATAGCTACACCCAGCACAGGAATTGCCAGCTACCCCAGGCGTCATGTTCCCCAAGCTCCTCAAAGCATCTGAACTACAAGAAAAAGGAGCCAGGTGCCCAAATGTGCAGACATGTGCGCCCTTAAGAGCTCACCAGCTCAGCGTGGCGGCACAGTCCCATAACCTCAGGGTCAGGGATCCACGGTCATCTCTGCCTATAAACTAGACGTGAAGACAGCCTGGACCACAGGGGCCCCTGTCTACGTGAATAGATAGATCACAGGATGCACGGACACATGGACACACTGATCTGATGTGCCCTGTGTGTGCTTCCAAGCCTGAGCTTCCAAGGCTGAGTGTGGTGCTGTGCCTTGGAATCCCAGTGCTCAGGAGGTGGAGGCAGAACACCAAACAACAACAAAGCACACAGAAATGATTTTTCATTACGGGGTTGGGGATAGTTGGTGATAAACACCTGCCTAGCATGTACAAGGCCAAGTTCAATTTTTAGCACTTGAAAAAAAAAAAGGACCTTTTCATTATAAAATGTTGAAGGATTAGCTGGCTAATCCTGAGCCTCAGGCGCGCAGGCCTGTTAGGATACCCACTCAACCAGGGAATACCCGTCCCCTATGGTGCTGTGGGCTATGCAAGCTTGGGGCTACCTAAGCTGTGAACTACCTTTGGCCACAAAATAGTCACTTGCTGGGGTGTGTCCTCCCCACAGGAACTTAGGGAAGTCACTGCTTACCTTTGGGTAGCGTTCCAGTTTCTCTTTCATCTGAGCCTCCCTGAAGGCCTTGGTCACTAAGGGGGCTTCTTCCAAGCGCTTTCTGTGGTGAAGAGGACCACAGTCAGGTCTCAACAGAAAAGCTCCTCACCTTGAGCCCAAAAAGCAACTGCCTTCCCCTTGCTCTCCGAGGCCCAAAGGACTCTTCTCCCCCAGAGGGTAGGAAGGACCAGGGTGAGGCCACAGAGGAGAGCCACTGGAGATATCCAGGGTGAGGCCACACAGGAGAGCCACTGGAGATAACCAGGGTGAGGCCACACAGGAGAGCCACTGGAGATATCCAGGGTGAGGCCACACAGGAGAGCCACTGGAGATATCCAGGGTGAGGCCACACAGGAGAGCCACTGGAGATATCCAGGGTGAGGCCACACAGGAGAGCCACTGGAGATAACCAGGGTGAGGCCACACAGGAGAGCCACTGGATATATCCAGGGTGAGGCCACACAGGAGAGCCACTGGAGATATCCATGGTGAGGCCACAGAGGAGAGCCACTGGAGATATCCAGGGTGAGGCCACACAGGAGAGCCACTGGAGATAACCATGGGGCCAGGAGCACCCACCGCTCACTCTTGAGCTGAGCCAGGCGTCTCCTCACATCATCCACAGTCACTTCAAAGAACTCGTCAGGTACCTCTGCTGGCCAGGGCTGCAACAGGTCCTCCAGATCAGGGTGGCACACCACAGGATCTCGGTCAACGGGCTGTGAACATAGGAATTCAGGTGACATGGCTTCAGTGTGTGCGTGCATGCGTATGTTCCCACAGCTGGAACAGCCACGGAGACTCCCCGTCCCAGCAAACCATTCCATAGCCTTTGTGCAGCACAGGGCCAGAGGAGGGCTCAGGACAGCAATGTTTAGGAGGCCTGAGGTGGAGATGCTCAGCCTTCAGTGGGCATCGGTGCTGCCCATGGGAAGTGCACTTCAGAGCGGCCCAGGGGGTGTCCTAACATATTTCTTGCCTCAATGGAAGAACCTCAAGATCAGGAAACCAACTTGGGGAGCTGCACCCCTGTTGGAGGCCACGTCAGGGGTTCCAAAAAGGAGGAATAGTGGAAGCCACCAAATTAGAGTGTTGGCAAAAAACCCCAGCCAGCTGCCCTACTGCCCTCTCTCGGCCACAGCCCCAGAGCCAGGCTGACTCCACCTCTCCCTCCCTAGGGAGCAAGCTGGCCATTCCTCTGCCCACCCAGGGACAGAGGAAGGGACGGCGTCACTCCTAATTGGCATCAATGGCAATGAAAATTACAAGGCAGGCCCAGTCCGTGTGTGGTGCCCAGGGGGATGGGATACCTCCTCCATGCTAGCGCCACCCCATGGAGCCAGGCCTGACCAAGGTGCCCGCTGGGCTGGCAGAGCCCATGCTGGGCACAAAACAACTGTAATGCCAGGCCCTGAAACGCTGACAACCTAGGACAGGCTGTCTGGCCCTAGAACCAAGCGTCCCCTTCTTGCCCTCCGCCATCATTCTGTGGATGCCTTCAGGGCCAAGGAGGTTGACCCTAGCCAGGACCAAGGTACTCACCCTCAATATGCCCCCACTGGGTGGACTTTGGTGCATACATGTCCCAGATGTCTTCTGGGAAGTCCTCTCATTAGATACTGTTCACAGACACCATACCCGTACAATCTACTAAGCTTTGCCATATTGCTCCAGCCTGGGAGCCCATCTAACCTCGGGCTACATGGCTAAAAAGGCTGGCCAAGGCCTGGACAGGACCACAGGTGGCTAACCGTGGACCCAGGGGGCTGCCCTTTTAAAGCCACAGCCACGCAGTAGCCACTGCGGGCAGTCTGCTCCAGAGGTCTTTAAAACATGATGCCAGGCGCCAGGCTGCCCCCGTGGCCACAGCGCCTGCATTCCAGCAGGCCAAGAGCTCACCCAGGCACATCCTGAGCTATGAGCAACAGTGTCCATGAACAGCCAGTCCAGGCTGGGTGGTGGCAGCCTGGGAGCTGAAGGCAAATGTAGCCTCAGGCTAAGAAGAGAGGAGCGTGGGGCAGGCTCTCTTGCTGCCAGTTCTGGAGCCTCCCTAGGAACAGCCTGAGGGCAGCAGGGAGGACGGTAGACTGCTAGCCATTTCTAGGACACGGGATACGGGGACATCAGCATCACACTGTCCATGGGCTGCTGACTTTAATCAGAATAATAAAACTGCCATCTTTCATTGTTTTGGACCTTTCTCCCCGGTTTACTCAGAAAAGTATCACAAGCTATGGGAGCCCAGGGACCAGAGGAGATGTCAAAGAGCCTGTGCAGGACAGCTCTGTCGCAACCTAAGAACACTAAGCTAACGGCTCCACTGGCACCTACTGGCAAGGATCAGGCCAAGAGAGCAGCTACAGAAGGGTCCAAGGCTCTAAAATCTGCCATGACACTGCACAAGGTCTGCGGCTATCTGTCTGGAAGCATCACATTGCCAGCAGTGGCAGCAGGCGACGCCAGGGAACCCAGTGCAGAAACTCTATCAGCCCCACAGTCCTCCCAAGAGCCGCTGGGCAGGGAGGGGCTGCAACAGGGCAGTCACCAGTGCAGAGGCCACACAGCTGTCCCCTAGCCATGCCTGACCCACTTTACTTGGTATGTTCTGCCAGTGCCTGGCTCCTATGTGCCATCCTGACAGTCTTAACACTTGATCCCCATCCTAGGTATACTTATGGAGATGTTGTGGTTATGATAAAGAATTCAACTCTGGAGATGAGACATCAGGAGAAAGAAAGCACACAGGGACAGCTGTGAAGGGTCGTCCAACCTGACTAGGCCAGTGAGACAACCAGAGCACCGCTGGGGCCTGAAGGAGCAGAAAGGGGCTGTCCTGCCACTCCTCCAACCAAAACAGTGACACCCTAATGCCCCAGTGTGCTGTGGGGAGGACACTAAAGGCCGTGCCCCAGTGTGCTGTGCCTGGAAAGCCAAGGGGCTCCTGGTATCACAATGAGAAGCCTGGCAGGAGGCTCCCAAAAACAAGCCAATGAAGGAACAGGGGGTGCTGTGTGAAGTGGGTGCGGTGTGAGGGGGTGCAGTGTGACGGGGTGCGGTGTGAGGGGGTGCGGTGTAAAAGGCCTCCCAAAGAGCCTGTCCCCAGGAGGCCCGTGCATGTTGGCCTCAAGTCCTCAAAATAAGCCTACAGGGTGAGGGCGTGTTACGGTTGCTATGTGACTGGTGAAGAAACTGAGGCACAGCGCACAAATGGATGGTGGGTGGCCTCCCTGTTGGTGGGGTTATGATGGCTTGACATTGGGATGAAAGACCCGTCACTAAAGCCCACACAGGAGGCTTTGGCTCCAGGGAGCCCAGGAACACTACAGAGTCTGAGTCTTGGCTAGCAGTGGGTCTTGCACACTGACCAGAAAGGAGGCCAGGTGGGCAGGCTATAGGCAGGGGCAGCCGAGCAGGACAGAAAGCAGTCGTCGCCCATATGCACAAACTCCAGCACTCCTGACCCCAAGCAGCTGAGAGCTAGGACACAGGGACACAGAGGAGAGACCCCTGAGGGCCAGGTGGGCACCAGTGTGAGCAATGTCCAGGCAGGGGCCACCCCAGGGTCAGTAGGAAATAGGGAGTAAAGGGCCACGCCAAGCAGAGAGCCTTTGGGGACAGGGCTCACTGGAGCCTGGCCTGCCCAGCCATGGCAGGGTCTGGTGGCTCCCGGGGTTCCCTACTCACATTAGAAATGGGCCTGCTAAGTCCCCCTTTTTGACAGTGATTTTCCAGGACATGATGACAGATGAAGAAAAAATGTGAGCACTCTTTAGAGGTGACCTCAATCTCAGCTTTTCCGTGACGGCTGCTGCCCCCTTGCTTGCTTTCCCTCAGCCCCGCCAGCGCTGACAATGGCTTTGGCGGAGGGAATGTGAAGCGCTTCCCCTGAGGCTTTGAGCTTACATGAGTCACTACAAGAGGGACGCAGGCCAAACCTCCCAGTCCCTCACGGGCTCAGCCACCCTTGTGAGGGAGGCGCCTGAGCACAGGGACACCATCAAAGGCCCTGGCCAGCACAGCAGGAGACAGCTGCGCCAGAGCAGGAGGCCAGACAGACTCAGCACCCTCTGGGCTGCCCGTCTTCAAGACACCTGCGGGCGAATCTGACCCAGCACAGTGACAGCGCCAGGGCAGCTTTCATTTCCAGGCACATGTCTCTCAGCTGCTGCTCAGCTTCTCTGCTGTGGGTATGAATGACTCCCTCTCAAAGAAATGACCAAAGCGACCAAAGCGGGTGAGGCGCAAACCTTTAGTCCTCCCAGCACTCAAGTGGCAGAGGCAGGCGGATCTCCGAGTTTGAGGCCAGCCCGGTGAGTTCCAGGACGGCCAAAGTTACACAGAGAAACCCGCCTGGGGGAGGGGCGCACACGCGCCATGCAGAGCACAGTTGCAAACCCTCAGCCGCAGCACTGAAACCCAAACATCTGGAGCATGTTTGCCTCAGAGGCATCTACCACCTCACTGAAGCTAAGGGTGGGTCAGTGCAGGGAGGGATGGCCTGGATGTGTCTGGCCCCTGCTCCTGGGGATCAGGAAAGACAACCCTCCATGCTGGGTCTGCTGGGGTGTATCTATAATCCCAGTACTCAAGAAGAAGAGGCAGAGGAGTCTGTGAGTTCAAGGCCAGCCTGGTCTACAGAGTCAGTTCCAGGCCGGCTAAGGCTACATAATAAAACCCTGTCTAAAAAAATAAAAACAGACGACAAGCATCCACGATGAACCCTGGAGCACTCAGCACCAGGCTGGGTGGAGCAACGGGGCCCTTGCTCTCCTAGACCGTTCTCTGCTGCACGTGTGCAATGCGCAGAGGGCCCTGAGTTACCCTGGGGAAGCGCAAGCACCTGGACAGATAGCTCAGCACTAAGAGCATGTGCTGCTCCTGCAGAAAGCTGACCCTGAGTCCCCAGAACTCACAGCTCACACCGGTGAGTGGCTCACAACCACCTGGAACCCCAGCTCTATGACCCCGCACCCTCTTCTGGCACGTGTGGGTACTGCAACCATGTACTCGCAGCCACACACAGACACACACATTATTGAAAATGACGATGAGCTGGGCACGGTGGCACGCATCTTTAATTCCAGCACTAAGGAGGCAGAGACAGCGTGTCTCTCTGAAACTGAGACTAGTTTGGTCTACATAGCAAGTTCCAGGCCAGCCAAGGCGACACAGTATAACCCTGGTTCTAAAACAGAGAAACAAACAAACACAAACAAGATGTTTAAAATAAAATGGGCTGGAGAGATGGCTCAGTGGTTTAGAACACCGCCTGCTCTTCCAGAGGTCCTGAGTTTGATTCCCAGCAACCACAACCATCTATAATGTGATCTGATGCCCTCTTCTGCAGATAGAACACTCATATGCAATAAATAATAAATAAATAAATCTTTAAAATAAAACAAAACAAGCAAAAACCCGACATTCGGTTGGCCACTGCAAAGCCTCAGCAGACCTTCCAACGAAGGTGCAGGCTGCAGCTCTCAGAGGAAGTGAGCTGGGTCCTCAGAGCCTGAGGGCTACCCACAGACACTGGAGCACAGCAAGCCCAAGGCCAGACTTTGGAGATGACAGAAACAGGAGCCCTTAGGGCAGAGAGCAAGAGTCACAGAGTCCCCATCTAGGGGCACCGGGCTCTAGCCCTCCACAGACACCTGCCGCCCTGCCCTGGCTGGCATTGTGAATCGGCACAATCGTCAAGCCTGGCACTTCATACTTCCCAAGGCCCACCACAGATCCCTGCCGGCCCCTTAGCAGTAACCAGCCACCAGCCCAGGGTACGGAGGGTGAACCAGGCTGTGTGCGCAGGGCACGTGGGGCAGACACGAAGGAAATCCCCAGGGGGAGGGGCAGCCAGTCCTGCCCAAGAGGATCCAGGGCCTTTGATCAGAGTTGGCCCCTGTGCCAGCTGCTGGGGAGGCTGCAGGCAAGGGGGTGTCATGTGCTGTGACCGGCCTGCAAGTGAGCTGGAGCTCACAAGGCGGCCTCCTGGGCTGTGGAGGGACTTCAAAGGACATGGCCAGGGGGCGCCGGGCAGCCCCAGCCTCTCCCAGAGCCCGGTTCTGATCGCCAGTAAAACTACCTTCTAATAATTAATGTCTGACATCAAAGGCAGGAACCGCCGGGCTCTGTGAACCATCCCGGGCCTCAGCGAGGACCTGCCTGTATTTTATCCTGTCTCTTTCTTCTGAGTCTTTATTTAAATCCAAAAACCACACACAGGCAAAACATTAATGGGAAACTTGGAAACTCTTTTTGATTACTAAAGTGTACCTTTGAAGTTCCCCAAAAAAGTTCTGTTTTGTTCCCGTCCCCCTCCCCCCAAAGACTGAGTAGGGACACAAAGCAGATGCATGTGGCCAGCCAGCCCTCTGGGTGTGGGGCTGTTGGTGACAAGAAGCTCAAGGCAGGGGTGGGGTGGGGTGGGGGCAGCTCCACAATCAATCAGCTGCCAAGGCTCTCAGATCAAAGGCAGAGGAGCACAGGCAGAGAGCACAGGCAGAGAGCACAGGCAGAGGAACACAGGCAGAGGAACACAGGCAGAGGAACACAGGCAGAGAGCACAGGCAGAGAGCACAGGCAGAGGAGCACAGGCAGAGGAGCACAGGCAGAGGAGCACAGGCAGAGGAACACAGGCAGAGAGCACAGGCAGAGGAGCACAGGCAGAGGAGCACAGGCAGAGGAACACAGGCAGAGGAGCACAGGCAGAGGAACACAGGCAGAGAGCACAGGCAGAGAGCACAGGCAGAGGAGCACAGGCAGAGGAGCACAGGCAGAGGAGCACAGGCAGAGGAACACAGGCAGAGGAGCACAGGCAGAGGAGCACAGGCAGAGGAGCACAGGCAGAGGAACACAGGCAGAGAGCACAGGCAGAGGAGCACAGGCAGAAGAGCACAGGCAGAGGAGCACAGGCAGAGGAACACAGGCAGAGAGCACAGGCAGAGGAGCACAGGCAGAAGAGCACAGGCAGAGGAGCACAGGCAGAGGAGCACAGGCAGAGAGCACAGGCAGAGGAGCACAGGCAGAAGAGCACAGGCAGAGGAGCACAGGCAGAGGAACACAGGCAGAAGAGCACAGGCAGAGGAGCACAGGCAGAGAGCACAGGCAGAGGAACACAGGCAGAAGAGCACAGGCAGAGGAGCACAGGCAGAGAGCACAGGCAGAGGAACACAGGCAGAGGAGCACAGGCAGAGAGCACAGGCAGAGGAACACAGGCAGAGGAGCACAGGCAGAGGAGCACAGGCAGAGGAACACAGGCAGAAGAGCACAGGCAGAGGAGCACAGGCAGAGGAGCACAGGCAGAGCAGACGCCCTCCATGAACAACCCTGCTGGCTGAGGGCCTGACAGAGAGACAGTGACTGCTTGCCAACTGCCCTGAACTGCTGCACCCACTATACAGTCAGGAATGGGTTCAAGTTGGCATAGAGGGAGCAAGAGACTAAAGACTGGCATAGGTGGGGGAAAGACAGCTGCCTGCCCCTTAAACAGATGACCAAGGCCCTGGAGCCAGCTCGCCCTGACTGTGGGCGCAGGACTTCATATTAGCCAGGCTGCACAGGGCAGGGCTCAGCAAGGCGCTGCTCCCTCCCCGCTCCAGGGTGAACTGCGCCAAAAGGACAGTCTTGGAACTCAGAGCCATGAGCAAATAGGTGAGCAAAGCTCTGAAGAGGTGGACAAGAGTGACCACTCACCCCCTAGGGACACAGGTAAGCAGCCCCCTCCCCCTCAGATGTGAGACAACGGGCAGGAGTGAGGGCCTCAAGTGGTGTCTACACGGAAGCTAGTCAGACTGGCACCAGCACTATAACTTGCCACTGGCCACCCAAGTAATGTCCCTGACTGACAGTGTCAGCCCCTCAGCAGTGGGCTCAAAGCACCTTGCCCTGGGTTCTATCACAAGCTCAGCCCTGAAGTCATAAACTGTCCTCAGAGCCACTAGGTGAGGGGCCCAAACAGGGACTGCATGACGGCCAACAGGACCAGGTTACCGTACCACAGCTCACATAGGAACGGGCACAGGAATGGGCAGCTGAGATCTGAGCAAACAGGACACGGGAGGCCTTTCCTCAATACACGGTGGCCATCTCGGCAGCACACACAGGAAATAAGGTGGGAACCGAGCATTAGCCATACAGACAAACTCTCTGAAAAAGGTACATCCTGAGGTCACCCTTATGCACGTTACAAAGGGGGCCCAGAGGGCGATTCAGGAAGGGAAGGTAGGCCTGCCTAAGAGGGCAGATACACTGGCCCAACCCCAGGCCAATTGGGCTCTTATGTTATCACTTCCTCCCCATGTCCCACAATGGACTCTGGTCTCCAGCCAGTACTAGAGCTGTCCACAGCCTCATCTACCTCATCCAAAGTCTATGGGTGCCTTTACCATTTTATCCTGCACAGGATGCTGACGAAGCAGACACTTAAACAACCCAGCTATGGGGCTGGGTGAGAGGATGCCATCAGACAGAGGCCAGAGCAGGGACAGCTGGGACAAGTCAGACAAAGGGTCAGGAGCCCTCCAGAGGTAGGACCTGAAAAGGCCAAGCCACAATGCTATGCAGGTATGCTCAGGGGTACACACCAGCCTTGAGAAGAAAGGCTGCACTGCTGGACAGGGCTGGCAGCAGGCAGCACAGACCTTCTGGAACTACTACTACCTCCCAGAGTTAGGGACCAACACAATCACAGGGCATCCTGCACGGAGACTCGGCCCAGGAGTCATGGCATAAAATAAGCAGTGATGTGTAGCTCTGTGGCAACAGCAGTGTGGGCTGTTGCTTGAGCAAGGAGGAGTCACAGGAACCTCCCCTGGAGTCCAACTATTACTCTTTGTCGTAGCCACCAACTGCATGTGGCCTTCAAGTCTCCAGAGGCGCCAGCATATAGGAAGGTGGAGTGATGAGGGAGGATAGGGCTCATTGACCAGGCTAAACAAATAGTGAGAAAGAAAGAAAGAAAGAAAGAAAGAAAGAAAGAAAGAAAGAAAGCGAGCACAGCCTATCAGCCTGTCCCCCCCCCCCCCCCCCCCGACTACATACGCAAAGGTCAGAAATAAACTGTTAACCTAAACTTACATGTGGCCGACAATGAAACAGATCCCTGGCAACTGACCACGGAAGCAGGAATGGCTTAGCCCAAGTTCACCCAAAAGCTCAAAGGTGAGGGGTGAAGAAGACAGCACTCAGAGGCCCACCGTCGATACGGAAGCGCTGCCTGCAGGCCTCAACACCAATGTCTGAAGAGAAAACTTTTAGAAAACTGAGGAGATTGATAAAGATTGTTTACAGTCAAGTTATAGAATGTTCCCCAAGGTCAAGGGAAGGCCTCCACTAAGACTGCCCTGACTCAAAGAACACTAGAGACTCAGAGACAAGATGGGTCTGACATCGAAAAACCAAGTCAGGATGGTCACAGAGACCCCAACAAAAATGAAGGCAGACTTCCTGGAACTAAGAAAGGGGCCATCTGTGGCAGCGCAGCAGGAACCCCGATCCTGTTCCTCATACCACAGAAAGTGACTTCAAGTATCCAAGGCCTACGTTAAAGGCCATGACAAGACAGCCGCCCAGAAAGAAATGTGACGTCCATAGCCAAGGTGACAGCCCAGAAAGAAATGTGACGTTCATAGCCAAGGTGACACAACGTGAAGTAAACAGAAACTCAACCTCACGTCATCAATGTCCAACAGCAATTTCTCAGGAACTTGGCTAACATCCTGAAAACTATTTGAAAGGATAAAGTCCTTGAAGAGACATGTCACTTTTGGCAAAGAAAGGCCAGGAGGAGACCTCTCTGGCAGCTATTCCAAGATGAGTCCCAGCAGCAGCAGGGAGCCACTGGAGGGGATGCCCGTGATCCCAGCACCCGCAGACTGGCTGCTGCCGGGACAGGGCAAGAGGAAGCTGTGCGGCTCAAGTCTGTGCTGCAAGACTGGCTAGAACCAAACACTTGGGGAACCCAGTGAAATCTCTCATACTCTACACAGACAACAAAAATTAATACATGGAGTCAAAGGAAATCAAAGCAGAGGCCGCCACCTGATAGCGCTGACAACCAAAGATCAGGAACAAAGGTCCAAGCAGCTAGAGTCTAGGCTTTTTCTTGCCATCACAGCCACAGTGACTCACCTAACACAACCAACGCGACAGGAACGCAACAGAGGCTGAAGGACACCCACAGCACGAAGGCAAAGCTCAGGAGCCAAGAACGCAAGGAGGCGTTGCGCTCAAGCACAGCCACCACAGATGAAGTGTTAGCAAACACAACCCTACGCCCTCAGCAGTCAGCAGGGCTCATGCTCTTGCATAGGACCATACCAAGTGGCTTACAGCTGCCTACACCACCAGCTCCAGAGGACCCAATGCCCCCTTCTGGCGCGCGCACGTGTGTGTGTGTGTGTGTGTGTGTGTGTGTGTGTGTGTGTGTGTGTGTGTGTGTGTGTGTGTGTGTGTGTCTCATCTCATTGGCAACTGTTAGATGTAGCAACACCCCAAGGCACTGAGGACCTGGTATGAACTTGTCAGCACGCACAGCAACCCTGGGATCCAGAAGTGCTGGGCAGGAGCGAGGTGAGGAGGAGGAGGGTCAAGTCTCGGCAGATAATTCAGTAATCCATGGCAGGGGACCTGCCCTAAAACAGGATGCTGAAGGAGGCCAAAGGAAGGTGCACAAGGCAGGAACCCCAGGAGGCGCCTTCCCTGCTGGTGAGGCTCTCTCTGTTTCTATACCTGTCTCCAAACCCACAGTGAGTCTGAATGTAAGCCCTGGGCCAGGGTGGCAGGGACATCAGGGTCAGCCTGTCCACCGCGTCAGCACTTGATGGGACATCCTGTCTCCGAGCCTCACCACCGTTGGGATGCAAGCACAGGTGTAAGCAGGCCCACTCTGGAGAGAGGAAAGGGAGGGAGAACGGAGCGGGGTGCAAGTGGGGGCACTGCCTGTACCCGGATCACTTTAAAGAGTGGCTGTAGGGCCTGGGCCTGAGGCAGCTGCCTTGCCGAGGGCATCCCAGGCAGGAAACTTGTGTTCAATGAAAAAAACCTCTAAGCCAGGCCTGGTGGTCCACAGACTATGAGATACGAGCGTCCCAAGTTCAGGGTCATCCTGGCTACATTCTCAAGACCTATCTCAGGGAGATGCTTGAGCGGTTACAGCACTTGCTCAACAAGCAAGGGGATGGGATCTCAGATCCCTGAGCCCACACAATGCCAGGTGTGAGCCAGGTGTGGGGGTGCACGCCTGTGATCTCAGCACTCAGGAGGCAGAGGCAGGCGAATCTCTGTGGTTTTGAGGCTAGCCTGCTCTACAGAGTGAGTCCAGGACAAGCAGGGCTACACAGAGAGACCCTGCCTTGGGGGTGGGGGTGGGGGCGCCAGGTGTGCATGACAGCCCAGCTGTGGTTCCAGCCTCCAAAGGCAAAAACAAGGGATCCCCAGAGCAATCTAGCTAGCAAAGTCAGTCACATGGGTGAGCGCTGGGATTGTCGGAGAGACCCTGCCTCAGTGAGTAAGGGATGACTCTGGACATCAGCCTCAGGCTTCTACGTGCCTGTGCACACATGTGTACACATACCCACACCATGCACACTTGTGCCTGCATACTTGCAAAACATAATACGTATTGTACACACACATGGAAACATTAAAATAGATACTTGTGGTGTCATATAGCATTAATCCCACTTCTCAGGAGGCAGAGAGAGGGAGATCTCTGAGTGAATTGGCCAGTCTGATCTACAGAGCAATTCCATACTAGCCAGGCTGCATAGTGAGTGAGACCTTGTCTTTAAAAAAATAATAATTTTTAAATTTGAGAGGAAAATAAATAACGAATCTTCTCTCCTTTAAGACACCAGCTACAAAAGGCTCCAGGCACGGTCGCCTCACAGCCTGGCCCAGAGCTAACCTCAGACAATGTGATGGCCAGAGAGAGACCCTCTGCAGCCCTGCGCCAGAAACCACAGGTCTTGCTGAATGAGTCCAGCTTGGCTGGACTCTGGAAGACTGGGGAAAGAGCTGAGCTGACAGTCTAGGAACTTCCGGTATTTTCTGAGGAAATCTTCAGTGAAGATTAGGGTACTCTCATGTGGCTCAGAGGACCTGAGGACAAGCTAATGCCACACCTGGAACCCAAACGTGTGCAGATGGGAACACACAGCACATCACTTCCAAGAAGCCAGTGGAGGTTTCTGCCTCACTTACAGAGTTCCAAAAATGAGCAAGTGAAAACTACACAAGCCTTGAAGGCAGGGAAAGACCAACAGTGGCCCACACCATGTCCTCCTGCTGGCTTGGGCCATTAGCCAGTTGGGGACAGCAACAACTACAGCTCAAAGACAGACCCACAATTAGGACAAAGAGCTATGTCAGGCATGGTGGTATACATCTTTAATTCCAGCAACGAAGGAGGATGAATCAGACAGATCTCTGTGTGTTCAAGGCCAGCCTGGACTACAGTAGTAAGACCCTGTCTCAAAAAGCAAAAACAGGAAAGAAACAAAACAAAACAAAACAAAACAAAAAACCCAAAAAACCAAGCTGTTTTGCAAAACTGTTTAAATGGATGCACACTGCAATGGGAACACACAGCAACAGGGGCACCGTGACAAGCTCCGCCTCAAGAAAACCAACCAGCTGGGCACGGTGGCGCACACCTGTAGTCTCAGAAATCAGGTCGGCAGATGCAGGAGGATCTCTGTGAGTTCCAGGACAGCCAGGACAGCCTGGTCTACAAAGTCCAGGACAGCCAAGGCTACACAGAAAGACCCTGTCTCGAAAAACAACAACAACCACAGCAGGCAAGCACACAACAGAAGTAACACAGCACAGGTCATTCTAGGCCAGGGACACCGAGTGGGCCACATCCTAAGGCCTCGGGAATGAGCTGCTCTCCGCCCCAGCTAAGGTGACCAGCAGCCAGCAGCACTGTCCATGCCAAAGCCATCCCCAGCAGCAAGCTCAAGGGCGCTGCTTACGCTCTCTGTGAAGGTGTGGCTGTCCTGACCGCAGACAGGCCCACTGCCAGCCTTACACAACTCACTCTACCTCACATAAGCTCTACCTACGTGTCGAACCTGCTGACCAGCAACAAGACGGGGACGCCAGGCAAGATGCCTGGCATGGGACACTCAAATCAAACTCAAAGCCATTTTCACATCATCAAAACCCCTAACCAGGCAGAAGAGGGTGGATGCTGCTCTCAGTCGCCCCATGGAGGTGGGCACGTGGGTGGCACGAACATCCTTGTGATGATCTGGACAGTTCACAGAGCTGCATGCTTCAACAGGAAGCTCAGACAGAACAAGTCTCTGCCCAGGAGATGCCTGGACCACCTCGGACACCACAGCCAGCATGGCCAGAGTCCAGTCTTGCCCACTGAGGCTCAGTGCACTCCTTACCGGTTCAGGCTCCTGCTGGGGCTCCTCCTCACCAGGCTTTGACTTCTTGGGCTTAGAAGGGCCCCCAGGGCCAGAGAAAGGCTTGGGTGACTTGGCTGAAGGTGAAGTCAGGGATCTCACGGACGCAGAAGGGCCCCCCAGGCGCTGGCCCCCACCAGAGAAGGGAATGAACGGCGCCGACGCAGGCTCCTCTGTGCTGTGCTTTGCCTGAACAGCTGCTGGCTTCGGGCCATCCCCAGGGCTGGTCCCTGAGGTGCCTGCATCGCCCTGATGGTTCAGGTCTCCCCTGCTGAACTCTCCAGGGTTCAAAGGCAGTGAGGGGCTGCTGGACGTCTGGTCAGCTGACATGGAGGAGGTCGGACTTCCTGCAGCCTTGCTCCTGACTGAGATGGGCTCCTGTTTGCCTGTGGTGTCGCACTGCTTTATGACAAACCTGGGGAGCAGAAGAGTGAGTCTAACACCATAGAGTGAACCTTCCTCCTTTAGGGTCCCGTCTGAAATCCTCTTGTCCTCTCTCCAGAGGAAGAGTGAGAAACCGGCTGGAAGCAATGCTCCCCGAAGGCAGTTATGTCGCCGCTCACTGCGAGGGCAGCACTGCCCACGTTCCAAATCCCAGGCACAGCGCCTTCTCAGCTTTTCCACACTGGCCCCCACACCTCAGCCTCAGGGTTAGTGCTGGGGTTACAGGCATGTGCCACACCTAGCCCTCCGCCCCTTTTTTAACTAAACAGACCAGCAAGCCTACCTGATGGTGGCACTACCGCCTGTTAGGCCCAGTGACTGAAGCGTTGTGCTCTGCAAGGCAGCTCTACCAGTCACCTGCAGAAAAACCAAGACACACAGGCCCCTGCCTAGTTCCTCAAGCCTGGAACACCTCCCTCCACCTCCTGAGCCCTGGTTGGTAAAATCCCCCAGGCCCAGCACTGACCGGGTACCCTCTCTCTGCAACCCCTCAGCTGTCCCTGAAAAATCTGTATTCTGTGAGGGCCAGCATGCAGCTGGTGAGGGTGCGCTAACCATCTGTCTCCTGGCCTGGTCTGGCCTCCTCAGCTGTGCACTGAGCCTACTATGCCTGGAGAAGGCAGACTGAGCTGAGTGAGGTGCCCAGAAACCAGGAATCCTGTGCTGAAGACAGATGGCTCCTTGGCCAGAATCTTGGGGACAAGGAGGGCACACAGCATGCTCCATACTCCCAATGACTCCCTGGGCACCAGTCTCCAGGGCCACCAATGGCCAGCATCTCTACTGCCTAACCGCCCAGACACCAAGTACCCAGACCTCTTTCTACATTTCTGAGACCCATTACAGCAGCTCTAGGCCACCACTCTCCAGTCAGCCTCAAGGCCCTCTACAACAGTGGGCAAAAGAAAACGGGCAGCTTGACCCTTGGGAATCTGGACACACAGGTCACTGCATCCGGGTCTTCTCAGTTCCACACAGGCGTCCACCAGGCCACAGAGAGAGTCCACTCTCTCTGGTAGACCGAAGACAAGATGGTGGCACCCAGTGTTCAAAACTCTGTGAGCTGTAAGAGCCCCCAAATCAGAATTCCTGGTCTCGTGGTCTCTTCTGCCCTGCCCTGGCCAGCTAACTGCTCCACCATCTCCAGCCTCGGCTACTGCAGAAACACTTCCCAATTCTCCCAGGTCATTTCTGACCACTCAGCTCAGGACAGGGAGGACTCAGGCAAGACTGTCCACAGCCACTGAGCCAAGGCTGGCCCTCTGAGAAGCTACCCACAAGGGCAGGCAGTCATACATAGCTCAAGACCCAGATTATGTGACCAAACAGGGTGATGAGGCTGGCGTCCCAGGGGTCCCAGGGGTCCCCGGGGTCCTGGGCAGCCTCCTCATCCCTCAGCTCCTTGGGTTGAGGAACGGCAAGTGGAGTTGACAGAGAAAGTCCTGCCCCACCCCAGGGCCTTCCTGGGGACCCGCAGAAACAGCCTCTGCCTGAGCCAGGATGAGGCGCTGGGCCAGGGAACAAACAAAAAGCCCCTGTGAGGTCAGGGGACCCAGGGCTAGGAGGGTCCTCGTGGTGGCGGGCGGGGCTGGCGGGCCAGCACAACCTCACTGCCAGCTTTGCCTGCGCCACGCGGCACTCAGTTTTGAAAAAGATCAAAACACAGAGCAAAGCAAATATTTACTAAAATGAAACCACTTTTGTGACTCTCTGGCTTTGAGAGAAGCTGAAACAACAAACAGGGCTCTGAGGGAGGTTTCAGGAGCGGCCGGCGGCCGTGCTCGGCTCCAGTGCAGGAGCCGGCTGTTCCGCTTTTTTCCACAGAACACATAATGCTTTCAGGAGCTGTTGCTCCCACCACTGCTTTGAAGACGCAAGGCAGCGAAGTTTCCAGGCTGGGAAGTGGGTTGGGCAGCCCAAGTGTAGGAGAGGAGCTGGGTGGCCAGCACCTACCTCATCCCTCATGTACACACACACAGGGGTCCTCTCGCCCAGCTGCTGCAGACGCTCCCTGGGAAGAAAAGAACGAAAACATCAGGAGCCCACCACAGGGCACAGTGGCGACCCTACGGCCCCAGCCCAGCACTGTGGAAATGCCAGGGATCCAGGCTCAGGGCCAGCCCTCTGCTAGGCAGCCCCAGCTGTCCTGATTCCCTCGGTACCCACAGCCATCAGAAGGAGGCAGCCAAGGGCTGCATGGAGCCCGAGAAGGGCCTCAGCAGCAGCACATGGCCAGGATTCCTCCTCCCCTCCAGCCAGAAGGCCACCACATGGCACCAGACCCACAGGGGATAAGCAGCCCCTCCCCCATGCTGCACACTGTCAACATCACCTCACTAACCCTCCAAGCAGACTGGGGAGTCCTGGGTCTAGCCTTTATCTGGACACACAGGACCATTCTGCAGACTCTACACAGCCTGGGTTCTCAAGGCCGTGAGCATTACCCTCAGCCCAGACCCAAGAGGGGCCAGCAGGACTTAAGGAAGGTAGCAACTCCCCAAAGGGCAGGAGAGCACAGTTCTTGACCCACAGGCACCTCCATGTAATAATGGTTTGCAGCCTGAACTTGACTTGACCCAGTGCCCTGAAGTGCTGGAGTGCGCTCTACCACGTCCTCGCCTGTGACCACAGAGCACAAGTGTCCTTTTTGTGCCTGGACACAAAGAGTGGGAGAATAACCAGATGTCCACAGGGTTAGGGTCCAAGGTGATAGGTACCCAGAACAGAAGGAGAGAGCTGGTCTCCCGTCCCGGGTGGCAGTCACAGGCAGCACTCAGCACCACGGGTGAGCTGAGGGCGAAGGCGGAGAGCAGGGAAGGGCTGGGAGGCACGGGAGACAGAGGGCAACCACGCGCAGGCCCCGCCACCTCCCGGCCTTCATCCTTCTCAGCACCATTCAAACAACCCCCAAGGGCTCAGCCTCTGGGCTCTTTCTCCGGTCTCCAAATATTGCCACACACATGGAAGCCCCAAGGTCCCCCAGGGACACTGGCAGACCCAAGCACACTGGTCACACAGTGACACCCCCTCAGCACACACACAGGTGTAGCCTACCTTTTGCTGTCAAACAAGGGGACTAAGGAGGCCAGGTGACCAGCTGGCCTTGAAGCATTTCCTCTGCTTGTGACCGTGACGACTGAGTTAGTTCCTATGTGTCCTAACACAGACCCTATCTCAGACCTTAGCGAGAACAGGCTCAGGTCAGCTGTTCTCCAAAGGAAAGAAGAGTCAGGGCAGGAACTGAGCTGGGGGCCGGGAGTCAGGATGCCAGGGTGAGGTAAAGGTTGAGCTTGGGCAGGGCAGGCAGGGAGAGCGGAAGCCACACATGACGGCCACCTAGACACGAGACCCGCACAGCAGGGTATTTACAATCCTCCACCGTGAGCAACCCCAAGTGCTCAAAGGACCTTTGGGGCACAGATGTACCAAACCCAGGTCCAATGGGTCAGGTCCACAGGGGTGAAATGAAGTAGAAGTGTTGGAGAAGAGCAGCGAGTCAGCCCCACAGGAAGCAGGGGAGCAGGCCCGCCCAAGTCCACACAGACCTCCGCAGCCTGAGTGTACTCTGCTGGGTTTGCCCTTGGGCGCTCCTCACTCCTGGAGTCTAGCCTTTGCTGACAGGGCCCAGCACTGCCGGCGTCCTCTGTCTCCGGAGGCCTTGTCAGGATAGCAAGACAACAGGGCTTAAGGGGACCACTAAGCGCGCCCTGCAAGACAGGCTCTGGCTGAGGTCTGTAAGGTCCACAGCTGGTATCCCCTCCATAAAAGGCCAAGTCACCGTGCAGCTGGGTACTGGAACTACCCTGACCGGCCCAGGAAGACAGAACCAGGACAGAGACTGGGGAGGAAGACGAGAACGCTGCGAGGCTTTGTCTCCCAGATACCAGACATGTGACACACTCCGACAAGAAGGTCATACTGTCTGGCCACCTGACCCACGGCTGCCCCAAGTAGCAGCAAGGACATGGCCAATGCAGTGCCCCTTCCAAGAGACCTTGCCTGGGGCATCACAGGATAACAAATCACAAACGGGCAGAGTCCAACATCAAGTTATCAGACAGCGGCCAGCTGTGATGTGCTTCTCCACAGCGAGCAGCAGGCGGGTCAATTCCCTCGCACAGCGTCGTCTAGAGGAGCAGTGGGTAAACATGCCGTGTGGCCATGGGCCCAGGAAGGGGCTGCCAAAATAGATTCCAGATCTGCCACCCCTGCCTAGCAAGCAGAACTGCCAGTCCTGCTGCTGGGACTGGAAGACACCCCTCACACACCAGTGGGGCCACATCACACCCTGCCCCACATGGGAAAGTGCTGGTGGTGTCTAGCCAGGGCTCCAAGACCAGCAAGCCTTCCTTGGTGGGAGTCAGTGTGGCTGAGCAGGTCATAGATGTCAGATGCACGCCCCACTCACCACAAGGCTCATCGTCCCCTTAGGGGTGCACAGCCTGGGCATCTGGGGCTCAGCTCCTGGTTAAAGGGCACTGCACGCTGAGAAGAAGTACTATCTACGCCTCTGTGTATGTCGCCTGTTCAGACCCAACTAACAAAGGGCAGGCACCAACACCACTGCTGCCAAGAAAAGCCTGGCCCACCATCTCCCAAAGTGAATGACAAACAGGTAAAACCAACAAGAACGCCCACCCATCCGTGACGCAGGCAGTGTGGCTTCTCCTGGCTCAGGTGCTCTCTGGGAGGGAAGCCATGTCCTGAGAGCGCTAGGAGCCGGTGCCCGCTGCTGCTGACAGTGGGGCCCCGTGTTCCCATGCTCTGCCTAGCGGGAACAAGGAAGCCCAGGAAGGGAGGCTCTGGGACTACATGGATGCTTGCAGCCACTGGGTACACAAACCTACCCTGAATAGGCTTGACCTCAGAGCCCCAGGGGAGTGCTTTTCTTGCCCACAGTCTTCTCCACCCGCTAATCCCTAGGAACCCTAAGAATCACCTGGTTCTCCTGAGAGCTGCAGCTGGCACTCAGAGTCAGGAGTGGCAGAGAAATGGCTTACGCTACACAGCAAGAGCAGGGTGGGACCCAGGGGCAGGTGCAGAGGAAGAGAAACACCTGAGAACAGGGCAAATGGAGCCAGTGGGTCCTGGGAGCGTCCAGCCTACAGAGCCAGCACCTCTGAGGGCAGTACCCTCTGCAATGAGTCCATGAACTTGACATTAAAAAAAAAAAAAAAAGAAAAGAAAGAACCCACACTGTTCCCAAACAGACTTCAGAGAGCAACTTGGGGCACAGACGGACAGAGACTGAGCCTGCCTGAACCCTGAGGTGCCCCACAGCTCCTTACACCCCACCTCATCTGTCTTACTCAACACTTCCTGGTGGCCACTTGCCCGATGCAGCCTGCTGGACTGGCCCAACTGACCACACACCCATGAAGGCTGTGTGGAAAGCTGCTGGACCTCCGGACATGTGGTAAATTCTGACTCATAGCAGGAGGTGTGGTAACACTACAAAGTCCCAGGGCCCTGTCTCTCTCCACTTCTATAGCTTTGGACACTGCCATTTCCACTTGTGTCTTGCTCCATCATGTGACCAGCGATCAGTGTGGCTGCTGACCAGACATCAGGGTGCAGGACCATGGGGCGGCTCAAAGCTGGCAGCCCTAGCTACTTGAAGGCCTGGTGTCAGTCCCTGGGGCAGTAGGGATGGCCTGAGCTCCAAATGAGACTCTGCGATTTCATACATTTCACACCAGGCCTGGAGAGACGGCTCAGCAGGTAAGAGCACTGGCTGCTCTCGCAGAGGACTCAGCTGCAGCCCCAGCACCCACATGGCAGCTCACAAGCATCTGCAACTCCAGTTCCCGGACGCTGACTCCCTCTTCTGGCCTTTGTGAGCACAAAGCATATGCAGACAAACGTGAAAACCAGAAATAAGTAAATCCTCAAACTGGAGATGGTGATGCACATCTTAACCCCAGCACTCAGGAAGCAGAGGCAGGAGGAGGCAGGTGGATTCTTTTTTTTTTTTTTTTTTCCTTAAAGATTTATTTATTTATTATGTATACAATGTTCTGCCTGCATGTACAACTGTAGGCCAGAAGAGGGCACCAGATCTCATTACAGATGGCTGTGAGCCACCACGTGGTTGCTGGGAATTGAACTCAGGACCTTTGGAAGAGCAGGCAGTGCTCTTAACCGCTGAGCCATCTCGGCAGGTGGATTCTTGAGCTCAAGGCCAGCCTGGTCTACAAGAGTGAGTTCTAGCCGGGCGTGGTGGCGCACGCCTTTAACCCCAGCCCTCGGGAGGCAGAGGCAGGTGGATCACAAAGTGAGCACAACCAAGGCTACACAGAGAAACCCTGTCTCGAAAAAACAAAACAAAACAAACTAACAAACAAACAAAGACTACCTAAAGCTGTGGGCTCACCACTCAGAGCCTGCTTATCCACCGTTAGCCAACTGTCCCCTCTATGTAGTCCCCACCCTCACCGTGAGACTAAGCATGCACCCATGTGGAGCACAAGTGGGCACCAGCTCAGGCCTCCAAGTTCAGGTCCGAAATCATGTCTTATCTCTTGGTCCACTGACCCTATCTCTGGCGGAGGAAGTAGGACGGCTCTACTCCAGCTCCGCCTCCGTAGGCCACACAGTGAGGAGCAGGGCCTGTCAGCTCAGGTACACAAGTTAGGTACAAAACGGAGGCTCTGTCCACTCAACAGAACACAGCATGCAGGAAGGAATGAGGATCTTCAGGAAAATATTTATGACAATCACAGTCAATCACAGGGTGACGGCATCCAAGCACTGAGGAGGCTGAGGCAAAAATACCCTATGTTCAAGGCCTGCCTTGGCTATAGTCAGTCCAAGGGCAGCCTCACAAACAAGTGAGACCCTGTCTCAAAAAGTGACAGGGGTGGGCGATGAGATAGCCCTGAGGGGGATGTCTGCCATGGACACGAGAACCTGAGCCCACCCTCACATCAGAAGGCTGGGCAGTGGCACCCTGCAACCCCAGTGCCAGGAGGCTCCCTGGGGCTTAGTAGCCAGCAACCCACCTCAGCTGGCAAGTTCCCGGCACACACACAGTCAGAAGAGTGAGGGGAGTGCTAAGAACACAACACAGTGGGAGAACATGTGCCTAGCATGCACACAGCCCAAGGTTCAACCCCCAGTACCACAAAGAAAAGTCAAGTATAAATCACTTTGTATGCAATATCCCTGCGTTTAAAAGGTGTCAGTACCCACGGGCAGACCCGGGCAGAGGCACTGACCCGGGTGCTGCATGGTGTTCTGGAGCATGCTACTGTCTGTGTCTTCAACTGCACTTAACAGGAAGAGCCAACATCCTGAGGGGTGGACCCCAGTGTTTTCCCCACCTCATCCATTCCTTCAGCCCCTCCCTAGGAAACTCCCCCAAAATACTCTGGGCCACTTCATCTTCATGGCCCTGGGGGAAAGGCATGACAGGAAAGGAGAAACAGCCACCACGTGTGGTGTCTCGGCCGTGCTCTAAGGCTGGGGGACACCTCAGGACATCAGCTTGCCTGAGGCATGTCCTCTGGGCCTTGCATCTTTCCTGACTGCTCCTCCCCAGCACCCACCCTTGATGCTTCTTGCCCCAGCACCCCAGCATGCTGCAGGCTGCTCCCTGAAGGGTAAACTTGGGACTGGTCACCTCTAGGTGCCTGCGCTATCCTCACTCTTCCGTGACGTCCAGCCCAAGCAGACTCCTCCCTCCCTGTGAAACAGAATCATTTCTGTCCCCTGATCCTACATTTGACGACATCCCTTGACAGGGGTCTTGTGCCTGCTGGCTGAGACTACGTAAGCCTGGAAGTCAGGGCCATTTTGTCTTCAGCTCTGGAAAATCCTCTGTGGCAGCTCGGCTCAGTCTGGAGTCTCAGTTCTCTAGACCCAGCACAGAAGGCTGAGAGACCCCCTGACCCCAAGTGACCTGCTCTGTCCTCCGTGGATACATAGGGAGCTGCTTCCCTCTGCACGAGCAGGCAGGACCATCAGTGCCCACAACCTCCATAGGGAGGGGCTCACGCAGCTGCAGCAGGGCTCTGGCCAGGTGACCCACAACTGCACCTGACACTGAGGTGGCCCCAACTGCTGCTGTGTCCCTAAATTCCAACAGTTTCTTCTCATCTTAGCTCGCCAGCCCAGGGCCACTCAGCCACCCCACCTACTGGCCTTCCTTTATCCCTATTTTCAGAGACAAGGCCATGCTACACAGCCTAAGCTGGTCTGTAATTCAAACTCCCAAGCTTTCTGAGTCAGTGTCCCAAATTATGGGTAGCCATACCCAGCATGCACGTACGTGTACAAACGTGTGTGTGTGTGCGCGTGCTCCCTACTGAACGGCACCTACAGCCTAAGTGACCCTTTCTAACCAGCTGTGCCCATGACCTCATCGGAATTCTGAGGACATCCTAAGTACTAGAGCTCCTGCCCAACACTGCCCCACGCTGTTCCACGGACTTCATTTACATAGCTGCTCACACCTGGCCTAAATTCATCTTTAAAAAAAAAATTATGTGCTAGCTGGATGTGGTGGCGCACGCCTTTAATCCCAGCACTCGGGAGGCAGAGGCAGGTGGATCACTATGAATTCGAGGCCAGCCTGGTCTACAACTCAAGTTCCAGGACAGCTACAGCTACACAGAGAAACCCTGTCTCAAAAAACAAAAACAGCCGGGCGTGGTGGCGCACGCCTTTAATCCCAGCACTCGGGAGGCAGAGGCAGGTGGATCACTGTGAGTTCGAGGCCAGCCTGGTCTACAAAGTGAGTCCAGGACAGCCAAGGCTACACAGAGAGACCCTGTCTCGAAAAACCAAAAAAAAAAAAAAAAAAAACAAAAAACAACAACAACAACAACAACAACAAAAAACTCCAAAAAGACAAGACTTCCACTCCACAAAAAAACTTCAAAAAAAGCCCCACAAAAACAGTTCAGAATAACACTTAAACTACTAATCAACAAGAGCTGACAGAGCCAGGAGGCAGCAACAGGCAGTGAGTGGTCTTTCCCTCACTCTAGTCATGGATCCCCAAAACACAGATCTTACCCAGGCGCAGGGAGACACGGCCCACATCTCATTTCCCTTGGCCGCCCATCAGTCCCAGGCTCTGGGTGGAAGCACAGCGCGGGTTGCAGACTCTGCCAGGAGGGCTCGGGAAGGACCAGTGCTTACCTGGTCTGTACAAAGTGGCTGAGAAGCTCCCAGAGGGTCTGGCGGGAACAGAAAGTGTCCTGCAACCTGGAGCCATCTTCCAGCTGTAATGCGATTCGAACCTGGAGAAAACACCTGGTCAGTTAGAAACGCACTATCCCTGCAGCCCCTCCTCACTCCTGGGGAGATCCGCACTGAGGAGGGGGTGACGCCCATGGGGGCTTCCCAGGAGTGCTGTGCGTCAAGCTCATGAACACTTTCATGCAGGCTGTAGACAGCAGCAGTGTAGCCTCTCTGGCAGGCCAAGGATGAGGTGCTCCCTGACTCGGCTAATTCCGCAGCACAGGGGACTGACACCTGCTGTTCCCGCCATTTCTGTTTATTACGAGCAACCACATCTTCAACAATGAACATGATCACCCTAAGGTGGAGAAAGTCCCCGATGCCCTCCAGCTACGTTCTCACCTTCCCAGCCCTGCACCCTTTAATGCACTTCCTCATGTGGTGCCCTCAACCATAAAACAGTTTTGTTGTTGCTTTGCAACTGGAATGGGAACGTAAGTATCTGACACACAGGGTACGTGGTATGCAGCCCCTGTGAAAGGGCCGCAGGCTAAGAACCACTTTTCTAGGTCATGTCAGCAAGTGGGCAAAGCTGCAGCGGAGGCACAGCAAGCGCTCTGGGGAGGCTGGCTGAGAAGCAAGTGCCTGTCAGCCACGTCCACACAGCAATTCAAGATCTCTGACCAGAAACATCCAGCTGCAAGGGAAACACTACCAACAAACCCTATCAAGGCCAAAACACAAAACAACACAATAAAAACAAAAACACAAACACAAAACCTGCATAACGGAAGAAAATTCCTCCCCCCTCCCCCAGTCCTGAGTTATTCAGGTAGGAAATGCAGCTCTGGCTTGACGGAGGAAGGCAGAATGGACCCAGAACCTGCTTCAACCTCCCCACGCCTACTCAGGCCCAGGACAAAGCCCCAGCACATCTCCACTGCAGCTCCACCCCACGCGCGTCCACGGCCCCGGCACATCTCCACTGCAGCTCCACCCCACACACGTCCACGGCCCCAGCAAAGACAGAGAAGCAGACATTGTGCCTCCCAACTGGACACCTACCATGTTCTCAGGCCCCTCACGGCTCCGGGACACAGGCACCATCTCCAGCTTGGCATTGTTAGGCAAGTTGGCAAATCTCCACTGGAGAGAGAGGTCAAGCACCGTCCTCTGAAACCTGCGGAACAGACACAACCGCATGCCTACTGTTCCCTTGGCTACAAGAGCAAAAAGTTAGGACCTGAAGAAACAAGAGGTAAAGTCTGGACCGCAGGGCTGGCAGGGATAGGAGTGGAAAGACCGCAGGATGGGCCACTGGGAAAGGTGAGGGTGGAATCTGCAGACGCCGCAGCAGACATCTGCCTAGCGACCCGGGGAAGCTGTCTCTCAGTGACGCAGCACAGGTGGTGCAGTGCTTGCCTAACATGCAGGAGGCCTAGGGTCACTCAGCAGTGTTGCACAGCCCTGCCACGGGGACCACGCCCGTATTCCCAGCTCTGAGGAGTAGTCAGAAGGGTCAGGAGTTCAAGGCCATCTTGATTACCCAGGGAGTTGGAGGCCAGCTTGGACTCAGAAAAAGCCCTAGATGTGGGGTGGAGCTGGACGCCAGTGAGCTGGGAAAAGAAGAGGACTGACTCCAGCCAGCTGTTCCATGACCGCCGCAGGCATGCCTGACACACATGTACCAATTCATGTAGAAGATGTAAAGAAAAGAAGAAAATTGTCTCAAGCAAGACCAAGGAACATCCACCAGTGCAGAGGAATTTCAATTCACAACATGCCTGCTCTGGCAAGAGATCATATCCAAGGACCTTCTAGGTCTGTGTGATCCAGCTGGAATAAAAAACACTTTAATCCAGGAGACAGAGGAAAGGAGATCGGAGTTCAAGGCCAGCCTGGCAAAGAGCAAGTATCAGGTAAAGCTTAGGTCCAGGTGTGGTGGTGCACGCCTTTAGTCCCAAACAAGGAAGGTAAAGTTAGTTTGATGTACGAAGCACCCATGTTTGAAAGTGATATCTAATTGAGTGGCAGAAAAGGTGACGAATCAGAGAAGACCTGATAGACTAGGATCCGCCCACCTCTCCTGAGAAGAGAGAGGAAAGGGAAGCTACTTAAGGGGCAATGGGGTGGGGGTGGGGGCAGGTTTACCAGGGCAGTAATAGAGAGATGGGTTGCAGAGAGAGAGCTCAGGTGAAGACAGATTGAGCCAGAGAATAAGAAGGAGCCAGAAGATTAGAGCAGGTTGCTGAGTTAGTTTGAGGCCAAGCAGAGCAATTCAGAGGCCTAGAGAGAAACGAGATTATGTAAGTCAGCTGGGCGAAGAGTTTGAGCCAGAACAGTTGAGTTGAACAGCCAGCTCAGGAAGAACAAGTAAGGGTGAGCTCATTAAGCAGTGAGTCTCAGAGGCTGAAACGTTCTAGGTCTAGGTTAGACTGTATGGAGGCTAGAAGCTTCCAGGACTAGTGTAAGGCGCGGCCACACCCGATAATGGCGGCGACCGTTACCACTTGGCGGCAACCATTAACGCACCCGAGCCAGCGCAGACATAAGCCCTCTCAATGCACCCCTCCCGAACAGGGGTATGCAAATGAAGCACTCCAACACAGCCCTCTCGACTGCGGGCATGCTAATGGGGCATCCAAATGTAACCAATGAGACATTGACACGCCACATCCAGACAGTATTTAAGCAGCGTGCTCGCAGGCATTCGGGGTCTTTCGCTTCAGCTTCAAAGGATGCTCTCAATAAAGCGTGATTGAGAAGAATCCTGGTGTCTGTGTCGTTCCTGCCGGCGGGAGGGCGTGACAGACTAGGCCTAGGTTAGCAGAAGGAGGCACCAATCCTCTGAGACAACAATGAAGCAGGCTACTACAAGTTCCTTTTACACACCAGACTGTTTATAAAGCCCAAAAGCAAACGGCCATAGAAAATGCTAGTGCAAACCAGGACAGCAGACCCAAGAAGGGAGACCAGTGGGCTTACAGGCAGGCAGCAGCCAGGGCAGCAAGAACGCGTCTTAAACAAGTTCCGGTCAGTAGATGGCCAGGAGAGGCAGGAGCAACGCTCATACAGAGCTGAAGACAGACTGCTCAAATTATAGTCAGAGATCCAACCAGGCACCCTCACATGGGCCATGGGCAGGCGAGTGGGCCAGAATTGGCACGAAGCTTTTTGGGATAGCCCAGCCACTCAGAATGCACACTCTGCTGTATGCCCAAAGTACACATCCCTATTTTTGCCCCTAAAACGTGTGGGCATGACTTTATTTGGTTCAGGTATATATGAATGTAAGTTAAGGGAGTAATTAAATTAGGTCACGCTGAAACAACCAGAGGACCCTCAACCCAGTGACTTGTGTCCTCAGGAAGAGGTTGCTGCAGTGATGCAATCACACGCCAAAGACACCTGGACTACCAGCTCACCCCCAGAGCATTCGAGAGTACGGCTGCCGGGGTGGTAGTGACCCAGGCCTTTAACACCAGCACTCGGGAGGCAGAGGCAGGCAGATCTCTGTGGGTTTGAGGCTATCCTGGTCTACAGAGCGAGTTCCAGGACAGCCAAAGCCACACAGAGAAACTCTAAACTCTGACTCAGAAAGAAAAAGGAAAAAAAGAAAGAAAAGAAAAAGCACATCCGTACTGACACCTTGATTGTGGACTTTGCCTCCAGAACTGGGCAAAAATAAACTTCTGTCGTTGTAAAACTACCCAAGGGGGCTCTTCCAAGGCAGAGACAATGTGTGTGTTGAGAAAAAAAAAGACCAGAGGTGGACTGAGAAGCCCACAGCTGAACCCAGGCAAACTCACTTCAGATCGTATTCACTGGGGTTGAAGTCCTGCCGCCGACACGTGTCCTCCAGTACCTAGGGGACGAAGGGACAGTAAAACCCATGTCGGACAGGGCACTCATCTGGCAGGCACACAGGCCAGCCCACCCAACATCCCACTTAATAGGGCCAAGCAAACTGTTCCTGCAAATTCTGACTTACACGCCCGGCTGTGCCACAGCCCGTTCATGCCTGGTCCCGTGTTCTGGGTTCTGGGTGGCCTCTAGCCACAGATATAACCTGCCATGCGGGGGGCTACTTTACATCCCTGGCTCCTCTGTGGCCTGGAAGCCTCTATGCAACCGCTGCGTGACCAGAAACCCTCTCCTGCATAAGCCCAGCTCCAAACGGGGCCCTTCCAAAGGGTTGTGAGGCTGTGTTTGGTGTGGCAGAACCTCCTTTTTGGCCTGTGTTTCCCTCCCCACCCTGTGCGCTTTTGCAACCTAACAGAGGGTCAACGGGCAGGTGTTAATTCACACCAGGTCACAGGCAGCAAGAGCCAAAAGCAGTGAGTGACTTGGCAAAATTCACTTCCGGGAACACAGACAGGCCCGATCTAGGGTCCGGAGGGACGCCCCTGAGCCGAGCAGGCCGGGCGGGACGCCACAATTCCGGGTGACCGAGGAGGCTGGATCCGGCCGAGCGCCGAAGATCCTGGGTCTCGCGTGGCACGACCCCGTAGGTGGGGTCCCTGGACCCCGCCATGCTCAGGAAGCGCGCCTCCGAGGGTCCCGCCCCGCCCCCGGGACCAGCGGAGCGGGAGCGCCGGAGGACCCGGCGGGCGGCCGCGCGAAAGCCTCCCATTGGCTGCCTCAGGCCCCGCGCCCCGCCCCCCGCAGCCCCGGGAGCAACCGCAGGGGCGGGGCCCCGGCGCGGCGACCCGGGCCCTCCGCCCGTCCACCCGTCCCCCGTTCCCCAGCCGGGCCGGCGGCCGCACCTGCAGCAGCACGGTGCTCGGCGTCACCTTCACCGTGTGGCGCCGCCCGTTCGGGGCCAGCACCGACACCGCGGAGCCCCCGCCGCCCGCCGGGGCCGCCATCTTCCGCTCACGTGACCGCAGGCGGCTCGCCTCAAACAACTTTATCCGCAACAGCCGGGACGCACGGCCACGCGGCCTCGGGGGCGGGGCCCGGGAGCGAGTTGGCTCCGCCCCCGGCTCCGCCCCCGCCGCCCTAGTTTCCCTCCCTGGTTCTGCCGCGGTGCAGTGCGGCTCGGGGCGGGCCGGCTGGTGGCTATTCCTGGCGCCCCGACGGCGGGCGGGACGGGGCTGTCCCCTAGAAGGAACACCCTCCGGTCAGGGCCACTGTCTTTTCATCCCGCGCCACATGTTCCCGGGATCCTCCACGTTCTGGAGACTTCCCGCGGCAAAGCTGTGCTGCCTGCGGCCACCAAGTGCTAGCTATGGCGTTCTTTGTGCCTCCTTGACTCCCTCGCCTCCGATGTCCCTGTCCGTGATCATCGCCTTCACACCCCTTGCGCTGGTCTTTTCCCCAACTGCCTCCGTTCTAGACCTTTTTGAAAAATGTTCTGTTGGGCCTGGGATGGCAGAGACAGGCAGATCCCCGAGTTCGAGGCCAGGGTGGTCTACAGAGGGAGTTCCAGGACAACCAGGGCTACAGAGAAACACTGTCTTGAAACAACAATAATAAATACATGTGTGTGTTTGTTTTGTGTGTCTGTGTCTGTGAAAGCATGGGTACAGGCATGCCGTAGTATGGATGTGGACGTTAGAGAACTTGTCTGTTCTGTCCTTCCACTTTGTGGAACTGAGGGAAAAACATCAGGTCATCGGACTTGGAGACAGGCACCTTCACCTGCTCAGCCATCTTGCTAATTTCTGGTCGTTTCTTGACTTGCCACCAGGACAGCAAGGGGAGTGAAATGCTTGTGGCCCTTGGGGTTGTTGTGAAGATCACTAAATCTGAGAGTCGAGAAGTTGTCACATAACCCAGAAACACTGAGTGGGCTGCCTTGGGCTCAGGTGCCTGGGGGACCTCCCCTGGTCAAGTCCCAGGCTGAGCAAGAGCTACGGAATCGCGCTGCAGCCCTGAGGTGCCAGATCCACTGGTCTCACACGATCAGACTGCAAACACCAGATCTGGAAAGAGCAGGTCTCTGTGATCCTCCAGCCATTGACCAGGCACAACCCCCATCAGACGGGCTACTCACAGACACCATATGTGCATGTTTGCCCCCCCCACACACACATAACCTAGACTTAGTGAAATTTTTTTTGTTTGTTTTTTGTTTGTTTTTTTTTTTTCAGACAGGGTCTCTCTGTGTAACCTTGTCCTGGACTTGCTTTTGTAGACCAGGCTGGCCTCGAACTCACAGCGATCTGCCTGCCTCTGCCTCCCAAGTACTGGGACTAACGGCGTGTGCCACCACCACCCAGCAACTTAGGGAAATCTTTAGAGACAGGGTCTCTCTGTGTAACCTTGACTGTCCTGGACTTGCCTTTGTAGACCAGGCTGGCCTCGAACTCACATCGATCCGCCTGCTTCTGCCTCCCAAGTGCTAGGACTAAAGGCGTGCGCCACCACCACCCAGCAGCTTAGGGAAATCTTAAACACCATTGTGCATTGCTCACCCCGGCTCAGCTGCCTAGCTCTGGTCATGCACACATACGTGTCCCTCAGCTGAACCATGTCCATGTGCTCGCTCCACAGTGTCCTGGTGGGATTCAGGCGCAGAGAAGTGTAGAGAGCCATGTGCAAACGTTAGCACTTGCTTAAGCTTGTGATGCCTGTGTGTGGTGCTGTCACGCCTTCATATAGGTGATGCATCTGTGTCCCACTGCATACTGACAAACGTGGACACCTCCTTGTACATGAGAGAGATGGTGAAGTCTGTGTGCTCTGTGGCGAGCTGTGCACTTGGCCTGGCCCTCTTTCTTTTTCTTTTTCTTTCTTCTTAAGGAAAAACAAAAACAAAAACAAACTTAAGCTTGTTTTCTTTCAACTGTCCCACAGCTAAAGTCCTGAGGCAGAACACTTAGAAAGGTGAGGTGACAAAAAAAAAAAAGGCAGACCATAAGGAGATACAGTTTGTTCTGGAAGTATGTGAAATGTGACCGCTTACCCGGTCAAGTTAAAGTCAGAGTCCTCCATAATCAAGCTCCTTTGTTCCTTATGAGTCAGTTGTGGGCTAATTCTTTAAGACTACAGAAGTCATGTCTCCCCAAACCTATTTATGCAACAGTTTTAACACCAGTGAATTTTTTTTTTCTTGACAGTTGTCCTGACTAGTTTTATGTCAACTTGACACAAGCTGGAGTCAGCCGAAAGTCAACTGAGAAAATGCCTCCATAAGATCCTAGATGTAAGATATTTTCTTAATTAGCAATTGATGGGAGAGGGCTCATTCCATTGTGGGTGGAGCCACCCTGAGCTGGTGATCCTGGGCTCTATAAGAAGCAGGCTGAGGGCAGGGCGTGGTGGTGCACGCCTTTAATCCCAGCACTGGGGAGGCAGAGGCAGATGGATTGCTGTGAGTTCGAGGCCAGCCTGGTCTACAAAGAGAGTCTAGGACAGCCAGGGCTACACAGAGAAACCCTGTCTCGAGAGAGAGAAAAAAAAAAGAAACAAAGCTGATATTTTGCATATTACTTCACACACCCGTACTATCTTTAGCTTCCAAATAAGTTAGGTATCCTATGTTTATTTAAAGAAAAGAAGAAGGAAAAAGGAAAGCAAAGCTGAGCCCGGCATAGTGGTGCACTCCTGTAATCCCAGCACTAGGAGAAACAGAGGCAAGTGGATCTCTCTGAGTTCAAGGCCAGCCTGGACTACAGAGCGAGTCCAGGACACCCAAGGCTACACAGAGAAACCTTGTCTTGAAAAACCAAAAATGAAATAAAATAAGTAGCCTTGATACATAGCTCCTTTGTTCTTCTCTCTGCAGCCTGTGAATCAAGAGCAAAGTCCCCTGGTGGACGATAGTGGCTTAGGGTCCCCCTAGTCAGTGGAATGACAGGACCTAGACAGACAAATCTCAATGTGCCACCTAGCTGAGAAGTACTTTCTGTTTAGGTCCTTGGGCTCCGCTCAGGGTCAGGTGGATTAATGCCTGTCTGAGCCATCTTGTGCACAGACCCCGTGCAGTCCACTGGGGCTGGGACATGTCTGGCCTCAGGGAGTGGCCTACAGGCAAGGCAGACATTTGTTACTCAGGTCCCAGATACACAAAAGAAATCATGTAATTCCTTCATTAAATATTCCCAGTGTCAGCCAGGCTACAGTGACGCACGCATGCCTTTAATCCCAGCACTCAGGAGGCAGAAGCAGGTGGATCACTGTGAGCTCCAGGCCAGCCTGGTATACAGAGTGAGTTCCAAGACAGCTAGGGTTATATATACCCTGTCTCAAAAAACTACACACACACACACACACACACACACACACACACACACACACACACACACCACAGATTGGGCTACCAGAATAATAACCCATTGCTTAGGGATCTTTTCAGCCTCGGTTTTCTTTTCTGAGGAAAGAGAGGCCCCCTCCCGGCAACTCTAGGGGCCTCTGTTGAAAGAACAAGGTGCCGGAGGAGGAGGAGGAGGAGGAGGAGGAGCTGCTCCTGAGCCCCTGTCTGCCTCCACTTTAACTACTTCTGAGAATGAATCTAGCATCTTTTTTGAGGACACCTTCCTTCTTATGCCAGGCCGGTCTCCCTCCTCCTGCCTCCTGCTAGCAGCTCGACAGCTGGTCCCAGGATCTGCTTTGAATTAAAAGCGGTATGGCCCTTTAAGAGGAGCATCCGCAGCCTCCAGCTGAAAGGTTCCCAGTGGCAAGATCTGAGGGTTTGTTTCTGCCTCCCCAGAGGCCACGTGCAAGCTGCAGGAGGATCACAGGGTTGGAAAGAGGGAGCTGGAGGTCACATGGCAGCAGGCCTCCTTGGCCTGTAGCGCTTGTTGCTTCAGGCGCCTGGGGGCCAACAGCTGGTCAGTTGAGACGTTGGTACCAGCCTGCAGCTCTTAGGACATCTTCTAGAATTATTGTCCAGTCAGGATCAAGGACATATGTATACCAGGCGTCTCAGGATGCTACCCGAAGTTCTGCAAATAAGCAGGGACCTCCTTCGAGGCCTACCCTCGTCTTCCCCCAGCCTGGGAATGTGGCCACACCCTAGTGACCCTCTCCAATTAGCCCATGTCACTGCGAACCAGAATCCAGCTGGGTCCTCCCACCGGACTGTTTGCCAGGCAAGGAAATGGCATAGGGCAGTCCTTAGTAGCTACAGAGGTCCTGTTTGGAACAGACGCTACCAAAACATCAGTAGAGTCCAAGCCGCTTACACTGGGTCACCCCATACTGGTTCACTGTTGAGGGGTGGTGGTAGACCCACAGCCTCGGGGCCTCCTGCTCCCAATGAAGGAACTCAGACCCCTAGGATCAGGGATACAGCCCTTTCTGCCGAGTGACCTCAAGGTTACTCACATCCTGCCTGCAGATGGCCACCTGTTCGCCAGAGCCGAAAGTCTCAGAGAGAAGAGTTCCCAGGGTTCCTTGCTGTCCTTTGTGAGGCGCTTTCCTCAGGCCAAGAATGAATAGGGATACAGAGGGGAAGGCTTTGGGGGAACTAAAAGAGGCTTAGTTTCAGGGTCCTCCTGGCTGCGAGCCAAAGCCCAGACTGAGAGCCAGAGGTAGCATCTGAACCGATGGTCACAGCTTCCCCTCAGAGCAGGCTACAGGAAAAGGGGCTAGCTTGCCCAGATTTCTTGCTGGCTTGGGCCTCAGAGGCCAGCAGCTGGAGTGCAGAGCTACCCGGAGCTACCCAGATGGCCATGTCAGGCCTGACGGCTGAGACCAGTGTATAACAGCTGGGCCCCAGGCAGCAGAAGGCAGCAGATGGACCACGGAGCTGGGTTAGAGTGCAGACAGGGGGCTGGGAACACATTACAGGGAGGAGGCCAGCCCCACATCTGGGCAAGGGAACTGGGTCCAGGGTCGCTGGACACGTTAATCCCTGCTGGCCCAGCCCTCCAACCAGGTCAGTCATCTGTTGGATCCCACAGAGGGTCTCAGATGGGATCGCTGCCTGCCTCTGCCATTCCCTCTTCCTTTCCAGCACAGGAGACCAGCTCCGCCTGGACCCTGGCTCTTTTTTTCTGAAATGTTCCCTCTTAACACCTTCTCAGGAAAAGCTTCTGCCTGCCTAGGTAACTTCAGGTTCATCTGTGCATCCTTCCCTCCCTCAGTCTTCCCTGGAACCTCAGAACAAAACCCTAAACCCCAATCCTGTTGGCGAGATACCGCTCTTAAAATGCACAGCGCCTGCTCCAGGACTGTGCTTTTTCCAGACCTTGCTAGTAGGCTAGGCACCGCACCCACCACCATCTCTAATGGGAGCCAGGCAAGAACAACAGGAGGAGCCAGACGGTCCCCATCCGAATAAGGCAGTGGAGCAGCCAAGAGTCAGTCAGGAAGGGCGCACAGTCCTGCCTAGTGGCTGATACATCCCCAGGAATAACTCTGAGGGGCCACAAGGTGACTTGTAACACTGTCCCCAAATCTGACTCACCCTCCAAGTCCACAAGCCTCCTGTCCCTAGGACCTGGCACCACTCTAGTAGTCCCTGAGGTCCCAGTCACACGTCCATTGAGGCCGCCAGGAGGAGTCTGCAGCACTGTGCCTCACTTGGTGCTCATAATGTGAAGCAGGTGCCTTAGAGCCAGACACTAGATACAGAGAGAAGCTGCACCCCTACCCCCATTCCATCCCAACTGTGAAGAGAATTTTGAAGAAGAGCAGCCTGTGTTATCCCAGCCAGCCTGGCTGCAGGCTTGGTCCAGCCAGTCTTGTCCTGTGCCTAGCTGCTGTCAAACTTCATGGATTGTGTTTGTTTTGAGACAGAGTGTTCTATAGGAGTTCTAACTGAGGCTGGCTTTGAACCCCTGATTCTCTCTCCTCTACCTCCCAAATAATGGTGTGCACCATTCTAAACTCTGGGGTTTTTTTGCCTTTTTTTTTTTTAAGGTAAAATTCAAGTAACACGGACCTGATCCTGTGCAGTGTCACACAACTCCACATTTTGCAGACCTACAATGTGCAGCTATCACCACAGATTCAGAACATTTTTATCACCCCAAAGATAAAACACAGGCATGCCTCAGGGAGGCAGAGGCAAGTGGATCTCTATGAGTTCGAGGCCAGCCTGGTCTACAAATCTAGTCCAGAATAGCCAAGGCTACACAGAGAAACCCTGTCTCAAAACCAAACCAAACCAAACCAAAACTCATTCCTGTCAACAGGCGCTCCTAATTCCCTAATCTTCTGGTCTCCTTACTGCCTCCGGATTGGCTTTTGTCCTTGTGGACTCACCCTTCCTGGGTATCTCCCATCTGTGAAACCATACAGTGTGTGGCCTTTGTGTCTGGGCTCTTTCACTCAGCATAGTGTTTTTAAGGCTGTAGCATAGGTCAGACTTTTCTTTTTATAGCTGAAGTACACCCCACTGCAGAGAGAAACCACACTGGTGGGCTTTTGATCGGCCTCCGCCTTTCAGCCATTGTGAACTGCTCTGCTCTGAACACTTGTGTACTGGCTTTTGTGGGAACACCTGTTTCCAGTCCTTTGGGGTCTGCACCTAGGAGTAGAATTGCTGGGTCAGGCGGTGATGTAATGTTTGACTTACAGAGGAATCATTCGGTTGTATTCTCTCGCAGCTGTGCCGCTGTACGCCACCCTCAGCAGCACACAGAGCTCCGCCGCCGCCGCGGCTTCTCACCAGGACTTGTTGTTTTGTATGTTTGGTTTGGTTTGGTTTTTTGAGACAGGGTTTCTCTGTGTAACAGTCCTGGCTATCCTGGACCAGGCCGGCCTCGAACTCACAACGATCCGCCTGCCTCTGCCTCCCAAGTGCTGGGATTAAAGGCGTGCACCACCAGGCCCAGCTAGCAGGGTCTTTCTTAAAGAACTCACACTTACGGTACTGAAAGCACACACAGTCGGCCCTGGGGGGAAGTAAACCAGCCTATTAAAGTTGGAAGGGACCACAGAGGACACTTCAGAGGAAGAGAGAGGGGGGAAGACTGAGTGTGAGGGCAGAGACGTTAGGGGAACGCTCGGTTGCAGCCGCCTCTTTTTGCTTCTGCGACTAGTGTTAAACAAACCAAACACAAACTCATTACGGTTTGCCGTGCAGGCTAAGTTCATACTACAGCGAAGGCCAGAGAATAGACTACGCATGTCCTTGGCCGGTTCTGGAATTTCTCTGGCAATCATAGCCACCACCCCACTGAGCACTTTCATGCCTGGGCTCCTGTAATCCCACAACAACCGACTCGAGTTCACTGCTTCACTTTAAAGAATAGGAAACGGAGGCACGAAGAGAGGTCACCGGCCTTGCCCAAAGCCTTCGCACCAGGAAATGGCTTGGGGCCAGGACAGTGTGCAGCCGTGCCTCCCAGCTGGAAGTCGGCATTTCTCTGCTGAGACTTGGGGAAACCAGCTTCTAGGGGAGACGGCTTGCTGGATGCTTATATTCCAGTAGCCTTGCCTACTGAGGAGAAAGGCTTGAAGAGGGTGTCTCAGCATGATGGAGCCGCTGCAGCCCCGGACCAGTTCCAAGCTGACAGAGAGATGGCAAATGTAGATTTCTCTCTCTTTAAAAAAAAAAACTTATTCTATTGTTATTTGTACCTGTATGAGTGTTTTGCATATATATATATATGCGCCACCACCGCCCAGCAAAAATTTAAAATAAAAAAAAACACAAAGAAATAAAGCCACAGACAGTTGCTTGCCACCATGTGGGTTCTGGAAACTGAGCTTGGGTTCTCTGCAAGAGCAGCAGGTGCTCTTGGTGCCTGAGGCATCCCTCCTGAGATGCTCAGAGATGCTCAGAACTGTGTCTCTGTGGCCTCTCTGAGCTAACTTTCCCCCTGGAAACAGACTGCACCTCTGCACCAGGTGCCTGTGAGGTAACTGGTTTGTTCTTTCTTTCTCCCGTGGAGCCAGCACATCTGACCGTCAAGCAGCCCCATCTTGGCTTCTGCAGTTTATCCCTTTGCTCTGGGGAGAGTTGGCCCGCTGCATGTGAAGGTATCCTGGGAACTTGCTTCCTGCCAGTCTGGCTCACTCAGCCCAAGAAGAATAGCAGTGCCCCCCCCCCCCACCGTGGCATCCTTCCTGACTCATCCCTAGGACTCCTGCCTAGGAGGTGCAGCAGGTACCCACTGGGTGAAGCAGGCTCCTCCTGCCGTGAATTCTAATGTGGGCTTTCGGGGGCCCTTGTCCTGAGGCAGGCGTGCTTCCTGTTTCTAGAACAGACGGCAGACAGAGGAGAAAGAAGAAGCAAGTGGCTGGCTTGTGGTGCACTTAGGGTATTTTGTTTCGCGCAGCTAGTTTGACCACTACTACCACCGTCCTGATCCCCCTCCCCCACCCTGTCCCCAGTTTTAACTATTTATTCATTTATTTAACTCTAGAGGTTCACTGTGTAGCCGTGGCTGGCCTAAAACTTGCAGCAATCTCCTTGTCTGTGCCTTCTGCGCATGCCACAGATGGTTCCCAGATCTGCTTTCTGACAGGAATTTCATTCTCGCTGGTCACCTGAGCCTTGGGAGATGTAGAGGAGGTGGTGACATTAGGTGAGATGACTTGGTAGATGCAAGGAGGTCTCTGAGCCGACCACTTCTCCGATCCCCAGTCCTCTTCTCCAGCGGCGGCTGGCGCAGGGAGAGGTTCTTGGTGCTCTTCCTCACGGGGTGCAGCAGCAAGGGACTTGACACCAGGGCCTAACAACCCTGTTAAGCCGCAGTGCCGCCTCTGACCGACATGCCTCCTGACATCTGCGGGCTCCGGCACCAGATAGGGAGAGTCTCCAGAGGGTTGAGGTCACACACCCGATCCTTCCTGCAGGTCGACCCCGAAAGCCGGGCCTTGGGCCCCACCTGTCCGCTCCTCGCAAAGGCCCCCCTGCGCCGCTACTACCGGCCCCTCGGCGCGGAGCCCTGTGTCCGCCGCCGCTTTGATCCCGGGGGCCCCGCTGGATAAAAGTCTCGGGCGGCTGTACGCCAGCGCCAGAGAGGGAGCGCAGCGTAGTCGGGCGCACCAGCGGGAGGATAGCACAGCTCCAGCAACTACGAGGACCCACGGTGAGCGCAGGGCTCCGGGCGGCGCGAGGCGTGGAAAGGGGGCCCCCCGAGTGCGAGTCTCCCACGAATGCACCGGGCTTGGGCGCGGGAGGGAGGGGCCCGGCCACTCCAGAGGAACACTTGCACCCTGCACCCTCGCCCGTCGGGCCCGGCAGCCGCGCACCGGGCAGGGCGCCCACGATGCGGAAAGGCCTCTTCCTCCCGGGGCCCCAGGGCAGCTCCGAGGGCGGGGGTAGCGGCGCCGGGCTGGCCGAGGAGAACGGAGCTGCCCCGGGCTAGCCCGGCCGCGCTGCCCCCCACGGAGCCGGGCCGGGAGCGCCTCCGGCGGCCGCAACGGGTTAGTCCAGGCCCCTCCGTCAGGCTTGTGGTTTGGGAAGAAAAGGCTAAGCCTCCGCCAAGAAGAGAGCGAGCGCAGCCCCCTCCTCCCCACCCCACCCCCCCGCCGCGCCCGGGCGGCGGCGGCACTTCTAACGCGCGGGCACCCGGCTGCCGCGGCCCCCGCAAACTACGCCCAGCTCGGCCCCCGCCGCTCATTGGCGCGGGCCGGAGCCAGCGCACCCAGAGTCTGCGTTGCCCTCGGCTGGCTACGCGCGGAGCCCGAGCTGCGGAGGCTGGCGGCGCCCGACTCCAGAGCCTCGACGCCGAGAGTCCGCCCCGCCGCCCAGGGCAGGGACAAGGCGCGGGAGCCCCGGGGCCGAGGAGCAGCAGTGGCCCGCGCGCCCCCTGGCTTGGCGCCCCAAGCGTACTCCCCACCCCCCCGACGCCTCACGGCCGTCCGCTCTCCGCAGGTGGCCACAGGCCGGAGTGACAGTGCCATGGGCGGAGAGGTGCGCGTGCTGCTGCTGCTGGGCCTGCTGCACTGGGTCGGGGGCAGCGAAGGCAGGAAGACCTGGCGGCGCCGTGGCCAGCAGCCTCCCCAGCCACCGCCCCCACCGCCGCCCCCGCAGCGGGCTGAGGTGGCGCCCGGCGCCGGGCAGCCGGTGGAGAGCTTCCCGCTGGACTTCACGGCAGTGGAGGGCAACATGGACAGCTTTATGGCGCAAGTCAAGAGCCTGGCGCAGTCCCTGTATCCCTGCTCTGCGCAGCAGCTCAACGAGGACCTGCGCCTTCACCTCCTGCTGAACACGTCGGTGACCTGCAATGACGGCAGCCCCGCCGGGTAAGGCCGGCGCTGGGCAGGACGCTGGGAGGCCGTCAACCTTGCTTGGCTGCCCCCCGCACCCCCCCCGCCCGGTGCTCTGCGCCTGGCTCGCGGTCGTCCGTGGCTGGTGGCACTCGCATCCTCTTGCCTTTCCGCACGCTAGCAAACGCGGAGACCGCACTGGACCCTTCCTATTTGCAGTGGCAGATCTTGTCCCCAGAGGCAAGGGTTCCAGCAGGGCGTCCGGCGCTGCTGGCCCAGGGGAGGACCTGGCTCGGTGCCTCTCAAAGCGGGGGAGGGGGCAGCTCTTGAAGCTCTGGTCCGAGGCCAAATCGGGTGCTGACCCCTTGGCCACCAGGCACCCGCCTTTGAAAGCTCAGGTCAGAAAGAGACTGCAGTCCCAGAGTGGCCCTATCTCCAGTAGTGAGAGGCAACACTGAGGGGACAGGAGGTTCCTGTCTCAGGGGTTCCCCCCCCTCCACCCCTCACCCCGGCTGTGCATACCAGATTGGCTCGGGAATCCGAGCGGCCGGAGCAAGGAGGGGGCACAAGAGGCACCGAAGGCTCCAGGTGCAGCATTCACACACGCACTCAACTTTGAAGTAGATAGAGGACACAGGTGAAGCTCGGAGGTCGGAAGGGACTGTGGGTGCCCACGCGCTCGGTGTTGACCTTGATAGGAAAGGCTGTGACACCGTCTTTGTGGCTCCCGCATCTCCTCGCGGCGCTCTTTAAGGCGCCACAACCGGGCCCCCCGCCCTGGCATTTCTCACTATTCAAGTGCCGCCGCGTGCTCAGGAGCGCTCCTCCTGCTCCACTGTCATCCGCGCCGGGGTTAACGCGGGTCCCGTGCGGCGCGGGCTGTGGGAATTTTCCACGGGCCACATGCCTTTCCTCTCCTTCACCCCCACGCCCCTCCCCACACACACTGTGGCCACCTCAGGGGTATCAGCCGGGTTTCACCAGCCTGTGCGTTCAGTTTGCGATTGGCCGCGGGCGCCCCCGTGCGGCTGTGGTGCGCTCCAGGCGACAGGTGGAGTGACCCTTTTCGGCGGCACTGAAGTGGGAAAGAGAGCTGAGGGTTGGGGTTTTGGGGGGGGAGAGCAGAGAACGACCGTGGCTTAGGTATCCCCAGCTGACAGGCTGCCCTGTGCGCCTTCCCCGCAGCTACTACTTGAAGGAGTCCAAGGGCAGTCGGCGGTGGTTACTCTTTCTGGAAGGTAGGTTCCCTGGGTTGAGGTGTGGGACAGGAGGGCGTCTTCTGGACTCGTGGAACCGAGCCTGGTGCCTGTGCCTGCAGGCGGCTGGTATTGCTTCAACCGGGAGAACTGTGATTCCAGATACAGCACCATGCGGCGCCTCATGAGCTCCAAAGACTGGCCACACACACGTACAGGTCAGCAGCGAGCGAGTGAGCGACGGGCTTGGTCTGGGGAGGGCAGTGGTGGAAACGTCAGACTCTCCACTCACCCAGGCCCTGAGCTCCTAAGACTGTGGAAAGCTCACCCCCCCTTTTGGTGTGGCGATTTCTAGAATAACCAAGTCCATTCAACCCCATGTCCCCTCCCGCTGTTTCCCAGGTACTGGGATTCTGTCCTCTCAGCCGGAGGAGAACCCTCACTGGTGGAATGCCAACATGGTGTAAGAGCGCATGGGTTCCTCCGCGGTGGGGGGCTCTTCCTGCGAGAGTCCTGTCCTGGAGTGTGGGGGTTCATCCTTGGGGATGGCCTTTGCGGGATCCCGTTTTAGGAGGCATCCTTTCTAGCCTCCGTTCCTGGGAGGATGATTCTTTGGGGGGGGGCGGTTCTTCCTGAGGGGCCCCCTCACCGAAGCTTTGGGCAGCAGAGGCCCCGGGCGGCGGGCTCATCTGAACCCTGTTACAGGTTCATCCCGTATTGCTCCAGTGACGTCTGGAGTGGGGCTTCACCCAAGTCTGACAAAAGTGAGTTTCTGGTTTCCCAGTCCCTTAAGACAGGGTAGGGTGGTGAGGCATCTGGGGAAACAGACTTTCTCAATCTGTCTGTAGCGCGCTTTAGGCTTCCTGCTTGTCGGTGGCTCACCTGGCCTCTGAGGGACCCCCTAGCAGGACCCCCTGCCTTTGACCCTCCCTCCGCAGTCTCCCCATCCCTGACCAGACCCATCCTCCTGCGCCCTGGAGTAGAAGACCTTGCCCTATGTCCAGCCTCACCTAACGCCCCTTTGCCTGCAGATGAATATGCCTTCATGGGCTCCCTCATCATCCGGGAGGTTGTGCGGGAGCTTCTGGGCAGAGGGCTGAGTGGGGCGAAGGTGCTGCTGTTGGCTGGGAGCAGGTAAGGGGGGAGGACCTCGTCTGGGGAGTGAGGTGCTGTGGAGAGCGGGTGGAGCGGAGCGTGCAGGTGGACCGCTGTCACAGTGACAGCTCTGGGACACCGGTGAAGCAGAGCGTTCGGGTGGACCGGAGCGTGGGTGGAGCGGAGCGCGTGCAGGTGGAGCGGAGCGTGGGTGGAGCGGAGCGCGGGTGGAGCGGAGCGCGGGTGGACCGGAGCGTGGGTGGGGAAAGCCAGCAGGTTTTTTCCAGAGACACTGCAGTTGCCTGCAGACCTGGGGTCTATCCTCCACAGTGCCCTCCTGGCTGCAGTCTTCTCTCAGGCAGGAGCAGGAAGGTCGGCCTCATCTGTGGCACCTCAGAGGTCTGGCCTCAGTGTGCTACAGCTGAAAACTGTTCAGAGAATACTTCCGGACCCCCAAGGTTGTTGGGCTGCAGTGACCTAGGTAGCGGCTTAGTGGCCAGGACCCAGTGTCAGGGTAGGCTGGGATGGCGCCTACTGGTCAGTAACTGGGCCCTGACACTGGAGGGGTTTTTTGTTGTTGTTGTTGTTGTTGTTTTTGTTTTTTTTAATAGAGACAATATTCTTTTTTATTTATTTATATGAATGTTCTATCTGCATATACACCTGCACACCAGAGGAGGCATTGGAGGGTATAGGTGGTTGTGAGCCACCATGTGGTTGCTGGGAATTGAACTCAGGACCTTTGGAAGAGCAGACAGTGCTCTTAACCCCTGAGCCATCTCTCCAGCCCCGACACTGGAGTTTATGTTCTTCAGATAAGGAAACTGATTCAGGAGAAAACCTGGAAAGGAGAGGTCTTGGCTGTGGGCCAGTGCTTAGGGCTCTGCCAGCCCTCTGCCTCCAGACCCATGGGCCTGCAGTCAGGGTGCACCCTCAGGACCAGGGCTGGGGCTAAGCCAGCTCTGGCTGGACAGCAAGCACCCCCTCTCCAGTCACTTGGCCTCATGTCTGGGCTTCCCTCAGCGCTGGGGGCACCGGGGTGCTGTTGAACGTGGACCGCGTGGCCGAGCTGTTGGAGGAGATGGGCTACGCATCCATTCAGGTGCGGGGCCTGGCTGACTCAGGCTGGTTCCTGGACAACAAGCAGTACCGACGATCAGACTGCATTGACACTATCAACTGTGCACCCACGGAGGCCATCCGCCGCGGCATCAGGTGCCCTGGGGGAGGGGGTGGACAGCCCCGTGCCAAAGCCTTGCCGCACCCACGGAGGCCATCCGCCGCGCCATCAGGTGCCCTGGGGGAGGGGGTGGAGGAAGGAGGCAGCCACATGCCAAAATCCTGCCTTGTACAAAGGGCCTGGGGTGAGGTGGCATCTTACTGGGAAGGAGCGCCCAGTGGCACAGCCTAACCTGTGACTGTGGCTGCAGGTACTGGAACGGCATGGTCCCGGAGCGCTGTCAGCAGCAGTTCAAGGAAGGCGAGGAGTGGAATTGTTTCTTTGGCTACAAAATATACCCAACTCTGCGCTGTGAGTGGCCAGTTCAGATGTGCATTTGGGGAGTGGTGGGATACCCTGAATTGTGCACCAGTCCTGAAATTAAAGAGGTTGGACCAGAGACCTTACACTAGTCTACAAAAGTGGTCTAGCCTGCACCAGGGTAAGCAGCCATTCTCACCTGGGATAGTCATGATTTCGGCACCAAAACTGTTGGTCCTATAGGGGCGGTAGTGGCGCTCGCCTTTGATCCCGGCACTTGGAAGGCAGAGGCAGGCGGATCTCTGTGAGCTTGAGGCCAGCCTGGTCTACAGAGCTAGTTCCAGAACAGCCAGGGATACCAAACCAAACCAAACCAAACCAAACCAAACCAAAAAACTGGTGCTCTTAAGCAAGCTGGCACTGTTTGCAATGGCATCAGAGCCAAATTCATAAGCTTCCTCCTCTCTGTATTTTGGGGCCACCAAACAGTTTTCCCAGCCCCACTTTCCAAAAAATAGTGAGGTCCCATGCCAAGGGACAGCACAGCCAAATCTAAGCCAGAGAGATGCTGAGAGCAGCCACGGGGAAAGTGGGTTTTCAAGAGTCCGTTAAGGAAGAACAAGCCTTACAGAAGAAACGTGTCTGAGGTGTAGCTCAGCGAGGCATGTCTGTCCAGCATGTTTGGGGCTTGGAGTTCTTCTTCAGAGCCAAGGAAGGAAGAAAAGAGAGCCGGGTGTGGTGGAGCACACCTTTAATCCCAGCACTCGGGAGGCAAAGGCAGGTGGGTCTCTGAGTTCAAGACCAGCCTGTTCTACAAAGCGAGCCCAGGACAGCCAGGGCTGTTACACAGAGAGACCCTGTCTCGAAAAACAGAAGAAAAAGAAAGGAAGGAAGGAAGGAAGCAGGCAGGCACAGGAGCGTGGGCTGAGGGGAGCCCAGCTGGTTGTAAGCCTGCCAGGACCCGAAACCCAGGGAGCAGCAGGTCAAGCTGAGCCACATCCTCCTTCCAGGTCCAGTGTTCGTGGTCCAGTGGCTTTTTGACGAGGCCCAGCTGACCGTGGGTAATGTGCATCTCACTGGGCAGCCGGTACAGGAGGGCCAGTGGCTCTACATCCAGAACCTGGGCGGGGAACTGCGCGGCACACTCAAGGATGTGCAGTGAGTGTGTGCAAGGGGCCTGGGGGGAGGGGTTGGGGAGGCTCACGCTATTTGACTTTTAAAATATAGGTCTTGAAGCCAGGCATGGTGGCACCTAGGAGACAGAGGAAGGTAGATTCCTGGGAGTTCAGGGCCAGCCTGGTCACGTAGTGAGAGCCTGACTAGATAAGTAAATAAAATAGAGGGCTCAGGCTGGGGTCATAGGTCACCAGGCACAGTGTTTGCCTAGCGCGCGTACAAAGTTTCCGGCCTTAGTCCCCAGCACCACACACACCGGGCACGGCGATGCCTGCCGGCGACCCCAGCATTGCCATCCTTCTGAGCATCAGCTCAAGGCAGCTTGGGCTACGTGAGACTCAGGCTAAGAAAGATTTAAAAGTTGCGAAAGATTCATGCGTTCCAGCCTCCTGCTTCTGCCCAGCCGACTCTGCCTGGCTGAGGTATACGTGAAATAGGTTTTAGAGACCCAAAGGGCAAGGGGCAGCCTGGAGCGTGCGGGCACGGGAGCCAGGGCAGATGAGGGTTGGTCATCTGGAAGCGGTGAGGCCATGGGACTCAGGCTGACTGTCTCCTCCCAGGGCCAGCTTTGCCCCCGCCTGCCTCTCACACGAGATCATCATCAGGAGGTCAGTGCCCCCCCCCCCCCTTTATGCCCCTCCTGAGCCAGTAGATGTCTTTCCGAGAGCTCCCTCTGGGCCTATGTGAAGTGTTTCTTTCTGGGTCCCCCAAAGCCGCCACCACACCGGCGTATGCCCGCATCAGAAACGTAGCCCCGAGCAGTGACAGCGAGGGCCTTGGTGACCCCTGCCTGGGTTCTTTCTACAGCTACTGGACAGACGTCCAGGTGAAGGGGACCTCACTGCCCCGGGCACTGCACTGCTGGGACCGAAGCTTCCACGACAGCCATAAGGCCAGCAAGACTCCCGTGAAGGGCTGCCCTTTCCACCTGGTGGACAGCTGCCCTTGGCCACACTGCAACCCCTCGTGCCCCACCATCCGGGACCAGTTCACAGGGCAGGAGATGAACGTGCCTCAGTTCCTCATGCACATGGGCTTTGACGTGCAGACGGTGGCCCAGCAGCAGGGCATGGAGCCCAGCAAGCTGCTCGGGATGCTGGGCGGTGGAAACTAGATGGCGGCCTGGAGGAGGTGGGGTCCCGTGGGGCCGGTTCACCTGCTGTCCCCAGGTAACCCGCCTCTGCTTCCAGGCCCTTCTGCCACACCCAGGACCCACCTGGGTGTGGCCGCCTGGGCCGCCTGGACTCTCCTCCTCCTACTGCCTTCAGGGGGCCTGGCCAGAGGAGTGGTCCTCCTCCTCCCCACCCAGCCCCCAGCCCGGCCTGGGGAGGGGGCCAGAGGGGAAACAAACACTGGAAGCCCGAGACCATCAGCTCAGACAGTCCCGCCTGGTCCCCCGACTGACCATGCTCTTTTGTATTATTTTATAAAGTGACTTTTTTATTATTACTTTAAATTTTTTAAAAATGGGAATTAAGAAATATATGATGGATAATATTGTTTTGTAACATATTTTTTTCTTAATAATTAAAAAAAAAAAAGACAACAAAAGCTTCTCCCCGAGGCTTGTTTATGTGAAGAGCCACTCTGCTCACTGCGTGTGTTCCTAGGACAGCACGGGACCAGAAGAGGGACCAGAGGGACCCCGACCCCGGTGTCTTCTCGGATGCTCAGTAGCTCCCTACTTCACTTAGTTAGCCCCTTCCTAAGGAGGCCCCATTCATTCATTCACTCATTCATTCATTCAGCAGACACCTAGTTTCCATTGTTGGTGATTTTCTTTTTTTCTTTTTTTTTTTTTTTTTAAGACAGCATCTCTCTATTATATAGCCCTTGCTGTCCTGGAGCTCAGAGACTAGCCTGCCTCTGCCTCTCAAGTGTTGGGATTAAAGGCATATTGCCACCATAGCAAGCAAATTTTCTCTTTAAAGTCTTATTTTATTTTACATTGAGTGTTTTGTCTGTCTGTTGTTCTATTTTTACCAGTAAAGACCCAGGAGCCAGATGCTGTGGTGAAAAACCTGCTAGCTCAGAGAGGCAGAGAAAGCACCCAGCTGACCTTCCTATTGAGCTCACATCCTGATGGAAAAGGCCCAAAAAGGCTCACTAGCTCAGCTGACAGCCCAGGAGGAAAAAGCCAGAAAACCCAAGGCTAGAGGCTTGCTAGCTCAAGGCCCAAAAAGCCAAAGGCCAAGGAGCTGAGGCGCTCAAGAGCTGGACAGCTAAGAGCCAGAGAGCTAAAAGCTAAAAGCTAAAGAGCTCAAGTTAAAATCTCAATCTCTACAGAGCTAAGGCTCCTTCTGCCTCACGCTGTCTTACAAACCCAGCAAATCAAAGTCCCGCCTACTCTTTAATCCCTGTCAGCTGGTTCCTTTCTCCACTTCTTGACCTAGGGTTAACTTTATTAAACCCTGTGTACAGAAAGCTCTTGGATTAAAGGCATGTAAAGGCTGGCTGAACCACACCTTAATCACCTGTTTACAATAAACAGAAAGTTCTTGGATTAAAGATATGTTAGGGCTCAGCCACAAGAAACAGGGATTCACAGTTCAATATTAGGGATCACAATGGTATCAAAGACTTTTGTTTTTTTCTGGGACAGAGTTTCTCTGTGTAGCGTGGCTGTCCTGGACCTGCATTGTAGACCAGGTTGGCCTCGAACTCATGGCGATCTGTCTGCCTCTACCTCCCGCGTGCTGGGATTAAAAGCATGCACCACCACCGTCTAGCTGAAAGCAATCCTCTTACTTCCACATGAGACATACACACATACATTATTTGCTCTAAATAAAATGTAATAAAAAGGGACTGGAGAGATGGCTCAGAGGTTAAGAGCACTGGCTGCTCTTCCAAAGGTCCTGAGTTCAATTCCCAGCAACCACATGGTAGCTCACAACCATCTATAATGAGATCTGGTGCCCTCTCTGGCCTGCTGGCACACATGTTGGAAGAATACTGTATAAATATTAAATAAATAAAATTTTCACATGTAATAAAAAATATTTTGGCCTATACCTTTAATCCCAGCTTTTGGGCAGATCTCTCTGAGTTCGAGGCCAGCCTGGTCTACAAACTGAGTCCAGGACAGCCAAGGCTACACAGAGAAACCCTGTCTTGAAAACAAAAACAAAGCCGGGCGTGGTGGCGCACGCCTTTAATCCCAGCACTCGGGAGGCAGAGGCAGGCGGATCGCTGTGAGTTCGAGGCCAGCCTGGTCTACAAAGCGAGTCCAGGACAGCCAAGGCTACACAGAGAAACCCTGTCTCAAAAAAAAAAAAAAAAGAAAACAAAAACAAAAAACCGACCAAACAAACAACAAAAGTGAAGCGAAGCATGGTGGCACACGCCTTTAGCCCCAGCGGTAGGGAGGCAGAGGCAGGCAGGTCTAGGTAAATCCGAGGGCAGTCTGGTCTACAGCATGAGTCCAAGACAAAACAAAAAGTCCCCAGGAAGTGTCTAGTGTGATCTCACATAGATGCTCGCAGCTAAGAGCACTTGCTGCCCTTCCAAAGGCCAGGGCTGAGCTCCCTGCTCCCGCAGGGGCACTCGCGGCGTCTGTTACTCTACTTCCAACTCTGATGTCCTCTTCCGGCTCCCGAGGGCTGCTGTGTGCGCATGAACGGTGATGGCTGTTCATGGTTGTCAACTTGACCACATCTGAAATTAACTAAAACTCAAGTGTAGGTACACCTGTGAAAGATTCTTTTTTTTTTTTTCTCTTCGTTTGTTTGGTTTTTTGAGACAGGGCTTCTCTGTGTAGCCCTGGCTCCCCTGGAGCTCACTCTGTAGACCAGGCTGGCTCTGCCTCAGGAACTAAAGGGATTAAAGCGGTGGACTACAGAGCCAGGTGGGAGTGTCGGAGGCGGCGCACGCCTTTAATCCCAGCACTCGGGAGGCAGAGGCAGGCGGATCTCTGTGAGTTGGAGGCCCGCCTGGTCTACAGAGAGAGTTCCAGAAAAAAAAAAAAAAAACAAAAAACAAAAAACATAACGGCGGCATGAGCCACTGCCGTCCAAGTACGGGATTTTTTTTTTTTCTTTTTTAATTCATTTGAAGCGGGAAGATGCACTTTTTACAGAAGATTCATTTATTTTTGTACTTTATGTCTGTGAGTGCTCTGCTTTCATGAACACCAGAAGACGGCATCAGATCCCATTACGGATGGTTAGAAACCACATGTGGTTTCTGGGAATGGAACTCGGGATCTCTGGAAGAGCGGCTGGTGCTCTTAACTGCTGAGCCATCTCTCCAGCGGAAGATTCACTTTTTTTTTTTTTTTTTTTTTTATTTTTTTTGGTTTTTTGAGACAGGGTTTCTCTGTGTATCCCTGGCTGTCCTGGACTCACTTTGTAGACCAGGCTGGCCTTGAACTCACAGTGATCCGCCTGCCTCTGCCTCCCGAGTGCTAGGATTAAAGGCGTGCGCCACCACGCCCGGCTAAGATTCACTTTTAATACATATCTTCTGTTTTGTTTTTAGGGTTTGTTTTTTGGTTTTTCTAGACAGGGTTTCTCTGGGTAGCCCAGGCTGTCCTCAAACTCCGAGACCTACCCACTTCTGCCTCCCAAGTGTGGGAGTTAAAGGTGTGTGTCGCCACCACTGGGCTTAATCCAAACCTTTAATCTGGGCCACACCTGGTTGCAACCTACATAAAGGACATGGAAGAGCGAAGCTTTCTCTCTTTGCCTGTTTTACCCTCACCCACTGGCTAGTAGGCTTGGAGATCATCTACCTGTTCAGGATTCTGGTGTATACTGATGACCAGCCTAGACATCAGTTCTCAGATTTTCACTGGTAGGCCGCCGCTGTTGGGCTAGCTGGATCCCAGCCTGCAAGGTGCTGTGATAAATTCCATACATCTAATCTTATAAATAAGCAGGCCTGAAGACCTCGGCAGACACTGCGCCTCAGCAACACATCATGTGTTTAGAGATCTCGTGACCTTAGATCTGGCGAGCAGTATGTATGTCTCCTTTCGCAGAGAACACTGCCTATGAGACGTGTCCATGATGCTAAGAACCCTGGGAAGACTGTCGGGTAGTAAGTGGTCACGTAATAAGGTACCCCATCCCGCTGGGCGGCAGTGGTGCACAGCTTTTATCCCAGCACTCGGAAGGCAGAGGCAGGCAGATCTCTGTGAGTTCGAGGCCAACCTGGTCTACAAAGCCAAGTCCAGGACAGCCAAGATAACATAGAGAAACCCTGTCTCGAAAAACAAAAACAAAAGATACCCCTTCCATCTGTGTGATAGTCCCTCCTCAGTCTTTCTGCTACAAGCTTTGAGTTTGGAATCAAGTCCTACGACACACACTGAAGGACACTCTGTCAAACCCTTGGCTTGGATTCCTGAAACCAGTGTCACTGTGACAGGGCCCCAGTCCCTAGCACAAGTGACTCCATGATGGAAGCGCCATTTAGGCAGGAAAACACAGCACATAGACAGCACCACCTGCCAAAACTAAAACAAAGGCCTCATCCGTCAACGTGCATCATTTCAGGAAAGTCTCTGAATGTTCTAACCTTGCTTTTTGCTTTTTGGCTTCTGGAGTTCTGCTTCTGGCTAACTGTTGTTAACGGAAATATGTCGACCCAGGACATGGTTTTTTGTGCTTAGCTCACCCTGAGAAAGGCTCAGGGCTACACTGGGACCCCGAACACTCAGTGTAGTCACTAGCCAACTAGTAAAGACTTTCTTTCTTTCCTTTTGGTTTTTCAAGGGAGGGTTTCTCTGTGTGTAGCCTTGGCTGTTCTGGACTCACTTTGTAGACCAGGCTGGCCTCAAACTCACAGCAATCCACCTGCCTCTGCCTCCAGAGTGCTGGGATTAAAGGCGTGCGCCACCACCGCATGGCCGAGTAAAGACTTTTTGTCAGCTTAACCTGTATCTGAGCAGTCTTCTCTGGTGGACACCACACAAGAGTCACAAAGTACAAGACAAGGGAGTGGCCCAGTCTAGGGTAAAACACTGTCATGTGCAATATCTAAATCCTGATCCGAACTGGGCAGGCATGCTTTAAAAGCTACACAGTGAGCCAGGCAGTAGTGGCAAACACCTTTAATCCCCCTCCCCAAAGCTACACAAGTGACCTTGAGAATAAGTGGAGACCTTGAGCACCAATGTGCGTCAAGTGTGCACCAAGTGCATGCCTGGTGCTGGCGTTGCAGTTACCTGTATGGCCTAGGAAGCCAATAACTGATACAAGGAGGCTGTAGTGTATTTTAAAGCTGCAAGCACTATGCTGGGCAGGATCTAATCTACTAGTAAACTAAAATAAACTACTCTAATCCTATGGCCTCATAACCTACATATAGCCCCAACACCTGTCAATCTGATCCTCCTCGGGAGGCTTCTCTCCCCAACTGTCAACTCTCTAGTTCCCAGCTCCTCCAGTCTCCCTTGGAAGCCCTGCCTTCCACTGTCTGTCCTTCTGCCCAGCTGATTGGCTAAACAGCGCTTTATTGACAACTGCAACATCCACTCAAGGCATTCCTCCACAATTCCCCCTTTTAGTCTAATAAAAAGCCCCCTTACCTACACATTTATATTATTACACCAATATACAATATACACACATATACACAATAAACTACACACAGCAAGAAGACCCATGGAACAACCAGAAATTATATCAATATTACACTCATAGTGTTTTGCTGTCTTTAATCTCATCAGAGACTTGAGAAGGAATAAAATTAATTGCCTGAGAAGACAGGAAGTGCAGGTTAGCAGCTTCCAAAATGAAAAAATATGGCAGAGGCGGTTTGCTGCCTGAACAGTCACTCAAAACCCTCTAACGCGTTGGAGCATCATCTTCTGCCCTCTGGTCCAGTGTATCTGACAGACATATTTGTGAGGCAGGGACTGCTGAGGACTTGCCTACCCTGTCTTGCAGAGTTTGGCCGTCAACTCCACCTGCATCCAAGTTTGCCCATTTCAGGCAGAATTCTGTCTGTGGCAGAAAACAAGGACATTTTTGCCCAGGGCTGGTTTGCCACACCTGAAGCCATCTCCATAAGGAGGTTCCTCGATGCTCATTACCTTCTCTGAGGCAGGCTGGGTGTTGCTAGGAGTCAACCTGTCTCCTTTTCAAAGAATCCTCAAAACAATAAAAATATCTTTAAATGCCATATTCTGTAGGACTCTGAGGTTTTTGAAAACCTTATCTAGCCGGGCAGTGGTGGCACACGCCTTTAATCCCAGCACTCGGGAGGCAGAGGCAGGCGGATCGCTGTGAGTTCGAGGCCAGCCTGGTCTACAAAGTGAGTCCAGGACAGCCAAGGCTACACAGAGAAACCCTGTCTGAAAAAAAAAAGCCTTATCTAAATATTTTACCTTGTCTGTCTATTGAATCATGCCTGCCTATTAAACCTAGTATGTATATTCTCGTGATAAACATAGAGCAGTGATTGACATGAACATGAAACGATCAACTAAAAAATTAGCTTGTATTAATAATTATCCTAAACAGCCTACAGTAATATTTTCAAAATATTGGAAATAAACCCTGTATCATAATTGAGTTCTGTGAATACAATACCTCATATTAAGGTAGAAATATATGTATTTATATAAAATGTGTGTAAACAATAATCTTAAATTTGAATTCTATACCAATCTATCAAAATTAAAAATAACCGGGGGCTGGAGAGATGGCTCAGTGGTTAAAAGCACTGTCTGCTCTTCCAGAGGTCCTGAGTTCAATTTCCAGCAACCACACGGTGACTCACAATCATCTATAATGTGATCTAATGCCCTCTTCTGGCCTGCTGGTATACATGCAAATAGAGCATCATATACAATAAATAAATAAATCTAAAAAAAACTTAATAACAATTAAGGCCTTAAGTTGAAGAGTAGATTCAATAATCCACTTTTGGTCCTGTCATTCCTATATATTTCTAAAGATTTATTTATTTAATAGTATGTATACAGCGCTTTGCTTGCACATACACCTGAAAGCCAGATGAGGGCACCATATCACATTACAGATCGTTATGAGCCACCATGTGGATGCTGGGAACTGAACTCAGGACCTTTGGAAGAGCAGGCAGCGCTCTTAACCTCTGAGCCATCTCTCCAGCCCCATTCCTATATATTTCTATATTCCCCTTTCTTTCTTTTAAACCCCTACCTCCATACCTAAGAAAGAAAAGGAAAAGAGAGAAATTCCTGAGTCCAATCTCGTTTTTCTCTCAATAAGACCAATAATAACAACCAAGTTCCAATGAAAATAAAAATCCATAGTCCAAGAAAACAACCAAAACCTTACCCAACCCCCCTTAAGGGAAATGGGACATTTTTCTCTTCTTAAGGGTACCTCCGGCTGGTTTGGTACGGATAATACCTATGCAGGGGCCCAAATTAAATTTGGAAAATGGTTAAACAAGCTAGAGATAACATTTGTGGTCCAGTCTCTAAATGTTGAGAAATTCTAGGCTTAATAAAAGTCCTGTGTGGGACAGTCTGAAATGCTGAACCAGTTGTGATCAGAAGCCTTTCTGGAAGCTGTCCTGGGAGCTGTTCTGTTCTGACGAGGAGCAGCAACTGAGGCACTTGGGGCTGGAACATGAAGGCCGCGTGATGTCAGCGTCTCAGCATGCTGGAGGATGCATCCTGTCAGGTCTGATCCAGCGTCAGTGTCTGGTTCTTTTGTTCTGAAAAAATAATTTCTCACAAGCATTATACAGTCCTAAAACCACAAATGCGTGAGGTGTGCAGGTGGTGTTGGGTTTCCTAGGACTGGAGTTACAGACAGTTGTGAGCAACCATGTGGGTGCTGGGAATCAAATCCTGGTCTTCTGCGAGAGCAGGCGGTGTTCCTAACTGTTAGGTAGCTCTCTAACTCCATGTCCAGGAATTCTCAGTGGGTTCTCTAGGGGGATGAGAGCCGCGTGCTAGGAGATGCCTGTGGACATATCAGCAGAATTAATTAATTGTGAGAGCAAACCACAAAGTATTCACAAGCGCTGACCGCTGGGCTCAGTGGGAAAGCACTTGTCTGGTGTCGCCGAGGCCCAGTGTCCTGCCTACAGCTACAACAACAACAGAGTCTTGATCCTCCGTGAAAGGTGCCCAGGCACTTCTTGCACTGTTTTGACTCTTCCGTAGAGCTGGGCTTTTCCCCTTATAAGTTGAAGAGTGTGACGATCTCTCAGCAGATAGTGAACACAACTGGTCTGCAGAAGAAGATTGCGGATTTCCCTTCTTTCCTTTATTGACTGGACTTGAACAGGCACCGATTCTGTAGCTGTTAAAAAAAATGTTTTACAAAGAAAAAAAAATTAAAAAGAGGGAGCTCAGCCAGGCGTGGTGGTGCACACCTTTAATCCCAGCACTCGGGAGGCAGAGGCAGGCGGATCACTGAATTCGAGGCCAGCCTGGTCTATGAAGTGAGTTCAGGATATCCAAGGCTACACAGAGAAACCTTGCCTTGAAAAACCAAGAAAAAAGAAAAGAAAAAAAAAGAAAGAAAGAAAAGAAAAGAAGAGAAAGAAAAGGAAAAAGCACTGTTGCTTTTGCAGAGACCCTCTTGCTTCTGTCCCAGCACCCCTGTGGCTCACGACCTTCCCGAACTCCAGTTCCAGGGGCCCCATGACTTCTCCCATCCACGGGCACTGTTCATGCACATGGTGCACACACACACACTTACATACATTAAATAACTAATATTAGAAGTCCAGCTGGAGAGATGGTTCAGAGGTTAAAAGCACTGCCTCCTTTTCCAGAGGTCCTGAGTTCAATTCCCAGCGAGCACATGGTGGCTCACAACCATTTATAGATAGGATCTAATGCCCTCTTCTGTCCATGCAGGGAGAGTGCTATATACATTTAAAAAAAAAAAAAAAAGACAAGAAGTCCAGGAGCTGGAGAGATGGCTCAGTGGGTAAGGGCATTTACTGTTCATGCTGAGGTTCAGGACCCTCATGGTGGCTCACAGCCATCCACAGGCCGCAGGCTCACAAAAGGTGCACACACACACACACATACACACACACACACACACACACACACAGGCAAAACACTCATTCACATAAAATAAAATAAAAATAAGTAAGTCTGATCTAATTAAAAAAAAAAAAAAAAGTTCATGGTCGTCCTCAACTGTTTAGTGAGTTTGAGGTTAGCCAGGGCTGCATAGGAGCCTGTCTCCAAAAGTGGTGGCGCCCGCCTTTAATCCCAGCACTCAGAAGGCAGAGGCAGGTGGATCCCTGTCAGTTCGAGGTCAGCCTGGTCTACAAAGCGAGTCCAGGACAGCCAGTGCTACACAGAGAGACCCTGTCTCAAAACAAAACAAAACAAAAACAAAAACAAGAACAAGAAAGAAAGAAAAAGAAAAACAAACACGCAAAGATAGAGTTATGTTATTTCTTCTTCTTTGGAGCCCCCTCCTACTCTCAAGAATTCTTCCTCATTTTTCTTCTTAATAAATCTACTTTTGTTCAGCTGAAAGAATGGAACGAAGTAAGAAGAGTTGAGCCAGGCCAGGTGACACAGGCCTATAAAACAACAATAAGGAACCCCTCATGTGCCTTCCAGAGCCTCCCGGTACCCTTCCCCAGCGTGCTAAACCCAGAGGTTGCCTCAGGCCTTAGCTGTGATCCCCGAGGGGAAGCCCCTACCCTCCGCTCTCATGCAGCCCCTCCCCCATACTGTACTGACCCGACTGACAGACGCAGGTGCTTCAGAGGCGGGAGGTGGGCGTCCAGCATCCGCAGGCTCACTAGCCGTCCTGACAAGGGCTCTTTGTGGGATGCAGGGGTCAGATGTCCCTCTAGAAGGGGAACCAGCGTGCAGGGTGCTATTCCGGGGCTCTGATCGGGCTGTTTATTTATAGCACTGGGGAGGGGGGGAGGGTTCCCAACCCAGACAGCGGAGAGGCTGCCGTGCTGCAATGTCACTGTTAACACTGCCACTGCAGACAGCCGGCACCTGCCACTGCCGCAGAGGATAGAGGCCTCTCAGCCCGGGAGACGCGGAGGCGGAAGGGCAGCTGGGCCCTGTCTGAGGCTGGGAGGCAGAGAGCCCGATGGGTAGCACCATGGAGCCCCCGGGGGGTGCGTACCTGCACTTAGGCGCTGTGACGTCCCCGGTGGGTACAGCCCGAGTGCTGCAGCTGGCCTTCGGCTGTACCACGTTCAGTTTGGTTGCTCACCGAGGGGGTTTTGGGGGTGTCCAGGGCACTTTCTGCATGGCTGCTTGGGGCTTCTGTTTTGCCTTCTCAGTCCTGGTGGTAGCCTGTGAGTTCACGAGGCTCCACAGCTGCCTGCGCCTTTCCTGGGGCAACCTCACAGCAGCCTTCGCCATGCTGGCAACGCTGCTGTGTGCCACGGCCGCCGTCATCTACCCTCTGTATTTCACCCGGCTGGAGTGCCCACCTGAGCCTGCCGGATGCACGGCCAGAAACTTCCGCCTGGCAGCCAGCATCTTCGCCGGACTCCTCTTCCTGGCCTACGCTACCGAAGTGGCCCTGACTAGGGCACGGCCAGGTCAGGTCGCCAGCTACATGGCGACGGTGTCCGGCCTCCTCAAGATCGTCCAGGCCTTCGTGGCCTGCATCATCTTCGGGGCACTTGTCCATGAGAGTCGCTATGGGCGCTACATGGCCACACAGTGGTGTGTGGCTGTCTACAGCCTGTGCTTCATGGCCACAGTGGCTGTGGTGGCCCTAAGTGTGATAGGACACACCGAGGGCCTGGGGTGCCCGTTTGACCGCCTGGTGGTAGTGTATACCTTCTTGGCTGTGCTCCTGTACCTCAGTGCTGCAGTCATCTGGCCGGTCTTCTGTTTTGACCCCAAGTATGGAGAGCCAGGGCGGCCCTCCGACTGCCTCCGAGGCAGCTGCCCCTGGGACAGCCAGCTGGTGGTAGCCATCTTCACCTACGTCAACCTGCTGCTCTACGTGGCCGACCTCGCCTACTCCCAGAGGATCCGCTTCGTGCCCACCTTGTAGCCCGGCCAGTGAAGGCCCGTCCACCTCCTTGCTCTGGCTGAGAGCACCTACAGCTGACCAAGGTGAACGGAGACACAGAGGAACAAAAAAAAGGTTGGGGGTTTGTGCAGTTCGGCTCTTGGACATCTGAGTGAGGGGGAGGCAGAGGAAGGGCAGAGGGGCAGGAGGCCCCACACAGGGGAGAGGGAGGGCGGCTGATGGGCTCTCAACCCTCCTCTCCCTGCGTCTCAGCTTCCTGGCCATCCTTGGGCTCGGTGCTAGTCGCTGTACCAAATGGGCACTTTTTTGGAACATATGCCGGTGTGGTTCACTTTGCAGATGGGAGCAGGAAAGCTAAGTGAACTTCAAGAGGCGGGGCAGGATCAGGGTCTTGAGACAGCATTTAGCTGGGGTAACCCAAGTTAGAAATCGGGCAGTTCCCTGAGATTGAAATGGGTGAAAAACAAGCCAAGAGCACCAGGGCCAGGCCATTGGGAGGAATGTCGGAGCAGGAACCTCCTCCTTGCCTGAAGGGGAAGTTTCTAGAATCTTGGAAAGAGTCTCTTTTGGGATGGTTGCAGTTGCTTGTAAAGAAAGCCGGCAGCCAGGATGGGCCTCGCCTGTGTCTAAGCTCATCCTGATGGCCACAGCTATTTGAAACAGAGAAAAGACTGAGCCCTGGTTCCCAGGTCAGCACTGGAGTCACCGTGAAAAGAGGGTGGTCTCACAACAGTGAAGGGGCTTCTGCCCAGATGCCCAGTGTGGACTGTGACACAGAAGCATCCAGTAAGCCAGGCGTTCCCGAACACCAGGACTTGTTAACGATGTCGTCTCCACTCTAAAGCCAGCTTCCATGCAAGAGCCCAGACTGGACTATGCCTGGGAAGCACTTCAGCCCGTCAGCCGAGTGTCCCTCAGGTCCTCCAGCAGAAAATAAAAGGTGGATGGTCCTTTTCAACTGGCCTGCTGCCCTTTCTGGCTCACTTGAGTCCTCTCTGCTCAAAGGCACCACTGAAGCTGCCTCCTCATGGTATGCTTGGGAGAAAGCCCTAAACCAGGTCATAGTGAGGAAGGATTTGTCCTTTGGGGTCCTGGGATACAGGCAAGGCTGGGCCTCCTCTGGGCCTTCTGACCAAGGGACAAGTTAGGGTGGCTCAGAAGGCCAATGCCGGCTTATGCTCTGGCACCCAAAGGCCCATACTGAGGTTATCAAGTCCCAGGTCACAGGGTACTCTCTGGGCAGTGGGACTGAGAACATACAGATGTTGGGTCCTGAGCCTACCTGTGTGGTACTGTGTGGCCCGTGCTGACCAGCTGGAGAGGGCACGCTGGGTGAGCCAACACACTAAGTCTTCTACTCGGAAGGGGAGGTGTAGGTAGCTGCTGCATCTGCAGGTGCCTTGAACAATGAAACTATAGAGCAGCAGAGGAGACATGAGGAACCAAGGAGCAAGGGGGCATGTCAGCCACGTTCATCCTGTGTGGACAGCGGGCCTATCGGTTCTTTTTTAATTTATTAGTAGTCTACATGCATGGTGTACGTGTTACGGGGACAGCACAGTGCACGCACGGGTGGAGGTCAGAAGGCAGCTTTGTGGAGTTTCTGTTTCTTCTTCCTTACATGGGTTTGGGAGTCGAGTTGCTAGGCTTTCGAAGCAAGCTCTTTCCACACCAAGCCATGGCCACTGGCCCCTTTGGGGTTTTTTGTTCTGTTTTGTTTTGGCTTTTTTTTTTTGTGGCTTTTCTTCTCTCTCTCTCTCTCTCTCTCTCTCTCTCTCTCTCTTATTTATTTATTTTTTGAGACAGGGTTTCTCTGTGTAGCCTTGGCTGTCCTGGGCTCACTTTGTAGACCAGGCTAGCCTGGAACTCACATTGATCCACCTGCCTCTGCCTCCCAAGTGCTGGGATTAAAGGCATGTGGCACCACCGCCTGGCTTTTGAGTTTCACTGTTTTGCTTGCACGTATGTATGTGCACCTTGCATGGCTGGTGACTGAGGAGTTCAGAGGAAGTGTCCAATCCTCTAGAAAAGCATTCTGGGTTGTGTTGGCTGCCATATGGATGCTGGGGACAGAATCCAGGTCCTGTGCACCGCAGTCTTCAGCACTGAGCCATCTCTCTAACCCTGAGCATCTGAAATAGGGAGCTGAGGTTAGGAAACTGAACTTCTTGGCTTTGTGCGTAGGGTTGAGCTGTCAACTTGGCACAGGTTTCCCAGCCCTTTTCTTAGAGGTTGAGTATCAAACTGGCCATCCAGAAGTCACCACGGACGGGCCAGTCTCCTAGACCGAGTGGTCGTCATTATGGCCAAGGAGAACCTTGTATGCTGGAAACTTCCTAACAAACAGAACAGGAAAATAATAAGCAAGCCGCCTCTGATGGGAATCAGGGGCTGGGGTCCTAGAATCACGTGTGCTTCGACCGAGTGTAGGGGAGCCCAGACTGCTCTGCCGCAAGTGGGCCATGAGCACCTCCGGAGGTTGCGGATGCCCAGCGCACAGTATCCCTAAAAGCCCATGGTTGGAGATCTGGGGTACTGTAGAATGGAGGAGGTCCGGGATGAAGCGGGCCTGTTAGCTGCAGAAGGTGCCTAGCTTTCAAAAGAACCATTGCCACGAGACAACAGAGGAAGGAATTCGTGGCTGTTAGGGTATTGATGTGTATTCACAACTACCGCCCACTTCAGGGAGGGAGCAGGGGAGGCGCGGCAGCCCTGGCCCTGTAGGACGCAGCGCACCAGGTCCAGCTGCAGCCCTGGATTGGCTAGCTCTTGGAGGCCGCACAGCGCATTGGCTGAGGTAGAGCCGGGGCGGGGCCGGTGGACCCGGTGCCGCGTGGCGGGTGCGGAGGGCCCGGCCCTTGCGCGAGTAGTCGCACCCGGGTATCTCCGCTGTGGGTAGCAGGACTCCTAGAAGGAAGGCTTAGCGGGGGTGGGGACTCTGGGACCTAAGCTGGAGGCGCACCTAGAGCCTTGGTCGGTTCCGATTTCTCCCCTACAAGCAGTCTCCGGCGCTTGCGGCTCCCTGGGCCTTTCAACTGCTGGCCAGGCATTCTGGCTCTGGGCGGCGGGCGGTGCTGGTGGTGGTATGGGTCAACTTCCCAGCTCAGCCAGCCGAGGAGCAACATAGAAATTAAGCGGTCTGGGATAGGGGTGGGGGAGCGCCTGGCTGCCAGGAGCGCCAGACCTGGTACTAACCAGCAGACTCAGTTCGCAGCTGCCCTGCAGAGCCGGTGCCAGCTGTGAAGGCTGTGGGTGCGGGACCTCCAGACATGAGCGTGGGCTTCATCGGGGCAGGGCAGCTGGCCTTTGCCCTAGCCAAGGGCTTCACAGCCGCAGGTAGATTCCTCTGGAGCCAGGGAGGGTGCCAAGGTGGAGTGTCTGGGTTAGTGGCCTCAGTCCTTTGGGAAATGACACCTGCCGTTTGTTTGGGGTTGCTGCCCTAAAGTGGGTGATAGGCGTTTCTGCTGTCTCCTTCCTAGCAGTGTGGGGCAGAGAGCTTAGGACTAGCTCTGAGGGAAGAACTCTTTCCCCTACAGGTATTCTGGCTGCTCACAAGATAATGGCTAGCTCCCCAGACATGGACCAAGCCACAGTCTCTGCCCTCCGGGTAGGTGCCACGCGGAAGCAGGGAGAAAAGCCTGATCCTCTGTAGAATTAGGGTCTAGGGTTAGGTGTGCAGCGCAGCTTTCTGTGAGGGCCAGCGTGGGGCGTGAGAGAAGCAAACCTGCCTTGGGGAACTTGTAGGTTCGCTTTCCTGCCCTGTCGTGAATACAGCTGGTAGAGAGGGTGTGAGGCTGGTATGGGGTTACCTACCTAGATGGGGGTTCAAGGGGCCCTCCTGAAGGCCAGGCAGCGTGGAGATCAGGCAGTTGGCGAAAGATGGTGGTGAGTACGGTTTCTGTCTGCTATGGCTCAGCCAGGATTTCAGGCCAAGGATGGGGGGTGGGGGGCAGGCTCCCAGCCTGAGACCATCACCCACATCTGCAGGCAGGCAGCGGCAGAGAATGCAGCCATTGGCCCCGGAGGTAGGATGGGCCGGGCTGAGGTGTGCCTTTCCTACTTTAGAGGTGATACGTTCCAGAGTACAGTGCGTTTACCATTTCACCCAGCAGCCTTTGGGCTTCTCTACTCACAGGGCTCTCTCAGCTTTGTGGGCAGATGGTCCCTGAGGCAAGCTGAATCTCCTTGCACTCCTGCAGAGGATGGGGGTGAACCTGACACCCCACAACAGGGAGACTGTGCGCCACAGTGATGTGCTCTTCCTGGCTGTGAAACCACACATCATCCCCTTCATCCTGGATGAGATTGGCGCCAACATCGAGGACAGGCACATTGTGGTGTCCTGTGCGGCGGGGGTCACCATCAGCTCCATTGAGAAGGTGGGTACCGTGCTGTGGGCCAGACCAACAGGAATTAAGAGGGGAGTGGAGCTCTGCTCGGGGTGCCTGGCTTCTTCACCTGAGTTCTCACCTGTAGCAGCCCAGTGAGAACTCAGAAGGTCCTCAGCCGGGGAAGCAGGAGGTCCACACTTACGTCCATGCCTGGGATGAGGACAAATGGCCAACGCTGGAAACGGTAGAGCTGCTTTGTCTTCCAGAAGCTGACAGCGTTCCAGCCGGCTCCCAAAGTCATCCGCTGTATGACCAACACCCCAGTCGTGGTGCGGGAGGGCGTTACCGTGTACGCCACAGGCACGCATGCGCAGGTGGAGGACGGCAGGCTCGTGGAGCAGCTCATGGGCAGTGTGGGCTTCTGCACAGAGGTGGAGGAGGATCTGATCGACGCCGTTACAGGACTCAGTGGCAGCGGCCCTGCCTATGTGAGCACTGGAGCGGTGGGTGGCGGTCAGGGCTGTGGGTACCTCCGGCTCTGCTGCACCCTGCTCTGGGTCCCAGAGAAGAGGCTGGGGCAGTGGCTAAGAATGTGTTCCCCCCACAGGCTTTCACTGCCCTCGATGCGCTGGCGGACGGCGGCGTGAAAATGGGGCTTCCGAGGCGCCTGGCAGTCCGCCTCGGGGCCCAGGCCCTCCTGGTCAGTGTCTTGAGATACTTGTGGGAGCTGTTCCTTCCTAAACCCAAATTGGCATGCCGGGGGCACATGGGCAGAAGTCAACAGGTGCTTCGGTGGCTGTACTCCGGAGAGGTAGGTAGGTGCCCTACACGCGTCAATCTCTCTTTCTTGTCACAGGGGGCAGCCAAGATGTTACTAGACTCAGAACAGCATCCATGCCAGCTCAAGGACAACGTCTGCTCTCCTGGCGGGGCCACCATCCACGCTCTGCACGTGCTGGAGAGCGGGGGCTTTCGCTCGCTGCTTATCAATGCCGTGGAGGCCTCCTGCACCCGCACACGGTAGGTTTTGCTTTAAAGGCCTCAGTGGAGTCATTCACCTCGCGTCTGTCACCACTGCCTGCGCCCTGTCTCGGCCCTGGTCAGTATTTTGGAAACTTCAAGGTTTCTAGGTCACAATACGCTCTCTTTCATCGCCGCGTGAGAAGGGGTGTCTACACGTCTGTAGACCTCTAGTCCTGCAATGCCACCTCCACTCGCTTTCATTATGGGGGGGGGGGGCCTGGCCCAGTGCCTTAGCCACGTCCTTCCCCAGGGTAAGCAGGTTAGCTAAGACGGCAGCCTATCAGCAGCAAGACAGCCCGGTGACAGCTGAAAGAAACATGCCCAGTGTCCCTGAGTCAGTGTAAAGCAGAGCCAAGGCTGGCAGTCACTGCCCCAGGCTCAGGTCTACAGGGTAACCCACTAGCCTTTCCTGCTAGTGTCCGCCTTCTAGTGCCAATTCCTAGAGAAGTCTTGAGTGCAGGTCTGCCAGGCTTAGACACAGGGCCTATCATGATCCATAAAGGAGACAGAAGCAGGATCCTGCCACAAACTCACAAACGGGGCAGTTAAGAGTTCAGGGCTGAAAAAAAAAATTAAAAAAAAAAAAAAAAGAGTTCAGGGCTGGGAGCCCTAAGCCCTCTTGACGGTTGATACTGTTGCCAGGGTGACCCTGAGTGGTGTGAGAACTGCCCATGCAGCTGTATAGGCACGGGGAGGGTGGGGCAGAGGGGACCCCAGTTATAAAAGGCCCAGAAATGGGGTGCCGGCATAGCCACTGCCCACCAAAGCTGCTGCTGGAACTGTGGGTTCTGGGAGGAGGAGACACTCAAAGCCTGTGTCTCATTGCTTTTCTAGGGAGCTGCAGACTATGGCTGATCAGGAAACCGTTTCCCCCGCTGCAATTAAAAAAACTGTACTGGACAAAGTGAGGCTGGATTCCTCTGCTGGGGCCTCTCTGTCTTCTTCTGGCCCGCAACTGCCCTGCAGCCTGGTCCCAGCAGGCAAGGAATGATCTGTCTGGCCACCTCCTCCCTCCCTCCCTCTTTTTTAAAGCAGGGTCTTGCTATGTAGTCCAGGTTATCTTTGAACTCCTGACCCTCCACTCTAGTTTTCCAAGTGCTAGGATTGTGGTGAGTGTCAACAGGCCAGGCTTGCTGTCGCCAGGACAAGACCTGAATTTATGGGCTCTCATGTCAACCACCTCAAGTGCTCGGCACCTGCCTGACTCGGTTCTTCACTTCTTGCCTTGCTTGAAGCTTCTGCCCTGGTGCTCTCTAGCTCAAACCACACAGAATATCCCCATAGCAGCCCCTTGCCCAGGATAGCCCAAGCCTTGGTCAGCCGGGAAGAGGAACGCCCCTTACCTTGCCCAGGATAGCCCAAACCTCTTCAGGTTCCACTGGAGCCGAGGCCTGTGGGGTCTTCACTCTCCCTGGTTCCAAGGTCCGCTGCCTTAGCTGTGGCCCCATCCTGTGATCCACTCCCGGGGTCACTTGTCCTCTCTGTGAGGACCAGCTAGTCCCAGCACCCTGACCCTCGCTCCAGGGATTTAATCTTCTATTGGTGATCCCACTGGGCATCTGGGGAAGAACTCAGGGAGAGGGTGAAATCCAACTTGTTCCTGAACCGGCTTATCAAATACTGCTGTTTCCTATTCTTTGAGTTGAATAAAAAAAAAATTTTTTTCTCCAAAAGCTCCGATTTACCTATTTGTCACCTGTGGAAAGAGGCTTGCCTGTACAGTCGAGTGTAATACTGAGGGAGGAGTCAGTAACACGGGTCTCATAAAGCTGGCTATAGCCAGGCCCAGGGTCCCTCAGAGAGCAGAGGGCCTGTGTCACAACAAACCTGCCTGTAGACTGGCACCACAGGCAAGGCTAAGGCTTGGCATAGACTCAGTGAGGGGCACTGACCTCTTCAGCCCTACCCCTGTAGCCTGGCAGGTCCAGGCTGTGCAAGGTCAACGTCCTGCTGAGGAAGAGACCTTTGAGGGACATGCTGGAACTTTCCAGATGGACAGAATCAAGGACTATTACACAGAGAAACCCTGTCTTTAAAAAAAAAAAAAAAAGCAGCACCTGTTACTACTACCCAGCTTGGTTTTTGAAACAGTGTTTCTTTGTGTAGCCTTGGCTGTTCTGGACTTGCTTTGTAGAACAGGCTGGCCTCAAACTCACAGCGATCCACCTGACTCTGCCTCCTGAGTGCTGGGATTAAAGGCATGGACCACCACCACTCAGCATAGTGACAGACCTTTTTACAGAGGCAATAAATTGTCATGTTTCTTCAGTTAAATAGGGTTTCTATTGCTGCGATGCAACACCATGACCAAAAAGCAAGCTGGAGGGGAAAGGGTTTGTAGGCTCAGTTTTCTTTCTTTTTTTCCTTCTTTCTCCTCTTTTTTTTTTTTTTGGATCTTTTGAGACAGGGTTTCTCTGTGTAGCCTTGACTGTCCTGGACTCACTTTGTAGACCAGGCTGGCCTCAAACTCACAGCGATCCGCCTGCCTCTGCCTCCCGAGTGCTGGGATTAAAGGCGTGCGCCACCACGCCCAGCCCAACAAATATATTTTATTATGAACTTATTAACTGAGAGTACCTCACTTATAACCCGACTAACCTAAACAATAGGAAAAGAAGATTAAAGAATACAATAATGAAACTGTAAGGATATCAGTTCTGAGGAGCAATTATCCTGGCACAATCAGCAGGATTTCTTCTGCTGGAACCTGGAGCAACCAGAACCTGGCACCTCAGCTGAAGCCTGGAGCCCCGAAGCCTTCTCTCGAGTGGTTCTCTCTAGGAGGTCTCTAAGTGAACAGCCAAAAAGGGTTTATTTGGCTTAGGCTTCCACAGAAGGAAGCCAGGACAGGAACTCAAAACAGGGAAGGAACCCAGAGGCAGGAGCTGAGGCAGAGGCCATGGAGGGTGCTGCTCACTGGCTTGCTCCCCATGCCTTGCTCAGCCTGCTTTCTTATAGAACCCAGGACCTAGCCCAGGGGTGGCACCATCCACAACGGGGTGGTTTCTCTCCTATCAATAACTAATTAAGAAAGCCTCTTAGCAGGAGGAATGGCTCAGGGGTGCTCCCCGGAACCAGCAGTCACGGCTGAAGATGCAGAACACAAGGGTGCACCAGGCCTCTGACCTAATACTTTCAGTGTGTGTGTGTGTGTGTGTGTGTGTGTGTGTGTGTGTGTATTGGGCTGTGGATGTGGTCCAGTGACAGAGCATCTGCCTGGCATGTGTAATACACTGGGTTTGATCCCTAACACTGAAAAAACAAACAAACAAACAAACAAACAAACAGCCTTGAGGGCTTGCCAATCATGATGCATGCCTGGGCTCCCAGTTACTTTTTCCCCCCTCCCTCTTTTTTGAGACACTTGAGTCTATGGGGGGCCATTCCTATTCAAATCACCACAGGGTATAAGGACCAATTATCTGTACTCTGAGACTGGCTATACCCAGTAAGAGATAAAACCACTCTGCAAGCAAATACAATGTTTAGAACTACTTTCACCCCGACAGTGGTGGTGCAGGCCTTTAATCCCAGGACTTGGAGGCAGAGGACAGCCTGGCCTACAGAGCGAGTTCCAGGGCAGCCAAGGGTATGCAGAGAAACAGTGTCTCGACTCTCCCCCTTCCCCCCTAAAAAAAAAGTCAATATACTTTTGTGCGCAACCGTTGGCTGTCCTGGACTCACTTCTGTAGATCAGGCTTGGTTCGACCTCAGAGATCCGCCTGCCTCTGCCCCTGCCTCCCCCAGTGCTCGGAATAAAGGCGTGCGCCACCGCGACCAACTCATTTTTCTTCTTGTTACTTTGTTACTTCATTCTTGGAATTTCCAACAGCAGCGGGAAGTCTCCTCACAGAAAGAGTAGCTGCAGACGGCTCCCGAAGCACCGGGCAGAAAAGGCGGGGGAATGAAGGACTCTTAGCTATTGTGCACGCACGCATGCATGCAAGCTACCTGCGGAGTGAGAGTCCTCCGAACCCTAGCAGCCGCGTCCACTGTGCCAAATCTTCCCAACGGCAGCCAGGTTCCCGCGTGGGGGCGCTCGCCAGTGACCCCAGCGCCGAGGAGGCAGAGGCAGGAGCGTGGCCAGAAACCGAAAGCCGGAGGGTGTCGGCTGTACAGTGAAACATTGTATCCAAGAGAAATAGGTAACTGTCCCTAGACCTCGGTCCCACCTGGCGTGGAGATCTGGCGGGAGCTCGACCTATCAGAGTCAGGGAAGGGGAGGTGTGGGGTGGATCCTGAAAAGGCAAACCTCACTCAGAACCTACCCCGGCAGGCGCGTGGCCAACCGTGGCGAGCGCCCCGGGGAGGCTGGTCCCGCGAGACGTCGCCCGGGCGCGGCGGGCGTTGCCAAGGGCGACGGCGCGGGGCTGCGCAGGCGTGATGGGGGCGCGCTCGCCGCGCCTTTCCCTTTAAGCTCGGGCCAGCCGCGTCGCCGCTTCATGAATGGAGCCCACGTGACCAAACATCATGTGACGTCTGAGGAGCAGCGGCGGCGGCGGCGGCGGCGGCGGCGGATTGTGAGCCCGGTCCGGCCCGGCCTTCCCAGCGCGCTCGGCCCGGCCCGCACAGGCGGCCAGTCCCCTCTGAGCCCCCGGCCCGGACCCTTCGCGCGCGCCCCAGCCCCGCGCAGCCCCGGAGCGCGCGCGCGCGCGGCCCCGCCCCAGCCCCGCCTTGGCCCGCCCGGGCCCGCAGTGTGGTGAGTGCGCGGGGCGGGTGGCGGGGTGGCGGGGCCTGGCCTCGGGGTTGCGGCGCGTGCCTCGGTTTCCCCGCCTGCCGGGAGCCGGCTGCTCGTCGGTGCTACCCGAGAGCCGGGGGATCGGGCGACGGCGAGCAAGGCTTGGGGGCGGGCGGGCGGGTGGACGAGCGTGCGCGCGGTGGACTCCGGGCGCCCCGCGCGGGGGGCGCGACTTAAGGGCGAGGTCCGCGCGTCTGCCTGGGTCAGCGGGGTGCCCTCCCCCCCACCCCCCCGCACCGAGCTGCTGACTCATCAGGTGTCCGTCCGCCTCGGAGCGGGCGGGGTCGCGCGGGCCGGCGAGGGCGGCGGCGGCGGGGAGACCCCGCTGCGCGGCTTGGGCTCGCCACGCGCGTGCGAGCCCAGCGGAGACGTGCTGAGTCATCAGCATGAGGTCACTCGGTGCTCCTGCTGACGCTGGGCCGGGGCGGGGGGCCCGGGCCGGCTATCGGGCCGTCTGGGCGGGAGGCAGGGTTAGATCCGGGCGCTGAAGGTCGGGCTGGGACCCGGGGTCGTGTTTAAGTTTGACGGACCCGTGAGTTGGAGGCAGAGGCCCGGGAGGCGGCACGAAAGGGGCGCGCCGCAGGTTTCTCCCGGGGTGGAAGGTAAAACCCCAGGCTTGCGCATCCCTCCCGGGCTCTTGGGTTCCTGGCCCGGCTCCCACGCCTGGGGCAGTTCCCCAAACTGGGAGTCCGACGGGTGTACGCGGAGGGGGAGGAGCTTAGGTGGGCCGAGCCAGCTAGTCTGGAAGCAAGCTTTCCTCCTGAGTGACCCTGGATGGCCAGGCTGCGTTGGCCCTGGACAGAAAAGAGCGGGAGGCACGGGAGAAGGGCGTGTGGCGTGAAGGGAGCTGGAGGAGCTCTTAACCAGCTAATGGGAGGAAAGAGCGGAGATCTAGGCAGCCGGTGGAAGTTTTAAGGTGCAAGCACGGGGTGGAGAATGTAGTTCTGTTTGCCCCAACATTATACCTGTCAGAAGAGCTTGGGGTCCCACTGTTGCCTGAAGTTGTGTGTCCTTTTGTGTGCCTGACCTGGTGGCTGGGGACTCGGGGAGTGACAGCCTGTGTGGAGGTGTGGCCTCCACCTTTGCATGGCTGTGTGGATATTCACTGACTTCTCTTGTTGTGAAGGTTCTGGAATTCGGTTCTGTATTGCTTTTCTTGCCCCGGTTCTCAGTGGCTAGCTTAGGCTTTCCCTTGTGCTTAGGGTGTCCCTCAACGCTTAGTACCCTGAGCCCGGGGCCGCGCGGGGGGGGGGGGGCGGGGGTGGGGGCGGGGCGGGCTTTACGCCCTATGAAAATTCAAGGTCCCAGGAAAAGTTTTAAGCTCTGGAGTCACTATGCTTAAGTGAACGTTAAGTTCTTTTCAGATAATGTCAGTATCTGAGGGAGGGGACGCGTAAGTCGGCGCCTCCTGCCCTAGAGTTCATAGGCGAGGTTGAGCCTGTGCGTGGCGCAGAGTCCCTTGGTGCCTTGTGACTATCCATAACTGTCAGTACTTGGAGGAGGGCTGAGTTGGGGGTCAGCTGGTCTTGATAAGCTTTTCTGTCCCCCAAAACTGTCTGTCTCGTCACTGTGTGTCCCTAGATTGGCACAAGCCAGGCAGGCAGCTCTGGCTCTGCTGACACCTGCCCTTCCCTTCCCCCTTAAGCATACATATGAGTCTACACAAGCATATTTGCGCGCGCACACGCACACACGCACACACACACACACACACACACACCTTTGATCAGGAGGCAATTGGCTGCACTTGTGCTGAGTACAGGCCTTTGGTAGAGGGTAAAATCTGTTGAGGAGGCACTTTTCAGCTCCCAGCCGCCTCTCTGCTCTTTTCTGTGCGATCTCAGGAAGTCACCGTTTTTGGGCTCAGCAGTCTGTGTGAGGGAAGCTCCGGCTAGGGCTGCCTCCCTCACCTCAGACTTATGCTTCTGGCCTGGGGGCCAACCTGCAAGATGGATCCCTTCAAGCCCCTAGTTCTGACTAACAGCTTCCTCTTTGATGCAGCAGGACTGTTGCCTCTGAAAATGCTCTTAATCTAATGCTGTGGAAGTGTCTCTGGTGTCTGTGCTTTGTGTTTGCATGTAGCCTGCCCCTCGCTGAAGGCTAGTGGTAGGGCCTCTCTTCTAGGGAGAGCATTAAGCCTTTGCCTCCCTGGCTCACACTTCAGATCTTGTGATAATTACAAGAACACACAAACACACACACACACACACACACACACACTCCAGCACACCTCAGCTTCCTCTGAAGGAGACTGTAACAACCTCACCTGTGGCTCCTTTATTTGCCTGCATTTACTCTTTATCCGTGGGATTGGTGGGTGTTGGCCTAAGGTATACAAAAGTGTCCTTGGCACAGCTTTAGAAAGCTGAAGACGGGACTGCCTGCCAGAGGGGCCGCCAACTTCAGGAGGTAGTAGCCGTTTTTGCTGTTGTTGTCGCCTGGCCCTGTGGTCACTGACCCTAGTCAGAAAGCCAGAGACCAGCCAGTGACCCAAAGGGCCTGCCTCTTGCCTGCTCCCAACTAACAGTGCCCTTCCTCTGCTAATTGTGGGGGCCCTTGTGAAACACACCCCGTGTGGGGTGGGGCAGAGCGCAGGATGCTGCAACCAAGCCACAGGATGGTTACTCCATCTGTAGAGGAGGTGTACGGGAGGCCTGGAGGGGCCTGGGCTCAGCACACCCCCCTACCCACCCACCCTGATTGCCTGCGACCTGGAAGGTGAGAGAATTCCCAGTCAGCCAGTAAGAACAGACCTGGTCCCCCTCCAGAGTGAGGTAGGAAGCAACCCCCTAAGCCCTAGAGGGAGAAGGTGTTCTTTTGTCCCCGGCCAGCTTAGGACCCTGGAGTGCATGGTCCCTGACTGACCCTTGGCTTGCTGTCTGTCCCAGTAGTGAGTCGCCTGGGGAACTGTTGGCTGGCCTCAGGAACGGGAGAGCGGCTCAGGAAGGGAGGGAGGAGATGTGCTGAGTCAGCGTGACTCGCCAGGAACAGTGTGCTCTGGGGCAGCACTGGGGTTATTTTTAAAGCTCCGCTTCCTTCTAGGCTTGCCCCTCCTGCAGCCCAGACCTTCTAATCTCTCTCTCTCTCTCTCTCTCTCTCTCTCTCTCTCTCTCTCTCTCTCTCTCTCTCTCCCCCCCTCCCTTTGTCTTTTACCTCCTGGCTGGTTCTTCTCTGGGGGAAAAAAATCTCCCTGGGCTCCCTCCTGGCTCTCCAGGGATAGGAGGGCCTTTTGACACAGCCCAGCTCGTGGGGTCAGGTGAGGGGCAAGGGTTTGTGGGCTGAGCGCCCGGGTGCAAGCTTCCTGTTGGGGGTATAAAGGAGTCTACAGGGTCCTGACCTCTGCTCTGTGTCTTGCAGAGTCCCTGCTCACTGTGCCCCCCCGGGTTATGACGACCCCCAATAAAGGAAGCAAGGCCTTAAAGGTGAGTGGAGAGGCTGGGGTCGGGCCGCGGGCGGCGGGGTGGGCGTTCCCGCTGTGCTGTGACCCTGGGTGCTGTGCCGCTCCAGGTGAAGCGGGAGCCGGGCGAGAATGGCACCAGCTTGACCGATGAAGAGCTGGTGACCATGTCGGTGCGAGAGCTGAACCAGCACCTGCGAGGCCTGTCCAAGGAAGAGATCATCCAGCTGAAGCAACGGCGGCGCACGCTCAAGAACCGCGGCTACGCGGCCAGCTGCCGGGTGAAGCGGGTGACCCAGAAGGAGGAGCTTGAGAGGCAGAAGGCGGAGCTCCAGCAGGAAGTGGAGAAGCTGGCCTCGGAGAACGCCAGCATGAAGCTGGAGCTGGACGCGCTGCGCTCCAAGTATGAGGCCCTGCAGAACTTTGCCAGGACCGTGGCCCGCAGTCCTGTGGCCCCTGCGCGGGGTCCCCTTGCCGCTGGCCTGGGGCCCTTGGTGCCTGGCAAGGTGGCCGCCACCAGTGTCATCACAATAGTAAAGTCCAAGACAGATGCTCGGTCATAGGGACACGTGCAATTGCCAGGCAGGTCTTTGAGGGGCCACTAGGTGTGTGGCAGAGTTGGCAGCCCTGTCCCTCTTCCTTTCCTCTCCCCCTTCTTTTCTCCTTCCCTTCCCTTCCCCTGTGCCTCCCCCAACCCCCACCCCGTTTCCTTCCCTGCAAAGCACAACCTGCACCCAGGGGCACCGGGCTGAGCCCCTGTGACATCATCACCCTTGTCGTCACGCCTGTGTTTTGTACGTTGGGATCGGTCAGTTCAGCAGTGATGTTGGGTTGCCCCAACCCCCTTGTACCAAGGCTGTGCGGGCTGGGGGTCCAGAGTGGGCACTGAGGTGGGAAGGAAGTGCACTGGGCTTAGGTCTGCCCTTCCTCCCTGGTGGCCTGCCCGTCTGCGGTGGGCGGGAGAGCTTTCTTTTCTCTCGGCGTGGTCCACGGGCTCAGCCCTGAACAGCGTTTAGGCCCCGCGTGGGCAGGCCACCAGCCTGGGGTCTGGGGCAGAACCGTGGTGCTGGAGCCTGGCACAGTGCACTGGAGAAGACCAAATCGCCGCTTCTAAGTGTGGCTGGAAGATGTGTCAGTGTGTCCTGCGATGGGTCCGGTGTCACTGTTTACATGACCTATTTGTGTGGTTATATAGCCCTTTATTTAAAAGAGAAGTTCCTTTTACGAAGTTATTAAATTATATGTTTAAGAGCTAAAAAGAAAAAAAAAGCTGCAGAGTATTTATAAAATTGTCTTAAAAAATAAACAACAAAAACATTTGACCGTATAAATGGAAAAGGGAAGAAAGGTATAGTAGAAACTTTGCTAGTTTAAAAAAAAAAAAGCCCTTTCTTGTAAACTTGGGGACAGCTCTGTGGCTGTTGGAGTTTAGTTTTTATACACAGAGTTATCAGACATTACTTATAAAACTTAGTTTAAAAAAAGAAAAAAAAAAGAAAAAAAAAGCCAAGCTGCAAGCCTGCCAGAGGCTGCTATCTTTCGTATCTCTTTTGCAATTGTACCGAAAGTGACTTACTCCTTTGCCCTTTCCTGCTTCCGTCTTGCCGGTGCCGTGGTGTCGTCCGTGCCTGGTGAGGTTTTGTGCAGCCGTAAAGTGCTGGTGCTTCTGGTGACCTTTGACCTGTGGCTGTCCCTGTGTTCTCTCTGTGTGTGTGTGTGTGTGTGTTTTGGATTTTGTTGTGGTTTTGCTTTTGGCTTGCTGGACCTGGGTTGGGCTAGGGTTCCAGGCAGAGCTCGCTCGCTGCGCTGGAGCACAGGAGACCGCCCGCCGGCCCCCATTCTCCTGCACGCTCCGTCCCTCTGAGCCTCGGCTTCGCATGTGGGTCTAGGGCAGAGGAAGCGAGATTGGAAGCTACCTTGGGCTCCCATGCTGCTCCCACATGTACCACCTCCGGCCCTGGGTGGTGACATTGCAGGGACCAGGAGTCACTGTGGCCTACCTGTCCCCGGCCGTCTTCCTCCTGGCCTCTGCTTAGTTCCTGGGGGCTTCATTTGGGGCCTTGGCTAGGCCGCCCCAGGGCCTACCTTGTGGGTTGGGAGTGCTGTCACCCACCTATTCCTGAAATCCCATCCTGTGGGGCATTGTTTCCCAGGCAGGTTGGTCAGGGGCCCTGCTTGGGGCAACCCATTCTCCCCTGCGTCACTGTGAGAGCCTGGAGGCCTCCACCATTGTGGGACAAGGGCTTTGGCTCCAGGGCCAGGTCTGTGTCTTCCCCACTGTCTGCAGCTCTTGGCTTTGGGCCCTTATTTGGCCTCCCTTCGGGATCTGTGTCTTCCAGGGATCCGCTGTTTGACTTGGAGGTGCTCCTTCCTCTGCAGGGTCCAAGCCTGCCGCCTCAGCCAGCTGTGCAGTGGAGGGTGCCCTCCTTCCAGACTCGGCTCAGGGAGCTCCTCAGAGGCGGGTGCCCACCTGTAAGGGGCTATATCCCTGTCTGGTCACATGACCCTTGGCTCCTTTCTGACATTGCTGGTGTCTTCTCTGGGGGCCCTGGATCCCTGAAAAGCACAGAAATGTGAGCTGGTAAAAGGAAAGGCTGGCCTGATAGGCCGTTACCTCATTAGGCAGCAGGATTTTTACTCGGTCTGATACAGGATGCCGTGCTCTGGGGGCAGGATCTCTGCCAGCCCTGGCGTTTTGGCTTCTTTGGCTCAAGGTGCTCAGACACAACCATTGATGCCTGAGTCAGATGTGAGTGCAAGTCCGGACTGTTGGTTGTAAGTTACCAGGTGACCTCATCCCCTCCCTTTGGTTCTCTAAGTGGCGTCCAGATGACTTGCTGGTTCTGACTGTGGCAGCAGAACCGGACTGCATCGTGCCCGTGCCTAGAGGGACGGGCTTCCCAAGTTCTCTGGTCCTGACGGGGTGGTAGTGTATAACTGAGCATGGCCCTCCCTGTGCCTAGCTCCAGCCTGCTGGGAGGGTGAGGAAGAGGAGGCTGAAGCTGGGCTCTGTGGAACAGTCCCTGTTGATCCGGCCCTGTGGCGCCCACCTTGTCCCTTCACCTTGATTTCTTGACAGTAAATCCTGTGTCTAGTTGTGACTGTTGGCTGTTTTTCTGATCATTGTTAATTCCGTTTTCCTACTGTGAGGCTGTTGTGTTTGACTTTGACACAGCAAATGGAGAGCTTTGGCTGAGGCCAGGTCTCCCAAACTTCTCCGCCAAGTAAACCGTAATGTGCACCTCCCCTCCTACCTTGACTTTGCCTGACCTTCCTTCCTTGGACATGGACACTCGAATTTCAGAGAGAAACCCCAGTGAGATGGGTCAGTTTTCTCTAAGCATCGTCCTAGAGAGCCTTCCTCTCCAGTGTGTCTGGCTGCTAACCTGGGTGTTGTACCATCGGTGCAGGGGCTCCATGGCAACGCTGAGGCAGTTATTCTGGGTTCACGGTTACCAGGATTCCGCAGGCTGTCTCAGCCCAGCACTCGGGTCTGTGTGTACTCTGTTTGTTAGCAGCGGCCTTGGTGCCCAGTGCCAGAGTTTGTAGTTCTGACGAACTATAGCCCACTTTGAGATGGTGAGGCCACTTCCCTGCTGCCTCCTTTCTCTGGGGTGGCCACTTGGCCAAAGCTCCCGTCCACAGCTGGGATGTCTGAGCCACAGCCTGCTGCACTGTTTCCGCTCTGGGATCTTCTGAGTTACTTTTTTAGGCTGTGGTTTAGTGAAAGGAACCAACACATTAACGATTCTTTTTCCCCCAGAAGCCACTGAAAATAATTCTTGGCATGTTTTCTCGTTCCTGTTGGCTGCCTGGTTTGGGAGCAGTTGGAGAAGAGGACAGAATCAGTACCACGCAGAGGCACGGATGGGCCAGGGCTGCTCACAGCCTGCGCCGTTCTGGCGTGTGTCCTGGGCATGTGCTCTACCTGCTGGACCAGCTGTACGCGTTTCTACCCTGCCCCTACAGCAGCAGCATTAATAGCACGGGTGTCTCTGGAAGTCTGAGGTGGAGTGTTCTGGAAATTGTCCCTGATAGAATCCCCTGTTCCTGTGACCCCAGTCGGGCTTGTGGTCCCTCCAGCAACTTCATGCCCCAGCCCTGCATTTCCTCCCATCCTCTCTATCCGCCAGTCCCTGAAGCCTTTAACCAAATGGGTTCAGAAGAAAGCCTTCTCCTGGCAACTTAGGGCAACAGGACAAGGGCTACTGTGTGTCCAGCTCTGTTGGTCTCCTGGTGCTGAGAGGGGTGTCCAAGCAGAGTTGATCAGCCCCTGCCTGCCCTGCAGGGCTGAAGCCAGGGGGGAGGTTAGCAGAGAGTACCCTAAAAGGAGTGTGGGGGTCCTTAAAGATCTGAGGAGGGGCTGGGGTGTGGCTGCAAGATGAGAGACCCTGTCTCCTGCACCTGGGTAGGGCCGTCGGAGATCTGGCTGCAAGGTGAGGTGGACGTTCGCATCGGTGTAGAGCGATCAGTCGCCTGGCCTCAGCAGGCAGCAGCCTAGGTGCCCACCTGTGCCCTGCGCAGTATTTATTGCTAAATTATTGTCCAGGAGGGGCGGCGCTGGGCCTGGCCCCTCGGGTATTTATTGCTGTACATAGTGTATGTTTGTGATATATAAGGTTTTCTTTATTTTGTATATGATCAATAAACGCCTTTTAAAGAGATCCGACTGTTGTTTCTTTGAAACGGGAGGCAGAGGAGTTGAAACCAGGGTGGGGAGGGCGAGCCGGAAGGGGCGGGGGGGCGGCGGCGGACAGGGCGCGCGCATGCGTCTCTGTGGCTGCCGGAGGAGGCGGAAGCGGAAGCCGGAAGCGCAGTCCAGGGAGCGATGGCAGCCGGCGGCGGACTGAGCCGCTCGGAGCGCAAGGCGGCTGAGCGGGTCCGGAGGCTGCGGGAGGAGCAGCAGCGGGAGCGCCTCCGCCAGGTAGGCCGCCGCCGCCGCGCCCGCGCCCGTGCCCGCGCGCGCAGCCGCTCACCTCGCCCGTCCGCAGGTGTCGCGCATCCTGAGGAAGGCGGCTGCAGAGCGCAGCGCGGAGGAGGGCCGGCTGCTGGCCGAGAGCGAGGATCTGGTGACCGAGCTGCAGGGTCGGAGCCGGCGGCGAGAGGGCCTCAAGCGGCGCCAGGAGGAGGCGAGTCGCGGGCGGCGGGCGCTGGGTTGTAGGCTGTGGGCGGCGGGCGGCGGCCCGTGTGACCAGCTCTGGCTCCCGTCAGGTGTGCGATGACCCAGAGGAGCTGCGGAGGAAGGTCCGGGAGCTGGCCGGCGCTGTCCGGAATGCCAAACACCTGGTGGTCTACACGGGCGCCGGGATCAGCACGGTAGGTGAGGGCCTGCGGGCAGGTTCAGGCTTGGGGCTCCCCCTTATGGGAAACAGACTGCAGAGCTGGGGTTCAAACACCTTTGAAGCAACTTCAAGACGTCCTTTCCCAGAGACCCGAAGCCACTCTAGATTTAACTAAGACCTGGCTCTGAGAACTCTCCTGGGCCGAGGGAGGTGTGACTGATGTATTTGTTAAGATCGTGGGCGAGTGTGGAGTATTTGGTATGTACAGGCCCAGTCAAGGCGAGCATCAGATGGTTTCTGTTCTCAAGAAGCCCCCCCTCAGGTGGGAAAGTGGACCTGAGTTTGCGCTCTGAATCCATGTGAAAAAGCTAAGCAGCGGCACAGGCCTGTAATGCCAGACCTGGGAAGACAAGCCAAGAAAACCTGCTGGCTAGCCAGCCTAACCAGATCCATGAGCTCGGAGAGAGACCTTGTCATGGAAACAAGATTGTGTGTGTGTGTGTGTGTGTGTGTGTGTGTGTGTGAGTGTGAGAGAGAGAGAGAGAGAGAGAGAGAGAGAGAGAGAGAGAGAGAGAGATGGCACAGTGAATAAATAGGCTCTTGCTACCAAGCCGGGTGGCTTGAGTTTGGTCGTCTGAAGAGAAGTGGCAGTTGTCACCTGACTTTCACTTGTGCATCATGGCACCTGCATGATCTTTCAACAAAAAAAAATTTTTTTAAAGGAGCTTGATTCGGTCACATACACAGACACATGTGCTCGTACAGATGTATACACAGAAAGAAGACCTTTGTCACCAGGGTAGCAGCCACCTGTGTAGTGCAAAACTGACCGCAGGGTAGTGGCCTAAGCGTGCACCGTTGAGGGCCTCTTCTTTAGTGTGCTGGGATTACTGGTCTGAGCTTAAGCAGCAGTGGATACAGGGCTTCCCCAGCCAGGTCCAAGGACTCTTGGATCCTAGATGTTTTCTCTTTCTCGTGGAAAATTACCTAACATTTATCTCATGTGTAGAGGTTTTTATATGTATGTTAATTGGGAGTAAAAACTATTCCGAGCCGCAGGGTGTAAGTATGTGGACAGAGGTGCTTCCTCCTAAGGGCTTCCTGCTTGCTGAGTGTGATCTGGACACGGATGAGCCCAGCCACTTTCCCCTTGCTGTTCTGAGACCAATGTGGGCACAGCTGCTCACTGCTGGAAGGGAACCTGAAGTAGGGCAGGGTTCTGTGGAGTCTGGAAGTGTGAACTGCCCCAGACAGGACAGGAAAGTCAATTGGAGAGAGGGAAAGAGCCATACTGGGGTACAGTCCACTTGGGGATCAGACAGGTCAGCAGTGGATGGGACAGACGCTAGTCTATAGGCAAACCCAGGATGTGACATGGCCCGTGTGGGGTCCTGCAGTACCTACGGCATCTTTTTGTCCAAATGTGCAGGCAGCGTCTATCCCAGATTATCGGGGCCCTAATGGAGTATGGACATTGCTTCAGAAAGGAAGAAGTGTGAGGTGAGCACTCACAGCCTTCTCACGTGGTTGAGCAGGGGCTGCAGCTGCCTGACACGCTCCTTCAGCGCTTTGCTCTTGTATCCTGCAGTGCTGCTGACCTGAGTGAGGCGGAGCCTACTCTCACCCACATGAGCATCACCCGTCTGCATGAGCAAAAGCTGGTAAGAAAGCCAGTGGCAGTGCACCACTGCAATCCCAGCACTCGGGAGCGCCGAGGCCAGCCTGGTCTACAAAGCGAGTCCAGGACAGCCAAGGCTACACAGAGAGACCCTGTCTCAGAAAAACAGAAACAGAGACAAAACAAAACAAAGCTGGAAAGGGCCCAGCGCTGCACCTCAGTGCCCAGGTGGGAAGCCTAGTCTGGTCAGCCGTGTGACAGACAGTCCCCAGGAGCTCAGGCTCCTGTTTGATCCCTGCGCTGCTTTCTGTCCAAGAAGAAAGTAGCCTGCCCTGAGCTTTCAGTACGCAGCTGCCCATTCGCTTTCTTTCGAGTCAGGGTCTTTAGACAACATCCCGGCTACAGGGCCTGTTGTTGAAAACTCCAGAGACCTGCTGAGCTAGTAGGGGAGGCATCTGCCTGGGGTCTCGGGGCCCCCCGAGAGGTGGCGGGTACTCCTGCCTGCCCTGCTTTCCCAGTGGCCCAGGCTGCCACTCAGCTGGCTGGCTCCTGGCTCCTGGCTGCTCCACTGTGTCCGTGTTGAGGAGAACATGGCTCCTTCCTACCACAGGCCCTCCTTTGTTGTGGGAACCTTGGCCCCCGGCCCGACTCAGCTCAGAATGGTTTCGCTGCTGCGGGGCCTCCCCTACCCCCGCTACCCGCCGCCATCTTGCGTTCTCCAGGTGCAGCATGTGGTGTCTCAGAACTGCGACGGGCTCCACCTGCGCAGCGGGCTGCCGCGAAGTGCCATCTCAGAGCTCCACGGCAACATGTATATTGAAGTGAGCAGTACCAGGGGGACACAGGGCCTGGGTGACAGGCAGGTCCCACTCACTGTGCCCTCTCCTCCTCAGGTCTGCACCTCCTGCGTCCCTAACAGAGAGTATGTGCGAGTGTTTGACGTGACAGAGCGTACTGCCCTTCACCGACACCAGACAGGCCGGACCTGCCATAAGTGTGGGACTCAGCTTCGGGATACCATTGTGCACTTTGGGGAGAGGGGGACACTAGGGCAGCCTCTGAACTGGGAGGCAGCGACTGAGGCCGCTAGCAAAGCAGACACAATCCTGTGTTTAGGGTCCAGCTTGAAGGTGCGTGCCAACAATACCGTGGACTCACTGGGGACTAAGCACGCCACTGGCCTGCCCAGAGCTCTCAGCAGACACTAGAATCATCATCCGTGTTTGTGTGTCTGTCCGCCCCTGCAGGTACTTAAGAAGTACCCCCGTCTCTGGTGCATGGCGAAGCCTCCGAGCCGTCGGCCCAAACTCTACATTGTGAACTTGCAGGTAACACGGGGCGCATGACCACAATGTACCACATCCATGCATCTGAAAGTCTTGCACAGGTCCCAGGGTGTTACTGCCCAGGGCTGACCCTCGTCTGCCTTTCTCGTCTTCAGTGGACCCCGAAGGATGACTGGGCTGCCCTGAAGCTTCATGGGAAATGCGACGATGTGATGCAGCTCCTCATGGGCGAGCTGGGGCTGGAGATCCCCGCCTACAGCCGGTGAGTGGTACAGCATGACCTACGTCTGCCCTTCCGTGTGACGGGCTGTGTCTGTCTTCTGTGAGCCTCCAGAGGGACTGGCCGAGGTGAGGCTCTGCCACAAGTGCACACTCTTCCACCCTGACTGGTGTGCCCAGAATCTCTGTGGGGGGGGGTCTGCTAGTGTGCTGTACAGGATGCTTTTCCCCCACAGGTCTTTTGCAGCCTGGGTGGGCAGCCATGAGGGTGAGGACTGTGCAGCTCTGGTCAAACGGAATCTGTGTCCTTGGTTTTGGGATATTTGGGAAAAGCTTAATCAAATTGCCTTGATACAGAATTTGTGATAATTTAGACTTGGCGTGTGTATTGAGTGAAAAGTTTACACTTTCTTTCTCTGTGAATTTTCAGGGTCTTATAGGGGAAATCAATAACTTCTTTTAATCAAAGGGTTCAAGAGATTAAGGATCCCTTCACCTCTGGGCCTGGCAATTCTTGTATGTTATGTTTGTGGTGTTCTGTGACGTGGCCTATCCTGTGCTGTACTGTTTTTGTTATTGGTGGTTTGTTTTTTGTGTTTTTAACATTAACTTAGCTCATTTTTTAAAATCAGTGCTTATTTGTATCTTACGTTTATAATATGTGGTTCTACATCTCAATCAGACACATGATTTCTTCATGGTCTAGTCTACACCACGCCTCCCTAGTCAACTGGTCTTCCCCCCCATTCCTGTCATGCACTCTGGGAAGGGGAAAGGGTCTGGTCCACCTGCCCCAATCCATACAAGTGAACGGTGGGGCCCAGAGTTGCTAGCGGCTTATCCTTGGAGGTAGAGCCGTCCTGTGCCCCTTCGGATGGCATAGCCGGGCCCACTGTGATGGCTGAGACTCGAGGGAGGCGGCAGAGAGAGCTGGTGCTGGCTTTTGAGCTGCCACCCAAGAAGACTGCCCCCTGCAGCTCTCCTGAAGCTGCTGCTCGCCAAAGCCCAACCACAGGAAGGCGTAGAGGGAAGGGTGGCGTGACAGGTGGCCTCAGACAGCTTTCCTGGGCCTGGGAGGGCTGTGACTGAGAGGTGTTCAGAACCGCCTGACGGTGCTTTTCTTTCTGTTAGGTGGCAAGACCCCATCTTCTCCTTGGCCACTCCGCTCCGTGCTGATGAAGAAGACAGCCACAGTAGGAAACCGCTGTGCAGAAGCAGAGAAGAGGCCCCGCCTGGGGACCCCAGTACCCCACTTACCTCGGCTCCCCCCATCCTAGGAGGCTGGTTTGGCAGGGGCTGTGCCAAGCGTGCAAAAAGGAAGAAAACAACATAGCTTGTTGTTGACCAAGAAGAGTTGGCACTTTGCGGACGGCTTTGACTCTTGTCGAGGGGCCTGCGTCACCGGGAAGGCTAGAGTGCCCCCACCGGATCCAGTGGGAGACATTTCACGGTGGCAGTTCTTTTAGCCATTTGTCCTTGTGGGAAGCTTCTCTTGCACTGCTGTGATTGCCCCGTTATAGGCTTGACCTTCAAGGACACCTCCCTCCTGTTCACCCCTGAACACAGGTGGCAGCAGGGCCTTTGTGAGAACAGAGCCCCGGTCATCCCGGCCTGGCCAGCAGAGGAGCCCACCACTGCCTTACCTCACTCTCCAGGCTAGTCTCAGGGCCTCCCTATTTCTACGACTTTATAGAAACCTTTTTCTGTGTTGGGTATGCGGCACAGGGGCAGATCTAAGCCCCGGGTCTGAGCAAGTCTTATTAAACTCATCTCTAACGCCCTGGTGTCCCAGTGACTGCTGTGTGTACCAGGAGCATCTGAAAATGTCTGAGGGCCGACATCGCGGCGATCTGAGAAACCCGGTCCCCAGGAAGGGGCCCACAGCCCGCACCAGCCTGCTCTTGTCTGTCTGGTCCGGGAAAAGCCTGCGGGCCTCGGGCAGGACCCGGCGGGGGGCGCGCCCAGCCCCGGGGGGTTAGTGCCGGCGACGTACACCATTGGCCGCGGCAGTCGGGCGGAGGGGGCGGGGCCCGGTTGGGGGCGGGGCCCGGAGCGGCGCTCCTGATTGGCCGCGCCGAGCGGGTGAGCCCCGCGTGAGCACGCGCAAGCGTCGGGGGCGGGGCGGGGCGGGGCGGGGAGCGGAGCCCGTGAGTCGCGGGAGCCGCCGGGTCTTGCGGGTCCTGCGGTGCCATGATCAGGAACGGGCACGGCGCGGCCGGCGCTGCTGGGCGGAGGGCCCCGGCGGGCCAGCGCACCGTGCGGGTGTGGTGCGACGGCTGGTGAGTGGGGCGGCGGCGAGGGGCGGGCGGCCCCCGCGGGGTCGCGCACCGGCCGTTGGCGGAGGCTCCTGAGGCCGCACGAGGCAGCCTGGCCTCCGGTCACTTAGTGCGGCGCGCAGACCCGGGCGCACGACCCGAAACCCGGAAGTGCGGCGTCGGTCCGCCTGACAGGTGACTGGGCGAGCGGCCCGTGACGCTCGCTGCTCCAGCAAAGTCGCGGGGCTGTCAACAAGCAGACCATCCCCAGCCCGCCGTCGCTCCTATCCCTGGTGGCTGCGAAGGGATGCGCCATAGTCCCCAGGCCTCCCCAGGGGTTTGGAGCGGGGCAGGCTGGACTTGGTGATTTTTTTGTTTGTTTTTGGAGCCAGGCAAGTACCCCACCCCTGAATTCTCTTTTGCACCCGAGTCGCCAGCAATGGACTATGACCTTGGCCCTGCCACCACATTACTGGGCCCAGGTGCAGACTCTGACCTCTGATCTTGCCCTGCCTGCCTAGTGGGGCACAAGGGCTGGCCCAGAATTTACGCTGGTGCCTGAGCCGTTGTCACTGTCCCGCCTCCCACCCTGAGCACTGTGGTGGCTGCACAGGGCTGCTCAGGTCACCTGATGACACTCACTAGAGCTCTAGAGCTTGTGTAAAAGTCAGATGGTCCCAGTACTGGGTGCCCAGCATGTTGCTGGCTTCTGGGTGGCTTTGACCTTGACAGCGTCCTTGTGGCCAGACCTAGATTTGAGGATAAAAACTCCAGAGCCAGGTGACAGGCACTTGTTCTCTCAGAGAGCTAAGCCAGGCCATGGGGGGTGGGGGCGAGGCAGGGAAGCACATGACTGGGCTGTCCACTTGTCTCACGGTAGAACAGTTTCTGCTCCCAACTCAGGACTGTCTCCTTGTCTCAGTTTGAGTGTGGCTTGTTGGTCTAGGCACGTGAGTCTCGTTTAGGGTGCTGGAGGTCCCATGTGCAAATTTTGTGGCTGAGGGTGTAGCTCAGTTGGTAGAATGCTTGCTTGGCACTCAAGCGTGCAAGCATTCTACCGATTGTACATACAAGCACGTGCAAAGCCCTGTGTTTATTTCCTAGCACCAAATAGGTGGGTTTTGGTGGTCATCCCAGCAGGTGGAGTCAGGAGGGTCAAGGGTTCAGGGTCATTCTTGGCTTTGTAGTGAGTTTGAGGCCAGCCTGGGCTATATGAGACCTTATCTTCTGAGAAAAGAAAAAAGAACAGAAGCAGCAGCTTGAACCGCCTGTCCATAGATAAAGTGACACGCGCAAAGACAGTCCAGTGAACAACTGTCTTAAGCATCCTCCGGCCTTCTGGACCTCACCAGGCCTTGTCCCTGAATTTTCCACTCTTGCTGAGTCCTGCCCTAGGTCCAGTATCTGGGGTACGGACAACTGAGAACCAACTTGTCCTCTGCCCCTAACACCCAGGGATCTGGATTAGCAACCCTGAGAGGGCCCTGCACTCGGCCCCCCAGTTCCCTGCCGAGGTCAGGACAGGACCTGACTGCCTTGTCTGCCCTCTCACAGCTATGACATGGTGCACTATGGTCACTCCAACCAGCTGCGCCAGGCACGGGCCATGGGGGACTACCTCATCGTCGGTGTGCATACAGACGGTAAGGTGTGGGCCATGACGCCTGGGACTCATCCAGCTGACCACACCTGCCGGCACAGGGTGGACAGGTTGTCCCTGTGTCCTTCCTCAGAGAGCAGTGGTGAGGAGCCCAGCTCTAGGGAGCGGTGACAGCAGGACAGGCGTCTCGCTGTGTTACCCGCTCCCACCTGGCTCTTGAGTCATTTTCTTAGTCTCTGGCCGCCTCACAGGGGCCGCTGCGTGGCTAACACTGGGAGAGATGGCCCTGTGCTCGCGTGGTTGCCCCCTCAGCCTGGAGCTCGAGGCGCCTGAGGACTGGGCTTCGGAGCTGGGCGACACGCCTCTTGTTTGTCCTTTTATTTTTCTCTGTCCCTAGAGGAGATTGCCAAGCACAAGGGGCCCCCAGTGTTCACCCAGGAGGAAAGGTACAAGATGGTACAGGCCATCAAGTGGGTGGATGAGGTGGTGCCCGCTGCTCCCTACGTCACCACACTGGAGACACTGGACAAGTACAACTGTGACTTCTGTGTTCATGGCAGTGAGTGGGCAGGGCAGGGGAGGTGGGGGTGGGGCGGGGCAGCCAGACCTGATGGCAGCTTAGAAATAGAGGGGCTCCTCTCCTATGCAGATGAGAGAAAGCTCTGGGTCCGTCCCTCAGAGCAATGGCACAAATGAAAGGGTAGGCCGCGGGTGAAGGGTTCTGGTCCCCAGGCGGCTCTGAGTTAAGGGTTCTTGTTAATGAGCCTAGTGTGAAGGCACACAACTATCACCTAGTACTGAGGCAGGGGCATTAAAACTTCCAGGTTAGCCTAGGCGGTGGGGGTGGGCGAGCCTTTAATGCCAGCACTTGGGAGGCAGAGGCAGGCAGATCTCTGAGTTCCAGGTGAGCTTAGGCTACATAGCAAGACCCTGTCTCAAAACAAGAACATCAGAACCAAGTCCTTTTCTGTGTCGTGTCACCCTTAGATGATATCACGCTGACAGTAGATGGCCGAGATACCTACGAGGAAGTGAAGCAGGCTGGGCGGTACAGGTAGGTGTGCGGAGTGCCAGCAGTGGCCCCTTCCTAGCTCTCCTTCCTGCCTGATGCAGCCTTCAAGGCATTAGGGCCACAGTCAGGACTGGCGGTACAGGGTGGGGTGCTCGTGGACATGGACCCAGTGATCTTTCGGTGGCCAGGCCCAGCTGCTGGGCAGTGCTGCCAGGCAGAGCTTTGCAAGAACAGCAGCACTCTTGATGAGCTGTTAGTAGGGCGGCCACAGACTCAGTCACGTCGCTGGGGCCCCTGGAGAACTGGCTGTTTATTTTAATTAACTGTGGTTTAAAGAGCCAGCTGTGAGCAGTGGTTCCTCCAGGGCCCAGAGCAACCAGGAATCCCCCTGGCAGAGACTGTGCAGCAGGGTTAGGGCCTTTGTGAGAGAGAGGCCAGAGGGAGTGATGTCAGGACGGAGACCAGACTTGTGTGCGAAGTGTGGCCTGCCTACTCCTGATGTCACACTGTCCACTCGAGCGGCCCTCTGCTCTGTTACTGATGGAAGCCCATTGCTCCAGCCACAGTCTGGTTTTCTGGTGGGGGCGGGGGGCTGGTTAGGGAGGGTCTGCCCCTCAGGTGGGTTCTGCCCATAGCAGAGCCTCAGGAGTGTGTCCTGGATGACAAGCTCCACCTCACCTCTGTCCCAGAGAGTGCAAACGCACCCAGGGTGTGTCCACCACAGACCTCGTGGGCCGGATGCTGCTGGTGACGAAGGCCCACCACAGCAGCCAGGTGAGTCCAAAGGGACGGGGTCCGGGATCCGGTTCCTGAGTTAAGGGCAGGATGGGGGTGAGGGGGCGGTGCCTCCTCGTCATCCTTACCACCCTTGGGTTTATCCCGCTTCTCCCATCCCTTCAGCGGGCTCTGGGGCCACGATGTGCTGGTCCCAGGCTTGGCAGTGAGGAGGGAGAGGACCCTTAGTCTCTTGCCCTTGTACGCAGGAGATGTCCTCCGAGTACCGGGAATATGCTGACAGTTTTGGCAAGGTGAGTACAACCTGGCTTGCTGAGGAAATACGGCTGACACGTGACTAGCCTCCGCACAGACTCCCCACCCGCCCGCCTTAGGCTTCCCGTGGGGAAAGGTTGGCTCAGAGCTTCAGTGTCCGCCCTCCTCCCTCTCCTTCCCAGTGCTGACCAGGTACTGACCACCAGGCCTGGCCAGCTAGTGGATGCTGGGAGGGAGGACAGGCAAGAGGTGGCCAGTCCCAGCAGCCACTTGTTGGAGGAGGAGCAAGGACTGCCCACCTACAGGTGGCATCTAACCAAGTGGCCTGGCCCTCTCTCCCTTTGTAGCCCCCTCACCCGACACCTGCCGGGGACATACTTTCCTCAGAAGTCTCCTCCCAGGTGACCAGATGGTGGCCTCAGGGTGCCGGGTCCCCCAGAGGGCTGTGTCTGCTGGCCACTGGGCTCTGCGCCTGTTCCTGGTGGTGTGTTGCCAGGCAGAGCTGGTGTTGACTGCAGTATCTTCTGTGGCCACCGGGTGGAGCCACAGTCCTGCTAGCTACAGTGGTCCTGCTTGGCCTTAACCATGGTGTGTCCCTGCCCCTGCCCCAAGTGCCTGCCTGGACATAGCCCCCAGCTGTGCTGCTGGGTTATTTGCAGGCTGGGGTTGGGGGGTGTCTGTCCAGCCTGTAATGCTCTTTGCACATGCTCCCATCACCCACACCTGTGACAGGGGCACAGGGAGCCCTGGGCTCAGAAGAGTGACCCTGGGGAGGGTGCTGGGTAAGGGGCACATATAGAGGCTTTGCCACCGACTGCTTCCTTCTCTTGGCTAACAGTGCCCTGGCGGGCAGAACCCCTGGACAGGGGTGTCCCAGTTTCTGCAGACATCCCAGAAGATCATCCAGTTTGCTTCTGGGAAGGAACCGCAGCCTGGGGAGACAGTCATCTACGTGGCCGGTGCCTTTGACCTGTTCCGTATCCTCCTAGAGCCTCTGCCGCCCACACTCATGCCACTGAGTGGAACCCACGGATCCCGCGGCTCCAGGGCTGAGCTGGGCTGTAGTGGAGAATGGCAAGGACACAGGCTGTGGCGACAAAGGCCTTCTGTAGTAGCCTACCACTGCTGCCCTGTTGTTGTTGTTGTTGTTGTTGTTTCGGTTTGTTTGTTTGTTTCTCCTTTCCTGGGGATGGGGATGGAGCCCAGGGCTCTGTGTGTCTGAGGCAGGTGATCTACTGCTGACCTACGACCCCAGGTCTTGCTGAATGTTTCTGTGTGGTCCAGGCTGACCTGGAGCTTGCAGTGCTCCCGCCTCCCGTGCTGGGCGTACAAGAAAGTCATACACTGCTAGTTATTGCTTCTTAATCCAGATACAGACATCGGGCACGTGGACTTCCTCCAGGAGGTGCACAAGCTAGCCAGAAGGCCCTACGTCATCGCCGGCCTACACTTTGACCAGGTCTCTGCCTTCCTACTTGCTTGCTTCTTGGCACCCTGTAGCTGATGGGCCATGGGCTCCCTCCTGGGGCCTTGCTGGGGTCAGTGTTGGGCACAGGTGGCCTCTGAAGGAGTGAGGCTCTGGGTGTCTAGTGAAGGCAGGCTTGCTTTTCTTCTGGAGTCCAGGGCAACCCTGCCCCGGTGTTCCTGTGAGGGGCCACTTTTCCCAGCTTCTGCCCTTGAAGGCCAGCTGGGAGGGAAGGCACCATTCCTTTGAGGTCCTCCGGCTGAGCCAAACTCCCTGGTCGTAGGAAGTGAACCGATATAAGGGCAAGAACTACCCCATCATGAACCTACACGAGCGGACTCTGAGCGTGCTGGCCTGCCGCGTGAGTGGGCCGCCAGCAGCGCAAGGGAGGGTACGGGCGGAGGGTGGCTGGGCCCTGTTGGCACAGTGTCTAAGGGACCCCTGCCCGCCCCTGCTGGCTCCCCTGGCCTCCTCTGCCAGGCACGAGGACTGAGCGAGGTGCTTCGCTGGCTGTGTCTCTGCAGTATGTTTCAGAAGTGGTGATCGGGGCACCATATTCGGTCACGGCAGAGCTCCTGGCTCACTTCAAGGTGAGGCTTCTCTGGCTGAGCGGGACATGGCGCAGGGTTTCTAGAGGGTTTGCCTGCGTCTGCCAGAGCCAGGTTTCTTAGGTCTGGCCTAGCCCTAAGTGGTGGTCAGTGGTGGCACAGTGCCTCTGAGGAGGTCTCCTGACCCTGCTTCCTCCCCAGGTGGACCTCGTGTGTCATGGGAAGACAGAAATTGTACCTGACAGAGATGGCTCTGACCCCTACCAGGTGGGTTGCACCGTCCTGGACTCTGGGAAGTAGGCACAACCATCCTTGCTGGTATTGGTCTCCCATGGGTGGGGGTGGAGGCACCTGAAGGTCTCTTTGTAGTCAGGAGGGCTCTCACCTTCCTCTTCTCCTCCCATTGAGGCCTCCAGGAGCCCAAGAGAAGAGGCATCTTCCGTCAGATTGACAGCGGCAGTGACCTCACTACAGACCTGATTGTGCAGAGGATCATCAAGAACAGGTGTGTTCCCCTCCCGCTCGGGCTGGGTTGGCACCAGGCAACTCCTAGTATCGGACAGACGCAGCTGACCCCTGTCCGGCCCCAGGCTGGAGTACGAAGCCCGGAATCAGAAGAAAGAGGCCAAGGAGTTGGCGTTCCTGGAGGCCATGAGGCAGCAGGACGCACAGCCCGCGGGGGACTCTGCCTAGCTTCTGACCTGGAAGATGCCACTGATGCCCGTGTCCTGTGCCCGCCTCTCCTCCCCGCCCTGCTCTGCTTCTGTGTCTTGGTATCAGCTCACACAATTCCAAAGGAAGCTGGCCTTGCTGGAGGGTGCCGTGCTGGCTGCCCGTGAGGTGCCTGTCCTGCAGCAGCCTCTCAGCGCTTTCAGCGGAGCCGCTCAGAGAGTGGCAGCACGGTGAGGCCGCCCGGTGAGCGGGATAAGCAGAGGGCGCCTGTGACTGGAGGAGTGTGTATCCTTGGTCCACACCTTCCAACTGCCACTGCCCAGGCTTGGCTAGGGCCACCCTCCTGCTGACTGGAAGCTGCGTATCTGCCCACCCAGCTTTGGTGAGAGGTACAGAGGGATAACTGTGGGGACCTGTTATCCTGGGTCACCCTGCAAGTGGGCACCCTCTCCCTTGGGGCACGTTCTAGCACCCCATTCCTGACTCTGAGAAGATGCACTTGCCCTGACAGCCGGGCCAGCATGGCTGGCCTCCACACAGACTTTCTGGGCCTCATTTTGTACCTCAGTGGCCAATGTAAACCTCTGTGGCTCATCTGAATAAAGCCGAGTGGGAAGTGCTGTGGGTCCGAGCCCTGGGAAGAAGCAGGAGCCTGTCCACACCCTCCTGCCGCAGGAACTCTTAGAAAATGGAGGAGCCAGCCCAGGAAGCCGGGCGGCTGTCCCATAGGCCTTGGGATCTAGATGCTGGTACCCTAACCGCTCTACTTGGATCCAGCCGTTGCTGAGGCTCCTAGAGCTGCCTCCTGGTGGTGAGGCCTGCCTCCCTCAAATGGGTTCTGATGGTACTTGCCCATCCCTTGTGAGTGTTTCTGACCTAGAGTCAAGGTAGGAGGAGGGCGACACATACCTCCCGTCTGGGGAACACTTGGCCTGCCTTCCTTAACCTCAACCCTGCTGCCTACTAGGAAGGGGCAGTGCCCACACTAGGGTCCCAGGGCTGTGAAATAGCCTAAGTAGTCTCTGGTCTCTGGATGAAGCCACCCCGGTGTGCTGCTGCCTACACCCAGGGGCTGGTGCCCAGAGCAATACCCCTCAGGCAGGCATGCTCAGGTGCCACCCATGGCCTCTGCCTGAGGCGTGGCTACTGAGAGCCCCGCAGAGAGAAAGATGCCCCGAACAGGCGCTCAGGGCCTCAGATCGGATCAAGTACTGAAGTTGGCACTGCCTTACACCCGGGTTTGCCTTGAGCTAGAACTCATCAGCTGCCCAGCAGAGCCCAGATCCTGTGAGGGGTGGGCCAGGCAGGCCGCTGGGCCCTCTGGTCTGTGGGAGGAAGCCAGGCCAGCCTTAGACCCAACCCTGTGGGTGGGCCTAAGTGCTCCTGAGCAGTTGCACCCTTGCTCTGGGTCTGCATACCGCATGTGTTGTCCTCTTTAATTTATTGAACACACAGTAGCTTAGTTCTTCAGGGTCTTTAAGGAGTGGAAGACACAAGGTTGGGGGACTAGGAATCCCAGAAGCAAGAGTCACCTGGGACGAGGCAGGACGCAGCGCAGGGCTTCCTGATAGAACCTGTGAACTTGGGATGATGTGCGTGGCTCTGGAAGCCAGGATGGTAGGGCCTGAGCATGGCCTGCTACGAACTATCTGTGCCCAGTGCCTACTGCGCACGCAGGGAGTCACCAGGGCGGGGCAGGACACAGGACTCTCCTGGATGAGGGGGAAGACGCAGCCTGGCTATAGATGGAGTGCACTTAGGAAATCAGTCACATCAGGGCTCTGTTGAGCCACTCAGGAGCACAGCAGCCTTTAGGAGAAACTGTTTTGCTTCTTTATTAATTTAGCCATTTGCTATGGAGTGTGAGGATATTTAGGGGCCACAGGAGCCAACCCACACAGGGCCTGCACTACTTCATGCAAGACTGGGTAGGGGGGTGGGGTGGGGCGGGGTCACCCGCCACAGCGGCGAGGTTTGCGTTGGGGTTCAGGACTCAGGCACTTTGGCATTCAGCCTCCTGCAGCGACAAGAAGACATCCGCCTTACACTGGAAAGTCCCTCGGCTGTTGAGTTGCCGCTGGCAGCTCTGCAGGTTCGGGGTCACGTCTTTGATACACAGGGCCTGGGTAGGCGGTTGAGGCTGAGGGCCCGTCCTGCCCCACCAGCTCCCGCCACCCACCGCCTCATGCACTCACAAGGCTCCGGAGGCTGGAGCGCATCTCCAAGCCGCGCAGGGGTCCTGTTCCGCCGGGCAGTGCTGGGGCTTCGGAGCGTCGCGTGGACGGGAGCCTGTGGAAACTCGACAGTAGCCCCGCAGCGCGGCCCACCGAGTAGTGGTGGGGTCCCGCCGCGGGCTTGTACCACGCAAGGGCCAGCGGCAGCAGGAGCAGCGCCAGGGCGGCGGCCGCCAGCGTCCGACACTGGGCCATGGGGCTGCGGGGTATGGGGGTGCGCGCCTGAGGTCTGCGAGCCCGGCTGGGCTTTATACGTGCGGTGGGGGCGAGTGCCAAGCTTCAAGGAGGAGTGGCAAAGCAGCACAGGCTGCGCTTGAAGATCAGTGGGATCTTAGTGTCTGTCACAGACGGGCGGGCGGAGGGCTAATTGCTCTTGACCTCTTACGTCCAAGACTTAGTGACCGGAGGTGTCGGCGTCCAAGGATGGGATGTGGAACTGTCCTAGTTAGGGTTACTATCGCTGTGATCAAACACCAAGATCATAAACAACTTGGGGAGGACAGGGTTTTTTTTTTTTTAACTAAGTTTATGTACTGTTAAAAAGTCAGGACAGGAACTCAAAACACGGAACCTGGATATAGGAGCTGAGTGAGGCCATGAAGAGTGCTTGCTGCTTACTGGCTTGCTGGGCCCGCTTAGAGAACCCAGGACCGCCATCCCACCGATGGCACCACCCACAATGCACTGGGCCCTCCCTGCTCAGTCACAAACTGATGGATTTTTCTGGGTTGGAGAGATGGCTCAGCAGTTATAAGAGCACTGGCTGCTCTTTCAGAGAACCCAGGTTGTCAAGGAGGAGCACTGTAAGAGAACTTTTTATTTGCCTGGTGTACCGCCTTCTTCTGCTAACCTAGGCCTAGAATGTTTTCAGCCTTACTGCAGAATAAGTTCACCCTTTCTAGCACTTTCTGAACTCTGGCTGGTTCAACTCAGCTGTTCTGACTCAAACTTCTCTCCAAGCCAACTGATTCCACATGGCTTCTCTCTTGGCCTCTGAATCCCACAAACTCAACTCCATTGCACTGCCTCCCAACTCACTGCCTCAATTCCAACTCCAACCTGGCTACTTCCTTCCACCCACCAGCCCTCCCTTCACGGCTGGGGATTAAAGGTGTGAGCTAAGGGTGTGTCCACCTTCCAGCTAGCGAAACCATGTCACTGGATTAAAATCCCTCTACAGAGTACCTCCAGGGTTACCATAAAGAATGGGCAGCAATGGGCTGGAGATGGCTCGGCAGTTAAAGGCACTGGCTGCTCTTCTAGAGGACGTGGGTTCAATTCCCAGCACCCACATGACAGCTCACAACTGTCTGTAACTCCAGTTCCATGGGGCTCTGACACCCTCACACCTATGCCCACCAAAAAAAAAAAAAAAAAAAAAAAAAAAAAAAGTGGGCAGCACGTCTCCTAGATGTAGAGGATGCGGGTGGCTGCAGCCTGCCCCCTGGTCCACTCCACAGGCTGTAGAGCACTCACAGAGTGCAAAAGTGCTCCCTGGGGACGGTCACTGGGTCTGTGTGAGTAAGGTAAACTGACCATGATCCTGGGAGCCAGCCTAAGTCGGTTCCCACCAGGAGCTTCTTCACACCCCAGGGCTGGGCTGTATGCTGATACCCCCAGCTGTGGGGAACGAAGGGAGTCTATCCACAGGGCTGCCCTTCCCTGGACACCAGAGGGCCCACATCCTCCTCCACACTAGCTGGCCCTGAGGGGGTGGCAAGGGACTGTCAGCAGCATGACCGACACCTGCTGAGCTATCTCTTCCTCTGACCAGAGCAGCTGCCAATTTTGCTCTGCAAGGGCTGGGATGGGTAGAGTTGCTGGGACTTGAACCAGGTTAGGGCAGCTGATGGTTATGTGGCTCCGCCAGTCTCCTTGACACAAACAGCCTACGGACTTTGCCTGGCCCTGCCCCCATCCCTCCTCCTCCTCCTTCTGAGTGTGACTCGAGTCATGATGAGAGATTTGGCAGTTATTTCATCAAGATGTTTATTCATGAGGGTTCTCACACCAAAGCACGCTGAGGCTTCATCAATACGTCAAGAGGACAGACAGCAAGAGGCCTCCAGCAAGGTGCAGAACTTTAATGAGTTTTACTTATTGAATAAAAATGTCAATGATGTGATGGAAAAAACAGGAAAACAAGTGAAGCTCCAGTCCTTGTTTCAACCTTGTCTCAGGCAAACAGAAGCATCCTTATCCGCAGCTCAAGGTCCCTGGGTACCACTGGGCGAAGGGGGCCGGGCAGAGCACAGGCTTCACTCTTTGAACTTCCACTCCTGGCGGCACATGGGGCAGTGCTGCTGCACCTGCTGTGCGTTCAGCCACTTGAGGATGCAGTGCATGTGGAAGCAGTGTGAGCATTGGCCCCACACCAGGGGGCAGTCGTCGCCAGGCACCTTACCTGCAGGAGCAGGGAGTGGGTGTCAGACAGGCACCTCTGGGTAGCAGCAACAGCTCTAGCCCACAGGAGAGCCTTGTATACCTCCCACATCAGAGACCAGAAGTAGGAGTGTGACCAGTCATTCCCAGGTAAGGCCTCCTCGGGGGGGAGAGGCAAGGTCCAGCCTCTCTCACACCTTCTATGGAAAGCTGACCTGTAATACCCAGAAGGCAAAAGGCAAGGTGGAGGGGCTGGAGAGATGGCTCAGAGGTTAGGAGCACTGACTGCTCTTCCAGAGGTCATGAGTTCAATTCCCAGCAACCACATGGTGGCTCACAACCATCTATAGTGTTATCTGGTGCCCTCTTCTGGCCTGCAGACAGAGCACTGTACACATAATAAATAAATCTTAAAAAAAAAAAAAGGCAAGGTGGAGGTGCCAGAGTCAAAACCTAAGCAGGGAACCCGTTTTCACTAAAGGCACCCTGAAACTCAGAAAGCTCCTTCCCAGAACACCAGACAGTACTGCAGTACAAGGGCTGTGTGGACACTACAGATGAGACTTTCTGTTTTTCGAGACAGGGTCTCTCTGTGTAGCCCTGGCTGTCCTAGACTCACTTTATAGACCACGCTGGCCTCGAACTCAGAGTTCCGCCTGCCTCTGCCTCCCGAGTGCTGGGATTAAGGGCGTACATCACCACACCCGGCTAGTGGTGCACACCTTTGATTAATTGCACAGAGAAACCCTGTCTCGAAAAACCAAACGAAAAAAAAAATTAATAAGTGTGCACCACCACACCTGGCTGATAATTTTAAAAATAAAAATAAAAAAACTAACAAGGGACCAGTGAATGTAGCTCAACTGACAGAACAGTTTAGATCCGCAAAGCCCTGCCTTGCATAACTGGCTGATCCCAGCACCTGCATGGGAGGTGGGAGCAGGAGGGCAGGAGTTCAAGGCCACACTCAGCCACATAAGGACTTTTATTTATTTATTTTTGTTTTTCTTTTTGGTTTTTTAAGACAGGGTTTCTCTGTAGCCTTGGTTGGTCTAGATTCTCTTTGTAGACCAGGCTGGCCTCTGCCTCCCAAGTGCTGGGATTAAAGGTGTGAGCTACCTTTTTTTAACATAAGGATTTTGATGCCAACCTACGACATGAGAGACATGAGACCCTGTTCAAAAACTAACAAACAAGTATCCCAGACTTCCATAGCCTAGAAAATCCTTCTAAAGAAAGTAGTGTCCAGGACACCTTTAGTCCTGCCCCACATCAGTGTCAGCCGGGACCAAGAAACCTCCCTGCACCCAATCCATCTGGGGCACCAGCCCTGTCGAGCCTCACCCCCCCCCCTTTGCTTTTCCAGACAGTGTTTCTTTGTGTAGCCCAGGCTGTCCTAGAACTCATTCTGTAGATCCGCTTGCCTGTCTCCCAGTGCTGGGATTAAAGGTGTGTGCCACCAATGCTGATGCCTAACTTCAACAGAACTCTGCTAGAAATCACCTTCTCTAAGTTAGAGGTGGACCCGGCCAGCGCACCAACAGGGATGGCTGCGCTGGCCCACTGTGTGTAGTCACACAGAGGAAAGTGGGGCCTGCAGGTAGCACCCGGGGCGTCTGATGAGCTGGTGCACTGCGGGTGATTCATGCCCTGATGAAATTATTGTTTTAATTAAAAACACCTCTTGACAAGATTGTTCTACCCTAAAGCACTCTGGGACCTGGAGCAGATTTATTACAGCCTTAGTAACTTAATTTTCACACAGATTTAATCTGGGAGAAACCTTGTGCTACAGAATCTATCTAGAAAACACCCTGGACCTGTCAAACACTCTGTACATTAAAACCGCCTTCCTTGAGCCAGGCGGTGGTGAAAGGCTTGGCCACCACCACCACAGCTTTCTTTCTTTTTTGAAGACTTATTGATTTAATGTATATGAATGCTTTAGCTGCATGTACACCTGCACGCGAGAAGAGGGCACTATAGATGTCTGTGAGCCACCATGTGGTTGCTGGGAATTGAACTCACTCTTAAGCAGTGAGCCATCTCTCCTGCCCTCCCTGGCTTTCTTTGTGGCTCTTTTAAATAAAGACTCTTTCCAGGTTTAGCAAGATTCCAAACTTCAGCCAATCCAGGTCCTTGTACTAACAGCAGCCACTCCTAGCATGGAATGCTGGGGCAGATGAACCAACAGCAAAACAAATGAACATTTTCACATTTACAGACTTTAGAGAGGAGGCACCTTGGCTGATCCCCACTATGGGAGCAGCCCCTAAGACTGTCATGTAAAAGGACCATGGTCACCACGGAGACCAGACACGACAGGAATCCAGATCCACCCACCTCTTCAGCACTGATACTAAAGGCCTGTGCCACCAGACCCGCCCTTCAAACTGATCTTTAAAATGCATAGCTGAGCTGGGGGTGGAGGCAGAGGCAGGAGGATCACTGTGAGTTCAAGGCTAGCCTTGTCTACAAAGTGAGCCCAGGACAGCCAAGGCTAACCCAGAGAAACCCTGTCTCAGAAAACTACAAAAGAACAGGTGGGCTAGCCTGTAGCTCCAAGTCCAGGTGTTCTAGAGGCTCAGGCAGGAGAAGCAAAGCCCAAGACAACCCTGGTCAATTCAGTAAGACCTCTCTCAAAATCAAATGTAAAAAAGGGCTGCGCGGGCACGGCTCAGTGGTAGACAGCTTGACAGCACCGAAAGGCCATGTTCAATCTCCACTACCATTAAATAAGAAACTGACTGACTCACTGATTAAAAGAGCATTCCTCCCCTACAAATCTTCACATTCATGAGTTCGTTTTATTTTGTTTTCAAGACAGGATTTCTCTGTGCAGCCCTGGCTGTCCAGGATTGGGTTTTTTGTTTGTTTTGTTTTGTTTTTTCCTTCCAAGACAGGGTTTCTCTGTGTGGCCTTGGCTGTCCTGGGATCACTTTGTAGACAAGGCTGGCCTCGAACTCACAGCGATCCACCTGCTTCTGCCTCCTGAGTGCTGAGATTAAAGGCGTGCACCACCACGCCCGGCCCTGGACTTGCTTTGTAGACCAGGCTGGCTCCAACTCAGAGATCCACCTGCCTCTGCCTCCCACAGGTCTGCGTCACCGCGACCGGCTTCATGCGAGTTTGTAAAAGGAACTTTTATTTGCCTGTTTCAATTGCTGTCTCAGAGGCTCACCGTAGGCTCAGTTTCCTTCACAATTACATGTTGTTATGAACTTACAAAGTGAACGCACCTCCCTTACAGCCCGACTGCCCTAAACAGGAGGGAAAGGAGACTAAGGAAGACAAGAGTGAAACCTTCTGGGCGTCAGTTCCTGGGAACGGAGTCCCCTGGCGTAGTGAGCAGGATTTCAGCAGACCAGCAACTCCACCAAGGCTGCGGCTGGAACCTGGAGCAACCAGAGCCCGAAGCCTTGAAGCCTTCCCTGCAGTGGTTCGTCTCAAAGCGGAGCGAGGAACAGCCAAACACCAGCAAGACCCAAAAGAGCCCACTCTGCTGTCTGGGGCTCATGTATCTATCTCCCGTCAGAGTCTGTACTAGGATGTTTTCAGCTGGCAAAAACCAAGCCCCCACCCACTCCCCAAGTGGTTCATCGTCTAGTGGATAAACCTGCTCTCTCAAGTCTGCTCCCCATCCCACACTTGGGAACAAAACAAAAATATGTTTATCTCCATTACAGCTTACTGCCTCTGTCTGCTAACCAAGGCCTAGTTCTGGAAGCTTCTAGCCTCTGTATGACCTAACCTAGGCCTAGAATGTTTTCAGCCTGAGACTTACTGCTGAATAAGCTCACCCACCCTTTCTTGTTCTTTCTGAGCTCTGGGCTGGCTGTTCAACTCAGCTGTTCTGGCTCAAACTCCTCTCCCAGCTGACTACTGCTGGGTTCGAAGTGGAAGCCGAGAAAACCCACTTCAGACGCAGAAGCTTAAAATGAAAACTTTGTATTCTGAGCTCAGGGAGACCAGTTTGGAATCTGAACTGCACCCTTGAGGGGAAGTTGTATTGCATATTTAAAGGGTGAAAACCACAGTGAGCTCATCTCGTGAGTGGGATAGGAAACAGGGCGGCCGGCGGGCTCCCGTTATTTTGCTAACAAGCAGTTCTAGCTGACCCTGAGCGAGCCTGGCAGTGTCCTGGCTGACCCCGAGCGAGCCTGGCAGTTCCCTGGCTGACCCCGAGCGAGCCTGGCAGTTCCCTGGCTGACCCCGAGCGAGCCTGGCAGTTCCCTGGCTGACCCCGAGCGAGCCTGGCAGTGTCCTGGCTGACCCTGAGCGAGCCTGGCAGTGTCCTGGCTGACCCTGAGCGAGCCTGGCAGTGTCCTGGCTGACCCTGAGCGAGCCTGGCAGTGTCCTGGCTGACCCTGAGCGAGCCTGGCAGTGTCCTGGCTGACCCTGAGTGCCTGGTAGGGTTCAGGTACACCCAGAGTGGAACCAGGTGTACAGATGGCCACGTATGGATTACACCACCACTGAAAATACACAAAGAGGGTGCAAACAGTGTAGCTTAGAGGGTCGCTCTGGCAGGGAAAGTTCCCAGGGCTGGTGGTGTTTGGGATGGAGTTAGGCTGTTCCTAACAAAATGGAGTCTGACAGCTTTAACATGATCTCTTCAATTCAATCTGACGTCTCTCTCGGCCTCTGACTGAATCGCTCCAACAATCGTTTCCAATCTCCTGGCTTGGTCCACCTTCCCCTATGTCTGGCTTGCTCTCTCATTCAACCTCTCTGTAAAATTATCCAAGTAAAATCGCTTCCCCTCTCTGAATTGCCCCTTAAGTTGCTTCCCTTTCCTCTCTCGTCCAATGAGAGTTGGGTGTATTCTATTCTGTCAAACCTTTCTCTGATTCATCACTTTTTCTGCTACCCGATTAAATATAATTTTCTTTCTTTCTTTTGTTTTTCAAGACAGGGTTTCCCTGTGTAGCCTTGGCTGTCCTGGACTTGCTTTGTAGACCAGGCTGGCCTCAAACTTACAATGATCTGCCTGCCTCTGCCTCCCAAGTGCTGGGATTAAAGGTGTGTGCCACCACACCCGGCACTTAAACATCATTTTCAAACATGGGTGTTTCCTTCTACAAATCAATTTTACCTTCACTGTTTAGGATTAAAAGTATGTACCACACACCTGGACTTTTTTTTTTCCTGAAACATTTCTTTACCTGAAACTTGCTCAATACCAGGCTGGCCTTGAACTCAGATCTACTTGCCTCTCTCCTGGATTAAAGGCTGTGTTTGTATTCCAGCAGGATCACGCAGACCTAAAAGGTCTCTGGATGTGATCTCTTGCTAGAGCAGGCATGGTCTAAATTAAAATTCCTCTACAGGAGTTTCTTCTAATTTTTCCTTAATAAATCTAGACCTGGGGCTAGACAGATCGCTCAAAGTTTAAGAGTGCCGCCTGCTCTTCCAAAGGTCCTAAGTTCAATTCCCAGCAACCACATGATGGCGCACAACCATCTATAATGTGATCTGATGCCCTCTTCTGGTGTGCAGGTGAACATGCTGGCAGAGCACTGTATACATAATAAATAAATACATCTTAAAAAAAAAATCTACACCTGTGCTGGGCAGTGATGACGAATGCCTCTGATGTCAGCACTGGGGAAGTAGAGGCAGGCAGATCTAGTGAATTCTAAGCCAGCCTGCCACGGTCTACAGAGGAGTCCAGAACAGCCAGGGCTACAAAACAAGAAGAAAATCTACATTTGTTCTGCTCAGAACAATAAATAAAAACTAGACCTGTGAGTTTAGTTACGAATCACAAGTGATACAGATAAAACCTAAACTAGAAAGATCAACAGCTTCCATGCCTTTAATCCCAGCACTCAGGAGGCAGAGGCGGGCGGGTGACTGTGAGCAAGGCCAGCCTGGTCTACAAAGCTATTCCAGGACAGCCAGGGATACACAGAGAAACCCTGTCTCAAAACAAACAACGTTACCTGTTGGCTGATATAATTTATTTTCACCTGGGCGTGGTGGTGCACGCCTTTAATCCCAGCATTCGGGAGGCAGAGGCAGGAGGATCACTGTTGGTTGAGGCCGGCCTGGTCTACAAAGGGAGCCTAGGAGAGCCAAGGTTAACACAGAGAGACCCTGTCTCAAACCATTACAAAAAAAAAAAAAAAAAAAAAAAAAAGGGAGAATGGAAGGACCCTGAGGGTTCAGGAGCCCCACAAAAGGACAACCAAGGCTGGCGCGTCTGGACTCAAAGGGGCCTGCACAAACTGCTGCACCAACCAAGGACAATGCACGCAGTAAACCTAGACCCCCTGTTCAGATTTAGTCAAAGGACAGCTTATTCTCCATGGTTGGGGGGTGGCGGTGCGGGGCCGGCCTCTGACATGAACTCTAGTGCCCCTAATTTGATCACTTCCCCTTGGTCCAGAGGCCCGGCAGCCCACAGAGGAAGGGAAAGCAGGCTGTCCAGAAGAGAACTGATAGGCTGTGGTCATATGGTGGGGGAGAAGGTCCCCTTCTGTCAGAGGTGTAGGGGAGGGGAATAGGGAGGAAGAGGGGGAGGGTGGAAAAGGGAAGATACAAGCAGGGGGATAACATTCAAGATGTAAGCTGAATAAAAAAATAAAATATAATAATAAAACCAATAAAATTCAAATGTCTTGAAAACAAAAGTAGAGTAATAATAGGCTGTTTAGATCAAAGAGGTGAAAGACCAAGAATACTGTGCCAGGCGGTGGTGGCGCACGCCTGTAATCCCAGCACCCGGGAGGCAGAGGCAGACGATCACTGTGAGTTCAAGGCCAGCCTGGTCTACAAAGTGAGTTCAGGACAGCCCAGGCTACACAGAGAAACCTTGTCTCGAAAAACAAACAAACAAACAAACAAAAACTGAGGTGTTGAGTTTGGCTCAAACCCCAATAATTACAGGACAGAGCTTGGGACAAAGATGCTATAATAGAAAGACAGGGCTAGGGTGATCTTAGAACTTATAAGCATGTATTTAAGTTTTCCAATACTTAAGCACAAAAGCCCAGCAAACATGACAATATGGCAGTCACTGTCTGAACTTCAATGAGCTGCTGGGCGTGGACACCACCATTTGTTCTGCTTTATTTTGAGAAATTTTCACTATGTAGCTTACGCAGACTTCAAACTCCAGACCCTCCTGCATCTGTCCCAAGTGCTGCTGGGGCTCTGTGGTCTGCCCCACTGTGCTCTGGCAAAAAGCAGAGGTGGTTTTGGTTGGTTTATTTTTCTGTTTTGCAACAGAATCTCACTGCGTAGCCCTGCCTGGCCTCATCTCAGAGACCCACCTGTCTCTGCCTCCTAAATGCTGGTATTACAAGATGTTTGCCACCATGCTCATTAAGGGTCTTTATACACAAGCCGCCCTGAAGTATTCTGCTACTTTTCTGTCAACTTCCCCTCAGGAAATGGAAACTAAAACAAGGCTGGGCCGGGAGCTGTGGCACACGCCTGAAATCCCAGCACTCGGGAGGCAGAGGCAGGAGGATCACTGTGAGTTCGAGGCCAGCCTGGTCTACAAAGTGAGTCCAGGACAGCCAAGATAACATAGCGAACCTGTCTCGAAAAAAAACCAAAAAAACCCAAACAACAACAAGCAAACAAACAGAAGGCTGGAGGGACAGGCCAGCGTTCTGAGAGCACAGAGGGAGACACTTACAGTCTGGACAGCAGCCATTAAACGCCATCCTGCAGATGCCACAGTTCTCATCGTTGGCTACCCAGAGCCAAGTGGCCACTCCATTCCAACACTTAATTTTCACCTTCATGGCAGCGGAGTCGGTGACCTGAGGGAAGAGGATCATCTGGCTAAAGTTAGTATGTACTACTACAGCACTCCAACGTCAAGGTCGAGAGCTGCAACAGGTGCGAAGCGCGTCAAGGCAGCCACATAAGGGAGCGATATTCTCGCCAAGAACCAAATATGCCAAAATTTCTAGCTCCCAGACCGCCCTCCCCGGCCCCCAAAGCCACGATTTGTCTTCTAAGACAGAGCCTGTTGGAAGCACGGCACGTTTCCGAGTTGGTTTCTAAGGTCCGCACCCCTGTGCCAGGGTGTGGCGGGCACACGCCTTTAATCCCAGCACTCCGGACGCAGCAGCAGGGAGATCTCACGGAGTTCGAGGCCCTCAAACACAAAACAAATAAATACAAGAAAATGTATGCATCCCTAAAGAGGGAATCTTGGTTTCCATTAAGGACAGCGCGACTGTCGCCTGGCTTGCTGAGTTAGCGCACGCCCCAGCTCGTTTTAGTTAGGAGACCCGAGCCTTCCAGCAGACGCAGCCAAAACCGGACCCTCCGCCGGGATCCCACCCAAGGGGCGGGCTCCGCGCTCGCTCGCAGGCGGACGAAGCGGCGTCGCCGAGGGTCTCCCGCGGGCCCCGCCCCCTCCACGCCCTCGCACCTTCTCCGCCTAATCACGAGGAGCCCCGCCCTTCCGTTGCTTCCGCGCGCGGGAAGGTATAAAAACGACCGTGCCGCGTCTGATGGTTCCTCCGGGGAAGCGCCGGCCGCCGCGGGAGGGGGCGGGGCGACGACACTGCGCACGCGCGCGCCAGCTCCGCGCGCGTCGAGGGCCAATCAGGGGGCGGCTTCGCGGCCGTGGCGCCGGAAGGCCCGGGGGGGAGACGCCGGAAGTGACGCCGCGGCGTGCTGACGCGCGGGCTCGATCCGAGGCCCGACTCCGCGCCCGCCATGGCCGACAAAATGGATATGTCTTTGGACGACATCATTAAGCTGAACCGGAGCCAGCGAGGCGGCCGCGGCGGGGGCCGGGGTCGCGGCAGGGCCGGCTCCCAGGGCGGACGCGGCGGAGCAGTGCAGGCCGCCGCGCGGGTGAACCGAGGCGGCGGGCCCATGAGGAACCGGCCCGCCATCGTTCGCGGCGCCGCAGGCGGCGGCGGCAGAAACCGGCCGGCACCCTACAGCAGAGTGAGTCCTGGGGCGTGCGGCGCCGACGGGGCCCCGGGGGGCCGGCCCCGGGGCAGGTACCGAGCCCGGCGAGCGCCCGCAGTGCGAGCGAGCGAGGGTCGCTGGGACCGCGGCGGAGGGGTGGGCGGGGGCGAGGCCGGCACCTTCCGGGACGCTTTGTCCCGTGGCGCGCGGTCCAGCCTCGTGGCGGCGGGGTCGGGTGTGTGGGAGAAGCCTGGTGGCTCCGCGCGCGCGGGCCCGGTCGGCAGAACCGAGAGTGGTGGTGAAGGCGCTCGAGGGCTCACGGGCGTCTCTTGTCCTTACGGTTTTTCTCTCCAGCCGAAACAGCTCCCCGACAAGTGGCAGCACGACCTGTTCGATAGCGGCTTCGGGGGTGGAGCCGGCGTGGAGACGGGTGGGAAGCTGCTGGTGTCCAACCTGGACTTCGGAGTGTCAGACGCCGATATTCAGGTAGGAGGCTGCAAAGGTCCGCTCTGCGCAGCCCACGCGGGTTGAAACCCGCCCTTCCCTCAGGATGCCCAAGGGCCGGTCACCCCAATAAGTCAGGCCGTGCAGGAAGACAGTCCCGAGTGCCCCCCCAAAACGCTTGCTGTCGCTCACTGTCCTGTGCAGTGAGCACCTGCCTTCTGCCAGGACTGCAGTTTGTCACCGGCACAGACGAGCCACAAGTACGGTGCCAGTGTGGCCGGGGGTGCTCGCTTCCTAGACCTTTCCGTGCCGGGTATAGTGAGCTGATTGGAGAGGAAAAGCCTTCCCCATAGATACCTGACAGCACAGGGTGAACGGTGCCTGTGTGTTCTCTGTCTTGAAGCACTGTAGCCGAGCTGGTGGCCTTTTCTTGGTCTTGTCAGGGGGCGTGGACCTTTTTTCTGTCCAGACATCAAAGGCCTTGAGAGTTGAATGGTTATGGAGTTAGCTTTAGAGATGGCTGGGTTGCGGGGGTGCTGGGCCTTTCTGGGTTCCGTTTCTCAGAGCCCAGCCATTTGGCCTTGCCGTGGGAGAATAGAACATGCCAGTGAGCGCTCACAGTGTCTCAACATTTTTTTAAGGTGGTTTCTGGCATCCACTAGAAACCGCTTTTGGTGAACTCCTTCCCCTGTGTGCCTGCAGCTGAAGTAGCCCCACAGTCTGGGTTCCCTCTCCAACTCCCAGCCTGCCTGAGGCCTGGGCAGGTCCCATGGCACGCTTGCCTCCAGACTTTGCAGCAGGCTTGAGTAGGAGGAGAGGGGAAGGTGAGCCAGAGTCTGTCTTTTTGGGGAGGGGCTGGAACGACTCCCCTTTGAGCCGTCTGTGCTCTGGACAGTTTTACTCTTGGCCTCTGCTGTTTGATGAAGCAGCCATTGGGCAGGCTGCAAGTACCTTGCAGAGGGAGTAGTTTGTTGGTCTTTGCCCGGTGCCGGCTCTGTGGCTTCCTTCACCTGTACCTAGCACAGTGAAGCGAAGAAGCCCAGGTGTTCATGAAAGCTGCTGTCCCTCTGGATCCAACATCCCTTCCCCTCTGGCTCTTAATGGCCACTGCCTTGCCCCCTTCCTGGGTGGCTGTCAGTAAAGTGCCGCTGAAGTAAGAAAACTCAAAGCAACTGTGGCTGAGCCACTACAGGAAAGGCGGCTTAACTGCTTTGCTGATGTTTACCCTTTACACTTCCCAGGAACTCTTTGCTGAATTTGGAACGTTGAAGAAAGCAGCGGTGCACTACGATCGCTCCGGACGAAGTTTAGGGACAGCAGATGTGCACTTTGAGCGGAAGGCCGATGCCCTGAAGGCTATGAAACAGTACAATGGCGTCCCCCTGGATGGTGAGTCTGGGGCTGGGCCCAGGACGCCTGTGGGGCTTGTGGAGTTTGGGGCTGGCACCTCTCCCTGTAGGATATGGGCTGCCCCTGTGGCTGAGGACACTTTGCATTTGCCCCTTTGTCTCTCTCTTCCATTCTGCCACCTCTCATGCTGCCCCACACATCTGGACCAACCTCTTGTGAACCCCCATCCAGCAAGCTACATCCCTCCCCTCCTTCAGCTCCTTCCGGAAGATTCACTTCTGTGAAGCCTTCTCAGAACCGCCATAGTACAACCTGAGTGCGGGGCTGTAGTCGTAAAGACAAAGGTACCTGTTCTTCTTCCGTCAGGTCAACCACACCTGTCCACCCATGAGCACCCTGAACACCTGACCAAACAACCCTCCTAGCCTGACCTGAGGAGGAGTGAGGAGGTGTTGGTGGGTTATTATTGTACTTTGTTTCCCCACCAGGCTCTCCAGGCATTGGAGACACACAGGCCCCTTCCAGAGCTTGCATGGAGACCAGGGTGTGGTGTCCTCTGGGGCAGCTTCCGAGCCTCTGGAATGAGACTTGTTGTATTCTTTCCCATAGGCCGTCCTATGAACATCCAGCTTGTCACATCACAGATCGATACACAGCGAAGACCCGCACAAAGGTAAGTTCCGAGGCCCTTGGGTGGGGAAAGGCCTGTGGTGTGCGGTGATGCCACCCACACCGCCTTTGCAGATAGATGACGGCGTTCTGGTTTTCTCTGTCAGCATAAACAGAGGCGGCATGACAAGAAACCGTGGATCTGGGGGTTTTGGTGGCGGCGGCACCAGGAGAGGAACCCGTGGAGGCAGCCGGGGAAGAGGTAGAGGCACCGGCAGGAACTCCAAGCAGCAGCTTTCTGCTGAGGAGCTGGACGCACAGCTGGATGCTTATAATGCGAGGGTGAGTGGTGTCCTGTGGTGACTTGTTGAAGCCAGGAGGAACAAGAGCCTCTTTAGTGAACCGTCCCCCTCTCTTCCAGATGGACACCAGCTAAACAGCCGAGCAAATCCGCACACGTAACAGGACCCAGAAGCTTCGGCCATGATCCCTAGAGGGAGGGTTGGCAACTGGACTGTGCAGACAATGGTGGATTTGTTTCTTTCTTTTTTTTTTTTCCCTCTTTTAAAATAGGATCTAAAAACTCATGTAAAGGCTCCCCCCCTTTTTTTTGTTTTTTGTTTTTTCTGAAACAGACCTGTTTTGTACTGAGTTATTTTTGGGATAAATTTTACTGGTTGCTGTTGTGGAGAAGGTGGTGTTTTCACCTTTGCCATAATAAAATAGAAATGTGTGTAGAAATGGAGCTGTCTGGTCCATCCTGCTGTCAGAGTCTGTGCCACCGGGGTGCCTGTGCCTGTGCCTGTGCCTGGCACCTGGGGTGAGGTTAGAGCTGGTGCTTGGGAGTTGATGGCTGAGACCTGTTTCCTTCCCTGCTGTTGTAATGCTCTACTTGATGGGTGGGGAGACTGCAGAGCAGCAGTGGCCTTCCGCCTGGAGCTGCCTGTCCAGTTGTGCCTGTACCAAGAGGTGATAAGGGGGTGTGGGGCATCTGCTGTGTGCTGTCTAGAGATGTGACCCACACATTCCTGGGCTGTGTCAGAGAAACGCACTTTCTGTTTTGAAGCTATGATGTGGTTTCTTTGTGTTTCTGTCTTGTTATATTGACAGAGAGCAGAGACTAGGTAGGTGTTTTCTTATGTGTGTACAGTCTGTCCTTGGTATCCTCGGGTGATGCTACTTGGAGTAACAAAGTTCAAGGATCCCCAAGTTTCATGTGAGTGGCATGTGGTGTTTGCTTAGAATCCATGCACATGTTCTCATGGGCGTTTCCAAAGTACCTTGGGTTGTTTAGGGAGGGCAGACAGTGTTCAAATGTCAGGCACATGTGCAGTCTTCGTGTGGGCTGTTTCTGTCTTTGGTTGGCTCTGGAAGCAGCACTAGCTGTAAAATAACTAACGGAAGCTGAGGCAGAAGCCAGCTGTGAAGAGGGCTGAGGTGAACAGCAGTCTCAGCTGCTGACCAGGCTTGGAAGCAGGACTTTGAGGAGAAATGGACACTTGAAAGTTGAAACTTTTGTTTTTGAGACAGGGTCCCTCTGCAGACCAGGCTGGCCTGGAGCTCACAGTGACCCACCTGCCTCTGCCTCCCGAGTGTTAGGATTAAAGGCGTGCACTACCACCGCCCGGCTACATCATGACTCTTAATGTATTGTGGTTTTGTCCAAAAGCATGGGCACTGTGTGAGCAGGTCAGCCTCGGGTGTTCCTCCAGAGCTCTCTGCCTTGTCTGTTAGACGGCCTCCCTGGCACCTGGACCCCTCAGCGCTAGGCTGGCCTGCCTGGTACCCTGTTTGCATTTAAAGTGCTGGGACCCCAAGTGTATGCCCCCAGGTGGCTTTTCATGTGGTTGCTGAGGACTTGGGGGATCTGAGCTTATCCCAGAGTCTTCACATTGCCATCTTCTTTCAACTTGAGGTGCCTTCCAGACGCCACATCAGGTAGATGAGTCTTCAATTTTGGCTTGTGTGAGCAAAGGTCTTACAAACCACTTGAGCTGAGGGGCTGTCTTCCCTTAGGCATCACAGGTTCACCCTTACGTGGCCTGCAGTCTTAGGAGTAAGTGGTTTGTGGTCTACTCAGAAGTCTCTAACCCTGTTACGTTGCTCAGTCCAGATCTTGGCAGCAGGGCCCTCAGGTAAATGTTGCTTTACTTTTCCCTTTAGCAAACTAATAGTTTGAATAGGCAAATCAAAGCGAGGAATTGGAATATAGTGTAACAGATAAGGAAAGGTGGCCAAAATGTTTCTCTGGTGTGGGCTGTGTAGTCTTTTGTCCTCCCCCCCCCCCCAATAAAGAAATGCATTTATGCGCTCACCCAACGCAGAGGTGGTTCAGGGCCCAGGTTTGCCTTGATCCTCACTCAAGCTCTAGCACCCCAGTGCTGGATCACAGGCGAGCCCTGCCACACTCAACCTAAGGTAACTTATTTTCCCCTTTGAGTTTTACTGCTGTCCTTGGGCTGCTCTGGGAGTTGTCACAGCCTCCCAAGCACTGAGATTAATGGCATGTGTCACCATAATCAACTTCTGAGAAACTGAGCTCCAAATGGCTGTAACATCTTCGTTTTGGGGTTCTTGATTCCAGGGCTCGCTATGTAGCCCTGGCTGACCTAGGACTTGCTGTGTGGAGTCCGGGCTGGCCTTGGCGGCTCCAGGCCTTTACTTAGAAGCGTTGAATTAGATGCTCAGTGGAGCTATGAGAAGTTGGTTTTGTTGCTGGGCCAGTGTGCATGCATGCATACTTGCTATCACGCCGGCCGCTCAGGAGCCTGCCCGGGCAGTATAGCAGGACCATGGGTTTTTCTTTGCTTTTTTTTTTTTTTTTTTTTTTTTTGGCTTTTCGAGACAGGGTTTCTCTGTAACCGCTCTAGCTGTCCTGGAACTCACTTTGTAGACCAGGCTGGCCTCGAACTCACAGAGATCCACCTGCCTCTGCCTCACAAGTGCTGGGATTAAAGGTGTGCACCAGCATGACTCAGCTTTTTTTTTCTTTTTTAATTTAAATATGAATATTTGTGCTCAAGTTGTGCAGAATAAAAAAACATGGTTCATCGCACCTCAGCTATAGTTTGGATCTGAGTGCTAAGACCTATATGTTGAAAGTTGGCCACTAGCCATGATGCTATTAAGAGTGGATAGAGCCAGTGGTGGTGCTTCGTGCCTTAATCCAGCCCTGGGGGGGGGGGGGGGCGATCTCTGCAAGGAAGCCACAACAGCAGAGGAGCCCTATCTTGACTGCCCTGCCCTGGGGGTGGGAGAAGAGGGGCAGAACTTTTGGGAGGCTGGAACCTTATGGAACCAAACCCGTGAAGGAGACAATAGCACCTAGCCCTCCCTCCTTCTGTTCCTATTGCTTGTTATGGATGCTCTATGGCATATTGTAGAAGGCTGTGCCCTTCTCTGCCTGTCTTAGAGGGGTGTGCCTTTTGTAAGATGGTAGGTAACCATGCTGTGCTTCAGGCTGGCCCTGAGCTTGACCCCCTGCCTCAGCCTCCTAAGTGCTAGAACTTTAGTCAGGAGCCAACATGATGCGTGTCCTGTAAAGTTGATTATCTTAGAAATAGTTGTCACAGTAATGAAAAGTGGGGTAGAACAATTACTTCATTAATGTGTGTGGTCATATGTATGTGTCCATGCAGGAGTATGTGCATGTGTGTGGAGTGCACATGTGCCTGTGCATGCATATGGGAGCCACAGTAAGTTTATGTATAGCGCATACATGCAGGAACTCTTGGAGGCCAGAGAAGGGTGAGAATCTCCTGGAATTGGAGTTGCAGGCAGTTGTGAGCACTGTGGCTACTGAAGTCCAACATGGTCCTTTGAGTCCCACCATTCAGGAGGCAGAGGGAGGTGGAGCTCTGATTTTGAACCCAGCCTGGTCTACATAGGGAGTTCCTGGCCAGCCAAGCTGTGTAGACAGACCCTGTCTCCAAAGATAAAGTGACCAAGCCCATCTTTTTCTGTCTGGTTGGTTTGGGTTTTGTTGTTGTTGTTGTTGTCTTTTCCCCATTTATTTTTTTTTAATTTTTTTTTTATTTAAAGATTTTCTTAAATTTATTTAATATGCATACAGTATTCTGCCTGCATGTACACCTGCAGGCCAGAAGAGGGCACCAGATCTCATCACAGATGGTTATGAGCCATGTGGTTGCTGGGAATTGAATCAGGGCCTTTAGAACAGCCAGTACTTTTAACCTCCGCACCATCGCTCCAGCCCACTTTGTTTCTAGTTACATGTATATGGAGGAGGGATATGTACCCAGCACTCGGGTACTTGTGGAGGCTAGAAGAAAACTCCTTGGACCTGGAATCACAGATGTGGGCTGCCATGTGCATGCTGGGACTTGAACCTGGATCTTTTTCAAGATAATCGAGTGGCCGTCCTTATGGAGCCATTTCTATAGCCCCTGTCTTATTCTGAAACAAAGACTAGTGTGCAGCCGTGGTAGCCTGGGATTCAGAGATCCTCCCACCTCTGTCTCCTGAGTGCTGTGGTTAAAGTATGTGCCACCATGCCTGGCTTTTATTTAAAATTACTTTAAGAGGTGCTGCACGTGCCACAGTGTACATGTGACCTAGAGAGTAACCTGGAGTCCCCGGTTTGAGCTCAGTGCTTTAGATTTGGTGGCAAGTGCAGTTACCAACTGAGCCATCTTTTTTCTTATTTTTTTTCAATTTTTATTTATTTATTATTATGTATACAGCACTCTGTCTGCATGTACATCTGCACGCCAGAAGAGGGTATCAGATCACCTTATAGATGGTTGTGAGCCACAATGTGGTTGCTGGGAATTGAACTCAGGAACTCTAGGAAGAGCAGTCAGTGCTTTTAACCTCTGAGCCATCTCTCCAGCCCCTTTTTTTTCTTACTTTTATTTTTTTGAGACAGGGTTTCTCTGTGTAGCCGTGGCTGTCCTAGATACTCTTTCTAGACCAGACTGGCCTAGAACTCACAGCCATCCACCTGCCTCTGCCTCCCAAGTGCTGGGATTAAAGACTTGTGGCACCACACCTGGCACTAGCTGAGCCATCTTGTGCACCTGTGTCTTGCATGGGTACAGAAGACCCTTGATTCAGGTCCTTACGTTTACATGGCAGGCACTTCAGTGACTTAGCCATCTCCCCAGCTTTTAGAAATGGGTGTGTGTGTGCGCGCGCGCACGATGCATTTATGTATATATGTATTTTTGAAAATCTCATGAAGCCCAGCCTGCATATAAGGCAAGCATTCTACCAAGGAACTATATCTCCAACCCTGACTTTGAGTTTCTAATTTTCCTGCATACACCTCTTGGGTGAGGGGATTGCAGGGCCTGTGTCCACAATAAAAATCTTTTTTTTTTTTTTTTTTTTTTTTGGTTTTTCGAGACAGGGTCTCTCTGTGTAGCCTTGACTGTCCTGGACTCACTTTGTAGTCCAGGCTGGCCTCAAACTCACAGCAATCCGCCTGCCTCTGCCTCCCGAGTGCTGGGATTAAAGGCGTGCACAACCACACCCGGCTTTTTGTTTTTTGTTTTTTTTTTTTTCACAATAAAAATCTCAAACTGATTGTGTGGGGGTGAGTGCATGGTGTGGGTGTGCATGTGCTGCTGTGTGTATGTGGAGGTCAGGGGACAGCTCTGTGCTCCCTCCTACCTCTGTGGGTCCCAGGAATCACTCAGGTCATCAGGCTTGTGTGCTAGGTGCTTTGTTAATTGTGGTGTGCTGAAGTGTTACTGTGGAATTAGATGGTCATGCTTATAGAAAGCAAGTAGTGCAAAGAGTTCCTGTGCAGCCTAGGTGCTGCGGTGTAGACAGTCTGCCACGGGCTTTTTCATCTTGTGTTGTCCAGACAGGGTCTCATGATTACTCTGGCCTTAAACTCCAGATCTTCCTCCCAATTAAAAGTTTTAGGTTTTATGAAAAGTTGCTCATTTATCCAGCACTTTTTCTAGCCTGGATAAGTAGGTTAAATATACAGCTTTACCCCTGAATCTTTTTTGAAAACGGAGTCATTGTAACCTAGGTTATCTTTTGAGTTAGTGTTCTGCCTACATCCGCCCCTGAGCCACTCTGCCTAGGACTCAATGTGTCTTTCTTCTCCTTCTTCAAATAACAAGTCTTAGAAACTATAGCCCAGGCTGCCGTGGATAGGCTAGACTTGAACCAGTGACAGGCTCGCTCTGCGTAGCCTCCTGATAGTACAGCTGTAAACAGCACACACAGCTTTAGTCTCATGGCCACTTCTAGCAAAGTGGCCGGTGTTGCTCAAATAGCGTTCTCTGTGTGGGTGTCCTTAGGTGGCTTCTCTGCCACCCTGCTGCAGCAGCACCTTTGACAGCTCCCTTACCTCTGCACACTGTTAGGATGCTAACGCATGTATGCACTGCTGTGTCTCTGTAGTGTCTAGTGGTGGATACATTTGGACAACTGTGGGTTCCTTCCAGTACCTCTGCCTCCCAACACCCTGGGCCCCACTCTTGCTTCCCTTACTTGTAATTTCTCAGCATGACAAGGACAAGTCTGTCTCACGCTCACATTGTTCACTCACGTGATTCACAGTGAAGTGTGAACTCGAGCTTTCAGTCCTCGTGAGCAGCATCTGCTAACTAAACAACAGTGTATCCTGAAGTTTTGAGTCTTAGCTTTATTAGGATCTGGTAAAAGTATTCATTTCCAGAGAGTTGCCAGGGCGGCGGGCGTGGTGGCACACCTTTAATCCCAGCACTCAGAAGGCAAGAGGTAAGAAGGATCGCTGTGAGTTCGAGGCCAGCCTGGTCTACAGAGTGAATCCAGGCAGCCAGGGCTATTACACAAAGAAACTCTGGGTGGGGGCAGTTGCCAGGAGCTGGGTGTAGTGGCATACACTCCTTGCTTTTTCAGGACATGGATTCTCTGTGTGCCTTGGCTGTCCTGCACTAGCTTTGTACACCAAGCTGGCCTCAGACTCACAGATCCTCCTGCCTCTGACCCCTGTGTGCTAGGATTAAAGGCGTGCACCATGGTGTCCAGCTTAGTGACATACACTTTAATTCCAGTACTCAAGAGGCAGGATCTCTGTGACTTGGTCAGCTTAGTAACATAGCGAGCACCAGGACTACAGAGACAGACCTTGTCTCAAAAGAACAAAAACAAAAAAGTTGGGGAATAAAGTGCTGGAGCTGTGTATAGCCCTGTTAGAGCTAGCGTGTACAAAGTCCGAGGTTTCATCTCTAGCGCCTCATATACTAGGTCCTGTACAGGCAGGAAAATCACAAATTCAAGGTCATCTTTTGCTATGTATGGCATTTGAGGTGAGCCTGGGATACATGACGCCCGGATCAAGAGCCATCTCAGCTCGTCTTGGCAGCAAAGGATGATATATAATCTTTGCAGTCAGAACACTAAGGCGAAAGGATCTATGATGGAAAACTAGCCTAGGCTAGCCTCTAAAAAGCAAAAGAAAGGGTCTTTCTGTCTGGCTTTGTTCTTTATAAAATTTGGTTCCTTTGCTTCAGTATTCTCTGTCAGCCCTTAGCTCATCTTGGCATTATTAACATAACAGCAGCACCAGCACACACAAAGTTAGTTAAAACAAGTAAGCAGATCCAAAGAATCTGAAGAAACAGTCAAACTCAGGCCTAATAAATGGCCAAAGACCTCTGTAAAACTCTTGTAGTTCCGGGCATGGAGTCACACACCGTTAATCCCAGCACTGGGGAGGCAGAGGCAGGTGGATTGCTATTAGTTCGAGGCCAGCCTGGTCTACAAAGCAAGTCCAAGACAGCCAAGGCTACACAGAGAGACCCTGTCTGGAAAAAAACAAAACTCTTGTGCTTTTTGCAATTGCCCAAGCTTTTAATCACAGCACTCTGGAGGCAGAGGCAGGCAGGTCTGAGAATTCAAGGCCAACCTGGTCTACAATGGGAGTCAAGGACAGTCAACGCGACACAAAGAAATTCTGTCTTGAGAAACCAAAAAATAAAAAGTTAAAGGCCAGCTGGACTAAATACTAAAACCCTGTCTCAAAAAAAAAGAGAGAGAGAAAGAAATGGACAAATTTGTAACTCTCTAAGGATGTCCCGTAGGATGACCAGCCACATGCTGGGCTTTGCCCTGCCCTGCCCTGCCCTGGGGCCCCCTTGCTAGAGCTCACCCATGTCTGCTTTGCAAGTCATAAATCATTGACAATTTTTCTCTGCCATAGTTTAGCAATGTTAGTTGTTAGGAATTGTGTGATTATATCATTTTTATAAATTTGTAATTTATATGATTTGTTTACATTTACTGTTATGGGTCTGGTGCCAACTAGACAGCCATTTGCTGGAAAATAGCAGATATTAAAGATTATTTAAAATTTTATTTCATGTGTCTATGTGCCCATATGCATGCATGTAGAAAGATGTGAGGTGTCGTACTCTGCCTTGCACTCCTGCGAGCTGGAGCTAGGCTGCCAGCCAGTGAGCCCCACTGCTCCTGCTGTACCCCCACCCTGCACCCCATGCAAGCAGTGGTGTTACATGGGCTTAGCCACTCAAGATTTCCTTGTTTTTATTGTATGTGTGGTGTTGTGCCTGCATAGAGTAATGTACGTGTAGTGCCCATGGAAACCAAAAGAATGTAGGTCCCCTGCAACAGGGCCTAGAGATGCTTGGGAGCTGCCTGCCACGTGGGCACTGAGAACTGAACCTGGGTACTCAGGAAGACCAGCAAGTGTTCCTACCAGCTGAGCCAGTTTCCCAGCTCTATCATTAATGTAAAAATTACCAATTTTACTAGGAAATAAATCTTATTTTTATCTATTTCTTGGCAGTTTCAGCCATTAGTTCCCATCCACATTGATTGTAGGGCTTTTGGTTTGTTTGGGTTTTTTTTGTTTTTTTTTTTTTTTTGCCCAAACTTGTTAATGGGGATACAGATACCAGAGTAGCGGGCTTGGTGGCACGCCTTTAATCCCAGCGCTCAGGAGGCAAAGGCAGGCAGATTGCTGTGAGTTCAAGGCCAGCTTGGTCTAAGCGAGACCAAGACAGACAAAGCTAACACAGACCCTGTCTCTCAAAGCCAAAAAGAAAAAACGAGCCAGGTGGTGGTGGTGCACGCCTTTAATCCCAGCACTTGGGAGGCAGAGGCAGGAGGATCGCTGTGAGTTGGAGGCCAGCCTGGTCTATAAAGCGAGTCCAGGACAGCCAAGGCTACACAGAGAAACCCTGTCTCGAAAAAACAAAAAACAAAACAAACAAAAAGAAAAAACAAAACAAAACAAACCAGATTATCACTATAGGGCTTGTTCACTGCCTCCTTATCCTTATTTAGTCTCCTGGACACTGCTAACACCATGGAACATTCCTTATTTCTTTGATCTTTGTTGAATTTGGTATCAATACATACATCTGAGTTCCTATCTCCTTCATTCAAATATTCAGATTTCTTTCCATACTGAGGGGCACGTTAAAGTTATCTTTATAAAGTTGTGTTCGTAACCCTGGTGTGGAGGTGCACACCTTTAATCCCAGCACTCGAGAGGCAGAGGCAGGCGGATCTCTGTGAGTTACAGGCCAGCCTGGTCTACAAAGCAAGTCCATAACAGTCAAGGCTACAGAGAGAAACCCTGTCTTGAAAAACACAAAAAAAATTGAGACTATTATATTTGTTTAATAAGCTTCACAACACAACAACTGAGCAGCTATTTCTCTCTCTCTCTCTCTCTCTCTCTCTCTCTCTCTCTCTCTCTCTCTCTCTCTCTCTCTCTTTCTCTCTCTCTTCCCAAGACAGGGTTTCTCTGTGTAGCTATTACTCTATTCTTTTTTTTTTTTTTTAAGATATATTTTATTTTTTTATTATGTATACAGTGCTCTGCCTGCATGCCAGAAGAGGGCATTAGATCACTTTATAGATGGTTGTGAGCCACCTTGTGGTTGCTAGGAATTGAACTCAGGACCTTTGGAAGAGCAGACAGTGCTCTTAACCACTGAACTATCTCGCCAGCCCCTATTATTCCATTAACCCTCTAAACTAATCTGGTTTCCTCTTTGCCAAAATCCCTGGGATCCTTGCTCTTTGTAGTTTACCCTGTTCCTTCTCTCTCCTGATCTCTCCCAGACTTCTGCCCATGGTTGAACAGCCTACTTCCTCCTCTCGCTCCTCCCCGGCTGGCAGGATGTCCAGCCTATTCTCCCCTCTGCTCAGCAATTGGCTGGAAGCTGCTTTCTTGGCATATCAGGTGACAGTTGCGGAGCAGTGTTTACACAACATAGCAAGGCTTGCAACCAGATATGGGGGACACCGAAATCAGCATTTGGATTACACAGTAACCTGATGCCGACTTCACAGACTCACGTGTGAAATATCCATGGTGTATTCTGGATAGCAGGAAGGCCCCTGTCACCCTCGTCTTTGCGGGAGCCGTTCTGCTGCCCCCAAGTTGGAAATACTAGCTTTTATATGCATGATAAACTTTTCTTTTGATGTTTTTGAGACAACGTCTTATTGTGGCCCAGAGTGGCCTCCAGTTTTCTGTGTAGATGAAGACATTGACCTCCTGTTCCGCCTCATCCCCCGTCTCCCTGTGCTAGAATAGGGCGTGTGCAACCGTGCTCCACTGCTCAGCTGCATTTTTATTTGAATCAAGTGAAATGCTTTTGTTAGTGGGGCCCTGGGTTTTATCAGTGCATGGGTGTTTATACACACACGGACACAACACAGGTAATACTAGGAGCTGGAGACTGGGAGGCAGAGTTCCAGGACAGCCAAGGCTACATGGAGAAACCCTGTCTTGAAAAAACAACAAGGGGCTGGAGAGATGGCTCAGTGGTTAAGAGCAATGACTACTCTTCCGGAGGTCCCAGGTTCAAATCCCAGCACCCACATGGCAGCTCACAACTGTCTGCAACTCCACGATCTGACACACTCACATAGACATACATGCAGGCAAAACATTAATGCACATAAAATAAAGGTAAATAAAAAAAAATTTAAAAAAAAAGAAAAGAAAAAACAACAAAAAAGTGTCTACTGGAGGTAGGCTTGCTGGTTCACACCTTTAACAAACAAAAAAGTACATCCTAGAGATCAATTTCAGGGCCCACCCACATCAGGTGGTTCAACACCTGCCTAAAACTCCAGCTCCTCCTGGGCCCATGGTCACTGTGCACGTACACACCTCCATACCCACATGTAGAAATACAGACATGCACGATGGCACACACCTGTAATCCCAGCATGCAGGGAGGCAGAAGCAAGGAGAACTCTGACTTTGAGGCCAGCCTGGTCTACAGAGCTGAGCTCCAGGACAGCCACCATTGTCACACAGAGAAACCCTGCCTCTGGGGGAAAAAAATCCAAAGGGAGCACCATGCCACATTCAAACGCATCTGATCACACCACAGTAGGAAAGTGTTCACAGCTGGCTTCATTGTCCTGACCATGGGGTATGTCAAGAAAAGACCCCAGTCCTTCCACAGAATGTTTTTTGGTTTTTGGGATTTTTTGTTTCTTTGTTACCCTTTTTGTTTGTTTGTTTTTTGAGACAGGATCTCTCTGTGTAGCCTTGGCTGTCCTGGATGCACTTTGTAGACCAGACTGGCCTCAAACTCACAGTGACCTGCCTGTCTTTGCCTCCCAAGTAAGTGCTGGAATCAAAGGCATGCGCCACCACGCCCGGCTTCACGGAATGTTTTAAGAAGCAAACTGTGGGACTGGAGAGATGGCTCAGCGGTTAATGGCGCTGACTGTTCTTCCTGAGGTCTAGAGTTCAATTCCCAGCAACCACATGGTAGCTCACAACCGTCTATAATGAGATCTGGTGCCCTCTTCTGGCGTGCAGGTGTACATGTAGGCAGAACACTGTGTACATAATAAATAAATCTTTAAAAAAAAAAAAAAGCGAACTGTGGTCCAGGTGGTTAGTTCATTGTCTAGGAGTATCAATTGACAAGACACCTTGATCTAGAACCCTCCGCACCCAGACCTATGCTAAATGTTCTCTGCAGGCCACTGTCTCTGGTGTTTGGTCACAGCCACCCAATAGGCTTAATAAGGGCAACCTTCAGAGCAACTGCAGTGTACACAATTTCACTTGGTTTTGTTTTGTTTTTTGTTTTTGTTTGTTTTTTTGAGACAAGGTTTCCCTGTGTAGCCTTGACTGTCCTGGTCTTGCTTTGTAGACCAGGCTGGCCTCGAACTCACAGCGATATGCCTGCCTCTGCCTCCCGAGTGCTGGGATGGGATTAAAGGCGTGCGCCACCACACCCAGCTCAGTTTTATTTTTCGAAGAATTTTTTTAATTGCTTTGTTCTTTGGGAAAGGCTACGTCTGTGCAGCACTGCCTGTCCCAGACTCACTATGGAGACCAGGCTGGCCTCAAACTCAAGAGATCCATTTGCCTCCTGACCCTGGAGTGCTCGGCTATAGATTTTATGTTTTTTGTGTGTGTTCTGCCTGTGTGAAGTGTACCATGTGAATACAGGGCCCTCCATGGCCAGAAGAGGGCATTAGGCTTGAAAAGGAGTTACCGATGGTTGTGAGCAGCCTTGTGGGGACAAGGAACTGAACCCAGGTTCTCTGCAAAAGCAGCGATTTTGACGGCTGAGCCATCTCTCCAGCGTCCATATATAGGTTTCTAGAGACAAGGTTTCTGCGTGTGGCCCTGGCTGTCCTGGAACATGCTCTGTAGACCCAGCTGGCCTCAAACTCACAGAGAAACACCTGCCTGCCTCTGCCTCTCCAGTGCTGGGAGCAAAGGTAGGTGCCTCTGCCACAGGCTCAGGGTTTTCTTTGTTGTTGTTTTTCAAGATGGGGTCTCTCTGTGTAGCCTTGGCTGTCCTGAACTCTCTTTGTAGACCAGGCTGGCCTCGAAGTCACAAGGATTCCAGGCTCAATTTTTTTTTTTAAGATTATTTATTATGCATACAATGTTCTGCCTGCATCTGTGCCTGCCCGCCAGAAGAGGGCACCAGATCACATTACAGATGGTTGTGAGCCACCATGTGGTTACTGGGAATTGAACTCAGGACCTCTGAAAGTGCAGCCAGTGCTCTTAACTTCTGAGCCATCTCTCCAGCCCAGGCTCAGTATTTTTAAGCACACAAATTTTACAAAATATGATGGAAACTAAAAGAATTCACAATACAATCAGGGAAAACACTGAGTGGCCTTTGAACATTTTTTTTTCCCAAAAGTCAATCACTGTAGCTAGACCCTATGGAAAACTTGGGGCGTCGGGCCGGCTGAAGAGATGGCTCAGCAGTTCAGAGCTCTGGCGTCTCTTTCAGAGGCCTCAGGAATGATTCTAGTCCCTACATGGTCCCTCACAGTCCTCACTACAAGTCCGGAGGAATCCAGTGCCCTCTTCTGACCTTTGTGAATGGTATGCACATAATGCAGAGACATGCTCGTAGGCAACACATTTACATACATAAAATAAAAATTAACGTAAAGCCGGGTGTGGTGTCGCACGCCTTTAATCCAGCCTGGTCTACAAAGGGCGTCCAGGACAGCCAGGGCCACACAGAGAAACCCTGTCTCGGGAGGGGGAAAGAAATCCCTGCCTCCCCTCAGTCTGAGGCTGTACTTGGGAGAAGCCACTGCAGGTGCCCTCACTGAGTAGCAGGAACTGAATCAAAGGAGGAAATGGAGCTGCTGGACGCCCTACAGGAATCCCTCGGCCATGCGCTCCACCAGGGAGGCCCTGTCCTTAAGACTCAAGCTCGCCTGGTAAGGTGCCGCACGCCTGCGATCCCAGCACTCGGGAGGCAGAGGCAGGAGGATCTCCGTGAGTTCGAGGCCAGCCGGGTCTACAGAGGGAGTCCACGCCAGGCAAGGCTACACAGAGAGACCCCGTCTCAGGAAAAGAAAATAAATAAACATAAACGCACGGGATTCCGGAGGGCACACGGACCCCAAAGCAACGCGCGAAGGCGCTGCCCCCCCCCCCCGGATTCCAGGGACAATGGGACGAGGCCCAGGCCCGGCAGCCCGGCCGCCCCGGGAGCCAGAGTGGCCGCGCGGTGCCGCTGTGAAAGAGAAGGCCCTGGCCTCGCAGACACAAGGAGCGGACACTCCGGGCAAGGCGTGTCGCCTCCAGCCCACGCGGGACGCGCCCACGAGGCCCGCAGCAAAATGGCGGCCGCGCCCCCTGCCGGCGCATGCGCAGGGCGACCCCGCCCGCCAGAGCGGAAGTCTTGTGACCCCGGAAGTGGCCGTCCGAGCGGCGGGCGGCGGACGACGTTCGTCATTCGGTGCGGGAGGGAGCGCGAGAGCGGCGGTCGAGCCTCCGGTGAGTGGGCGCGCGGCGCGGGGCGGCGCGCGAAGGGAGCGGGCCGGCTTTGTGCGGCGACCCGGGCGGGGCGCGGTCTCGCCGGCGGGCGGGCGGGCGGGGCGGGCCCGGGGCGCCGCGGCGGTCCAGCCCGAGGGGCGGCCGCTGCCCGGGCCTGCGCTCCCGGGGCCGGGGGCAACCCCCTCCGTCGTCCGCGCGGGCGGGCGCGGGGCCCTGCGTGGAGCTCGGGTGGGTGGCGCGGCCCCGCCCCGCCCGGACTGCGGGCCCTGCGGAAGTGCGGGCCGCGCCCTGGATGCTGTTGCCTGCGGCCACGCTTGGCGGCGTCGGGCGGGGCCGCCTGGAGCCTCCCGGTGGCGAACGGCGCTTTCTGGGGGCGTGGGTGGGGGGCACCACCCCGCGGCCGGGCTGTCCCACCGTGCATCGCTTCCTGGGATCCGAACGAGCGGGTTTCTGGGAGACATTTGGGTATCTGCGGAACTGAAAGGACCTAGGCGCTTCCGTCCCGGTTGGTTCTGCACCGCCACTGAAGCCTTAGGGTTAGGGCCCGGAAACAGGTTCCTGAGATTGATTCGCAAGCAGTGCACCAGCTCCCAAGTTGCAATCGCAGACCCTCACAATCGAAGATGGGCTTGCATGTTTAGCATCCCCTCTGGGCTCTGGGGATTTAAGCTGTAGCTCCGTAGTTGAGTTTAGGACAGCATCCCATTGGCAGGAACGAACGGACAGACCCTTGTGCTGCACGTGGCTAAGACACAGAGCGTCCGGCCCCCTTTAGGGGAACTTACTCCGTCACCCAACCCACTATGCGTGTCTTGGGACTGGAGCCTGGGCAGCTAGGAGCAGCAGCAGGACCCCAGGAGTTAGTTACCGTTGCATCTGCCAATTCAGTTTGGTCCAGAGGCTTTATGGAGAGGGAGGAACAAGCTGCCGTCCCGCCTTGTTGCTTGGGGTGGATACCTGTGGAATGGGCCTCTAGGTTTGGCAGTAGCCTCCTGTCTTCTCTTAAAGTTCCCTGAAGGTGTCAGGTCTCTGGGGTGAAATGTCTCCAGGCTCTCACGGTCCTGTGCACGCCCCACCCACAGGTGTCCCAGCAAGAGGTGAGCATGGCGGAACAGGAACCCACTGCCGAGCAGCTTGCTCAGATAGCGGCAGAGAATGAGGAAGACGAGCACTCTGTCAACTACAAGCCCCCGGCCCAGAAGAGCATCCAGGAGATCCAGGAACTAGACAAGGATGACGAGAGCCTTCGAAAGTACAAGGAGGCTCTGCTGGGCCGAGTGGCTGTCTCTGCAGGTGGGTGGGTTGGACCCTGTCACCACCCCCTTCCAGCCTGCTCCTCCAGGGAGGAGGTGAAAACATTGTAAAGGATGGAGCTCTGACTCTTTAACTCTCACTCTCCAGACCCCAGTGTCCCCAACGTCATTGTGACCCGCCTGACCTTGGTGTGCAGCACCGCCCCAGGCCCTCTGGAGCTGGACCTGACAGGTGAGTGGGTTTTGGAGTCCCTGGGTGGGGCCAGCTGGCATAGTTCCGCTACCCCTAAAAATAATTTTCTGCAGCGGCGCCCTCTGGTGGGGCAGGTGGGAAGTACAGCTCTCCAGGGCCTCGCTTTGTGTCACAGAAGGGCCTGGAGGGAGTGAGGGGGGCAGCGGGGAAAGCCTCCTAGCAGTCAGCCGAGCCTCCTCCCTATACAGGTGATCTGGAGAGCTTCAAGAAGCAGTCGTTTGTGTTGAAGGAAGGTGTGGAGTACCGGATAAAAATCTCTTTCCGGGTAAGGTGGGGGCTTTGGCTTCGAGAGGCCTGGAAAGGGGCGGAGGAGTGAGCTGGGAGCTGAGCCTGCTGCTGTGTCCTCACAGGTGAACAGAGAGATCGTGTCAGGCATGAAGTACATCCAGCACACCTACAGGAAAGGGGTAAAAAGTGAGTGGGGAGCCTGTGGGGAGCCTGTGGGTGGAGGGTCTTCTGTCGTCGGTGACCACGCCTGCACACATACAGGAAAGGGGTACAAAGCGAGTGGGGTGCCTGTGGGCGGCGCATCTTCTGTCACCGGTGACCACGCCTTTTCTGTTCTACAGTTGACAAGACTGACTATATGGTCGGGAGCTATGGGCCCAGGGCTGAGGAGTACGAGTTCCTGACGCCCATGGAGGAGGCCCCCAAAGGCATGCTTGCTCGAGGCAGTTACAACATCAAGTCCCGCTTCACAGACGACGACAAGACCGACCACCTGTCCTGGGAGTGGAACCTCACCATCAAGAAGGAGTGGAAAGACTGAGCTCCAGCTGGGCGGCGGCGGGCAGGGCGACGGACAGGCAGAAGGACCGACATGCCCCCTCCAACCCCTACCCACCCCAAACCAAAGTGCTCACAGGACCCTCCCTCACCCTTCCTCCCTGGTCCAGTCAGGCAGGCAGCTCTTCTGTCTGCCCCTCCTCCGCCTTCTGCCCGCAGGCCCCGTGGTCTCCAGTGTCACATTGCTGCTTCTGCCTGTGCAGTGGGGGAGGGGTTCCGACCCAGGCCTCCAGTCTGCTGTGTCCCTCCAGGTTTCCTCTGCCTTCCCTTCCTCAGGCCCTGGCTTCTAGAATGGAATGGAACACTGTCTGGGTTGCTTAGCCCCTTGTCTCTGCTCCAGCTGAGCTAAGTTGCTCAGCATGGAAGGGCTGGGCTGTCTCTCCTCCAGCCCCACCACTCCCTGGCCAGGTCTCCATCACTGTCAGCCACTGTCTAACCATGATGCCTTAACATGTGGAACGTGTACTGGGGGCCGTCGCTAACTTTTAACTCCCCTGTCTGCATGAGCATGTGGTCTCCCCTGTCCTTGCCTTGTCTGCCATCCCCATCCTGGTGACCCACCCAGGGAGGCCTGGGGTGTGCTGCTGTTGCTTCCTGTGGGCCTGGCCAGCTCTTCCCGTCCCCGTGGTCAGGGTTGGGGGTGGCTCCAGTAGCTAGGGGAGGGTCAGTTGCCAAAACTCAATGCCTCTAGCCCCATCTAGGAGGCAGGGTGGGGTGCCTCGTCCTCCTGTCCCCACAGAGAGCCCTTAGCTAAGGGACAAAGCCAGCCGAGCCTTACTTGTCTCACCTGGGCCCTGTGGCCTGAACCTCGTGCCTGGCCTGTCAGTATTTATTGCCTCCAATTGGGCCAGCTGGCCTGACGCCTCTGCCCTGGTTCTTGGTGCCACCATCCCCGGGCAGGCCCTCCCTGGACCCAGCCAGGACAAACGTGGGACCAAGTTCACACAGTTGGGAGCTGTCTCCTGTGCCTCCCCTCCCCATCCCCAGTCCCCGTGTGGTGTCTGCCAGGCCCAGGCCTCAACAGGCAGAGGAGCCTGTCCCTGCTTCTCTTCTGACTGGGAAATAAATGCCCCTGAAGGAGTCTGGGGTGGTGTGGTCTGTATCCTACTTGTGTTGTGGGTTTGGAGGGAACGGCAAGAAGCCAGGTGCCATGTTCACACCTTAACCCAATGCCCCGGATGCAGAGGCAGGCCAGTCGCCGAGTTCAAGGCCAGCCTGGTAGTCTACAAAGTCAGGACAGCCAAGGCTACACAGAGAGACCCTATCTCAAAAAGCAAAACAAAATCCAGTGGGGAGCAGGGCATGGTGGCACAGGCCTTTAATCTCAGCACTGGGGAGGCAGAGGCAGGTGGATCCCTGTGAGTTCCAGGCCAGCCTGGTCTAGGAAGTGAGTCCAGGACAGACAGGGCTGCACAGAGAAACCCCGTCTACAAAAACAAATCCCGAGGTGAGTCCCTCAGGTCGTATTCCCTGCCTCAGAGGTGGTTTGCTGCTGCCTTCCTGTAGACTCATGAATATAAAACAAACCCCAGGCTGGAAGGTAGCATGGTTCATAAACCGAGGGCCTTTCCGGTAGCTGGAATCGTAGAGTTAACGGTCACAGTGTTGGCCCCATGCAGAGAGGGGCTGCTTGAGGCAACATATCTACCCTAGCAGGGCCTTTGCTTCAGTGTTGCCGACCCACATGCCACCTGTGGGTGTGTTCAGTCTGCAGCTTGCAGATACCCGACTACGGAATGGGACCTACAACCTGGAGAACTTGACCTGGGTCGCATAACTTGCATGCAGAAGGGTGGAGAAGTGTTCCATGCCTGATAGCAAGGCTGGCTGAGACAGGAAGTCAATGCTGGAGCAGCTACAAGGTTAGGTAGAAAAGTCAGGACGGCCTGAACTGTGGAGGCTTGTCCAGGAACCCTGGACAGTGTTTGCTCCTGTGCAGCCCTCTGCAGTGACCACAGGGAGGCAGGATTACTTGTCTGCCTCTGAGCACATCCAGAGCCCCACCCTGCCTTTCCGGGCATGGGCGTACAATGGCCAAAGGATAAGCAGCAAGCAGTCAAGGGAGAACTTCCCCTTTTGGTCTGATGCCAGCTTTGAAAGCCGCCCTCTAAGTTCTTCCGTGAAGTGGTTGTATCCTTCCTGTGGCTGGTCGTGCTCAGCTGTTTTCCTGGAGCCCTTCCACTCTTGCCTCTGGGGCCCACCAGTGTTGAATAGTGGGGTGAGCCTTTATTTTTACCGGTTTCTTGAGACAGGGTTTCCCTGTGTAGCCTTCGGCTGTTCTGGACTCATTTTGTAGACGAGGCTGGCCTCGAACTCACAGCGATCCGCCTACCTCTGCCTCCCGAGTTTGTTTGTTTGTTTTTGTTTTTTTTTTTCTTTTCCCCGGTTATTTTGAGACAGGGTTTCACTTATAGTCCTGGCTGTCCTAGACCCACTTTGTAGACAAGGCTGGCCTCGAACTCTCAGAGGTCTGCCTGTGTATGGCTTGTGAATGCTGGGATTAAAGGTGTGCACCACCATACCTGGCAGGTTCACCCTTATCTAGCACTTTTTGAACTTTGGCTGTTTCAACTTAGCTGTTCTGGTTCAAACTCCTCTCCAAGCCAATTGATTCCATCTGGCTTCTCCGTCGGCCTCAGACTGACTGTAGCAATCTGTTCTAACCTTCTGGTTCCTTCTCATTCTCTGGCTTCCTCTGTCTTCTGTGTCTAATTTGTTCTCTCTTCATCTTGTCTCTACAAAACTCCTGGTAAAGCTGTCTCCTCCTCTCTTTCCTCCCTGTTCTTGTGACAGTTGGGCAGATCCCATTCTGTCAAATCTTTCTCTGATTCACCACTTTGCTTCTCAATTAGACATCACTTTCCAACGTGGGTGCTTGCTTCCACAGACTAACTTTACCTTCCTTGTTTGGGATCAAAGGTGTGTACTAAGGGCGTAACCATGTTGCTGGATTAAAATTCTTCTTCACCCAGAGCTTTGCCGCCTCACCGACAGTCCCCGGACCAGCCAGTAAGCTCTCTAGCTCATGCTTGAGAAGCTTTATTACGCGCTGTTGGCAATTCTGTTTCTCAATCAGGGCCTTCTTCAGAAGCTCACACTGGACAAAGACATTTAATCTTATAACTCTGGGTTTGTCCTCGCCAGCTAAGTGTGTGAACTCAGACCCTAAGTGCCAAGTGTGCAAGCATCCTGCCAACAACTAGGACTTTGCTCTGGCAGGTTAATTTAGGGTGGCCTCATAAAGTGCATGACGTGTTTCTTAGGTCCCAAGTCTAACCAGTTCCTTCCTACCTCACCCTAACCCGCTCCTGTGCTGATGTTCCAAGGCCTGGCCTCTTTCCCTCAAGAGCCAGGTGCAGTTTCTCTCTGCCCATGACTCTCTGGAATTCCCAGGCTTTTAGCTCCTCGGCTACCTACATAGACAAGCCTCCTTTCCTGAGGAAGGTGATGGGTTGCAGGTAGTAGCAGCTGATGAGCAGTCAGCCTCCGTCGTGTGCTTAAATAATCAGCTACCGTGATTTACAGGACCTTCTCTCCATGTCTGGCACAGTCCTGTACCCACGCTGCTGTACCCATGCGCCACGGTTACCGGTGCCCGGCTTCTCACCAATGTCATTAGCACTTTCAGTTCACCCTCTAGCACAGGTTTGTTTGGTTTCCTGAGACAGGGTCTCTCTGTGTAGCCTTGGCTGTCCTGGACTCGCTTTGTAGACCAGGCTGGCCTCGAACTAACAGCGATCCACCTGCTTCTGCCTCCCTGAGTGCTGGGATCACAGGCGTGCACCCGGCTCAGCACAGCAGATCTTGTAATCAGTAGCATCAACCTGCTGTTCACCCTGCTGGACACCTGACGAGCCTACCAGCTAAAAAGGAGCCACTTGGCCCTGAGAACTCCTGTAGTGATGGTCAAAACAACCATGCACTCCACCTGGAGTCAATGGGCACCTTCTCTGAGTAAGACTCCTTCCTGAAGGATATTTTGATGCGTTTCCAATGGCCAGAAAAACTTGTTAGAGCCAAGGTGGGTCTTGCAGGGCCCGTACACAAAGGTGTGTAAAATAGCAGCTGCTTTGGCGGCAGTAGTTGCTCTTAGAAGGCATGAGGCAGACCTTGGGAGACAAGTCAGTCACCAGCTTGGCCCTCTAGGCTATGGCCCACAGACTTTCAGATGACCCAACTTACATTCTTGGCTTGGGACATACTACCTGTATGTTACCTGGCCACTCAAACCCGGAGAGCCCAAGACTTTCAGGCCTCTCTCTGGCTTCTCAGTGCAGTCCCTGTCTGGGCCCGTGCGGAAGGCCAGCACAGAAATAACAGGTATCCATCTGTCCAAGGTTTGGTGCTCATGCAGGAGAGGGTGGGGCTTTAGGCTGGTCCCTCTTCTCAGACGGTGTCAGCAGCCCCACTCTGTCCTGTAGACAGGGCAGTTGCCAACATTGAGAGCTCTATCTATCCTGTGTGTGCCAGGGCACTGGCAGCCCAGAGGCGAGCTGAGACTCAGTCCTATCTATTTCAGTCTCTTTGTGTGGATCTGGAATACTCTTTCTTTCCTTGGTCCATTCCTTTTCTGTATTGTACTGTGTCCTGAAGGCAGGTTGTCTTCAAATTATCATACTCAACTCCCCTGCCTCTTCTCCTTACGTAGACGAAACATCCCACCAATGGTATTTAGCTTCGCAAACCTGAACCTTTTTGTTGTTGTTGTTTTGTCTTTGTTTTTGAGACAAGGTCTAAAGTAGCCCAAGCGGTCTTTCAGCTCCTGGTACTCACTAGGTACGGCTGGAACAAACCGGTGACCCCAGCTACTTAGGAGGCAAAGGCAGTAAGATTGCTGAAAGTTCAAGGCCCCGAAGGTCTACACAGTGACCTTCAAGACAACATAAGGATACAGAGAGAGAGAGACAGACAGACAGACACAGAGAGACAGAGACAGAGACAGACAGACAGACAGACTCAAAAACAGGACAGAAAGAACCAATCCGCCTGCCTCTGCCTCTTGAGTGCTAGGATTAAAGGGTGCGTCACCATTGCCTGGCTGGCTCTCCTTTTGCCTTTGGCTCCACAAGAACCCTGGGAGGGAGCAGCAGACCTGAAGAAACTGTCATTACACCAGAGAGCAGGAATGTGTGCCCGCCCTTCAGAGAGAAAAGGACAGGCACCTAGCCGGGCTGCTGCTGGCCTGGGGGCTGTCAGAGGCTCATTGTTCACGGACCTCCAGGGCCTGTAAAGTCGCCCCAGAGACACACGGTTTCCCAGTGGGCACCAATTCTCCTTCCTACAATGAACGGGCTTGGGGAACAAAGGACTCGGTCTTCAAGCCAGGAAGCTCCCTGTGGGAAAGGTGACGTGTTCTCCTCATTTACCGTGTCTCAGAATAAACTATCAAAGGACAAAGTTGTATTTCGGCTCTTACCATTTCTAAGAGCAGTAGATGGGTCAACGTTCTGTACACTTAATAGGGAGTGTTCCCCTTTCTAATGGCCCTTGACGAGCAGGATGATTTTTGTAATGGGGAAGTGAAAAAAGGGGGAGAGGGCACTAGTGTGGTGACGGGCGTGGAGCTGTAAGGGGGAAAAAGAAAAAAAAAGGGAGGACCCGACACTAACAGGGGTGGCTCGCAGCTGTAACCACGGCACACGGGAGACGGGACAGATCTTTAGGTCCGCAGCCAGCCTGTGTGCGCCGTGGGCTCAAAGCAAGTCAGGGACAAAGACACAGAGCAGATGGTGAGTGCGGAACAGGAAGTCCACCGGGGAAAGGACGTGACTCTCGGACGTAATCTAAAGGCTCAGCGCGCACAAACGCCATCCCAACACGTACTCGATATAGTGCGTTTCCCATTTCACCGAGTCCGCCGCGGTCTCGGGCGCCGCAACCGCGCGGACAAAAAGGCGAAGCGGGGCGCCCGGGAGGCGTGCGCGCGGCCCACTGGCGGCAGATGGCGGCCGCAGCCAGGACCCGGGGCCGCACGGCCCGCACGCGCACGGGAAGTTGCGTCACCCGACTTCCGGCCGGCGACCCAGGGGCGGCGCCAGTACGGAAACGCGGCCCAGTCAGAATGCAACACGAGGGGCTTCGGAGGCGCAGGCGTGGCCCCGCCCAAAGGGCCCGGGGCCCCGCCCACTGCCACGTTCGACGAAGACACGCGCGGGGTGCGCGCATCGCTCGGCCAATCGGGAGCCGCGCGGCCGGGCCTCTCGGCCAATCAGGAGCGGCGGTCCCTCCCTTAGCCGCGGAGGGCGTGGGAAAAGCCGCCAGTCAGAAGTCCAGAGAGAGAAAGTTCGCCTCCGCCAGCCAATCAGAGGCTGGGGAGCGTCCCGTGCGCGCGCGCGCTCTGGCCAATCCGAGGCAAGAGCTGGAAGGACTCGGGGGTTTTTTTTTTTTTTTTATGTTTCCCGCCCCCTCCCACCCCCCGTGGCCCGGCCTTGAGTGGCTGTCCAGTCTTCGCGCGGCGGGGGCGGGACTATCAGCTCCCGGGCCAATCGCTGTGCTGCGCAGGGCGCATGCGCACGGCGGCCGGCGCGCGCGGCCATCGGGAGGCGTGGGCGCGTCCCTGGCCCAGGATTTATAAAGGCGCGGTCCGGACGGACGCGCGCTCTCGTCGCCTCGGCTGTCCCGGCGGCGCCAACCCGACCGCCCCGCCCGCTGCCGACGTCCGACATGCTGCTCCGTGCTTTGCTGTGCCTGGCCCTGGCCTGGGCGGTCAGGGTGGGCGCCGACGTCCCGGAGGAGGAGGACAACGTCCTGGTGCTGAAGAAGAGCAACTTCGCGGAGGCGCTGGCGGCGCACAACTACCTGCTGGTGGAGTTCTGTGAGTGCGGCGCGGGCCCGGGCGGGCAGGGCCCCTGGTGCGCACTCCGCAGCTCCCGGCCGCCCTCGGCGCTCGCCGGCGCCGCTGCCCCGTGGAACACGCGCGGGCCGGGCCGGGCTGCGGGTCGCACCTGCTGTCAGCAGCTTCCAGGCTTCCCGAGAGCATCCTTCTCCCTGCCCGGAGTGGCAGCCCCTGCGTTCAGTCGGGGCTCCTTGAGGGTGACCGCGAGGCTGAGACCCGGGAAGGTGTCTTTGTGCCCGACGTCCACATGGCCACATGCTCCTGTTAGCCGGGAGCGGGAGCGGGTCCAGCCCGGTTTAAGTACGCCCACCCTACCTGTAACCTGCACTGGCCTCCTCACCTGGAAGCAGGCCAGGCCCTGAGCTTTTACTTCTGTTTACAAGTATGCGAGCTCCTACACAGCTGCCAGGCTGCCTTGACAGACTGTCACATTCCCACCGCGTTAGACAGGCATCTGGGCACGTTCTTGCTAGTTTAGTGCTGGGCCAGCAACCTTTTAACCTTCCCTCGGTTCTCAGTGGGAAATCCTAGAGATCGCTGGGGGCGGTGGGGGACCAGGATAGGTAGTTATAAGTCAGCATCGTTTTTTGAGGTGTTTTTTGTTTGTTTGTTTGTTTGTTTGTTTGTTTGTTTTTGCTGTGCTGGTGGTCACAGGGCAAAGTAGGGATTGGGGTTGGTTTGTCACCCATGGCCTCTGTCCTGGTATTGCCCAAGAGCACAAGCTATCAGTTGAGTCTCCTGTATGTGTCAGGAGGGGTTATCTTGGCAGGCTGATAAGGTTTTTATGAAAGGAGGTACAAAGTAGAAAGGGAAGAAATAGACCTGGATCAAGGGCTGCCTTGCAGTGTCCTGCTTTCTCTTTTAGATGCCCCATGGTGTGGCCACTGCAAAGCTCTGGCCCCTGAGTATGCCAAAGCTGCTGCAAAGCTGAAGGCAGAAGGTTCGGAGATCCGGCTAGCAAAGGTGGACGCCACGGAAGAGTCTGACCTGGCTCAGCAGTATGGCGTCCGTGGCTACCCCACAATCAAGTTCTTCAAGAATGGAGACACGGCCTCCCCGAAGGAGTATACAGGTGTGACCGCAGCACTGCCCTTTGATGGACGGCTGGGCTTTGGGCGGTAATCCCTGAAAAGCATGGCTTAGGTAGGGAGCCACTTCAGAGGCTCAGGAAGGAAGACCCTGCGAAGAGAGTTCCCTCTTGGGAGCGCCTCCCAGGAAATGTCATTTCTGCGATGACCTCCTGTTAGCGGAGGCTTATCTGGGCATTGACCAATGAGGAGGAGGCAACTGAACACACGGGGCTTCGAACTATTGGTGCTTCCAGAAGACAGTGTGGCCATGACACCTGGGTGACTTTGTAACTCAAGCATTTGTGCTTCTCACTGCACCGTGCCCTTTGGGTCCCCTTCACAGCATCCAAGTTGTGACAAGATGCAAATCCAAGCTTCCAACCATCCCCCGCCATGGAGGCTGGACCCTGGTGTAGGCAGTTCAGTTAGTTACTACTAACAAAAGAAGACTTAGATCTCAGCCCGATGTTTTGGGGCACACCTTTAGTTTTTGCTCTTTTTTATTCTTTTATTTTATTTTATTTTATATTTATTTATTTATTTTTGAGACCAGATTTCTTGGTGTAGCTCTGGCTGTTCTGGACTAGATTTGTAGACCAGGCTGGCCTCCAACTCATAGGGATCCACCTGCCTCTGTCTCTGCCTCCCGAGTGCTGGGATACAGACATGCGCCACCAAGCCCAGCTAATTTTTACTTCTTACACGAGTTCACTCTTGGAGTAGGAAGTTTCTGGTCAGCCAGGTGGTGGCGTGCACCTTTGGTCTCAGCACTCGGGAGGCAGAGGCAGGTAGATCTCTGTGAGTTTGAGGCCAGCCTGATCTACAGAGTAGTTTCGGGACAGCCAAAGCTACACAGAAAAGCCATGTCTCCAAAAACTGACCAAAAAAAAAAAAAAGAAAAGAAAGTCCTTTGTCCAGACCTTGATGTGTTGGCTCATGCATATGGCCAGCACATGGAAGGCAGAGGCAGGAGGATCTTGCAAGATAGAGGGCAGCCTAGTGTGGGCCCTAAGCCATCCAGGTCTATAGTGTGCACTCAGTTGGTAGAGTGCTTGCCTACCCTGTATGAAGACCTACCACCTCATAACTGCGCAGTGATGTTTCCTGTACTGCTGTGTGTGTGCATGCACACCTCTTAGTGTCTGTACGTGTATCTTGTGCATTCTGTGCCAGAAGAGAGCTTTAGATCCTCCAGAACTAGAGGTACAGGCAGCTGTGGACCACTCAGTGTGGATACTAGCAACCAAGCCCAAGCCCAGGTCCTCTTAGAAGAGCAGCAAGTGTTCTTAACACTCACTCTCCAGGGAAAAAAAGATTTTTTTTTTTTCGAGACAGAGTTTTTCTGTGTAGCCTTGACTGTCCTGGACTCGCTTTGTAGACCAGGCTGGCCTCAAAATCAGCGATCTGCCTGCTTCTGCCTCCCGAGTGCTGGGAGATTAAAGGTGTGCACCACCACTGCCCATCGGAAAAAATTTTCAAGATTTATTTATTTATTGTTATGCATACAGTGCTCTGTTTGCATGCACACCTGCAGGCCAGAAGAAGGGATCAGATCACATTATAGATGATCCCAGCCATGTGGTGGCTGGGAATTGAACTCAGGATCTCTGGAAGAGCAGTCAGTGCTCTTAACCTCTCAGCCATCTCTCCAACCCAGAAAAAAAATTTTTTTAGCTGTGTAATGTTCACTCACTCCTTTAATCCCAGAACTCAAGGGGCAAAGACAGGTGGATCTCTGAGTTTGAGGCCAGCCTGGTCTACATAGAGAAACCCTGTCTTAAAAAAAACAAAATAGCCAGGCGGTGGTGACGCACGCCTATAATCCTGGCACACGGGAGGCAGAGGCAGGCGATTGCTGTGAGTTTGTGGCCAGCCTGGTCTACAAAGCAAGTACAGGACAGCCAAGGCTGTTACACAGAGGAATCCTGTCGAACAAAAACAAAGTATTAAAAAAATAAATAAATACTTTGGTGCTCTGCCAGTGTAGGGTGGTCTGGGTTTTGTGGGTGAGATTGCCTGTTTAGCAGCTCAGCGTCTTGTTGGCTCTGAGCTGGAGAATCAGGGTAAATCTAATGTTAGACCTGCCTTGATTAGTCCAAGTGGCCCATTGCAGGAGAGCAGAGTCGCCTGTCAGCCTCTGCTATAAAGAGGGAGCAAGCCCCCTTTCTCCTCAGCACACCTGCTCTGAGTAGTACTCACAAAGTATTTTGCCTGCTCTTACCCATCTGGGAAGTGGGTAGGGCAAACTCTAGACAGAACACCTGGCCCAGTGCTGGGGTCAAGTCAAGCCTGTTTTGGGTTGCAGAGCTAGTGCTGGGGCTGAGTAACCTCGTATCCAAGGGTGTAGGCTGGTAGGAGGGCCTGAACAGAATAGACTGTGGTGTTGAAGGAAACTCAGCGCATGTGGACAGACTGGGGAGAAATGGCTGGTGTGCAAGCCCTGCTCACCAGGTATGTGCACACTCGCAGGATCTGGAGGTTTGGCCAGTGCTGTAGAGGACACCGTGCTCTGGGGTGGGCAGCCTATCCTGAGTTTCTTGGGCACAGCTCAGAGGAGAGAGGGCCTGTTGGGGGGCGTGTTCCTATTTCACAGGGGCTTGTGTTTGTTTGCGGTGTAGCTGGCAGGGAAGCCGACGACATCGTGAACTGGCTGAAGAAGCGCACGGGCCCTGCTGCCACAACCCTGTCAGACACAGCAGCTGCAGAGTCCTTGGTGGACTCCAGCGAAGTGGTGGTCATCGGTTTCTTCAAGGTAGAGCTTTAGAATTCCGTCTCTTCTGTCTGCTGTCCTTACAGTGGGAGGGGAGGGGTCCTGGTGGTGCTCTACTGCTGATCCTGGGACACTGCGGAGCTGGGGTGTATGGCCACCTCTCTTCCCTTCCTCTTCATTCAGGACGTAGAGTCAGACTCTGCCAAGCAGTTCTTGCTGGCAGCAGAAGCGGTTGATGACATACCTTTTGGAATCACGTCCAACAGTGGTGTGTTCTCCAAGTACCAACTGGACAAGGACGGCATGGTCCTCTTCAAAAAGGTGAGTGGCCCGTGGGCAGCTGTGTGCAGGGCAGTTCAGATGTTGGTCTGCAGAGGGTGGTGTTGCCTGCTTATGTTGGGATGGACGGCGCGGGATCTCTGCTGAGTCTTCTTGGACTTGTGATGTGGCAGCCACTTCACACTGTGGCCTTTGGACCAGCTTCTCTGACTGCCAACAGGCCAGGTCTCCTGGACAGTGCGAGGTGGTGGTTATGGCCCTTGGAACCGTTCTGCCCGCTTCCCTCCCTGTCTCCCTTCTCTTTTAACATAGAGTCTCACCCTGTGGCTTCAGCTCTCGTTCCCTGCACACCTCCCACCTGAACACAGTCCTGTTGTCTGTCTTCTGTGGACACTTAAGTGCCCTTGCCATGTGTTCCTGTGACACTAAGTGTCCTTGCCTTGTGTTCCTGTGACACTAACTGCCCTTGCCATGTGTTCCTGTGACACTAACTGCCCTTGCCATGTGTTCCTGTGACACTAACTGCCCTTGCCATGTGTTCCTGTGACACTAAGTGTCCTTGCCTTGTGTTCCTGTGACACTAAATGTCCTTGCCATGTGTTCCTGTGACACTAAATGTCCTTGCCTTGTGTTCCTGTGACACTAACTGCCCTTGCCATGTGTTCCTGTGACACTAAGTGTCCTTGCCATGTGTTCCTGTGACACTAAGTGTCCTTGCCTTGTGTTCCTGTGACACTAACTGCCCTTGCCATGTGTTCTAGTGAAGAGGAAAGGTAGATGAAGCATAGGTGAGGGTCTGCTTGGTAGGCCATGTAAGCCTAGCACCTGACATCCGTGTGTTTGTCTCTGAAAGGGTTTCAGCATAAGCATTTCAGCTGAATGCATACGAGCTGTAACAAGGGCTGGGCATTCTGGCGCCGTGAGCATGCCCCTCAGCTTGCATTAATGCTTCTGTCCAGCAGCACCCTTCACTCACTGGAGGACCTGATGAGAGCAGCTTGTTGCATGCTTGGTGTCTTCTTGGTACATTTGCCCAGGTCCTCTTTAACCAGATGCCTGGCTGGAGAAGGGGTGAAGTCTTGGTAGAACAGACTTGATTGCTCGTACCTTCACAGAGGTAGTGAGTGCACATATGTTGTTCATGGACCGCAGAGCACTTAGTTCTTTGGTGGTTTTTTTTTTTTTTAATTAATTGATTAATTTTTTATTTTTGGGGGGGTATTTTGTTATTTTGGTTTTTCAAGACAGGGTTTCTCTGGATAGCCCTGGCTGTCCTGGACTCACTTTGTAGATCAGGCTGGCCTCGAACTCACAGCGATCCGCCTGCCTCTGCCTCCCAAGTGCTGGGATTAAAGGCGTGCGCCACCACCGCCTGTCTTGGTTTTTTGTTGTTGTTGTTTTTTTAAATGTATTTTTAAAATATAAACTATTCTAATTTATGTGTATGAGTATTTTGCCCACGTGTATGTCTACTGTACTGTGTGCATGCCTGATGGCTGCACAGGCCAAAATGGGGCATGAGATCCGTGGGACTAGAGTCACAGGTCATTATGATCTGACACATGGGTGCTGGAGCTTGAACTTGGGTCCTCTGGAAAAGCAGCCAGTTCTCTTAATGAGGTAGAATGTCCTGTAGCCCAAGCTAGTTTGAAATCTGTGGCTGAAGCTGTCCTTGACTTCTTGACCCCCTCTGAGTACACAACCACACCCGGTGGTTTGGTTGGTTTGTTTGTTTTTGTTCATTTTTGTTGTTGTTGTTGTTTTAAGCTACAGACTTGTTCTGTTGCCCAGGCTGGCTTCCTACTCTTCCCCCTTCCTTGGTGATATTAGCCATACTTCCTCTAGCTGGGCTTTCCTCTCATCCCTAGGGAACTCTCTGAGGCAGAGTAGCAGCCAGACAGTTTCCCAAAGAGACGTGGCTGCCTGCTACTTGCTTCATGTTTTGCCCCCGAGGATGACGTGCAACCTGGACTGAGGACAGAGCTCTAGAAGCAGGGAAGCCAGCCAAGGCTACTGGCGTAGTGTTCGTTAGGACCTGGTGAGGCTGCTGTTTATACCAGAGACAGGTGTGGTAGGCCAAGAGGATAGCACTTCAAACCATGGAGTCAGTTTTGCTCACCACCATCAGTGGGAGGTGGTAGGAGTGGAAGCATTGGTGACTCAGCATCAGTACCTGGAGAGTCCGAAGGAACCCTCAGCCCACTCAGCGCGTCCCATTCTGTATCCTCCACTGTGGCTGCTGAGGGGACGATAGCATAGAAGCCTGTACCCAAGGATCTTGGCCCAGAGGCGTTTGGAATAAGCTGGGCATGCTGGTGCATGTCAGGGATGCTCACACTCAGCCTGCTGAAGCAGGAGGATCACAAGTTTGAGGTCAGCTTGGCAACAGGATAGGACTCTTTCTTGAGAAAAGGCATAGTGGCTTTAATCCCAGCACAGAGGCAAGTGGATCACTGAGTTCGAGGCCAGCCTGGTCTACAAAGCGAGTCTAGGATAGCCAAGCTACACAGAGAAACCCTGTCTCGAAAAACAAAACAAACCAAAAAGGCTGGGCATGGTGTGGTAGGCTGTTGAGGTCAGCCTGGTCTGCATTGCAAGTTCCAGGCCAGCTGAGGCTACATACGTAGTGAGGTTGGAAGTGAAGGAAGGGCTGCACCTGTACCTAAGGTGGGCCGGCTTTTCCCCTTGGGTGAACCATACAATGTAACAACTAAACAACTAATGGTAGGGTACTTACATTGCTATGATTTATCATCAGCCACTTTTTTTTTAGACAAGGTTTCTCTGTGTAGCCCTGGCCGTCCTAGAACTCTCTGTGTAAACCAGGCTCAGTGCTTTTAACTATGGAGCCATCTCTCCAGCATCTTTGTTTTTCTCAAAGTAGCTTTATCTGGCAGGTGCCCTGAAGTGGTCTGGATCCCTTTCATCCTGTTGCCCCCATTCCAACCTTAATCTAGAAGTATCATGCTGTGTGAGCCACTGCTTCTAGAATACAAATGGCTGCTTCCTCAGCACTCAGCTCTGGAGAGTCCTGCTCTATCCTGTGAGAGCCTGCAGCCTCTGCAGTCATGTCTGCTGCCTCAGCCTGCAGAGACGTTAACTCAGCCTGTGCCCTTTAGTCAGCAGCTGGAGGGCCATGAGCCACCAGGCATGAGGTGTGAACATGCCACAGTTAGACTTGCTGGTTGCGGGGTGATGGCTGTATCCAGGTTAGGCCATTGGGGGACGATTAATGACCTTGAAGCTGGCTGGCCACAGCAGAGGCTCACAGCCCTCCTTCTGTCCACAGTTTGATGAAGGCCGCAACAACTTTGAGGGTGAGGTCACCAAGGAGAGGCTGCTCGACTTCATCAAGCACAACCAGCTGCCATTGGTCATCGAGTTCACCGAACAGGTACGGCCTCTGACGGCAGAGTGCTGGGGACCCTGGGGCCACTGGGAGAGTAGTAGCCTAGGAGCTGCTCATGGCTCAGACTCAGTGATGGCTACTTGTCTCACAGACAGCCCCAAAGATCTTCGGAGGTGAAATCAAGACACACATCCTCCTGTTCCTGCCCAAGAGTGTGTCTGACTACGATGGCAAATTGAGCAACTTCAAGAAAGCGGCTGAGGGCTTCAAGGGCAAGGTGGGCTGCCTCAGACACGGGGTTCTTTGACAGGTGCTGGAGGCCTGCCTAGTCCTCTGCAGTGCTGCCCGTTAGGTCTGAGTGAGGGGTGCCCACTGGGCCCGTCCTGTTGGCTAACAAGTACCTGTTACTCAATGGGCAGCCCCAGACTCGATGTGTACAAAGCCATTTCAGGCGTGTGAGCGTGTATGCAGGATCTGTCTAAATGCACCTTTTCTCCCCCAAGATCCTGTTCATCTTCATTGACAGCGACCACACTGACAACCAGCGCATCCTTGAGTTCTTCGGCCTCAAGAAGGAGGAGTGTCCTGCTGTCCGGCTTATCACCCTGGAGGAAGAGATGACCAAGTACAAACCGGAGTCAGATGAGCTGACGGCTGAGAAGATCACGGAATTTTGTAACCGCTTCCTGGAGGGCAAGATCAAGGTGTGGAGTTGGACCTGGTTGTGGTGACAGTTAAGCTTGCAGAGTAGGGTCTGCCTGTTGTATCTAGTGTAGTGTCCTGTGCTTCCTGCAGCATCCCTTCAAAGTCTGAAGAAGACGTTAGCACAAATTCCTTACCACCGAGCCTGTGGTGGTTTGAGTTCTCCGTTCTTGTTCTGCACCTGGGGCACCATGGACAATCTGCCCCCTGGTGTGCTAGCCTAGCCGGGCACCACGGTGGCTCCAAGGCTACCAGGGCACTGTCTATATTTTAGCTCATTGACCTTGAAGGCTCCGATCTCAGCAGATTCCTGGCAACAGCTCTGGAGGGCAGTGTCTCAGCTACAGCAGGATTGGGGTGTGGGGTGGGGCAGTGCTGTGCCTGACTGTATACTCTCTGTTCCAGCCCCACCTCATGAGCCAAGAACTGCCTGAAGACTGGGACAAGCAGCCGGTAAAAGTGCTCGTTGGGAAAAACTTTGAAGAGGTTGCTTTTGATGAGAAAAAGAATGTGTTTGTCGAATTCTGTAAGTGAGGGTTTCTGGCTTCACAGGGGGGCTTTCAAATTACAGCACACAGTGCAAACAGTTGTGGGTGGCTCTGTCTAGGATGGACCCTCAGCACTGTTCTCTTTCAGATGCCCCTTGGTGTGGTCATTGCAAGCAGCTCGCCCCCATTTGGGATAAACTGGGAGAGACATACAAGGACCATGAGAACATCGTCATTGCAAAGATGGACTCCACAGCCAACGAGGTGGAAGCCGTCAAAGTGCACAGCTTCCCCACACTGAAGTTCTTCCCTGCAAGTGCAGACAGGACGGTGCGTTCCCTCCAGGGCTCAGCGGGGCTTGTGGGCGCGCGGTTCTTCACCGTGGCCAGAAGCTGCTGTCTGGTGAGCCTAGTTCTATCTGCCCTCTTTCATTTCCTATAGGTCATCGATTATAACGGTGAGCGGACGCTAGAGGGGTTCAAGAAATTCTTGGAGAGTGGTGGCCAGGATGGAGCAGGGGACGATGATGTGAGTGCTCAGATCTGGGCCCTGTGGACGGTATTGCAGCTCAGGCTTTGATGTGGAGGCTTTGGTGGCCACGTGGCAGGCACAGCTGTGTATCCAGTGGCCTCAGACTTTGGCTTTGGTCTGAGGGTCGTGCTCTATATCCAGCACTGAGATAGCACTTAACAAAGTATGTTTGTTTGTTTGGTTTGGTTTCCAGTCAGGGTTTCTCCGTAGCTATGGCTAGCCTGAACTCACGTTGTAGACCAGGCTAGCCTCGAACTCAAAGCGATCTGCCTGCCTCTGCCTCCCAAGTGCTGGGATTAAAGGCGTGCACCACCATGCCCAGACAAAGTATGAATTTTAAAGGCACCTTTCAGAATTATTCCATAGGTTTCTCATTCTTGCTAGCCCCACCCCAGATAGGTTTCTCTATGTAACAGCCCCGCTGGAACTTTCTCTGTAGAACAGGCTGGTCTCATATTCACAGACCCTGCTTCTGCCTCCTTAGTGCTGGGATCAGAGGAGTGCGCCACCACTGGCTGATCTGGCTAACTTGGATTTAAACTTAGAGCCCATGGCTAGGTCTGTTTGCTCCTCACACTACTCAGTGCCTGTGTGGGAGGCTCTGCCGGCCCTAGACTACAGAGTGGACATGGCTGCCTTTCAGCAGCTCTGCACCTGGAGAGGTCAGCTAGTGACCAGTCACCATGATGTAGCAGGTCAGGTTTTAACAGGGTGGGACTTGAGGACATGTGAAGCGTGTGTCCTGGTGACCAAGGGCTTGAGGGGGCTATAAGGTAGAATCAAGTCAGTGCCAGGTAACCAGCAGCTACTGTGCCTGAGCTGTCGTCCCTTCCAGGTCTGGGACTCTGGGCTCCAAGTGCCATCCAGCTGGAGGTTAGGAGGGCTTGGCTGGGGTTCTTAACTGGCAGCCATGTTGTGTCTGGCCTTAACTGCAGAAGCTTCATGTCTTAGTGACACTCAGAACCCCTTTCCCTTTATGTGTGAGGACCAGTCTCACCGAGGCAGCCATGTTACAGCATTGGTCTTTAAACTGGACTTTCTTCCTGCATCTAGGACCTGGACCTAGAAGAAGCTTTGGAACCAGACATGGAGGAAGACGATGACCAGAAAGCTGTGAAGGATGAACTGTAGTGGAGAAACCAAATCTGGGCACCAAACCCAAAACCTCGATGGGCCGCGCTCCCAGCAGCCCACGTCTCCGGAGCCTGAGTCTCACCCAAGGACGGAGCATCATCAGAACCCAGGGAATTTTTCTGAAGCCACACTCACCTAACACACGTACGCTTAACCTGTCTCTCTTGCTCTTCAGCTTTGGAAAGGGATCTCTCTCCAGGCCAGCGCATCTTGAAGAGATGCCTTTTTATTTCTAAATTGGTGATGTACTTTTTTGTATGTGGATTTTGTCCCAAGTGCTCGCTAAAATATTTGGGGAATCTCACACTGGTAATGTCTCTCCTGTTAGAGAGGTTTATGCTATCGCTTAAAATTTCATCTGTGAGCCATTTCATCTTCTAGACATTTCTTGGTGTCAAGATACTTGTTCCACTATGGAAAGCCTCCCTGAGACTCCTTCCTGCCCTGTGTAGGAAGTGATGGACCTGGGCTGTATTTGGTCACTCTCCACCTTGTACTAGTGCTGCCATGACCGCATGGCTTTTTGTAGTTGATCTGGGGACTTACAGAGGGTGGGTCTCGGCGTGTGGAAAATAGTGTGGCTGGCTGCTGGGCCCAGGCCAGGCCTGGACAGCTCTCACTCTCCTCAAGCCAGGACTACCGACCAGCCGGCTATGGGCACATCACTCTGTGGCTGCTGAATTCCTTTCCAGCATGGCCTGTGGCCTGTGTGAGGCAGAACTGGGACCCTTGATTCCTAGACTGGGAGTCAGACAAGGACACTGGGGCTGAATGAAACGCCCGCTCTTAAGGCATTTCTACCATAATATTGGAATTGAACACATTGGCTAAATAAAATTGAAATTTTACTACCCATTGTCACCTCTGCTTGATATCTCTGAGCCAAGGACGCTGAGCTGAAATTCTGCCACTGTGCGTGCTGTGGAACATGTCCATCCACGTCCACACACAAATAGTGTCACATTCAGGACTGAGCCTAGAAGTAAATATCCAGAAGCCACTATGCAACTCAAAGAAAACCCTGATATTAAAGCCACATAGCTGGGAGTGGCAGCCCACGCCTTTAATCCCAACCCCAGAAAGTGTTCAGTGTCATCATCTATATCCTGAGGTGTCAAGACCACCCTAGGCTACATATGTATTCTACCAGGAATGGTGGGGCGTGTTCATATTGTAATCTTAGTGTTTAGAAAGTGAAGGCAGGAATCTTGGGAATTTAGGGTCATCCTTGGCAATACAAGTTCATGTGTTATGATATATGAGTCCCCCCAAAAAACAATCTTCTGCTTGTATTCCTAGCATGGGGAAGCTGAGGCAAGATGATTGTTTTGAATTTCAGGCCAACTAGGGATGTGTAGTTTTACATTTTATTTACTTATGTATACAGTGTTCTGCCTGCATGTGCACCTGCATGCCAGAAGAGGGCATCAGATCTCATAAATGGTTGTGAGCCACCATGTAGTGGCTTGGAATTGAACTCTAAACCTTTGAAGGAGCAGACAGTGCTCTTAATCTCTGAGTCATATTTGCAGCCCTGGTTTTGGTTTTGTGTTTATTTTTTTTCAAGATGGGGTTTCTGTCCTGGAACTCACTCTGTACTGCTTGGCTTTAGTTTTTTGTTTTTGTTTTATTTTCTTTTGAGACAGGGTTTCTCTGTTAGCCTTGGCTGTCCTGTACTCAATTTGAAGACCAGGCTGGCCTCAAACTTACAGAGATCTCCCTGCCTCTGCCTCCTGAGTGCCAGCATTAAAATAATGCTGTGCCCCACCACTGCCTGACCTTGTTTTGTTTTTTAAGGTTTTTGTTTTGTTTTGTTTTTGAGACAGGGTTTCCTCTGTGTAGCCTTGGCTGTCCTAGACTCGCTTTTGTAGACCAGGCTGGCCTCGAACTCACAGTGATCCGCCAGCCTCTGCCTCCCAAGTGCTGGGAATAAAGGCGTGCGCCACCACGCCTGGCTCTTAAAGTTTTTTTAAAAAGCAGGTATACTTGCCAGAACACTGTATACATAATAAATAAATCTTTTTAAGAGATGAGTTAAAAGCCGGGTGTGGTGGTGCAGACAGAAACCCTGTCTCGAAAAACCAAAAAAAAAAAAAAAAAAAAAAAAAATAGAGATGAGTTAAAAGTTCTGGTTAAAAATGCTTGCTGCTCTCGCTGGAGATCTAAGTTTGGGTCCCAGCACTCAGATACAGCTTAACTGCTTGTAACTCCAGCTCCAGAGAATCTGATACCCTCTTCTGGCTTTTTTTTTTTTAATTTTTATTTTTTTGTTTGTTTTTGTTTTTGAGACAGGACTACCTCTTCTGGCTTCTGAGGGTACCCACACCTGTGCAGCACAACACACACACACACACACATAAATAAATAAATAAAAATGTTTCAAGCCAGGCAGTGGTGGCACAAATCTTTAATCCCAGCACTTGGGAGGCTGAGACAGGTAGATCGCTGTGAGTTCGAGGCCAGCCTGGTCTACAAAGTGAGTCCAGGACAGTCAAGGCTGCACAGAGAAACCCTGTCTCGAAAAAACAAAAAGAAAAACCAAAAATAAATAAATAAATAGTTTCAAAAGGAGAAGCAAGAGCTGGCCAGATGGTTCAGTGGGTAAGGTACCTGCTGTCAAGCCTGGCTATCTCAAGGTCTCTGCTGGAGAAGCTAGCACACATGTGCGTGTGGTGCATGTGCGTGCTGCAAATGTGTGTACCTCTGTGATGTGCACGCTGTGCTCACGGAGACGAGAAGACGGTGTTGGATTCCCCTGGAACTGGAGTTCCTGGCCCTTGTGAGCAGTCACATGCCTACTGAGAAATAATGTCAGGTCCTCTGCGACAGCAGCAAGTGTTGTTAGCTGCTGGGCTATCTCTCCAGCCTTTAACACACTGAATACCAGCACTGAGAAGGCTGAGGCAGGAGGATTGGGGAGATAGGAGGCCCTGCCATAACAGAACAGCTGGGGATGGTGGTGCGCAGGTTTAATCCTAGCACACAGGAAGCAGAGGCGGGCGGATCTCTTGAGTTTGTGGCCAGCCTGGTCTACAGAGTGACTCTCAGGACAGCCAAACCCTGCCTCAAAAAAATAAATAAATAAATTTGGCTTGAAGGACCTCAACTTGCTTAGTTCACACAGAGAAACGAAGACCAGAACCAGGTGTTTCCAGTCTCAACGTTACCACCTCATGTGCAGTAGGAACAGTGATGACGCTGAAGCTGGCTTGCTCACACTGCCGGGTTGGGTGTGGACATCTTTGGGAGCACTGCAGTACCTGAGTCTCCTATAGTAGGCATAGACACCTACAGGGCCAAAGGGTCGAGAGGCTCGGGGTGGTCATGCCTCGGGCTGCCTGAGGACAGGCAGACCCCACAGCTTTACCCATGTTCTAAGGGGCCCTGCCTGTGTTTACATATGTGCACGAAGGACGTTACACCACCAAGGCCAGGTGCACCTGACCCAACTGTTAGGGTGGGCTGAAAGACTTGCCAAGTATGGTTATCTTGCTGGGCGGTAGTGGCGCACGCCTTTAATCCCAGCACTTGGGAAGCAGAGGCTGGTGGATCACTGGGAATTCGAGGACAGCCTGGTCTACAAAGTGAGTCCAGGACAGCCAAGGCTACACAGAGAAACCCTGTGTTTCTCTCCCAGGTCTAGGGGTGTGGGGTGTGGTAACCGCCCCCCCCCCCTTCACTACCTTGTCCTGCCATAAAAGCTCACACAAGGCCAGGGACACAGCTATCTGATCTGGCTGTGTGGCAGCATAGGGGGCAGGGGCCTCTGTCACTCCCTCAGGCAGCGTCAAATGGCCCAGGTACCTTTCACTCTGACGCTGTCCATTCCGACTCAGCATGAGGCCAGCTGTCCACTTATGTATGCATCTATGTGACAGACTGAGCTGCCGTGTGGTGCTGCGAATTGAAGCCAGGTCCTCTGGAAGAGCAGCCAGTGCTCTTACCCTCGGAGCCGTCTCTCCAGCCCCTGGCCATTGTTATCTTAAAGTGAGCACAGTCACCTTGGAGTTTGACGGGGAAAAGATATAAATTCTTCTCCCCAAGATGTGAGTCAAGGCTCTGAGGCCAACACCACAGGGCTCTCAGGGGAGAAAACCAGGCAGGGCTGTGAGCAGGTTTCCAGCCCTAGCCTAAAGGTATGCTGGACGTCCTGCCCCAGAGACGGTGCCAGAACTTCTGCCCAGCTGTGCAGGGATTTGGTCTCTGGGCAAGAGAGCTCAGTCTGGGCAGTCACTGTCACGCGCTCCTGGGGGCGGGGGGGAGTGACTCACAGATCTTTCCCCTTTTGCAGAGGCAGCTGATGAGAGCATTCGGGAACGAGGCTGTGCAGGGCAGCTCCAGGATGACGTCTAAAGCCTCTATGCAGCGTTGGGCTGGTGGATCACTGAAGCCACCGCCAGACTTGAGGGTGGAGTGGAAGTTTAATACTCTGGAATTTCCCACCCACCCTCCCCAGGTAGCTAAGTCTTTGGCTTGGAATTTTAAAAAAGGATTGCCCTAAGGGGGTTAAATTGTAGACTGACCATACCGAAGGCCTGTGCTGATCACCCAACAGCCCCCAGGCACTGGGTACACACCACTGCTGGTGGCATTGTCAGAGGGTTGGTTGGTCTGTTCTTGGTGTGGGTTTTTTGGTTGGTTTTGGTTTAGTTTAGACTTGTGTCAGGTCTTGAACTCACTATGTAGCTCAGGCTGGCTTTGGGTATAATAATAGAAGCCTGTAATCCCAGGAAGCTGAGGTAAGAGGAAAAAAAATTATATATATAGTCTCCCTGGGTAGCCGAGGCAGGCCTGGAACTAGCTCTGTAGACCAGGCTAGCCTGGAACTCACAGAGATCCACCTGTCTCTGCCCCCCTAGAGCTGGGACTAAAGCCGGGCACTACCACGGTACATCTAGCAAGAGGATTGAAAGCTCTGAGGCTGCAGGGCTGTGATTGCTCACAGCTTTAGTCCCAGCACTTTGGAGGTAGAGGAAGGCAGATTTCTGTGAATTTGAGGCCAGTCTGGTCTACAAAGTGAGTTCTAGGACAGCCAGGGCCACACAGAGAAACCCTGTCTCAAAAACAAAAAAGAAAAGAAAAAAGAAGAAGGCGTGAGGATTACACCATACTGGAGGGTAACCTTTGCATAATTTGTTGTTTTTGTTGTTTTGAGCCTTGAACTTCTTGCCTCTGTCTCCCAAGAGCTGGAAACACAGTAATCATCACCACCCTAGCTTTATTTTAGTTCATTTTCCAAAAAGTAGCAATTCCAGACCTCACAGACTAGCCACTGTATAAATTCATACTGGCTGAGGGATACCCCAAGAGGTAGGCGATTCGATTCCAGGCTCTGTTTATCACCAACCACCGTCGGAGACTGTGGCTCCTGCTGAAAGCTGATGCACACCAGGAAGCGATGTGCCTCAGCTCAGAACACACAGCTCCCAGGGCTGTGAGACTGGAAGTGGTTGGAAGAGTTTGAGGACTAGACTCTGACTCAAATAGAAAGCCTAAACTCAAGAACCTCTGTGCTCTAAGCAGGGCGGTGGTGGTGCATGCCTTTAATCCCAGCACATGGGAGGCAGAGGCAGGTGGATCTCTGAGTTCCAAGGCCAGCCTGGTCTATAAAGAAAGTTCCAGGAGCCAGAGCTACACAGAGAAAAAACAAAACAAAACAAAACAAACAAAAACCCTCTATGCACTAAATGGCTAGGGGCCTCATGTGCTAAATTGTTTCCAGACCTTGTTTCTTCGGAGGGCACTCACTGATGGAAGAAAGGAGCTGCCACTCTGTCATTGGCACCTTCATCTGCAGCCTTTCACCTGATCCTCTGAGCCGGGAGTACAGACAGAACTTTTCCACAACAGAGAAAAGACAATCGTCCGATCTAGAGCAGGGTGGGGGGTGGGGGGCAGTTTTATCACCTGGCTACAGTGCAGCACATTTAGTCTCCCTACTTTAGGTAAACAAGTTAGAAGACTTGATGCCAGACGTGGTGGCGCACGCCTTTAATCCCAGCACTCGGGAGGCAGAGGCAGGCAGATTGCTGTGAGTTCGAGGCCAGCCTGGTCTACAAAGGGAGTCCAGAGCAGCCAAGGCTACACAGAGAAACCCTGTCTCAAAAGAAAAACAAAACAAACAAACAAACAAAAGTTAGAAGACTTGTACCTGACTCCTCCCAAGCGACCAGGAGATAGACCTGGGCCCTGGAGCAGCCGAGGCGCAGAACCATGCCAGCAGGTTCTCTCAGAGCCTTCAAGTTTCTGGCGCACTCAAGCTCACAGAGCGAGCAGGCCCCGGGCGTTGAGGGATGCTGGGAGTCCTCTTTCAGTGTGCCCTGCGGCCAGTGGACCTCGGCTTTACACCTACAGGGTGTGTAACGTGTTGGCTGGGTGACGGCTGGAGAGCAGCCAGGTGCTGTAAGGCCCGCCGCTGCCCGCATTGCCGTCCCCGCTCCCCAGCCTAGCAAGTAGCTGCCCGGTCCCAGGCCTCCCATGACCACCTGGAATCTTGTCCTATAGAAGGTTGTCCCCAGTCTCCCAGGTGATGTCCTAGATCTCAATACTTTGGAGTTTGATTTTTTTGGGGAATGGGATAAGGTCACCCTGGAGTAGGCTATGCCCTAAGTCTTGTCTTTTCTTTCTTTCCTTTTCTTTTTATTTTCTTTCTTTCTTTCTTTCTTTCTTTCTTTCTTTTTTCTTTTTTTTGAGACAGGGTTTCTCTGTGTAGCCCTGGCTGTCCAGGACCTGTTTTGTAGGCCAGGCTGGCCTTGAACTCAGAGATCCACCTGTGTCTGCCTCCCGAGTGCTGGTGTCTCTATAAGATTATCTGAACCAGATGTGATAGCACATGCCCATAATTCCAGCCCCCTCTTTTTTTTAGGAGGCTGAGGGAGGAGAATTGTGAGTTCCTGACTTGCCTGGGGTAGGGGCACGCACCTGTAATCTCAGCCCTTGGGAGGCAGAAGCAGGCAGATCTATGTGAGTTCGAGGTCAGCCTGGTCTACAAAGTGAATCTAGGACAGCCAAAGCTGTTACACAGAGAAATCCTGTCTCAAAAAATAAGAAAGAAGAAAACAACTACTTTTCCTGAGGGGAGGGGGAATTTTAATGGGGCAGCTGGGTGTGGTGGTGCACACCTGTAAGGCCAGCACTGGGCTGGGGCAGCTGGGCGTGGTGGTGCACACCTGTAAGGCCAGCACTTGGGACCGGGTGGCAAGGTGCTCAGGAGTTTGCCTAAGCAACAAAGGGAGGTCAATGTCTGTGACTATGTAAAAAAGGCAGGCAGGGAGTAGGACTGGACGTGGGAACACAGAGCCAGTAGAGATGAATGTAGAGGTTGGGTGATGCTTTTAGAAGCCAAAGAACAGCAAGGACTGAACTGACCTGCAGAGGCTGGGAAGCTCGGCGGGCAGCGGGAAAGGCTCCTGCAGGACCTCAGAAGGAGCCCACCCGGGTCTCAGGCTGCGGCCTCTGCAACCATGAGGGTAAATTCTAGCTCAACCCAGTCTGTGCTGCTCTGTCACAGCAGCCCTAGCGGACACAACCCCGTTAGCTTTTAGGAATGCAGGAGAAGCCGTAGCTGGCTACTCACAGCTCCATAACCACGTTTCTGGGCACCTGTGGCTCAAGCTCTGCTCTTGGGTTCCACCGACCAGGTGGCCTCAAGCCCCCGAGCCAAGCACCCCGAGACCTTGGCGGAAGCTGTTATAAAAGCAAGGATAGCTGGCAGAGCGCCTGCAGGAAGATAACGTGTGGGGTCCCTCCCTTTCTCCACCTGCGACAGGCACTGCTCCCTCTCTTTGGAGCCGACTGGATGACACCTTCAACATGAGTCCCTAGGAAGCTGTCCAGAACCCAGAGTCTGTGTGTACGTGCGTGCGTGTGTGCGTGCGTTCAAGGTGGGTCCCCAAGGACTGGAAGTGTTGACCTGTTGGGTTGCGGTCCTAGCCTGGGCAGCAGCAGTTCCTAGCAGTGTGATGTACTGTGAAGGCAGTTCTATGAATCTTCTTTAGGAGCCATAAGGGGAGGTGACATTTTGGGAGATAGACAGGGCGGTGACCTCCTAAATGTCACTGGATTAGTGCTCCTCAGATGGAGAGGGGGCTCAGCTTCCAGCAGGTAGGTGAGGCATCACCCTTCAAGCTCAGAGCCCCCTGATGCCCTGGAGCACACATCCACAGCTTTCCTCGTGAGCTCTCTCCTAGGCCTCCTGTCCTCTACTGGGCACCTTCTAGGTCCAGCTGCAGACAGGGAGTAGTCGCTGGGAAGGATCTGACCCCTTTGGCCGGACATAGCGACAGGTGTGCTGAAAGATGAGCCACTAAACACGATCCTGTGCTGAGAGGAGGGGAGCAGCTCGGTTTCAGCCCTTCGCGTCTGCAAGCATGACTGCGTGGCTTTATATAGCCCCACAAGCCCTATATAAGCTGGAATCGAGGTTCCGTCAAGCAGGAGAGCTTACACAGACCTGGTCTGGCTGGCATACTTCTCACTCGTACCGGCTGAAGTAGGGGCTATCCCCACAGAGACAGCCCACCACAATCCCAGGATGCCCAGCAGAACGGTCCGCTATGCTCGCTACAGCCCCCGACAGCGACGGAGGCGGCTGTTGGCTGACCGCAGCGTGCGGTTCCCTAACGATGTTCTCTTCTTGGACCACATCCGCCAAGGAGACCTGGAGCAGGTGGGGCGCTTTATCCGGGCTCGGAAAGTCTCCTTGGACACCATCCACCCCTCAGGTGAGTAAGCCACTGATGGACTGGTCTTCTGTCTATAAAAAGGCAGGGCAAATCCTGTCCAGAGCGGTACAGCTTTGACCCTGTCTTCCCACCCTGCCCAGGCCTGGCTGCTCTGCATGAAGCTGTGCTCTCTGGAAACCTGGAATGTGTCAAACTGTTAGTCAAATATGGCGCTGACATTCACCAGCGGGATGAGACGGGCTGGACACCACTGCATATCGCTTGCAGTGATGGGTACCCTGACATAGCCAGGTAAGACTACGGATTGCACCTCAGAGGCTTGATCCTAGTCCCTCCAGGCGGACCCCCAAAATATGGCCTCTGATGCTGTGTAGGCAACAACTCTGAGGGATTCTGGCAGTTTCTACCCGGTTGCAACATTAGAGCAAGCTGGAAAATCTGGCCACAGCTTCCAAGGGGTCAGGTTTCTTCCTCCCCACATTCAGCCTGGAAAAAACAAACAGGTGACCCCAAAATTCTAGCCCTCTGGGCCCGGGTGGGGCTGAGTAGGGCTTTAACCAACCTGCCCTTAACCCCCAGGTATCTCATCTCCTTGGGGGCGGACAGAGATGCAGCCAATGATGACGGCGATCTGCCTTCAGACCTTGTTGACCCGGACTTCAAGGACTTGGTGGAACTCTTCAAAGGGACCAGCATGGACTGAGCCACCCCTGGCCTGTGGGGGGGCTTGTGCCTCCCGGGGGAAGTGGCACCCAGAGGCCAGGGTGTGCGCACTGAACCTGCCAGCGAGGCAGCCGGGCTGGTCAGGACCCCCCTCACCCCTCTACCCGTTTCTCTGGCTCCTCACGCCTCCCCCGCGCGCCTCCAGGTTCTGTTTTGGTTTGTTTGTTTGTTTGTTTGTTTGGGTTTTTTTTATGGTGACACTTTTTACTTTTTCAATAAACACGATTCCCAAGCTGTGATGATGCGTGATCCGCGCGGTCCACGTCCACACCGCCATGCACGTTGCGGCTTGCTCGCAAGCGCAGGCTCAGGGGTCAGAGCCTCGCCCGGGGCCCGCTCGCCGGTGTCCTTCTTCAGATGCGGGGCAACCGTCCCCGCAAAGAAAAATAAATAAATAAATAAATAAATAACAACACACCCGTGTTTCCGGGACGACCTCGCCGCACCCCGTCCGCCAGCGGTCACGTGGGGTGGGCCCCCCCCAGTCGCGCACGCGCGCGGCGTCACTTCCGGCCGGCCCACTGGACGCGGCGGCGAGGAGGGCGAGGAGGAGGAGGAAGAGGAGGGTGAGGTGAGGAAGGCGCGGCGGGGCGGGGCGGCGCGCTGCGGGCGGGCTCCGTGGGACCTTGGCCGCCCCGCCCCGTCCTGGTGTCGCTGTGCCGCCCGCCGGGCCGGTGTCGCCGCGGGGCGCGGACGTGGCTGCAGCCTGGAGGAGCCGCCCGCTCGCCGGGAAACGACGCCCGCTCGCCCGCGCTCCCGGGGCAGCCCCTGCGGGCGGGCGCTGGCTGCCGTCTCCTCCCCCCACCCCCCGCATGTCGCTGGGGTCCTTGCCGGTTCCCGGCCCTGCCCACACCCCCCGCTGTCCCGATGCAGCGGCTCCGCGCTGGTCCTGGGCCTGTGCGCTGATGGCCCCGCAAGGCTGACGGGATGTGGTGGCCGGAAGTATCGAACCCCCTGTTGACCAAAGCAGCCCTGGTCCCAGGTGGTCTAACCTCTGGACGTCACAAATAACAGGGCGAGATCAAGCAGAGGCCCCCGGGGAGCTGAGGCCAGCTAGGGGACTTCTGGGGAGTGTCCAGGGTATTGAGAGAGAGAGAGAGATGGCAGCAGGGCCGCCAGGAGGAGGGGCCTGGGTTTGGGGAGAGACAAGGATACACACCAGGTCTGACGACCTGCCACAGTCAGCCAGGAGCCGGCCCGACCTGTCCCAGCGCCGAGGCTCCAGCTTGACTGGCCAGTCCTTAACTAAAACCCTCACAGTTTGAAAAGGATACGAGGCGAGGCGTGAAAGGAGGGATCAGAAAATTCGAAGCAGGGAGGGGCGGCACGGATCTGTAATCCCAGCACGTCGTGAGGGGGGAGTCAGGACGCTCAGAAACTTAAGACCAGCAAGGGCTGCACGGCACTTTTTTTTTTTCTTTTTCTGAAAGGGGTGAGGAGAGGGAGGGAGGAAACAAAATTCGGATAGGACAAAGTTCCAAAAGAACAGAATGGCCAACCAGCCATTGCGCCATTGATTCTGGTGGGGGGGCGCTTTTATTGTCACTTCGTTGGGCAGCCAAGTATGGCCCCCGCCTGGCATCCTGACCTTAGTGTATTGGATGTATTTAGAAGAGCAGAAATGGGTTTTGGATCCCCTGCACCTCGGCTGTTTCCCCTCCTTGCCTTCCAGGAAGTCTCTGAAGGCTTTGGGTCCCATAGAAGTGGGTGATTCTGCACAGAATAAACCCTTTCAGTAAGACTTGCACACAGAGCCACTGGGTCGTCTACAGGCAGGGACTGAGGCACCGAGCCCTCCAGCCAGCTGCTGAGGCCATGAAGGCCCCAGGTTGTGTGGGGGCGAGGAGTCATTCAAGTCACCTCTTAGGTGACAGTTGCTTCATCCTCTGACATAGAATTGTGAGATGCCTTTTCCCTGTGACAGGAGCGTGAAAAGTGTGTAAAAGCTCGCAGCACAGGGCCTGCGCCATGGGCCTCCCTTGGCAAGGGTCTGCTGTGGCCTGTATGATTTTGGGTTCCTGGCCTTTTCTGGCTCTCCACCTCGTGTGAGCTGACTCCACGTTCCCGCCTCATCCGCAGAGGTCTGTAGCCCCCTTTTGTTAACTGGTTTTTACTGGGATAGTGCAGTATGGCTTTGTCACGTCCGTTACCGTGTTGGCTGAAGAGCTGCAGCTTCCTCATTTGAGGGACGGCCTCACGTGGCTGTGTTCAGTCCTCGCTGGAGCAGGAGGACATGGGGACCTGTCCCTGCTGACCACTTTACTTTCAATGAGGAACCCAAAGCCCTTGTCTGGAGTCCACAAAGGGGATGCAGGACCTCTGCCCACGGCTCTTCTGGCTCAGGGGGACAGGTGGTTCTGTTAGATTTTTAACAGGCAGGTGTAGAGAGACTGAAGGCAGAAAGGAAGATTTGGTTTGCTCTTAGCCGGGACCATGTTTATTCACAGAGAGGGCTTTGTCACCCATGTGTGCATATGGCCAAAATGCCTAGAGGAAAATGGGATGTGGCCCCTTATGGGGCAGAAATAACTTCCACAGTTCGCAACGGAGATTGGGAAATGCCTTTCAGCAGGAAGCTGTCAAGTTCACTACTGACCGCCGTGGGGCTGGGGTAGCTAGGGCACATGAGAAACACACACAGGCCAAGAGCTCTATGACAGAATGTGTCTCAACTGGTTCCCACTGGAGAGTGATGGGAAAAAACCAAGGAGCTGCACGGCCAACTGTGTGTGTCAGCCGTAGAGTTAGGGGAAGCTGGGGCAGCAGAGCCACAGGAGGATGGAGGATGTGTCACTGAGGGTCATCAGATCTGAGATACTGTCACTGTTATCTGTGTCTTATGAGTTTAGTAAAAAACCAAGAACCAGGGGCTGGAGAGATAGCTCAGTGGTTAAGAGCACTGTCTGCTCTTCCAAAGGACCCGGGTTCAATTCCCACCACCCACATGGCAGCTCACACCTGCCTGTAACTCCACCTTCTGACACCTTCACACTAATACACATAAAATAAAAAATAAAATAATTAAAAAAAAAAACCAAGAACCACATATACACACAGTGGGGCCTGGTGGCACAGCCTCTTAACTTAGCTACTCAGGAGGCTGATGCAGGAGGATTGCAAGTCCAAAACCTGCTTAATCAACAGTAAGCTCGCAGCAGCCTGGGTAATAGACCCTGTCTGAAGAGCAAAGAGACTGAGGTGACACTTCAGGGAGTGTATTTGCCTGGCATGCGTGAGGCCCTCAATTTACAGGGAAAGAATCCTGCTAGGCTTTGATGCTAGGGATTATAGGGACGGCCAGTTTCAAAGACACAGAGAAAAAGTACTGTGGAGTTGTGCCGGGCGTGGTCGTGTTTCCCTGTGATCCCAGCACTTTGGGGAGGGGCAGGAGGACCAGAAGTTCATGGCTGGCATTGACCTCACAGTGATTTTTGAGGCCAGCCTATGCTTCCTCTCTTTAAACACAAACAGCAAAAAGACCCAAAAGGCATTGTGGAGTTGAAGGAACGTGACGTGTTGCATATGGCTAGGGTAGGGAATTGAGAACAGACGGGAAAGGGGCAGAGAAGTGTTGGGTGTGGAGCTTGGCACAGCCTTGCCTGACCTCTGCTCCTGCCGCCGCCGTGTGGGAACCCCAAGCGGTAGAGGCCTGGGCACTGCCTGAGTTCTCTTGAAGCAGGCCTTCTCCCTGTAAATGGTCCCCTTCTGTGGGTGGCCTGTGTTAGGCCACCCCTGTTACCTGCACTGCTGAGCAGGTCTGATGTCAGATGCCTGTCGGCAGCTTGGTAAGGTCTTCAGACAGCCTTGGCCTGTCTGTAGAATCTACTTGCTTCGGTCCTGCACCCCAACACACCCACCCTTCTTAGGGACCCTGTTCATCTGGTGTGCTGCTTCATTCCTTGCCAGTAAACACGCTCAGGTTCCTGTCGGCCTCACCAAACGTAAAGTCTGCTGCCAGCTGGGCTGGTGCCAGCAATAGCGCCCAGGCCGAGGGAGGGCATGGTGTGTGTGCGTGTGCAAGCCAGGCCACTAGAGGAGGTGACCACCAGAGTGTGAGCTGCGCGGCTAGGGAGGCAGCAGAGAGCGGGTGCCGCCAAACGCAGTGAATTCTGGACACAAGGGATCTGCGAGGGCAGAAGGATGCCTGGGCCCTGGACGCTAAGGTCAGGGTTGTCCCTGAGCACCGCCTTGTTCCATCCTGGCCTGTAACTGGAGTGCCCATCTGTGTCGCTGCCATGGTCACACCTCAGAGACCTTCTTTGTGTTTTGATGCTCTGGGTTGGCAGCTTTGGGGAAGACTGAGAGGAAGTAAGGGCTGGGAGCCAGGTGTGGGGAGGGGCATGGTGTTGTGGCACTCTTATGGGAGCTGACGTGATACCATTGAGGTGTTTGCCTGTCTGAGTTGCCCACCTGATGGATCACTGGCCAGAGCCTTTGAGAAGCACGAGGTGGCTGCTGGGGGCCGCGTGGGTCTCCTTTGTGTTCGGTGTCCGTGGCTACCCATCTCACCAAGGCCAGGCTTAGGACCAACCCTGTGTGACTGGGTTCCCTGACTTAGCCTGTGGATCCTCAAATGTGTAATTCTGACATACCGGCTCTAAAAACAGATACCTCACCTACTCAGGGCAGAAAAAAACCAAAAAACCAAAAACCCGGCCTCTAAGCAGGTTGTATCCCGGGCTCTGGTCACTGGGTCAGGCCTGGCTGCTCCCCTTCTCCTGGGCAAGTTCGTTCGTCTTGATTACCCAGTGTTCTTAAGGGATGAGGAGGCTGGGCCATTTGTCATATGTCACTGAGCTTCAGGGCAGATGCTTCTTTTCTCACCATGCAGTCCCCATGGGCAGCAGGGAAGCTGCGCCTTAGGCTGTGCAGAAGTGTGACAGAGTCCCAGAAGCTCTCTGGGACAGAGCCAGGGTCTGCACGCTGAGGACAGGAGTGGGTTAGAAGTGGCTAAGTTAAGTGTCTGGCCTGTTTGTCTCTAGTGTCCTCTCACTGACACCCCATGACCTGTCCAGGATTGCTGGGGTCCAGTCTGAGGGTCTCCAGTGGACTCTGGGCCACAGTTTGTTCCTTTATCTGCTGGAAGGGTGACAGCTCCAGTGCTTTGGGGTTTCTGTTTCATAGGCCGCAGGATCCAGCAGCCAAGCACTAAGACCAGACACTCCAGCAATGACCAGGTGGGTCTCAGGTGTGTGGGGGTTGGGACCCCATCTCTCCTGTTAATCCCTCCTCACACATGGCCCTTCCCCAGTTCTCCTGTCTCTAGAGTCGTGTACAACGGCAAGAGGAACAGCAGCCCCCGCTCTCCCACCAACAGCAGTGAGATCTTCACACCAGCACACGAAGAGAACGTGCGCTTCATTTATGAAGGTTGGTCTCTGTGCCTGCTGTGGGTGCGCGCCCCTCCACCTTTCCCGCTCTTTCTGGGTCCCAGACAACAGACCTTCAGTGAGGAGGCCGTACGACAGTGGCCATAAACTCTAGAACCAGTGAGACTGGCGACAGAGGGACGTTGTGGTGACAACCCCAGAAGAGGGCATGGGCAAGACTTTAGGAAAGGCAGCAGCTCAGGGCGGTGCCAAGAGGCAGCAGCTGTGAACACTGTTTCTCTAAAGCAGACAAAGGTGGAATAGTTGGCATTGGAGCAAATGTGCAGGAGGTGGGGGGCAAAAGATGTGGAGAGCGGGTGGGAGCCCCCCATGGCACGTACATGGCCTTCTGCAGCTTGGGGAGCAGGGGCAGGAGGAGGTGATGCATGAGGGAAGACGGTTTGGGGCTCCGCAAGACACCCTCAACTAGCTGGGTGTGTTGGCACACACCTTTAATCCCAGCACCCAGGAGGGAATCTCTGAGTTTGAGGCCAGCCTGGACTACAAGTCCAGTTCAGGGGTGAATGATGCTGTGGGAGCGAAGGTCGGCTTGGCCCAGCATCAGGACCAGATGCTCTGTGGCTTGAATACTTCTGAGCACTGAACCCACCGTCCTCTTGCTGCAGCCTGGCAGGGTGTTGAGCGAGACCTGCGCAGCCAGCTGTCAGGTGGAGAACGGGGCCTCGTGGAGGAGTACGTGGAGAAGGTGCCCAACCCCAGCCTGAAGAGTGAGTAGGGCAGCCCTGGGGGAGCAGGGAGGCCCTGCTTCCTCCTGCACTGTGGTCATTTTTAGGGCGCTTGGGTGTGGGAACCAGCACCAACCAGACTGTCCCTTGACAGCCTTCAAGCCCATCGACCTGAGTGACCTGAGGCGCCGGAACACGCAGGATGCCAAGACGTCCTAGAGTGCCTGGCGCCCTCCCCTGGCCTGCAGAAGACCAGGGTGCACTTGATGTTGGCTCCCTCTGCTCAGTGGCTCTGCTCCTGGGAGGGGGAGGAGCGTGTGCTCCAGCGGGCTGTGATCCCCAGAGCCAGCAGGACTGATGGTCAAGGGCCTCCCTTTCCTCTCCAGGGTCTCCAGTTGCCCCTTGCCACTGCGGGAGCAGGGCTCTGGCCATGTCTGCCCCTGTCCTTTTCCCCTGGCCAGCTGCATCTTGGGCAGCACCTGGCCTCGCATACCCAGCCCTCTGCTGTTAGCTGCCATGCCTCACCCCTCTCCTCCTGGCCACGTAAGGTCAGGAAGGAAAAAAGGGATCTCTGTTTCCTCGGCTCTGGGAACCCCGACATGACCAGAAAGTAGGACATGTGCAGTCCCACCTGCATCCAGTGTGGCTCTCTCCATGGAGACCTGCTCTTCTTCTGGCCTGGACATTTGGGAAGCTACCCCTCCCGTCCCCACCACTGTCCTTGTCAGAATTTCAGAGTGGAATCAGCTCCAAGCCTAGGACAGTGCTGGCTCTATGAAGGCGGCCAGGCCTGGTCTCCTGGTACCTGTAGCCCTGTGGCCACAGCAGTGCCCTTGGGCAGGGACACTAAGGCTGGCCCTGAAGGAGTGTTGCTGCCAGGCCTGGCTTTCTGGAGTGTCCTGAGAGGGTAACCAAGGCCCTTTTAAATCCAAGTGTCTGTGTAGCTCTGGAGACAGAGGGTCTGTGAATAAAGGCGGTGGCACTGGAAACGGCTTTGTAGCAGTCTGTCATGCCCTACCTTGAGGCCCACACAGCTGCACAGGACTGGACGTGCCCCCCTGTAAGCCCTGCAAGTCTGTGAGCCCCTGACCCTGGAGTAGTCTGGTGACTAGTAAAGCCAGATCCTCTTGTGACCCAGCTACGTTCCTCATGTGGAGCCAGGATGCAGCTAGCACCCTTAGCCACTGGGAATTCCTTCTGGAGCCGTCTATGGGCTCTGGGGAGCATTGGCTCCATGGCTGTCCAGGGCTGCTGGGTCCAGGAGAGACCTGGTTGCATTTGACCTTCAACCATGGAGTCAGCCCTGGAATGCTCCTGCTCCTGAGAAGAGGCCAATGTGGAATTTATTTCAGGAACATGCTTTCCCAGAAGAGTATTCCGGGGCTCAAGTGGCCCCCAGAGGCATCTCCTGGGTATAGACTGGGCAAGGCAAGTCTCCCCAGGGAGGTGCAGGCAAGACAGGGCAGTGAGAAATGGCTGGTGTAGGTGCCAAGCCCCCCCCCCCCCCATGACTTGGCATCCTTAGGTCCCTGGGGCCTGTTAGGCTCTTGGAAGAAGCTCCGTGTCCTAGGCTGTCGGTTACCTAATCGGCTTCCCATTGTCAGACTGGAAGGGGTGTGGACTGCTCGGGGGACACCAGGACAAGGTGGGTGGGCACACTGCCAGGATACCAGTGTGTCCACTGACGGACCAAGTGATGTCCTGACCTGAGGACGTTGCGCCTCCTAGTGGTGGATTTCACCCCAGCTATAGTAGAGCATCCAGGGCCTTTCCAGCCTTTCCTGGGGGAGGCGTGGGCTGGTGCCACACACCACACTTCCGCAGAGTTATCACGTCCTAGCCTCTACAGCCTTAGCACTTCCTGTGGCATTTCCCAGGCAACCGCTGCTGCTGCTGCTTATCACTCAGGGATCCACTTGACAAGACTAGCCCCACGTGGTGAGCTCAGTGCGAGACAGCACTTGGACTCACTGTGTTGCTGGGTAGATCAGGCTGGCCTTAAAGTTACAGAAATTTACCTACGTTTGCCCACTTGGTGCTGGGACTAAAGGTATGTGCCGCTACACCTGGCCAGTTATTTTTGTTTATGTGTCTGTGTGAGAATGTCTGCGGAGAGTGTCAGGACTGGAGTGAGTCACGTGGGAGCTGCGATGTGGGGTCCACAAGGATGGCAGTGATCTCAACCACAGAAGCCGTCTCCAGCCAGCGGCGGCTTTGCTTTTGGCTTCACGAAGTGGCCTCACCCTTGCTGTGCAGCTGGGGGTGACCTCTCGTTTCTAACCCTCCTTCCCTCCAACTCTAGGTTTAGGGGTTGTAGGCATGTGCCCCTACATCCAGGGCACGCGGTGCTAGCGTGTTCTGGGCAGGTTCTCTACCAGCTGAGCTACTTCTCAGCCCTCAGAGGTGGTTTTCTTTCCCTACAATTTTGGTTACACCAAGATTGCATGACCCCACTGTGGTGTTTGTATTCAGAGGTGAGCCATATGGTAAATGGTTTTTTCTGTTCTTCCCCTTGAAAGCACTAATCTCTTCCATTTTTCCTTTTTGTGTGTATGTGTGTGTATGTATGTGCGGTGTAAGTATGTGGGTGTATATTTGAGTGTGCATGTTTATGTACGTGTATATGTTTATGTATGTGTGTGCATGTTTGTGTGTATGTGTGCATGTTTATGTGTGTTTATGTATGTGCGTGCATGTTTATGTGTGCATGCTTGTGTATGTTTGCATGTTTACATATGTGCATGAGTGGAAGATTGAGAAACAAACATCGTGGATGCCATCTGCCTCCTTTGAAACAGGTCTTCCATTGGCCTGAACCACTTACCAACTAGAATAGGCTGGCTGGCCAGCCCAGGACCCTGTTTTCCCAGCGCTGGGATTACACTCGCACCCCAGCATGCCCAGCTCGCACCCTACCTTTCCTGTGCTAGGGATTAAACCCAGCGTCACACACACGGGTGCACGCATTCTACTGCACTCTGAGGCCTCTCCCCTTTCGGGCTTTGGTGGTCACTTGAGACAGGGTCTCTCCGCGTAGCCCTGGCTGTCCTAGCACTCAGCATGCAGACCAGGCTGGCCTCAAAGTCACAGAGATCCACCCGCCTCTGCCTGCCGGGACTAAAGCTGTGCACAATGACTACGGCAGGCACCTTCAGCGTTTTTGTTCTGTGAAGTAAACTCTGGTGTGGCCCAGGCTGGTCTTGCACTGATCTACAGCTCTGGCCTTGAATTCCATCCTCTTGCACTTTTCTCCCATGCCCTGGAATCACCACACCTGGTTGTGTTTCCTAGTTTCCTGAACTTCTCCCCAGTCTTCTAAGTCTCCGCTGTTCAGTTTCACTCCCGTCAGGAGACTCCGGAGCCTTCTGTGCAGCCTGAGGTCGCCCCCCTGCACCACAGCTCCCCTGCCCTAAGCCTGAGGTCGCCCCCCTGCACCACAGCTCCCCTGCCCTAAGCCTGAGGTCGCCCCCCCTGCCCCCCTGGACCACAGCTCCCCTGCCCTAAGCCTGAGGTCGCCCCCCTGCGCCACAGCTGCCCTAAGCCTGAGGTCGCCTCCCTGGACCACAGCTCCCCTGCCCTAAGCCTGAGGTCGCCCCCCTGCGCCACAGCTGCCCTCAGCCTGAGGTCGCCCCCCTGCGCCACAGCTGCCCTCAGCCTGAGGTCGCCCCCCTGCGCCACAGCTGCCCTCAGCCTGAGGTCGCCCCCCTGCGCCACAGCTGCCCTAAGCCTGAGGTCGCCCCCCTGCCCCACAGCTGCCCTAAGCCTGAGGTCGCCCCCCTGCGCCACAGCTGCCCTAAGCCTGACGTCGCCCCCCTGCTCCACAGCTGCCCTAAGCCTGACGTCGCCCCCCTGCTCCACAGCTGCCCTAAGCCTGAGGTCGCCCCCCTGCTCCACAGCTGCCCTAAGCCTGAGGTCGCCACCCTGCTCCACAGCTGCCCTAAGCCTGACGTCGCCCCCCTGCGCCACAGCTGCCCTAAGCCTGAGGTCGCCCCCCTGCTCCACAGCTGGCCTAAGCCTGAGGTCGCCCCCCTGCTCCACAGCTGCCCTAAGCCTGACGTCGCCCCCCTGCCCCACAGCTGCCCTCAGCCTGAGGTCGCCCCCCTGCGCCACAGCTGCCCTAAGCCTGAGGTCGCCCCCCTGCCCCACAGCTGCCCTCAGCCTGAGGTCGCCCCCCTGCACCCTAAGTCTGGTCCCTGAGGCTCAGTGTCTTTCATTCTGTTTTTGTTTTCTCAGTTTCCACCTTCAGTTAGTGGCATCAACGTCCACACACTGGACTCCAGGTCATCTAGACACACACACATGCACACACACAGACAGCGCCATCACTCACACCAGACCTCAAGTCATCTAACCACACACACGCACACACACACAGCGCCATCACTCACACCAGACCTCAAGTCATCTAAACACACACACACACACACACACACACACACAGCGCCATCACTCACACCAGACCTCAAGTCATACACACGCACACACACACACACAGCGCCATCACTCACACCAGACCTCAAGTCATCTAAACACACACACATACACGCACACACACACACACACAGCGCCATCACTCACACCAGACCTCAAGTCATCTAAACACACACACACACACACACACACACACGCACACACACACACACACAGCGCCATCACTCACACCAGACCTCAAGTCATCTAAACACACACACACACACACACACACACACACAGCGCCATCACTCACACCAGACCTCAAGTCATACACACGCACACACACACACACACAGCGCCATCACTCACACCAGACCTCAAGTCATCTAAACACACACACATACACGCACACACACACACACACAGCGCCATCACTCACACCAGACCTCAAGTCATCTAAACACACACACACACACACACACACACACGCACACACACACACACAGCGCCATCACTCACACCAGACCTCAAGTCATCTAAACACACACAGCGCCATCACTCACACCAGACCTCAAGTCATCTAAACATACACACACACACACACACACAGCGCCATCACTCACACAGCGCCATCACTCATACCAGACCTCAAGTCATCTAAACACACACACATACACACACACACAGAGCGCCATCACTCACACCAGACCTCAAGTCATCTAAACATACACACACACACACACACACAGCGCCATCACTCACACAGCGCCATCACTCATACCAGACCTCAAGTCATCTAAACACACACACACACACACACACACACACACACACACAGAGCGCCATCACTCACATCGAATATATACCTGCCTACCTGTCACACAGGATCATGTCCTTCATAGTCACACCCCGTGTCCCTCCCTCCAGGGTGCCTGTGCACACTCACACACTTTACTGGACAACACCCAACACTCCTCTGTGGGAGGAGGCTGACATGCGGGACTGAGGGAGGGATAGAACCAGGGAGAACTGATACAGCTCCCTGAAATAAAAGTGATGCTGCACAGGCCCTGGGCTGAGCTGGAAAGTTCCCCCACCACGTGGCGCTGTCTCGCACGGTTGGTTCATGGTTCAGTTTCATTGGCTAGGTGAGCCTGCCTGGTTCCCACCTCTTCCCCTGCCTGCACCGGCCTGCTCCAGTTCCCCTGGGGACAGAGATGAGGACAGGGTGAGGGAGGACAAGGGCAGAGGGACTCAGGATGGGGAGGGCTGTCAGGAGGCCCCAGTGAGCTGCAACCCCCAAGGCAGTCGCCAACCCTGAGCTCAGCTGGCGTGAAGGAGATGGCGCGCACTCGGTGGCTGGCTTGAGTGGCTCTGTGCCACAGCAGACATCTAGGCATCCCGGGCTCAAAGCAGAGTCAGGGTCTGGGGCCTGGAGCCCGGCCTGGGGTGAGCTGCCCAGAACTGCAAGTTCAGCAGCCCCAGTCTCCAGCAGGTGCAGCACCTTCACTGGCTTCCAGCTGCTTGTCTCCCACCAGTGCTGGTAACCCCAACACCCACCCAGCCTCCTCGCTGCCCTCCCTGTGCTCCCAGCCCCTTCAGGCCCCGCAACTGGCCTGGCAGGTGAGTCATTCTGTTTACCTTTCCTGAGAGGCCTCCTGTCCCTTCATTTGCTTCAATTAGCCTGGGCTCTGCCCACGTGGCCTGGTGCTGGCTGGGAGCACCCCTCCCCCACAGCCCTGTACCATTTTCTGCCAGCGACTTGAACAGAGGTACCTGGTTGATTTCCCCACCCCCACCCTGTCTTCACACTCCCCTTTCCACCAGACATCACGGCAGTAGCAGAAGGGGCCACCCTAGAGACTTGCCTCCGCTCAACGAGGCTCTGGCTTACATGGCAGAGCCAAGAGCTTACGTCAGATACATTCCTCACGGGGTGACTTAGGCTCAGGGTAACCCTGGAGGAGGTGGGCTCCTACCCTAAAGTGCTCTCTTCCTGGATTGTGTTAGCCCACTCTACCTGGTGAGCTGGCCCCGCCCTCCAAGCCTCCTCCCCTGGGTGCCCCCAGGCCTGCTGTCCACGGTTGTCAGCAGCCACTAAGTGAGCTCTTTACTGAAGGACAGAGATCCGTGCACACGGGACACATCAACACACGGGGACCCCCACAGCTCAGAGCATGGCTTCTGCATCCCACGGGACACCCCACTCCATCAGTGTGGCCTGTGCCAGGGCTGGAACAGGCTAGGGGAGTGTGGACTGCCACTGTCACGCTGTTTGGTCTTCAGCCTTGGCCAGGCTTCTAGTTCTGGGCTGTCCTGTGAGGCCCTCTGTGAATCCAGCCTGGCTGGGCTGCAGCGGAGAGTCAGCCAGCCTTGGGAGACTGCTGGCCAAGGAGGTCTCCACAGCGGGCTCATGGCCGGTCCCGTTGCTGCTGCCTGCGCCCACAAGCTGAAGCTTCTCACAGGGGTCGCTGTGACTGGGCCCTGCTGGAGCCGCGCGGCTCCCGTGGCTGCTGGCCTTGCGCTCCGCCAGAAGGGCTTTGCCTTCCCGCCATTGCCTCCAGCGCCGCAGCAGCTCCGCCTGTACCTAGAGGGTCAGGGTGGGTCCACTCGGCCATCCACCTCACTAGGACCCTGCCTGGGCCACTCTGAGGTGCCACACTGGGTACCCCACCTTACACACTGACCTCCCTGGGGTCCTAGGGGGGAACCTGACATCCAACACATGTGACCATAATGATAAAGGGTGGTCATACCAGGACAGGACCAGCCTCGGGGCCACCTACCTCCTTGTTGAGGAAGCAGTAGAGAACAGCCACCAGAAGACCCTGGGGAAAGAAGGTGCTCAGGGGCAGCACTCTGGGCCCCAGGGGTGGGGTGTAATGGGGACTTACCTGGAAGGAACTGAGGAAGAGGTCGAAAAAGAGCTTGGTGGAGCGCAGGGTGCCCTGGGCGTGCTCGTCAGTCACAAAGGCAAAGATGACCTCGTGGACCCCCAGCAGAGGGATGAGGGTCAGCGTGGACCTGGCTAGCCTGCGGGGCCAGAGCTTGAGCACCCCCACCTGCCAGGGCTCCTGGGCTGTCCCCACAAAGGCACCAGCCCTCAACCCCAGCCCTCTCCGTCCTGGGCCCTGGCCCTTGCCCACCGGAACTTGTAGTCGGCATGGCCCATCTCGTGGGCGTGCAGCTTGGCCACAAGAAGACGAACAACGCGGACAAAGATGAAAAAATTGATCTGTGTGAGGAAGACAAAGGTCAGGGGCAGCCTGAGCACTTCCTGTGTCCTGCCTGGCTCTCATGTGTACCCACCACAGGTGAGGCTGCTGGGCACATGGTCCTGGGGCTGGCCGACATCCAGCCAAGGATGGGCAGCCTGACCCACAGCCTGGGGTGCACAGCCCCTTGAACGCGTGCTGGGATACCCCACCCTCCATCCTCTGGGTAGAACGTGGGCCTCCTCTTAGCCTCAAAAGGCTAAGGAAGGAAGAACCCGGGAGAGCCACGCCGGTGGCCGTTTCCCCTCCTCACCAGTATGGCCAGGAAGACGGGCAAGCGCAGGATCCACCAGAAACCCATGTTGTCATTGCTGGTCCAGCACCTGCAGGGGCCACATGCTCACATCTTGGGGATGCATGCAGCTCCCCAGCCCCTCACCCCCAGGGCCACCTTACAAAGGCCAGCGCAGACGGCCCCAGCCGCTCTATTTGGCTCTCATACTCACTGGACGTTCTCAAACAGACACTTGACCACCACCCAGGGGACGACAAACAGCAGGGGCGCACCTGTGGAAAGAGCGCAGCTGCGGCCCCCATGGCCCTGCACGGCCCCCTTCCCCACTCTCCGCACAAGCCTACTCACCCCAGCCGATGCCCAGGTAGAGGGAGAAGCAGCTCTTCTCGGGAAAGGCGGCGAGGCTCAGCAGGCTGTACAGGTACACGCCCTCCACCAGCAACCAGCAGTAGTTGGCTACAATGCCATACTGCATGATCACCGTGGCCACTCGGCAGCCAGCCACCGCCTGGACAAGGTGAAGCGTGAACAGGGCCCAAGACACCCGGCCACCCCGACACAGGCTGCCGAGCCCTCAGGTCTGGGCTCACCCCATCACTGAGCCAGACGCTCACGCTGAGGTCATCTCCAATCTTCTGGCTGTAGCGGGTCTTGAGCAGCCAATCAATGACCAGCACAGAGCCAGCCTTGAGCACAAAGGATGCGAAGAGGTTCCCGTGGACGTAGTTCCGGGTGCAGTGCAGCTTCCTGCATGACAGCGGGTCAGCGCCACCCTGGTCTGTCCCTCTGCTCCCCTTGCCACCTTGGATATTAGCCACGAGCGACAGTACCTGAGGCCCAGCAGGATAACCAGGGCAAGGAGCAAAGCCCCCAGAGACAGACTGTAGCCTACGGTGTACATCACCTGGTAGCTGCTGTACATCTTGGCCACCTCCTTCTGCAAGCCAGAGGCAGAGCGGGGCTGGGTAGTGCCACATCCCCTGCCCCACCCAGCCCCACTGTGACACCACCCCACCCCCTCCAGAGCTGACCTGGACCTCGATCTCTTCGTCATCCATCTGACACTGGGAGGCATTTCGCCACGGCTGGCCCCGTGGCCCTCGCACCCACTGCCCATCGGGCCCACACCTCTTGAACACTAGGCGGTGCTGCACTGGGACACGGGTGCAAGTTCTGGTCAGACGGCGTCTATGCTCCGTCCCCTCGGCATCCCAGGCCCTCCACCATTACCTTTGTGGTACCAAGGTAGGTACCAGGGGCAGGAAATGTTGGCTGTGGTGTTGGGAGGGGTGTCAGGCCAGCAGGAGTACTTGTCGAAAGTTCTATTACAAACTAGCTCTGTGAAGGTGAAGGAGTGCTCCACATCAGGGCCAGGAGTCCCCTGAGCATCACCACAGCTCCACTGAGGCAACCTCCCTGACGTGGGCCACAGGGGCTTCTCCTGGCCACCAGCCCACCTCCCCTCCCGCCCACCCAACGTGCCTTTCCTTGTTTTTTGTTTTTGTTGTTTGCTGTTGTTGAATGGGTATTTTGTTTGTTTGTTTGTTTGTTTGTTTGTTTGAAGCAGGGTCTCTCTGTGTAGCCCTGGCTGTCCTGAACTCACTTTGTAGACCAGGCTGGGCTCGAACTTACGGAGATCCACCTGCCTCTGCCTCCCAAGTGCTGGGATTACAGGCTTGCACCACCACCACCTGGCTCCAAGGTGTCTTTCCTTTAAGACTTCCCATCTCAAATCTGCCCCAAATCCAAATCCATTTTGGGTCTTTCTTTTCTTTTCTGTCTTTTTTTTTTTTTTTTTTTTTTTTTTTTTTTTTGGTTTTGGTTTTTCGAGACAGGGTTTCTCTGTGTAGCCTTGCCTGTCCTAGACTCACTTTGTAGATCAGGCTGGCCTCAAACTCACAGCAATCCACCTGCCTCTGCCTCCCGAGTGCTGGGATTAAAGGAGTGCACCACCACATGCAGCCTTCTGTCCCTTTTGTAACATCTTTTTTCTTAATTTTTACATTTATTTATGTATTGGTGGGTGTGCACACGCACATACACTCAGAAGCACAGGTGTGTGCACGCTAGCACACAGGATCACAGGATGACTTTCGAGAATTCCTTATCTGTTCTCACTCTGTGGGTCCCAGAGCAAGGGCGTTTATCGGCCGAGCCACCTCAGCCGCCCTCCGGTCTTGTAACACACTCCTCTCTGGCCGTTGCCCTGCACTTGGCCAGCATCCTTTCCAGGCCCAGCCGCAGCTCCTGCAATCTTCTCCCTCTCCTGTAGGCTCTAGTCATCTCCCTCAGCTGGACAGCAGTACAGACCCAGTCCCTCCGCGAACCCACCCGGCCCCTATCCACTGTCTACCCAGTGTGAGCGGTGACAGCAGCGGCGTCAGCTGGCTGGGGATGGGGGCGAGTGGCTGGGCATCCAACAGCCATTGAGCGTCTCTGCACTGCACACCCGGGCAGGAGGACAGGACGCAGGGGTCTGCAGGTTGGACTCACCAGTAGGTGGGGGCAGCTGGCTCAGGTTGTGGTGGCACTGGTCACCGTAAAGCTTCCACTTCTCAAACAATAAGTCCGTCACTTGGGCAGAGGGTGCCTTCGGCTAGGAAACAGGTGGCCAAGCAAGCAGGATGGACAGCGCTGTCAGCGCTTCTGTGCAGAGCAGGCAAGCCCTCCGCGCAGGGTGTGGGGTGCAACGCACTCACCAGAAATAGCAGCAACAGCAGCACCAGTTGGGGGTAGGGGGACTGGGTGCGGGGCATGCCTCTGGGTAGCCACCCCCAACATCTGGCAGGGGTCGCGTGTCTGGGTCGTTGGGGTGTGCGCACCCCTCCTCAGGCTGCATAGCCAGAACAGTGGAGTCTGAAGAAAGTCTGTAGAGCATCCTGTCCCCTGGGCCTACAGCCTCCGGAAAGCTGAAGCTTGCCGAGGAGACAGGCAAGCTCCCAGTGCCAAGTCAGAGACGGGTGACCGTGGACGGCTACTTTCCTGCTTCCTGGGGTTGGCTGGCCAGAAGCTGTCACCTTCCCATCTGGCCACCTAATTCTTTCAGAGTGTCACCAACATCTCCACTACCACCTCCTCCCTCAGTAGTGTTGCCCTGGCTGGACCTAACCCACCTATTCTTAGCCCCTGGGAAAGCTGACTGCCAAGGCAAGCTGAGCCAAGGTAAAGAGAGAAAGGGTGGGGTGCCCAGGCCCATCGGCACTTGGCCCTCATTCCAGGGCACTTCCTAGACTGCCAGGGCCCAGGTATACGTGGGGCATGTCCTCAGGTGGTCTCTGCCACCTGTCCTTTTCACCAGGACCAATGTGTCCATATAATGCTGTGGATCTTGTACAAGGCTCTCAGACTGGGCCTCTGGGTCCCTTGGGGCACCACAGACTAACTGGCAGCACGTTCCTTTGAGATTAGCACTGTTGTTGCCAGGGCCCAGATGAGGGACACCTCTGCCTGAAATTTCATGCCAGACCCGGGAACACCAGTAACAGGTCCTGGCAGTAGTGATCACGCACATCAGCCACAAGCTGCTTCCGAACGCTCCTGGACTCTCTTGGTAGACCAGGCTGGCCTCGAACTCACAGAGATCCGCCTCCCGAGTGCTGGGATTAAAGGTGTGCGCCACCACTCCCGGTTGAGAAGAGATTCTTAAAGCCTGCATGGGGCCCAGCTATGAGCTCCCAGGGCCTCCGTCCTGTGTGTCCACAATCAGAATATAAAATATAGAGCCAGGTATGGTGGTGCATACCGACAGTCCTGGCACCCAGAGAGTGGAAGGGGGAGGTACCCAAAGTTCAATGCCAGTCAGGACTGTATGCAAAGACACCCTGAGGGGGCGGAGAAGAGAAGACCATGGATGTGGCCTAAGCCAGAGAGATTTGCGGGTCCCAGCTGACAGAAAAGGGGGCTCTGGATTTCAGCCTGCTGTGCTAAGTCCAGTTGCATTCCAGGGGCATCAACTTGTAGGGCTCCTGTTCACTTCTGCCCACTTCAGTCACACCAGCCCCATTGGCTTGCTGCCCGGGTCACTAGTGGGCTGGGTAAGGAGAGGCCAGAAGCTGGCCCTTCACCCACTATACCTGCCCCCACCCCAGAGCTGCTGGGGTCTCCCAGAGGCCCTAAAGAGGAAGGGGGAGAGACAGGAAGGCTTCAGGGCAGGTGAGAGTGGCAAAGGATGACCAGCTCGGGTAGGTAGATTGTGGAGACGCAGGTAAGGGGCATGGTGTGGCAGGATGCTAGTCCAAGGCCTTGCAAGTGAAAATCAAGCCAGTAGGGGAGGGTGGTCCTCAGAGCCCAGCTCTGTCTGAGCAGCCCTGGTTGAAAATGTGAATCGGGGCTGGAGAGATGGCTCAGAGGTTAAGATCACTATCTGCTCTTCCAGAGGTCCTGAGTTCAATTCCCAGCAACCACATGTTGGCTCACAACCATCTGTAATGTGATCTGGTGCTCTCTTCTGGTGTGCATAAAGACAGTGTACTCATATACATAAAATAAATAAATCTTTTTTTTTTTAATGTGAATCAGGCCAGGTGTGGTGGCACACGCCTGTAATCTCAGCGCTCGGGAGGCAAAGGCAGGTGGATCTCTGTGAGCTTGAGGCCAGCCTGGTCTACAGTGCGAGTTCTAGGACAGCCAGGGCTACAGAGAAACCCTATCTCAAAAATAAATAAATAAATAAATAACCAAATAACCAACAAACAGGGCACCCTTTTGCTTTCATGGGGTTCTCATCTATAGGCTAGGACTCTAAGTCTTTGTCCCTGTGCAGTCTGCCTCCTGTCCCCACAGCAGGGGTAAATACTGACGCCCAGACACAGCCAGCGTGGACACTGCACCAGAGCCGCTGTGGCTGCAGCTGCAGTCTGGCCCCTTTTCCATCTGATTACCCTCCCTGGCAAGGAACAGATGCGGGGTAATGGACAGTAGACCAGGGACCCTGCCCTCCTCCCTTCTTCGGCTAGGCTGCTGAACTCTCCGATTTTGTGAGGCCCAACTGTAGGGGAAATTAGACGCGAGCCTGCCTTGTCTTCAATGCACGCACGCTCTTGCCGGCGTCTGTCTCTTCTCCACAGCACCTATCTGGCACACCAGCCACCTGGACTGACCGTGTCCCTCGCCACCACTGCTCCCAGCGGGCTCCGGCAGGAGGACAAAGGACACTTGGGTGTTTGCAGTGTGGCTGGAGCCACCGGCTTTTCTCTGCAGGTGGCCGGGGGTCAGATGGATGGCCCAGTGGCTAAGAGAGGCCTTACAGGGGCTGCTCTTGCTTCAGTAGGGGCCAAAACTGGAGTGCTAGCACGTCTGTGATTTGAGGAATCCGTAAAGTTATCCACTGGAAGAGGGTTTTGGTCAATACGGAGAAACTAGCTCAGCTCATAGCCCTAGGGTAGGGACAGGATGGGGCTCGACGATGACAAAGCCTAATTCCTGAGTTAGGACAGAGGCCAACAGGGGGCGGGCAGGCCCTGGGATACCCACCCGCTAGGGTGAGCTCTGATCCCCGCTTCTATGTCTCCAGACAGAGGGACTGCAAAATATCCCTGGTCGGATCCTCGGAGGATGCCAGAGCCAGAGGTGAGGGACCAGTCGGTTCTGGGTTCGTGACATAAAACTTGACGGGTCTCAAGTGGGAAAGGGTTAGGGGTTCGCCGGGGAGCAAAGGGGCAGTGACCTGCGCTTGCAGGGGTCAAAGTAAACAACTGTGAGCTGCGGAGGAAGAACCGTCCTTCGCGCACGGTGCCTACACACCTCACCGGCAAGCCTGGGTCACAGCTAGGGAGTCCTGGGGAGGGGAAAGCGGATCCAGCCGAGGGTGATGAGGGAGCCAATGGGGCAGGAGCGGGCAGCTGGAGCGCGCTGGGCGCTCGGTGGGGCAGAAGGACCCACGCCTGCACCCACCTTATCGCGCCCCCGCCCCGGATTGCGCTCCCAGAAAACAGAAAGAAGGAAAGGTTGAGACCCCTAACTAAACCTGTCCGGGGTGGTTTGGAAATCAGGTGACCCTAAGTGTGACAGTAGGAGATGGAATCTGACGTGTTCGACGGAGAGGGGTAGGGGGTCGTGAACCGCGACAGCCGAGACCCCAGGGACAGCCGGCCTGCGTCCAGGGTCCACCTCCCCACTCCGCCCGGCTCCTCTGCTCGCCCTGGTCACGCCGGTGCTCCAGCGCCCCACAGACCGCCCTGGACCGTCCCCTCGGGGCCCGACCCTACCGCTCGCTGTGCTCAGTCGCCCGGGCTGGGCTCTTCGCGGTCCCCGCGAGCGCTGGGATCTCGATGCCGCCCGCGCTGCGATGGGGTCGGCGCCGGCTCCGCGCCAGCCGCTCGCAAACTTTCCGCCGGCGGCGGCGACGCTGGGCGGCGGCGGCGAAGGGGGAGGGGGAGGGGGCGGGAGCGGCCGGCGGGGGAGGGGGACGCGCCCTGAGCTCTCGGACCCTCTCGGAGTAACCCCGGTATCTCTCCCGCCCAGCGCTTGCTCTGCACATCTGCAACCTGCGCACCCATTTCCCCTCCCTTCTGGCACACAGAGCCCTGCGCAGGGCCTGACCCGGACTCTGACCCCACGGGTCCCTTCCGAGGACCCTCGTCAAATGTCCAACCTCGCACACACCCTGACCCTGGACTTCAGAGACCCTCGACGGGTGAATCCTGACCTGGCAGGTACTGGTCCTGGGGAGTCTGAGCTCGCCAAGGGTGGGACTCAGCGCCCCCCTTTCTCTTGCGATGTCCGCTGTCCTGGGGTCGCACCATTGCGTTCAGGTTGCAGTCCTGATTTTCGGGAAGGATGAAGTCTCTTGTTTAACCCCATCTGGCTCCGGCGTGGAACTATTGCAGCTGTCACTCAGGCGCCACAGGTGGAGTGGAGGCGAGGGGGAGCGACGCCGCAGGTTCTCTCCCACTCTGCTGCCCCTCCCCTGTGGGCCCTTGAGCCACCGCCTCCTGCTGCCTCCTCTTCCCTCTCGCCCAGTGACCTTGGGGTCGGAAACTCCCATGGGTGCTTTTGGGCTCTCCACGTCTCTGGCTCCTCCACATCCTGTAATGTTGCTTTCCAGGACGCTCTCCTAGTGGCAGTGGCTCTCAGGGTGGGAACTCACACTCTCCCGCTTTCCTGGAGCTACCTCTCCCGGCAACTTCCAGTGCCCAGACTGGTGCTCCGAGACCTAACCCTCCCACCCACACCCTCTCAGGAAGCCAGTCTATCGCCAAGTGTCTTTTTCCCCCGGCTGCACACTTGGTGTCTTCTCTGTCACCCACTGTCCCATCTCTGGAGCTGCCCACTGGTCCTTGCCTCAGGTCCTGGCTCAGATGCTGCCCTTCAGACTCAGGCCTCTGACTGGTGAGCCCCTCCCCCCACCCCCAGTGCCTACTATGCCTTTGTACACGTCTGTGAGGTCCAGAGGACAGCCCTGCCTAGATTCGGGAGAGGGATGCTGCCAGGTGCCCGTCTCCTGTGCCCCTATTTTCAGAAGTCCCCCAGTGTGCCTGACATGGAGCCGCCCTTTCTGTTTTGATCCAGGCAACGGCCAAAAGGCAAAGGTTAGAAGGCAAAGACCTTCTGTTTGTTCCGCTGTGGGGGGGGGGGGGGGACGCTTGTGCAAGGCTGAGGGATAGATGCGGCCCCTGCTTCGGGAAGACTGAGCTCCGCAGCCAGGGTCTGCCCCTCTGTGAGCCTGGTAATAAGGCGTAAGGGGCAAGGCTTGCCAGGAGCTCTGCAGCAGTGTGGTGCGAGGCCCACAGAGGCCAGAGGCAGAGTGCAGGAGCACCTCAAGACAGAGGCATTTCTTTTTTGAGGACCGTACGCTCTGCCTTATTTTCTTGAGGGCAGAGTGGGGAGAGGGCAGCAGGAAGAGACAGCTTTGCGAGAGTGGGAGAGGCAAGGGGGGGGGTTGGCTACGGGGGGGTGGTGCCTGGGCTGTGGTGGGCTCTCTGTTTATCTCACTGCAGTGTTTGCTTACACTTCACCAGGCTCCTGGGCCTGTTGGTGATGTCATGGGTACTCAGCCTTGTGAGATCCAGGGGCTGGGGAGAAAGGCTCAGCGTGTCAGAGTGGTGGCCGTGTAAGTGGGAGGACCCAACTCTGGATGCCTGAACATGTACCTGTAGCCTTGGTGCTGAAGGGTCTGGGGACGGGGATCACTTGGGGCTTGACAACCCAGCTGAAAACAGTGACCTCCAGGTCACTGAGAGACCCTGTCTCAAAGAAGGAAGGCAGAGAGTGACAGAGGGAGACACCTCGGAACACACACACACCCGCACAGATGTGCACACACACACATACACACACATGCATACAATAATGTTTAGGGGGTGGGCAACCCAAATATCCATGTAGCCTTGCCTGTCCTGGAGCCTGCTGTGTAGACCAGAGTGCTGCGATTAAAGGCATGCACCACCACACCCAGCTATTAATTAGTTAGTTAATTAATTAAAACAATATTTAAATTTCCTGTGTGGGGATTGTTTTGTCTGCATGTGTATCTGTGTATCACATCGCTGCCTGGTGTCCCCAGAGGCTAGAGAGAGGATTTCAGATCCTCTAGAGCTGGAGTTGGAAGCTGTCTTAAGGCCCAGTGTGGGTGCTGGGAACTGAACTCAGATCCTCAGGAAAACCAGCCAGTGCTCTTACCCGCTGAGCTGTCTCTCCAGCCCTTAATAATTAATTTGTGTGTGTGTGTGTGTGTGTGTGTGTGTGTGTGTGTGTGTGTGTGTGTGTGTGTGTTTTGTTTTTAGAGACATAGTTTCTCTGTTTAGTCTTTGCTGTCCTGGACTCGCTTTGTAGACCAGGCTGGCCTCGAACTCACAGCTATCCACCTGCCTCTGCCTCCTGAGTGCTGGGATTAAAGGTGTGCGCCACCATGCCCGGCACTATTAATTAAATTTTTACAAATGCTATTTGGGGACTGGCAAGATGGTTTAGTAGGTAAGCTTGCTTGTTGCCAGGCCTTCGGACCTGAGTTTGATCCTTGGAACCCTCATGGTGGAGGTAGAGAGCTGACCACCACAAGTCATGCACTGTAGCGTGCGCGGACCACACCCCAACATATACAGTAAGCAAATAGGTGTAAACAATTGAAATTAAATGAGCCTGAATTATTCACTGCCCGTCCCCGGCTGCCGGGTCCCGCAGGCCACACAGAGAACCCTGAATAAAATTTTTCTGCCTCTTGACCATTTGGCTCTGAGTTTCTCATGTCAGAAGATATAAACAGACTGGAAGATGAGAGTGAGGGAGTGCTGGGCCTTCCCACGTGTGGCTAGCCAGTGTCTGGGGGCTGGGGGACGCGGATGGCGCCTGTTGTCCCTGCTGCTAGGGCGCTTCCGGAGAAGGCCCTCCCAGAACGTGTTCCAAGCAGGCTGCAGATTTGTTCAGAAAACAAGATGCAGCGGCGGCGCTGGGAAAGGGCCAAAGATGTTGCAAGGGCTGCCCTGCAGCAGCAGGTTTCCAGCATTTCACTGGGGGGTGGGGTCTCAAATACCACCAGCCAGCCTTGAACTGTGGACACTGGCAAGGATAACCTAAGGCCCCCTGACCGTGGAGGCTGCAGGCATTTGCCCTCAGGCCTGGATTCCTCCCTGTTCTGTGTTCTTGTCAGGCGGGAGTGGAATGCAGGGCTCCGAGCATGGTGCATGCGGGCGCTGCTGCCCCGCTGGGCTGTGGGCTGGCTCTGCTTACAATGGAGCACAGCACTTTTGTTGTTTTATGACAGGGTCTCCTAAGGCTCAGGCTGATCTCCCTGTCTCCTCCAACCTCCCCTTGTAGCTAAGCATAGCCCAGGACTATGAAACTCAGGCTACCCCAAATTCAGTCGTCCAGGTCCTGGATTTACATATATGAGTCACTGAAACTGGCCACATAGTGCTTGGGAGGGGAAGGTTTATTTTGCTAACGTCTGTGTATGTGCCTGTATGTTCGTGTACGTGCACACAGACACCTGACGAGGCTGCGAGAGGGCATTGGGTCCCCTGGAGCTGGAGTTACTGGACACTGTGAGTCTCCTGGCCAGGGTGTTGGTAACCAGACTTTGGTCCTCTGAAAGATCAGGAAGTGCTGTTAACTGCTGGTCCATCTAAAAGAAGGCAGCCAGCCGGGGGCCTAGTGTTCAAATGGCCAAGACCATATGGAACATTTCAAACCACCGCATCACCTATGCAAAGCCCTTGCGATCACAGCACCCAGGAAGTGGGCCAGAGCTCACACGCGCCGGACAACCGCTCTAAAGCCCTTCTCTCGTATTTTCTTTCTTTTCTTTCTTTTTCTTTTTTCTTTTTTTTTTTTGAGACAGGGTTTCTCTGTGTATCCTTGGCTGTCCTGGACTCTAGACCAGGCTGGCCCCAAACTCACAGCGATCTGCCGACCTCTGCCTCCCGAGTGCTGGGATTAAAGGTTGCGCCACCCCCACCACAGCCACCACCCAGCTGAAAACAAGTTTAAGTTGTCCAACCTGACACTGAACTCATCCTGAAGATCTTTAATAAGGATGTTTTAAATTTCCTCCCTTCCTTCCTTCCTTCCTTCCTTCCTTCCTCCCTTCTTTCCTTCCTTGTTTCTTTGTATGTGTGAGATAGCTCAGCAGGTAAAAACACATGCTGTTGGTGCTGAAAAGATGACTCAGAGATTAAGAGCCCTGACTGCTCTTCCAGAGGTCCTGAGCTCAATTCCCAGCAGCCGCATAGTGGCTCACGACTCTCTAAAATGAGATCTGGTGCCCTCTTCTGGTGTGCAGGCACATGCAGGCAAACACTGTATATGCAACAAATAAGAAAATCCTGCCAGGCTGTGGTGGCGCACGCCTTTAATCCCAGCACTCGGGAGGCAGAGGCAGGCCAGGTGGTTCGCTGTGAGTTTGAGGCCAGCCTGGTCTACATAGTGAGTCCAGGACAGTCAAGGCTACACAGAGAGACCCTGAAGGAGAGATAAACCTGTTTTTTAGGATCCCAACTGAGGGATCAGAACGGTCTTGTGAGAGAACAGGTAAGGTTAATCCACTAGAAGACAACCACCTCCTGCGGGAGCTTGATTGTTGCCAGCTGAAAAGATCCGTGAACAGACTCTGGGAGGAGATATATAAATGAGCCCAGAACTGGAGGCGGGACCTTGGGAGACTTGGGATAGTTTTTGCTGTTCATGGCTCCACTTCGAGACGCTCCTAGAGAGAACCGCTCGAGGGAAGGCTTCGGGCCTCTGGCTCTGGCTGAGGTTCCGGGTTCTGGTTACCCCAGGTTCCAGCAGAAGAAATCCTGCTGATTGTGCCAGGAGAATTGTTCCTCGGAACTGATATCCTTACGGTTTTGTTATTGTGTTCTTTAATCCTCTTTTCCTATTGTTTTGGTTAGTCGGGTTATAAGTGACGTATGCTCGGCCAATAAGTTGTTAATAAAATATATTGGTTAAAAAAAATGAGCATGGGGGCCTGGAGAGATGGCTCAGAGGTTAAGAGCACTGCTTGCTCTTCCAAAGGTCCTGAGTTCAATTCCCAGCAACCACATGGTGGCTCACAACCATCTATAGTGAGATCTGGTGCCCACTGCTGGAGTATAGGCATACATGCAGGCAAGATATTGTATACTTAATAAATAAATAGATTTTAATTTTTAAAAATTGAGCATACAAGATCCTGTCTCAAAAAAAATCAAAATAAATAAATAAGTAAATAAAAAAAGAAAAGGAAAAGAAAAATTTCTAAAACATAGGATCTCCCTATGTTGCCAGCCTGGCTCTGAATTCCCGGGCTAAAGTCATACTCCGTACTTCAGCCTCCCAAGTAGATGGGACCACAGTGCACCACTGCACCCAGCCCCCGTCAGAGCCACTGCACAGTACGTCTTTAGATGGGTAGGTGGTTTTGGTTTTGGTTTTCTTGTTTTTTGTTTGGTTTGGTTTTTTGAGACAGGGTTTCTCTGTGTTGCCCTGGGTGTCCTGGACTCGCTTTGTAGACCAGGCTGGCCTCAGACTCACAGAGATCCACCTGCCTCTGCCTCCCAAGTGCTGGGATTAAAGGTGTGTGCTACCATGCCCGGTTCCAGATAGGTAGTTTGGAGAGAGAATTCACGTCTGTAATTCCAGCTGAGGCAGGAGATCTCTCCAGCTTGGGCTACATTATAAGAACTCACAGTGATCCTCCTGCCTCTGCTTCCCTGAGTCCTGGGATTAAAAGCATATGCTACCATGCCCAGATCTGTTTCATAATTTTTGAAAAATATTTTTTATTTAATTTTAATTTATGTGTGTTGGTGTGAGGGTGTCAGATCTTGGAGTTACAGACAGTTGTGAGCTGCCATGTGGGTGCTGGGAATTGAACCCAGGTCCTTTGGAAGAGCAGACCACTGAGCCATCTCTCCAGCCCCCTGTTTCATAATTTTTGACACTACTGTAAAGGATTTTTTTTCCAAGCCCTGAGACTGATGTGTGGTAAGCACTCTCCCTGATGTGCACCCCAGCTATAACCCACACACCCTGATCTGCACCCCCAGCCATTACCCAGGCACCCTCTGATCCTGGCCAGCCCCTTCCCTGAGCTATTGGATGGATTCACATAACTAACAGCTGATGAGGCATCTGGAGTCCACCCACTCAGGATTTACTGGCACTTTATTGGATTTTCCCACCTTGGCATTCAAAGCACTGGGCAAAGCCCTTCATTGTCTGCTCACTGTAAATGTACCAGTCACTCGCGGTTAATGTACAGGATTTCAATGTATGTTTGGTCTCTAGGTTTGTTTCATCCATGTATTCTCTTATCTCATTTTTATAGACTCCTCAGGTTTTTATAAGAAGATGACTATGCATTTTGTGCAAAAAAAAAAAAAAAACATGTTCTTTCTTCACAATCTGCAAGATTCTATTTGCTTTTTGGTAACTCATTGCTGGAACTGTGACCTGCAGTGCAATGTGCAGGAGTGGCAGCAGCGGGCTTGCTGCTTTGTTCTTGGCCACAAAGGAGAGAGGTCCGGGTTTTACCGTGAAGTGTTCTGGTCTCGAACTCACAGAGGAGGAACCTCTGCTTCCTAGTGCTGGGATTAAAGGCCTGTGTCACCACGCCTGGCTGGAGCTGGTGGTTTTGAGCCACCTGATGTGGGGTCCTGGGAACTGAACAACAAGGTTGTATCAAATCTCAGCCTCAGCCGGGCGTGGTGGCACAAGCCTTTAATCCCAGCACTCGGGAGGCAGAGGCAGGCAGGTCGCTGTGAGTTCGAGGCCAGCCTGGTCTACAAAGTGAGTCCAGGACAGCCAAGGCTACACAGAGAAACCCGTTTAAAAAAAAAAAAAATCTCAGCTTTGCCAACACTAGGCAGCCTTGCTGGGAGGTGGAAGCCTGCCCATCCTGCCACAGGCCTGAGGGGAGGTCTCTGTCCCACAGCAGGCTAAATCCAGGCCTTTGACAACCCCATAGCCCCTCCAGTAGGCTCTTTTCTGGCCACAACCAGTTCTATTAGCCAGAGACAGATTTAGAGTCTCCTCAGGGAAAACTTCCTCCCAGATGGCCCTTCAGCTGGCAGAAGCCCAGGCCCTGCTGGCCAGCTGGCACCTGCACTTCGGCTGAAGAGGGCAGGAGCTGAGCTTCCCTGAACAGAAGGCACGGGCTCCCTCACCTGGAGCCTGCCGCTTATTCTGACAGGGAAGGCACATCTGTGTGTGCACAACTGTGTCTTTATCTGTGTCTGTGTGTTTGGGTGTGTCTTGTGTCTGTGTGTCTTGGGACTGACCTCTGCGCCCCTTGACACAAGGGGTTGTTTTTATCCATAGGCCTGGGTAGGGGTAACGGGACTCAGTGCTGTTCAGGGAACTGGCCCCTGCCATGCAGCAAGACTGTTTTATCCTGGAGCTAAACCGAGGCCGAGTGCCCACCTCATGGCCCGGAACCCCGAGACAGAGAGAAAACAAACCCTGTGGCTGCCTGCCAGCGCCCCTCCCCCTTATCGACAACATCGGGGGGCTCCTGGACTGTCCCAGACATTTCCTGAGATCTCTCCAGCCTGTGAGGCCCCAGGAGCCACTCCAGCACCTCAGCTCGCCCCAGGCACGAGTGACTCCCACACTCCTAACCTCAAAGGCCTCCCAAAGCTGGGCGGTGACGTGCAGGTCAGGCCCATTTTAGGACAGGTATCTGGGGACCAAGAGAGATCAGATAACTGCCTCCTGCCCCTCAGCTAAACTGGGGGAGGCAGGTGGGCCTACATGTCTGTGCTGGACTTGTCATGGCAGGAGGCAGGAATCCACACAGGTGGGGTCGCTAAGGCCCTAGAGGGTAAGAAAGAGCTCTGTCCAGTGAGGTCACATACAATGGTTGTTAACTGCCCAGTGGGTGCTGGCGATCTTAAGAACAGAGCCACCACTGGGTATAGTGGCGCACGCCTTTAATCCCAGCACTCGAGAGGCTGAGGCAGGTGGATCTCTGTGAGTTCAAGGCCAGCCTGGTCAGGGCTACACAGAGAAACCCTGTCTAGGGGGGAAAAACCAAAACAAAACAAACAAAAGAGCAGAGCCATCTCTGTAGCCTCCAGACATTTCTTAATTCAATTGCATTAATGATCACAATTAACCACCGACTGCCCTCTGTGCTAGCTGCAACCCTGAAGAGTTCTACTGCTGCTGCTGCTGGGCTTGGAACAGCCGGGTGGCTCCAGAGAATAAAGAACAGAAACCCCAAGGGTTCACACACACGCATATTAGCTCCCAGGAGCCAGCAGTCACAGACAGAAGTAGGGTGGCTGTGGCCAGAGTCCCTGGGCTGTTTCCTGGGCACGGAGCTTCCTTTGTGAGAATTTCTCAGTAATGTGAGTGTTCAAAGCTGCACGGAAGAGTTTGTCAGGGGTTGCTTGGTTGAGGCAAGGTCTGTGCCACAGCAAGGTGGCCGCAGATGCTTGGTCCTTCTACCCAGCCTCACAAGCGACAGGGACACGGGTGTGCAATCCAGGCCCGCTAAACCGTTGGGGGTTTCCCTCTCTCTGTTTTTGAGACACAGTCTCAGTAAATCAGGTTGGCCTGAATTTATGATCCTTCCTTCTCCCTGGGCCTCCTGAAAGATGAGCTTATAGCCTCATGCCCAGGGAGTGCTGGGGATCTTAAGAACAAAGCTGTCACCAGGCGTGTGAGTGTGACTGTGTGTGTGTGTGTGTAGGTACTTGTGCCAGTGTCTGTGAAGGGAAGACAGGGAGCATTGGGAGTCCATCTATTCCTTTCTGAGGAAGGGTCTCTCCTTTAACCTAGAGTTTGTGGGGTTTTTTTTCAGCTAAGGCAGAAACCAGCCAGCCCCACAGACCCTCCCTCGGAACTTGACTTACAGGCACGCACAGAATGCCTATGCTGTGACGTTGTGCTGGCATCTGAACTCTGGCCCTCACGCTTGCACGTCACAAGCTCTTAGCTACTGAGCTGTCTCTCATCTCTCCAGCTCTGGCAGATCATTTTTGTTTTTCTGACACAGGGCCTCACTCTGTAGGCCAAGGTGCCTTTAAAATTGCAGCAAACCTCCTGCCTCAGCCTATCAAGTGCTTGGGATTACAGCTCTGGGCCACAATGCCACCTGGAGGTAGAGAATTTTAGGGGGGGAAAGGTACACCTGGCTGGCCTTGAACTCACAGAGATCAGATTGCCTCTGCTGGGATTAAAGGCGTGCGCCGCCATGCCTGGCTAGCTGTTTTTTTTTTTTAAAGATATGTAAGCCGGGAGTGGTGGCGCACGCCTTTAATCCCAGCACTCGGGAGGCAGAGGCAAGCGGATCGCTGTGAGTTCGAGGCCAGCCTGGTCAACAAAGCGAGTCTAGGACAGCCAAGGCTACACAGAGAAACCTTGTCTCAAAAAACCAAAAAAAAAAAAAAAAAAGTAAAATATAATATTTGGCCAGGTGGGGGTGGCATATGTCTTTAATCCCAGCATTTAGTAGGCAGAGGTATGTGGATTTCTGAGATCAAGGCCAGCCTGGTCTACAGAGTGAGTTTCAGGACAGCCAGGATTACATAGAGAAACCCTATCTTGGAAAAATATAACATAATAAATAATTGTATTGATTCAAGTTTTCATATAATGTCTTTGATTATATTAGTCTCCTACTCCTTTCCCTATCTCCCCCAGATCCACCACCACTCACTGGAAATAAATTTTTTTCTCTATGTTATCTTGCCTGTCCTGGACTCGCTTTGTAGACCAGGCTGGCCTCGAACTCACAGAGATCCGCCTGCCTCTGCCTCCCGAGTGCTGGGATTAAAGGTGTGTGCCACCACACCCAGCTCGGAAGAAAAAAATTTTTTTAACTTAAAAAATAATTTATTGGGCTGGAGAGATGACTCAGAGGTTAAGAGCACTGTCTGCTCTTCCAGAGGTCCTGAGTATTGCATGTGTGTGTGTGTGTGTGTGTATGTGTGTGTGTGTGTGTGTGTATAATGTTGTGTTATGCCTGCATGTGTAACTGAGGACCAGAAGAGGGCACCAGATCTCACTATCATTGAGCCCTCTCTCCAACCCTGCACTGAGTTTTTAAAGACACCAAAATTTAGAGCTGGGCATGGTGGCGCACGCCTGTATTCCCAGCACTTGGGAGGCAGAGGCAGGTAGATGGCTGTGAGTTTGTGGCCAGCCTGGTCTACAAAGCAAGTCGAGGACAACCAAGGCCACACAGAGAAACCTGTCTCAAAATACAAAAAAAAAAAAAAAAAAAAAAAAGCCGGGCGTGGTGGCACACACCTTTAACGCCAGCACTCAGGAGGCAGGGGTGGGCGGATTGCTGTGCATTTGAGGACAGCCTGGTCTACAAAGTGAGTCTGGGACAACCAAGGCTACACAGAGAATCCCCATCTTGAAAATCAAACAAACAAAAAAACCAAAACTTTCCGCTACAACATAGGCTTCAGAAAAGTCTTGCTCAGGGCCCTGGGGCCTCTGCTCTCTGCTTTGCCACCTCTGGACGTTGGCCTCATCCTTGGGTTATGGCAGTTATCTGTCTCTGCCACCCTACCTCAGGAGGGAGAGTTTCAACACCCCCAGGTTCCACGTTGCACAAGAGTAGGCCAGCTGTGGTCACATTCTCTTCTGCCAACGCAATCAGGCTGGGAAATCCCAGGGACCATCAGGCAGGAGGCAGCCTAGATGTGAGGGCTGAACGTGCAAACACAAGCTGTCCGGGTGTCTTGCCCAGGACGGGGGTGGATCCAGGGGAGTCTTCCCAGGAGGTTCCCTGGGCTCTGCTTCACTCAGCCGGGCTGCAGGCGGGAGGAAGCGACTCGTGAAAACTCTTCTGGGTGATGCTCCTAGGACATCTCTACCCCGGTTCTCCCTGAGGAAGGAGAAGGACGGTGTGAGTGGATATTTAGTCCGTCCAAAAGGGTGACTTCATTGAGGAGACTCTGAGTGTTTGTTGTTGTTGTTTTGTTTTGTTTTGAGATGAAGCCTGTCATCCAGCTGACCCTGGCTAGCAGTCAGTTGATCCTTTGGGTGGGGGCTCTGGACCTCATAGTGACCATAGGGCTCTGGGCTGAACCAGGGCCTGAGCACCTGTTGTGAGTGGAGTGGTGCCCAGGGTGCAGGGGTGCCTGAGAACTGGCCACCTGCTGCAGCGGACACCGGGTGTGGCCCTGGATGCATGGCGGATCCTCCCAACCCACTCAGCGGGAGAATCACGGGCTGAGTGCCCGGTGGGACCACCTCACCCTGCACCACCTCAATAGCAGGCATAATGCCCGGGTGCACACCTAATTCCAGCATTGGGAGGCAGAGGTAGGCAGATCTTTGAGTTCAAGGCCAGCATGGTCTCAGAGGGAGTTTCAGGGTAGTCGGGGCTATGGAGAGAAAGCCTGTCTCAAAAATCAGAGCAAGGGGCCAGGCTTGGTGGGGCATCCCTTTAATCCCAGCACTCGGGAGGCAGAGGCAGGTGGATCTCTGAGTCGTAGGCCAGCCTGGTCTACAAAGCGAGTCCAGGACAACCAAGATTACACAGAGAAACCGTATTTAAAAAGACAAACAAAAAATCAGAACAAAACAGGCATAAGTGGGCTAGAGAGATGGTTCAGCCCGGCTGCTCTTTCAGAGATCCTGAGTTCAATATCCAGCAGCCGCAGCGGCTCACAACTCAGGGTTAGGTCTACACCTCCAGTTCCAGGAGGTCCAACACCCTTTCTGGCCTTCTCGGGTACCCGGCACATGAGTACATAGACTTACATGCAGGCAAAACATCCAAACATGTAAGAGAAGAAATTAAATAACAACCAAGTGAAATCCACAGATTCTTCTGAGAAACACTGCCATGTCCCCAGAGGTCCGACAGCGAGTGGGGCTCCGTGTGCTGTAGGTAAACTGAGGCTGGGCCCATGACGGAAAGTCAGCCCAGTCCCTCCTTTGTTTCAGACTCCCACTCTACTGGCCCTCAGCACTGAACCCCACATTCACACCCCAAAAGTCGATTCCCTCTTTTCCACACTCAGATCTGCTGAGGCCGCTTCCCTGCAGCAGGCCTCTGCCACTGCTCCAAAGCGGGGTGCCACACAGATGGACCCCATGCCAGCCCTGGGAGCCTTCACTGAGGCTCTTCTAGGTTGCTGGTCTGTGATCAGCACCAGGACCAAAAAGCAGCTTGGGAAGAAAAGGGTTTCTTTCCTCTTATAGATTATAGTCTATTGGGGCTGGAGAGATGGCTCAGCGGTTAAGAGCACCATCTGCTCTTCCAGAGGTTCTGAGTTCAATTCCCAGCAACCACATGGGTGGCTCACAGCCATCTATAATGAGATCTGATGCCCTCCTCTGGCCTGCAGATGTACATGCAGATAGAGCAATCATATACATAAAATAAATATAAATAAAATATTTTTTTAAAAGATTACAGTCTATCATGGAGGTGAGTCACAACAGGAGGAGCCAAGGGGAACTTTGAAGCAGACACCATGCAGGAACCGGCTTCCTGGCTTACTCACCTGGGTCGCCTAGCTATCATTCTTTTTTTTTTTTTTTTTTTTTGGTTTTTCGAGACAGGGTTTCTCTGTGTAGCCTTGGCTGTCCTGGACTCACTTTGTAGACCAGGCTGGCCTCAAACTCACAGCGATCCGCCCGCCTCTGCCTCCCGAGTGCTGGGATTAAAGGCGTGCGCCATCTTTCTTTCTTTCTTTCTTAAATTTTTTTATTTCTTTATTATTATGTACACAGTGTTCTGCCTGCATATACACCTGCAGGCCAGAAGAGAGCACCAGATCTCATTACAGATGGTTGTGAGCCACCATATGGTTGCTAGGAATTGAACTCAGGACCTTTGGAAGAGCAGCCAGTGCTCTTAACCACTGAACTATCTCTCCAGTCCCCCACCCCACCCCCTTGTTTTCTTTCTGAGACAGGGTTTCTCTGTGTATCCCTGACTGTCCTGGACTCACTTTGTAGACCAGGCTGGCCTTGAACTCACAGAGATCTGCCTGCCTCTGCCTCCCGAGTGCTGGGATCACAGGCGTGCGGCCCAGGCTCACCTGCTTAGGGACATAACCTCCCACAGCGGTTGATACTCCCACATCAATTAGCAATCAAGACAAACAATGCTCCAGGCCTGTGCACGGCCAGTCTGATGGAGGAAATCCCTCAGAGGCGCCTCCTCCCTCTTGGCAGGTGATACCAGTTTGTGTCAAGTTTACAAACACTGAAGAGCGCAAAGGCCTCCCCTGCCTTCCGTCTTGTTTCCCATCAGCCCCGTGGGACCTGGTGCTCACGTTAGACCTGCCTGGCCCGGGTGCTGGTGACGCTGGTGACCTATGGAAAGCCATCTTTAAAGTCCCTGAGGTCCAGCAACGCTGCAGTGTGCAGGTAACACTCCTCGTGGTCGCCCGCCCAGGGCTAGGCCGGGCCCTCCCTCCTGCTCCCTTGTCCGGTGACCCTCTGAGTCTGTATGCCTGGAACGGTCCCCCTCGCTCTGAAGACGCTTTCACCCTGTAGCTCCAGCTGCCTAGAACTTACTATGTCCTCATCCGCGTTTGCCCCAAAGTTTTGTACTTTTGTAATTCCACACTGCTAATGCCCCAAGCCAAACCCTAAAAAAACAAAAACAAAAACAAAAACAAAAACGCTCTGCTAACTTTCCAGCTTTGGCTGCAACAGACTGTGTTCTGCCAGCACAGGCCCAGCTCTGAGTCTCATCCTGGGGTTGGGCTCCTATTTTACCCTGGACCCTGGACTGCCACGTCTGCTCCCAGGCCTAGCTAGCATGGCACCTCTATGAGTCCAGGCCATAACCTCCATGGGCCTGAGCCACACCCTAACTGGGGAGACTCACGTCTACACTGACCAGTCCGGTTTTAATGCAGGCCTTCAGGCCGGATGACACTACGTGGCTGCCACCCAGAGGCCACTCGGGGAGTTACAGGCTGTGCTTAAAATAGGCCTCCTGCTGCCGGGAGAGCCAGTCCTCAGGCACCTGCCCACGGGTTGGCCTCAGCCCTCCCCATGCAGCGCTGACACACCCACCCCACGAAGCATGTAATTAAAGGCTTATTGCGTCAGGGAGGAAGGAGGCAGCTAATGAGATGATGGCTCAGCCGTTAAGAGCACCCGCTGCTTTGCTAGAGGACCAGCCGCCCTCTCGCCTCCACCCCACCCCCCTCCCGTCCTCCCCCCTGCCCGTCTTCCTCCCTGCCCCGCCCTCCTCCCCCGTCCTCCCCCCTGCCCTGCCCGTCCTCCTCTCCCCGCCCCCCACCCCCATGTTGTAAGCACTTGTAACTCTCTGGGCCCTCAGACCTCCCTCCTCACTCTCCCCACATCTGATGGTGCCCCCCCTCGTTTCCCTCCACACATCCTCTCCTACTCGCTTCCCTCTCTGCTTCCTCTTCCACCGTCTTTTCTATTTCCCCATCTGAGTCAGAATCAAGGAGGGGGCCTCCCTAGGGCCCACCTTGGTACTTAGCTTCTTTTTTAAAAAATATATATATATATATATATATTATATATACAGTGTTCTGCCTGCAGGCCTGAAGAGGACACCGGCTCTCATTATAGATGGTTGTGAGCCACCATGTGGCTGCTGGGAGTTGAACTCAGGACCTTTGGGGGAGCAGCCAGTGCTCTTAACCTCTGAGCCATCTCTCCAGCCCGGTACCTAGCTTCTTTGGAGCCTCGATTTGTTCTGTGGTTATCCTGTACCATATGGCTAATATCCGCTGACAGATGAGGACATACCGTGTGTGTCTTTCTGGGTCTGGGTTACCTCGCTCAGGATGATTCTTTCTAGTTCCGTCCATTTGCCTGCAAATCTCACGATTTCCTTGTTCTTAATATCTGAGTGGTATCCCAGTGTGTAAATGTGCATGTTTTATTTATCCGTTCTTTGGTTGAGGGACATCTAGGTTGTTTCCCATCTCTGGCTATTATGAATAAAGCTGCTATAAGCATAGTTGAGCAAGCATCCTTAAGGCATAGTGGAGCATCTTTTAGAGGTATGCCCAGTTGTCGCGCCCTCCCGCTGGCAGGAAGGACGCAGACACCAGGATCCTTCTCAATCGAGCTTTATTGGGAGCGCCCTTGAAGCTGAAGCGAAAGACCCCAAGTGCCTGCGAGCATGTCGTTTAAATACTGTCTGTACGTGGCGTGTCAAAGTCTCATTGGTTACATTTGGATGCCTCATTAGCATGCCCCATTAGCATGCCCACAGTCGAGTGGGCTGTGTTGGAGTGCTTCATTTGCATACCCCTGTTCGGGAGGGGTGCGTTGAGAGGGCTTATGTCTGCGCTTGCACGGGAGCGTTAACGGTCGCCGCCAAGTGGTAACGGTCACCACCATTATCGGGTGTGGCCGCGCCTTACACCCAGGCGTGGGATAGCTGGGTCTTGAAGCTGTACTGTTTCCAGTTTTCTGAGAAAGTGCCAAACCGAGGCCAGGGACATCAGTGAGACAAGCTGGAGGCCTGCAACAGGGTAGGCTACGGGGAGGCTATGGGGCAGGACCTACAGTGGTGGGAGGGAGCACCAATCCACCTACCAAATGTTTGAATCAAAATTTACCCTGTCTAAACTGGGCGCGGTAGCACACGCCTTTAATCCCAGCACTCGGGAGGCAGAGGCAGGTGGATCACTGTGAGTTCGAGGCCAGCCTGGACTACAAAGTGAGTCCAGGACAGCCAAGGCTACACAGAGAGACCCTGTTTCGAAAAACCAAAAACCAAAAAAAAAAAAAAAAAGACAGGGTTTCTCTGTGTAGCCTTGGCTGTCCTGGACTTACTTTGTAGACCAGGCTGGCCTCAAACTCAGAAATCTGCCCTTTTCTTCTTCCCGGAGTGCTGGGATTACTGGCATGCGCCACTGTGCCCAGGTGTAATTAATATATTTTTATCATTTTAATTTTATCTATTTTATGTTCTGCTTATGGTTTCCCCCTCCCTCTTCTCCTCCTGGATGCCCACCCTGCCCACCCTGCCCACCCTGCCCACACTGCCTCCATCCACTCCTCCTCTGTTTCTCTTCAGAAAAGAGCCAGCCTGGATGGGTATCAACCAGCCATGGCCTATCAAGTTGCCCTGAGACTTAGGCACCTCATGTTCTGTTGAGGCTGGACAAGGCAACCCAGTAAAGGGACAGGGTCCCAAGAGCAGGCAACAGAATCAGAGGCAGTTCCTGCCCCCATTGTTAGGAGTCCCCTAAGAAGATCAACAGAATTAATATTTAACAATAGCCATCCCCCTCCGTACTGGCGTTGCAGGTGTGTGCCGCCACACCAGGCTACTGCGGTCAACTGTAAAACTTTTCATCGCTCCAGGAAAGGACTTCCGCCCTGAAGCTGTCAGCTTCCTGCCTCACACCTTTCCCAGCCTTCTTCGTGTGGAATATGGTGAGACCTGGCCTTGTGTGTGTTAAAAACTGGATTCAAACCTCAGGACTGAGCCAGGGGTGGCGGCGTGTGCTTGTCATTCCAGCACCTGGGAGGCAGAGGCAGGAGGACCAACCGAGTCTGGCTTATGTAGTGAGGCTGGGCAACACAGTGAGATCCTACCTCAGAAGAGCAAGCCACAGAGCTGAGGAAATATCATGCTGGGGCTGGGACACAGCTGTTGGGAAAGTGCTCGCTCTGCAAGCAGAGGACCCAGAGTGCATCCCCTGCAGCCATGTGGGAAGTAGGTGTGCTGTCACACACCTGTCACTCACACGCCTGCAGCGCAGTGGAGACAGACAGAAGGCCATGCCTGGCGTTTGCTTGCCAGCCAGTCTATTGAATCATCAAGGCTCAGAGGAAACCATTGAGGAAGAAAGCTGGAATTGACTTCTGGCATCCATAAATGCATGCATGCCTCCCCAACACACACACACACACACACACTCTCTCTCTCTCTCTCTCTCTCTCTCTCTCTCTCTATCTATCTATCTATCTCTCTCTCTCTCTCAATACTGAGATCAAACTTCTAATCCTCTTGCCTTGGACTCTGGTTTGGGGACTACAGGCCAGAGCCACACCTTGCTCCAGGCCACAGCCAGCAGCAAGGGAAATCCCACCCACGTGCCCTGATCTTCTAGGGTGTCCAGGACGTGGCTGGTTCCTGTTTCCCTCCCTGAGGTCCCTGTGGGGACAGAACTGGTGTGACTGCCACCCTTTTCTGTCCCGCTCTCCTCCACCTACAGAGCCTGCTGTTCCGTTTGGCAAACCCTTGCCTGCAGTTGGAATTGAAACGAAGCTGACTGAGAGCTGCACGTTGTCCAGGTTTGACCCTTGACGGCCTCAAGTGACAGAGCAAAGAGCAGACTGAGTTGCTCAGCTCCTGACACCTGGGAGGGACAAAGGTGACCTCTCGGGCAGTGAAGGGGGAAAAGGCCAAAGAACCGGAAGTGGGTGGTGAGTCACCAGCTGCTGGAAAGCTGACCAAGGAGATCCAGGGCAGGCTGAGAGCTCTGTCAGCTCTAGGGTAGGAGAGTGGAGCCGTTCATAGGACCACAGAGAAAACAGACCAAGGTGACAGCAAAGACCCTGAGTGAACACCAAACGTCCCCAGAGCAGGACTTCCCCTGAGGCAGGAAACACACCCCCAGACTCTGAGGGGAATGCAGAGACCATCAACAGATCAGAAGGGAACCCCAACACTGGAGAATGGCTCAAGGGTTAAGGCACTTGCTATTTTCCAAGAGGATCTGGGTTCAGTTCCCAGAACCCATGTGGCACCTCACAATTGTCAGTCACTCCAGTCCCAGAGGATTTGATTCTTCTGGTCTGCATGGGCACCAGGCACACACATGGTAGACAGACAGACAGACAGACATGCAGGTTGAAACACCTTTGTACACATAAAATAAATAAACAAGAAACAAACAAAAGGGAGAGGCCAGGCGTGGGGCGCACGCCTTTCATCCCCAGTGCTTGGGAGGCAGAGGCAGGTGGATTCTGTAAGTTCCAGTCAGCTGGGCTATGTTTTGCATTCCAGATCAGTCAGGAATATGTAGGGGGGCACCCAAAAGAAACTCGGGTTGAACGGCTGCCCGTGGTGCCTCATACCAAAGGGCACGTTGTCCTCCAGGCTCCCTCGGCATCGCAGGCACCTGCTGCGGCCGCCTGGCCCTCCTCAGTCTTCTCACCCTGGGCTTCCTTCTCAGTCCCTTTATAACGCTGCTATTATCAGCTCCTCGCTCTGGCCCCTCTCTTTGGTCTGCTTTGCCGGCACTCTCTCCTCTTCCCCTGGCCGCCCATCTTCCCATGGCCGGTCTGCTGGCCCCAGCCCATTGACTGCTCCCTCTCCCTGCTCTGGATCCTTCCAGATGCATCTGGCAGTGCTGTCCCTCATGTCTACAGTAAAAGTGCTCCACTCTCCATCACACCTTGGAGCAGCCAAGGAGTCTATGCAAATGTGGAGGCAGGGTGGGGGTGGGGAAGCAAAGCTGGTTGCTGTTGATGATGATGATGGTGCTGTGGAACAGGCTCTCCTGTAAAACCGAGGCTTTGAAAAGAATTATAGCCCCCGTGACGGAAAAGATCCTGGTTAAGCCAAAGCAACTCAAGTGAAAATCCCTCAGCTTATGCACAGTTCTCTCATGCTCCTCGCTGGAGGGGGCACCAGACAGGGCTGGGCAGGCAAACTCCAGGGCCACAGACTTCAAGGAAAGGGCATCCAGCCTTTCCTAAAACAACTTACCCACTGCCGGGCGTGGTGGCGCACGCCTTTAATCCCAGCACTCGGGAGGCAGAGGCGGGTGGATCGTTGAGAGTTCGAGGCCAGCCTGGACTACAAAGTGAGCCCAGGATAGCCAAGGCTAACACAGAGAGACAATGTCTCGAAAAATAAAAAAAAAACCAAAACAACTTACCCAGAAAGAACCTGGCAGATGGGGGCCTTCTCAGAGGACCTGGGGGGGGGGGGCAAGCACCCAAGTCATTTCTGCTCTCATACTTTAATAGGCCCCAGACCTTAGCAAAACTGACTCCATGATGGAAACTCAGCACACAGCGCCACCTGCCAAAACTAAACCAAAGACCTGAGCCATCGGAGCCCATGCTTCTGGGAAAGTCTCTAAATGTTCTTTCTAACTTTGCGTTTTGGCTTCTGTAGCTCTGCTTCTAGCTAACTGTTCTTACTGAGCCATGTCAACACAGGATGCAGTTTTTGTGCTTAGCGCTCACCCTGAGAAAGGCTCAGGACTGCACTGGGATCTGGAACAATCAGTGTAGCTGTCTGTGGCTAATAAAGACTAATAAACACTTTTTATTGGCTTAAGCCCATGCTGAAATAGTCTTCTCTGGTGGATACCCCACAGCAATTTTCCTGAGATGTTTCCACTGAAGCAGAATCCAGGCAGCCTCTACCAGGGAAAGGCCAGCAGGTGGCATGCCAGGCTCCAACTGTCAAGAGCACAGAAGTGCAAGACTGGGGGCTGGAGAGATGGCTCAGCAGTTAGGAGCACTGCCTGCTCTTCCAGAGGTTCTGAGTTAATTCCCAGCAACCACATGGTGGCTCACAACCATCTATAATGAGATCTGGTGCCCTCTTCTGGCGTGCAGGTGTACATGCAGGCAGAACACTGTATACATAATAAATCAGAGGAAGAGGAGCAGGAGGGGAGGGGAACCGAACCGGGAGTGGGAGGGGAAAGAACGCTCTTCCCACACTTCCTGACCTTTCCTTTCTTTTTTGTTTCTTGTTTTGGGTTTTTGAGACAGGGTTTCTCTATCTTTGCTGTGCTGGACTCACTCTGTAGTCCAGGCTGGCCTCGAAATCACAGAGATCCGCCTGCCTCAACCTCCCAAGGGCTGGGATTAAAGGCGTGCGCCACCACACCCACCCTGCTCAGATGTTTCCTTTCATCCATAGTTAAGCGTTCCGAAGGCAGGGAGCTGCCAAGAAAGCCACATGGCTCTGCATCTTCTCCGTAGTTTTGTATCTTGGGAACTAACTGCTCTTTGCAGTATGTTTTTTGGAAGAGCACTGATTTCTCCTCTACCTCGCTTGCTTTTTGGTCTCTTCTGTCAAGTTCTGGAGCAATGAAGGTGATTCCTAGGAGCTGACAAGGTGGCTGCTGCCTTGGAGGAAGTGCGGAAGAGCCACCCCTCTGCAAGGAAACCCTGCTGCCATGAGCAGACGACAGGGACCTGGGTGTGCGCTGAGAGGAAGGAGACAGACTGAGCGCCCACAGAATGTTCTGGAATGACCTGCTGGTCTCGGTAAGACGTTTTGTTGGGCAACAGCAAAGGGCACTGATGTGCTGGGTACGGTGGTGAGCCCATTTAACGTGGGTGGCAGAGGTGGGTGGATCTCTGTGATGGCCACAGAATGAGTTCTAGGACAGCCAGGGCTACACGGAGAAACCTTGTCTCCACAAACAGAAAGGCACAACAAGTTCCGGTGGGATGGTTCAGCGGACAAGCACACCCTGCTCTCAGCCCACCGAGCTGTCAGTCCCTGGGACCCACATGGGACAAAGGGAGAACCAGCTCATGAGCGGCTCAGCCACCCCTCCCCCATACCACAGTAAGCAAATAAATAAATAAATGATAAAAATAATAAGAAGGGGCTGGAGAGATAGCTCAACAGTCACGGGCAAGGATTGCTCTCTGTAGGACCCAAGTTCAAATTCTGGTACCCCACATAAGGCAGCTTACAACTACCTGTCACTCCAGCTCCAGGGGATCAGCTGCCTCTGAAGGCACATGCAGTAATGTGCAAGCACGCACGTGTGCGCGCACACACACACACACACACACACACACACACACACACGCATAATACATAACTTAAAAATAAAATTAAATACTACTAATAAAATCAAAACAACTGTGGAGCTTGCTCAGCAGTTGTTGCTAAAATGCCTTCCCTGGGGCAGCAGTGTACACTCAAACAACAAACCAGGGATGATTTTGCCAAAGTTCACTTTGAGGAACCCCTGACTTTATTGGGCTTCCTTGTAGACCATAGGTGAGGGTTACTTATGGGGGTGTGGGTGGGTGCTCCTCTCTCTCAACATGACACCCCCAGAGCTAGAGAGATGAGGTTCCTTCTCCGTGTCTCCCCTGGTCTGTATACTGTAGCCCCTCACTGAAGCCTCAGGGAATTAGGGCATCGCGACAGATAGCAGGTGCTGGTAAGTTGGCTGCTCAGATGGCAGTCAAATGACCCTCCCTGACCCTCTGTGGGTGTAAACGGTCAATAAATCCAGCTGGGCCGGGCGATGGTGGCGCACGCCTTTAATCCCAGCATTCGGGAGGCAGAGGCAAGCGCATCACTGTGAGTTTGAGGCCAGCCTGGTCTACAAAGTGAGTCCAGGACAGGCAGGGCTACACAGAGAAACCCTGTTTTGGAAAACTTAAAGTAAAATAAAATAAGTCTGGCTGGGATCTTTTTGCAAAGTGGGGCGCAGCTGAATTCCCCAAGATTATAGTTGGTTGTATTGGAGGACAGTCACTCTCCACAGTTAACAGCGCATACTGCTCTTGTAGCGGACCCTGGATCCTGACCAGGCAGGGTCACGCCAGTTCCAGAGAACCCAACACCTCTCCTTGTTTCTGCAGGAACCACATACATGTATGTGCACACACACAAAGGCACACATAAATAATTAGAAAAAAATTTTTTGGCTTTTTGAGACTGGGTTTCTCTGTGTAGCCTTGGCTGTCCTGGACTCACTTTGTAGAACAGGCTGGCCTTGAACTCACAGAGATCCTCCTGCCTCTGCCTCCCAAGTGCTGGGATTAAAGGTGTGGGCCACCATGCCTGGTGGAAAATCAGTTTAAAAGTTAAAAACACGCCGGGCGTGGTGGTGCACGCCTTTAATCCCAGCACTCGGGAGGCAGAGGTAGGCGGATCTCTGTGAGTTCGAGGCCAGCCTGGTCTACAAAGTGAGTCCAGGATGGCCAAGGCTACACAGAGAGACCCTGTCTCGAAAAAACAAAAAAACAAAAACAAAAAAAAAGTTAAAAACACTTTTAAAAATATAGTTGGCGGGGTGGGGGGTGGGGGTGGGGTGGGGGCTGGAGAGATGGCTCAGTGGTTAAGAGCATTGACTGCTCTTCCAGAGGTCATGAGTTCAATTCCCAGCACCACATGGTGGCTCACAACCATCAATAACGTGATCTGATGCCCTCTTCTGGCCTGCAAGGTATACATGCAGGCAGAGCACTCATACATAATACATTTTTAAAGATATATTAATATATTTGGGTGTTTTCCTGGTGTGCTTCTCTGTGTACCCCAGGAAGCCAGAGGTGTTGACTCTCTAGCCCAGGAGTTACAAATCATTGTGAGCTGACGTGTGGGAGCTGGGAACTGAGCCTGAGCCTGAGCCCTCTGCAAAAGCAGCAGGTGCTCTTAACCTTGGAGCCATCTCTCCATCCCAAAAAACAAATCTTAGAAAAGAAAGGCCAGGTGTGGTGGCGCACGCCTTTAATCCCAGCATTCTGGAGGCAGAGGCTGGTGGATTGCTGTGATTTCAAGGCCAGCCCGGTCTACAAAGTGAGTCTAGGACAGCCAAGCCTAACACAGAGAGACGCTGTCTCAAAAAGAAAAGCAAACAAACAAAACAGCAACAACAAAAAAGGAAAAGAAAAGAAAGCTTGGCAGCTGTGGCCCACCTCTTTAATCCCAGGCAGAGGGCTCCACGGAGAAGTCCTGTCTTGAAAAACAAAAACAAACCCCGGAAAACCACTCTTAACTGTCAACAGGGTTCTGTGTAGCTAGCCCTGGCTGTCCTGTAATTTGCTTGTGGCTGGCCCCCAACTCATAGAGATCTGCCTACGTTTGCCTCCTGAACACTGGGATTAAAGGCGTATGACAACATCGCCTGGCTTTAAGGTTTTTTTTTTTTTTTAAAGATTTATTTGTTTTTTACTTATTGCAAATGAGTGCTTTATCGGCAAAAGAGGGCATCAGATTATATTATAGATGGTTGTGAGCCACCATGTGGTTGCTGGGAATTGAACTCAGGACCTCTGGAAGAGCAGACGGTGAGCCATCTCTCCAGTCCGGCTTTAAGTTTTTTAAGTTTTGTTTTTAAGTTTTGTGTTTATATGTATGTCTGCACGTAGGTTGGTCTGGGGTTGGATGGGGGTGCTGAGAAACCAGTGTTGGTCCTTTGCAAGAGCAGTAACCATTCTTCACTGCTGAGGCTTCTCTCCAGCCCTTCCTTCTCCCCTTCCCCCCTTCCCCCTCCCTCTCCCTCCCTCATCCAGATTAGCCTGAAATTTCTCTGAGCCAAGGATGACCTTTCACTCCTGGCTCTTCAGCATGCGGGTTAGGTGTGTGCAGTGGAGACTAGTTTTATACAGTGCTGGGGATGGAACTCAGGGTTGTACTCACAATAGGCAGATACTCCACCCACCAAGCCACACCCCCAGCCCTCCAGCCCCCATTTTGCTTTGTTGCAGCCATTTGCTTGTGTTGGTATTTTCTGCTAAAAAAAACTCGAGAAGAAAAGTAGTGGTGAGTCTTCATGACTTCAGACTTGGGGACAGTCCTAAACTTGACAGCAAAACAAGTGGTGAACATTTCATCACAAGGAGAGCAGCCCAGGGTATCCTGGTTACAGCTCAGCATGGAGGGCCTGGGAGGGCTACAGTCCTGGACTCCCTCTGTAGACCAGGCTGGCCTCGAACTCACAGAGATCCGCTTGCCTCTGCCTCCCGAGTGCTGGGTTATAGGTGTGCGCCACCATGCCTGGCCCCCAGGGTTTCTTTGTGTAACAGAGCCCTGGATGTCCTGGACCAGGCAGATCACAGAATCAGAGGCAAGATGTCAGGGTAAACACACACACACACACACACACACACACACACACACACACACACCACACATATACACACACCGCACACATGCACCACACACACCACACACACATACACATACATACACACACACCGCGCACACACACTCCATACACACATACACACCACACACACACACCACACACACACAGAGTAAAAGACTTTAGGTACAAACAGCACTGATGGAAACACATGGAAAGCTGTCTGTGTGCTCAGAGGCTGCCCTGTCCTGGCTCTGACACAGCAAGTGGCCAGCCATGCTTTGCCTTTGACAGAGACCCTCAGAGCAAGAAACTAAAGATTAGCCAGGCGTGGTGGTGCATGCCTTTAATCCCAGCACTCGGGAGGCAGAGGCAGGTGGATCGCTGTGAGTTCAAGGCCAGCCTGGTCTACAAAGTGAGTTCAGAATGGCCAAGGCTACACAGAGAGACCCTGTCTAAAAACAAAACAACAACAACAAAAAAGCTTGTATTTCTTCCTTCCTTCCTTTTTAAAAAAATTTTTTTTTAAGATTTATTATTTTGTATACAATGCTATGCCTGCATGTGCACCTGCAGGCCAGAAGAGGGCACCAGATCTCATCATAGATGCTTGTGAGCCGCCATGTGGTTGCTGAGAATTGAACTCAAAAAACCAACACAACAACAACAAAAAAGCAATAAACAATGATGTCTCAGAGCTTGGGAGGTTGAAAGCAAAGGAGCAGTGAGGGTTTGAGGCCGCTTGGATGACACAGTGAGTACCAGGTCAGCCTGGGCTACGTGCACTGCGAGGCCCTGCTTCCAATTCCAGGGAGGAAGCTGGGGACCCTGGTGGCTCCACACTCTCCCAGAGTTAGCTGACCAAGGCAGCTGTCCTGATACCCTAACCTGTGCTGACACTAGTTTTCACCTAAAATCCCAAGTAAGCCTGGCTCAAAGGGCAGGGGTGGGTCCGATGTCCTCAGAAATGGGTTGTCAAAGATTCAGGAGATATTGATCGCATGAAGAGTGAGCTGTGATTGTTGAGCCGCGAGTCACTTAATGTTCTTATTGACACAATTTTTTTGTGGGGTGCTTTCTGAGACAGGATCTCTCTGTGTAACCCTGCCTGTCCTGGAACTCTCCATGTAGACCAGGCTGGCCTCTGCCTCAGTTTAGTTTTTTTTTTCCCAGCCAGGGTTTTTCTGTGTAGACTTAGCTATCCTGGACTCCTTTTGTAGACCAAGCTGGCCTCGAACTCAGTGATCTGCCTACCTCTTCAGTTTAGTTTTTTTAAGTTAAAAATGTAGCCAAGCGTGGTGATGCACGCCTTGAATCCCAGCACTCAGGAGGTGGATCTTTGAGTATGAGACCAGGCTGGTCTGCGTCAGCTGGTGTGTTTAGTGTGAGGTAACCTCTCAGCGTCATCCCTGACCACGTGGGCAAATTCCATGGCACCTTGTACTGAGTGCATACAAGGGCACACGTGCCCATGTGTGTGCATCCAGAGGTCAGAAGTCGGTGCCCAGTGTCTCTCACTGGACCTACCTGGATCTTGCCATTTTGACTGGAGTGGCTGCTGGCTAGGGAGCGCCTGCCTGTCCTTGTCCCCTGGCATCCACCTGAGGATCTACGCAAGTTCCTGGTCAGACAGCAAGCAAGGTGATTTGTTTTTTCTGAGCCAGGGTCTCTGTGTTAGCCGTGGCTATCCTGGACTTGCTTTGTAGACCAGGCTGGCCTCAAACTCACAGCAATCCTCCTGCCTCTGCCTCCTGAGTGCTGGGATTAAAGGTGCACACCACCACAGTGGCCTGCAAGGTGTTTTGTTTTTAACCCATACATCCTGTCCTGGCACCTCTGCTGACTTTTTTCCCCCAGACAGGGTTTCTCTGTGTAGCCTTAGCTGTCTTAGACGCCCTTTGTAGACCAGGCTGGCCTTGAACTCACAGCAATCCACCTGCCTCTGCTTCCTGAGTTCTGCTGACTTGTTTTTTGAGAGCAGGTTTCTCTGTGTAGACCAGGCTGTCCTGAACTCACTCTGTAGACCAGGCTGGCCTCAAATTCAGAGAGATCCGCCTACCTCTTCCTCCCAAGCTCTGGGATTAAAGACACGCACCACCATGCCCGGCTGGGCCCTGCTGACTTCTTATAGTAAAAAGTAACTATTCACCTTTGGTCACTATAGTTAGCTTTGGTGAACTATAAAGTCATTCTTTAGGGAAAAAACACCTAAGGTTCATTGGAAAGTGCGCATGACTCAGGCCTTGGAGCTGTGCCCAGGGCTCATGTGGAAAGTGGCGTTCTGCCTTGGGCCTACAAGCCAACAATGGGAATGCGAGGCTAGCCCACTGTTCCCTTCTCCCTATGAAGAGAGGGGCTCCTAGGATGGCACCCCAGGCTGGCTGTCCATTGACCTGCCCTACTTGTTTCTCTTTCCCTCAGGGAGCAGGGAACTTTTCTAGCTGCCCTCCTCTGTGGCAGGGAAAGCAGGCGTGCAGACCTACCTCATGCACCTTTGCCCTGCAGGGCCTGTTGCCAGGCCTGACCCCACCAAACCAGACTGGCCACTTCCTCACATTCAGGGAGGCCATGCAGGCCATGAGGCTGCCCGGGAGCAGCAGATCAGGTGTGGTATCTGCCTCCCAGTGGCCTTGGCGTCATGAGTAAGGCCTAGCCCAGGCTCCATGTGGAAGCTGCGGTGTCAACAGCCTGGGGACTGACTCTAGAGGCGCCTGTTACTGTGGGTTAAGGTGGCCCTCTCTCCTGGCGGTCCCACTTCCCTCTTCCTACTGACCCTTACCCAGAGGCTCTCCCCCATCTAAGAAGTTAGTCCTTAGTTGGTGGGTGCAAAAACCCACTGCATTGTCCTAATCAGTGAGAGAGCTTAACAAAAAACAAAAAAACCAGCCAGTGCCTCAGAGTGGGTGAGGAGCCTGCAGGGAAGACGCGGAGGTCTCCCAGGCTTCTTGCTTTATTAGATCCTGAAGAGCGAGGGTGCAGGCAGTGCCCCTGAGCCCACTGATGCCCCCTGGGTGAGGACCTAGTGCTGAGGGGACTGTGTGAGGCAAATGAGCACAGGGCCCAGCTTCCCACCTGAGGGAAAACAAGGCTGCTTTGAAGCCTGCGGGATAATGAAGGGGTGGCCACTGCCACTCAGGAAGACAGGTCCCCGGAGGGCACATACACATCATGGCTTCAGCTCTGCTAGGTTCCTGTGTGCCCCTGGGGAAGCCAGGCCCAGGAGGGCACATACACATCATGGCTTCAGCTCTGCTAGGTTCCTGTGTGCCCCTGGGGAAGCCAGGCCCAGGAGGGCACAGATGTTTGAGGGCCATGGTCAGTCCCTGACAACAGCAGTAGCTGCTGAGTGGCAGGTTCGGCAGCACTGACCTCAAAGCGGCCAATGCTGTAGCAGGAGGAGCACGCGGGAACCCCATGCGCCTACTGGACTCCACTGTCACACACGTGCTGGTGATTTGTGCTCCCTCCCCTGAAGGCACTACCTTCCACAACACCACACAATGGTCCCTCTCGTGTCGAAAGTGCGTGCGTGCTCTAGTGCTCTGGTGAGTAAGGAGAAGCTGCCTAGGTCTGCACCCCGCCACACCACCCAGGTTCCAGTGTACAGAGGGCCAGCGGGATTCAGATGTGTACTCAGCTTTTCCCTGCTTGCCGGGCAGGGCCAGGCAGCAGCCAGGGAGGTGGGGACAGTGACACTGCCCTGGGACAGACCTCTTTCTCCTGAGTGAATCATGGGGTGAGAAGACAGGACAACCCAGTGGGGAGTAAGTAGGGCAGAGGTGCCACGGGAGGGACAGAGGACACTGAAGCAAGCCTTGGCCGAGGCAGGGTCAGAAGGCCTAGCCAGCCCCAGGGTGGGAACACAGCAGGGGCCCAGGCCGAGGAGGAGGGGAGTCCACTCCCGTCCACTCTTCCGAGTAGCTCAGCACAGGGTCTGAGCACGGCCCAGGTGTCCCTGGGTGACATCAGGTTGGCACTTTGACGCCGAAGTGCTTCCGCAGCTGCTCCAGGAACAGGAAGGTGAGCACGGTGTGGGGGATGAGGCGGATGCCCGCGGGGAAGAGACCCTTGTAGAAGGCTTGTGGTCCAAGCTTTGCCGTCTCCACTGCACAGTGGAAAACGCCCTGCGAGAGACGGTAAAGGAGACGGAGGGCTTCTCACTCAAAGGCCCAGAGAACCTGGCAGCTCCGAGTGATGCCACGGACATGGTCGGTGCTCGGAACAACTTCGGCCCAGGCTGTGACATCACCGGGACAGAAGAGTAAGAGCCACATGGGCCGAGTGGACGGACTGTTCAGATAACCAACATGACTGGCTTTCAGGGCCAACTCTACTACTGCCTGTGTTGAAAGCTGCTTCGGTTAAAAGAAACGTGTGTAAAATAAAACCAAGGCCCAGGCCTTGGAAAAGTACAACCCCACCCCAAGCTACCAAGAGAGTTGCTCAAGTAGAAGGAAACAAGGTCAACTGCCTCGCCTCGGCCCCCATGCCCGGGAAACACATCCACCCCAGGCCAAGAGCCCAGGCCGAGGCCCCAGCGGGAAACACATCCACCTCAGGCCGAGAGCCCAGGCCGAGGCTGAGGGGAGCCTTGCTCCAGAGCATGGCTGTAGGTGGCAGGGACCGGAGCCAGGCCCACAGCCTGCAGCCCCGCCCTTACCTGATATTCTCCCTTGGAGTTCATCAGGCGGGTCTTCAGCACGTCCAGGGGCTGGCACAGAAACGTGGCACATCCACCCTAGGGAGGGAACTTGTCACCGACGGACCTTCAGGCACCCTAAAACCCTCACTGCATGCCGACCCACACGACACCTTGAAAGAGCCCTTCTCCCTACTGAGTGTCCCGGGGCTACCTGGGTCCCCAGGACAGGTGACACAGGAATTACCCTGGCCTGGGCTAACGTGTGAACTTGATTATTCCCAAATGTGGCCTCCGAGAGGCTGCATCATCAGGCTCACCCCAGCTGTGCCTTGAAGGGAGCCCCGTATTCCCTCACCCCATCCAACCACGCTGGGGCACTTACCGCAATGAAACTGGAGACAAAGTGGGTGAAAATGTTGTCACGCAGGTAGCCAGTGCTGAGGACCAACTGCTTGGCCTGGTCATAGCAGGACAGCTGCACATAGGAGTAGGGACAGTTACGGCCAAAGAAAAAAACCCCCAGGCCCAGGAAGAGTAGACAGGGTCCACAGCGACAACACTTGACAGTGAGCAAGCGCCTGCTGCCAACTCCATCACCACACCTGGACGGTGCAGGCGAGGGTCTGCCTCAAAGTCACCCCCGGCTGCAGCAGGACCCATCCATCTGTGCCCACCCCTCCCCAGGATAATCCTCCCACCCCCAGGTTACCCTGTGCGCACTGCTATGCTCTGTGACCCCTGAGGTCAGAGGTCAGAGATGTTGTCCACAAGCCCACACCAGAAGCGTACCTGGCCGACAGTGACGAGGGCCCCGCGGCTGGATGCCATGGTTGCTCCAGAAAACAGCTTCTTCAGGCCTTCTGCAGGAGGAAGCGGAGGGCCAGCCCTGTAACACCGCGCCTGATCACCCACATATTTACAGTAACATGAAACCCCCCTGCTCTCACCTTCACGGGCTACGCGGTACAGACCATCCAGGGCATGGGCGTAGCTGTTGGTAGCAAAGGTGGGTGGTCAGTGAGGTTCACCACAGCCGCCTGTTCTGCAAAGTGCCTCAGACCCCAGAAAGGGGCGCGTTCCCAACGTGGGTCACAAGACTCTTGCGTCATGGGTATCAGACTCAGTGGGGATCTCACAGGGGTGTAGTCCTCTCGGGGGTGGGGGTGGGGGTACTCGGGAAATGATTCCTGCAGGCTCTAGCTGGTTCTGCCTGGGGGCAAAGCTTTAGTGGTCTGCTCCGCCATTCCTTTGGCTGGAGGTTTTTCCTGAGAAACCCCGGGCTTGCTGTGGCTCCCAGCACACAGGATTGGCCTCTGCCCTCTTGGCTAACATGCTGTGATTCCAGCACTCGGTCGGTAGACTGAGATAGGAATTCAAGGCTAGCCTGAGCTACAGAATGAGGGAGAACCTGCCCCCAAATAAAAATAAACTATAAGCTGGGATGGAGGAGAAGTAGAAACCGATCTGTTTGGCCCTGTGGAGGGCAACCCAGGAGGCTCTGGAGTCCACGGGCGACCTGAGCCAAGGGGGGAAGGGGCCTAGAAACAGCCTGGACCCCCACGGTGAAGGAGAAAGGGAGGTAGCTCGGACTAATAACAGACACAAGGCTGTGCCAGGAAGGGCAGGGCAAGCGGCTTCTGCAGAGGACACTGACCCCACGTTGTGCCTGGGGCTGGCTGAGAATGGAGGATGGCCACTCCCACGCCAGGCCTCCTGGCCGTGAGCCCTTCTCTCAGGTGACCTACTCAACGGGCTCTGATGCTGGCGTGCCCCACCTCACAGACAAGACGACTGGGGCTATCCTCAGCTACAGCGAGGCCCAGGCCCAGTGAAAGAACAACAACAACAAAAGTCTCAGGGGACCAAGTGACAACAGCCCTTAGTGACCCCAGGGCGACTGTGCGCGGTACCTGTTCCAAAGCCATCAGCTCCCTACTCCCCCATGAGCAACCTGGGGGATCCCGGCTAAGTCACAGCACAGCTGTGCGGTGTCCTCCCTGTCCCGGACTCTCACCTCTGCTCCCCCCACCGGGCTAAAGGCCGCCCCACCACAACTCACTTGCGCCGCTGGCTCAGGGGCAGCTTCATGTCATTCTGCATCCTGAAACGGTAGGAGAACAGGCCGTGAGGGGCGGGGGCTGTACATTATTAGCCCAGGCTAGCTCACTGGCCCGGGGCAACGATGCGGGATTGCCTACCCAAGTCCAGGGTAAGACCATGGGATCCAGTTCTTCCATAAACCCACACTGCGTGCTGCAGAGTCCAGGAAGCCCTTGACCCTTGGGAGGCCAAGAGGCACATACAAACCTGACGTTGACCAAATCTGCTGGGGTCCCCACGAAGCCTCCAGTTAAACCTGTGGCGATACAAACGCCAGGCCCATGGGTGACGGTTCCCTGCATCCTGGGCCTTTGCCCTGGCCTTGCCCTGACCGCGCAGCGCAGCGCTCACCACTGATGCCGCCCAGCAACACCTTGTTGTAGAAGGGCAGAGGCCCCTGGCTGTTCTTGGTCATGTAGTCCCGCATGGTCTCGTAGATAGCGAACCGAGTCAGCGAATAGGTCATCTGGGGAAGGAGCGCGGCTCAGAGGACTGGACACACTGCCCAGCCCAGTCATCATCGCATGGACCCCGGGGCCACACAGTAGCCGTTCTAAGGCCACTGAGCTCGCAAGCAGCCAAGCCACCTCACAGACCAGAGGCGCTGCTTGCAGCTGTCCACAGCCTCGGTGTTCCCACCCCCGCCCCATTCCTACCCCGCGTTCCGTCCGTCATAAGTCTGAAGAGAAAGCAGCTGGAGCTGCCTGGGGCTCCCTCAGAGGACTGGGCCCCAGAACCAGGACCTGAGGAGCTGGTTCCGAGACCTAGGAAGCCGATGTCAGGCCGGGAGCCCCCCACCGGCCGTGCACGCACCTGCCTGCACAGCGAGGCACTCAGGCCGTTGTAGAGCGCCAGGACGCCGTCGGTTCGCACCACCTGCAGCGCCATCCCGGTCATCCGCAGTTTCACCTCCTGTTGGGTCTGTAGGTGTACCTGTGCACAGGCAGGGCGGGCGTGTCATGTCCACGCTCGCGGGGCAGAGCTCTCACCTGGCCACAAGCTGGTAGAATCGAGGTTGCCACGGAGACTGATGCCTGGACAAGCTCTACTGAGGCAAAGGCCGGAATCAATCATTTCCAGGTCTGTACCCTGTGGACTCCGGGCCATCAGCACCCCGGGCTAGAGGTGAGGAAACCAAGGCAGGGCGGTGGAGGATCCTAAGGGACTAGGGCTGCTGGGTGTGCCTGGCCCCAGGCCTGTAATTGTTCCCTCTTTTATTTTATAGCCTTGGCAATTACTGCCCTCAGGGCCTGGCGTCACTTCCCGCTCCTGTGCTGGTGGCTCAGGATAAGCACCCTTCTATTGGTACTGATCCTAAAGAAGCCTGTCCGTGGCCACATGTGGCGCCACAAGCGGCGCCACAAGCACAGTCACACCCTCATACACCGTCGTGCCAAGAGAGGATGAGGAGACAGCTAAGATGGGGAGGGCAGAGGGCCAAGGCCCAAGCAAGTACCGGTGGCCACGAGGGCAACAGCCCCTGTGCACAAGCGCACCAAGCAACCTCAAAACAAGTTTTCTTCCTTTCTTTTTATTTTGTTTTTTTCCGAGACAGGGTTTCTCTGTGTGGCCTTGGCTGTCCTGGACTCACTTTGTAGACCAGGCTGGCCTCAAACTCACAACGATCCGTTTGCCCCTGCCTCCCGAGTGCTGGGATTAAAGGCGTGCGCCATTATGCCCGGCTCAAAACAAGTTTTCAAAGCTGGCATAGTCGTTCAAGCATGTGATGCCAATACTCAGGTCACTGAGGCAGGAGGATCGTGAGTTTGAGGCCAGCCTGAGGTAAAGTAAGATCCGGTCTTGCCAGGCGTGGTGGCGCATGCCTTTAATCCCAGCACTCCAGAGGCAGAGGCGGGCAAATTGATATGAGTTCATCAAGGCCAGCCTGGTCTACAAATCAAGTCCAGGACAGCTAGGGCCACGCAGAGAAACCCTGTCTCAAAAAACCAAACACATACCAAAATACCCTCAAGAGAAGCCCCTCAAGACAGCACCTTCCTCCCACCAGTGCCCAGGGGCTGCAGCTGTGCTCGCGACTCCCAGGACAGGGAGGCTCCAATCCCACTTGCAACCAGGGGCCAGCTTTCTCACTAATTAGAAAAGCTAGCCGGGAGGGATTTGCCCGGAACCCTTGCCCCTGGAAGGCAGAGGCGGAGGACACAGAGTCTTAGGCCAGCTTTAGTTGCATACCAAGTTTCAAGATAAGCCATGGCTACAAATAAACAGTACAGTCCCCAATCAGAGACCAGCCTGGAACCTAAAGTGGCAGAAACTGCCTGAGGCTCAGACCTCAGGGGCCAATCCAAAGTGCTGTTTGAGGGGGGTGGCAGCCAGCACCTCTATCCACAGGCCAGCCTGGGGTTCTGGTCGGAGCCCCGTGCGTAGAGTGGGTGAGCTCTTTGTTCTCCGTGGTGAGACAGAATCAGGGCTGGCCCCGGGGAACAGGAAGAGTGCTGTCATAGTTTAGTTTGCCCTATAAGCTTTTTTTTTTTTTTTTGGTTTTGGAGATAGGGTTTCTGTCCTGGACTGGCTTTGTAGACTAGCTGGCATCAAACTCACAACCTGCACTCTGCCTCCCTCAGTGCTGAAATTAAAGGCGTGCGCCACCACACCCGGCGCCCTATAAGCACTTATTTTTAAAGAAAAAAACAAAACAAAACAAAAAAACCCAAGCCCCACAAAACCACGTGTCTCATTTGTTTTTTCTCGCGCCGAGGCGGCCATTCGTCCTGGGCAGGGCCCGGAGGGTCTCCTGGTTCACCTAGGGCTGTGCAGACCCCAGCGTGACAACCACACAAACGGAAGCACCGCCTCTTAGCCCGCCACCCTCACGTCCACCCCGCAGCACCTGCTAAGCACCAGGCAGGTCTCTGCGTGTCCCCTGCAACTCTACCCACAACTTTTAACCAGAGTTGTCGGATGTTTGCGGCCCCGGGACGGCTCAGAGTGGCAGCGTTCACACGGGAATTAAGGCGCAGGGCTGAGGCTGGGCAGCCGTCTGTGAGGATAAGGGGGTAACCAGGTGACAGCGGAGCTGTCCGTCACCTGTGGACACAGGGTTCCCGGGGATTTTCCACCGCTGCCTCGTGGGAAGAGAGCGCAGCTGCGCACAGCGGGCGGCGTGGGCGTCGCCGGCCGCAATCACCGGGTGCGCAGCCGAGCGGCGGCCGCGGTAGGCGCCGGGCCCAGGACCGTCCGGGCGCCCGGGGCTCGCGCAGGCGCTCGGCCTTGCGACTCAGCCTCACCTTGAGCAGGTCTAGCGGGTGCGTGCAGCAGGCGGCCCCGCAGGAAGCCAGCCCCCCAAAGTACCAGCGAGACGTGCGCGTCTCGGCCATGGCCAGGGCACCGGCGACAGCAGCAGCAGCAGCAGCAGCGACCTGGGCCGACCCGGTCAGCGCGGCAACCCGGGTCCCAGCTGCAGGACGCCTGGTTCAAAGTGCCACGGAGCGCCCGCGCCCGGTGCAGCCAATGCGCCCGCGCGGCCCCAGGGCGGGGACTGGCGGACTCCGCCCCCGGCAGGGCGCGGGCCTTGGAGACTCCGCCTCTCTCCTTAAAGCGGCCGCAGCTAGGCGCAGGAGGAGGAGGTCCCACGGAGACGACCGTGAAGCCCCTTGCGGCGAGCCCATGGTCACCTCCACTCCCCAGGTTCTGGCGTGGGGCGCAGATCCGAGGTTGTTCAGCCATTCTCCACTCATCAGGAGCCTGGTTTCCTACCGGCACCCTCTAGCCCTAGCCTGAACTTGCACCCCGGTGCTGACTTAGTGTTACCCAGGCGAAGGACACGTGCTGCAGCCGTGGACCTCTGTCCCCCATCCCCCACCCAGATGTAGAGGGGGATGGAAACCTTCTTGGGGCCAGCTTGCAAATTAAACAGAAAATGGGGACAAAAGGCCCTTAGTAAAGGGTAGCGGCGCTCCTCCCCCATGCCTACACCCAGTGCCGCCTTGCCAAGTGCTGAGAGAGCCCAAGCCTGCTGTGGACGCAGTCCTAGGCAGCCACCATGGAGAAGGTTCTGGGCTGTGAATCTTTCATGGTTACTGGCTCGGGCTCCTAGAGGCCCGGTCTGCATGGTCTCATGAGAAGCCAATCTCCACCCCCCACCCCCCACCAAGATGAATTCTGAATTCCAAGTTTGGCCACATATTAAATTAAAAAGAAAAGAAAAAAGCTGGCTTCGGTGGTGCACACCTGTAACCCCAGCATTTTAGGAGACAGAGGCAGCCAGATCCGTGAGTTTGAGGCCAGCCTGGTCTACACAGAGAAACCCTGTCTGGCGGGGGGAGGGGGGGCTGAAGAGATGGCTTAGAGGCTAAGGGATAGCTCTTCCAGGGGACCCAGGTTCAATTCCCAGTACCCGCCCACACGGCAGCTCACAGCTGTGTGACCACAGTTCCAGGGGACCCAACACCCTTACACAGCCAAGAATGTACACAAACACCAGTGCAAAAGCAAAAAGGCATGTGTCCTGCAGCTCTGGCTTGACTACTGTCCGGTGCAAGAGAATGGTAAGACAGACCTAGCAAACAGCTCTAAGCCCCGAATGACCCTGCTGAACACCCAGCCCTGCCACCCAGTGCCCACCTTGGTAGCAGTGAGGGAGGCAGGGAGTGTGATGGCTTCTAGAACTCCAGGCAGCCTCCCATGCTGTCTTGCACCAAGGTTACATGACGCAGGGGCTGTGGTGTCCTGGCATTGCTCCCCATGCCTGCGAGCACCCTACCCTGCCTGGACCCACTCCTCCCCCACAGCACATACAGGCAACACGCACGCCTTGGGACCAAGCAGGTCTCCAGGTGCCAACAACCATGATAACCCTAGGTTATCATGGGGAACAGCTGGGTGCCTGGCCTTGGTCTTGCCCAACAGGACAGTCCTACCCAGGACCCAGACATAACCACCAGGCACAGCGAGGCCACAGGCTGGAGGAAGCCTGGCTGGTGTTTCTGTGTATGAAAGGGTCAGGGTGCAGGAGTGGGCCTAGTCTTCAGAGAGGGGTCACAAACAGCGGGCCGGCCTTGCCCAAGACAACCCAGGCTATCCAGCATAGCTCGGGAGCAACGCTGTGTCTACATCTGTCTAGGGTCATCTGCTGCAGACCCAACAGCAGTCTAGTCATTCTGAGTGGACGTGGCAAGGCTACAAACGTGCAAACGTACCTGTGAGCACTGGCCAGAGACCAAAGTCCACCTGAGAGTTTACAAGTTACAGAGTAAGACATTCCCAACTGGGAAACGCAGGCCAGGAGTGAAAGACCAGTTTCACCTTTGAGACAGGGTCTTATTATGTCGCTCAGGCTGGCCTCTGTTGGGAAGGCAACCCCTACACATGCGCGTGCACGCACACACAGAGCTGTCTAGGTTAAGAAGTCATCTGTAGCAAGGACAGGAAGGCTGGGGGCTGACTTAGGTGCTAAGGTTTTTCTTGTCTTTGCAGTGCTTGCGAAAGGGCTCAGAGCTCACACACACATCACTGCTGCTTTAGATTTCAAGGTTCATGGTCAGAAAAACGTCCAGTGGCAGGAGTGAGGCTAACTCTGCAGCCATGGAGGTGGCGGTCACCCCCACCTTTCAGCACCTGCCTCAGAGTTCAGACAGCATGGCCTGGCAGCAACTCTACCCTAACAGGCCCGACACCTCCTAGGTGTTGGCAGGGCCTGGCAGGTCATGCCTAGGCGTCCTGGGGGCCACCTCTGTGGAAAATCATCAACAGGAGCAGCCTGGCCACATGACCCCCACGGAGTCCAGCAGCTCAGCCAGCCTCAGGCCATCCTCACAGGGCCACACCGTGGAGCACGCTGCCCTCTTCTGGTCTCTCAGAGAAACCGAAAAAGTTCTCCCAACAGGGGAACCAAACAAGGCCTGTGCGTGTTTCCCTCCCCAGGCTCTGCTCAGAGTTGCTGGAACAAAACTTAACTACTGAGCTGGGAGTGGTGGCGCACGCCTTTAATCCTGCACTGGGAGGCAGAGGCAGGTGGATCCCTGTGAGTTCGAGGCCAGCCTGGTCTACAAGGCGAGTCCAGGACAGCCAAGGCTACACAGAGAAACCCTGTCTCAAAAAACCAAAAACCAAAAACCAAAAAAAAAAAAAAAAAAAAAAAAAAAGCAAAAAAGCTACTGCACACCCTACCTTGGGGGTGACCCACTCCAGGCTTGATCAGGGTCTTCCACGCCCTGCAAGCACACGCTCCTTCTGCCTCCCTGCCCCTTGCACTTGCAACTTTTAGGTGTGCTCACCACTCCTGCCTTGGGCATTAGGCTTAATAGCTCAGTCCCTTTCCCCTCCAGCTGGAGCTATGCTGGACCCAACACTGTCTCGGTGGGCTGGGCCAGCATTACACTGTTACTTTTAAAAAGTCAAGTATAGCCAGGTGTGGTGGCACACATCTTTAATCCCAGCACTTGGGAGGCAGAGGCAGGAGGTTCTCTGTGAGTCCAGGACAGCCAAGAAAACAGAGAAACCTGTCTTGAGAAAACTTAAAAAAAGAAAGAAAGAGGCAAGTACATGTTGGGATGTGGTGGCTGAGGCCTAATCCCAGCACTCAGGAGGCAGAGGCAGGTGAATTCCTGAGTTCGAGCCCAGCCTGGTCTACACAGTAAGTTACAGGGCAGCCAGAGTCACACACACACAAAAAACCGTCTCAAAAAAATTTTTTAAAAAGCCTTCCAAGCATCTAACTGGAAAGTCCCCATCCAAGCCCCAAGATGCACCCTCTCCCTAAAGCCTATGTCTACGTGGGTACAACTGTTATGGGGACCAGAGGACAGTCTCCAAACAACAGGAAGTGATGGATGGCTGAAAACTCAAGCATCGCCAACAGGGAAGAGCGTGTGGAAGGTCCAGGACACACACACGCCTCCATGTGACTGTTTGTACTACCAGCCCTGGGCACACACACCACTCAGTGCACACACCCAGCCTGAACAGTGTATTTTTCTCAGTAGCCACCAGAGGGGTGTTCACTTGGTAAATTCCCTAGGTGGTTTCTTGAGAGCTCTGCAAAGGCTGTGGCTGCCCTCCCCTCCACAGGAGGTCCATCCTGTCCCTCTCCCAGGAGAACTCGGTCACTGTCATCAGCAGCTGGGAGTGAGGCGGGGAGGGCAGGCCCTGGCCCAGATCCCAGGAGCTCCAGTCCATCAGTCCTCACAAGCAGACCTCACTCCAGAACGACCGTGCCACCCACTGCTTCCAAGGCTGCTTTGATCTTCTCAGCCTCAGCTTTGGCGACGTTTGCTTTGATTTCCTGGGGCAAGGACTCCACCAGCTTCTTGGCCTAAAAGAGACAGCAGTCAGAAACAGGGTGCTTAGATGCAAGCAAGAAAAGCCACTTCAGCAACACCCCAGGGGAGGCTCGGGACGCCACCTGGACGAGGTTGATGCCCTGGACGTAGTTCTTGATCTCCTTGATGAGCTTCACCTTGTCCACAGGCTTGGCTTCTGTCAGGCGGACGGTGAAGTGTGTCCGTTCTTTCTGTTTAGGCATGTCTTCTTCCTCGGCCGCCTGAGGGTGTGGAAAACAGAGAGGATGAGGAAGGGCGGGGCGAGGTCCCCACCAGGACCTGCAGGTAAGAGCCAAACAGAATCCTAGCTTCACTCTCGACAAAGCCGCGCCAGGCAGGGCACCGCCTTCCTTCAGACGGTACTCTCTCACCCAGACCCACTTCTGTGTCTCCACAGGACGATGCCCAAACAAACATGCTTCTCACTCCTCGTATCTCCTTCTAACCCCCCAATCTCGCCTCCGCCCCAACCTCACCCTTTTAGGATTTTTGAGATGGTTATCTCAGCGGGCGGGTCTTAAACTCAGGAGACCTGCCTGCTTCTGCCTCCAGAGTGCTGGGAGTACAGGTGTGCACCACTACACCGGCTCATTTTACTTCCTGAAACCTGTAATTTATGGGGCTGAGTAGATGGCTCAGCCAATGAAGTGTATGCTTTGCAAGCATGGAGACGTGAAATGGGTCCCTGGAGCCCATGTTTTAAAAAAAAAAAAAAAACAGGCATGGCAACTTCCACATGAATACATGGGTAACCCGCAACTGTAACTTATGAAACAGAAAACAAATGCTTTATAGATAGTAAGCGGTTTCAGTCCTCTGACTTTTTGTTTGCTTATTTTGTTTTTTTCTAAGATTTATTTATTTATTTATTATGTACACAGTGCTCAGGCCAGAAAAGGGCACCAGATCATGTTATAGATGGTTGTGAGCCACCATGTGGTTGCTGGGAATTGAACTCAGGTCCTCTGGAAGAACAGTCAGTATTCTTAACCTCTGAGCCATCTCTCCAGTCCCCTATTTTGGTTTTTCAACACAGGGTTTCTCTGTGTAGCCTTCGCTGTCCTGGACTCTCTCTGTAGTCCAGGCTGGCCTCCAGCAAATCCTCCTGCCTCTGCCTTCTGAGTGCTAGGATTTAAAGGCGTGCGCCACCTCAACAGGCTGTGACAATGATTTTAAGCTCTATTCCTGCAAGATAACTCAGTGGGACAAATGGGCCATGGTATTCCTCATCTGACGCGCAGACCTGGTGGCCCCAGCCTTGAGCCCCCCACTAGAGCACAACTGGGTCAGTCTACTTCCTGACACAGTGCGATCTTTTCCAGCTTCGGCAATGGATCCTCCCCTTGCTTTAAAAGGTCAGTTTGGGCTAGAGAAATGGCTCAGAGGTTAAGTATATGCTGTTCTTTCAGAGGAACCTAAGCTCAATTCCTAGTACCCATGTCAGGCTGGTCAGAACAGTTCAAGGGGATCCAATACCCTCATCCGACCTCTGTAGGTGCCCACATACATGTGGAACACACTCACATGTACACAGAAATATGAATAAAAACAATCTTTTTATTATTATTCTTTTTAAGTTTTTCCAGGCAGGGTTTCTTTGTGTTAGCCTCGGCGTCCTGGACTCGCTTTGTAGACCAGGCTGGCTTGGAACTCACAGTAATCCACCTGCCTCTGCCTCCTGAGTCCCTGTGCCACCATATCCGGCTTTAAAAGCAAATCTTTAAAACAAAACAAGCCAGGCAGTAGTGGCACATGCCTTTAACCCCAGCACCTGGGAGGCAGAGGCAGGCAGAACTCTGTTTGAAGCCAGCCTGGTCTACAGAGTGATTCCAGGGCAGCAACCATGTCTTGAAGAACAAAAACAAAAACAGAGGGGGGGGGGGGCTTAGAAGAGAGAAAGAGAGAAACCAAAAAGCTTAGCCTGAGTCTAAGCAACACTCATTTGCCATCGGGTTTCACTGTGTGGTCCTGGATGGCCCGCCTCTATCCCCCAAAGGACGGGATTCCAGGTGTGTGCCACCACGCCCAGGCACTACTCAGATTTTAAACATCGCCTAGAAATCCTTCTGTCAGCTACATCTGTTCGAGGGATGCCTCAACACCTTCAAGTTTCATTCAACACTGTCACCTCGTGAAGGCCTTCCTTGCAATTCGAGGCTTCTACCCACCTGAAACTGGTTCGGTATTCCCTGCCAACCCAACTCAGTGCCTCACAGGAGGCAGGCACGCCACCACATCTCTGTACCCTCCCGACGTTTAAAGTTATTTATGATACTGTGCTGTTTGACACAACCCTTTCTCTCTTCAAGCCAGTGCTCCCTTCTTTTTTTACCCCTAAGACAAGGTCTCTCTGTGTAGCCTCCCTCTGTAGACCAGGCTGGCCTCCAACTCACAGTGATCCGCCTGCCTCTGCCTCCCAAGTGCTGGGACTAAAGGTGTGCGCCACCACGCTCCGCCTTGATCCCTTCTCTTTGAAGGTCTACCCACCAGCATAGCACAGGGGTGGAGGAAAGCTTACAGATATGTTTTATCCTAAGAACCCCGCGGAAGAGAACTCCTGAAACTTGTTCTTTGACCCCCATTATGTGCTGTGACATACACACCCACGCACATGCACTCAATAATAAACAAAGATCTCAAATGCCTTGGGCAGAGGAGTCTCCAGAGGTGTTGTAGGGGAGCACACGGGGGTATCCAAGCAGGAACAAGAGAAATGCTCCCCTGGTTGAGGGCAGCAGTTAACTGGGCACACAGAAACGGGTCGTCCTGCGGCTTAGGCTCACCTCAGGGGCTGCTGCAGCAGCAGGGACCGCACCAGGCACCATGCCTCCCATTGGCATGAAGCCAACATCCTGGATCTTCAATGTTTTCTGTAGGGCAAAAGAGAAGGCTCAGTGGCTGGTTGTCACACCCAAAATGTAGGTACTAATGTTTGGCCTTGTCATCTAGGGAAGTACATTTGACAGTTTCCCAAACTCCCCAGACCCCAAAAGAGACGGAGACCTCTGAGCCTGGTTTGGGGAAATGCAAACACAAGGCCGGGACTTTAGTCCTGGTCTGCGCAGAGATCCCTCCCAATACCTTCAGTAGTTCATTGAGGTCTGAGATCTCCAGGAGCGTGAGGCTGGCAATGTCGTGGACCAGCTGCTGGATCTTGGGGGGATATTCTTTGGGAGCATTATCCAGAGGGGCGCCGGCGAGCGCTTCACTCTTTTGTTGGCTGCTGCTTCTCAACTGCCGCGCTGCACAGACACCGGGCACCTGTTGCCTACACCCCCGCCCCCCATGCAAACAGCCGTCAGAGTCGGGACACCGGGAGCTTCAGAGAACCGAGGACACAAGTGGTCCATGTACTCGGTCCGCCACCACTGGGGCCAGGATCCTCCAGCTGGGGGCAAGGGACCTGAAAAACCATCCCTACACTTCTTATAGAGTCTCAGGATCCCACACGGTCATGCCGTTATCCTGCCGGGAACAGCAGGCTCCTGGCTGAATGAAATACATCCGCCTAACGGGTGCACCGCGCTGCAGCAGGCCAAGCCCGTCCACGCGGACGGGGCTCGGCGGCAGGAAGCTGGGGACCAAAGGTACCTGCGCCCAAGGTCGCCGGGCCGAGCCGCCCTCTCCACGCCCCGCAGCCTGGGCCGCGGAGGGTGGCCACGCGCCCGCCACCCCTTCCCTCCGAGCCCGCTGCGGCCCGCAGCCCGGGGTCGGCGCCCCAGACCTCCCCGCACCGCACCTGGCAAGGCGGAGCGCGGCCCCCCGGAGTCCAAGCCGCGGCCCCCACAGGCGGCAGGCGGCCGCGGGCAGCATAGCTCCGCAGGCGGGAAGGTCACACGCGGATCTGTGCGGAAGCGACGCTCTAGCTCGGAGCAGGCGAGCCGGACCGGCCGCTCTAGCCGCGAGGCCTCCAGACACTGGGGCCGACGGCCACTCTAGCCTGCGCGGGCGCCTGACGTTACGTAGTAGGATGTGCGACGCGCAGGCGCGGCGTGGACCCGGAAGTAGCTCTGGGCTGGCGGTGCCTCCGTCACCCGGGGACATGCCTTTGTCTCCCCGCCCAATCGCAGCCGCCCCCCTATCGGAGCTCGCCGCAGACCCTCGAGTCCCTCTAAGTCGTCCCAGAGTCCAGTGCTCTAAGCCTAACACGGCCTCTTTGTTATAGAAGTTGGAATCCTTCCCCCGCGCCCCCAGCGTGTGCAGAGCTCTTTAGGGGGCACAACCGCCACCTCAGCTGCCGGTGCCCTGGCTTTCTGAGAGAGAAAGGGCGAAACGTGAATATCCGCCCCAGAAGTCAGGGTGAAACGTAGTCCCCAAGCGATGGTTTCCTCCCACTAAGGCAGTAATGGGTAATCCCGAGGGCGGACGGCTGGAAAAGCCCACTTTTGCCCCTTCAGAACTGCTTGGCCATATCCCGCGCCGGCTGAGTCGGTGCCACCATGCAGTTCCAGGTGAGCCCCCACCGGAAAGCCGACTGTTAACGGTCCCCCATACTGCAGACTGATGCAGACTATTGGCAGTGCAAAGCACCCTCACTCTGGTCCAAGGCTGAGCCTGATGCCCCATCAAACACTCACGAGCGTTTTAAATACATTTTATTATCACTGTTCTGCACTGGAGAGATGACAACTGAGGAGCGGGAAAGCTAGAGATGCCTGCAGCTTCTGTCTTTGCTGTGCAGGAGCCAAATGGTCCTTCCCAGGTACCAGGGCCATGCCTGGACACCACAGCTAGTTCACACCAGACTCTCTGGGCCAGGCTGAGCACCCCCACAGCAGTCACCTGTGGCAGGCCCAACACAGAGCTGGGCACTCTCCAGAGACGTCCTACTTGCCCTGCAGAGTCCCAGCCCTGGGGAAAGTCGGACCGCATTACAACCAAAGCAGGGAGCCAGTGACAGGAGCCAGGCCACTGAGGACGGGGAGGAGGGCGAGGGTGAAGGCCACCCTTGCTCACAGAAGGGACACGACAGGGCGGTAACAGGGAGGAAATGGCTAGTTAGACACTTGAGTGGTTTCTGGTGAACTGTAGTGTTACTCTGCATGGGGAGACCCCGACTCAAGGTCAGTCGAAGGAGATGAGCTGGGCTTCACTACCCTGTGCTGGAGGTCCCTGTGTGGGCGGTGGCTGGGCCACAGGAGGCTGCTGCTGGGGAGGGCCGGTGGACGGGGCCATCTGGGGAGGAAGAGCAGACAGGCCTTATCACTCCTCTTTCCACAAACAAAAGCAGGAGTAGAAACCAGCTGTTACCAACACTACAGTGAGCAACTGTGGCCTCTCCTGTGTATGCATACGGTGATGTGCTTGCTTTGAGTGGCTGCCATCGTGCCGTCTGTTAAACGTCCCTGGTATAAAGCAGCGCTCACCTGCTGGTACATGGGCTGTTGCCCAGCCAGGTAGGGCTGCTGGGCCGGCAGCGATGCGTCCTGGCCTGGAAGGGTGGTCATGAGATTCTGTGGGAAGGAAGATGGAGGCCAGCACTGAGTGTCTGTGACCAGACAGACACAGAACTCCTGGCTGGGAGAAAGCAAAAGGGAGGGCCAGGAGGAGAGGACCTGTCCTGCGCTGCCCCCCTCACGCCCAGCAGGGGCGAGGCCTCCTTACCTGCATGCTGTACGGCTGATAGCCCATGGACACTGGCTGGCTCCCCATGTAGCCGATGCTGCCGGTCTGTGGAGGCTGGGAGATGGCTGGGAGGCTCTGCGGGGCCGGAGACGCCACATTCTATGGCGGGAAGAAGGGTGACGTGAGGGACAGGTGAGGGCTGGGTGCTGAAGGGAGGGCGACCGTGGCCACGTACCTGGTAGCCTGGGGTTGGGGTGGGCTGGTAGGAGGAATAGGCAGGGCTGGCGGTGGGCCCAGCCTGGGCCTGAGGGGCTGCCTGTGCCCCAGGGGCACCTGTTGGGTACATGTAGGCGCTGACCATACTGGGATCTGTGACAAGAAAGATAAGCAGGCTCAGCTCAGAAACGACGGAGTGGGAAGACACTGCCCTTTCCTGAGTTCTGGGCTCTCCTTCAGTAGTGACTTTCAGAACCAAGCACATGTTTCTTATAAAAGGAAGGTAAACCCAATTTGTGGGGGGGTAGAGGGAAAGGCGGGGAGGGAGGGAGGTCCTAAAAAAAGAATGAAGGAAAAAAATGAACCAAATCTTGTTTGCTTTTGCTTTTGTAGTGCTAGGGGCTGAGCCCAGTCCTGTGTGTGTTGGCAGGTGCTCTATGTAAGCCACACCCCCACCATTCAAACTGTTCTGAAGCAAGTGGTAGTCAGGGCGAAGGGAAAGGCTTAGGGAGAGCTGGCACTGGTGATTTTGGAAGCCTACAACTTCAGAACAAAGACAAACAAATGGGACAGAGAAGGACACCCCAAGCTGAACACTGAGTGAGCTTACTTTGCACACCACACACACTCTTATGGTCCTGTGACCTAGAAACTATAAACACACAGCTCTTGACCTTGGGGTCCTCAAGCTCTCAAGGGTTGGGATCACAGGTGCACACCCCCATTTACAGCCCAACACTCTCCCTTCTAATGGCCATCCTCACAAAGAGGAAGCAGGATCCCAGACTCAAGCGGTCACACCAGGGATAATGTAAGTATTAAAGGCAACAGAAACAGGCACCAGGGGATGCTCAGCAGGTATGAAAGCACATTCTTCTTGTCGAAGACTCAAATTCAAGTCTCAGTTCCCATGTCAGGTGGCTCACAGTCACCTGTTATTACAGCTCCAGCGGCTGCACCTGTTTTGTCTCTGAGAGCACCTGCATTCACAGGCAGATACCTCCATACAGACATGTAATAAAACAATAAAACTTGCCAGGCGTGATGCTGCACACAGGAGGCAGAAGCAGGAGGATCTCTGTGATTCCAAGGACTGGCAGGACTACATAGTGAGACCTCGCCTCAGAAAATAAGCAAATAAAACAATTGTTAAGCTGGGCACAGTGGCACACGCCTTTAATCCCAGAACTCAGGAGGCAGAGACCGGTGGATCTCTGAGTTTGCGGCCAGCCTGGTCTACAAAGTGAGCCCAGGACAACCAGGGCTGTTACACAGAGAAACCCTGTCTTTAAAACAACAACAACAACAAAAAATTGTTAACAAAACTCAGGGCCTAGAGAGATCTCAGTAGTCTACAGACAAGGACACAGACTGGAATTCCAGAGCCCAGGTGGTGTTGCAGTCATCTGAGACTCCAGTTCCAAGGCCTCCAAAGCCTCTTCTGGCCTGGGTGGGCAAAATCCAGCACACATGTGGTACACAGACACACAAAAGCAAAACATGTAAAATAAAAATCTTTATAAAACACTGCCAGAGGTGTGTGTGATGTCACACACTTGTAATCCCAGGAAGGCAGAGGAAGGCAGGTCTCTGAGTTCGAGGCCAGCCTGGTCTACCAAGAAGTCCACAACAGGCAAGGCTACACAGAGAAACCCTGTCTTGAAAAATGGAAAAAAAAATAGATAAAATTGTTGGGAGGTGGTGGCAAGAGCCTTTAATCCCAGCACTCTGGAGGCAGAGGCAGGCGGATCTTTGAGTTTGAGGCCAACCTGGTGTCCAGTGTAAGTCCAGTACAGTCAGGGAGACCTTGTTTTAAAAAACAAACAAAACCAATAGCAGTGAAGGGCTGCTTCCCTCTGAGCAAAATGTCCCTAAGCCCACACCTACATAGATGACAGGGGCAGAGGAAGGAGAAAGGCATTTGACAAACAAGTTCAAGCAGAACAGTACGGAGACATCTACAGTCTCAAGGTCTTTTCTAGAATGATGCCTGCTGAGCCCACCTCAGTCGCACAGCCGCAATGCAAGAAGGAACAACGTTCCCCACACGCCAAAGCTCCACCTGTGCCTGTGCCTGAAGGTGTACTTCACAGCATGAGCAAGCAGCAACACCAGACAACCTGCCAACTCCAGGACAGCGCTGAGTCAGCACCACACAAAACAGAACGGGCAATGCTTTGAAAATGGTGGCACAGGCTGGCCACAGTCACAAGGGGATTTTTCTATTAGCACAAAAGTCAGTGTGTGATAATGACCTGCTGTGACCCCGTGTCTGTGAGCATATCCTGATTTTAGGAAGTGCATTATGGATAAAGGGCCTTCACCTGCCTGCACCCTAGAAGAGATCGAGAAAGGTGTGTGTGTGTGTGTGTGTGTGTGTGTGTGTGTGTGTCCATGTTTCCATATGGACAGGGAAAAGCAATTGTAGAACAAGTCACTGAAAGGATTGGGAAAATTCTTTGTCTTATTCGCACAGCCTTCTGTAGACTGGCATGTTACCTGCTGTGGTGCCAGGCATGCTGGGGTACGGGCCAGCAGCTGGGGCTGGCTGGCTCATGTACACACCATGCATCGGGGAGCCCTCCACTGAGCCTGCTGGGCTGAAGGTGCCAGGAAAGTTGGTTGGGCCTGAGGGCTGGTAGAGAACGCCCCCAGCTGTGGGCACAGCCTGGAGCTGGGCATAAGGCAAGGGGAAGGCAGGCATCTGGGCGCGCATCTGGACCGTCTGCTTCTGCTGCTCCAGGCGCATCTGGCGTTCCTTCTCCTGCTCCTGCAGGCGCTGGATGGCCAGCTGCCTCTGCACCTCCAGGTACTCCTGCAGCGAGTGACACGGGGTCAGGCTAGCCTCGGACCCCCCTACCCACACATGGGGTCAGGAGGTGGTCAGGCTAGCCTCGGACCCCCCTACCCACACATGGGGTCAGGAGGTGGTCAGGCTAGCCTCGGACCCCCCTACCCACACATGGGGTCAGGAGGTGGTCAGGCTAGCCTCGGACCCCCCTACCCACGTGTGGGGTCAGGAGGTGGTCAGGCTAGTCTCAGACCCCCTACCCACACATGGGGTCAGGTGCCACACCTGCTTCTTCTGTCTCATGATCTCCAGCTTCTGCGCCAGTTGGATCTGACGTTGGCGCTCTGCCTCCTCAGCCGCCCGGCGCAGCTTCTCCCGGTGCTCCTCACGCAGGGCACTCAGAGCTCCTCGGGCATCTCGTATCTGGGCCAGCTTGTCCTGAAGCCCCTCGTAGTACACTGTGTGCAGAGAAAGGCAGCTCAGACCTCTCAGGGGAGGGTGCCTAGCTGGTGTGTGCTGCTGTTCTACTTGGGCAGAGGTGTCGGCACTGGGGCGCAGTGGGAGGTCCACCTCCCACGGGCACTCTCAGTGGAGCATGGAAAGAGCCCCGGATCTCGCAGGGCCCCAGGAACCATCAGCTTAATCACTGAATGGGGCTCACAAGACTACTGAAGCTCCTGCGGCCCCCCACGGCTCTGAAGTGACCCTCAGAGAGCCCATGGGCACCTACACCTGCGTTCATCCAGTTGGTTGAGCAGCTCGAGCAGCTGCGGGTGCATGCTGTTGATGGACTGGAAGAGGGACAGCACGGCGGAGTCATTGGTGATGCTGCGGCCCCGCATGTGGTTGCTCTTCATCCGATTGACAAAAGTGGTGACTGCGTTCTGCAGGGCCTTCAGGAACTGCTCGTGGCTCTCCTCGGACTCCCCATTCTGGTACTGCTGGGGACACACAGCACAGGGCTGAGCACCCCCCACCCCGCCCCCCGAGTACACACTGCCTGTTACGTGACGTCATGCTAGCATTGAACGCCGTCAGCACCCGTCTACACACAGCACAAAGCAGGGCCTCACTCCACTCAGACGTGGGTATAACTGGCAGGCAGCTCAGCAGCTGCGGGAGGAGGGCCTCCTCTGAGCTGCTCTGGGTCACTGGGGGCCACAGAGCAGCTGGCCCTGAGAGACACCTTGCTCTCCCACACTCCTCCATCCTGGACGGGAGGCACAGCTTACCTCACTAAAGGGACCACTGGAGGGAGTTATGGGCTGAGAGTCCGTCTCGGGAAGAGGACCCTGGAAAAGATGAGAGGATAAGGGGGTCTTTGTCCAGCCTCAGACCTTGCCCTAGGGACTGACAGCCAAGGTGCAGAGGAGGCCCTCACCTCCACCATGCTGCTGGGGGCCGTATGCCCTTCCCCAGGCTGGGCAGCTGGCTCTGTCAGGGGCACAGGTGCAGATGGCGTGGGGCTTTTCCGAGCCTCTTCCTGTTTCTTCTCCCAGTAGTTTCGGTTGAGGTACCGAGCAAGCTATGAAGCCGTGAAGGAGGGAGGGGAGTTAGTGGCATGGGCAGGAAGCAGGGAGGACGGCACCCAAGACGCTGCTTACCTCAGGGTCGATGTCCTCAGCCAGAGGCGCTGATGAGTTCTGGGGAGACAAGCAGAGTCTGAGGAGCCACAGGATGAAGGAGGCAGGGCTGTGATCCCCAGTAACCACTCAGACAGGGAACCCAACGGCGCCAATGACAGCAGGTACCAGGGCTGGTTGCAGCCCCAGGCCCCATCTGTGGCTCACTGTTCTGGAGAGCTCCACAGAGCCTGCAGGTGAAGTTCTAAATCTGCACATCTTCACCCCCTATTTCCAGGACTGAGGTGGAGCCCCGGGCCAGGCCTGTAATGCTCACTATATGCAAAGTGTGGAAAGGATCCATCACCCTGCGAGGGGACCCTTCCTGGTGTCCACAGTACCCCACAACAAAGCCCCGAGCCAGCAGGACCCTCTGGGTGATCCCTGGAGAGTGAGAAGCCAGCCTGGCTGACAGGGCTCACCACAGGCGAGGAATACAGGCTCCCGGCTGGAGGTGCAGATGACGCCAAGGGTGTAGGCTCTGCCTTTGGGTGCGCTGTATATGTTGACTTCTGTCTCTGAAGCAGAACCAGGAACAGACGTCAGTAGAGGAGCGTGTGGCTCAGGCTGAGGAGCAGAGCCTCCACATGGAGGACATCGGGGCCTCCATCGGTGGGGAAACTCAAAGTGACTCTCTTAGGCCTGTGGCTTACCATCCTCTCTTTCTCCTCAGCCTCTGACTGTGATAGGGCCAGAGCCAGCTGCAGCTCCTCCTCCTCCTGCAGGGCTGTCTCATCCCGCTTTGGGGGCAGCTGAGGACACACAGAGTTGGGTGAGTGGGGCCCCAGGAAGAGGTGAGAAGGTGCTCGCAGGACTAGGGCGGCTTGTACCTGTGACTGCTGTGACAGGGGGCTGGTCAGGTACTCTGGGGGCAGCTCAGTGGTAGAGGCAGCCTTTCCCTCAGCTTTCCTGCGGGCAGGACGAGATGCTGTGAGTGACCGTGCACTGACACCATCTCCACAGACTGACAATGAAGGTCCAATGAGGACAGAGCCCACTCTCAGGAAATGTGGGTACTTAGCCAGCCCCAGAACATGCTTAGGTCACTTGGTCTACGTCACTCCCTCTCCTGCAGGCCTGAGCGAGGGCCTCTTTATAGCACCTAGGCACTGCCCGCGGCATCTACGATGACCAGCAATGGGCCTTCCCCTCATAAGGTGCCAGAAAAAGCAGCACGGCCCAGGCAGGCCAGGTCTTTTCTGGAGTTTGAAACAGATCAGAGATTTCTCCACGATGTGGGGCTGAGAGCCACATGTATACGACACAATCAGGGTTTTGACCCTCACATGCTCTTTTCTAAAAGAAAACACATGCTTCAACCATAGCATTAGTGTCATACCAGCTGTCCTCGGCCCCTCCCAACAAATTTTTAAAATTTAGAATACAATGCAAATATACATGGACGCACGTGGACACAGGAACACAACGGTGAGGTAAGGATCAGATTGTATGACAAACCACAGTCGAGAGATCCAAGTGAAGGGCGCGCACATGTTCCCATGCACGCACATCTCTGTAGTACACCTGCTCCCTTCTGTAAACTACCGTGTCCCGTCCCCTCTGGAACTTACTATGTAGACTAGGCTAGTCTCTAACTCACAAAGCTCTCTCTGCTTCTGCCTCGTCACCCCGAGTGCTGGGATAAAGATGTGTGCCGCCACACTCAGTTTGAAAACTTCATTTCCAACCCAAGGAAACTACAGAGCATGGTGGCCCAGGCCTATAGTTCCAGCATTTGAAAGTCTAAGGATGGGGCTGGAGAGATGGCTCAGAGGGTAAGAGCACCACCTGCTCTTCCAGAGGAGCGGAGTCCAATTCCCAGCACCCACATGGTGGCTCACAGCTATGTATAATGAGATTTGGTGCCCTCTTCTGGCCTCCAGGTATGAGGCAGTTATATACATTTTAAAAATGAATATTAAAAAAAAGAAAGTCTAAGGAAGGAAATTCAAGTTCAAGCCAGAGTCTATATAAACTGAACAAAATGTTCATAAAAGACAGGCAGTCTTAGGCTGCTGTGGGCCATGTTACCCTGCATCCTAGAGCTTGGGGTGCTGGAGCCCCTGGGATAGCTGCATGGGCTTGTCCCTCAAGCCCTCTGACGGTGCTTCAGGAGCCTTGGAGGCCTGCAGCCCTGAAGCGTGGCAGAGCCCGTCAAGTCTACACTCACTTGTTCAGCTGCTCGTAGCACGGCTCACACACGCGCACCTCCTTCTCAATGCCGAACTTAGGGATGGTGGAGTACTTGGAGGAACACTTGCCGCAAAAGATCTGCCCGCACGCCCGGCAGTGGTGCTGTGGGACAGAGCACGACAGGCCAGTGACCTTGGCAATGACTACCCTGCCTTCCCAGCAGTCTACTCTGGACAGTGCTATGAGAGCAGGGACAGGGACAAGGACAAGTACAGCAAAAGAGATGGGAGCCTTGCAGGGAAGTCAATGCTAGCCACCATTTGGAGGGAAAGGAATTAAAAACAAACAGCAGGCCTTCCCAGTAGTGACGACCTCCCTGAGAACACACCTCTCGCAGAGGACCCCTTCATCCCTCTCCAGAAGAGGAGAAGAGGAAACACGGGGAAAGCGCCTGGTGCAGAGCCCCAGGTCACACTCTATGGACGTGAATGCCCAGGCTGCTATGAATCACCATGGTCGTTAGCCATGTGCACATGGTCATCCTGTGTGCTGACTGCTCCACTGTTCTGTCAGCCCACAGGAGGAAAAGCAAGGCTGACAGAGGATGCTCCTGCAGGAGGAAGCAGCACCAAAAGCCGGATTCCAGATGAGGGGAACCACCCCAAAAACAAAACAAGCAGGTGCTGATTCTGAGGAGACTGGGCTCCTGAGTGCGCAGTGACTTCCAGTGCAGCCCCACATTTAGTGTCAGCCAGGAAGTGAGATGGTAGCTACAGACGCCAGACAAGCTAAGCCACCCCAGGAAGAGGTCTTTACCCAACCCTGGAAAAGACTAGCGTGGCCTTTAATCGGGCTGCAGCCTAAGCTTGGGATGTTCAGGCAAACGTCTAAGGAGGGTCCCAACCATCGCAGCGGCCAGCACAGGCCTCGCCCAGGCACCACACAGTTCTAGGTGGATCTGCTTTCAGGCCGTCAGGCTGGAGCAGAAGAGACAGGCTGTTGTGATGATGGCGGCAGGGACTCCGAGCTCAACAGGGGCTACTCACCTTGCGGGTCACCACCCCAAACTGTACTCTGCACCGGTGGCATTCCTCAGCATCCACCCAGTCAGGGGCCTAGGGACAACAGTCATGATCACATGCCATTCTCCCTCCCAAGGGCTCAGAGTTAGCTGACTGACTCCATGTCCCAGACAGGACTAGAGCCGCTATGCCGAGCTTACCCGAATCCATGGCCTAACCCATATGGTCCAGGGTTACGCTGCTTGCTGCTTCAAAGGAAGAACCTCCTCCAACAGCCTTCCTGCCAAGGGTATGACCCTGATACTGGACAGTTTTATGGGCATGGGGTTTTGCTGTCACCCAGTTTTTGAGATAGGGTATCTCTGTGTAACCCTGTCTGTCCTCCAACTCACTGTGTGGACCAGGCTAGCTCTAAAGTCACAGAGCTCTGCCTGCCTCAGCCTCCAAAGGAAGTTCTGGGATTAAAGGTGCGCACTACCACACCTCGTCTGGTTTAGGGTTGTGTAAAGAAATTCACCCTGGGTGTGGTAGCCTTTAATCCCAGCAATCGGGAGACAGAGGCAGGCAGTTCAAGGCCAGCTTGGTCTACAGAGTAAGTTCTAAGACAGCCAAAGCTATACAAAGAAACCCTGTATGGAGAAACCAAAAGAAAGTCACCACCACCCACTTTTTTGTTTTTCGAGACAGGGTTTCTCTGTGTAGCCTTGATTAGTCTGGACTCTTTTTGTAGACCAGGTTGGCCACGAACTCACAGCGATCTGCCTACCTTTGCCTCCTGAGTGCTGGGATTAAAGGCGTGCGCCACCACGCCCAGCTTCCCACCCCACTTTTTAAAAACAGTGCTGCAGATCAGACTCAGAGCCGCGTACAGGCCGAGAAGTCCTCCACCCTGAGTCATGCTTGTTTTAGCCACATGAATCCAGCAGCTACAACCCATGCACATGTTTTCAGCTTGGCCTGTGCTAAGAGCTGCTTTGTTTGTTAGTATGTTACTACGTTCTGCTTTGTGAGCACTACACTCAGGACCATGTGCCTGACAGGCCAAGCTTTAGGGAGCTGGTCCCCAGGCTGCACGCCCTCCTTCTTTGAGCTGGGGTCTCATCACACACTCAGCACATGGTATTGTGGAGTTCAAGGTGACCTTCCCTACAAGGCTGGGATTAAAGGCTCGAGCCATCCCTACCAAACCCCAAGCCCAGGGGCCTTCCTCCTCCGACCAGCAGGGGCTGACCCAGGACTTACTCGTTCAGCAGCAAACATGGCGTCACTTTCCTTGAACTCTGGGAAGACATGTCCTGGCAGAAAAGGCAATCGTCACTACTGGGTTCCACCTACTCAGACACTTCCTAACCCTGACACCTGCCTGGTCAGACAGAACTGACAGGTTAGGACAGGACACTCAGAGCTCTCTGAGACCCAAGGCCAAACAACTGTCACTAAACATCCTAACCGCTCTCCACGGCTACTCCGCCTCAGGGAATGGGGGCGGAGCATGAGAAAAGACCTTCTGCCCCTGTGGCCTGGCCTAACCCGACACTGACTTCCTCCACACACCACCGCATTCTGGTCTTTCTCTCTGCTGGCATGAGCCACTCTTCTGTCCCTCCTGCAAGTCCAGTGCACTCTGACCCCTGGAAGGTCTCAACTGGAGCTCTCCACAAAAGGCACCAAAGCAGAGCCGGAAATGGTCAGTGGTCCCAGCACACAGATGGTAGCCCACACTGTCTGTAACTCCAGTCCCAGGAGATGCCACACCCTGTTCTGAACTCCAGGGGCACCAGCCATGCACATGGGCCACAGACAGATGCTGCAGGCACAGCATCCACACACATTAAAACAAAACAAACACGGTGCCAAGGCCCTGCCTTGTGCCGAGGCCTCCTAGAATCCATGGTCTTGACTTTCCAGGTCTTCCCTGGCTGCTCGCCCTGTGCTGGCCCGGAAGCACATCACTCTGAAAGGTGCCCGTCTATGGACTTCACTGCTTACTGGCTGACCATATAGTCCACTGACTCCTTCCCAGTGCTGGGATTAAAGGTGCGTGCCACCGCCCAGCTCGCCAGGCGGCTCTAACTCACCTTCTACCTTCATGATCTGGTATGTGTCCTGGACCACCTTGTACTTGGGCTCGTTCCGGAAGGCATGCGCCCAGGCCTGGATCAGATACAGGATCTTGTTCCGAACATTAACTTCCACTTGCCTCTGTGGAGCAGGAAGAAGGTGGGGAGGGCTGCAGGAGACTCGTGCAGTCTGAGGGCTCAGTGGGAAGAACCTTCTGCGGAGACTAACTGCCCTAAGCAGAGACAACCGGCATAAAGGCCAGGAGAGTCCCTCCCGCCTCAGCTCAGGGGCGACCCTCCTGGGTGTCTACACCTGCTCAGGGAACTCGTAGAAGCCACACTGGTCCATCTAGAACCATGCTTCCTTCCGTCTCTCCAGGGAACCCTGGCCAGTAACCCAAGCCTCACTCAGGGGTCTATGGCCATCACTAAACCTCCAAGAGGCACTACACAGGCAGGACCTAAGGCATTGGCTTCGCTCTGAGGATACAGACACTAGGGAGCCAGGCCTCCCTCTAACCATAGTCTCAGAGGCGGGAGATCTCCTCTCCAGATGTTCCTCACAGAGGGCTCAGGCTTCGTGAGCCACAGTCCAGCTTCACATGTGGCACACTCTCAAGGAGGCAATGACACCTTACGTTGAGTATGACATGGGCCGCAGCAGCCTCAAGAAGATACAAGAGCGCTTCCACTGAGATCCGGGGCCCCTAAGCATTCCCTCACTAGAGGGCAAACCAGCTGGTGCACGTGCAGCACACGGAACAGCGTGCCTGAACAGGAGCAGGGAGGGCTCCTCATGTTTGCCTTATTCCAGCGAGGACCTTCAACACCCTGGCCAAGGTCAGATTTAAGCCCCAAGTGAGAAGGGCCCAGCTAACAGCTGAATGCCTGAGACTTCAACACACTGAGGCAGCATGAGTTGAGGGTGGGGCTTCCTGTGAGACCAAACCCAGATATAGGCTGATATGAGGAACAGCATCACTTTGGCCAACCCAGCTGCATCGCCACCCACACCACATCCCTTAGGTGCCCTAGGGACACCTGGATCACCTGGATCCAGAGCCTTTCCTCCTCTGCTGATGCCTGCGAATCCCACCCTCCCTGGGGCAGCTCCTCGCGCTATCATTTTGCCCTCCTGACTCTGTCACTGACGCACCTAACCTTGAACCTCTGCACCTTCGCTGCTCAGCTCCCTCCCTCCCTGACTGTGCTGCTGCTCGGGACCTCTTCCCCAAGCCATGGTCACACCTAGGTTCCAGGACCATCTCTGCCCACAGGCGAGTAATCTACGGCCCTTAAAGACTCAGCTCCATGCGCTGCTTCTCGAAGCCTTCCCCAGCCCACAGAGAAGTGTCTTTCTCATTCTGCAGGTCCTGTCTCTCCCAGGACCTCACCCAGACCCTCACCTCCTCTGACACGCCCACCGTTCCTCTTGTGTGGGTGGCCCACAAATACTTAGGAGCTGGTACTGCACCCGATTCTACCCTCTCTGCTGCTCCCCAGTCCCCCCACCCTCTCTGCTGCCCCCAGTCCCCCCACCTTCTCTGCTGCCCCCAGTCCCCCACCTTCTCTGCTGCCCCCAGTCCCCCCACCCTCTCTGCTGCCCCCAGTCCCCCCACCTTCTCTGCTGCCCCCAGTCCCCCACCTTCTCTGCTGCCCCCAGTCCCCCACCTTCTCTGCTGCCCCCCAGTCCCCCCACCTTCTCTGCTGCCCCCAGTCCCCCCACCTTCCCTGCTGCCCCCCAGTCCCCCCACCTTCCCTGCTGCCCCCAGTCCCCCACCTTCCCTGCTGCCCCCAGTCCCCCACCTTCCCTGCTGCCCCCAGTCCCCCACCTTCTCTGCTGCCCCCCCAGCCCCCCCACCTTCTCTGCTGCCCCCCAGTCCCCCCACCTTCCCTGCTGCCCCCAGTCCCCCCACCTTCTCTGCTGCCCCCAGTCCCCCACCTTCTCTGCTGCCCCCCCAGCCCCCCCACCTTCTCTGCTGCCCCCCAGTCCCCCCACCTTCTCTGCTGCCCCCCAGTCCCCCCACCTTCTCTGCTGCCCCCCAGTCCCCCCACCTTCCCTGCTGCCCCCAGTCCCCCACCTTCTCTGCTGCCCCCCCAGCCCCCCCACCTTCTCTGCTGCCCCCCAGTCCCCCCACCTTCCCTGCTGCCCCCAGTCCCCCCACCTTCTCTGCTGCCCCCCAGTCCCCCCACCTTCTCTGCTGCCCCCCAGCCCCCCCACCTTCTCTGCTGCCCCCCAGTCCCCCCACCTTCTCTGCTGCCCCCCAGTCCCCCCACCTTCTCTGCTGCCCCCCAGTCCACCCACCTTCTCTGCTGCCCCCCCAGTCCCCCCACCTTCTCTGCTGCCCCCAGTCCCCCACCTTCTCTGCTGCCCCCCCAGTCCCCCCACCTTCTCTGCTGCCCCCCAGTCCCCCCACCTTCCCTGCTGCCCCCCCAGTCCCCCACCTTCTCTGCTGCCCCCAGTCCACCCACCTTCCCTGCTGCCCCCCAGTCCCCCCACCTTCTCTGCTGCCCCCCCAGTCCCCCCACCTTCTCTGCTGCCCCCCAGTCCCCCCACCTTCCCTGCTGCCCCCCCAGTCCCCCACCTTCTCTGCTGCCCCCAGTCCACCCACCTTCTCTGCTGCCCCCCAGTCCCCCCACCTTCTCTGCTGCCCCCAGCCCCCCCACCTTCTCTGCTGCCCCCAGTCCCCCCACCTTCTCTGCTGCCCCCCAGCCCCCCACCTTCTCTGCTGCCCCCCAGTCCCCCCACCTTCCCTGCTGCCCCCCAGCCCACCCACCTTCTCTGCTGCCCCCCAGTCCCCCACCTTCTCTGCTGCCCCCCAGTCCCCCCACCTTCCCTGCTGCCCCCCAGTCCCCCCACCTTCCCTGCTGCCCCCCAGCCCCCCCACCTTCCCTGCTGCCCCCCAGTCCCCCCACCTTCCCTGCTGCCCCCCAGTCCCCCCACCTTCCCTGCTGCCCCCCAGTCCCCCCACCTTCCCTGCTGCCCCCCAGTCCCCCCACCTTCCCTGCTGCCCCCCAGTCCCCCCACCTTCCCTGCTGCCCCCCAGCCCCCCCACCTTCCCTGCTGCCCCCCAGTCCCCCCACCTTCCCTGCTGCCCCCCAGTCCCCCCACCTTCCCTGCTGCCCCCCAGTCCCCCCACCTTCTCTGCTGCCCCCCAGTCCCCCCACCTTCTCTGCTGCCCCCCAGTCCCCCCACCTTCTCTGCTGCCCCCCAGCCCCCCCACCTTCCCTGCTGCCCCCCAGTCCCCCCACCTTCTCTGCTGCCCCCCAGTCCCCCCACCTTCTCTGCTGCCCCCCCAGTCCCCCACCTTCTCTGCTGCCCCCAGCCCACCCACCTTCAGCAACTCCTTCAGCTCCTCCATGGTCTGCTTGTTGGCCACTTCATCGTGAACTGTCTGGCCACAGTTCTTTACCACAGACTCCATCACCTGAAAATCCCAAGGACGAGAAAGGTCCAGCTGTGTCTGGGCCTCCTACTGGAAGACAGGCCTCTAACAGGGTTTTGAACCCACCCAACTTGTTAGAAGCCTCTTGCAGCAGCTCAGAGACAGACTGAAGCAATGACAACATCGCGTGGACAAAGGTCACTGCCGTCCCTTCCTTCAGTGGTGTATCTCTGGACTATAACTAGAAAAGCAGCATTCCTTTTTTTTTAAATCCAGTTTTTCAAAACACAGTTTCTCTGTGTAGCCTTGGCTGCTCTAGACTCACTTTGTAGCCCAGGTTGGCCTTGAACTCAGAGATCCACCTGCCTCTGCCTCCCGAGTGCTGGGATTAAAGGGTGCACCACTACCACGTCCGGCGGAAAAGCAGCGTTCTTGCTACCTCCCCTGTTCCCTTAGGAGTGGTCAAGCTCAGTGGCCATGCTTACGGCTGTTCTTAGTGCTAGAGGGACCCCACCGGTTGCTATGCACCCAGGAAACCCGGCGTGACCGCCTGACGGAGGCCAGCACACGGCTGCAGCACAGTCCTAGTTACCTCCAGAGCGTACAACGCCACGTGGGGGTTCTTATCATTGACTTTCTTCTTGATGGAATTTACAGCGTATTTTGCCCTGAAAGGGGAGAAAAGGAACAGTGACAGCAGAATCAGAAGGGGAAACACCTCAGTAAAGTGAGCAATGCTCTCCACCTGAGCAACACTCTCCACCTCTTTACTTTTTGACAGGGTTTTGCTGGCCTCAAACTCAATGTGTAGTTATGAAAGACCTTGGCCTTCCCACGCTCCTGCCTTCTTCACAGGCACTGGGGTCACAGGCGCTACCATCCTGCCTGGCTTATGCTGTGTTGGGATAAGCATTGTGCCCTCCACCCACCAGTGCAGTCCCACCAGCCTCCAAGGGACATTAGCAGCCAACTGTGCGGCTCTAACCGTCCACAGATACACCCAGGATATGGACCAGGCAGCCATCTACACAAACACTGCATGGTCAGCTCCATCCTGGAACAGGAGTGGGCGCCGGAAATCAGCATGGCCCTCCTCACTTACTGTGTGTCCCCCTGACGAATCAGGTCGCAGATCTGCAGAATGGACTCCCAGTCTGTCTCCAACAGAAGCTGGCTGGTGGCTTTGTCTGAAGGAAAAGAGAGGCCATTCAAGGGACCCATTGTATGTTTTTTTCCCAGGTGGCCCCCAGGCCAGCCTCTTTCTAAACAGTTGAAACAAACAGAAAATCTTCTTGGAGTACACTGACAACCATGGAAACGGCATCCTCCCATGCTGCTGAGCTTGTCACACATCAGCTGTCACGTCAAGCTCTGAATCCACTCAGTTCCCACAGAACCTCATAAGACAGGCGCTACCTGCATCCCCTTTTAAAGACAGAGGCACGTGATCGCCCCAAGTCAGATGCACTGCTGCTTCTCAGCAGGGTCACCTGTCTGAGTGTTTTGTCCTTTTCACCAGCTCCTAGCTGGGCAAGCTCTAGGGAGATGAGGGACCATGACTTCTCCATGTGGGGGAGGTGAATCTAACCTCCAAGGAGTCCCTAGCCAGCACCTGTCACATCCTTATCACTTCTCCTTTACAACATGAGCTATGCCGGCATACACCCGCTCGCTACCGATTCAACAACTTACTGGATTCCCACATGACGTGCCGAACCTCTCCGGAATGGGAGTAAGGAAAATGTTTCATCTAAAACCCCGCCCCCCTTTGAAAACGAATCGAGAAGGAAGGGGAGCAGACTATGATGGCACCCTGGCGCTTGTTCCTGGACAATATTCTTATTGAGGGAATAGGGCACGCATGGCAAACCCATTTTCCCTCCTAAAATTTCCACTCTCCAGGAGGCTCAGACAGGACCAACAAGCACCTTCGGTAATTATAGAAAAATGTCTTCTAAAACCCTGAGGCACTTCCAGAGCCCAAGGGATGGGGCTGGCTGGGGTCCTGGGAAACATTCTCCAAGAGGATGAATAAGGTTTAAGGAAGGCAATGTCGGTTTCCCCCTTCGATTGGGTATTAGGGTCAGGGGACCCGCATGAATCTAAGATCTGAGTCATACACTTCATGACTCAGGACTTTGGCCCAATCGGTTCGGGGCCGTCGGACCCGGAGGAAGAGGCGTCCATCGCGGACTCCCAATGAGCGTTCCTCACTGGATGCCCAGGACGCGGAGCACAGCGCGGGCGGCCACACCCGAGGCCCGGGAACCGTGCAGTGCTCCCGGGACGCCGGCGGCCGGTCAGGGTGGCTCGCCCGCTCCCCCCGGAGACCCGCCGAGCGGCGGGTGCGCGAGAGAGCTGACGCCTAGCCGGCGGGCGGACGCGTTACCTAGGAGACGCTCGAAGGTGCCGCTGCCTCGCCCCATGGCGACCCCGCTCCGGACCGACGCCGCGGGCGCTCCCTCTTTCGGAGCTGACGCGCCCCCCGACTTCCGCTTCCGCCTTTCTTTTTTCTGACCGCGCGTGCGCACTGCCTCCGCCCCGCCCCGCGACCCGCTCCGAGGCAAAGCCTTGCGCATGCTCACTGACTCTCAGCGCCCATTGGGCCGCGCAACTAGCCAATGACCAGTCTGGGCGAGAGTCTATCCAATGAGAGCCAAGCGGAGGCGGGCCTCATGGCGTCACCCCGGAAGTCCCAGCGCCTGGACCCGACCTGGGATGTGTCTCCTGCTGGGGGCTGCGGGCGTCGGGAAGACCCTTCTGGTAAAGCGCCTGCAGAATATCCTTCCGCGCGCCCCGTGGGCAGGAGGACCCGGGCGGGGCTGGGGTGGGGTGCACACGGCGGCCGGTCATCGCGGCCATCTGCCTCACTCAGACCCTTGACCGCACGTACAGCTGAGCTCCAGAGATGCCAAGGGCGAGCTGGGAGAGCCTCCGCCGACGCGCCCCACGGTAGGTGCCGGCCTCTCCCAGTGCAAACCCTGCTGCCGCCTTCGGGAGAGGAACTCCCGCCCGGGACAGCTGCTCTCCCCTCTCCAGAGCCTCAGTTCGCTGTCGCCTCAGGGCCCATCTCTGTGTTTGACGTTGCCTTTGGAGCTGCTCTTCTTGGTGGCGAGCTCTACCGAAGGGCTTGAGTGGTTGTCACTGGCTGGCTTAGCTCCTCCACACCGAAGAGCTGCCGTTCAGGGGTTTACAACGGCACACGGCTTGCGCTGGTCTCTGTGCATTGTGGCTTTTTCCACAGGTGGGCACCAACCTCACTGACATCGTGGTCCACAGGAAGATCACCATCCGAGAGCTCGGGGGGTGCATGAGCCCCATTTGGTCAAGTTACTATGGAAACTGCCATTCGCTCCTGGTGGGTCAACTTAGAGATTTGGGTTTTTTTTTTTTCTCCTTCTTTCTTTCTTTTGGTTTTCTGAGACAGGGTTTTTCTGTGTAGCCTTGGCTGTCCTGGACTCGCTTTGTAGACCAGGCTGGCCTCGAACTCACAGCGATCCGCCCGCCTCTGCCTCCCGAGTGCTGGGATTAAAGGCGTGCGCCACCACGCCGGCTTTGTTTTTGTTTTTCAAGACAAGGTTTCTCTGTGTAGCTTTGGCTGACCTGGACTCACTTTGTAGACCAGGCTGGCCTCGAACTCACATCGATTCACCTGCCTCTGCTTCCCAAGTGTTGAGATTAAAGGCGTGTGCCACCATGCCTGGCTAAGAAATGATTGTTTTTGAGCCAGGCAGTGGTGGTGCACGCCTTTAATCCCAGCACTGGAGAGGCAGAGGCAGGTGGATCGCTGTGAGTTCGAGGCCAGCCTGGTCTACAGAAAGAGTTCCAGGACAGCTAGAGCTGTTACACAGAGAAACCCTGACTCGAAAAGGGAAAAAAAGAAAAGAAAAAGAAAAAGAAGTCATTGTCTTCAAGGACTGGAGAGATATCTCAGAGGTTAAGAGCACTGACCGCTCCTCTGGGGTTCCTGAGTTCAATTCCCAGCAGCCCCATGTTGCTCACAACCATCTATAATGAGATCTGGTGCCCTCTTTTGGCATGCAGGCATACACACAGACAGAACCTGTGTACTTAATAAATCTTAAAAACAAAAACAAGCTGGGTGGTGGTGGTGCACACCTTTAATCCCAGCACTCGGGAGGCAGAGGCAGGTAGATCGCTGTGAGTTCGAGGCCAGCCTGGTCTACAAAGTGAGACCAGGACATGCAAGGCTACACAGAGAAACCCTGTCTTGAAAAACCAAAAGAAAAAAGAAAAAACCCCAGGCTGCTGTCACAGTTTGGCTGCACTGTGTTGCCGTGGTTGCTGTGCTCTTCCTGAGTCATTTGTGTGGTGTCCATGTGGAGCGTTGCTCAGGACTGTCTTCCAGAGCATGTTTTCCTTTTCCCTAGTTCGTGATGGATGCCTCTAACCCCACGCAGCTCTCCGCGTCCTGCGCACAGCTCTTGGGTCTCCTTTCTGCACGAGAGCTTGCAAACGCCTCCGTCCTGATACTGTTCAATAAAATGTATGGGCTGGGGCTGGGGAGGGCGGAGGCCAGGGAACCCCCCGGGGCTGCGGTGCTTCAGGGCAGCTGGGACAGGGTAATCTGTGGGGGCCCCGGGGCTGCGGTGCTTCAGGGCAGCTGGGGTAGGGTAATCCGTGGGGGCCCCGGGGCTGCGGTGCTTCAGGGCAGCTGGGGTAGGGTAATCTGTGGGGGCCCTGCCCTGATGAAGTGCTTCTCCATCTGCAGCGACCTTCCCTGTCACATGACCACGGAGGAAATAAAGTCATTAATCAGGCTTCCAGACATTATCGCTTGCGCCACACAGAACATCACCACGGTAGAAACAAGTGCCAGGAATGGCACTGGGCTGGCAACGGTGCTGCTCTGGCTCCAGGACCAACACAGAGGCAGCAGCTGACTGCATGAAGAAGCATATGGCCGACTCACCCTATGCCTAGGAGCTGAAGGACGCGGATGGCCTAGGAAGGTCTGTGCTGACAGCAGGCCTTCAGGGACCTGTGCAAGGATGCATGGGCGAGCACACTGCGTAGACAGCACCGTCATCTGAAGTATGTTCCCAAGACTACAAGGACAGGCTGAACGCCATCTTCCATCCAGAGAAGTGCTGCTGGGACTCCCACCAGGAAGCCCTGGGCTTATGTCTCTATGCTTTGTACTGCACAGCTCCGCTGAGCACAGATCTTTATAGTACAAGCTCTGCCTTCTGAGTGTCTGGTATCCTGAACATGCTCCCAGAGAAATAGAAAATTAATAAAGATAAAAATGGTCTCTCAAATGAGAGACAAAAACCAGGCAGGGGAGCTGGAGAGATGGCTCTGTGGTTAAGAGAACCTCCTGCTTCCAAATTCCCAGCAACCATCTGTAATGTGATCTGATGCCCTTTTCTGGCCTGCAGGTGTATATGCAGGCAGAACACTGTACATATAATAAATTTTTTTTTCTTGTTTTGTTTTTCGAGACAGGTTTTTCTATGTATCCTAGGCTGTCTTGGACTCACTTTTTTGTAGACCAGGCTGGCCTCGAACTCACAGCGATCTGCCTGCCTCTGCCTCCTGAGTACTGGGATTAAAGGCGTGCACCACCACACCCGGCTAATACATCTTTTTTTAATGGGCAGGATGTGGTGGTACTTGCCTGTGGCTTGATCTACTCAAGAGACTAAATGGAAGGGCTGTTGATATGAAGGGGGACGGGGTGTGGTGGGGCTTCCTTTAATCCTAGTACTAGGGGGGCAGTAGGTTCTCTGAATTCTGGTCTATGTAGTGAGACAGGGTCTCAAAAAAAACAAATATGGGGGAGCAACCTCACCAGAAACAAATGTTCTAATTGGTTCATTTATTCAAAGATGTGTGGTGGTGTGGTATCAGTTCCCACAGGTGGACAAGAGGCAGCTCAGGTGGCCACAGGAGATGGCAACATTCTGCTGGGATTTATAAAGCAGTTTAGAGCACTTGATAGCTTTACCAGTGCGTCAGTGAGATCTCTGTCCTCTATACCATCAAGACCTAATTTCTATGTGTACGTGTCAGTGCCTGCTTGGTCCTGGCCCGGCAGTGGTGCTGCCCCAGCCGTCCCGTCAATGTCAGGCGTCCAAGATGGCAGCCAAGACCAGAGCTGGCACATGGCCTTCATACAGAAGTGAGGAGCACAGGAAAACCACACTAGACGCATAGCTCCACACCATCAGGTCCGAGGTCTGTGGAGAAGGCTTGAGCAGAGCAGGTCAACAGTCCTTTGTAATGAAGCAGAGCTGTGCTTTTGCTGCTCCACGCTCATTTTCCTCCCTCCAGGATGTGAGCTGGGCTGGGCTGGGGGAGGGAAGCTTAGCCAGGGTGTCGGTTGGGGGTGAGTGCAGGCAGCGCGTACCCAGGGACAGCTCTGGGGAACTGGTTGAGCTTACTAGGGGCAGGGTGCGGGACTTTAGCCTCTGGGGCAAGGTTTGTGTGGCCATGTCCAACTATCCAGGACAGGAGTATTGAAAACTCAGGATACTTCAGGAGATACGGGGTCTGAGGGGGGACACTCATAAGGTCGGAGGAGGAGTAGAGCCTGAGAGCTCTCAGGTGGTGAATCCTAACCGCTTGATGGTGGGGCAGCCAGGTCAGGAGGGGAGAGGGAGCCAGGTGGTGTCCTCAGATGAGGCATCTGGGGTTGAAACTCTCGGCCCTTCCCCATTAGCCCCCATTTCGGCCCCACAGGGTTTAATAAAGGTATTTTGATTGGAAGCCGCGCTCAGTAGATCCTACCTGGAAGCATGGGGTGACTCATAAGAGCCGCAGAATCCGAGACGCGCTCAGCTACGTAGGCACGGGCTCTTTGCGGACAGTTAAGGGTGCTTTTGTTTGCCTCTTTGGTTTCCTGAGACAGGGTTTCTCTGTGTAGCCTTGGTTGTCCTGGACTCACTGTGTAGACCAGGCTGGCCTCGAACTCACAGCAATCCGCCTGCCTCTGCCTCCCGAGTGCTGGGATTAAAGGTGGGCACCACCACGCGCGGCCAGTTAAGAGTTCTTCAGTGCAGTTCGCAGTTGGCTACAGAGCTGGCCAGTGCTTCCGCTGGATCGTTGCATTGCTTCCCAGAAAACCCTTCAAAAGCCTACAGCTGATAAGTGGCCCTGGCCCTGCTGCATCCAACCTGCTCGCCTCTGGCCCCTGCTACTGCTGGGTGTGTGTCTGAGCACTCAGCTGTGAGTGTCATGTCAGACAGCAAAGGCACAGACTTCAAAGAGAGCAAAGTGTTCATCTTCACTCTGGAAAACGCACATCTAGAAGGAGGGACTAAAGCACTCCCCTCCGCTGCAGCTTTGCTAGCGGAAGCACGAAGGCCTGGCGGGACTGTGGGCTCCTCACAGCATCCAAGCTTAGCTCTTCAAGTCTAGGTAGGTTTTGAGAGACAGCCCCTTGCAGTTCAGGCGGCCTCACACTGGCTGTAAGTCAGGACTGGCTTGGAACTCCCAATTCTTCTGCCTTTACACTCTGGGTATAAATATTCCACCCTCCTACCAAGGAAGCCTGGCTAATGTTGATAGCTCAAGGCACCCTGCCAGTACTGACATCCCATGCATCCAAACCAAGCCTGAGCTGGGTTCTGGTCAGCAAGTGCTGACTGCTGGCCCCACCCTGCACTGGGTAAGTCTGCTCTTTCACTGTCCTGCGAGCCTTGCAATGGCTGCACTGAGCCCATGGGAGCCTCTTAAGACAACAGACTGACCTACACCAGCCGCTTCAGGAATTAGCTGGACTAAGGGATTGCGTCCTTGCTACAGTGCTCTTGGCATCTATCAGCTGAGCCGTGTTTCAGAATGAAGCTGGACTCAGGGAAGCACACGTCCTCCCAGCTGTGCCTCAGCCAAGTGCTGGGGAGCCTGCCCTGTGTGAGCCGGGAGTCACTGTTGGTCACTCGTCCTTAAAGCACCCGGCCTCCATATGGAAAGCCTACACTCAGGCTCCTTTCCGGGGACAACCATCTGCGCGCTTGCTCTCTCTTCCCCGGTTAGCAGCTCCCAGGACAGTTCCCAGGGCACTGAACCCCAAAGTCTCTGCATCACAGACAAGCCTGGAGCTTCCTCGGGGAAGAGCTACCGGGTGGCTGTCCAGGTGTCACTGCCTGTCGCTGTAGCTTCTTCAGGGCTCTGTAAGCCCGCACAGCCCGCTCCCGCTCTTCCTCAAGGATCCGCTGACGAGCCAGTGAAGTGGCTGGAGCCGAGGACACACCACCAGAGCCCAGAAGCATCTTCAGCATTAGCGATTTCTTGCCAGGCTGAGGAAGGAAAGGTGGCAAAGGGTTTTAGATGGTCCAGCAGCTAATAGCCCCTTAGGAAGGTCCTGGGCCAGGACACTTTTGTTCCCCGGCGGGACCAGGATGGCCCCTGGGATCCCCCACACACCGCGTCTCTGCACATGCTCCTTCTAGGCTGGACTGTCAGCTCTGGGGGCCGCAGCGCAACTTCTCCGAACTTCACGGTGTCTGCCGAGACAGTGAACACAAGGCCCGTGACATTTCTGACTCACCCACCCACCCACTCTCCCGTTCTTGAGGGCTACAGAACTCATCCATGGCCCCTAGTAGTGGTGAACCTAGGAGAGTCCACAGGGCCGCCGAGGAGGTCTAGTGGGAAGAGCTACCTTTTAGCAACTCCTGCTCCAGCCTTTCCACTGCTCTTGCCTCTTTTTTCTTCTGGGCTTTTTCAAGTCGCCGCCTCTGGAACCTAGAGAAAAAAGCACACGCTTTCCAGATTCCTAGGGCTTTGGCTCACGTGACTATAGTAGAGAAGGAAGTAGAAAGCAATCCCACCACACCGTTGTGCAGTACAAAGACACGTGTTTCTGTATCAGCGAAGTGGGAACAAGCAATGCGGCTACTCTTGGTCGCCTTTCTGTCTGAGGCCCTGTCTGGCCTGAACGCACAGCAGGCCTCCTGGACCCCAGAATTACAGGGAGCCACCACGCATGGCTGCAGTTTCTTTTCCACGTCAGAAAGCCCAGGCTGATTCTTCCTGAAAAGAGTGTGTGTGTGTGTGTGTGTGTGTGTGTGTGTGTGTGTGTGTTTTAGGTTTGGGGGGGGTTGTTTATTTGTTTTTCAAGACAGGGTTTCTCTGTGTATCCCTGGCTATCCTGGACTCGCTTGGTAGACAAGGCTGGCCTCGAACTCACAGCGATCCACCTGCCGCTGCCTTCCAACAGGCTTGCTTTATCTTTTTGAGGAAATCATCCCTCTCCCAGTGCACAAGCCAAGGGTGGCCTGAGCAGGTGGAACCCAGGCTTGAGGTCGGCTTCTCTGGCTGGACGCTATCCATATGGACACTACAGAAGCACACCTCAGCATCATTACAGAGACATTATCCCCTTTGGTATACAGAACTTGCACAAACAACGCAAACTCAAATCTCTTCCAGACCAAGAGGAACACTAGAGACCACCTCACCACCGTGCGGGTGGCAGGCTACACACCGCCTCACACAGTCACTCCACAGGGTGACCCCCTTGGAGAGACTATGTCTACCACCCAGCAAGTTCTCCTGTAGCAGACCCCAAGCTTCGCTTTTTCCACTTTCCTGCAGCAGTGGGGCCAAGGCGGACACTCGCCCTTCCTGTCCCGCTCTAAGACCAGGGTTTCCAGAGTAAAAACAAAACAGAAACAAGATCTTTGAGGCTCCAGCTCCCAGGCTGAGAGGATGATATGATCAAAGCTTTAACTTCTTATGATTCTCCTGAGTCATCAGATGGGATGTACAAGGCTGACTGCCAAGGCACTGTCACCAGAGAATATAATCAGAGCCCTCAGCCCTGCACCACGGGGGCCTCAGTCACCAGAGCCCACAGCCCTGCACCACGGGGGCCTCAGTCACCAGAGCCCACAGCCCTGCACCACGGGGGCCTCAGGCACCAGAGCCCACAGCCCTGCACCACGGGGGCCTCAGGCACCAGAGCCCACAGCCCTGCACCACGGGGGCCTCAGGCACCAGAGCCATCAACCCTGCACCACGGGGGCCTCAGGCACCAGAGCCCACAGCCCTGCACCACGGGGGCCTCAGGCACCAGAGCCATCAGCCCTGCACCACGGGGGCCTCAGGCACCAGAGCCCACAGCCCTGCACCACGGGGGCCTCAGGCACCAGAGCCATCAGCCCTGCACCACGGGGGCCTCAGTCACCAGAGCCCTCAGCCCTGCACCTCGGGGGCCTCAGTCACCAGAGCCCACAGCCCTGCACCATGGGGGCCTCAGTCACCAGAGCCCACAGCCCTGCACCACGGGGGCCTCAGGCACCAGAGCCATCAGCCCTGCACCACGGGGGCCTCAGGCACCAGAGCCATCAGCCCTGCACCTCGGGGGCCTCAGTCACCAGAGCCCTCAGCCCTGCACCACGGGGGCCTCAGTCACCAGAGCCCACAGCCCTGCACCACGGGGGCCTCAGGCACCAGAGCCCTCAGCCCTGCACCACGGGGGCCCCTGGCCTCAACTCACGCTTTCTTCCGCTCAGACTTCTCCTTCTTGGGAGCTGCCTGCTCCTCTGGCTGCCGAGTGGCCTGGTTCTTGCTAAGAAACAGCACGTGCTGGGCCTCCTGTTCCATGCGCTGGACGTAGGCCGCGTCGGACTCCCCCTTCCTTTGCCTGAAGGTGGGGACGGCGATGTCTGGCTCCTCTCCCTTTGCTTCCTTTTCCAACGTCTTCTTGAAAGCCACCTGGGCTGAGGACAGAGGACACCCAGGCTGAGGACTGCGTGGTGGTGACAGGTGAGCAGCCCGTGATCATGACCCTCTTACGGCCACAAGAGGGGAAGACCTCGCTTAACGACATGCGCACCCAGTTCGTGACAGCCCCAGATGTGATAGCATGACCTACTGGCTCCCGTCAAAGATGTCCACTGCAACGCAGGTGAACCAAGGAGCCAGAGAGATGGCACACGCATGGAGTCCCAGCACTCAGGAGGTGGAGGGAAACTGACTTTGAGTTTGAGGCCAGCCAGGGCTACCTAGAAACACCCTAACAAACAAAGAAGAAAGATAAAATCTGCCCTGGGCGGCCCTCCTTCAGTGCTCCCCCCATACCCTGCACCCCAGCACTGGGTCGTGGTGTGCTTCCCCTGCCTCAAACGCCTTTAAGTATTTGGACAAAGGAAGGGGTTCGGCGAGCGCTCTGGTGGCCCCCCCGCTGCACGTACCATCCTTCTTTCTCTTCTTGTTACTCAGCGGCTTTTTCATCTCCTGTCGGCTCCTCATAATCTCTCGGAGGCGGAAAGGGATTTCTTGCTCATCCTGGTTCTTCGGTTTGCAGTTCACTTTCTTCTTTTCTTTCCTGACAAGATAACCAAGGAGGAGTGTGGCCTTTCCCAAGTACCACATAAGCACAACAAGAGTAAGGACTAAGCCTCTAAAGAAACGGTGCAGGGCCCATGAACAGAGACGGTCCTCTCCTCACCCTCGACCCGGGCTGCCTTGAACTGGATCTTTCTCAGCGTGCTGAGGCAAAAGGCGCTACGAAAGCCCCAGGGAGGCTGGCACCCTGGCCTCACACCCGGAACGTGGCTCACAATAAACTCGAGACATCTCCGTTCATTCAACACATGGCCGAGCGTGGGCCTGGGCTGAGGTTCCCAACCGGGTCCTCTCCCATCCCATCCTCTCACACCCACCTGCGCTGTCCGAGCCGTGAAGCCGAGCGCTGCTGTCCCTGCGACTGCTGCTGCCTCCGCGCCTGCGGCTGTCTCGGATCCCCAAAGCCGGCCGACCGCCCAGTAGCCTGGGCTGCGCGTCCATGCCCAGCCATTGGTACCCCAGGAGCGCCCCGCACGAAGCTACTTCCGCCCTCTGGCAAGCCCCGCCCCGTGAGCATCACTTCCGTTTCCTGCGCTCTGTCCGAAGCTCATTGGCCCCGGCGTCCGCACCCGCGGTGGGAATGGTGCTGCTGCTGCAGAGCTTGTCCCGGGGAGAACGGGTCCTGGCTACGCTGTGGCGCAGGACTCGTTCCCTCCGGCTGAGCGGGCCCCAGTGCCCCAGCCGGGTTGCCGGAAGCCTTTCGCGCAGCCGGGGTATCCTAGGTCCGGGAGGCCGGCCAGCGCTTGGAGGAGTCATGATCAGCGCGCTCGCTAAGAGCTCTCTTCAGGTCGGGGCCCCAGAGGAGCTAGTGGACAAATAAGTTGCAAGAGTCACATTTAGTGACCAGGGTCAGAAGGGAATATCAGGGAAGGGGACCCGGGGGCCTTTGAGGCGCTAGAGACGAAAAATGGGGTGACCCGATATCCCTTGAGCTTCTCTTGTTAAGTGATGGAAGGCTGCAGGGACCGAGGAAGGTGCAGACGGTCCGCATGGTCAGAGACGTGCTTAGCTAGATAGCTGGCTGATGAGGGTCATCCGGCTCCATGGCCTTCCCCTGTCCTATCCAGGATCAGTCATCTGTCTGATCTGCAGTTGTTTCCCGGAGGACCCTTGGCCCTTAACAAGTGTCTTCTCATACCAACCAGGATGTCCGTTCCCCCTACCTGTGGAATGCTATACAGAAGTAAAATATGTAATAGCTTGTTCTATTCCAGTGCGAGGAAGGCAGGCCATTGCCCAGAGCTGGGAACAGCGCTTTACCAGCTTCCTGGGGAGTCGTACTGATTGTCACCTCTTGGCAGGGGACACACCAGTTCTCCATCTGGGACTGCTGCCAGATTTCTCCCCGCGGGAGACGCAGGGTTCTTCACGGACACCATACTCCAGTGCGAGCCACTGATGGCTGCAGAAAGCTGGGCATGGACCACGGGGAAGAAGGTTTCCGAGTGGGTACAGAGGATGACAGGGAGCCAGAGGCCTCCCTGCCCCAGGGGAGCCTCGTAGGGCCCCCATACTCTCTGCCACCTGAGCTCCAGCCCCCCACAAACTGCTGCATGAGTGGCTGTCCTAACTGTGTGTGGGTAGACTACGCAGAAGCTCTGCTGAGGCACTACCGGGATGGTGGGGAGCGGGCCCTCGCCCTCCTAGAGGAGCACGTGACCGATGAGAACCTCAAGGCCTTCCTCAGAATGGAGATCCGGCTGCGCATGCAGAGCGGAGCCTGAGCCTGCTCTCCTGGGACTCCTTGCCACCATGGTCGAATGCTGTGCTTAAGCAGCGACAGGACCACTGCACTTCCTGCCTCTGCCAAGAAAAAGAATTTCTGTGTAACAGCTTCAGTGCTGAATAAAGAACTCCTCTCTGTCAGGCGTGCAGCAGCCTTTGTGTTGTCTTGTGGAAGAAAGCGTTCCTAAGCGGGCTGTGTGTCCCTGCTGAGCACTCCTGTGACAGGAGCTACTCCAGGCCCCCGGTGTGCCTGGGATGTCCTGCTGACGGTAAGCTCTGGTTCCAACCTGTGGCAAATAAGAACCATCCCCTGGGAGGGGCCTAGCTATTCCCTGTCTCCTTCTGAGTCCTGGGGGAGCTGTTTTTACAGGTGGTAATGAGGTCACCCTCAGATTTTTGAGAACTGCTAGAGTAACCAACGCGGTCTGGGCATCGGGCTCCAGAGCGACAGCAAGGACTGAGCTTAAATGTATTTGGGCCAGCTGGAAAGATGGCTCAGTGGTTAAGAGCGCCACTTGGCCGAGCGTGGTGGATGCCTTTAATCCCAGCGAGGCAGAGGCAGGCGGATCACTGAGTTTGAGGCCAGCCTGGTCTATAAAGGGAGTTCAGGACAGCCAAGATAACACAGAGAAACCCTGTCTCAAAAAATAAAAAATAAAAATAAAAATTAAGTACCACCTGATCTTCGAGAGGTACTGAATTCAATCCCAGCAACCACATGGTGGCTCACAGCCATCTGTAATGTGATCTGGTGCCCTCTTCAGGCCTGCAGGTGTACATGCAGACAGAGCACTGTATACATAATAAATAAATCTTTTTTTTTTTTTAAAGCACTTGTGTCCACTACCTTGGTTAAAGGGAAAGCTAGGATTATAAAGTGACTTCCAGCAGGGTTTGGGCTGATGAATAGGGCTTTTTCCATGTTTGGTGTTTTACACAGATGACAACATCAGAAAGTAGGGGCACTTTGCTAATGGTATCACGGACAGATGTTGCATGTCATCGAAAGGACTCAGCTGGGCCCAGGTAGACATGACAGTGTGACGACACTTGTTAGGTCCCAGACTCGTGTGTAACTTCTTACTATGGATTGAAAGCATCTCCTCCAAAAAGAGGTTCACAGGACCCAATAGGTAAACAAGACAGGCCCAGAAAGCTCCGAAAACTTGCAAAATACACAGAGCCCTCCCTAAGATAAGACAGTCAGTGAACAGTTTCTGGAAAGTAGAGACTGAACTAGCTGAGCTGCCGGCAAGTTGTGTAAAAAGCCCCAGGCACAACCTTTGTGCCTGGTCACCCTTCCCCTCTCCTCCCCAGGGTTTCTCTGTGCAGCCCTGGCTGTCTTGGAACTCGCCTCTGCCTCCGTTGGGATTAAGGCGTGTGTTGTCACCGCCCAACCTGAGTCACCACTCTTGATGGGATGGCTCTCTGGTGATACAGTTGTCTTTGATCATCCACGCTGCTGTAGGATTCGCCAATAAGCTCACTGGTTCACCAAGCTGGATTTGGGTGGGACCGTTTCCCTGCTGTCATTAGTGCCCTGCCTGGGCTAGGTAGACATTTGTTTCACACCCCCAGGAAATGTTGACGCCAGTGGATCCTACAAACCTCAGCATTTCCAGCATTTGGTAATTGTGGCAAAGCCCAGTAATGTCATGTGGTATGAGATGCCGCCAAAGAAAAGTCGCTGGCCAGCCCTTTGCCGTGGGCCCAGGTCTGCTCCTGGGCATGTGGCACTCAAGACCTCAGACTCTGCCATACTGGCCTGCATCTTGTCCTGCCTGCATCAGTTTTATCCCGGGGTATTTGCCACCATATCTATGAAATGCCCCGCGGTGGGCCAGACACTAGCAGTGTAGCATACCTCCCACACCACGTGAGTGTAGAAGACAGAGGTCCAACACAAGCATTGTAGGGAGCTGCCTGTAATTCCAGTACTTGGGAGGCAGAGGTGGGCAAGGTCGTCACGACCATCCGTAGCTACGTGATGGCGTGAGGCCACCCTGGGGCTACTTAAGACCATGTGTTTAAAAAGAAAAAACAAGGGTCTGCAGAGGAGCCCAGTGGTTGAGAGCGCTGGCTGCTCTTTGGGACGGTCTGGGTTTTATTCCCAGCACCCACACGGTAGGCAGCTCACATCTCTCTGTAGTGCCGGTCACACGGGATCTGACACAGACATACACGCAGGCAAAAATACCATAAAAACAAACAAACAAAAAAACTAATTCTATCCAAACTTCATACAGATGAATGTGGGGGAAGGGGAGCAGGGGAAGCTGATCTGAGGACTCAGTGGTTAAGAACACTGGCTGTTATTCCAGTGGTCCTGAGTTCGTTTTCCCAGCACCCACATGGTGGCTGTCAGCCATCTGTAATAACATCTGGCGCCCTCTTCTGGACTGCAGGTGTACATGCAGGCAGAACGTTGTATACATAATAAATAAGTAAGTCTTATTTTAAAAAAAGAACCTGGGGGGCTGGAGAGATGGCTCAGTGGTTAAGAGCACTGTCTGCTCTTCCAGAGGTCCTGAGTTCAATTCCCAGCAACCACATGGTGGCTCACAGCCATCTATAATGTGATCTGATGCCCTCCTCTGGCCTGCAGGTGGACATGCAGGCAGAGCACTGTATACATAATAATAAATAAATAAATCTTTAAAAAAAAAAAAAAAAAAAGATGTCATATCCTTGCCTGAAGGGCAACGCTAAGACACTGGGGTCAAATCCTAGAGGACCCAGAGGAGGAAACTAAAGGAAATAGACACAGAAAGTGGACTACACAGAGAGTAGATGAAGCCCTTAGGGTTGGATGCAAGAGGCAGGGCTGAAAGACAAAGGAAAAAACCCACCAAAACCCAGATAGGGGCTGCCACACTGAACGTCAAGGTCCACAGACAGGCTCCTCAGTGCCTGGGACAGAAGGCGAGGGGTAAACCCAAGCCGGAGCTGTGTGGAAGGGTGTGCCCCAACACCAGGGAAGCTCATACCGCCCTCCCTTCCTGGGTACCCCTGGAACCAGCTGTCCTTCCTCCGGGCCCTTGACTGCGCCTGAACCCCTTCTGCCCGCCCCAGCGTCCCAGTCGGTGGCGGCTCCCTCAAGGCCCAGCAACCTGATTAGTGTCGCATGAGAGATGAGAATCGTCATTATAATCCGCTCACACCGGAAGGATAAATTCCTAGGCCAGCTCTGCTGATCCAGGTCCAGGCAGCGGGCACCCGAGGCTCCCTGAGATCTGCCCAGCGCTTGGTGAGTAGCGAGGGACTTGTGCGTCCCACCACCCTTTCTGACAGCCAGGCATCTGTTCAGTTCGCGCTGGGTTGGGGGAAGCCACCAGGCTTTTACTGCCTCGCCTCAGCTGAGCTCTCCAATCCCTAGGAGCCTGTCCCGTCCCTTCCCTGGTCCTTTATCGACGACATCTTTTTTTTTTTTCCACTTAAGAGGTTTAATAGGGAGATAAAGGAACCTTATCTAGAGACACACGGGGGGGGGGGAGGGGAGAGAGAGAGAGAGAGAGAGAGAGAGAGAGAGAGAGAGAGAGAGAGAGCGCTATCAACGACATCTTGCCAATCACCTCTGCTTTTCCACAATGCCAGATGCTAATGCCTCTGTCACCAAGGCCGGTGACCTGCTCATACAACTGAATGGCACCAGCTTTAGGTCAGTCCCGGCTAGGCGGATCAGACATGGTTTCCATGGTGACAGCACTGACCAGTGGACCTTGGTCAGGGAGCAGCTGCCCGCAGAGGTTCACGGCCTTTGGCTAGAAAAGTCTTTTGCCACGGGGAAGTAAGGGATGGCTGCCCCAGGGATGGAGCAGCCTGGTGCCCTAGGGACTAAGCTCCCAAGTCCTGGCTGCTAGGCTGGTGCTTGCTTCAGGCAGGGACTCTAAATGTAGAAAGGTTGAGGGGCCATGAGACTGGGGTGCGCGCTGCCTGCAGCAGACTTAGCCTTGTTCGTTTACTGCTCCTGGTCCTGATGTTCTAGCAAACCACTGACAGTGGCTCAAGACTGGACCTAGCACTATGCCCCATAGGACTGAGGGCAGAACAGGGGACCCTGAGCAACGCCTCCTGTCTGGGTCACCTGTGTGGCCTCAGAACCGTCAGCAGCATGTGAGTGAGGTTCATGCAGCTTCCCCGAGTCCTGCGAGATTAGGAGTCTCCTTCAGGTACTGAGAGGATTACAGAAAGCTGTGCTGTCCGTAGCCAAGGTCACTGGGGCTTAGAGTTTGCGGGGACAGGTTCTGGGAAGGGGGGGCAGGGGAGACCACCCTGTGTAGTGTATCTTTTAGGTTGTGGCCTGATACAGGGCAGCATAGGCCAGCTCAGCCACACCAGCACCCCGAGGTGATGCCAAACCCAAAGCAAGCCCCACCTGATGAGCAGTAAGCCCCTTCTGAAATGGAGCCATGAAACCAAGAGGCATAGGCTGGAGAGATGGCTCAGCGGTTAAGAGCACTGAATGCTCTTCCAGAGGTCCTGAGTTCAATTCCCAGCAACCACATGGTGGCTCACAGCCATCTGTAATGTGATTTAATGCCCTCTTCTGGCCTATAGGGGTTCAAGCAGGTAGAGCACTGTATGCATAATAAATAAATAAATCTTAAAAAAAGAAAAAAGAAAAAGAAAGAAAAAGAAAAAACGAGAGGCACTCAGCTCAGTCGTACCCTGGTTCAATGACAGGCCCTTCCCTAGGGCCTCTCAGTGTTCTGTTTTATGCAGCGCTGTTTATCCACATCAAGTCCAGCCCCGAGGGACAGATAACAAGCCACAAACAACAAGTACATAAATATGAAGAAATATACTTAAAGGGGCATGTAAACAAATGAGGAGTTTAGCTGGGTGGTGGCAGGCGGCGTGCAACTCTAATCCCGGCACTCGGGAGGCAGAAGCAGGTGTGTGAGGCCAGCCTGGTCTACAGAGTGAGTTCCAGGCTACACAGAAAAACCCTGTCTCAAAAAAGACTAACTAAGCCGGGCGGTGGTGGCACACGCATTTAATCCCACCACTCGGGAGGCAGAGGCAGGAGGATCACTGTAAGTTCGAGGCCAGCCTGGTCTACAAATTGAGTCCAGGACAGCCAAGGCTACATAGAGAAACCCTGTCTCGAAAAACCTGGGGAAAAAAACCTAACTGAATGAATCAATGAATGAATGAATGAATTAGAATTTACCAGTATACGATATGAACAAATAAATTAGGACCTGGGACTACAGAATGACACGAGGTAGAGTCAGAGGAAGCCTTCCTGAGAAGGGATCAGTGACAGCAACCTGGGGCTGATCACCTGGAAGAGAAGCCAGGAGGATCAACTTGCTGGGTCAGGAGGGAGTGAGTGCCCTTTGTTCCCATCCCCGGAGTCCTCATAAGGCTTTCAACAGAGTGGCATGGCTGGGTCAGGTCCCAGTGGATGTGAAGGAGGGAGGTGCAGGCACAAGCGTGGTCAGTGGTCATTGCAAGGTGAGGGAGTAAGAAGTCCAGGTTTGGGACGTGTGGTGGGGGTCAAAAGTAAAGTGGGTTTGATGTGGAGCAGGAGCAGGAGCAGGGGCCGGGTGTGTGTGGGGGGGGGGGGAGCTGCAGGAGCCCTGTGTGGCTGCTGGCGGTGGGAGGTGTGTGTCGGTCCCAGGCAGAAGAAGGAGAATGCTGCAAACCCACTCTGGAGCTGTAAGGTGCTTCTCTGCCGTCAAGACGGCTGTCTAAGGATGGCTCCCAGGTGTCAACCCTCTGTTCCCAAGGTTGAAAGGTGGCGGTCAAAGGAACTAACAGGTATCTGTCTGGTCTAACCTAGCCTGCATGAGGAGGCCAGCCCAGCCTGACAGAGTCCAGAAACTAAGGGTCACTGCAGTGTGTCTGCCAGCCTCACCATGAACCTGGAGCCACCCAAGGCTGAGATTCGGTCAGCCACCCGGGTTATAGGGGGACCCGTTACCCCCAGGAAAGGGCCACCAAAGTTTAAGCAGCGGCAAACCAGGCAATTCAAGAGCAAGCCCCCCAAGAAAGGTGTCCAAGGGTAAGCAGCACAGCAGAGGGGAGCCTCTCACACAAGGATGGTGGGAGGACCAGGCGGAGGCTGGGGTGGGGCTCTTTGCAGTGTGTCTTCATCCTTATGACTGGGGCCCCAGGAATGCTGGGAGAATGAAGGGTTGCAGCCAAGATGTGCCTGCATCTCCTCAGGGATATGTGTGCACACCTTCACACCCACCTGTGCACACACAGACACACCTACACGTGCACACCTAGAAGCACTGCGGTAGCCAGTTGTCAGTTGCTCTCACAAAATGCTGGGAGTGGTGGTGGCGCACGCCTTTAATCCCAGCACTCAGGAGGCAGAGGCAGGCGGATCGCTGTGAGTTCGAAGCCAGCCTGGTCTACAAAGCGAGTCCAGGACAGGCAAGGATACACAGAGAAACCCTGTCTTGAAAACAACCAAAAAAAAAATTGCTGGGAGCTGAATACTTTATGCAGAAAATACTTGTTGAGCCCACAGTTTTAGAGACTGGAAGTTCCAGAAGCGGGCTGGAGTGATTGCTCAGTGGTTAAGAGCACTGGCTGTCGCACGCCTTTAATCCCAGCACTCGGGAGGCAGAGGCAGGCGGATCGCTGTGAGTTCGAGGCCAGCCTGGTCTACAAAGTGAGTCCAGGACAGCCAAGGCTACACAGAGAAACCCTGTCTCAAAAAACCAAAAAAAAAAAAAAAAAAAAAAAAAAAAGAGCACTGGCTGTCTTCTGAAGGACCCGAGTTCAATCCCAGCACCCACATAGCCCCTCACAGCTGCTGTAACTCCAGTTACAGGGGATCTAGCACCTTCCCACAGACACACATGCAGGCACCACACCAGTGCACATAAAATAAAAATAAATTATTTTTTAAAAAAGAAAGTTCTGGCTGGGTGTGGTGGCACACGCCTTTAATCCAGCACTTGGGAGGCAGAGGCAGGCGGATCACTGCGAGTTCAAGGCCAGCCTGGTCTACAAAGCGAGTTGAGGACAGCTAAGGCTACACAGAGAAACCCTGTCTTGAAAAACCGAAAAAATAAAATAAATAAATAAATGAATGAAAAAGAAAAGAAAAGAAAGTTCCAGGACTCTGGAACTCTGATAACAACCCTGTGGGTATATTACAACCCTGGCAGGAGAAGAGCTTATATGTACAGACAGAGGAAACCAGAAAGCAGGGAGGAGCCAGTCTCTCCCATGTAGTCACCTTATCTACGGAGGTGTAACCCTGTCCGGTGAGGCAGGCACTCTCTCATGGCCCGTCACTCTGTACTGGGCTTCTCTCTTCAAGGTCTTCCACCTCCCAAGACTGTTGCATTGGGGCCTGGTTTCCAGCACGCGTTCCTTTCAGGACAGACCACAGCTGGCACCCTGAGACACACGCAGCGGCACCCTCACACCCGCTCACACCTTCAATGTCACACTCCTGCAGAAACCCACAGCCCATAACCACCCAGGCACCGCCCACCCCACGTGTGTCTGTCTCACCCTTCCCTTCCTGGTCCTCTGCTTGTGGATCTCCGGGAAGCACACTCGCCCCGTGTGGGTAGAGGGGAGCCCTCAGATCCTGCCCGGTAGCATATGTGGGGGAGGCACCCTTAAGTCTGGTCTCCAGGGGCGGCTAGACCTAGCCATGTCACCATCCTTGACCACGCTGTCATTGCAGGTTTGGGGATGACATCCCTGGAATGGAAGGCCTGGGAACAGGTATGACAAGCCAGGGTTGTCCCCTCCCTCCCTCCCTGGGACGTGCTCCCACAGGTCCCAGGCTCCTCTCTTTCTTGCTTAGCCTGCCTTCCATCCTGTTCCCTATTTCTCTCCCGACATCAAGCTTGGGGTCCTACTGAGAGGGGCTGTGAACTAGGGTGGGTTCACTAGGCACAGGAGGGACCTTTGCTTCTCCTCCCAGCTTTGGCAAGGGGGACCCCTTGAGCGGGGTCCCCGTTTGGGCCTCTCTACTGGAGGCCAGACCGAGAAGACAAAGCTGGTGCTTCCTGCCCGGGAGGAGGATTTGCCATCAGAGACTAGACTCTCATCCTAGGCGATGTGGCTTTTATTTGGGGAGCGAAAAGCAAGGCAAGAGGGAACGGGGCGGCGCCATCTTTAATGACACTTTTCTGACAGACATCACCGTCATCTGTCCGTGGGAGGCCTTCAACCACCTGGAGCTGCACGAGCTGGCCCAGTACGGCATCATCTAGTCAGATGCCCGCTGCGTGAGCCCCGCGGAAGAGGCCGGCATCATCTAGTCAGATGCCCGCTGCGTGAGCCCCGCGGAAGAGGCCCGCTGAAGACCCACTCTGCCCCACCACCCTCTGCAAGCCCTGTCCAGGACCCCTGCCCAAGCCCGAGCCTGAGTCCCTAGCCAGGTTGCCCAAGGCCTCTAGGTGGGACAACCTCAGGTCCTGACACCAGCTAGCAAGAGGCCACAGCCTCCCACAGGACACTCTGCTGGCATGAGGTCAGCAGAAAGAAGGGAGGGGACCTAGCCGCACCACCTGTCCTCCTTGTGGCTGGAATGCGGGAATGTACTCCCCATAACTGCCTCTTCTGTGGCTAAGCGAGTCCCTCTGCCTTGCGGCCCTCCCGGATGGAATGGGACCCTGTCCTGGGTGGGGTGGTGTCCTGGGTGTCCCACCATTACACTAACCTCCCCAACATACTCCTGTCCCTTGTTCCTATTTCAAAATAAAATTATTGCGTCCTTGCTTATCTGAAGTGCACTGACGGGGACAGGCAGGTGTGCCTGTGGTAGGGTCCTTTGTCAGCTCCGTGGAGGAAGGGCCAGGGCAGGTGGAGGAGGAGAGACTGGCCAGGAAGAGAACAGAGCATTCCCATGGGCCACATTCACCACAGAGGCTTGGCTAGAGGTCCTGGACATCATACGATCCTGGCCACGACACTTTGGGGGTTTTAGTCAGTGAATCCTAGACAGTGGGAAAGGACAAAAACTGGAAACGTAAACACAGGTGTCTAATAAGTAAGTAGCTCCCCACCCCCCCTCCACCCACTCCCACCCCCCCCATCCTCCCACCCACCCCCCTCCCAATCCACCCTACGACTGACAGCTAACACCTGCTGTGTGCCCCCAGTAACCTAAGGGCTCCACGCATAGGGGTAAGGCAAATGGGCAGACCCACCCCAAGGCACCCACAGGGCTTAGGGTAAATGTAGGATTGTTCTTTGGGCATGAGCAGAAAATAGCTTTCAGAGGCACCCCCTACCTCCCACCCCCTACCTCCCCACCCCCCCCATGCTCCCCACCCCCCATCCCCCACCCCCCCTACCTCCCCACCCCCTACCTCCCCACCCCCCCATGCTCCCCAGCCCCCCATCCCCCACCCCCCTACCTCCCCACCCCCCCTACCTCCCCACCCCCCCATGCTCCCCACCCCCTACCTCCCCACCCCCCCATACTCTCCACCCCCCATCCCCCACCCCCCCTACCTCCCCACCCCCCCATCCTCCCCACCCCCCCATCCTTCCCACCCCCCCATCCTCCCCACCCCCCCATGCTCCCCACCCCCCATCCTCCCCACCCCCCCATCCTCCCCACCCCCCCATCCTCCCCACCCCCCCATCCTTCCCACCCCCCCATGCTCCCCACCCCCCCATGCTCCCCACCCCCCATCCCCCACCCCCCCATCCCCCACCCCCCCATCCTCCCCTCCCCCACACCCCCTCCCCACTGCCTTAGGTCAGCCCGGCTGGCTTGGCTGAGGAAAGACAGTCCCAGCCACTGTGAGATCAGCAGTTTACTATGCAAACATGAATGTACACACGACCAGCAAAGTCTTCCTCCGACCAACAAAGCTTCCTAGAGGGTGTGGCCTGGAAGACCAGAAAGCAGGAGGGGGAGCCTGGGAGGAGCCAGGAGAGATGAACGGAGGCGCTAAGCCAGTCAGGGTGAGACAGCTCAGAGCTGGTGGCTGAGGGAGGGAGCAGGACCCCCCAGGCCTTGCTCCTCCTGTCACCTAGTGGGAAGCAGGCGAGCTCAGACCCAGGCCATGGTGGCCTTTGCAAAAACCAGCCTTGGGCTTAGCCGGCTTCTGAGTAGGAGTGAAATTGTGAAATTGGGGCAGCATAGAGGCCACCAGGGTGGGCCCTGGGGACTGACAGAGCAGGTGCAGCAAAGAGGCCATGGCTGGGAGCAGAAGCCTAGGGGTCTGTCCCACGGGGAGTCACTCTGACACTTCTCTGGAAGGTGAGCAGAGGCCTGGGACTGCCTCAGAGTCTTCTCAGCTCTGCTCAGTGGGAGGGTGGTGCTAGCAGCTCACAGCGGGGGGTGGGGGGGTCGGGGTCAGTGTCTTCTGCTGCCTTTTGGGCAGCTGTCCAGAGCCCTTAGCAGGCGGGTGGCCAGCAGGAGTTCCGTCCCTTGGATCATGACCACAGTGATGGCACAGCCTCCTATGGCCTGCATATGCCCTCGCAGCCATTTTCCCAGTACAGGCCAGCAGCCACGCAGGTGGACTGCTTGTCCAGCTGCGCTCGGGTCCAGGTGCAGTGCCCCGAAGCCACAGTGAGTGTTCACTGACGCTCCCTCTTCCTGGGGGTTGATGCAGCAGGAGGCAGGAAGGCTGCAGGCTTGCACCCCGGGAGAGCTGCAATTAAAGTACCTGCGGGGCAGAGAAGGTTTAGTCTTGGAGAGAAGGCATGCCTTCAAAATCCATCCCCCCCCCCCCCCCGCCCCTTACACACACACATAGGACCCCAGTTTCTGTATTGCGGTGCAGACCAGGGGTGGAGTGTCTGTCTTGGCAGGCAAAGAAATGTTTAGTGAGGAGGTAAGAAGACTTTGCCCCGTCCACACTGTGAGTTTATTTGAGCAGGCAGCGTGAGAGAGGAAGTAGATTAAGCTCCTGTAGAAGCTTCTAGAATGGGCTGCAGAAAGAAGCAGTTTTTACTGGGCAGCATTAAGAGGCTTAGAGATATGAGGAGCTTCATGGTGGCTAAGGAGCCTGAGCTGCAGTTTTCCACAGGTCTGGACCTTGCTGGCCCTGACAACCACCAACAGAGAGTACACTCTGTGATCAGGCCAGTTTTCCCAGTAACCTGGGGGTGCTTTGCAGGGTGCCAGGAGCATGGCAGGCACAATATGTTGCAACTACGTTGGGAACAAGTAGCCAGTCTCCAGTCTTTAGAACCTCTGTCTCCACAGCTTCAGAGGCTTCCAGAAGGAGCATACTTTTATCCTGGAGGTCACAGCAAGGACTGGTGCTGCTCAGGGTGTCTGTGCATTGGAGGAAGTAGACAAAACAGGGACCCTCAAGCAGTACATAAAACACTGTGTCATGCATAAATTGGCAGTTTAATCACACTCGCATGAACACATACATATAGACCTGTGGAATCATAGATTAGGTTAGCCCAAGCTAACATAAGGGAATTTTCTTGACGCTGAAATGATCTGAGATTTTTAAAAAAAAAAAGTTACTTTTTGGGTGTCTACTAGTTGGCCTCTTTATTAAGGCTCCCTACCTGGAGGGACAGTGTGAAGAATGGAAAAGCTGAATCTGGGCCCTAGAGTTGGCCTTTCAAAAGTTGGGTTCATTCAGGCTCAAGACCCCAGGAAAGGCAAGCTCCCCACCCTTCATGAGTAAGTGCACACACTGGCACGTCTGTCTATGTGTGCATGATGTATGAGTGTGCCTCAGTATGAGACTTCACTGCGTGTTTACATAAAAGGGACATGTGAGAGCATATGAGAGTGCATTTGCACGCACACAAGTGCTCTTGTGTACTGGTATGTGGAAACAGGAGTGCAAGGCATGTAGTTGTGTGTGCACACAAGGACATGCACATCCGAATGCAGATGGTCAAGTGAGTCATCCAGACCTCTCCTCTTATTTATTTATTTATTTATTTATTTATTTGGTTTTTTCGAGACAGGGTTTCTCTGTGTAGCCTTGGCTGTCCTGGACTCAGCTTTGTAGACCAGGCTAGCCCCGAACTCACAGAGATCAACCTGCCTCTGCCTCCCAAGTGCTGGGATTAAAGGCGTGCGCCACCACCACCACCGCCCCGCTCAGACCTCTCCTCTCACCCGGGTGGAGTGTGGTGGGGGACACTCACAGGTTCTGTTGCCAGTCCTGGTAGGAGGCTACCCCGCAGCATTGCAGCCCCAGCTGGACTTGGTCGAGGAGGAAGTGCAGGTCTGGGTCATCCCAGTAGTGGACGATAGCCACATGAAGGGTGTACTTCAGGCCGTCCTGCAGCTGGCCCCACAGGGCTACCACGAGAGCCCCCGCCAGAGCTTCCAGTGCCAGGCAGGAGAGGACAGCCCCACAGTAGCAGCGCAGTAGGCAGCTGTTCTCACAGAGAGCACCCAGACATCCAGACAGGCTCACCACGCTGACCACCAGGCCTCCCAGCACCAGCACTAGCATGGGGTCGGTCGGCAGCGGTCCATCCCAGCCACTCCCCACAGACCTTTTAACAGCTAGGCCCCAGAGCCCTGCAGCCAGGGCCAGCAAGGCTAGCAGGGAGAAGAGGAAGTTAGAGAGGAAAGTCAGATATTTGACACAGCTGCTCCCTAGGGAGAGGGGGAGGCAGGAGACCCTGCCTTCCCTCCTGGCCCGGTGCTTTGCCCCAGGACAGCATCCGCAGCCCCAGGCCTCTTTACGGTCTTTCCAGAGTGCTGGACCTGGGCTGTTTGCAGCAGGCCAGCCGTCCCTGGTGTGTGGCTGCTCCTGGTCGCCAGTGTCCTGCAGAGGAAAAGGAAACTCAGAGGATGCATTGGTGGGACCTCAGCCACTCAGACGCCACTCAGACTCTGGGACATCCACCAGGGGGTAAGGCCTTAGCAGGGAGGGGCCAAGAGGACAGGATGGCGTAGGGGAAGCTTGTGGGAGGAAGTAAAGGCTTGAAGAGTTGGACATCTGGGGACCTGTGGCCTTGTCCTGCTTAGGCAGGGAGAGTTCTAGATCACTGCCTTCCAGGGTAGGTGTGTGACTTCCACTAGGACAGTGTAATGGCAGCACCATGGAAGGTCTATAGTAAAGACTGGGCAGGTCAGTCAGCTGTGGTGGCTCACGCTTTTAACCCCAGCACTCGGAGGCAGAGAAAGGCGGGTCTCTGTGAGTTCGAGGCCAGCCTAGTCTACAAAGGGAGCCTAGGATAGCCAAGGCTACACAGAGAAACCCTGTCTCAAAACAAACAAACAAACAAAAACCCAAAAAAACCCAAAACCCAACAACAACCAAAAAAAAACAAAACCAAAATCAAAACAAAAACAAAAATTAGGGGCTGGAGAGAAGGCGCAGTGGTTAAAAGCACTGTCTCTTCCTCCAGGGTTCAATTCCCAGCAATCACATGTGGGAACTGGACAAGGCTAGCTTCCTTGAGCAGAAGCCCCCTCCCTGCCCGATGCTCAATGAGCTTGAAGTCAACTTCCTTGGGAGCTAGACAAGGGACTCGCTTCCGTGAGAGCCAAACAAAAGCTCACCTTATCAGATTAGAGCCAGCTTCCCCTTCCCCAATCGTGTGGGAGACCCTGCAGTGTAACAGCTACAGCACATGAAATGTCTAGATAAGAGTCCCCCTGCAAGGGCTGGAGAGATGGCTCAGAGGTTAAGGGCACTGACTGCTCTTCCAAAGGTCCTGAGTTCAATTCCCAGCAACCACATGGTGGCTCACAACCATCTATAATGAGATCTGGTGCCCTCTTCTGTATATATAATAAATAAATAAATCTTAAAAAAAAAAAAAAAAAAAGAGTCCCCCTGCACTGCAGCATGACTCAAAGCTCCTCTGCCTGGTACCTTATCAATTAAGGCAGAGGAGCTTCCCCTATGCCCCTTCCCCAGTTATGTGATGCCAAGGCTGGGAAAGTCCCTCTTGCGGTTTCTGCCTTTAAAAACCTTGTATTCTAAGGAATCAACCTCTGAGGATGGTTCTTGCTCCAGAGCAAGATCAATAAAAAAGACCCTGTGAGCCGGGTGTGGTGGCGCACGCCTTTAATCCCAGCACTCAGGAGGCAGAGGTAGGCGGATCGCTGTGAATTCGAGGCCAGCCTGGTCTACAGAGCGAGTCCAGGACAGCCAAGACTACACAGAAAAACCCTGTCTCAAAAGACTAAAAAAAAAAAAAAAAGACTCTGTGTACATTGTGTCTGGCTGGTCTCTGGTGGTCTGTGAGGTTTCCTGACTTGGGCATCTCAGGGTCACAACCACCTGTACTGGAATCTGATGCCCTCTTCTGGCCTGTGGGTGTACATGCAGATAAAACACCCATAGATAAAATACATCAAAAAATTTTTTTTCCGAGACAGGGTTGCTCTGTGTAGCCTTGGCTGTCCTGGACTCACTTTGTAGACCAGGCTGGCCTCAAACTCACAGCAGTCCACCTGCCTCTGCCTCCCGAGTGCTGGGATTAAAGGCGTGCGCCACCACGCCCGGCTACGCACGCCCTTTCTTCCACGCGCTTGTGAAGCAGAGAGCAGCTGTGGTCTTGCCCAGACTTGATATTCATGGGTCAGGCTTTCCGTTCCTCCCACACAGCAGACTCATGGCAGACGGGTCTGCTTCCCTGCGTTTGGAATCAGTCTGTAGTGGCCCCAGCAGTGACTCTGTGCAGCCCCAGGAGGGACTTTCCCACCCAAGGCAGAAGTGCAGGCCGCCTGCGACAGAGGTGCTGATCCTGTGACCACCCTCCTGCCCTCTTCTGTGAAATCAACCTTGATTTCTCTGCATCGTCTCAGATCCACCAAATGAACCTAGGCCAAGTGTGGACACTATGCTGGACCTGGTGCAGAGGATCCAGGTGTGATAGTCTGGGCACTGCCAAGCCTGGCTTCCCGGGCAGAGAGAGAGAGAGGCAGCCACTAGACAGGGGCAGCAGCCTGGAGGAGGCAGATGTGAGAGGCCCTCTACAGGGAGGTTTTTCTAATGACAGTTTGACTTGGGAGTTACTACTACACGCAGATGTTGTCCCGGCCCTACCAGGGTCACACTGTTCCTTTCATGTCCGTTTGTCTAGGTGCACGGATGGCTCCTTCACCTTAAATTTGCAGGGGAATGTATGTTAGCTGGAGTCTGTCAGAGCAGGTCAGCCCGGCAGAGCCTATGTGGCAGCGTTAAGACCGTCTGAGGCCACGGGGTCCAAAGTCAGCCTCAAATGTCACTTGCCCTCACCTGCTCGGAGTCAGTGCTTTTCTCAGACCTCTAGGAGACCTCCAGAGGCTAGCACCCCAGTGTAGACACGGGTAAGAGGAGCCATCTGGTTAGTGAAGCCCCACCCCAGTCTGAGAGAGTCACCCATTAGCATCTGCTTAATGACAGATCCTAGCACACAGCCAGGCTGGGGGTAGGGGTGGGGGTGGAGCCGGGAGTCAGGTAGACTATAGCCTGGTCCAGGGGCCTCCCAGAGGACCCTAGGGCTAAGAAACATCACCCCTGAGCTAGCTCACCTGAGACAGCAAGGGGCTGCTTTCTCCTTTCTCCATCCTCCACATGGATTGAGAAAGCCGCAGAGACAGGCAGCCGGTGCCTCTCTGAACGGGTTGCAGTCCTGGTGTAATGGCCTCCCCCTGGCTTCTCTGTAAACTGTGCAACCCAGGCCTGGATAGCTGCAGGCCCCACCCACACAGCCATCACAGCCAGGTCATGTGAAGAGTCACACTTTAGAGCTCAAGGCGGGCTCTGGCTTCTGCAGCTGCAACTGCTTTTTCTTCTTGGCCTCTACTTCTTGGCCTGGGCTCCGGGGATCCCCTAATATCTGCACAACATGACTTTGGTAAGGTGGCTCCGTGCTCGGCTCAGGGCCGTCGCTATTAAGTCCCGTTGTGGCCTCAGCCTGGCAGGCTCAGCTGTCGCTTTAGCAGCACCCTCGAAGGATCTGGGTCCCTGCAGACTGGTTCATAGTAGCAGCCCCGGGAGCTGCGCAGGCAGCGCGATGCCAATGCGCCCTTGCTGTCTGTCCAGTGCAAGGAGAGACCAGTGCTCACATTCCAGATGTTCCCTCCCTCCCCGCTCCTCAGAAGGAGGGTTCCGTTACGATCACCACCCTGTCCTTGAGTCTAAAGGACTCGGGCTACACAACAACAGAAAGCATCGTGTTCCAAGGCAGTCAGCACCAGCCGCCAGCTCTGTGTGGTCTTGGACCCGTCCTTGCTTCTGACTGGGACAGGTGTAAGACATAGGTATGTTTGTTAGTGCCATTGTAGCCTCACGGCCCTTCAGGGACATCGGGAAGAGCCCTTCTGTAGACGCGTTTAGGACGAGAGAAAAGTGCTGCAGTATCCACCCCGTCTCCTCCCCGGTTTCATCCCAAACCCCCTAAGTTTCAGCTTTCTTTTCTTTTTCTTTTTTCTCAAACAAAACAGGGTTTCTCTGTGTAGCCTTGGCTGTCCTGGACTCACTTTGTAGACCAGGCTGTCCTCGAACTCACAGCGATCCGCCTGCCTCTGCCTCCCGAGTGCTGGGATTAAAGGCGTGCGCCACCACCACCACGCCTGGCAAGCTTCGGCTTTTGATGGGCTTTCCAGGCTCAGCCTCCACTTTTGGCTTTGTCTGCTGTTGTTCTGGCTCATAACTGTGTACTCCAGGCAGATTTGCTGACCTGGAATGCGCTAGCACTGTGTGTCCTGGCTTTTGTCATCCCCCACGGCACCATCACTGTTACCCGGAGCCCTTCAGTGTCTAGCAGCAGCAGCAGCAGCAGCAGCAGCAGCAGCAGCAGCAGCAGCAGCAGCAATGCTTTCTTTTCCTTCTCCTCACCCCCAGTGTTGAGGATGGAGTCTAGGACCTTGCAGAGCTATATCCCTACTGTTTCTGTCAGCTTTAGATACCTTTCCATCCAGCCTTCCACTAAGGCCCAGGGAGCAGCAGCTCTCCCCAGGGATAATCCACTTATGTAACGTGTTTACTATCAGGCTAGGGTGGTAGCTCAGTGGGGGAGCACTTTCCTGTCACTGTGCATAAAGCTCTGGATTCTTTTTTTTTTTTTTTTTTTTTTTTGAGACAGGGTTTCTCTGTGTAGCCCTGGCTGTCCTGTAACTTACTCAGTAGACCAGGCTGGCCTCAAACTCAGATCCACTTGTTTCTGCCTTCCAAGTGCTGGGATTAAGGCATGCGCCGCCACCACCACCTTAGTCAGTTCCTCTTGTATGTAATATTCCAGCTGGGCATGTTAGCTTATACCTGGGCCTGACACATCTGTGGGCCACGGTGGATGAAGCAGCTGGCAGTCAGTGAAAGGGCAGTTCAGGCAGGATCTTGAAGGTCTCTTTGAAAATGACTATGCCCCGTGGCGAGGAAGACCCTGCAGGACGGAAAGGAGACAGAGGCTCTGGAGAAACGCTTGTTTACTGACCTGTTTTCTGGCTCATGCTCAGCTCGCTTTCCTAAAGAGTTCAGGCCTGCCTAGGGATGGTGCTACCAATAGTGGGGTGGGCCTCCCCACAGCAACCATCAGTCATGATGTTCTCTCACAGTAGGGCCACACAAATCAGTGTGATCAGGGCAGTTCTTCAGCTAAAGCCCCTTCTTGCCTGGTGAGTCTAGGTTGTGCCCCTAGCCACCTTTGTCCTACTGTGTGACGGGGTCTCACTGTGTAGCTCTCGGTGTCCTGGAACTGAAAGGAAAAATTTTTAATTAACATTAAAGCAACCAGAACAGCAGAGCTCTCTAACTCATAAGTGCAGGTCGACAGGTATGCTAGCCCAAGGTCCCAGATGATAAGTCACAAAGAATGCGGAGCTAGGAGACAAAGGCCTACTGAGTGTTCCAGGGACCGGCTGGCCGTAAAAGATAGGGAGAATACACAAGGACAAATTCCTGAGAGAAACAGGTACCGGACATGGTCGAGTGAGTAATGAGCCAAGACCCCTCATCCGATCTTATGGTGTCTGCTTAATCCCCCCTTGAGACCCGAACACAATGTTCCAGGTTTGAGTTTAACCAGATGTGTCGTTAGCTCAGATAAACATCTACCCTCAGGTTCCAAGAAAGACAGGAACCAAGGACTGTACCCATGTGATTAAGTCTGAGCTTACCCCAGATCTGCCTACGCAATTTGCTGATGTTCAAATGTTTGAAACAACCAATCGTGTGTGGCCGCGCCAAAACTTCCCACTCCCCCCGACCCTTGCCCATATAAACCCCTAACCCCTGGGCTTCTGGGTCGACCCCTCTGTCTCCTGCGTGAGATACGTGTCGACCCGGAGCTCCGCCAATAAACTGCCTCATGTGTTTACAGCAAGACGGTCGTTTGTGTGTCTTTGGGTGCACGCCATCCCGAGGCTTGAGTGAGGGTCTCCCTTCGGGGGTCTTTCAGAACTTGCTATGTGGGACCACGTTGGCCTTGAACTCAGAGCACCACTTTTCTCTGCTTTTAAAGTACTGGGATTATAAATGTGTGCACTCGTGCCCAGCCCCATCTTAAAAAAATAAATTCAGCCTCTGTGTGTGTGTGCGTACACGCATGGGAAGATCTCAGAGGGCCCAAGATTTTGCTTTTCTTTCCACTTTGTGGGTTTAGGGGATTAAGCTTGAGTCATCGGGCTTGGCACACGAACCTGATTCACTCAGTCCCCCAGACATCTTCTTTTTTTATCTTATGTTTATGAGTATTTAGTCTTCATGCCAGAGGGGCCATTAGGTCCTGTCGGACTGGAGCTACAGCAGGTTGTGAGCCGCCATGTGGGCGCTGGGAACGTACCCAGGGCTTCTGGAGAGCAGCCAGCGACCTCAGTGTTGAGCCATCTCTCCAGGTCCTGGTCATCTTACTTTAAATGGTTTCTAAAGCCGGGCGTGGTGTCCTACGCCTTAAATCCCGGCATTTGGGAGGCAGGAGGATAGCAGTGAGTTCGGGGCCAGCCTGGTCTACAGAGCTAGTTCTCAGGATAGTTGGGGCTGTTATACAGAGAAACTCTGTCTGGAAAACAACAAACAAACAAAAAATGAAAAAAAAAGTTAATCAGTTTCTATCACCCTCCATGTCTGTCCTTGCTTTTGTTGTGTAGCTGTCATCAATATCCACCTGTGTAGTCTAGCATGGTGGCGCACATCTTTAATCCCAGCACTTGGGAGGCAGAGGCAGGTGGATCGCTGTGAGTTCGAGGCCAGCCTGGTCTACAAGTGAGTCCAGGACAGCTAAGGCTACACAGAGAAACTCTGTCTCAAAAAACCAAAAAAAAACCTTGGAAAGCAGAGGCAGGTAGATAGCTGTGAGATGGAGGCAGTCTGGAGCACAGAGTGAGGTTCCAGGGCAGCCAGGCTACACAGAGAAAGCCTGTTTTAAAAAGCCAAACCAAACCAAACCATCACCCCTTAGAGGGAGGGTGGTACATGTCTTTAATCCCAGCACCCATGAGGAAGAGGCAGGAGGATCTCTGAGTTTGAGGCCAGCCTGGACTACATAGTGAGTTCCAGGACAGCTAAGGCTATGTTGAAAGAATCTGTAAAACATCCATCCATCCATCCAAAAAACAGTCTAAAATATAAAAAGAGGTATAGGCTCTGTTTCTTAACAATTAAACTTTAGCCGGGCCTAGTGGCGCACTTTTAATCCCAGCACTCGGGAGGCAGAGGCAGGCAGATCGCTGTGAGTTCGAGGCCAGCCTGGTCTACAAAGTGAGTCCAGGACAGCCAAGGCTACACAGAGAGACCCTGTCTCAAAAAACAAACAAACAAACAAACAAACAAACAAAAACAAACCAAAAAACAAACAAAAAAAACAATTAAACTTTATTATACAACCCAACTAGCTTACACAAGAGGGAAAAAGTGAACCTTCCGGTATCTGTTCCACGGGATGGCTCCCGAGGTGTCTCTGGCCTGCATGCTGACCCACGTGTGCTTAAGCCCTGTCCGAACCTGCTGCTGTTCTCTCCTCTCGGCCTGCCTGCCTCACAGTGTGGTGCGAAGAGCGGTCTTCTTCTCCCATTGAGGGTCAATTAGAAAAACAATAATCCAGCTGGAGTCCCCAGGTCCACTTCCTGAATTCCAGGCCCAGGATGGGTCCCCCCAGTCTATTTCAAGGTTAATCTCAGGGAGTATCCGTGGTGTGTCCCAGGGTAAAGCCCGCCAAGACTGCGTCCCCCTGTGACAAAGCATACAGCCTTTCCCACAAAGAGGTGACATACACTTGGAGATTGAGCCTTTAAGTTAAAAGTGGTGGCAGGAGAAAGTGCACTCCTTTAAATCCCCAGAGTATCACTGCGTAGCAGTGGCTGTCCTAGACTCACTCTGTAGACCAGGCTGGTCTCGGATTTTAGCCTCTTAAGAGATGTTTGATCCTGTCTCGGAAAAAAAGGATGTTCATGGGGCTGGAGAGATGGCTCCAAGGTTAAGAGCACTGACTGCTCTTCCAGAGGTGCTGAGTTCAATTCCCAGCAACAGGTGTACATGCAGGCAGAGCACTGTATACATAGTAGAGCTTAAAAACAAAAACGAAAAAAATATTTAAAAAAAAGATTCGTACATCTCCTGCTTCAAATCACACGCATGAAGTCACAACATTTAGTGTAAAAAACATTGCTGGAATTTTTTGAAGACGGTACAGAACTGCCTTAGCGGTTATTTTATTTTATTTTTAGTGAGACCTCGATGCTTGTGTCTTCTGGGGGGCTTTTCTGTACTACTTTAAAACGCCCCTCCTCTGCAGTCTTCTGCTGGGTAGCCTAGGAGGCGGGGCGCCAGGACACGCGCCTCGGTGGGGCGGGGCCGAGGGGGAGCGCGCCGCTGCCTGCGCATGCGCACGCGCGTGGCCGTTGGCGGGGCCCGGAACCTTGTTTCGCCTCTGTGTTCTCCGGGCGGAATGCGTTGAGCGACGCACTGGACGTCGGCGCTGGCGGAGCCGGGCGGCGAAGCTGGAGCGGCGGTGGCGGCGGCGGCGGGAGGCCGGGGCTGAGGCCGAGGCCGGGACTGCGAGGCCTTTGGGGAGGCAGGCGGCGGCAGCCCGGGGCCCGAGTCCGGAGGCAGGAGCGGCCGCCATGGCCGAGAGCATCGTGAGTGCGGCGGCCGTGAGGGGAGCGGGGCGCCGGGATGAGGCAGCAGATTTGCCGGCGCCCTGGGCGGGCCGGCGCGAGACGGTGCTGGGCGCGGGTGGCCTCTCCGCTCTCGGCCTGGGTTTGTGGGGGTCTCACCGAGCCCGGGGCGGGGGAAGGGGGCCGGCGGGAAGGAGGCCGAGCGCTCTGCCCGAGAGGAGCGGCCCCCCTCCTTCCTGCTGTCGCAGGCTGCTTCGCGGGACCTCGGCCTCCTCCCGGGCCCCGAAGCCGGTTGCGTCCGCCTCTCCTGTCCTGAGGGCTCCCCCCGCCCCCGTCATCCCAGCAGTGCCTCGTCATGATTTCACTCCGGAAGAGTCGTCGGGAGGAGGTCATCGTTAGGGGAACCCCTTTCCCACAGAGGAAATGGCCAAGGGGGCAGACAGCAGCCTGGCGGGAGGGACTGGCCCTTCTTTGACAAAGACAACTTGACCACTACCTGTTCATCGTAATAAAAGGCGGTGCGGTGAAGGAGGCCGATTTTTCTTTAGCCTGACAGTAGAGATCGTCAAACCCCAGGCCCATCAAACACGTCAGTCAAACAAGAGGAAAAGCAGCAATAGCTGTAGTTAACCTGTGCGAGTTTCACTCCAGAGTGAACGTGGCAGGGGCTGGAGAATGATGCGAGTAACACGCTGGCCTGACAGAAGAGTTGTCAACTCTGAGGAGCGTTTGGGGTCTCTGGGAGCTATGCTGGGTGCCTTGGGCCTGCAGATGCTCCCTGCGTGCCCGAGACCATCACTGCTTTCTGGATTCCATGGGTTTCCAGGAAAGTACAGCTCCTGAGAAGCTTTGTTTTGCTTTTTGAGGCAGTCTTACTACTTCATCCTCAGCCAGCCTTGACCTTGACATCCTCCTGCCTCAGCTACCTCAGTTCCAGTAGTACAGAGGAGGGCTGCCACCGCCGGCAGGTTAGGAGTTAAGGCTTTTCTCTGAGGGCAGCGCTGTTTAAGGGTCTTCGATTCTCTCCGTAGTTCTCACCCTGGAGATGCAGGGTTGATGCAGAGAAACCTCAGAGGCTGACCGTCTTAGCACTAACATCTACCACCACAGACTGGCTTGCCTGGAAACAGGCGCCGCATCAGCAGGGACACCTGCTTTTAAAACTTTGCACTACTGTAATGACCTTTACTGAGCAAAGCAGTTTGTTCAGATAGTCCAAAGGTGCTCATGCGCACCAGTGGGTCTTAACTTGCCGTTCTCAGGTTGTGAAGGATTAGTATACTCTTCTGAAGTTGATTTCAGGAATTTTACATTTAAGATTTACATATTTGTTTTATGTGTATGCCTGGGTCTTAAGGGGCCAGCTAGGGCATTGGATCCCCAGGAACTGGAGTTACATATGGTTGTGAGGTACCATGTGGCTGCTGGGCATTGAAGCCAGGTCCTCTGGAAGCACAAGCAATGGATCTGATGGATAAGCCACCTCACCAGCCCCACTCTGTGTCCCTCTGTGAGTGTGTGCAAAACAAATGCTGGGCCAGGCATGGTGATGCACGCCTGTAATCCCAGCACTTGGGGAGGCAGAGGCAGGAGGATCTCTGTGAGTTCGAGGCCAGCCTGGTCTACAAAGCCAGTCCAGGACAGCCAAGGCTACACAGAGAAACCCTGTCTCAAAAAAACAAAAAACACAAAAAACCGCAACAAACTCACTAGGTTCAGTAACCATCTCACCTTCCTCACGGTAGATAATCCGCGTCCAGTCCCCGGATGGAGTGAAGAGGATCACAGCAACAAAGAGAGAAACGGCGGCGACGTTTTTGAAAAAGGTACCTGTGACATTTGTCTCGGGGCCTTGCTCTCCAGTGCTCCCGTCTGCCTTTTCTTGTTTGCTTTTTGCTTTGCCCTCAGTTGTCGCTTGTATGGCCCTTTGTCTGTGTGATTGGCTGGGTAGCTGCTGGGTCACTGTGTGGAGGGCGGGGGAGGGAGGGAGGGAGGGAGGGAGTCTCACTCTGTAAGGTGGCTTGCTGCTTTAAGCAGTCCTCCTGCCTCATCGTCAGGGAGTTGATCTCTGCTAGACCACAGGGAGATGTCAAAGTACTTTGCAAGAGCAATTTTTTTTTTTTTTTTGTTTTTTTGAGACAAGGTTTCTCTGTGTAGCCTTGGCTGTCCTAGACTCGCTTTGTGGGCCAGGCTGGCCTCGAACTCACAGCGATCCGCCTGCCTCTGCCTCCCGAGTGCTGGGATTAAAGGCATGCGCCACCACGCCCGGCCTGCAAGAGCAATTTTTGAGAATGAAATTTTAGAGGCAGTTGCAGTGCTAACACGGCCTTGTCTTGGGAGGCTGAAATGAGAGAGGCTTACGGCCTCGGCCATGGGCTGAGACCCTTCCTCACACACAGCAAGGACCATGTTTCAAACAAACATTTGGAGAAAAACATGAGTTATGTCACAGGGGAATTATAGAGGCATGTGTAGAATGATCCATTATATATATTTTGTTTTGTTTTGAGATAAGGTTTCTCTGTGTATCCCTGGCTGACCCAGAACTCACTATGTAGACCAGGCTGGCCTTGAACTCACAGAGATCTGCCTGCCTCTGCCTCCTGAGTGCTGAGATTAAAGGCCTGTGCCAGCACACTCAGCTTATTTTTTATTTTTATTTTTCTCGAGACAGGGGCTCTCTGTAACCTTGGCTGTCCTGGACTTGCTTTGTAGACCAGGCTGGCCTCCAACTCACAGCTATCCCCCTGACTCTGCCTCCCAAGTGTTGGGATTAAAGGACTGCGCCACCATGCCCGGCTGTAGCTGTTTCTAAATATGGCTTTATGTTCTGTAAAGAAATTGATGTTGGCATGTGTGGTGAGATTGTATTGAAAACAGCTCATACACCTGCACTTGGGAGGCGGCAGTGGGAGGATCAGAAGTTCAAGGCCAGCCTTAGCTGCATCCTGAGGTTGAAACTAGCCTGAGCTATTTGAGGTCTTGGGTCACTGTCGCCTCCACTTCCAGCCAGGAAAAACAAAAACAAACAAACCAAAAAAAAAAAAATGAGAGGGGGAGGGAAGAAAACTCACGAAATCTTTGATTGGTTCCTTTGAGACCATTTATTTCAAGGTCTCACTGTTGGGTTTTCAGAATCCATAGAGCCCTGCATGTGGCATGCTTGGTATCTGTTGCGTTAAATGACTGATTGCTCTCAGCAGCACGTGCTGGTGATCTGCCTGCCTACTACCTGTTTATATGTTTTCCCTCCTTTTTCCCCCCCTCTCTCTTTCATTGTTTTGTCTCATGCATATGGTCCAGAACTTGTTGTGTAGCTGAGGCTAGCCTTGAACTCCATACTCCTGTTTCTGTCTAGCCACTGCTGGATGCACACAGTATGCCTCTGTGCCCAGCTGACATTTGTTTGTTTGTTTTGTTTTGTTGTTTTTTTCTTTTTTGAGACAGGGTCTCTTTGTATACCCCTGGCTGTCTTGGACTCACTATGTAGACCAGGCTGGCCTTGAACTCACAGCGATCCACCTGCCTCTGCCTCTGCTGGGATCACAGGTGTGTGGTACCACCATGCCCGGCCAGCCCAACTCACTTTGTAGCATCATTCTGCTCTCCGTTTTTCTCTGGTTTTATGATTGGACTTGGATTTTTACGTCAGATTTGTAGTTATCTTGCCATACATGGCCGCTACTCTTGAGTAGTTTCAACTTTTTTTTCTTCTTCTTCTTTTTTGGTTTTTCGAAACAGGGTTTCTCTACGTAGCCTTGATTGTCCTGGACTCGCTTTGTAGACCAGGCTGGGCTCGAACTCACAGTGATCCGCCTGCCTCTGCCTCCTGAGTGCTGGCATTACAAGGATGCACCACCATGTCTGGCTTAGTTTCAACTTTTACATTGTTTATACAAGACCTTTGCTTCCTGTGGACCACTTACTTGAATTGGCGCTGATGTGACTAATTCAGGTTTTCTCGTGAAATGACACAAGGGAGTGAGTGTCTGATGAGCATTTCCTTACTTCACTGCGTGCTCTCCCTGTGGTCTTGTCAGGCTGTGGTATTGTGATGCTTGGATGTTTCATTGCATTTCTGTTGTTTGGGGCTTGTAGGTTGCAAAGGAGTTTGGCTTCCAAAACAACGGCTTCTCAGTTTACATCAATAGAAACAAGACTGGAGAGATAACAGCATCGTCCAGCAAGTCCCTCCATTTGCTAAAAATCAAGTAAGTGTCCAGCCAGTGGAAAGCAGGCAGTTGGAGGAACTAGAGCCGGTGTTCCACCTGTGGCTGCCGGCAGCCTGTTTACCTGTGGGTACTGCACTAGTGACAGCCCTGCCGACTGCCCACGCTACAAGCATCACGCTGTTCTCCAGTGAGCAGCAGTCAGATTACGGCAGCCGCCTGTAGGATCTGGACTGGTGTCAGGAGAAGGGTAGGGTCTTGGGTCAATGCCTTGTCTGCACGAGAGGGCTTAGAGCACCGCCCTTTGGGAAGAGGTTGTTGTATCAGCCCTGCGCAGACCAAGAAACAGATACGGTGGCCCAGTGTCAGTGGCGCTTTGGCAAAGCCCACTCACTGCTGTGTTTATGGTGTTACTGGGGCTCAGTCAGGTCGTAGGTTGTGACTGCTTTCATGCTTTAAGTGCAGAGGTGAGTCACGGTAGGGATGGAGCCTGCAGAGTTGGAGATGCTTGTCTTCCGGTCAGTGAGAGTAAGCCTGCTTGCTCGACAGAACAGTAGACTATCCTGGCAATTTATCACTTTGAGGTACATAGATTAGGATGTGTGGGGAACAGAAATGTGTGGTGATAACATTATTTACCCTGCAAAGACTTGGCACCTGCTGGCCCACCCTGTACTAGTTCTGCCTTTCACTTTTGCTCCTGGTGACCATTTCCACCAGGGTGGCGCACGTCGTATTTTCTTTGATCTTTAGATGGTTTGTGCTGTGTTTTTACTTATTTTGGAGTGAGCTCTTGCTAAGTAGGTGATTCAGGCCTCGAGGCTTTATGAAGTGGAAGTGGAAGTTCGGGTTCTGAACGTGGTAGTCATCCCTTTGCCCTAGGCTGCATCCTCTACCCTGAGGAAGGGTTTGTGCATTTTGAAAACCAATTAAAAAAAAAATTATAGCTAGGCTTAGTAGCACATGTCTTTAATCCCAGCACTTGGGAGGCAGAGGCAGGCGGCTGTTTGTGAGTTCAAAGCCAGCCTAATCTACAGTCTCTGGCTGCCCTGATCTCCTGAGACCCAGGACAGCCAGAGCTACATAGTGAGACCCTGTCTCAAAACAACAATAATTTACTACATTTCATTTTGTTGGGTGTTCATGTGCATACACGTGTGCATGCTCTCAGGTGTAGAGGTCTGTGACAAATTGGGGAAATTACTTCTCTCCTTTGGGTCCTCAGGATCCAGCTGAGGTGGCTGGGCTGGTCAGTAGGCACCTTCACGTACGGAGCCTCCTCAGCAGCCATTTCTCAGCAATGTTATGGAAGATTGAGTTTATGCTGCTGTTTCTTCCCTGCCTCTGCCCTCCACTGGGCCTTGCCACACTTGGAACCGCGCCGCTTTCACTCGGGTGTAGAGTGCCTGCCTATCCCACAGCCAGCACTGGGGTTTGTGTGTGGTGGTGGTGGGGAGGGGAGGTGGCTGTGGGCTGCCTGGTGTGGGTGCTGGCCGCTGAGCTCAGGCCCTAGCCGAGCTGCGGGAGCTGCTGGTGTTGGTGTTGTGGGGTGGATTTAAGTCTTCACACATGGAAGGAGGCAAGTGTTCAACTGCCAAGCTAGAAGTCTAGTTTTTATTTGTTCTTCATGTTTTTGTTTTTGTTTCGTTGAGACAGGGTTTTCCTATGCCACTCACGTTTACCTTGAACGCACTGTTCTGCCTCCTTCCTCCTGAGCGCTGGGATCATGGACGTGTGCCACTGCACCTCTGTGGCTGTGGTGGTGGTGTTGTTCTTCTTCTTTTGGTTTTTTGAGACAGGGTTTCTCTGTGTAGCCTTGACTGTCCTGGACTAACTTTGTAGACCAGGCTGGCCTTGAACTCACAGCGATCCTCCTGCCTCTGCCTCCCAAGAGCTGGGATTAAAGGTGTGGGCCACCACTGCCCAACATTGTTCTTTTTTTAAAAAAATATTTTATTTACTTTTAACTTAAGTGCATTGGTGTGAGGGTGTTAGATCTTGGCATTACAGACAGTTGTGAGCTGCCATGTGGTTGCTAGGAATTGAACCCGGGTCCTTTGAAGAGCAGTCAGTGCTCTTAACCGCTGAGCTTTCTCTCCAGTCCCCCTGGCTGTGTTTTTATTATTATTATTATTATTATTATTATTATTATTATTATTATTATATTTATTTTTTGGGGGGGTTTCGAGACAAGGTTTCTCTGTGTAGCCTTGGCTGTCCTGGACTCACTTTGTAGACCAGGCTGGCCTCGAACTCACAGCGATTCGCCTGCCTCTGCCTCCCGAGTGCTGGAATTAAAGGCATGCGCCACCAAGCCCGACTCTGGCTGTGTTTTTAAAAGTTGTTCTCATAAGTAGATAAAGAAAGGAAGTTCAATTTACCAGGGTATGCCCAGAACTTACTGTTGTAGGCCGGATGATTGCAAATTTGAGGCTCGTCTGGGCTACAGATCACAACCTTGTCCTGAGGAGGAAAAGAGAAAGACATTATCAAGAGCACCGTTTCTCAGATAAGCCGTGTGCCCTGGGCTGTGCAGTAAGAGAACAGAAGGCGTTCTGAACCTTTCCAGGCTAGCCTACACTGCATCTCTCGTTGTTATTTTAGACAGGGTCTTACTATATTATCCTGCTTGGCCTGCAACGCTATTGTCTAGGCTGGCCTGAAACCCCTGCCGCCTCTGTTCTGGGATTCAAGCCTATACTACTATGATTGGCTTCAGATTGTGTCTTTAATGATAGATGTAATATTTACTTAGATGTTAGCAATTTATTTCCTTACTGTTTTAGGGACCAGGGGTCCAAGATCAAGGTGCCATCAAGGTATGAAGTATTTCTCATTGGCTTGAGGAGGCTGCTTTCTCAGTGTCCTCACCTGCCTCTGTGACTACCCTGGACAGCTGAGACTTCACTGAATTGTCTTTATTTTATGTGTGTTTGTAAGAGTAGTACTTGTTTTTTGTTGGAACTCTGTGTAGCTCCCACTCTTCTATTTTCTAGTTTCAGAATTGTTGCTCTGTAATGACATTATTTTGGTTATTCCTTTTTTGGTGTGTGTGTGTGTGTGTCGTGGTGTGTCTTTTCTTTTGGCTACTTTTTTCTTTGTTTGGTTATGTTTTTTTTGAGACAGGGTTTCTCTGTATAGCCTTGGCTGTCTTGGACTTTGTAGACCAGGCTGGCCTTGAACTCATGCAGGCATGTGCCACCGTACCCAGCTCCGGCTCCTTTTTAAGGTCTGTTTGTGGGCTGGAGAGATAGATCAGAGGTTAAATTCACTGAGACTGCTCCTCTGGATGCCTTGAATTCAATTCCCAGCAACCACGTGTTGGCTTACAACCATCTATGATGAGATCTGGTGCCCTTTTCTGACATGAAGGCATACATGCAGGCAGAACACTGCATACATAATAATAAATAAATAATTCTTAAAAACAAAAGTTAGTGCCTGACAATGTGACTCGGTGGCAGAGTGCTGCTTGTCTAGCATGCCTGATGCTCTGGTTTATGCCAAGAACACACTGTCCTAGGGTGCTGTGGTTTTCTCTTTTATGTCTTTGGGTGTTTCGCTTGGCTAGTTTTTTGTATTTGATGTGTTCTCTATTGGTAATTTTTTTTTTAAGATTTATTTATTAAGCCAGGCGTGGTGGTGCACGCCTTTAATCCCAGCACTCAGGAGGCAGAGGCAGGTGGATCGCTGTGAGTTCAAGGCCAGCCTAGTCTACAAAGTAAGTCTAGGACAGCCAGGGCTACACAGAGAAACCCTGTCTCGAAAAACCAAAAAACAAACCCAACATTAAAAAAAAATTCATTTATTATTCACACGGTATTCTGTCCGCATGTGTGTCTGTAAGCCAGAAGAGGACACCAAATCTTATCATAGATGTTGTGAGCAACCATGTGGTTGCTGGGAATTGAACTTCCAGGTCCTTTGGAAGAACAAACAGTGCTTATTTATTTATTTTTTTGGTTTTTCTATTTTTGTATTTTCACTTTAAAATACTTTATTTGAGGGCTCTAGAGAGATGGCTCAGTGGTTAAGAGCACTGTCTGCTCTTCCAAGAACCTGCGTTCAATTCCCAGCTCCTGTATTGCAGCTCACAACTGTCTCTAATTCCAGTTCCAATGATCTGACACCCTCAAACCAATTCATATAAAATAAAATAAAAATAAGATGAATTATTAAAAATTTTATTTGAAACCGGGCGTGATGGCGCACGCCTTTAATCCCAGCACTCAGGAGACAGAGGCAGGCGGATCGCTGTGAGTTCGAGGCCAGCCTGGACTACAAAGTGAGTGTAGGATAGCCAAGGCTACACAGAGAAACCCTGTCTCAAAAAAAAACCAAAAAACCAAAAAAACAAAAAAAAATTTTTTTTTTTAATTTGAGCCAGGTATGATGGCATACTTATTTCCAGCCCTTGTGAGGCAGAGGCAAGTAGATCTCTGAGTTCAAGGCTAGTCTTGTTTACAAATCATTTTCCATTAGCTGGGCATGGTGGCACATGCCTTTAACCCCAGCACTCGGGAGCCAGAGGCAGGTGGATCAAGGCTCGTTTGGTTCACATTGCAGGTTCCAGGCCAGCCTGGTTACATAGTGAGACCCTATATTTAAAAACAAAAAACAAAAAACAGGGGATTGTGTGAAGGCTCAGCAAGTAAAAGTGATCTCCAGCAAGCCTGACAACCTGAGTTCAACCCCCGGGAAATACATGTAGAGAGAACTGATTACCACACTGTCTTCTGACCGCCACCCATGCTGTGTGGTGCAGGTATATGCAGACAGAAGTAAAACAAATATTAGAACATGAAAAACAACAAATAATTGTGGTACAGAACATTTGTATGTAATTATCGGGGTTGGGGATTTAGCCCTGTGGTGGAGCATCTGCTTAGTGCATGTGGGATCCTGGGTCCCATCCCCAGGAGCATCTCTACTAAAGAAAAGAAGCACAGCTTTCTGTGGGCTGTGACGTTCTGGGTGGTCAGCGCTCCTGTACTGTGACAAAGGCAGCAACGCCTGAGGAAGTGAAGGAGGACAAGGTTACTTTGGCTCAGGGTTTCAGTCACAGGGACTTGGCTCTTTTGCCTCTGAGTGGTAAACAGGCATCATGGGACCATGTAGGAGCAAGCTGTTCATTTACCTTGGCAGATGGGAGGGAGGCAGAGCCCAAGACAGAGGCAAAGCATCTTACTTATTCTGTTTTTCTTTTTTTAAAAAAGATGTATTTATTTACCACGTATACAGTGTTTTGCCCCTCTGTACTCCTGTACACAGAAAGAGGGCACCAGATCTCATTATAGACAGTTGTGAGCCACCATCTGGTTGCTGGGATTGAATTTAGGACCTTTGAAGAGCAGCCAGTGCTCCCGACCTCTGAGCGTCTCTGCAGCCCCCTTAACTGCTTTTCTTCATCCTTACTAGTTGTGAGCTCGGCCTTGTGGCCTGACCTCCGCTCTTCTCCCCGGAGTCCGGGAGCTGCTAGGCAAGTCTCAGCTCTCATGAGATAAGCTCTGCTGCTGCTGCTGCTGCTGCTGCTGCTGCTGCTGCTGCTGCTGATTTATTTTGAGACAGCATCTCTCTATCTACATAGGCCTAGTTCTCCTTCCTATATAGGCCAGGCTGGCCTTGAACTCACAGAGCTCTACCTGCCGTTGCTTCCCAAGTGCTGGAGTTAAAGGTGTGCACCAGCACTCCTCACCTGGGAGATAAACTTTCAGACTTTTGGAAGACTTCAAACATATCTGAAGGGAAGTGGAGCGAGTCAGGGGAGGGTGCAGTGAATGGCAGCCTTGTCTCACTTGAGCTAGTGTCCCCCCGCACCCCCCCTTATGTTGCTTCCCTTTTTACTAAGTGAAACTTGTCGTGAATGCTGAGATGGCATTGTATGTCTTGATGCAGTGTTGTCTTGTGCACAGGGCGAGCAGGGCCACGGATCCGGTGCTGACTTGTGGGCCAATCATGGACATTCTGGAATTGCAGGTGCACACCTCTGCCTGACTGTAATAAGATACTATGATTTAGCTAGGCGTGGTGGCAAGCAGCTCTGAGTGGAGCTCACTGACACACATGATTTGGAGAGACTGAGGAAGAAGGATTTTGAGCTTGACCGGTGGCTGCTGCACTTGCTTAGGAGTCTAGGGCGTCACTTCTCACTTTTCATATTATTTTATCCTTTGGGTTGGAATCCTCCTGCCCTGAGACCGGAGGTGCATAGCACCGTACCACTTTCACTTTGAAATATCCTTTTTTTTTTCAGTCCGAGCATCAGTTTGCAGTGTTGTTGTGAACTCCGGGTGGTGTTCTACCTCTGAGATGTATTCCCGTGTCTCTGCTCCCCATTTTCACGTTTCTCATTTTGAGACAGTCTCTTCTTGTGTGTAGCCCAGGCCAGCTGTGGATGTGGCCTTTTGTCTCGTGGGCAGCTGACTTATAGAACTGAACCACTAGACCAAGACATTATTTTATTATTGCCTTTCATACTGGACGGTTGATGGTTAGCACTTTAAGGTGCCACACTGCCCCCAGCTTCTCCCTGGAAGGTTTCTGTTGCTCTCTGTTGGCGTTTTTTTTTGTAATTCAAATATTTAAACCCTAAGCCTGCCCCTCCCGTCCCTTGTGTCTGTCTACTCAAGGGTTTTTGTTTTTTCAAGTCAGGGTTTCTCTGTGTAGCCTTGGCTGCCCTGGACTCACTTTGTAGACCAGGCTGACCTCGAACTCAACAGCGATCCTCCTGCCTCTGCCTCCCGAGTGCTGGGATTAAAGACGTGTGCCACCACCGCACCCAGCTGCTTGTGTGAATTTATTTCCGTGTAACTTTTGTTTTGTATTGAGGGAGCTGTGAGGACAGTCTATTTGATCCAGGTTGATTTTAGTGGTACTTACTTGTGTAAGCACAAGAGGGTGCTGTGGCGCTGCATTCCTTTCTGGTTTTGTCTTCAGCTCCCCAAAGCTGCCTGGGTTCTGCTCCTTCTGCAGGCGCCTGGTTAGAGCCTTGGAGGAGACTTTTCCCTGCAGTGCTTCTGATGGAAGCAGACTCGTGTTCTTCCTGGTTTCCATTTTGAGTTCTTGATTCTCTCAGTTGTTTAGACCTCCCGTAGTCATCTGGGGGTTTTGTTTTTTTGAGTCAGAGTCTCGTGTTATTTAAGCCTGGAACGTGATGTCAAGCTAAGGCCGACCTTGATTTGTAGCCCTCTTGCTTTCACCGTCCCAGGCCCTGGGACCACAGGTGTGCAGCACCAAGCCTGCCGCAGCGCTTGCTTTACGTGGCAGTTTCAGGCTCAGCAGTCGTACGTGGCAGGGAGCTCAAGGCCTCACCTCCTGTTGCCCAGTGAACACTGCAGTCTCTGAGCCTCAGGTTCTTCGTCCTGGCCTTGGCTGTGTCCTTTCTGTTCCTGCTGGCTTCACTGCTGGCTTTAGCGTCCTGGGGCACACTTCACCTTCGGCACTTAGCAGTGTACTTATGGTCTGTTTGTTAAGATTGATCCGGTGTCTGAGCCAAGTGTTTTATAGCTAGAAGTCTTGGGGAATTTCCAATCCACGGCCAGAAGCAGAAGAGCTGGTTACAGCTCTGGTGCAGGCGTAGCGCCTGTGAACTGTGCAGGGTTGAGGAGGCAAGGGCGGCTCTTGAGAGCTGCTGCCCGCTGTGCTGCTGCCCACTGTCCTGCTGGGAGGCTCCTGTCTGCAGTGTTCATACTTGCAGACGTGGCTCTTTTGGCTTGTTGCTGAACACTGGGCCAGTTGTTCTGTCAGCTTCTTTCTTGTGCATCCTGTTGATGGCAGCTGGAAGTTTGCCAAGTGTCCTCTCACCTCCTGTCTTCAAGGGCTGGAGTTGATGTAGTGCCACAAGCTACCTCTGGTCAAGCCTGACCCACATTGGTTCTGTGAATAGCGTCAGAGAGGAAACATTTTTAGCCACAAGTCATGTCAGGTTAGAGCACAGCAAGTGGACCACTGCCAGGCGAGGACTTTTTTTTTTTCAGTTGTGGGTCCTCATTATATTACTTTAGGTTGTGTCAAGCTGACAAAAACAAACAAACAAACAAAAAATATCTTGCAAGCCAGTGGTTGCCCCGTCTGGTGTGGATGCTTGTGGGTCAGTGTTCACCTCACCCATAACTAGGTGCTTGTGTGTGAGCTACACAGAGGGGCATAACCTGAGAGTGTGTGTGGCCTAGGTGACAGCTGTGGCTGGAGAGCGGAACACCAGGCTGAGCGGGAGAGGCATGCAGACAGACAAGGAACAGGAGGGCTGCCACCGAGGCCCAGGTGGGCACAGCTGTGTTAACGTACGCATGACGTGGCTAGGTGCATTTCATAGCTTTTAAAGTAATTTGGTTAGAGAAATCAAGTTTCAGAGAATCTTCACTTGTGTGTACAATGCTTAGAAACAAAGAGCTCTGTTCTCTTAAAGTCAGGAGCTGGCGTGTGTAGGCCTTTACATGGTAGCATTGTCTTTGAAGCTGTCGGGGTGCACATCTCCACACCAAACTATGTGGTTTGATTTTGGAGGAGAGGATGGCATTGTGATGTTTTGTCCTTTGAACAGGCATGGCGATCTGTTGTTCCTGTTTCCCTCCAACCTTGCTGGACCCTCCTCTGAAATGGAAACATCATCGACCTCACTAGGGTTAAAGGCCTTTGGTGCTCCTAATGTGGTTGAAGACGAGATCGATCAGTACCTCAGCAAGCAGGACGGGAAGATTTATCGGAGCCGAGACCCACAGCTGTAAGTGCTCCTAACGCTCCTGCTTGTGCAGCTCTTAATGGATCATTAAAGGAAATATTGAAGAGCTGGGTGTGGTGACTTTAGTAATCTGTGCATTTAGGGGCAAAGGCTGGAGGGCTATGGCAAGTTCAAGGCCATCCTGGTTTACACAGTGAACTCAAGCCAGCTCATGAGACCCTGTTTCAAAAAAGAAGTATTTAAACATGTCTCATGTTAGTAAGCATTTGTTAAACCTGAATTTGTTCATCCATTTTCACATTATTTTATGCCTGTTATGTTGGCAACTTTAAAAATAGATTCCACATAAAATGTCTAGGAGTGTGTGGATACTAAGAGATTCAAAAGGTGTCTAGGGACAGGTAGGGTCTGTCTTGATGTCCCTTGAGATACATGTCTCCTCCCACCAGCAGAGGTAGGAGTAGAAGGGACTGATGGTTGTAAGGGCTGGTTCTGACCTGTCAGGAACATCAGAATGACTTCCAGTAGCGGGCGCCGGGCACGTGGGCCCAAGTGTGTTCCCTCTAGTAAGTAATCTGACTTGCACATCTGCTCCTTTGAATATATTTATTCACTTTGTGCCAGTTTATGTAAATGCGAGTGTGTATGCGGTACTTAATTTTAGAATTTTGTGCAACACTTTTTAAAGAACCCAGTCCTTGCTGTTCATGCAGAGGACCCAGGTTTAATTCTCGGCATCTGCATGGGGTTACAGTTGTCTGGCCTCAGAGCACCAGGCACATGGTCTGCAGGCATATATAAGGGCACAGTACGCACACACATAATACAAATTAAAATTAAAAATAAGATAGGGAAGCCAGCTAGAAACATCTGGATTTACACTCAGAATTGTGGAATTATATGAGTGGAGTCTGTTTGCCTCCTTTTTAAAGTTTATCACTGTAAATGCAGTGAGGTGCTGACACTGGGATCCTGGTGTTGTAAAAGCTGCATCAGCAACTTCTTTGTCAGATGGACTAGTCACCCGTGCTCTGAGAGTCCTCTGTGTTTCTTCCCAGGGCCTCACTGTTACTCGGGCTCTCGCGGATGCATCCAAGTCTTTAGAGTACTCACACAGGTCACTCTACTCTTCAGAAATAAGCCTCCCCTGGCCAGGTGTGGTGGCGCCTTTAATCCCAGCAGTGCGGGGGGGGGGGGGGGGGAAGAAATAAATGATCCTCCCTCCTAGTGATGTAGGAAGCAGAGAGTCTATCCTTTTCTTTTCTTCCTTTCTTTTTTGTCTTTTTCTTCTGTTTTGTGTTGAGACTGGGGTTCTCTATGTGGCTGCCTTGGAACTCTGTAGACCAGGCTGCCCTTGAGCTCAGAGCTCCACCTGCCTCTGCCCTCCCAGTGCTGGGCTGAAAAGCGTGCGCCACCACTGCCCAGCCTTTTCTTAACATTTGAGTTCCAGGCCAGCCTGGTTCACAAAGTGAGTCTATGACAGCCAAGGCCGTTAGACAAAGAAACCTTGTCTCGAAGAAACAAACAAACAGACAGACAAACAAAAAAACCGGTTACTTTGAGACGTTATTTTTCACGCTGGAGATGAACACGACCTGGTGTTTGGTAAGCACCACCGTTTTATTTTTAGCTGGTTAAGCAGTTAATATTCATGAAAGCATGGTTATACTGTGTTTGTTAGGTTTTTCACTTTTCTTTTTCTTCATCTTCCCTCCCCTTTCCATTTCTTCCCTTCCCCATCCTATCCTTCCTCCCCTCTACCCCCTGCTCATGCTCTTCTGAAACGTGCTGTCCTGTGTAGCCCTGTCAGCCCCGTCAGCCATGCTGGCCTTGAACTTGCTTGCGACTTCCTGCCTCTGCCCTTGAATGCCAGCGTCACAGGCTTGTGCTTTCCCATCGAGTAATCTTCTCCGATCCGCAGCAGGATGAGCAGCAGCTGCGGTGGACGCTCATCTGTGGGCCACCAGGGGTGGTTCTTTACTTGTAGGAAGCGCGCTGCCCACTCGTGGTGTACGTTTACATACAGAGCCCTGGGCAGTAGCTACAGAGTGTAACCTTTGTGTCCTGTGCTTTGCAGATGCCGCCATGGCCCCTTGGGGAAGTGTGTGCATTGTGTCCCGCTGGAGGTAAGTCTGTGCAGCAGGAGGTTTTGGCTGAGCAGTGTGGTTGGCTGCTGCTGAAAGAGCTGTCTAAGCACTTTCTCGATCCTAAACTTGGGTATTTGGCTCTTACAAGAATTTTTCTATTTATTGTCTCGGGCCTGATATTCCCAGTAGTACAAGTGTCTCAGAGAATCGGAGACTTATTTATGGGAATGACCTTCTAGGGCCGTGAATGGCTGCGGCGTCTGTGGCTGTGATGAAGAGCTGTGCACAGTTGCTTCCTGTGTAACTCTTCTCTGACACTCGCTGTGCCTCTTGCTTCCTGCTTGTCATGGCTTTGATTTACTATGTCTGCCTCTTAGGTCTCTTGTTGACTCTCAGCCTTTTACCACCCCCCCCACCTCTCTCCCTCTCCCTCCCTCCCTCTCTGTGTGTCTGTCTGTCTGTCTCTCTGGGGTGTGTGTGTGTTATGAGGATTGAACTCTGGAATTTACCTGTGAGGGGCAAGCACTCTGTCACTAAGCTGTATCCTCAGGCCTTTTGTAACTTTGCAAATTTTTCTTAGAGTTTTCATGTTTAATAGTTTATCTCGGAAAAAAAATGTAACAAGCACAAAGAAACACTTGATTCTGGCCCTGAGCTAGTGAAGACCCAGCCTAGGCTCCCCTGTTGTCTCTGTGCTGTCTGGTCTGACCCCTGCACAGTAAGACTCAGAGACCGATGGCCACTCATTTTCTGTGTGTGGTTTGACAGCCATTTGACGAGGACTATTTGAACCACCTGGAGCCCCCAGTGAAGCACATGTCCTTCCACGCCTACATCCGGAAGCTGACTGGAGGGGCTGACAAGTGAGTATCTCTGTGGCCTTCACGCATGTCTGACTAGAGGCACCGGGCGTGGGAACGGAAAGCAAAGCAGGGCAGGGCAGAAAGCAGCAGAGTTTTGAATGCTGCCTCTTGTAGAAGCGGGGATGGGGGATCTGGACGAGCTCACAGCTGCTGGTAGATGTGGAGGTGGCCTGGCAAGTCAGAAAGGCAGCTACCCCACGAGGACCTCGGCTCCCTAATCTTAGCTCCTGCCTGCTCTTTTCCCAGGGCCCCCCATGTTTGTCATTATTACTTTACACCTGTCACTGGCCTGAAGCCACAACGCTATCTATGGGCTGTATTCTGCTAGCACAGGGCTCTAATGAACAGACTTGGTCAGGCACAAGCAGCCTTTCCCCCTGAATGCTGGTGGCAGCAGTGGCTGGAAAGGGGACTAAGGCTGGTTTTATTTGATATATTTCCTCCCTTCCCCTTTCCTTTCCCCTTCCCCTTCCCCTTTCCCTTTTCTCTTCCTCCTCCTCCTGCTCCTCTTCTTCTTTTATTTATTTATTTATTTATTTTGTTTTTGGTTTTTTTTTTTTTTTTTAAAGACAAGGTTTCTCTGTGTAGCCGTGGCTGTCCTAGACTCATTTGTAGACCAGGCTGGCCTCGAATTCACAGAGCTCCACCTGCATCTGCCTCTCGAGTGCTGGGATTACAGGGGTGCAGGATGCACCACCATCCCTGGCTTTGGTTGATTTTCTTTCTTTTTTTTTTTAAAGATTTATTCATTATTATGTATACAGTGCTCTGCCTTTATGTACATCTGTACACCAGAAGAGGACACCAGATCTCATTATAGATGGCTGTGAGCCACCATGTGGTTGCGGGGAATTGAACTTAGGACCTCTGGAAGAGCAGGCAGTGCTCATAACCACTGAGCCATCTCTCTAGCCCCATTTTCTTTCTTTCTTTTTGGTTTGTTTGTTTATTTAGTTAGTTTCTTCTTTTTATTAACTTGTACACAACTACTTGTCTTCTGGGTTGTGGAACAGTAAGTCAGACGACACTTGCCACAGTAATGTCTGTCCAAGTGGCCAGCCGTGAGAACTCAACACCACATTCGCCAGGACACTCTCCACAAAGTTGCCTAATTTTGCTATTTTCATTCACCGTATAGTATTTCAGCACAGCACACTTCACCTCCTCCCTCCTCTGCCTGCTCTTATTGGGAGTGGTGTAAGACTCTTCCTTTCTCAGCTCCGCCACGAAGTCTCCACCTAGGTGAAGGCTGGACTCCTTCTGAATGTTGCAGTCAGACAAAGTGCGGCCATCTCTCAGCAAGGGTCAGCCTCTGCTGCCCAGTAGGAATTCCTTCCTTATGCTGCATCTTGGCCTTCTATTTTCTACAGTGTCCGAGGGGTCAACCTCAAGCATGATGGTCATCCCTGTAAGGGTCTTCACAAAACCCTTGGCAGTGGCTCCACTGCTGATGGTGGATCAGAAAGCTGGTTGATTTTCTTTTTCTTTAAAAATAATATTATTATTGTTTGGTTTTTTTGAGACAGGGTTACTCTGTGTAGCCTTGACTGTCCTTGACTCCCTTTATAGACCAGGCTGGCCTCGAACTCACAGAGATCTGTCTTCCTCTGCCTCCTGAGTGCTGGGATTAAAGGCGTGCGCCTGGTTGCTTGCTGGTTGATTTTTCTGAAGACAGCCTTTGCTTCATAGCCCAAGTTGGCCTTAACCTTGAGATCCTCTTCCAGTAGCCTCTGCGTGCTGACATTTAGACATGTACTGTCACTCTGGGATGCTTTTGATTCCTATATTGAATGCTTGTCTGTGTTCCTTTTGTGTACACCCGACCAGAAAGTAACACACTTTACGGTAGCTTTGTAGCTCCTGTTACTGATAAGAGGAGATGGCACTGACTCCAAGTTAGCAGCATTTTTTGTTAAAAATGCTTGCTTGATCATAGCTTTTCTCTGACAACCTGCTGACACCCAAAATGCATTTAACTTTGTTTCTATGTTTGTTTATTCTGAGCCAGGGTTTCTCTGTAGCTCTGGCTATCTTAGTACTGTAGACCAGGTGAGTTCAGAGCTCAGAGATCTGTCTGCCTCTTCCTCCCCAGTATTGAGATTAAAGATAACCTTAACTCACTACAAGTTAACTATTAGCCAGCTGTAGCATCCAAGTCTTTCATTATTTATTTTATTTTTTGTTTTGTTTTGTTTTTCTGGTTTTTTTCGAGACAAGGTTTCTCTGTGTAGCCTTGGCTGTCCTGGACTCAATTTATAGATCAGGCTGGCGTTGAACACCAATTGATCCACCTGCCTCTGCCTCCCAAGTGCTGGGATTAAAGGTGTGTGCGACCACACCCAGCGCATCTAAGTATTTTGAATCATTATCAACACCAAAAACATACAGTTCTTACTTACAAAAAATATCACATTGTAGAAGTTAAACATGCATATATACGGACACATCTTATCTATCTATCTATATGTTTTTGTCAGTTATGTTTTTAAAGTTGGGGCAGGGGCAAGAGAGACAATGAAGATTGGTAGGATGACTCACCACGTGTGAGCAATATTCAGTCCCCGGCTAGGACCACATGGAGAGAGCCAGCGGGTATAAATTGACCTCTGACCTCTACATGTGAGTACACACACATATACATGCACAGTAAATAAATAAAGCAACTATTATCAAGCAAGAAAGAATTAACAGACCATTCTGTGACTGAGAAAACCAGTATCTATTGTATAGAATTACCCTATGTCAATGGTAGGTCTAGTACTTCCTCAGGGATATTCATGGCTGAGGCTTTTTACTTTTACTTTAGCAGATACAACGAATGCATTACTGCTCTGTATCCCAATCAGATTGTCCCTAAGAGTAAGGATGCTGTACTAATGATGTCATCAGTCACTGACAGCTGCCTCTTCTCTCACCAGTACTAGTTAGATAAAGGTTTTCAACAGTGTCCTTGAGAACCTCCTGGGTGTGGGAAAGAACTGAGAACAAAAATTGCATTTCTCTAGAAAGAGCTATGTCCCGACCACAGCATGTAGGAAGTGTGATCTTTGAATGGTTTTAGTGTGCTGCCTTGCAGGCCGCCCCGCCCTCCCCACCCCCACCTCCTGCGCACTGTCCAGTGGATGCAGGCTGGCTCAGACACCCTCTAGGCCCCTGCTGACTCCCCAGCATTGTTTTGGTTAACTGAGTCACTTGTTTTCTCCCTCAGGGGGAAGTTTGTTGCTCTGGAGAACATCAGCTGCAAGATCAAGTCTGGGTGTGAGGGACATCTCCCGTGGCCAAATGGCATCTGCACCAAATGCCAGCCTAGTGCTATCACCCTGAACAGACAGGTGAGGCTGGTCTGCATGACCAACAAGTGGACACGGCCTTGGCCGAGTCTCTGCTCACTCTTCCTTTCTGGCTTTAGTTGCATGTGTACTGTGTGTCTGTGTGTGATATGTACCTAAGTACAGGCACCTGAATAGGCAGAGCAGGGAGTGAGAGGCACCACGAGGTTTGAGCCTCCGGTGTGGATGCTGTGAACAAGGGCCCCTCACTCCGAGCTGTCTCTCCAGCTCCGCTGGTGCCTGAGCTCCTCTGCCTTCTGTGGGAGGACAAGTCTCTGCAGCAGCTGGGGTGAGAGCTTGCCTCCATCTGGTTGGCTTGTGCAGTGGATGGATTTTCTTTTTCTTTTCCTTTTTTTACACTTTTAAAAATGATTTATTTCTGTTTTACATTCTGGTGCTCTTCCTGCTTGTCTGTGTGCGTAAGGTCGTCGAATCCCCTAGACCTGGAGTTACAGGCAGTTGCGAGCTGCCATGTGGGTGCTGGGAATAGAACCTGGGTCCTTTGGAAGAGCAGCCAGTGCTCTTAACTCTGAGCCATCCCTATAGCTTGAGGATGGATTTTCTTTTAAAAAGACTTAAAATGTTTATTATTTTAATTTTCTGTCTATGAGTGTTTGCCTGCGCATACGTCTGTGTTCTGTGTGCATCTGGCAAGAAGAGGATGTCGGACGCCCAAGCCACTGAGTGCTGTGAACTGCAACTCTGCCTGTCAGAGGGAAGCCCTGAGCCATCTCCTCAGACCCCCTTCCAGATGTACCTTCCTTATTTTGTTGTTTATTTGGGAGGTGGGATTTCCTTGGAGATGTTAAAATCCTGAGTGGTTGTGACGTTGCCTTTAAGTCATGTTACATGGAAGCTGGTAACTCCTGACATCTCAGAGCTGTGCTTAGGTTCAGAAGAAGAGTGTTCTTGCTTTCTGCCGCACACTGTGTCCTCCTAGGTCTGCCTGCCATATGTGGCTCCTTGGAGCCTGCTGTAGATTTTGAGAGTCTTTGGAATCTTTTGGTTTTTCAAGACAGGGTCTCTCTGCGTAGCCATGGTTGTTTTGGTCTTGCTTTGTAGACCAGGCTGGCCTCGAACTCACAGCGATCTGCCTGCCTCTGCTAGGATTAAAGGCGTCCTCTAGTGTAGGTTCTTAGTTTGGGCTTTGTTGTTGTTGTTTGGTTTAGAGGCTTAAACTCCTGTGCACATGCTAGTCAAGTCAGTGATGTACCACTGGCAACAGCTGTGAACTGTAGCTTGTTTAAAAAACTGAGCTTGGCTCCAAGCTGAAATCAAAACCACTGGGGCTAGGGATATGACTCAGGTCAAGAGCACTTGGTGCTGTTGCAGAATCTTAGGGCTGGTCCTTCCACACAGCTGTCTATAACTACAGTCTCAGACCTCGGAGGGCACCACGCATGCAGGTGGTGTAATAAATGTACATACAAGCAAAAAACAAAACTAAATAAACCTCAACAAAACAAAACAAAAAACCTAGATAATATTTTCACTAGATCTGTTCTTGAAAAACAACATTATGGGACTGGAAAGACGGCTCAGAGGGTAAGAGCACTGTTCGCTCTTCCAGAGGTCCTGAGTTCAATTCCCAGCAACCACATGGTGGCTCACAGCCATCTATAATGTGATCTGATGCCCTCTTCTCCTGTGCAGGTGTACATGCAGATAGAGCACGTGTACATAAAACAAATAAAGAAATCTTTAAAAACAAAACAAAACAAAAACCATTGTTTCTGATGGTGTGTTTTCATTTAAGCCTACTTTTTTAAACTGCAGAAATACAGACATGTGGACAATATCATGTTTGAGAATCACACTGTTGCTGACCGCTTCCTTGACTTCTGGAGAAAGACAGGAAACCAACATTTCGGGTACTTGTACGGACGGTACACGGAGCACAAGGACATCCCCCTCGGCATCAGGGCTGAAGTGGCTGCAATTTATGAGCCTCCGCAGGTATGTGAGTGCGTGGTGGTCTGCGGTTGTTCTTACGGACACTGCCCGTTTCAGATGCCTCTTTCTCTCTCTCTTTAACAGCTTTTCTTTCTTTATTTTTTTGGTTTTTTGGTTTTTCGAGACAGGGTTTCTCTGTGTAGCCCTGACTGTCCTGGACTCACTTTGTAGACCAGGCTGGCCTCGAACTCACAGAGATCCGCCTGCCTCTGCCTCCCGAGTGCTGGGATTAAAGGCGTGCGCCACCGCAGCTTTTCTATCTCTTGTTGTACACTCTTGGACATGTACATACCACATATGTGCACAGGTGATAATTATCTCTGAGATCACACCCTTAGGGCTGGGATGTAACTCACGGCTTAGTTATGTGCAGCCCCTACCGCTTTACGATCTGTGTGGTGCAATATGCCTGCAATCCCAGCAGTGCAGAGGTGAAGGCAGGAGGGTCAGAAGTTTAAGATCACTGGGCAGTTTGTGTGTGTGTGTGTGTGCGCGTGCACGTGTTAGAGACCAGCCTAAGGTACATGAGACCTTAAATTTAAAAATAAATAAATAAATAAATAAATAAATAAAATACAATAAAAAATAAATGAAAAGTTTGTCTTCCAGTCAGGTATGGTGTCGAATGCCTTTAATCCCAGTACTTGATAGGCAGAGGCAGGTGGATTACCACGAGTTCGAGGCCAGTCTGGTCTACAAAGAGAGTTTCAGGACAGCCAAGGCTATACAGAGAAACTCTGTCTCAGAAAACCAAAAGAAAAAAGAAAAAAGAAAAAAAAAGTTGGACGTCTAAAAGGAAACAAATATACAAGGTCTTTTTTCCCTCCTTTGATGTATTTGTGTCTTTATGTGTCTGTGTGTGTGTGTGTGCATGCCACAGCACATGAGTAGAGATCATCGCACTTGCTGGACTCAGCTCTCTTTCCACTGTGTGGGCTCCAGGGCTCATACTCGGGTCACCACACTTGGTGGGCAGACCTCACCAGCCGATTCCCACCCAGCGCGCTGGAGGCCACTCTGCTCCTCTGCCCCAGGCCTGGCAGGGCCTGCAGACATGGCTGCAGGAGGGCAGGGTGCAGCGGCTGCAGAAGTGCGCGTGTCCTCCCTGCCTCTGGGACAAGGGTCCCCTGTGCGTGCTTCCCAGCTTGACATTTTGTTATTTGTATTAGCTGTGTGAGATTATAGAAGGCCTGCATGTTGCTTTGTTCATAAAGAAATGGTCAGTGGGAGCTGACACCCTACAGAGAAGCCCCTCCCGCTGACCTTGGGCTATGGAGTGCTCTCGATTAAAGCACTGCTTACTGAGCACGGAGCGTCGGCTCAGTCTTGTATACTGCTGTCATGGGCAGTGTAGTAGTTACACTAAAAGCACAATGGAAGCCACGCGCAGACACTCAACCCCTGAGATCCAAGCACTTGGAGGATAAGACAGGAGAGTGAGATGCCGTCTAAAAAGCAGGATGTGGCAACCAACACCAGTAATCCTAGCACTGAGGAGGTGGAGGTGAGGGGTCCTTGGGGTTTTGAGGCCAGCCTAGTCTTTGAGGCCAGGCAGCCACATAATAAGAGGCTGTCTCAAAAGACCTTCCCACCCCACCACCACCAGAACACATACTCGTATGTTGCAGGGGAAAGAACAAGCTGCTGCCATTTTGACTGCTGTCCTCAGTATCAGTGTTCCCACACTGGGGGTCCCAGAGGCAAGAATCCTTGACCTCTTAAGACCATGCACCCACACCAAGGCGGCCTGTGTTACCTTGTTGTTGGGTAGGCATCTTGTATTTGTTCCAAACTTGGTATCAAAGTGTTAGTGTTTTCTACCTGGTGAAATCCATTGCTATTTTGTTAAAATTTTACTAACTTACAAGTTGGGAGCTCCTTTCCTTTTAGTCTATGTGACTGGGGTTTTGGATTACAGCGATACTTGCTCACGATGTTGGGGCTATATTTACGTGGAGAGTAAAGATTTTAGTAAGCTTTGTCCACTTAGAGAGCTATTACCACTTAAAATATTTTTTCCTCTCAATTTTTTTTCATTTTATTTATTTGTGTGTACACCGTGGAGGTCAGAAGACAACCTTCAGGAGCCAGTTATCTTTTTACAGCATATGAATTCTGGGAGTAAACTCAAGTCATCAGTATTGGCAGCTCTTAACTTGCTGAGCCGTTGGAGTGCTCAGGCCGCATGGTCCACCCTGTAGTGAGCAGGTCACAGCCTGAGGTGGCCATGTTCTGTTGCTAGATTGTCCCTTTGCACCAGTGTCTGTCTCTACAGCAACAGCAAGGTACAGTGCATCACAGTGGTTCTGGGATGTCTGCTACCTTGCAGCTGCAGTCTGCCTCCAGCCAGGCTATCTAGAGCAGGATTATCTATCCAGGGTGTTCTGAGAGCAGCTCCAGTCCTCAGGGAAAGGCACCTTTCAAGCAAATAGCAGAGGCAGCCTTCCTTGGCCCGTTCTGTTTGTAGCTGTAGACACCTCCAGCAGCGATGAAGCTGGTGGGTGGAAGTGGCGGCTGTGGAGGCACCGCTCTTCCCGGTCCGTCTTCTGACTGTCTTCCAACTGTGCTTCCTTACAGATTGGTACACAGAACAGCTTGGAGCTTCTGGAAGATCCGAAAGCTGAGGTGGTTGATGAGATTGCTGCCAAACTTGGCCTGAGGAAGGTATGAGGCCTCTGCCAGCCCAGTGACCTTTAGGGAAACCTGGGCTCCATGCTGGGGAAATCCAAACAAACGGCGTGGCTAAGTCTGGTCTGGGAGCAAACCCCTTGCTGACAAGTGTGGGCTCAGCCCCTTTGTACCCCAAGTTGTGTTCGCTGCTGGGAATAGGTTTGATGGTGCTCTGACTTAGAGGGAGGTTGAAAACGTTTTCTGAAGTATAAATCCAAAGCTGAGCCTTGTGGCACATATATGTGACGCTGTCATTGTCCCCGGTGCCCCACCCCCCAACACTCTTGTTGGCTGAGGCAGGATGATCAAGAGTTCAAGGCTAGCCTGGTACATACAGCAAGGCTCTAATCTGTAAAGACCCAATATAAGGAATGAAGCCACAACTTTTCAGCTTAATGGCCACAGCTCCTAAGACAGCGGCCACACTGCACACACTCCGTGGGCTGCTCACTGCTCATGTGGCTCGCTTCCCCTCTGTCCTAGATAGTTGCTGCTCGTGTCCTCCTTCCCTCAGCACTGCATTTCCTGTGTATGACGCAGGTCACCGAACCTGCAGTTTTCTTGGTCTCTGGAACAGTTTGTAGATGGAAGGAAAGAGCCCTTTCAGTCCGTTGGTGAGGTTCAGTCCTCTCTCTTGATAGGGCTCTGGGGTGCTGGGTTCCGCTTTTCTTCTTAGGACACGGTCTTGCTTTGTGGCTCCTGCTGTGAGGATTACAGGCTACCGCTGCCATCCCTTGCTTGTTAGTTACAGACTCACTGAAGCGTGGATTTGAGCACATTGTGGACGTTTAGTATTTAGTGGCCTTGTAAGTTTTGTCCCTTATTTGGACGGAGGAGTGGTCTGCGTGGATCCTTCGCCTTCCTCTCTGTGGCAGGGAAACCTAGAAACAGGACTGAGAGAGTCACACACGGTTTGACCTTGTTGAGGCACAAATACCCTACAGAGCCAAGGACCAGCGTCCCAGTGTTGGTCAGTTCAGTGCAAATTCTGGGAGTTCTTTTATTGAGGAGAGAAAGCGGCCCAGTGTTTAGATTTGTGTGGGTTGCACACTTGTGCTTCGGAACATCGTGATAATAGAAAGTCTGAAGTTGCTTCAGTTCCGTTCTTTGCTTGCTCTGACCTCAGCCTGGTTTGCACTGTGCCAATTAATGGATCCTCTGGGCTTGATTTCTGTGTTACAGTCCCTTTTGGTTTGTCACAACAGTAGTGCCCCATAGTGCCCCAGACCTCTGTGTAGAGGGGCATGTGAAGAGCTAGGTGAGTCTGAGTCTGTTGGAGAGGGTGGTGGCCACCTGTCAGTTACCCAAGGATGGTAAAGAGGACGAGGGTTTGCTTGTCGCTAGCTCCAGGCTGACAGTCTAGCTCACTGTCTCTGTCTCTGTCTCTGACTCTGCAGGCCAAGGTAAGGTAGAAGATAGAGCTTGAAGCCCTGTGGCTACAGGACAGTCAGGGCTGCACTAGGCTCCTTGTGCTGCCTGGCCAGCCGAAACTTCTGTAGCCGCACTCCGTTCACCTCAGGTGCCTTTCTTCCTTGTATAGAGGACCTACCCCCGACACCCTCCTGCCTGCTGCTTGTCTGTTTGCTTTCCTTCTTGCCACATCCTGTTGGTCTCATTCACTAGGTGTTCTGACTTCTAACAAAGTCCAGGCTTGGGTGGTCCTGTGCAGAGGCTGTGTGCTGGGCCAATGCCAGCCATGGCAGCACCAGAGGAAGGTCCAGGTTCCCCTGGCAGCAGGGCCGAGGAACCCTGCTCTCTGCTCTGCCTCGCTCAGGAGCCGGAAGGTCGTCTGAAGGGCACCGCGTGTATGCTCTCTAGACGGAAGCCTGTACTGTGTGGAGATACTCAAAAGATGCTTTCCTTTTCCTTTAAGGTTGGATGGATATTCACGGACCTTGTCTCAGAAGATACCCGAAAGGGTACAGTCCGATACAGTCGGAATAAGGTGAGACGGAGACAGGAGGGGCGGGGCCTGAAACCTCCTTCAGGTAGTGTTGACCTGGACCTCTCGGTCTCTGCACAGCGTGCAGATGCCTTTGAAGACAGTTTTCTCAGTAAAAGCGCAGCCTGCAGAGTCCGTGAGCAGCGCAGCCCTGCTGAGGTCTACCCTGTCAGAGAGGGTTGCCCAGGGCCTCTGCCCTTCTGGTGCGGGACCCCAGAGTCCCTAATGTCTAGGATTGCAGATAGTTGTGTCAGTGTGATATTTGAGGCATTGTAGCTCAGGTGTCTTTTTTTTTAAATTAATTAATTAATTAATTAATTAGAGGCAAGGATCTCAGTATATATTCTTGGCTGTCCTGGAACTCACTGTATAGAACAAGCTAGCCTCAAACTCAGAGATTTGCTTCCCTTTGCCTCCCAAGGGCTGCCGTTAGATGCTCTGTCTTGTTTTTATTTTTTTTTTTAGCTTTGTTTATTGTGCATGTGTGTTCACATGTGCCATTGCACACATGTGGAGGTCAGAGTTCAGCTTGTAGTTGTTTTTCTCCTTTTACCATGGGGGCCTGGGAATCAAACTCAGGTCAGTCAGTCTTGGTGGCAAGCGTCTTTACCTGCTAAGCCACATTGCTGGCCCAGCTCTTACTATTTTCTGCAGAAGACATAGAAGCTTGTTTTGACACATGCTATAAAATTTGATATACCGCCTCTCTTGGCTTAGGACACCTATTTCCTGAGTTCAGAAGAATGCATCACTGCAGGAGACTTTCAAAACAAGCATCCCAACATTTGCCGGCTCTCTCCCGATGGCCATTTTGGATCCAAGTTTGTCACTGCAGTGGCTACAGGTATCAACTGGGCAGAGTAACGCCGCAGACACTACTGCCCACTAATGTTTGTTCTTCTTTGCAGCAGCTCTTTATCCCTAACTTTGCTATAACGAGCTTCTTCTTTGTGTCTGTGTGTTTCTGAGACAGGGTTTCTCTGTGTTAGCCTTGGCTGTCCTGGAACTCACTTTGTAGACCAGGCTGGCCTCGAACTCACAGTGATGCGCCCGCCTCTGCCTCCCAAATGCTGGGATTAAAGGTGTGCGCCACCACGCCTAGCATACTAAACTTCCTAGTGAACTTTTGGGGATAGAGGTTCTTCTTTTTGTTTTATAGTAAAAATTCTGAGTTTAGCAGCAGCCAGAGCTTCTCCATAGCAACCCTCAGGTCTAGTGCTCTCTCCCAAGTCAGGGTAATTCAGGAGGAGAGACTTCCTGTTTTCATGATTCATGTACACTGTCTTTCTGAATTTCCATAAGGTCCTTCTGGGAGTGATTTGTGTTAGATAATACATGTCATGTGCTTTGTAAAGATATCACCTGCACCAGGTCTTCCGTGAGAAAATTGGGCATAGGACCATAGAATTGAAAGACAGGGATTTGGAAATGGGAGAACCAGGCTTAAAGCACGTGGCCCACCTAACCTAGCTAGATTTTTTTTTTTTTTTTGGTTTTTCGAGACAGAGTCTCTCTGTATAACCTTGGCTGTCCTGGACTCACTTTGTAGACCAGGCTGGCCTCCAACTCACAGTGATCCGCCCGCCTCTGCCTCCCGAGTGCTGGGATTAAAGGCGTGCGCCACCACGCCCGGCCCTAGCTAGATTTTAAAGTGAGCCCTGACTCTGGCTGGAGGTCTCACCTCTCCTCTTGTCTAGATGATCTGTTTTGTGCCTCCTTCTGTTTGTTTGTTTTTGTTCTTTAAGGTAGGTTTCTCTGTGCAGCTTGGCTGTCCTAGAACTTGCTCTGTAGACCTGCCTGGCCTCACACTCAGAGGCTGACTTACCCCTGCTCCCAAGTGCTGGGATTAAAGGTGTGCACCACTGCTGCCCGGCTCTCTGGTTTTAGAATGCTCCTACCGGTTCGCGGAGTCTGCACTCAGGGTCCTAGTTCAGATTTCCTTTTGTTCTTAGAATGCCCTTACCAGTTCACGCTGCCCTATCAGGGGCCTAGATCAGCTCTCTGTTCCATTAGGTTTCTGTTTCAAGAGACTGGGGAATTTTTTATTTTATTTTATTGGTTTTTCGAGACAGGGTCTCTCTGTAGCCTTGGCTGTCTTGGACTCGCTTTGTAGACCAGGCTGGCCTCGAACTCACAGTGATCCGCCCGCCTCTGTCTCCCGAGTGCTGAGATTAAAGGCGTGCGCCACCATGCCCGGTGAGACTCGGGATTTTTAAGCCTTCCTAAATGCTAACAAGCTTGCCTTTCCTAAGTGGGACTGTGGCCTGTTTAGATTGACAGCGCCCCCCCCCCCCCCCACACATTCTTTGGGTAGTGAGAGCACGATGGTGATGGAAGCGTGTTCATTGCTGCAGGACAGGTTGCCGACATATTTTCCTACATTGTTGCTGGGGTTGAGAGCTAAAGGGGGTGGAAGTATAGGGCTCAGGTTAGCGCCCGGCACAGCCTCTGCCCTGAGGTGCCTTGTGCTTTATCTTGCTCAGGCTGAGCTTTTGCTTCCTTCACAGTCTGTGGTGCTGGAGACCTCAGGATATAGTCATGTGGTTTATAAAGTAACCCTGATTCTCACCTTGGGTCATAATAGAAAAAGGGATTTGCCCACAGGAGCGTGTAGGGTGGGCATGCAGAACAGTTCTTAGTCTGGCAGGGTGCCCAGGGTCTTCATCCCACAGAACCTGCCAGAAACACCTTCAGGGACTCCAGAACCTTCACCTTCACTGAGAATGGCTGTTTTGGGCTCCTGTTTGGGCTTACTGTTTCTACGGGGAAATTGTCCCATGGGCCAAAAGAACTGGCACCTTTTTAGAATTATAAGTAGTTTAGAGACTGCCACCTTCAATTATTGAGTCACATTGCTTGTTGAGAGTTTGGAAATCAGATAATCCATGCCAGTTTTGTCTCCAGAATCTGCTCTTAAAGGATCTGGCGCTGTGACGCAGCACCCGACCTCGTCTGCAGTAAGATCCGCAGTCAGCCTGCTTTTGCTTGGCTGTGAGTTGCCCTTTTGGTGTCTGGTCTCATCATCTTCCTCTCCAGGTGGGGCACTAGCTGAAGAATAGCTTTTTTACAGTGCTGCAGATCCTAACCCAGGGTCTTAGTTACCATAGCTGTGACACCTGTTTTCTTTCTTCTTAAAGATTTATTTATTTATTATGTACCCCTGCAGGCCTGAAGAGGGCATCAGATCACATTATAGATGGCTGTGAGCCACCATGTGGCTGCTGGGAATTGAACTCAGGACCTCTGGAAAAGCAGTCAGTGCTCTAAACCTCTGAGCAATCTGTCCAGCCCGACACCTGTTTTTTTTCTTTTTTGTTTTTTGTTTTTTCTTCAGACAGGGTTTCTCTGTGTAGCCTTAGCTGTCCCGCACTCGCTTTGTAGACCAGGCTGGCCTCGAACTCACAGAGATCCACCTGCCTCTGCCTCCTGAGTGCTGCGATTAAAGCAGTGTGCCACCACGCCCAGTCCAACACCTGTTTTCTGACTCCAAATAAAGCGTCCTCTTTCCTCCAGCATGTAGGGTCTTTGGCCAAGGGCAAGTGGTGTCCTTTAAAGGTGCTGGGAAAGGCAGCTGCTGCGGCCCATCTCACTTATTGGCGAGGACATTGTGAGGCTGCATGCCTACAGATGACATCCTAGGAGTTGTTCCCTCCTGTACAGCCGTCCCTGCCTGCTTAGATAGGTGTGGAGGTTTGCTTAAGTGAAAGCCATAGCACACGTGGGGTCTTCATCATTGGTTACATGTTTGGCTCCTAGGCGGTAAAAATGACTTTCTAAAGACCTCAGGCTCAAGGCAGCTCAGTTCTTCCTGTCACTGTTACTCCCCAGCGTGTGCTACGGTTTGTGTGTGGGCTTTTTAGCAGGTGCTTTGTACAGGGAGTGAAAGTTACATTGCCCAGACTCCTCAATACCTCAGCCTTTGTGAGGTTTGATGAACGAGAGTGAGCCATGTAGGTGTGTGTGTGTGTCTCTTCTCTCGTGGGAAGGGAATATGTGTGTAGCTCAGTTACTTTGAGAGACTGTCTGTGTGGGCCAGCATTACTCTCTTACTGCTGTCCTCGTGATACTGTGATTGAACTCAGGGCCTCAAGCTTGCTGATTTACTGAGCTACATCCTGAGCCCCTGGAGGGTAGCGTGGAGAGGGGAGGGTCTCACGCCACCCAAGCCAGCTTTAAACGGCCCAGTCCTCCCTCTCTCTCACCTTCATGCACTGGAGGTGCATGCATCCCCACGCCTGGCTTTGGTGCTGCTTTCTCTTCAACAATCTCGTGTTTCTAGACACCGTTCACCATGTTCTTCCCCCTGAGCGTTTACCTCCCTAATAACCTGCCACACTTAAGTGACTGATCTGAAAGCCAGCTTCCAGTCCGCAGTCCCCTGAGTAAGTAGCTGTGCAGATGGTGGCCTCCTACCTCCCTGCAGCTGTGGTCTGTGCCAGTGAGCGCAGTCAGATGTGGGGCCTTGTGGGTCGTCAGCTGCACTTGGCCTTGAGTGTGCAGGTCGGGCCACTCAGGCCGGGTCTGCGTCAGTCGTGTATTGAAAACAGGTGGACCGAGTCTCCTTGCTGACTTGCAAGTGTTTGAGACTGAAATAGAGATGGGAGCACTAACCCTCCAGAGCTATAGAAGAACACAATGGAGCTGCCCCTGTGCGGCCTGATCCTGGGCTTACACCTACCCAGCTGCCCTTGTCACATCCTCGCCCTCCTAATTTCAGGGTCCAGTGTTACTGGCTGGGTGGCTCTTGAGTCACATTTTATTATAAATTACAGGGTTACAAGTATGTAATTTCATTACATTTGTATTTATTGTGTGTGTCCTGTGCGTGTGTGCCACGGGATGCATGCAGAGGCGGGAGGGCAACTTGCAGGGGTCGATTCTATTCTGTCTCGTGGTTCTAGGGCTCAAACTCACTGCTGTGTATCTCTAGCTCCCTTGGTGTTAGGTCTTTATGGAGGTGCCACAGAGCAGTGTCTGCATCAGTAGTGTGGGGAGCTGTGGGAGACTCTTAGGGTGCCCTCTGTCTGGCCAGGGTCCAGGTATTCACTTCTGAGGTGCTGGGGCACTGACTTGATAGGACCGCGTAGGCTTCTGTAATCTGGACAGTGGTGCATGTGTGATTTGTGAGTTAGGATCGTTTTCTTCTTTCTGTTATTTGGGGAGAAGGGCGGCTCGTACACTCCTGGGAACGCTGTGATGCACATCTAGGATGCATTTCTCTCCTTTGTTCTCTGTGGGTTGTAGGCCTCAAACTCAGGCCAGCTTTCAGACTTGTATGGCTGAGCCTATTATTGGTTCTGGGTTTTTTGTTTAGTTTTGTTGTTTGAGACATTGTCATGATGCCTAAGCTGGCCTTGAATTTGCTATGTAGCAGAGGATGACCTTGAACTTCTGATCCTCCTGCCTCTGTCTCCCAAAGGCTAGGATTAACGGGCATTTACCACTCTGCTTGGTTTATGTTCGAGATTGGATCTAGGGCTTTATAATGCTAGCGTAGAACTCTCAGCCTAGCCCCACACAGTGTCTGCCTTGTTACCCCACACCTGGACTTCCCCACCTCTGCTTCCAAAGGACTCTGTTGTTGTCCTGCCCCTCCTCACTCAGACACTGACACTGTTGGTTCAGGACGGTGTCTGTCCTGACAGTGTGTGAGTTCTAACAGCAGGAAACCCAGCTCGGGGACAGGCAGAGCAGCCTGTCCTGGTGTGTCCAGTGTCCAAGGCTCGTGCTCCAGCCACCCTCCAGAGAGGTGACATGGGACGCGTCTGATCATCCTTTGGTAGAGTCTCTTAAAAGTCTTTTTTCCTTACAGGTGGTCCGGACAACCAGGTTCACTTTGAAGGGTACCAGGTATCCAATCAGTGCATGGCACTGGTCCGAGATGAGTGTCTTCTGCCTTGTAAGGATGCCCCTGAGCTGGGCTATGCCAAGGAGTCCAGCAGTGAACAGTATGTTCCTGACGTGTTCTACAAGGTAAAAAGACAACAGAGCAAAAATAACAAATGTGGATCTGTCTTAGACTCTTTCGATCTTGCTATACTTTGAAGTGGTACCTGTGTTTGAGAGCCCAGCTTGTGGGTCTGCTGCATCCTGGAGCTTGGATGGCATTGTAGGGTGTGGCCAGATAAGGAACCAGGCGTGTTAGGTTTGGGTGTATTACACCAAATCTGAGCACTGCAGCCACTTCTGCTTTGTAGAGATGAGCCATTTGGACCGGTGATAGAATTCTGCCTGCTCCAGTTACTCAGCTTTTTGATGTGAGGCTTCTAAGAAAAAGAACAAATAACAGTAGGAAAGAAACATCAAATCAGACAGAGGCTTAAAGACACCAGCAGAAACTGACTGGGGAAGCTTCTTGCTGCAGTGAGCTGGAGTTCCATCAGAAATCCTGGGCAGAGCTCTATCTCCTTGAGTGCGGCCTCCAAGTAAGAGCAAACAGCAGCAGACAGGACAACCTCAGCCAGATAAGGCAGGCAGCGACGGCAGAGCTTGTCTTCTCAGCTGAGCCTGCAGCCACAGCCAGCTCCTTAGTGAGAGGATGAGGTTTTTCTTGTCTGATGTCCTTGCCTGTCCTTTTTGGAACAGTTGGACTGATTTCTCTCTTAGGATTGGCTCTCCTCACGGTCACTTGGGTCAGTCTTACCGCCGTCTGTGTGGATACACCAATGCTGTGTCCTGCCCTCTGCCTTTGTGTTTGTTTGGACGGGGACAGGGCAGGGTCTCACAGTGTCTGCTGTCAGTGTCAGACCAGGCTGGCCTCAACCTTACAGAGATGCCGTTACCTCTCCTGAGAACTGGAGTTAAAGCTGCACAGCACCACACTTAGCACTGTTCGTGTGTTTACATGTTTTGCATGTGGTGCTGGAGGAGCACCACAGTGGCAAAGGCTTGGGGTGAGTGTATAATATGTCAGCTTAGAGTAGCTTGTTTAGCGTAGTTTAGGAGTAGATTTGTACTAGTTTAGTAGCGCTGGCAGCTTTAAGCTACACTTCAGACTCTGTGTCTTTTATTAGCCCTCCTAGGCCGAACCGATACATTTTTCGTTTCGTTTTTTCTTTTTTGGTTTTTCGAGACAGGGTTTCTCTGTGTAGCCTTGGCCGTCCTAGACTCACTTTGTAGACCAGGCTGGCCTGGAACTCATAGCAATCCACCTGCCTCTGCCTCCTGAGTGCTGGGATTAAAGGCGTGCGCCACCACGCCCAGCCCCATACATTTTTAATGTGTAACACCCGGGTCCTCTGCAAAGAGTAGCAAATGCTCTTAATCACTGAGCTTTTCTTTATAAGAGTAAGATTTATGGGCTGGAGAGATGGCTCAGAGGTTAAGAGCACTGGCTGCTCTTCAGAAGTCACGAGTTCATTTCCCAGCAGCCACATGGTGGCTCACAACCGTTTATAGTGGGATCTGGTGCCCTCTTCTGGCATGCAGATAGAGCATTCAAATACATTAAATAAATATTTTTAAAAAGAATAATATTTATGTATTCTTTTGTTTTCTTTAGAGACAGGATTTCTCTGTGTAGCCTTGGCTGTCCTGGACTCTCTTTGTAGGCCAGGCTGGCCTTGAACTCACAGAGACCTGCCTGCCGCTGCCTCCTTGAGTGCTGGGATTACAGGCGTGTGCTACCTAGTGCATCTGACTGCTTTATTTTTATTGTGTGGGTGTAGGTGTTTTGCCTGCGTGTATGACCATGTACCACATGCGTGCCTAATTCCTGTCAAGGTCAGAAGAGGCTCTTGGGTTCCCTGGAACTGGAATAAGCTCGTGAGCGTTTGTGTGGGTGCTGAAAATGGAGAAATGAGCTGTTACCCTTACTCTGTAGCCCTTTTCTTTCTTTTTCTAGCATTTAGTTATTTGATGTGTATGCTTGTCTTGCTTTTATTTATGCATGTACACTGCATGTGTGCAGCGCGCGCAGCATCCAGAGTTGGAGTTAGAAGTAGAGGTGTTGTGACGGATCATGCGGGTGCTGGGAACCTAGCCCTGTCCTCTGCAAGAACAGCAAGTGCTTTTCATGGCTTAGCCATGTCTCTAGGAACCTCCCTCTTTGTGTGCATGTGTGTGTGTGCGCGCGCGTACGCGTGCGTGCTGTTGCATTGTTACGATTTCATTTTACTTTGAGATGAGTAAGATGTTTGTGCATCACCTTGGTACAAGTGGGAGTCTCGTATTATTTCTTCAGGTCTGCTCACACAGAAGCACAATTTTGGTCTAGGAAAAAGATCTGTGGTGTCAAATCTGGCTGTAGTTTTTGTTCACTTGCAGTTCAGGTAACTAGTGTTTTGCCAGAACCAGAGCCTGAGTGAGCTCCAGATTCCAGGACACAGTGAGGTCTTCAGTGCCCTGAGCATTGCGGTGTGAACCAGGCGGGCCGCTGTCAGCCTGAGCTCTGGGTGTCGATGGATCCACTCTCTGCCATTTTTCTGGCTCTACTATCTGCTAAATCTTGGGTCAGCCAGTTATGGGAACTTATCATTTCTCATGCACTGGGGACAAGGACAGGACATGCAGAATCCAACCTGGCAAGTGCCTGAGAAGCACCGTGTGTTGCCTCTGGCAGGCGTCCTGCAGATGTTCTGGGAGGATTGTGGAGACAGGCTCTCTGTCCCACACGATCCTGTGCTCTGGTGCTTCTCGGGTCGGTGCTGCTGGTGACCTGTCCCACCACTGTGAGTGGAGCAGCAGCGTGCTAGTGCTCCCCCCGCCTTCTCCAGAGCAGCGTGGTACCAGCTGGTCAGTGAGTCTCAGCAAGCCACAAAGCCTGTGTTAGCTGGGAGACAGCAAACACTTCAGTGTCTGTTTCTTTTTCATGTCAAGACCATGGCACGGTTGCGCACAGACACGGCCTGCATGGGCAGGAGGCTGCGGCCTGTGATTTCACTCTGCCCTGTCCTCCTCCAGGTGTAGATAAAGCTGCTGACGCTTCGGCAGCTGTCAAACTTAGAGTTAAGATGTCTTCCTCCTAGTGTATTCTGTCTGACATTTGCTAAAGCCCATAAAAAGTAATTGCCTTTAAAATGGAGTGCGGGGCTAGAGATTGGCTGGCAAAGGCTTTTGAGTGAGGACACGGGGGAGAGGTTACCTGTTTGCCCAGGGGAAAGATGAGGCCACAACACCTTTGTTTTCATGGTGAGCAGAAAAGGTACAGTTGGGTAGTTAAATTTGAACGAGACCAGCACAACACAAAGAAAGGGTGGGGGCTTTTAACAAGAAAATCCCCTGGAGGGGAGGATTAAAGTGAACAGGTGCTGGAAAAATGTTTCTGCATATTAGAGCTTAATTAGATTTGAAGATGAATTCCAGATGGGCTAATTATGTGTGAGTTGTTGCAGGTTATTTCTTGTAGGGGCAAGCATGTATTTTTGGAAATGGTGATTTAGTTTGATTGGGTTTGATTCCTGCCTCCTACCCTGACTCCATCAAGAAACTGTCTCTTCAGAGGCCCAAGACCCCCTCAGTAGGCCCACATCTCTGGACTGCTGTCAGACATAGCAGAAGCACAGAACATGGAAACCATCCTTACCCTGTGACCACATGTGTAGGAGGAACAGGTGACCCTTGCTCAGGTCAGGGGAAGGCCATCACTCTTACAGGGAGCAGGCAGAACCTGGCCGCTGCTGCAGGAGCATGAGCATCTCCTTGTTTCCCATGAAGATGCAGTTAAGCCCCCACTTCTCACATAGGCGTTGCATAAGTTGATGCGGGTCCCTACGTGCACTTGGGCCTGCTTTCTCGGTAGGGCAAAGCTTTGTTGAAACTTGGGAACAGGTTGCAGTGTGATCGTCTCTCTGAGGTCCCTGAAAGGTGTGATGTGCTGGGAGTGGCCTTATGACACACCTTGGGAACATAGGGTTGGGAATCCGTTTCGGTCTGAGGGCTTCAATAAACAAACTTTTATGTAAGGACCTAAATTAGAAATTAGGGACACATTTATATACAGCTCAATGAATGACTCATAATGCTAAGTGATGATTTAGGTAGAAAATATGACTCCTCTTGTAGGATCTTTTAATAAAAAGCATGAGTTCCTAGGAATTTATTTCTAGAGCTCTGTTTGAACTCAGCATATTTGACATAAATCAGATCTAAATGTCATTTTATGATTAATGAACATATGTTGGCCATTTTCCCCCATAATTAAACTTAATGTTTTGTGCATCTGACAAAACATTTTTGGTGTGTGTTTGTGTGTGTGTGTGTGTGTGTGTGTGTGTGTGTGTGTGTGTGTGAGATATTATGTGATTGGTGTGTGTGTAATTATGATTGTGTGTGATTGTATGTGCATGTGATGGTGTGGTGTGTGTAATTATGATTGTGTGTGTATATGGGATTGTGTAGGGTGTGTGTGTCATTGTGTCTGCGTGATCATGTGTGGGGCGTGTGTTTGTATACTTTTTTGTACATGTTTTTATTTTTGTGTATGTACTGGAATTTTTTGTTTGTTTGTTTTGTTTTGTTGTAAGGGTTTCTGTTGTAGTCCTGGCTGCTCTGGACTCACAGGTCCTGGCAGTAAGGATCACGCACATCAGCCACAAGCTGCTTCAGAACCCTCCTGGACTCTCTTTGTAGACCAGGCTGGCCTCGAACTCACAGAAATCCTCCTGCCTCAGCCTCCCAAGTGCTGGGATTAAAGGCATGTGCCACCAGGCCAAGCTGGTTTTGTTTTTTATTTTGGTTTTTCTTTCTTTTATCTTTTTGTTGTTGTTTTGTTTTTTCGAGACCAGGTTTCTCTGTGTAATAGCCCTAGCTGTCCTGGACTCACTTTGTAGATCAGGCTGGCATTGAACTCACAGAGATCCGCCCGCCTCTGCCTCCCGAGTGCTGGGAGTAAAGGCGTGCACCACCACGCCCAGCAAATCATAATATCTTAACAGAGCTGTGCATAGAGATGTGCACCTGTAATTCCAGCCCTGGCAAGACAGTTAGGATTGTCACAAGTTCAGTGCCAACGTGGTTCACCTAGTAAGTTCCATCCAAGTCAGCCTGTCTCAACACAGTAAAAAAAAAACAAACAAACAACAATAACTTAAAAGCTGGAACACTAGTGTGAAAAGAGCACTGTCATGTTCACCTTCGCTCACCTGTGTTGCCCTTGGATCGTTTCAGGACATAGACAAGTTTGGCAATGAGATCACGCAGCTGGCCCGCCCCCTGCCTGTGGAGTATCTGATCATAGATGTAAGTATCCCTCCGTATTCTGACTCACAGGCTGCGGCCACTGACCCCGGAAGGCCAGGAACCAGGGTAGTGGCCACTGGAGCAAAGGAGTCAGTGAAGTTTTGCGTCTTGATTATCAATTCCCATGTTTTTAGAATCTGCACAGTTTAAACAGCCTAGGGATTAACTTTCCTCCTGTTAAAGTACGAAGGACACCTGCCTCCAGTTCCAGCCAGTTCCAGTTCTGTACATATGGACTTGGCTGGTAGCTCCCCACTGCCCAGGAGGTACAGGTGTTGGCCTGCCTGGCCACCACTCCATCGACTTTCCTGGGGACATATCTACAACTTAGTGTCTGTGAGGAGCGAGGACCCGTTTGTTTCTGGGCAGACCTCCAGGAGGTAAGAAGAGCTGCCTCTGCTGCATCTTCTCAGAATCTCTATTTCTTTCTGAGGAATTTGATGGTCACAGAGGCACACACATGCCATTGGCCACAGGGCAGTGAGTATTGCAGGACAAAGTGATGCCATCACAGCAGCTGTGGCATCATCGCTTGTCCAGAAGGCTGGGGGCGGCTCATTTCCACATTACTGCTGTACCAGGCTATCTGTTCAGTCTGCTTAGACTTAGGATAGGTGTGAGACTTGGGCAGTAAAATATCATTGTGTTTGTAGCAGTGAGTCCCCCTGGCCTCACCCACTGATGCTCCATTTCAGCTGACAGCTCCTGAGGACATACGTATTACTGAGCCGTGAAGGCATCTGTTTTCACACTCCCTGGGGTGTAATTAAGATGAAAGCAGACTGTGGAGGAGTCGGCATGATCTAGAGTGAGCGTCCTAAGCTCTCCCTTCACCCTGCAGCAGCACTGGGTCACTGGGGAACAGTCCTACAGTGCCCACTTTTTTCTGTCCCCGTGAGAATGAGGACTGGAAGGAAGGAGGAGGGAGGGGAGCCTGGGAGAGCCTGAGAGCAGGTGCCCACAGTGTGCCGTTGGGCTCTTTCCCTGGGGTCAGGTAGTGTAGACCTGGACTAGGGCAGTGCACCTATTCCTCCCTGCCACCCCCAGCCCCCTTTCAAAGACAGGGTCTTGCAGTGTAGCCCCCACTGCCTTCAAACTTGTAATCTTACCACTACCTCTCCAGGGCTTCAGTTAGAAGTGTGACCTACCATGCCCAGCATATCTGCTGGGTTTTTGTTGTGTTTGTTTGTTTGTTTGTGGCTTTTTGTATTTTAGAGGTTTTTGTTTGTTTTTGGTTCTTGTTACAGGTGTCCTGTAGGTAGCCCTGGCTGTTATGGTACTCACAGTGTGGCCTCAGATTCACAGGGATCGATCTGCTTCTGCCTCTTAGATTGTGGGTTAAAGGCAACAAGCCACCCCACCTAGCTATCTGCTGTTCTTGTATTTGAGAGTGGGACACTCCTATCACAGCTGTTCACACGGTGAAAGTGTGGGCTCGGGCAGTGTGAGCAGGGTTGGCCTGAAGTGCTTGAAGAGGGGTTGGATTCTGGAGCAGGGCCGACGTTGGCTGTGCTGCTGCCCAGGGTCTCTTTGCAGGCTGAAGAAAGAGCCCCTCCCTCCCCTGTGGAGGTGACTCGTGGCCTTGCACTTGTTGTGGCTGAGCCCCACCCTTCTCTTTCTGTTTGAGTTTTCGTTATTTTGAGATAGCTTCTCCCTTAGTTGGGATCTCCTGTCTGTGCTTTCCCAAAAGAAGAGACGTGAGCATCCCTAGGCTCTTCTGAGCACTTAGCTGTGCCCCTGTGTAGTGTGCAGACATAGCTGGAACTGCGTGTGGCCGTGCTCAGGGCTCACCTGGAGCCGCTCCCTCCTGCGTAGTGTGCAGACACAGCTGGAGCTGCGTGTGGCCGTGCTCGGGGCTCACCTGGAGCCGCTCTCGGTTAGATGGTAACTACCACAGGTCCTCACTTCCAAAGGACCAGCCGTCTGTGATGCGCGTGATGGTTCAGCTCATCCTTACCCAGTGCTGACAGTGCCACTCTGTGTCCAGAAACAGCCTGCTGCCTTTGCTGATGTGAACAGATCACAGCCACCAGACAGTCCACAGGAGTCAGAATAGCTGCTCTGTACCAGGAAGGGGCGTGACCCGATGGTGCTGGTGTCAGGGGCGGGAGAACTGGGCTGGGAACTTGCACATAGGTGTTTGGGTAGGGGAGTGGCCTCTGCCAAGACGAAGAAAACCTGTGTTTGTATAGATTCCTGCACGTTCGCCAGTGACCCAAGACTTCTATTGATTATCTGTTAGATTTTAAATGCCCTGTGCCGTTAACTAAAGCATGCTGGGGTCAAAGGAAAGATTTGCTTAGCTTCGGTAGAAAGACTTCGGTTCCCTCACCTTGGAGGGAACTAGCTGCCATGACTCTCAGCCCTGCCTGCACAATTGTGGGTCTCACAGACTGGCCTCTTGGAGGCGCCCACAGTGTCTCTCAGGCCCACATTGCCCAGCTCCACACCTTTGCCTCGAGGAGCCTCTAGTCTGCCTCCTGCTTCTCCATTCCTTCCTGTGGTTCCCTCGTTTGACCCTTTGCATCTGTAGCAAAGCGAGCACAGCACTACAAGCTCTGCTGACCGGCTGCTGCAGCCGCTAAACAGCCAGGAGGTGCTCACTCTTAAGATAGCAGTTGCCCGGCGTGGTGGCGCACACCTCTAATCCCAGCACTTGGAGGCAGAGGCAGGCAGATCGCTGTGAATTCGAGGCCAGCCTGGTCTACAGAGCAAGTTTCAGGACAGCCAAGGCTACACAGAGAAACCCTGTCTCCAAAAAAAAACAAAAACAAAAAGCAACAGTTGCTGGGTGTGGTAGCGCACGCACACCTTTAATCCCAGCATTAGGGAGGCAGAGGCAGGCAGGTCTGTGTGAGTTCGAGGCCAGCCTGGTCTGCAGAGCAAGGTTCAGGACAGCCAGGGCTACACAGAGAAACGTCTTCTTGAAAACCAAAACCAACCAAACAAAAAAGACACATGCCCTTTCTTAGTTTGTTTCTGGGGTCTGCGTTTCATTATTTGAGGGTGGCTGTTCGCTTCAGCATAACTCACAGGCTTCGAGTGGCTGTTTGTGTTTGAACTGCTTGCACAGGCAGATGTGCCCGTTGTGTTTCTGGCACACTGTCACACTCTTGTTTTTTGTTGTTCTTTTAGATCACAACCACCTTCCCCAAGGATCCAGTTTACACTTTTTCTATTTCACAAAATCCATTTCCTATTGAAAACCGGGATGTACTGGGTGAGACACAGGTAAGCTCTTTGTCTTAGAGACAGAATTTAAAGGAACTTCCCTTTTTAACAAAGACTTTTTATTTACTTATTTATTATATACACAGTGTTCTGCCTGCATGTACACCTGCACAGCAGAAAACATCGGTTCACATTATAGATGGTTGTGAGCCACCATGTGGTTGCTGGGAATTAACTCCGGACCTTTGGAGGAGCAGGCAGTGCTCTTAACTTCTGGGCCATCTCTCCAGCCCCTTAAAGGAACTTCTAATTGTTTATCTAACATTGGTCTGATTTTCCCAAAAATCACCATTTTCACACTCCCCTGATTGATTAGCTGAAAAGTCCCACGAGGCCCTGCTCTGGGTGTTCCTGGCCTCTTGGGTGCCCTTTCTTTGCCATCTTAAATCCTCTGGAGCCTCGGCCTGCAGGCTTGCCAGAGGTGTTGCCGTTGCTGTTCATCACTTTTTGTTGTCTCTAAGCTTTCTCTGGTTGCAGGTTAACGGTCCCGTGCAATAGCAATGCAGACGGCCTCGCTTGCTGTAGGTCTGCCCGACCTTTACTGTCTCTGGGCTTGTTAGGGTCCGTCAGGCCCCATGTAGTGCTGACGGGCTCTGTTGCACTTGCCTCCCACTCTTTGCTTTAGCTGCAGAGCCAACCAGACCTGAGTTGCCAGTACTGCTTAGTATGCAAAGTCTGTGGCCTTACTTGTTTTTAGGGTGTGGTTTGGTGCCAGTATTTCAGAATATGGATTGGGAGGAGTAGCTATAACATTTACTTCTGGTGTGGTTCCTCACGGCGTGTCTGTCCAGGGACGTCTCAGGACAGTGTCAGTTACTTGGCAGACCTTTGAGATGCCCATGATGTCTAGGTGTTTAGAAGCTGCCTTTGCCAGGCGGTAGTCGTGTATGCCTTTAATCCCAGCGCTTAGGCAGCAGAGGTAGACAGATCTCTGTAATTTCAAGGTTAGCTTGGTGCGTAGAATAAGTTCCTAGACAGCCAGGGTAGGTAAAGGGGTGTTTTCTGCTTATCTGACCAATGTCTTGGATGTGAATCCACTTAAACACCTGCCTCAGCTGGGCTCCTAGCACTTGGAAGGCAGAGGCAGGTGGGTCTCCGTGGGTTCCAGGCCAGCCTGGCCTACAAAGGGAGTCCAGGACAGCCAGGGCTACACAGAGAAACCCTGTCTCGAAAAACAAAAACAAACCTCCTTATATACGTGGATCAGGTATGCAAGGGCTTCCCCCTGGGCTGGAGAGTCACGTCAGCCCTTCGGCTCTCTGCACCTCTTCTAGAGCCCCTTGATGGTCACTGAAACAGGACAGTGTGTTTATGCTATTTAGTGTGTATATGTTTAGTAGGGCTTGGCACTCTTCCTTTTTTTTTTTTCCTTTTTTTACTGCTAAGGATTTGTGATGAAAATTTATTATTTTCCTGTCTCCCGTCTTGACTCTTTCCTCAGGACTTCCACAGTTTGGCCACCTATTTGTCCCAGAATACCTCGTCCGTGTTCTTGGATACCATCTCCGACTTTCATCTGCTGCTGTTTCTGGTCACCAATGAAGTCATGCCACTGCAGGTACCAGCCTGCTGCTGCCTGCTTCCTTTGCTCAGATCCCTGGGGCTGGTGTGAAGCTTTGTGTCAAGCCATAGCTGTCTCATGCCCAGTGTGAGAATGTGCAGGCCCAGCACCTCACAGGGGGCCTTCATGGGAGATGGAGAGCGTTCACCTTTAGCTTTTGTGGTGAAGGACAGTTTGGTCATTGAGAATCACCTGGAGAGCACAGGAGCCTGGAGCCTGAGGGATCCGTCCGTGGACAGAGCCAGGGCCCCTGCTGTTTCCCAATACCCCTCACCTAATGAGCTGGTAATGGCCTGAGCCCAGGCTTCACCAGCTTCCTGGTCCTACACAGGCCATTGCACAATTGTCATTTTTAAGACAGGCCATAAGGGCATGTGACCTTGAATGTTTTTGCAGATGGGAGATGCTCTCTGAACAGCACAGGGCAACAGGTCCCACCAGGTCGCCTGTGTGTTTGTGGCATTGGGCATCCACAGTGTGAGTGTCCTTCTTTCCACGGCTTTTCTTTGCTTGTGATCCACAGAAATGCCAAGGAGATAGGAACATGTCTTTCTGAACTTGATCACACTACACTAACTCAGCTTCCTTCTGTAAGGGTGACAAAAGGGAGCTTCCCAGGGTATTCCCGCCCAGCAGCTCTTGTATCTTGCTGGGTGTACATACATAGTAGTATATGCACACCTAGGTCTGGGTGGCATGTTTCCCACCCAGTATAATGCTCTACATGAGCGTTTCTGGTTGTGGTCAGCCTTCTGGATTCAGGGTCAGCCCTGCCATCTGAATACAAGGTACGGAAGGGGCTGTCTACATCAAGACCAACTTTCTATCCAGCATGGCTGTTTTCCCTGATAGTGGTGAGTCTTATTGTAGAGACGTCTCTGTATGTTGACTCAAAGTCTACAGTTAGTTTTCAGGTACAGTGGAGAAGAGGAAGAGCAGAGGCACATTATGAGGTGTGGGCAGGTCTTACAACTTAGGCTCCTGTCTACCGCCTGCCTCTAGGACCCAGGGATGTCAATTTTTTCCTTGTTGTTGAGGCTGTTTGAGAAGAAAGTACATTTTCAGCTCACTTTAGCATTGAAGTCTACATTCGATGCCTGCTTTTCTCTCTCTCTTTACTGGGGACCAAACTCTGTGCTTTTCACATTGAGCCAGTGCTCTGCCACCATGCTGAATCCCCAGCTAAAGCGAATGTGACAGCCTCTGCGGTTTTTTTTTCAATCTTTGAAAGATGTTATTGATGTTTTTTTTTAAAGTAAGTCTTTTCCCTCAGTCAGAACACAATAGACCCTCCTTGTGGCTTCTTGCAGGACAGCATCAGCCTGCTGCTGGAAGCCGTGAGGACCAGAAATGAGGAGCTGGCGCAGACATGGAAAAAATCTGAACAGTGGGCGACCATCGAGCAGCTCTGCAGTAAGTGTGCTCAGTCCTCCTCCCAGGGCCACAGTCAGCACAGAACATGGGCCTCTGGCCCAGTGCTTCTTTGGAGTGAGTGCACGAAGGGACAAACATAGGTGCCCTCCTGTCGTGGTTGCCGATGTGGCCATAATCCTTAGGTTTGTAGAGTTGTAAGCTACGTGATTGTAGACAGACAGATCCTGGTCTGAAAAGGTATCTGTGAGCACCGCATGTGTTTCCATCCCCCACACTTTGATGGTGTGACAGAACCACTGCCAGGACAGCAGGTGTCAGGGCTAGAGCTCCAGTGCTCACCAGCGCTAACCCAGGAAGTGCCGTGTCTGACTGTCAGTCTATGCACACACGGCAGTGCACACCTTCAACCCCAGCACTTGGGAGGCAGATGCAGATAGATCTCTGTGGTTTAGGGCAGCCTGCTCTACAAAGTTCCAGGGCAGCCAGGGCTACATAACAATCCTATCTGGAAAAACAGGCAAGACTTGGGCACACCTTGAGTGTACTAGGTGGAGTCACCTAGTTTCTGTTTTGTAGTGGAGCCACCATGACACCAGGAGAGCTGGTGTGACACACGCTGTCCTCTAGCCTCTGAGAGTCCGTCTCTCCTCCTGTAAGATGTTATTTTCCCAGGGCTGTTTCTCTGTGTAACTACATTGGCTGTTCTGGAACTCGTATTGTAGACCAGGCTGGCCTCAAATTCACAGAGATCTGTCTGCCTCTGCCTCCTGAGTTCTAGGACTAAAGGCGTGCGCCACAGACAACTTTTTAAAAAAGAAAAATGAAGTTACCAGGTTTTTACATTTATTTAGAGACAGAGAGAACCTAGAAAAGCCAAGACCTTCTGAAAGTCAAGCTGAGAGCTGGAGCAGCCGCACTGCCACACTCAGAACTGTGAAGCCTCAGTGCCCTAGACCACATGGTGTTGACATGAAGGCCGATAGCCTGACAAGTAGTTATGAGTGATTTGGAGCAAAGGGTCAGAGCCACAGACTAAAGAGACAACGGTTGTCACAGGACGCGCTGAGCTGAGCTAGATGGCTGGGAAACTCGGAGAACTACAGCTCTCACTGTGGTACTTGAAGACCAGCCTAGGAGAGGTGTGACGTTTAATAGGACCTACACCCAGCCAGGTCAGCCAGGGCTACACAGAAACCGTCTCAAAAAACAAAACGAGAGAGAGAGAGAGAGAGAGAGTGTCACACCTATGTCTTTATGATCTCAGAGCAGACAAAAATTCCTTTAGACAGGAATCAGGACTTTGGGCTAGGGCACAGATATATACCAGCCACAAACCTGGTGAGCTGGCCAGAGGTGGGCTACGCAGTGAGGGGTGGCTGAAGTTGCTGACAGTGCTCACCCAAGCAACAAAAGAGAATTGTTCAAGTTGAAAATGAAACACTGTTTGAGTTGAAGGAGACTGCTGGCCACTTGGAGAGGCACAGACAGGGACACAGTGCCTGGAATGGCTCTGCTTGGGAGTGGGTGTGCTTTTCCCAGGAGACCTCACGAGGGATCTGGCCTGAGGGGTAGCTGTGTCACTGCTGGAACTGTACCAGGAGAGAGGGAGGTCCCGATCTATAAAGGTCATGGCCACCGCAGGCTGTGCTGGCTCTCACAGGGATACCTAGCAACAAGGGAGTGAGCTTCAAGTGCAAGTAGGGGAGCTGCGTGCTGACTGGAGCCAGAGCAGTTGGTGTGCTAACAGTTTGGAGCCGCCCCTGCCCCTGCCATGGTGTTCTCAGGAGATCTCTGGTCTGTGCAGAAATGATGTGTCCTCACTCTACCCCCACAGGCACTGTTGGCGTGCAGCTCCCAGGCCTCCACGAGTACGGTGCAGTCGGGGGCTCTGCTCATGCTACCACCTCTGCCATGTGGGCCTGCCAGCACTGCACCTTCATGAACCAGCCTGGCACGGGCCACTGCGAGATGTGCAGCCTCCCCAGGACCTAGGGCTCTGGCTCTGCTGGGTGGGACTGGCCAGCCCAGCCCTCTCTCGTCTGTAAGGCCTGGAGCAGTGGGGCCAGCTGCCCTGCTGCCCCTGCGTGTACTGAAGCTTCTCAGTGCAGATCTCGAAGAGAAAGAACCCCAGCTGTTGTGCTGGGGTTGAACAGAACCTCCCAACTGGAAAGGCAGAGCATCGCTGCCCAAGAACACCCCACATGCCTCACCTAGTTAACAGCTCCCCGCCATATGGGAGGGACTGAGCACCTCCAAACAATCACCTGGACTGGGGTACACCGAGAGGTCGCTGCTGTCACCCAGCCGTCTTTCCCCCCTATATGCTTTTTGTTTTCTGCCTCCCCCGCCCTTCTCCCCCAGTTTTTGGATGGAGGCTCCTAGCTGTCTCTGTGCCCTCTGGGAGCATGTGTGGCCAGGCTGTGGCCACCTTGGTCTGACCTGCAGTATAGTGCACCCCTGCCCTTTACTGCCTGAAATCCGCAATTACCAGTAATTCCCACTTAGAAAGCTTTTATTTATTGTTTTTAAGATAAAACTGCACAGATGGGAGTGAAAGAGATTTAATTCTGCTTTCTTTCCTCCTTCAGTGCAGCCCCTCTTGGGTGTTCAGGGTGGTTATTGGGCAGGGGGCCGCCATCAGTTCTCCTCTGAAGTAAACCTCAGTGCCTGAGACTTTCCTGCCACGCCGCAGACAGTGGCAGTTGGTAGCATGGGGGCTCAGCAGAGCAGTAGCGGCTCTTGCCTGGCAGTCAGCCCCTTCAAGTCTGTGGGCCAGCCCTGGGGTTCTGGTCCCCTCTCCCAGCACTGTTCCTTTACCCAAGGTGTCCCTACACCGTGGCCTTCTTGCACAGTGCTGTGGCAATTGAGAAAACCTAGAAAAGGTGCCCATTTGACCACTGTGAGGCAAATAGGAACGGTCTCTGAGGGTCCCGTGTGGCTGTGCCGTGACAGCCCTTACCCAGGTAAGATGTGGATATCTTGACGCCTCTTTTGCCTTAATGAGAGCTAAGTCAGCTGAACTTCACCCTGGGGAAGGCCATGCCAGCCGTGGTCTGCTGGGAGCCATGTGTGTCACACTACTGGAGTGCACCCCTGCTTCCTTCCGCATCCTTGGCCCAGGGGACAGAACGCTTGTTTGCCAGGTTTTTGTGGCAGGGCTAGGGTCAGCACCTCTGGTTTCACCTGGCCTGAGACCCGAAGTTAAAGGCCCTGGGGCTGTGGACCTATTGAGCTTGGTTTGGTATTGACAGGGTCATCCGGGAGGGTCAGGAGTGGCCGAGAGCAAGGCAAGGGTGTCTCCAGCCAGTGCTGAGGGCTAGCTAACCCCCTCCTGGTAGTTCCCATGGCTAGGACTTCACATTGCTGTCTTTCCTGGTCCCTAAGATCTGGTACTGGATGTCCTGGCGTCGCTGTGTTCATGACTTAGTGTGTTTCCAGTGCCAGTCGCGCTGGCCCCATTATTCCTGCTGGGCAGATGCTGAACAGCACAGCCCTGGGGACCTTTTCCACTACTCACTACTCCACTCATCTTTGTCTACAGAGTTAGTTTTTCTCATGTTCTGCCAGCCACATAATTCTTGTTTTCTCTGTCTTTTTGCTAAAGAAATTGTTGTGATTTCTCTGCTTATGGTTTTGAGTTACTCTTTGTTCAGTAATGCACTTTATTTTATTGTCCAAAGAGAGTCAAGCTAATGCTACCAGCTTGGGATGAGCCCTAAAGCAGGTTCAGGCCTGGGCAGCTCAGCTACCTCCTCGATGGAGGTGGCCTGGTCCCACCTCTCGTCCCTCCTGCCATCAGGCCCTGCAGCCCAGAACGGGGTTCCATGTGGGCACACCAAGTGAGCCCCATGGCTGCCATGGTCCTCTTCAGGCTCAGAGATGGGGTCTATAGCGCCAGCCTTGCTCTGACCAGCCTGCTCCCGGGACATGGGTGCTCCCGCTTCGGCTCTGCTTTGGGCTCATAGGTGTGCACTGGCTGGTGTGGACTAGTATCTCTTTGACCCCAGCCCTGCAGTGGAACCTAATAAAAGCACCTGAAGCGACTGTCCTGCTCGCAGTGCATTGTCCACGGTTGTGTCCTGTGGTTTGAATGGGTTGCCTTGGGCTTGCGGCAGTCTTGGGTGCTCGAAGCTGGTGTGCAGAAGACGGCGGAGGACGCTTCCAACCCTGCAGGAGATGCAGAAACTGCCGCGGAAGGCTCATCTCCACCTTTCCGGCCATGGGTTCTTAAGAGTAGGCTGGGGACAGGGCTCAGAGATCTGTTCCAAAGGCCACTCAGAATTGGTGCAATTGGGTCCAGGCCTCACCCTCAGGTTAAAGTTCTGGTTTGTTTTTTGTTCTTAATTTTTTATTTTAATTTACAGCTAGGCATGGTGGACCATGCCTTTATTCCCAGCACTCTGGAGGCAGAGCCAGACCAGGGCTATACAGAGGCTCAAAAATATTAATTTGGGTGGGGGGTGCCATTTTGAGACTGTGTGTGTGTGTGTGTGTGTGTAGGTTTGCTGTCCTGGAACCAGCTTTTAAACTCAAGAGATCCAATGTCTCTGCTCCTGGAGTGCTGGGACTAAAGGCTTGTGCTATCTCCTGCTTTTACTGTTTTTTTGTGCACATGAATAGTGGGGTCAGGAAAGGATGTTAAAGGTCGAGGCTGAGAATGAAATTTGGGTCTTCTGCAAGAGTCGTGTGTGCTCTTGGGTGCAGGGCCATCTATCTCTCCAGCCCCCAGGATAGTGTTTTGACTGCTGCACTGGAAATATACTGTGCTCCAAGCCCACCGCGATATTTTGTGCCTGGTTGTGCCCCCAGACCCTTTATTTGTAGATTTGGCTACTGGGTTTTCAGGTGAGCGTTCTTTAAAGAGACAAGGTTGCCTGGCTGGCCCCAAACTCAACTCGAGCATTCCTGCCTCAGCCTCCGGAGTAGCTGCTGGCACAGAAGCACAGGCAGTGGCATCTAGTTTCTGATGAATGTTCTGGAAGCGTGGAGAGTACTTGATCGCGCTCCTGGGGCCTCATCCAGAGTAGAAGTCTCAGCCTGCTTCCTCAAAGAGGAGAGAATAGAGCTGTCCCCGGAGAAAATGGAGTTTCCCTTAGACCTTGCTCATTAGGCCTTTCGGCATCTGCTCCGATTCCAAATCACATTTACGTCCCGACACCTTCACGCGTGGAGGGAAGGCGTGGCAGGCTGGCACAAAGCCCCCTCTCCCTGATGAAGAGGCTGCTCGGTGTGCCGAGCCACCATACTGCAAAGAGCCTGTGCTATACTGGTGGTAGCCTGTCGAGTGCAGAGGCAAGTGCCGCCTGCGACCTTGCACTAGGGCGACCTCTCCTCACCAGGGGGGGTCCGAGGCAAGCGCCCTGACCTGCGCCCGAGCGGACTTGCAGGACCGCATCCCCCTTGGCCAGCCTCGGGCTTCCAGCGCTTCGCTGCGACCGTGGCTCCTTGCTAAGCCGGGCGTTCCCGCCATCTAGCGGGACCGTGGAGCAGCCGGCCACGCCCCCGCAGCGCCGTGGCCGCTTTACGGCGGAGGCCGCGCCGCGCCGTGGGCGGCCGTAAAGCCTGGAGGCGGCGCCGCCTCTCCCGGCAGAGCTCTGGCCCGGCGCCCGCAGGATGGCGGGCGCTTCCTCGCGCGTGCACTACCTGTCCGACTTCTGCTGCCCGCCCGGAGGCCGCGCGCCGGGGAAGCCGCACGTGCTGCGTCATGAGGCGGAGGTCTTTCTGTCCGCCGGGCGCGAGTTCGTCTATGTGTACGACCAGGAGGGCGGGCTGCTGACGGTGAGCGGCGGGAGGGCGGGCGGGCGGGCGCGCCGTCCCGAGGTGAGCCGGGGCCGCGGGTGCCCTCGCCTGACCTCGCGCTCCCGGCTGGCGCACAGGCGATCTACCAGTTTCCCGACCAGGTGTGGCACCTGCAGCTCCTGGCCACCCGCAGGGCGCTCTACGTTCTGTGCGCGCGCACCGGCATCTACTGCCTGGCGTTGGACTCACGGAGCAGGTGAGGGGGCGTGGCCCCACGCGGTTCCGCCCGGGTCCCCGGGGAGGCCTCGCGACCCTGACCTGCTTTCGTTACCCCTGTAGCGGTCCGTATTGACTGGCCACCGATGGCGCCCTGGGGTGGGGCGGGGTAGGGGGGCGACACCTGTGAACCGCAGGCGTAGCTGTAGTGTCTGCGTCCATCAAGTTCTTAGCTGCTGAGGCCTCAGGCAGTGACGCCTGCAGCCAGGAGCACAATTGCCATCGCTCTCAGGTGTCGGGCAAGACCTCTCAGGAGTGGGTCTCAGAAAGCAGGTGTCTCCTGTTAGTAGTGACAGCCAAAGAGTGCTGGCCATTGGCTTGTGCCGGAAAACAACTATACAGCCCAGATACAGCCTTGGGGGCTCATATCCACGCTGATGAGCTTTGCCTGTGAGCTGTTTGTGGCTGATCCATACGTCAAGTGGTGTGTGTGACCTACTGAATGACCTGTGGGCTCCTGCGGGCTCTGTGGGAGCGCTCATGAGCACTTCCCGTGATGTCGCCTCCCTAGAGCAAGTCAGGTTGTTGTTGAAGGTAAACCGAGTCTCCCTCACCCAGTACTGAGTACTGTTGCATTGTCCCTGAAGGTCTGCGAGCCTGGCCTGTACAGAGGACAGAGAGGATGAGGCTAACCCTCCCCGTGTGATCCACGTGGACCCAGATACCTGCGTCCTCCCTGATGCTGCACTCCGTGCCTTCGCTGTGCTGGACGATGTGCTGGTCACCCTGGCACAGGGCTCCACCCAATGGAAGATGCAGCTATTTGAGCTGCCCGGTCCAGGGGAGGAGCCTCTGCCTGGAGGCCAGCTTGGTGAGGTGGAGTTGTCCACCTGTACCCCTCCAGGTGGAGTGCCTGGGAAGCGTGCAGCCCCCTGCTTCCTGCCAGTGCTGCGCTGTGTGTTCCCACCAGACTCCAGGGCACCTCACGGTCACCCCCAGGGCTGTGGGTGCTCCATGCTGGAGGAGGCCCTCTTCGGTCTACTCTTTGGGGTCGACGCCGCCCTCCTGCAGTCCCCTGTGGTCCTCTGCGGTCTCCCCGATGGCCAGCTTTGTTGTGTGGTCCTAAAGGCCTTGGTTACTTCTGGGTCAGCCCCTGGGGACCCGAAGGCCCTGGTCAAGATCCTGCATCACCTGGAGGAGCCTGTGGTCTTCATCGGGGCTCTGAGGGCAGAGCCACAGGCTGAGGAGGCGGCAAGAGAGCTGCTGCCTGGTGAGAACGTGCACTCTGACTGCCTGGTGGCGCTGGGCCACCAGGGCCGGACACTGGCCATCAGGGCCAGCTGGAGCGAGGCAGGGAACCTGGTGCCGGAGCTCCGTGAGTACTGCCTCCCAGGGCCTGTGCTCTGTGCCGCCTGCGGCCGGGATGGCCGCATGTACCACAGCACCCCCTCAGACCTCTGTGTGGTAGACTTGACTAGCAGAGGCACGCCTTGGAACCCTGAGAAGCCAGATGGGACCATGGGAGGTCTGCCTTCCGTGCTGTGCCCAGCCAGCTTGAATATCTGCAGTGTCGTTGCTCTCTCTGTGTCATCAAGAACACCCTCAGGTACGTGACAGAGCCTTGGGCCAGGCCCCTCCTTAATAGCCTTCCTACGCTGTCCTTACTCCTTGCCTTGTTCTTTGGTGAGACTTCCGCTAAGCCAGCAGGTGCAGGCTCTCCTCACCAGGCCTGTCTCAGGGTCCAGGCACCTCTGTATGTGTCCTGCTCGGGATTGGGTGATGGGTGCCACTCCACCTGGGTGTGCTATGGCCCCTCAGCTGGGTGCCACAAGCACGTGGCTTGTGGGGTTGACGTAAGAGTGCCGCCTCTTAGGCCAGGCCAGGCCTCCATGTATCCTGTGAGAGCTGGGTGCGCCCGCTTCAGCAGCTGTATGGCCTGTTTATGAGCCATTCAGGGGGTGTCTCAGGGCTCTCTAAGGAAGCGTTAGCTAGGTTTGCCCGACTCTGGCACGAAAGGAAGACGCCTCCCGAACCCCCAGTGTGTTTCCATTAAGATCAACTGAGAGTATGCTAAATCCTGTTGCAGAGAACACTTCGCAGGAGTAAAAATGCTTTGAAGGAAAGAGCCAAACTACTGCAGGGGGTGGGGGTTGGGGGCGTGGCCTAAGACTAGGGACCTGTGAAGTGGCCTTCAGCTGCTCAGCTGCCCGCTTGAGGGTTCCTGGTAAGAGCTGTGTTGGTGTAGGGAAGCAAGCTGACCCACGGCAGGGCGGGCCGTGAGGATGTGGTGGAGAAGCCAGGCTTCCTGAGCTGTGACTGTGAGCCTCCAGGGCACTTGTCTTGGAAGGCTCAGCAGCCCAGCTTTGTGGGCACCACACAATGTCCCCTTTTGGCCCTCTCTGTCCTGTGTGGACCAGGTGCCACCATCACCTCTGTCCTGATCATCTTGTGTCAGCAACGTAAGGCGCGTATACAATTTAGTGGTCCCTGCCTCTGCTCGGCCTCCCAGGTCCCCTCACTTCCTTCTGTGGACCCTGCCTTGCTAACCCTTTTTTTCTGGAGTCCAGAGAAAACACCACTGAGTGTCCGGCAGCTGCTCCACATTTGCTGACTGGCCCTGCATGTGTCACTCAGGTGGCACGGAGCTCCTGGCCCTGTCTTCTAAAGGACGCCTGATTACCTGTAGCCTGGACTTGAGCCCTGAGGCGCCTGTGCCTGCCAAACTGACCATGGCAAATGCAGGCCAGAAGATTAAGGAGCTGCTCTTGGACATCGGCGACGTCTCTGAGAGGTGAGCCGAGAGCTTGTACTCTGCTCTTGGGGGCAGCATTGTGAGTAGAGCTGGTGGGGGGTGGGAAACAACCATCTGTGTGGCTATCTCGCCTCTGTCTCCATCAGGAGCCACAGAATCTGTGCACATGCCCTCAGAATTCCTCTCAGTTCCCCCACCTCCCCTCTGACAGGGCCCGGGGACCTCCCCTTACCAATCCCTTGCTGGCCGGGGTGTCCCTGCACCCAGCACAGCTCCCGACATCAGAGCTAGTTCCTCCTGCTTTGGGCCTAGAGCTGGTGACTGCAGGTTTTATGGCCTTGAGACTTGGGGATACTCCCACAAAGCCTAAAGGGAAAGGGGCCGATTGTGAGCATGGGTGGGGTGATCCATGGCCTGGCTCACCCTTAGCAGGCATAGGCCAGTTCGGCACCTCCGTCCTGTCCTGCCTCCTATAGCTAAGAATGATGACCAGGTCAGGCAGCTTCAAGTGTCCTCCAAAGGCCTTCACAGTTGGGACAGGGACAGGCGCTCCATGGGCCTGGGAGCTGCTTGCGTCCTCAGAGACCTGTGCTCCAACAAGGATCGGGTGACGTCCCCGTAGGGAGCCCACCAACATGGCTCCCTCTGATGTGATCTCATTCTCCTGGGCGGCATGACTGTCCCTTGCAGGGTGTCCTTTCTGAAGAAAGCTGTTGACCAACGCAACAAGGCCATAACAAGCCTCAACGAGGCCATGAACGTGAGCTGTGCCCTGCTCTCCAGCCAGGAGGGTGGCCGGCCCATCTCCTGCGCCATCACTGTCTCCTGGAGCCGCCTGGAGTTGCGAGACATGCTGATGGCCACCTGCACACTGGACAACAGTAGCAGCTTCTGCCTGGGCCAGGGCTGGACCTTGTGTGTTCAGGCGCTAACAAGTTCCTCTGCCTTGGACCTGGACGGGGCGGGCTCGACGTTCACCTATACCATGCCAGTGGACAGCCTAGGCCCCGGCAGTCGGCGGGAAGTGACATTGCCCCTGGGTCCTAGTGAGAGTGGCGCGCTTGACCTGCCAGTGACCATGTCCTGCTGGCTCTTCTATAGCCTCAGGGAGGTGGTGGGTGGGGCCCTGGCCCCCTCCGACCCTTTAGAAGACCCTTATTTGGAGACTCTCCCTCTCAACCTTCCTAAGCAAGAGGGTGTCTGTCTGCCCCTGTGCAAGCGCACAGTGGACATGCTGCAGTGTCTGCGCTTCCCTGGCGTGGCCTCGCACCCTGCACAGGCCCCCTGTGTGCCTGGCCCTGCCTGTGAGCCTGTGGAGACTTTCCTGAAGACCTGCCAAGGCCCTGGCAGTGAGCCATCGGGTGCTGCCTCCCTGCGGGCCAAGTACCTGCCTCCATCCACAGCCTCCATCCGGGTGTCAGCGGTGCTCCTCAGAACGGCCCTGGAAGACGGCCATGCAGGTTGGTGGCACTACTGGCTTCACTTTGACCTCAGGGCCCTGCAGCCTGTGGAACTAGGGTGTCCCTTTCTCTCCCTCTGCATCCTGGCTGCTGGAGGAGTCTTATGTCATGTTGTCCTGTGGTATCCCTTGTGTGTTTCTTAAAAACTGAGGAGGTACAACCTAAGAGGCAGTTGTCACCAGAGAGCAGCTCGGTGAGTTCTCACACACAAGGCACCTAGGGTCCCCAGAGCTGTTACAGCCCCGGGCTTGGCTTTTGCTCCCACTGTGTGCAGAGCCATTTGTATTGTTTGGGCCTGGCTCCCAGTCTGTTGAGGGCAGGCAGCCGCCATGTTGCACCTTGTTCCTGCCTGTGCACCCCAGGGCTGCTAGGACTAAGCCGTGTGCCTCATGGGACTTTCTGAGCTCTGGGTCTGTCGCCCTCTGACAACCTCCATCCCTCCCTGCCTCTTGGCTAACTAGCCTAGCGCCCTGATGTGGTAGGACTGTGGGCATTTGGGACACTAACTTGGGTGGCATTGGAAAGGGAGCGTTTGACAGAAGCCACACAGGTGCCTAGGCTCCAGCGGGTGCCCCTCTCTTCCAGGTTTCCAGCTGTGCAGTGCTACCCTGCGGTGGCTCCTTGCCGAGAACGCTGCTGTAGAGGTTGTGAGGGCCCAGGCACTGTCGTCCATCCAGGGGATCGCCCCAGACGGTACTGATGTCAACCTCATCGTCCATGAGGCAAGTGGGGGCCACCGTTCTTGGGGACATGGACCTTAGGGCCCATGATGCTCCTGATGCTCCATGGTCCCTGGGCCATTGCTCATGAAGAATCAATTTACCTATCAGCCCCATATGTCTCACCAAGACTGTGCCCCTGGGAGGACCAGCCCTGTCCAGCTCTACCCGTCATGGGTCCCCTTCTTCCTGTGCGCTGCTAGGGTCACAGTGGACAGTAAATAGAGCAACTGCCTCAAGCCAGGAACAGTTTACCTGCTGGACCACCAAAGGACAATGGGTCCCCTTTCCAGTGAAACAGCCCATGCCCCTCCCTTCCCCTCTCATACAGCCTCTTTTGGGGGTCCTCCAAGCAGCCAGCATTCCCTGCAGGAGATCTTTACATCTCACGGTCAGAGGCTCTTGGAGACTAGTTCTGCCTGCCAAGAACCGGGGGCCTCCGCTCCCAGAGCTCGGGCCACGCCCTCCATGTTTCTTAGCCCTTTCAAGCCAGGCTATATCCCTGGGCCAAGACTAGGAACTGGAAGTGGTCCTGGTCAGTGGACAGAGTCACATGGAGAGACCACTGGTTGCTAAGGCCTTTCTGCAGCCCCCAGGCTCTGCGTCTTACCTACTGTGTGGAGAGCAAGCCATGGCTCCCTATCCCTCAGCCCGTACTGAGCACTGTGAGGACCTCCTGGAGGGGGAGGGTGCTGAGGTGTCCACAGAAAGGCTTCCAGCCCCCTGTGTTAGGGCTCACGCTGTCTATTCCTGGTTTGGAGCCAAGTTTAGTTGGGTCTTAGTACAGTTCAGAGTGAGGAGGCTGTTCCCCACTGACCGGTTTTTTTTTACTGTTGTGTCTCCAGCCTGCCCATCTCTAAAATGTGAAGAGCAGTGCAGGCCATGTCACAGCTACTCAGGGCCTCGTATGTTGCAGGTAGCTGTGACTGATCTGAGCCCTGCAGGGCCCATCCAGGCTGTGGAGATCCAAGTGGAAAGCTCCTCTCTGGCCAACATGTGCAGAGTGCACCATGCTATCATCAAACGGATCCAGGTACGACAGCTGGCAGGGGTGGGGTGTGGGAGGAGGCTATGAAGGCAGGGCGCAGCTGCCCAGGTCTCCTCTGTGGACCCACACAGCTGCGGGCAACACTGTGCATCGCCACCTCCAAAAAAGGGTGCACGTATGAGCCCTCCAAGCAAACCAGACACTCCCCTCCGGGTGCCACCCACAAGCTCAGAAATGTCAGATAAATGTCTCGTCGTCACCTGTCATGTCTGGGTCTGAGCCCCAGGAATGGACTCCAGGCCAAGGTTCCTGAGTGGAAGGAACAGGCCAGCGAGCGAGGCCATCGTCCCGAAGAAGCCGCTTGCGCACTGTGCCCTTGCCTACTTGGGGCCACAGTTCTAGGTCGGGAAAAGCTCCCGTGCCCTGAGTCTCCCCTGGTGCTATCAGATAGCTCTGCCCAGGGCACTGTCCCCCACTTGTGACAGTGTGGCCCTGCCCCAAGGCAAGTTCTGCAGTTGGTTCTTGGCTGTCACCTCCACCGTCCTCACCTTGGAACTGGTCCTGGGCTCTCGGGTGCTGCTTCCCCCAACAATCTGGGCCCAACAGCTGACCGGTGCTCTGAATGGAGGGCCAGGTGGACATGCTAGTTGCTTCCGGAGCTGTAAGGTCAGCTGGATATTCTAACACGTGCCCCCCAGGGGTTCACTGCCTGGTCCTGAGCCAATTGCAAAGCTCACCCCATCAAGTGTGTGGGTAACAGTGGCAGGCCATAACACAATTGTGGGCTAGCGGGGTGGTCTCCAAAGCAGCGGTGCTGCAGCCAAAGGAACTGCCACAGGGCAGCCAGCCTCTGAGGACACAGCCACATAGGGTTAAGGCCACCCTAGTGACTTCATCTTGGTCATCTTTAAAGAGTCCATTTCAAAACTATATTCAGAGGAACTGGGCTCAGGAATTCATGTGTGACTTCAAGGGGACAGAGTTGCTTCTTGATAGAGAATCAGTGGGGCAGTTGTCCCCTAGGTAGCATTCAGGCTACTAGTAGCCACACACCCCCATGGTCCAATGACAGGAATCTGTCCATAGCCACTAGGCCCAGCAGGACGTTAGCTTCCCCACTGGAAACACTCCATGGGACCCTGGGCGGACATTCGGCCTAGTCAGGTCTGCCCAGGAGGCTTTGCTCATCCCTGAAGAGGCCTCTGGGCCTCACCTTTGAGACAATCATAGCATTTAGCAAGTTCAGCTATCTTCAGATAGCAAAAAAGGGTGTTGAGGGCTAAGTGAACCTGCAGAGGAGATGAGCAAAAAGGACCAGATGGGGGCCCTGCCTGCCCAAAGTTTGCCTGAGCCACAGCAGGGGGACTTGGGTTTAGGGTAAAAGGCTTTTTAAGCCAGGTGTGGTGGCACACACTCAGTCCCAGCACTCGGGAGGCAGAGGCAGGCAGATCTCTGTGGGTTTGAGGCCAGCCTGGTCTACAAAGCGAGTTCTAGGACTGTGAGGGCTACACAGAGAAACCCTGTCTCAAAACAAAAAGGCTCTTTGGTTAAGCCTAGTGACGCATTCCAAATTCCCAGCTCTTGGTAGGTTGTGGCAGGAGGCTCACTTCAAGGCCAGCCTACGCTACATAGTTGAGGCTTGCCCGGGCTATTCAAGGCCCTGACTTCAATTCCAGAAATGCTCTAATTACTGTCAGGGGAGCTGCTGCTGCTCTGAGGAAAAGTGGTCAGGGTGGGGTGGAGACACTACTGGGTGAGTGAGCGGGCTCCCCGTGGGAGTCGGGGTCATGATGCTCTGACGGCACGAAGCCCTAAGCTGTAGACCCAGGCACCCACGCTGCACAGTTGGGAGCACTCTCCAGGACACCCTTATGTCCCCCAGACTATGGTCACAGAGCAGGCCGCACAAGGCTCCAGCCCACCCGATCTCCGTATGCAGTACCTGCGGCAGATGCACGCCAACCACCAGGTGAGCCCCAGACGGCATGTGGGGGTGCCCGGTTCTCAGTGTGGGCTGGGTCCTCTGCATGGGATGAGATGTGTGGTATCATGCCCGTTTCCTGTTGGTCTGGCTAGGTCCATGTGGCTGCATGTCACGTATTTAAGGCTGTGTGGCCCAGTTTGGTTTTCTGGACTGCCCACTGTCTCCCAAGTATAAGGCGTCCCTAGGTGGGAAGCCGGGCTGAGCCGTGCTGCCTGCCCACAGGAACTGCTTCGTGAAGTGCAGACCCTGCGTGAGCAGCTGTGCGCGGAGGACGAGGTGAGCTCCTGCTCCACGGCCCAGGCACTCTTGCAGATCTACAAACAGCTGCGCAACCCGAGCCTCGTCCTGCTGTGACCAGGTAGGTGCTGGCCCAGCGCTCATAGTGCTGCCCGGATGGGGGGGGGGGCAGAGTGAGTGAGTGAGTGAGTGAGTGTGTGTGTGTGTGTGTGTGTGTAGGGGTGGGGGGGACGTGAGGTGAATTCAGGCATGTCTGCACCAACAACAGGCTTTAGTGTCTCCCATGCCGTCTTCCTGACAGCTGCTGGCCAGCTCCGCGTCACTGTGGGACACACTCTAGGCTGAGTGTTGGGGCTCGCCTGGCAGCGCCCCTCCACTGGAGCATCTGCACCCCTGATGAGAAGTGTCGTCACCCAAGTGCTCAGGCCATGGAGACACAGGGTTTCTGGGGTTTGGGACTGTCCTGCTGCTGCTGCTGCCCCCAGCACCCCTTCAGGAGCGTGGGCTGCCCCTCTGGAACCACCAGGTGGCAGAGTGCTCACTGCAACCAAAGCACAAAGACCTTTGGGAGGGCTCCCCCCGGCGCCAGAAGCCTGCCGCGTGTCTGCGGCACTGTGCCCCACTTGTGGTGCTGTTCTTCCCATGGGGGAGAGCGTGTCTGCAGAGCCCAGGGCCTGCCTGCTGAGTTCTGTCTGTGAGGTGCTGTGCTAACAAGCTACCCTTTTCATGAAGCTCCAGGTGTCAGCTGATGTGTGTCACTTCCGTCCTGAGTCTCTTCTGAGCCCTGCTGTGCCCTGGGCAGTGTGGCGGAAAGCCCTTCCCAGCTTCTCCTTGGCCCTCTTGACAGGACATTCCTCACAGGACCCCCACTGCCCTCCCCCAGAGCTCCTCTGGCCATTTAGGGTGGGAGAGTCTGGACACACTGAGGCTCCCAGCTTCTGCCACCTCACCTCACAGGGTATTTACAAGGGAGTTTGTCCACCCTGTAGGAAAGAGTCCTCTGTGGAGGCAGGAAGTACAGCTGGCCAGCTTGACACCGCCTGGCATCTGTACAAGACTGGCTTTAACAAGTTGCTCGCTGCCAGGGTGACCCGCTTGCTTTGGCCCCAATGGCCTAAGAGCCCTGTCCATAGCCTGACCATAGCCTCCCAAATGGGGCCTCTAGCTCCGTCATGTAGTGTGCATGGCCATGTCTGGCTCCACTGCTGGCTGGCTGGCTGTCAAGGTTGACACTCCCTAGTTGCCCTGCTTGCCCTTACACCCCACAGAGATTGCAAGGCTTGTCTTTAGACTGAACGCCAGCACCGTGTCCTCAGGGACTGCTGGCGAGTGTCCCACCTCAGCCTTGCTGGGCACCTGGACACAGACGTGTCTGGGCTTGTGATCCTTGGCACTGGCAGAATCAGTAGGGCCCACAGCAGACTTAGGTGGCTGCCAGAATTGAAGAAACACTGGTCTTAGCTGGGGTAAGAACCACTGTCCCAGCCGGGGCCCCAGTCTTGCCCACACATGCCTGACATCCGGGACACTGCAAGCCAGGGACTGCCTGGGCTCACAGGCTAAATTCTGAGACTTGGCCCACTTGGGATGGCTGCTAAGGCTATGCCCTGACATGTGACCCTTGTCACTTTGGGTAAGCCAAGAGCATCCCTAAGAGTGAGGGTAGGTGTCTGGCCACAACTTCCTTCCCAGCAGCTAGGCATGGTCTCTTCACCCCAACACATGCTCTGGGTCATGGACTCACTGGGTAGGACAGCCTAACTCAGTGTCGCACCCAAGCCTAGAGCTAGTGGGGTGAGGGTGTAGCCCGGCCTCCAGCCATGGCCCTCGCACAGAGGGTGAGGGCTTTCCAGGGCCAGAGCTCTAGTGCTGAGCTGAGAGGACGGCAGGGCTCCAGGGCGCATCCTTCCCACTACCCAGCTGGGTGGTGCAGGCCCGCAGCAGCTGTGCAACAAAGGTTTAATGCTGGGTTGCTGGGGCTCTGGAGTTGACCCCACCCTGTGAGTCCTCAATATTCCCAGAGAGCTTCCCCTGTCGGCAGGTCAGCGTCGGCTCGCAGCAGCCCTGAGGCGCCGCCACACAGGTACTTGCCGCTGAGGGCACGGATGGCCAGGCGGCCACGCTCTCGGAACTCAAAGAGGAAATCCTCTGCCAAGTCGCCGTCGCTGCACACGCTTCCGTGGCTGCCAGTGTACCAGAACCCACCTCCACGGCCTGTGGGCAAGGCTGGAGGTCAGCAGCCGGCACCCACGCCTCCCAGGGCCCCCCTGCAGCTTTCTCTCCGCACCTCTGATCTGGTAGGCGCCATCCCTGAAGCTCAGGCGGAACACGTCGTAGGTGGAGCGGTTGGTGTCCAGCTGGTTAGAGCCTCGGCGGTGGCACACGAAGCCATCCATGCCACGCAGCACCAGGATGGGCCGGTTGATGAGTTTGAGGATGAATAACTCGTCTTCACCTGCGGAAGAGGGCACCCCTACCTGTCCTGTGCAGGCCATAGACTTGGGGTCCAGGCGTGCCACTGCCCAGTGTGCCCACGGACAAAGAGCCTAACACCCCAGAACCCAGGCGTTCCTAACGTACAAGGTGTTAGGGAGGCGCCCAGTTTGCCCAGAGACAGGAAAGGTGAGGGCGCCCTGGGACCTAGCTGCCCATTTCCCTGGTGGACCAAGTTGAGCGGGCCTCAGGGGCACTGACCCTGCATGGAAGGCTGCCCCAACCTAGGGCAGGCGGGAACGCTCACCCACAAAGTCACTGATGGCTGCCCCAACCTAGGGCAGGCGGGAACGCTCACCCACAAAGTCACTGGTGGCTGCCCCAACCTAGGGCAGGCGGGAACGCTCACCCACAAAGTCACTGATGGCTGCCCCAACCTAGGGCAGGCGGGAACGCTCACCCACAAAGTCACTGGTGGCTGCCCCAACCTAGGGCAGGCGGGAATGCTCACCCACAAAGTCACTGGTGGCTGCCAGCTGCCCGTTTTTCTTCATGCACACGTAACGCCCATTGCTGGCTTTAAGCGCCACCCGCCGGCCATGCCATTCCATTTCAAACATGGTGGTGGCCGAGCTGTGGGGCAAGAAGCAGAGGAGGCCTCAGAGGGAGGTGCAGTTTGGCCTCCCCATCCTCGGCTTCCCCAGGGGCGGGACAGAAGCCTGCCCTCCACAGGAGAACCCATTCCCAGGGGGGCTGCTCCCCACTCTGGGAGCACTCTTTTGGGCTGCTATTCTCACAGCTGAGGTTGTGCCCAGGGTGCTAGTGGAGGTGACGAGGCACACGCCTTCCATCGCGGCAGCGGCAGCGGCAGGGTGCAGGCCAGCCTGCTCTACACAGAGTTCCAAGCCATTCAAGGCTACGTAGTGAGCCCTGTCTCAACAAAACCAAAAAGGCCATGGTTGTGAAGGTGCTAGAGACCAGGGCAGAGGCACTCACACTTGTGTTGCTGTGGCCTGAATGCCCCCGTGCGTGACCAAGGCCCAGTAGCCCCCAGTGCTGGAATAGAAAGTACACTTCTTTGTCTCCTGGTCGATTTGCATCAGGAAGGTCTCGTGGTCCAGTTCTTCATCCTGATTGGCCGAGACATTGACTCCTGAGGGGAGAGCACAGTGGAGCTCCTCACACCTCTCCCGGGAGGAGGCCGGAGAAGGGCATGAAAGCCAGAGGGAGGTCTGTCAGAGGCCGCCCCAGGCTGGTCTGGCGCCCACAGATAGCCTCTGAGGATGGATTCTTAACCCAGTTCTGTCCACTCTGAGACAGGGCTTTCCATGTTGGCAAATCCCCAAATAATCTGCTTGTCCCTGCTCTCCTCTCCTGACCAGGGTTTACCTTAAGCTGCCAGGTGGGATCTTCGGCCTTCCCCTGGGGTGACCTAGATTATAGCCAGTGCCTGGGAGCCTGCCCACCTCCCACACAGCTACCTGGTCTCTTGGGAGTCCTAGGGGAGGGCGGGCTGCCCACGGGCTGCCCAGTGTTCTTGTAATGTGGACAGACAGGACAACTGTAGCTTGGGGCTCAGCATTCAAGCCATGAAGCCTCCTCAGAGTTGTCCCAAAAGCTCTGTCTGCCCCCACCCCTGCACAAACTGCAACAGTGTCCATGGCAACAGGTGTAACTGTGTGTATGTGGGGGTGGGGTGGTCCGACAAAGCCACATCTGACCCAGCCTTGCTGGAGAGGAGGGGACCAACCAACCAGCAGCCCCGTAGTGGAGAGGCTGAAATCCAGCTCCCACGGCTTAAGTTGATTTATTGTTTATGTGTATGAGTGCTTTGCCTGTGCGTATGTCTGTACCACTTGTGTGCAGGGCACTCAGAGGCCAGAAGAGGAAGTTGTATCCCCTGGCACAGGAGTTACAGGTGGTTGTGAGCTACCGTGTGGTTGCGGGGAGTTGAACCTGGGAGAGCAGCCAGTGCACTTAACCACTGAGCCGTCTCTCGAAACTTGGGCCCAACAGTTCTGTTTGTTTTGTCCTTTTACTGTTCCCACCTCTGCCAGCTTCATCATTCAGCAACAAATACTAAATTGGGACATCCCTCAACCTCATGTGGCGTACTAGGCCACATAGTCAGAAGGCAGTGGCATTCTGGGTAGTGTGTTTCATATGGATGGATGCCACAGGCTACAAGAAAAGCAGCATTTCAACAAATACAGAGGGCAGAACCAGGCCAGAGGATCTTAGTTGGCCACGCCAACCAGCTCTATTCACTGCGGCCACATCTCCATCTTGTGGGCCAAGATGCAGTGTCCCACGTCGCCTTGCAGACAGCACCCCTCCAGCTTCCTCTCTCATACTCACCTGGCTAAGGAGCTGACCGGGCAGTGGGAGGGGCACAGAGTCCAGAAGGATCTGGACACTGAGGGTGAGGTGTGTCTGCTGGGACTCAGGGAAAGCACTGAGTCAGCCCTGCAGTGCCAGTGCGGGCAGAGACAGGCTCGTGGTGGCTGTAGAGTGGCAGCCAAGAAATGCAGTGGTGAAACTGCCCACGGGTTGCTCATAGGCAGCGCTGGCTAGAAGGTAAGTTTGGGGCTCTCTCTCAGGTGACCAGACAGACATGGGCTTCTGCTCCACAGACGCTGTGCTGGCCTGGCCAAATAGTCTCAAATCGCCTCTCTAGCTGTGTTGAACTTCCCGTGTGAAGGGGGAGTCTGTCTGGAGCAAGAGTGAGGTTGAGGCATGTCCAAACCCCAAAAATTCTCTTGAGACCGGCAAGAGTAGAACTGCTCCCTCCGTGCCCTGGGCCTGCATGTCCTGGCACATGCACCCCCCACCTCCCTATGCCAACCTTGAGGTGGTCACATAGCCTAACGGCCAAGCTAAACTTCCCTCTCCTCCTAAGGCCATGTCCAGCAAGCACCTGGAATCCCTCTTCGTGCAGTGAGGCCTTTGCAGCAACCTGGCCCCGGCCAATGACATACACTCACCCCAGAGCCTCTACCCACTCCCCAAAGGTTTAAACAGCCTTTGCGTCATACCCCTCCCCCCGCCCCCCCCCATGTGCCCCAATAAATGAGCTCACTGGAGCTGAATCCAGAGAAGGCTGTTTCTTGTGCATTCATCACTGACAAGATCCTGCACTGCATCCACCCAGCCCAGCTAGGCTCCAGCCCTCCAGTCTAGCTTGGTGCGCATGAGAAGCAGCGTTCCACCCAACATACAACCCCACCCTCTTCCTAACACCAATGCCACTTCCACTTCCAACGTTCTTAGTAGGAAACTATCCCACCAAAAAGATGGACTCACATACAGGGTGGTCAAAGGGCTGAAAAAAGCTGAGAGGTGGTGGCACATGCCGGTAACGCCAGCACTCAGGAGGCAGATGCAGGTGAATCTCTGAGTTGGAGGCCAGCCTGGTCTACAGAGTGAGTTCTAGGACCACCAGGGCTACACAGAGAAACCCTGTCTCAGAAAATAAACAAGAAAGGTTGGAGGCGCTGGAAGAGGTTGGGTGGATGCCTCAGCAACTTTAGGTGCCTGCTGTGGGAGCCTAGTGGTCTGAGACTGGCCCCTGGACCCATGGAGAGATGGAAGGAAAAGGAGTCACTCCACAAAACTGTCCTGTGACCTCTACAAGTGTGTCGTGTTGGCATATACACACACACAACTTCTTCTTTAAGACAGCGTCTCACTATGTGGCTCTAGGCTTCCTGGAATTCACTATTGCTGGCCTCAAACAGAGATCGAACTGCCTCTGCCTTGCAATTGCTGGGAGTAAACAAGTGCACCCAGTTAATAATAATAGCTGGGCGTGGTGGCGCACGCCTTTAATCCCAGCACTCGGGAGGCAGAGGCAGGCAGATCGCTGTGGGTTCGAGGCCAGCCTGGACTACAGAGCGAGTCCAGGACAGCCACGGCTAACAGAGAAACCTTGTCTCAAAAAACCAAAACAATAAATTAATAATAATAAATTGAAAGACTGAAAAGTGGGCTGGCTGGTGAGGTGGCTGAGGGTTTAAGAGCACTTACTATTCTTGCAGAGGACCTGAGTTTTGTTCCCAGCACCCTTATCAGGTGGCTGTAGGCCACCTATAACTAGAGCTACAGAGGCGCCACCACCCTCTTCTGGCTTCTACATGCTCTTGCACTCACATGCCCTCCATATATATATATTCTAATGCGGAAAAGTGATCCACCCAACCTTCTACTGAGTTGCCATGACTACCAAAACACCATCTTTTTTCCTTCAGTGCTGGGGATGAACTCAGCGTGTTGATACACTAGTACTCACCACTGAGTTACCTCCTCAGCCCCGCATCCCAGCACCACTGCACCCTCCACCAACCCTCAAGCCACTACCATCTCTCACCATCACAGCTTCTACCACCATCACCCTCCATCACCATCACCCTCCATCACCATCACCCTCCATCACCGCCACCCTCCATCACCACCACCCTCCATCACCATCACCCTCCAGCACCATCACCCTCCATCACCATCACCCTCCATCTCCATCACCATCACCCTCCATCACCATCACCCTCCATCACCATCACCCTCCAGCACCATCACCCTCCATCACCGCCACCCTCCAGCACCATCACCCTCCAGCACCATCACCCTCCAGCACCATCACCCTCCAGCACCATCACCCTCCAGCACCATCACCCTCCAGCACCATCACCCTCCAGCACCGCCACCCTCCAGCACCATCACCCTCCAGCACCATCACCCTCCATCACCGCCACCCTCCAGCACCATCACCCTCCAGCACCATCACCCTCCAGCACCATCACCCTCCAGCACTGCCACCCTCCATCACAGCTACCCTCCATCACCATCACCCTCCAGCACCGCCACCCTCCAGCACCGCCACCCTCCAGCACCGCCACCCTCCAGCACCGCCACCCTCCATCACAGCCACCCTCCAGCACCATCACCCTCCATCACAGCCACCCTCCAGCACCATCACCCTCCAGCACCGCCACCCTCCAGCACCATCACCCTCCATCACAGCCACCCTCCAGCACCATCACCCTCCATCACCGCCACCCTCCAGCACCATCACCCTCCATCACAGCCACCCTCCAGCACCATCACCCTCCAGCACCATCACCCCTCCATCACCACCACCCTCCATCACCGTCACCCTCCATCACCGTCACCCTCCAGCACCGTCACCCTCCATCACCGTCACCCTCCATCACCACCACCCTCCAGCACCACCACCCTCCAGCACCATCACCCTCCATCACCACCACCCTCCATCACAGCCACCCTCCAGCACCATCACCCTCCAGCACCATCACCCTCCAGCACCATCACCCTCCATCACAGCCACCCTCCATCACCGCCACCCTCCAGCACCATCACCCTCCAGCACCATCACCCCTCCATCACCACCACCCTCCATCACCGTCACCCTCCATCACCGTCACCCTCCATCACCGTCACCCTCCATCACCATCACCCTCCATCACCACCACCCTCCAGCACCATCACCCTCCAGCACCATCACCCTCCAGCACCATCACCCTCCATCACCACCACCCTCCATCACAGCCACCCTCCATCACCGCCACCCTCCAGCACCATCACCCTCCAGCACCATCACCCCTCCATCACCACCACCCTCCATCACCGTCACCCTCCATCACCGTCACCCTCCATCACCGTCACCCTCCAGCACCGTCACCCTCCATCACCGTCACCCTCCATCACCACCACCCTCCAGCACCATCACCCTCCAGCACCATCACCCTCCATCACCATCACCCTCCATCACCACCACCCTCCAGCACCATCACCCTCCAGCACCATCACCCTCCAGCACCATCACCCCTCCATCACCACCACCCTCCATCACCGTCACCCTCCATCACCGTCACCCTCCATCACCGTCACCCTCCATCACCGTCACCCTCCATCACCGTCACCCTCCATCACCATCACCCTCCATCACCACCACCCTCCAGCACCATCACCCTCCAGCACCATCACCCTCCAGCACCATCACCCTCCAGCACCATCACCCTCCATCACAGCCACCCTCCATCACCGCCACCCTCCAGCACCACCACCCTCCATCACCACCACCCTCCATCACCATCACCCTCCAGCACCATCACCCTCCATCACCATCACCCTCCATCACCACCACCCTCCATCACCATCACCCTCCAGCACCATCACCCTCCATCACCATCACCCTCCATCACCGCCACCCTCCATCACCGCCACCCTCCAGCACCGCCACCCTCCAGCACCATCTCTATCACTTTCACTCCCCATATCATTAGCCTCTCTGCCACCCCACCCCCACCCCTGAGCACAGCCATCGGTATGGTCCCTACTGTTACAGGCTGTGCATCAATGCCTGGCACCCGTCCTCCAGGCAGCACTCCACACCAACTGCCCCAGCTAGCTTACTTGCCTAAGGCCTTCCCAAGCCAGGCGGTGTCACTGGACTGCAGGGCTGCGCACGGGAACGCAGGCCACACGCTGCAGGCTCCAGCTGTTGTGCTCCAGACTGACCTAAGGCCACGGCTGCAGGTGCAGGTCCTGATGGGAAGTCTGGCCTCCTACCTGGGTGTTCCTGGCCATCAGGATAGGACCTATGATGCCCAGGGGGACTGGGCCTCTGACTCAGATGTACATACCACCGCAGCGGGCAGTGGCATGACAGGCACACGAGAGCTGTGCTTTCTCTGGCATGTGCTAACGTGAACAGGAGGAGCGCTTCCTGCCTCACCTCTCCATTTGAGCTCAGGGCACTCAGGTCAGGGTGTGTCCAGGCACGCTTGGGTGCATGAGCCCAGCACCCAAGAGAGAAGCAATTGTTCCTTCCGGCCTGGACCAGGGTTAGGCCAGTAGTCACGGGCCTCTCAGACTCTCGGCTTCTTCATGCGGCAATAGGAACGCTGTGTTTATCTCAAACTGCTCAGGTGTCACACAAGTGACCAGCGGCCAGGAAACCATGCCCCATGGGTGGAAATGGCACCTTCCCCTTAGAAGCAGAGCTCCTGGCCAAGGTTGCCTTAGCTTGTTCTTAACACTGAAGATAACACTGAAGTCTCTCATTCTTGGGGGCCCCCTAAGGCTGGTCAAACATGAAAATGGTACCCTTGCTCTGTCCTCATCCCTCCCTTATCTCCCTCAAAGGCCAGAAAGTGGGGGGCAGAAGAGTAAGGGAGGATCAGGCAGCCCCAGCCTTCTTCCCACCCCCACCCCCGCACTGCCCTCATATTCTAAATGACCTCAGCACAGCTCTCCGGCCTGACAGACAGCGGCAGTGCAGCAGGCACCAGGCTCAGCCGGTAGGTAGTCTCCAGATGTTGGAGAACGAGGAGGACTGCTCTGAAGCCGTCAGCCCTCGGAGGCCCATAGGCCCACGCTGAGTGCAGAACACCCACCCCCAGCCCTGCACACATGGCCGGCGTCTACACAGTGCACACACCACGCACCTGCAGCCGCCCTGCCCTACCTTGCCTCACAGAGACGTAGCGGTGGTTGGCAGCTACCAGCACCACCTGCGGGTGACTCTGTTCCAGGTGGAAAAGCTCGTCCTTGCCGGGCCTCGAATTGCGGCCAGCCTTGAGTGTGCCCGCAGGCCCCACGGGTGCCAGGTAGCGGCCATCACAGTCCTTGAAGGCCAGCTTGCCTGCCTTGAACTCTAGTGTGTAGCAGGCGTGGGCTTCGGGCTCCCAGACAAGGCGGCCATCACTGCGTAGATAGCGGCTGTCGCAAGACTTGAGGCAGTACCGCCTGCTCTGGAAGATGAGGGTGACCAGTGCGTCCACACCCCACGGCATGTCACCATCTGCTGCCATCTCGTCTTCCTGAAGGCACAGGTGCACGTAGCGCCGACGGCTCACGCTCAACAAATGAGCCTGTGGGTGGATGGCCAGGTGCACAGTCCACAGCTCTGCCGTGGAGACAGCTGTGGCAAAGCAGGACAGCCGGTCCTCAGTGCCGCCGAAGAATCGGCCGTGCGGCTCTGACTGCAGCACCCAGCGGCCATCGGGCTGTGGCAAGACCAGGAAGCGACAGTCACGGCCCGGCTGAGCCAGCTCACAGGCCACACGTCCATCTTCCTCTGCTGACAGGTAGCGGCCTAGGTGGCTGCTGCGGAACAGCACAGCCGCGCCCTGGCCTGGGTCGGGCTCCAGGACCCAGATCTGCTTCCTCTTGAGGCTGGATGCTGAAGCGTTGACCTTGAAGCCGAAGCTCTCTGCTGTCAGGTAGCGGTTGGCGTCATTGACGAGGCCAAACTGGATCTTCAGCACCTGGTGCAAGCCGTTGGTTGGCATCTTTGAGGCTAGCCACGTTGCTTCAGCCGCCTGGGAGGCTCTCTCTGACTGTTCAGGGGCCCTGTGGCCCCCCCAGAGGCCCAGATCTGTCTATCTCGCCCTTGGCTCCCAAGCCTAGCCAGTGACATGGACGCTACCTGCTCCAGTGCTGCCTCTCTTGTGGCCTTGGCCACCCAGGCAGAGCTTACATGGCCAGCGGGCAGCGGAGGGCGGGTGAGGGGGGACGGATCAGAAACGCCGGCTTAGGAGCGGTAGCCACCATGCCTTACCCCCAGCTTGGATTTCAGTGGCTCCTGGGTGGCACCAAGGCCAGGGTCTGTGCCCGGCAGGACGGGAGAGAGGCTGCCCTCCTCCTGTCCTCACCCACGGCCGCCTGGGTCCTATGCCCCGTATCTCGTGGACTCCTTGCCTCTCGGCTCCCCTTCTTCCTATTGCTTTGGGGCTTCCCGCTCCCCAGCTCAGACCCCCAGTCCAGCCCAGCTCTTTCCCAGGGTACAAAATGCAGCCCAGTGGAAAACTCGGCAGGCCGGCAACCTGATCGCAGCCCTCCACCCTCAGCGGCCGCCAGATCCTCTACAGGATCCGGTTACCACGTCTCTGATTCCTGCTGCCAGGGGCAGGAAGGCCCCCTGTAGCACGCAGCAGCAGCCTGGCCTGTCCCGCACCCGGCCACCCGGCTCCTACCCTTGTGGGAAGTCCTGGGTCTGACACTATTCTCCATCTGCCCCTGGGCCGTGGGTTGGGGAGGTGGCGGGAAGGATGTAAGCACCAGTGGAAAGGCTGGGACACCTTGACCCTGAGCAGGGATGGCAGTGTGGAGACAGGGGCCCTAGTGTTCCTAGTCCACTTGGTTTGGAAAGAGCAGCTCCAAAGCTGGGTGTGGTGGCGCACGCCTTTAATCCCAGCACGCAGGAGGCAGAGGCAGGCAGATCACTGTGAGTTTGAGGCCAGCCTGGTCTACAAAGCAAGTCCAGGACAGCCAGGGCTACAGAGAGAAGCCCTGTCTCAAAAAACCAGGGGGGTGGGGGAAGCAGTCCCCTGTGCTAGGGTGGCCGTGTGATGCTCAGGTCCAGGACTGCTTTGCGGGAGCACACCCATGCAACAGGCAAAGAACCAGGGTGTGTGCCAGGATCCTACATACCCTGCCAAATACTGGGCACCATGTTCTTCCCTTTTGTGCTGGGAGCTCCTGGTGATCTGGCTTTGACAGCCTTTGTCAGACTTGGGACCCAATTACTGCTGCTCAGATCACAGGGTTCCAGGCTCGGCTCATGGCCTTTACAGACCAGTATAGTGCAGCTGTGAGGGGCACAGTCTCCCCCATGCCCCTAAAAGTACAAGCATGGAATCCAAAAGAAAGGGACGAGACATGCAGATCAGGAGAGGTTGGGAGCTGGTCCGTCACACCAGACCCTTGGCCTCTCATTCAGGGGTGCACCTGGCTGTCCCCTCTCCATCCTGTGACAGCATCTTAGGGAGGAGCTACAGAGGCCTTGCTCAGTTTTTCCCTGCACCTGCCTCACGGGACCAGAGCCAAGCAGGAAACTGGAGCTGCTCACCCTGGGCCTGAGCCAGAACTGGCGTCGTCTTCCTCCTAACAGTTGTGACCCACGCAGGAAGGCTTTCCTGAGGGGCCGTAATAGGATGTGGAACACGTGCAGTCATGGCTCTGGTCCTCCCACGCTCCTGGGCCCGACTGGTACATTAGCGACCTGGCACAGAGGTCTACACTTGAGGAGTGTGAAGAGGTTGAGGTGGGTCCATCCAAGCATCGCAAGACACTGAGTGGAGGGGTAAGGGTAGGGTTCATGACAGACTGTCATGTGCTGACCCTTCTGGCCTCGGCTCTCCCTGCAGACCAGCTTTATCCATCCCTGAGGCGCTGACCTACGGTGCAGTCAGGTCAAGTGCTGCCCTAGAATACAGTAGAGGGGACATGAGTTACAGAAGCCCCAGTTGCCAGGGTGGTGTTCATCCTGAGAACGGTTGTTCCAAGGGTCTGGCTAGGTTGGTCTGTGAGAGGGGAGGCCTGAGGAGCCAGCTGTGCCCCACCGAGCCAGAGTGCTTAAGAGCTGTGAGAGTCTAGTCCTTCTGATCAGCGGCACACTGGCTTCATTAGCCTGACTGGTGCTGGCAGGGTGCGCAGGCATCAGGTGCCGAGCAGGAGGAGGCCTGGTTGCCAGGCGCTAAGTGTCCTGGCTCTGGATGGGCTCCTGGAAATAAAGCCAGATGTATCAATGGCTACTCGGTGTGGGGACTGGGGACACTTCCCGCCCCCCCCAACACTCCCCAGTGGAGCAGGGCTCTTGGCACTGACCTCTGTGATAGCAGGGGTCCGCTGGGCTCCAGGGTATGCCTTGGAGGGAGGCAGCTTTCTTGGGCCTCTCCACACAGACCTCCACTGCAGTCTACACGGCTGTGGTCCTCTGCCCACTCAGGCCGTTCACTTCTAGATCCCCACGGAACAGACACGTCCTCGGTGTGTGTCTGGTTGGCAATGGGTCTGGCTCTTGTGTGATAAGCTGCAGCTTGGTGGAAAGTCAGAACACTATTGGCGTGTGTGTGTGTGTGTGTGTGTGTGTGTGTGTGTAGGTTCATGGGGAGAGGGACTGTGTGTGTGTGTGTGTGTGTGTAGGTTCATGGGGAGAGGGACTATGTGTGTGTATGTGTAGGATAACAGTCAGGCTGTGCGCTGCTCAAAGGATCCCCTATCGAGGGCGTATCCCAGCCTCACACGAGTTGATGTAGATGACAGAATGCACCTCTTTTATTTTGGGTGCACATGTTTGTCACCATAGCCTATCCAGGCTGCACCCTGGGAACAACTCAAAGTCAGTTCCACTCTAGGACCCCATTGCTCCCCTGAACCAGAAGGGAAGATGGTGTGCCCAAAGCATGGCTGCTTCAGCATCTGGATACAGATGTTAGGCTGTCCGATGTGCCAACCTCAACATGCATGTCTGCGGGAGGAGCGCCTTTGCTGGACTCTGACAGGGTGAGCAACGCCCAACCCTCCTTCAGCCCACTGTGAGCGGACACAGCTGCCGGCTGTTCTAACCACAGCTGGGCCTGAGAGGCTAGGATCACCTCGGGGTTAGACTATGGCAGCTATGGCAAGGCTGGGGTCTGGGCTGATGGCCTTCTCAGTGAGAGTCCAGCGTGCCCTAAAGGCCCCACACTCAGGTGCTCACTACACAGTTAGCCCTTAGGAAACCTTTCTCGGAGTGCTGGGGGCTGGGGTCCCTCACCACTGAAGGGCCCCTTTGCCCTATTCCTCCCACTGGCCCCCAACAGTACTAACAGTACCCCAGAACACAGGTGATTCTCCACAGCCCCGTCTAGATTAGCCCAACCTGGGGCTCCTGCCAGCATGCTGCCTACTGCCATGGCAACCAACACGTGGCCAGGCTCAGTGCCCAGCAACACTGATGCTGGTGGTGTGAGCCGGCACAGGCTTGTGAGTGCAGAGATGGGTGTTTCCCTCCTCACTGGTCCAGAGTCCTGGAAACTGGGAAACAGCTGGGCAGACCTGTGGCCAAAGGCTGACCTTCCACAGCCCTTCAGGGAAACCAGGAAAGGCCAGTTCTTCCCCCTTCCACAGAGGCTGTCCAGCCCCACCCCTCAGCTGCTAAGAAGTGTCAGCTCTCTGGCCCACCAGCCCCTGTAGCCAGCCCCTTCCAGGCCTCCCAGGCTCCTGCAAAGAGGGCAGGCTTCCCAAAACCTTGATTTTCTCATCCTTGAGGAGGGCGCCCGCTCCGGCCCAGAGTCCAGTCTGGCAGAGGCCCAAGGCCCTGCCTCCTGCTGCCTCGCCCTCCCTGGGCTCTTGAATCAATTTTTCATGCTAGGCTTTCTGCAGTTCCACTTACACACAGGCGAGGGAGGGGCCTCCCTCACTTCATCTACTCTGCCTAGGTTCACTTACTGAGGCCCGCAGAGCTGGTTTAGGGTAACAGGCTCCGCTCCGTGAGGGGGGGGTCATGTTAGAGAGAAGAGCACAGCGACCACATCTCACCACATTATCCATCCCTCCCCCACAGCGGACCTGACCCCTCCCCTCCCCCCCACCTGACCCCTCCCCAGTCCTCCCCCACAGCCGACCTGACCCCCCCAGCCCTCCCCTACCCTCCGACCTGACCCCCCCAGCCCTCCCCTACCCCCCCACCTGACCCCTCCCCAGTCCTCCCCCACAGCCGACCTGACCCCCCCAGCCCTCCCCTACCCCCCGACCTGACCCCCCCAGCCCTCCCCTACCCCCGGACCTGACCCCCCCAGCCCTCCCCTACCCCCCCACCTGACCCCTCCCCAGCCCTCCCCCCCCAGCAGACCTAACCCCGGCCTAGGCAAGGCCCCTCACTGTAGTACCTGGTCCTTTTGTTGCTGTTTCCCTCTCCCCCCAACCCCCACACCCACTGAATTATAACATAATTACACCATTTCTTCGTTCCCTTTCCTCCCTTCAAACCTCCCCCCCCCAAAACACCCACCCACCCAACTCTTTCAAATTCATGGCCTTTCCTTTTTTGTTGTTTTAAGACAGGATTCCCCAGGGTTGTGAAAACTTGCTTATCTCTGCTGTTGCCGCAGGTCAGTGGTAGGCACTTCTTTACCTGTCAGGCATGAGGCCCTTGGGTCTGATCTCCAGTGCAACCAGAGCACAGAAAAAAAAATGTCTGAGGGGGCAGGGCATGGTGGTACACCCCTTTAATCCCAGCACTCGGAAGGCAGAGGCAGGTGGATCGCTGTGAGTTGAAGGCCAGCCTGGTCTATAGAGTCCAGGACAGCCAAGGCTACACAGAGAGACCCTGTCTCAAGAACAAACAAAACAAACAACAAAAAAACCACCACCGCCTCCTCCTGTCAGGCACAGGTGTTTACGTCTCTTATGTGCGCACACACCTGCGAATAGGCTAAAAGTGAGGCTGGGTGCTCTCCATCTTCCCTTTTAAATTATTTACTTATTATGTCTGTGAGATCAAGGGACCACTTGGCAGAGTCCTGTCTCCTTCCACCTGGACAGATTATCACAGAACGAGCTTCTCTCTGCTGGGCCGCTCATCAGCCCCCCACCTTAGTTTTTTGAGCTCGGCCTTTTACCCTGAGCTCACTGTTTCAGGTACACTGCTTGGTGGGCAAGCCACAGGGATCCCTCCCTAGCCCCACTCCCCAAGGGTTGGGCCCACAGGCGCACAGGGCTCATTTTATCCTGCAGCCCCTAGTCCATCATCCGGGGAAGTCAGGGCAGGCACCGAGGCAGAAAATAAAACAGAAGCCACAGAGTTCAGCTTACTGCTTTGTTCTCTATGGCTGTTCAGCCTACTTTCTTTTTCTTTTTTAAGGATTTATTTATTGGCCAGGCGGTGGTGGCGCACACCTTTAATCCTAGCACTTGAGAGGCAGAGGCAGGCGGATCTCCGTGAGTTCCAGGACAGCCAGAGAACCCCTGTCTTGAAAAACAAAAAATGAAATCCTAATTAAAAAAGAACAAACAAACCAACTCCAAAACGCAAAATCGCCTGGGTCCTCTGGAAGAGCAGCCAGCGCTCCCGACCGCTGAGTCATTGCTCTGGTCACTGCAGCTGGCTGCCTGCTGCAGTCTCCTCCCCACCTGTAGTTAATTTTATAAATAGTCACAGAACGGGAAGTCTTGGGGATTAAACGTATGAAATGACCCTCTGTTAGATACCGCCAATTGTGTCTTTTTTTAATTTTTAATTTTTTTATTTTTTGGTTTTTCGAGACAGGGTTTCTCTGTGTAGCCTTGGCTGTCCTGGACTCGCTTTGTTGACCAGGCTGGCCTCGAACTCACAGCGATCCGCCTGCCTCTGCCTCCTGAGCCAACTGTGTTTTGAAACTACTTCAAAACAAAGGTTAAAATGAAAAAATTCAGGCCAGGTGTGGTGGCACACACCTGTAATCCCAACACTCAGTTCTACACAGCAAGTTTCAGGGCAGCCAGAGCTACACAGAGTAACCTTCTCTCGAGAAACAAAACACACAAGCAAACAACAACAAAATCAATGTACTGGCAAATCCTAATGCTTTCTATGACTTTGAGGCCAGCCTCCTCTTCAGACAAGCTACATAGCAAGACCTTGTCTCAAAAAACAAAAACAAAAAAGAGGTGGAAGGGAAACAAACAAACAAACAAAAACCCTTTGACTCCGTGGGGAGAGATCAGGCGGTGGTGGGGCTCAGAGTCCTAACCCCAGGCCACTTCCTGCTGTGTGACCTACACTACCGTCTCTACCGTGAACAACCCTTTTCCTTTTCTTAGAAATGACGGTTGTTAGGTGCCTCGGTGATGGCATGACCCAGTGACACCCACGAAGCACAAGGCAGGAAAGCCGGGCGCAAACTTGCCATACTAGGAAACAGACACAGAGGGTCAGGGGTTGGCTGTACTTTACGGTCCCTCTGTGAGTATGAGCTCCCGGGCATCCCACGGGCTGGTCCCGTCTGACTGTTGCGGGTGCAGGCTGTACCACCCCACCTCCTCCCCGTGCGTGCGTGCGTGCGTGCGTCAGCACCAGCTGAGGTCACCAGCTGCTTGGCCGCAGCCCTGCCTTGGTTACCCTGGCGGAGATGACTCAACCGTGGGTCCGCCCTAGCTAGCCCAGCCTGGTCCCTCTCGGCCTTTGAGGTGAGGGGGACTCGGAACCGCAGGTGAGCCGCACTCCTCACAGCCCAAGGGGCAGGAGTAGGACCCACCTGGCGGTCCACGCGGGAATGACACTGGCCGCCGCCACCTGCCTTCTGCGGGGGTCCGTGTCAGGGACGCCATCTGCTGGGCCCTGCGCTCCAAGCTGGAACCCCGGGGAAGCGTCATCGCCCCGAGCCCGCCCTCGCCTTCCCCGGAAAGCTGCGTGTTTGCGCGCGCGCGTGCGTCCTGCCGCCGGCCCTGCTTTCACCTACACCGCCCCGGGCCGAGACTTCGGGAAGGGCAGATAAGGCCTGGGCAGGTGCCTCGCCTTCCTCCTGCCTGCAGTTTGTGAGGGGGAGGCGGGCGGCCGTCCCGCACTCCGGTTCACCCGCCCCGCTGGCTTTCCTTCCTTCCGAGGCCCACTGGGCCCTCCGAAGACAGGTCTTGGCCCGATGGACCGGGGAAGGGAGAGGATGCGGTGGCCAGAGGCTTGCGGCTGGACTGCTCCGCCCCCCATCCCAGTGGCCCGGACGCTGGACTTGGCCTGAGAGTACAAGCAGGGCTAACTCAGAGGACACGCTCCCACGCCCTGCAGAGCACAGTCCCACTGGGCCCGCCCAGGTCAAGCCTCCCTCCTGCCCCGGGGAAGGCCAGGGCGGGGTCAGAATGCCCTTCTGAGCTCCAGCAGACCTCCAACCGAGCCTCCACTAGTGCACCGTGGCAGGTGGGATGGTGGCGGGGCACAGACCGCCCAGACCACCAGCTTCCTGCCCTGTGCAGCTCTGACCTCTTCGCTGCGTTGCTGAGCAGGAGCTGTGGTGGGGAGGGCAATGCGTGTTTGCCTGTCCTGGCCTATGCAGCTGCCCCTCATCACGAGGCCTGATGGATGATGGTGAACTGGGACGAGGGAACCGGACCCTGAGGAGGAGAAGGGAGAATGGGGGGGTTCTCTCCCTCCACTTGGCCACCACTCAGGCTTCCCACACACGTGTACTGGTGTCCAGCTTCATCAAGGACAGGACTGTGGGGACTCAGCGGGTATGACTTGAAGCCTCAGGCTGATGGGGGGGGGGGCGACAGACACTCAAGGGCAGAGGTGGGGGGTGGGGGAGAGGGCGGGTCAGAAGTCAGGAGTTAAGTGCCCCTGGATAGGGCTCAGAGCAGGAGGTTGAGCTGGCAGCAGAGGAGAACGAATATTCAGGGCTCCTCACGGTGGGGGCGGCTTGCTAAAGACAAGTAAGAAAGTGCTGCCGAGAACAAGGACGGGTGTGTGTGTGGGGGGCGGTAATAGTCTTTAGGAGGTGCTGGCCTCTCAGGAGGAGGAAGGAGGCCCTTGCAGGAGAGCAATTCTTTTGAGACAGGGTTTTGGAGCAGTTGGGAACCACCTCAGGCTGAGCAAATGTCCTGCCGAAGGGGACAGCAGGCTCCCGGTTGGCCAACACCGTGCTATGCACAGTGCACCTGCAGAACCGTGGCCTTCATGGTGGTAATATGCTGTGCGTTTGGCTCGCTACCCTGTCACCACAGAAGACCCCAGTCTCACCCTCAGTTTCCGGCTTCCCCTCCAGTGGAAAGGCCAGTCCTGTGCCTCCAGCACAGACAAAAGATCACACTTGCATTTGGTGTGTCTGCAAAGTCCTAGAAGAGGAAAATGAGCTCAGAGCATTTAGCTTTTGGTTTCCTCAGACGTTCACATTTTACTTTTTTTGTTTGTTTTTTTGAGACAGGGTCTCTTTGTCTTAGCCTTGGCTGTCCTGGACTCACTTTGTAGACCAGGCTGGCCTCGAACTCACAGCGATCCGCCTGCCTCTGCCTCCCGAGTGCTGGGATTAAAGGCGTGCGCCACCACACCTGGCTTCACATTTTACTTTTTATTTGGGTTTTTAGACTTACAAGAAAGGTTTCAAAGACAGCAGAGGAGCTCAGCCATCACCTCTTCATGTTAGCATCTGGCAGTGTGCAGTGCGCCCTTACCGAGAGGCTAGCCCTGGGTTACATCCCAACCCTGCCCTGGGTCGCACAGCTTTTCAGTCCCTTCTGTTCCAGAGTTAAGCTGACATCCCGGATGGCAGAGACCAAGTTTCTTGTTCCATCTGCCCAACAGGAAACCAGGCAGTTAGGAGGAAATATGGACGTGCCAAGGTGGGCGGAGCATGCGCTGGAGGATCCAGGTACCAAGTACAGAGGTGACCAGAAATCCACGGGGTATCCAAGGTGGCTGCTGGGAGAAGGAACTCGTGAGAGAGCCTTAGGGTGCGGCCAGACTGCATTAAATCTGACTTCTCACCTCTCGGCATGCCGTTTTCTCATGCATTAAACGACCGGAATAGGAAATGAGGTGCATCAAGGTCACAATAAAAACTGACCCAAGCCAGCACAAGAAAAAATAAAAAATAAAAAATAAAAAATTCCTATCATTTCTTTAGACTGAGTCTTTCTTTACAACGGGAGGACACGCCCACCTCTGGCAGACCGGCCACCGCTGGCCTTGGCCTGCAGGCTCGCGGAAGTCAGGCGTTCTCGATTGCTGGCCCGGGAGGGGTGGGGCCACAAACTTCCCCGGCACTAAAGAATGGCCCCGACCTTGCTTGAGACCTCACACTGCCCAGTTGCAAAATAGAAAAATCACGGCGCGGCCTTCCGGTGCACAGCGTTAGGGGGCCACCCCTCCCCCGCGGTCCCCAGGGAGGGAGGGCTGCGTCTCTGAGCCCGAGCGCACAGCCGAGGGTCTCCGCGTGCACCGGCCCGGACCGCCTTTGTCCCGCGGGCCAATGGGTAGCCTGCTTGACTAAATAAGGCGAGGAGCGCGGCCGAGCGCCCCGTCCGTTACGTCCGCCCCCGTGACTCAGGGCCGCCACTGGGCTCCGGGCGGCGGGCGGAGCGCGGGTCCAAATCGCCAAATATGGCTGCGCGCCGCCCGCCGCCCCCACCCGCACACCTGAGCCGCACCTGGGCCCCGCCGCGCGCCCCGCAGCCGGACAAGGCTGCCCCCGCCGGCGCCAGCGGGAACCCGGGGCTCAGAGCGGTTCCGCAGCCGCGGCGCCTTCTGCACGCGCAGACAAAGGCGTCCGGAGAAAGCCGGGTTTGCGAGCGCGGCCCCGGCAGTGCTCGGGTAGCCCGGGGAGAGAGAGCGAGAGTGAGGGCTCCCCGAAACCTCCCACTCTCCCCACGTCTCAGTGTGCGACGCCGTGTCTAGGGACCCACCCACCCCACCTGGAAGGCCCTGCAGGCTCATGGCGGGGGTTCTGGAGGTCCAGCCCCGCGCGCCCCGTCATGGGTTGTGCTCACACTTGGGTACTCCAGGCCCACCCAGCGCCCTTCTGGGGGCAGGGACTGGCTGTTGGCACGGGTTGTGGCCAGCAGGTTAGCCGGGCTGGCTGCTTGGTCCCCTGGAGTCTCGTGTGCACGTCTCAGAAGGGGAGCTGACCTTGCAGGTCTGAGGGCGCACGGAGAGCGCCCGTGTGAGGGCTGGTGGGGCACCGCCCCCCACCTGCTGGAACCAAGCTGCATGCCCGGTGACCTTGGAGTCCCTCACCTCACCGCCACTCATTCTACAAATGCACCCAGCTTACAAATACACGCAGGGAACTGCGGTGCCTGCTTCCCCTCCGGGTAGCACCGGAAGGCACGGCCACGACCCTGCCAGGGCCGTATAATGGGGAGGGGGGGGACAGGGCTGCGATGCCCGCCCCTCACGCCTGTCTAGGGGCGGCGGGGGATAAGGTCTAGGCATTCTGTGCCCCAAACCGGTTTCACCCGGACCCCGTACTATTCAATAGAAAGGTGTCTTGTCAGCCTGCCCAAGAAGGGGGCGGGGCGAGATCATTTTAAAAATCATGAGACCTTCCATGCCTCAGTTTCCCCAGCAGGCCCCCATAACACAATGCCCACGCACACCACCACCTCTGCAGAGGAGGCTGTGCAGTGGTGCCCAACCCCGTGACGACCCCTTCTCCCGCGAAAGGTCCTACGCGGATATGGCTGTAGTGGGGGAGTAGGCGACCCCTCCCACGTGACTGAGGTGCGATGGCCGCTCCCGGGACCCCCGGGGGACCCTGCCAGCCCCTCCCCAGCCAGGGATCAGCTGCCGCGGCCCGGCTTTGTACGGAGCCCGTGGTGTAAAGCTCCCGGGGGGCGTGCGGGGCGCAGAATTCACAGGGGGGCGGGGGCCGCGGGACTCACCCCGGCTCGGGGCGCGGCCCGCTCGGGCTCGGCGGTTTCGGGGCGCAACCAGGGCGGGCACTCCCTGCTGCGCCGCAGTCCCCGGGCAGGGCGGAGCCGCTCGCCGCAGCGACCCCCGGAGGCCAAGCCCGCGCGGGGGTCTCGGGCGCGCGGGGGCGGCGCGGGCGGGGCCGTTGGCGGCGGCGCGGGCCAGGGGCGGGCGGGCCCGGGCCCCACGTGTCCCTGGCGGGCGGGCCAATGGGCGCCCGGCTTTTGGAAAGATCGCCATATATGGGCATGTTCTGGGGCCGCGCGCGCCCCCGCCCGCGCGCGCGGCCCGCTCCGGCTTAAATAGCGGCGGGGGAGGCCGCGGTCGGTCTCACACTCCGCCGCCGGCTCACCGTGCGTGTTCTCCCGCCGCTTCGTCGCCCCGTCCTCCGTCGGTAAGAGGCCCGCACCCCTCGCACCCCGGGTCTGGCCCGGTTTCCCTGCGTGGCCTGCTCTGGCCCGGGCGCGCCCAGCCGTAGCTCCGCGGAGCCCAGGTCCCCCACGGCGGGTGCGCCCCGATCTGCAGCCCGGGCTCGGGATCCGGCTGGGGGGCAGGGCGGGGCCCGACGCAGTGCGCAGCCCCTCCGCGCCGCGGCGGAACGGGGGGCCGCCGGTTGCCGACGGTTACGCCGTCCCTGGGGACTCGGGGAGGGGGGGGAGAAGCTGCGCTCCTCCGGGTGGGTGGCTCGGCTGTCTGCGGGGGGCTCGTACTGGGTCGAGTGAGGGCTGCGCTGATTCCGGGGCGTCCATCCCGCTCAGATCGCAATGGAAGAAGAGATCGCCGCGCTCGTCATTGACAATGGCTCCGGCATGTGCAAAGCTGGCTTTGCTGGCGACGACGCCCCCAGGGCCGTGTTCCCTTCCATCGTCGGTCGCCCCCGACATCAGGTTAGTGGAGAGGAGTGGACTCCCTTGTGGCCCCTGGGGCGCGGCGGGTGGGGCGAGCCTGACCGACCGGCCTTCTCTGTCAGGGCGTCATGGTAGGCATGGGCCAGAAGGACTCCTACGTGGGTGACGAGGCCCAGAGCAAGCGAGGGATCCTGACCCTGAAGTACCCCATCGAGCACGGCATCGTCACCAACTGGGACGACATGGAGAAGATCTGGCACCACACCTTCTACAACGAGCTGCGTGTGGCCCCTGAGGAGCACCCCGTGCTTCTGACCGAGGCCCCCCTGAACCCCAAAGCGAACAGGGAGAAGATGACGCAGGTATGCCTGGGCCCCGGCCTCTGCTCTCCCTGAGTCTTGAGTCGTTTTCGGTTCTGCCTCATTTCCTGACATTCAAGCGTCTCTTTGGTGTTTCTAGGGTTCTGTTCCTCCTCTCCTGGCATTTCCTCCCTGACGCCCTCCAGGTTTCTGTTTGCGTTTCTGCCTGCGTTCTACTCTTTTTTTTTTTTTCTTTCACACATCACATTTGTGGCATGCAGCATGTAGTGTGTGGGTGCAGGTGGCTCCCTGGGTCCCTGCTGCTCACTCACTGAGGTGCTTTGTCGTCCTCCAGATAATGTTTGAGACCTTCAATACCCCAGCCATGTACGTGGCCATTCAGGCGGTGCTGTCCTTGTATGCATCTGGGCGCACCACTGGCATTGTCATGGACTCTGGTGATGGGGTCACACACACAGTGCCCATCTACGAGGGCTACGCCCTTCCCCACGCCATCTTGCGTCTGGACCTGGCTGGCCGGGACCTGACAGACTACCTCATGAAGATCCTGACTGAGCGGGGCTACAGCTTTACCACCACTGCTGAGCGGGAAATTGTGCGCGACATTAAGGAGAAGCTGTGCTATGTGGCCCTGGATTTTGAGCAAGAGATGGCTACTGCTGCATCCTCCTCCTCCTTGGAGAAGAGCTACGAGTTGCCCGACGGGCAGGTGATCACCATCGGCAATGAGCGGTTCCGGTGTCCAGAGGCGCTCTTCCAGCCCTCCTTCCTGGGTAGGTGTCTAGAGTGTGGTGTAGGTGCTGCGGGCTGGACCACACAGGAAGGATTTAGTGGCTAAACAAGCTCTGTCCCCTAGGCATGGAGTCGTGTGGCATTCATGAGACCACCTTCAACTCCATCATGAAGTGTGACGTGGACATCCGCAAGGACCTGTACGCCAACACGGTGCTGTCTGGTGGCACCACCATGTACCCGGGCATTGCCGACAGGATGCAGAAGGAGATCACAGCCCTAGCACCCAGCACAATGAAGATTAAGGTGAGTGGCTCCACCCAGCCCAGCTGCTGAGAGTGGGAGGCGGAGCCCAGGGCGCTCAAGTCCTCACTCACTGTTGTTCTCTGCAGATCATCGCTCCTCCCGAGCGCAAGTACTCAGTCTGGATCGGCGGCTCCATCCTGGCCTCCCTGTCCACCTTCCAGCAGATGTGGATCAGCAAGCAGGAGTACGACGAGTCGGGCCCCTCCATCGTCCACCGCAAATGCTTCTAGATGGACTGAGCAGGTGCCAGGCATCTGCTGCATGAGCTGATTCTGAAGTTTGGATTTGCCCTGGCAAATGCACACACCTCATGCTAGCCTCATGAAACTGGAATAAGCCTTTGAAAAGAAATTTGTCCTTGAAGCTTGTATCCAATATCAGCACTGGATCGTAGAACTCGTTGCTGATTTTGACCTTGTATTCAAGTTAACTGTTCCCTTGGTATATGTTTAATGCCCTGTGCATATCTTGAGTTAGCCCTTAGTCCATGTGGCTCGGTCACCTGGTGGCTGGGGAAGGCACGCTGTGGAAGAGACATCCCCAGCCTGGTGGATCAGTGTGAGCAGTAGCGATCTGTGCAGGGTATTAACCAACAGCTGACTTCCAGGATTTCTCGAGGCTGGCAAGGGTTCCTGATCCAGTCACCACTTCCGTCTTGCCGGTCTAACAGGGTGGGGAAGTCCGAGCCTTAGGACCCAGTTTCCATTCTGGTTTTTTCCCTCCTGATGGCCATGGGTTGTTACTTGCCTTGAGTTGGGAAGGTTTGCATTGACACCTGTAAATGTATTCATCCTTTTAATTTATGTAAGGTTTTTTGTACTCAATACTTTAAGAAATGACAAATTTTGGTTTTCTACTGTTCAGTGAGAACATTAGGCCCCAGCAACACGGTCATTGTGTAAAGAAAAATAAAAGTGCTGCAGTAACTGACCACTGTCTTCCTGTTTGGGGGGTGTTACGAGGGCTGGGGGCAGGGAAGTGCTGATGGCCTCCTGTGGGGTTGGTTAGTTGCAGGTTTACTCAGAAGCCCTGTCTTAATCCCAGAATAATAAAGGCTGGGAACTTAACATCTCCACAGGGAAGTTATAGTGAGGACTGCGCCTGATGTCAACAGCAAAATCCTCCAGGAAGAGCTGGAGAGGAAATGCAGAGAGCACCAGCCATTGTCCACTGTTGGCAGGTCCCCAGTTACCATGTCTAGGAATCTCAACTGTGTCCTCCACAGATGAGGAAACTGCTCAAATACTGTAGCAACACAATCCTAATAATCACAAGATATAAGTTGCCCAGGCGTGGAGTGGAAAAGCTGTGTAACATTTGGCCGGGCAGGAATGACGTTCTGCAGGTGCTACAGCCTGGAAAGACTGGTTATCCAAAGATGATGCTGTTAGCACAAGGTGTGGGTCGGGGTAATGGAGTGAGTGCCTGCTCCATGGGGTGATGAGGCTCTGGGGTTAGGGCTACACATAGGTTTCAGTCATGTTGGAGTGGAGTGGAGCACAAAGCCTTCAGCATACCCTGAGCTCAAGAGGATCAGGACTTTGGAAGTCACCTTTACAAACACAGTTCTGCCAAGCCCACCAGACACCCTGTATTAAGAAGGGGACGGGAAAGATGGCTCCCTGGTTAAGAGCAGGCAGTGCTGCTCTTACAGAGGACCTGGGTTCAGTCCCCATTACCCCACAGTGACTCAGAACTGTAATGGTAATTCCAGAAGCCTCTGGGTTCCTGCAAGAAGCACAGAAACAGGCAAACAACACGTTAACATTTAAAAGAGCTGGGTGTGGCTGCACTTGGGAGGCAGAGGCAGGTGGATCTTTGAGTTTGAAGTCAACCTGGTTGAGTTCCAGGACAGCCAGGGCTACACAGAAAAACCCTGTCTGAAAAAACCAAAGTAGATGATAGATACATAGGCAGGCAGACTATTCAATGCTGGGTGGGCTGGGATCTCTCAATTACACTCTACATCCAAAAATCCAGAAAATCCAATCCATTGGATCCTTTTTAGGCATGAGCACTGCCTTGGTGGGCCCCGCTCCACCCAAAGCCAGCCCTCACTGCTGTTTGGTTTCTGGTGTGTAGATTCCCTGTCAGCCTGTGTTCTGAGGGTCAGAGAGACCCAGGCCTGCTGTCACCCTCACACAAAGCCAGCCCTGGAATATATTTTTGGTTTTTCGAGTCAGGGTTTCCCTTGTAGTTCTGGCTGTCCTGGACTCTCTTTGTAGACCAGGGTGGCACTGAACTCAGAGATCCACCCACTTCTACCTCCCGTGGAACGTAGAGATGGTCACATCAAGGTATTTTAAATTTTATTTAGTTTTATTTTGCAAGAGCAGTCTACTAGCTTGGGGAAGATAGTCAAGTGCTCCCTAAAGAAGTAGAGAGCAGGCCCAGACCTGGGATAGGGTGACTCCGAAAAGTTAGTATTCTAAGCCTTCAGCACTGGGAACACATCGTGTGCTCAAGTTCTGTGTGACTTCTTTTCCTCTCTCTGTCTCGTCATTATTGTTGTTTTCAAGACAAGGTTTCTCTGTGTAGCTTTGGTTGTCCTGGAACTTGCTTTGTTGACCATGTTGGCCTCTCAAACTCAGATCTGCCTGTCTCTGCCTTCCAAGTGCTGGAGCTGGAGAGGTGGCTCAGTGGTTAAGGGCATTATCTGCTCTTCCAAAGGACCTGGGTCCAGTTCCCAGCACCAACATGGCAGCTCGCACTCGTCTGTAACTACAGTTCTAAGGGATCTGACACCAATGCACATAAAATAAAGTGTGTGTGTGTGTGTGTGTGTGTGTGTGTGTGTGCCCACGCGCTATCTCCACCCAGCATAAACCCAGTGAATTTCAAAACCAGGTCTGCCTTAAGAACAAAGTGAAAGAGAAAAAAAAATGTTTGACATGAGAGAAAACTGAACTGCGGGTGATTGTTTTGCTGTTTGTCTCTTGAGACAGGACCTCACTGCATCCATATGTAACCCGGGCGGGGCTTGACCTGGGACCCTCTTCTCTCAGCTCCTCTACAGGCCTGCCCGTCTGTTTTGTTGGGTGTGAGGGCGCATTCAGAAGCCAGGGGTGGGTGACTGGAGCTTCTCTACCCCTCTCCACCTTATTTTTATTTATAATTTTAAGGACAAAATTCTTACTGAGTTTGCAGCTCCCCAATCTCAGTTCAACTAGACTGATTGTCCAGGCAAGCCCTGAGAATTCTAGCCTCCCCCGACCGCAGCACTGGGTTATAGATACACGCCACCACAGCCAGCCTTTTCACACAGTGCTGGGTATTCAATTCTTGCTCAGTAGGCATTTTACCTACTATGCCATCTTCTCATTTTTTTGGCTGTTTATTTCTGAGATGAGTTCTTTCTTTTTTAAGCCAAATTTGAAACAAGCTTTATTAAATACTAGCCAGGTCCATACTTGGATTCACAGAGTATAGCCAAGTTAGGCTCGTTCTATGTAGCCCAGGCTAGCCTTGAATTTGCAATTCCCCTGCCTCAGCTTCCTGAGTAGCTAGGATTAGGGCTTGCATTAACAAGTCTTTTTCTCTTTCTTTCTTTCTTTTTCATCTATCTATCTATCTCTGTATCCCTGGCTGTCCTGGACTCACTTTTGTAGACCAGGCTGGCCTGAAACTCACAAAGATCCACCTACCTCTGCCTCCTCAAATGCTGGGATTAAAGGCATGTGCCACTACACTTGGCTGCCAATAAGTCATTAAAAAATGTAAAAAGTTCTAATTTGTGTGAATCAGGGAGAATGTCACTTTATTATGCAGTAGCTGTTAGCATACCTGCCCCCAGTCTGCCTAGCAACCTATGATGTCATCACCTGCCCACCATTAGGTGTGCCAGCTGCTCAGGATATAAAAATGGCAAACCCACCTCATCTGTCTCTCTCTCTCTCCCTCTCTCTCCTTTCTGCTCTCTTGCTGGCTCTGTCTGTCTCCCTCCTTCCCCTTGGGGTGCCCCTCCCCCTTTCCTGCTTTCCCCACACTTCTATAATAAAGTTCTCCATATCATATCTGTTGCCTGGCATCTCATGTTTTGTTTGTTTGTTTTTTAAAGATTTATGGGCTGGAGAGATGGCTCAGCAGTTAAGCACACTGACTACTCTTCCAGAGGTCCTGAGTTCAATTCCCAGCAACCACATGGTGGCTCACAACCATCTATAATGTGATCCGGTGCCCTCTTCTGGTGTGCAGGCATATATGCAGGCAGAACACTGTATACCTACATAATAAATAAATTTAAAAAATAAAAATAAAAAAAAAAAATAAAGATTTATTTATTAGTTATACAGCATGTGTGCCTGCAGGCCAGAAGAGAGCACCAGATCTCACTATGGATGGTTGTGAGCCACCATGTGGTTGCTGGGAATTGAACTCAGGACCTTTGTAAGAGCAGCCAGTGCTCCTAACCTCTGAGCTGTCTCTCCAGCCCCTTGCTTTTTGTTTTTTAAGACAGAGTTTCCTCTGTGTAGCCGTGGCTGTCCCTGGACTTGCTTTGTAGACCAGGCTGGCCTCGAACTTAAGAGGGATCCACCTACCTCTGCCTCTCGAGTGCTGGGATTAAAGGCGTGCACCACCACTGCCTGGTCTGACATCTCATTTTTATTTATTTTTATTTTTTATTTTAAAATAGCCTTAGTTAACTTGGGGCAGGGCAGATATCAATCCTTTAAACTACCTCCCATAGTGGGGCAGGCATGGGATCCCTGCCTCAATCCCATGCCATCTGCTTCTAAAAACCTCTATCAAGCTACCTCCCACCCATAATCCCAAATACTTGTTCATGTTCTTTACCTGGGCCGGATTCTCCATCCACGCTGGCCATGTGCTTCTCCTCCATCTAACCCATGACAGCCTTCCTCTCTTCATTTCAGGTCTCTCTCCTTCCTCCTTTCTCCTGACAGTCCGGCATCTCATTTTTAATCATTAGAGCAGCATAGCAGAGTCTCCTGACTGACACAAGCAAATCACACGAGGGCGGCATCCTCAGGATTGGGTAGTCCACTGTAGGGGGCACTGGGTGAAGTCTTGAGTGAATGTGTATTGTTGACAGGGGTACAGCCATGCCAAGGACTGCAGAGCCTCAGACTCAGAGAAATGCCAACGCCTTCCCCAGGTGGGGCTGGATGAATGGCAAAGCCTGTCTTGGCCCAAGCACAGGTGCTGCAAATGATTAACCAGTGTGTCCACAAATTTTCAACCACAGTTTCTCCCTCCCAGGGCACTGAAACTCCAGACTGCTCTCCACAGAGACGTCCTGCCAAGATTAGCTAACCCCCCCCCCCCCACCTTTCTGTTGAGTACCTCCTGGGTCCAGATGCATAAAATAACCCACGCGGGCTTCCCAGGCCCATGCTGGGTGCATCTCCACCTGACCCCAGGCTTCCTGCACGCGTGTCTGTGTGCCTGTCTTTCCTTCTTCATCACCCCAAAGCCATGCAGCTCTTGGCATGCCACCTCCATAGCTGGCATCATGCATAGCCAGAGTGCTGCCATGTTGTCACTGTCTGTGCTGCTGGAAGACTCCTGGGTCTAAGGGTCTCAAATAACTCGGGCTGGCCTCAGACTTGACTGTGCACTTCCTGCCCCGACCTTCCAAGGGCAGGTTCATAAGCATGTGCTATGATGCTCACCTAAGATACACATATGAATCGGGGTGCGGGGTGGGGGGTGGGGATTCACGTATCCCAGTCTGACTTCAAACTCACTCTGCAGCCAAGGATTAACTCCTGATCCTCCTGCCTCTCAGGAGCGTGTCACCAAGCCCAATGCATATGGTGCTGGGGGCTGAACCCTAGGTTTCTGTGCATAAGAAACAAGCGCGCTACCAACTGAATTGCATCCCCAGCCTCAAGATGTATGTGGGGGGGGGGGAGCGCACACTCACACAGTTACTATGTCTTCTACCTTGTGTGACAGGATCTTTGTTATTAGCCTATTGCTTCTGGAGAGTCTCCTGCATCAGCGGTTGGAGGCTTTATAGATGGCACTCAAGGCTGTGTGTGGCTCTGTGAGGGTTCTGGGAATTCAGACGCAAGTCTTCATGTTTTCGCTTTGTGTATGAGTGTGGTTTTTTGTTTTGTTTTTTTGAGACAGGGTTTCTCTGTGTAGCCTTGGCTGTCCTGGACTCATTGTGTAGACCAGGCTGGCCTTGAACTCACAGTGATCCGCCTGCCTCTGCCTCCCAAGTGCTGGGATTAAAGGCGTGCGCCACCGCCGCCCCACAAGTCTTCAAGTCTTTGCAGTAAGCACTGTATCCATGGAACTATCTCCTCAACCAAGACTTTAAAATTATTTATTGTTCTCTCTCTCTCTCTCTCTCTCTCTCTCTCTCTCTCTCTCTCTCTCTCTGTGTGTGTGTGTGTGTGTGTGTGCGCGCGCGCGCGCACTTGCTTGAGTGTGTGTGCATTCATGCACTAAGGAGCCCATTCAGGACAGAAGAGTGCATTTGGTCTCCTAAAATTGGAGTTACAGATGGTTTGGAGCCACTACATAGGTGTTTTTAAAATTGTGGTAAGTGATCATTATAAAATTTATTTATTATGTGCACAGTGCTCTGCCTGCATGTACACCTGCATGCCAGGAAGAGGGCACCAGATCTTATTACAGATGGTTGTGAGCCACCGTGTAGTTGCTGGGAATTGAACTCTGAACCAGTGGAAGCGCAGTCAGTGCTCTTAACCTCTGAGCATCTCTCCAGCCCAGAAAATATATTACTCCTGACTTCCAGCATGCCAGGAAAGTGCTACGCTTTCCACTAAGCTACATTCTCTGTTCCTTGATTTTTATTTTGAGACAAAGGTCCACAGTTTATCCTAGGCTGGCCTTGCCCTGGGACAGTTGCCTTAGCCTCCTGAGTAGCCAGAATTACAGGTCTGAATGACCCAGGCTCTCCTCTGTGCTCTGGGTGCCTCTGTCTTCTTTTCTCAACCATTTTTAAGTATATATCTAAAAGGTAGGCATGGTGGCTCATGCCTGTAACACTGGTGCTGTGGAGGCCAAGACAGGAGAATTGCTTTGAGTTCAAGGCTAAAGAGCAAAACCCTGTCTCAAAACAAATCTCAGGGCTGGAGAGACGGCTCAGTCATCTTGCAGATGACTTGGGTTTGGTTCCCAAAATGGCTGATGACAATCTTCTGTAACTCCAGGTCAAGGTGATCTGATATGTCCTGAGGGTACATGGCACATGTAGTGTGCACACACACATGCAGGCAAATGTTTATACATTTAAAATGAAAATAAATGTTTGTTTTTCAAGACAGAGTTTCTGTGTAGCCTTGGCTGTCCTGGACTCACATTGTAGACCAGGCTGGCCTCGAACCCACAGAGATCCACCTGCCTCTGCCTCCCAAGTGCTGGGATTACAGTCATGTGCCACCATACCTGGATCTTACAGGTGTTTTTAAATCTCTACATGTAGATGCTGGGAATGAAACCCAGATGCTTTTTTTTACTCGTTATTTTATTTTTTAAAAGGGTTTATTTATTATGTATACAGTATTCATGCCTACATGAATGTCTGCACGACAGAAGAGGGCACCAGATCACATTATAGATGGTTGTGAGCCACCATGTCATTGCTGGGAATTGAACTCAGAACCTGTGGAAGAGCAGTCAGTGCTCTTAACCTCTGAGCCATCTCTCCAGCCCTAGAAGTGATATTCTGTCTGTGCCTAAGGATCTTCCGCTGTGTTTAGGGCCTGTTACTCGTGGGTGGGCACTGGGTGTTCCTCTTAGCTCCCAGGGTGGTGCTGAAGGGCCCAAGGCTCCATGCTCACTCTCTTGCGGCCACCCTGGAAGCTGTGCAGCCAATGGACTGTGTCCAGGCCTCCCAGGAAATGTATGACATTGCTCTATAGAAACCAGAAACTGAGCCCAGGACGCACCTCAGACCCAACCCAGGGAGAGGTGAGAGCCATAGGTCCCAGGGATGAATGGTGTGGAAGGACAGATCGGAGTTCCCTGGTGCATGGATGCCAGGGTTCAGACCGGTCTCCCCCAAAGGCCTTGGGTGCCCTGGCTGCTGGGCCCTCCCAGCTCAGGGAAGCAGGCCATGAAGCGCTGTGTGTGTGTGAACTCACCCCCGTGTGCCTGTGTGAACACCAACGTTTCTGTGTTTAGCCTCCAGCATCCGCTGAGCTGAATGCCAGTTCACACTGAGGGCAGAAGCAAGCAAGCCCTCCTCGCCGCCTTGTCACTCTGTCCCGGCGCTCTGCCTGGAAGTTCCCGATGCGGGAGGTAGTGGACACGGTGTGACCGACCCTGACGATGACTCCACTGGCTGGAGTCAGTCTCCACAGCTTCCTTTGCCTCTTACACCGACCACTTATTTTCAGCTTCTTAGGTCACTTCCCCTTCAGTGAGGCTGCCCGGTGCGCTTTTCTTCTCTCTCTCTCTCTCTTTTTCAGGACAAGCTTTCTCTGTGTAGCCCTGCCTCTGCTTCCCAAGTGCTGGGATTAAAGGTGTACACTACTTTGCTCTTTTTTCTTTCTTTTTTTTGGCTGTCCTAGACTTGCTCTGTAGACCAGGCTGGCCTCAAATTCAGGGATCTGCCTGTCTCTGCCTCCGAAGTGCTGGGATTAAAGGTGTGCACTGCCACGCCCAGCTTCCCAGGGCATTTCTTGATGCAGCCAGATTCTCCTATCACTGTCTGAATTCCATCCTGAGATCCTGTTTCCTCTGTGTCCTCTGTCTATGCCTCTCTGTGTCTGTCTGTCTGTCTTTTTGGTGTTTGTGTGTGTGTGTGTGTCTATGTCTCTCTCTCTGTATGTGTGTCTGCGTGTGTGTGTGTGTGTGTGTGTGTGTGTGTCTGCTTGAGATAGGGTTTTGCTATGTAGCTCAGGCTAGTCTTAACCATGTGATCATCTGTTTCTGCTCAAGTGCAGGGATTACAGGCTGCACTGCTGTGCCTGAGCTGTGTGTTATGACTCACTTTTCCCGCAGTTAAGCTTTGTTTTGGCTTTTGTTTGGTAAGCGATGGCACCAACACTAGGCCCCTCCACACACCACGCAGTGCTTTACACTAGGCCACATCCCGAGCCCCCTTGGCAGAGACTGATAAAACATAACATGAGACATCCATTGCAGCAGAACAGAACATTCTACACCCTAAAATCACCTTCACTGTCCATCTACCACCTGCCTCCAAGACAAAGTTTCTCTGTGTAGCTCCGCCTGCCTCTGCCTCCCGAGTGCTGGGACAACAGGTGTGCGCCACCATGCCCAGCTCACTGTTCATCTTTTGACTCCACCCACTTCTCACATCCTTAGTGGTGGTTGCTTGTATGCTTCTGTCCTTTCTGGAATGCCCTATAAATGGAATTACATGGTAGGTGGCCTTTGCAACTGGGTCACTGCCCTGAGAAGTGCATATCTAAGACACCCCGGGCTCCACACCAACGCTGGTTCCTTGTTATCACAGTCCCTGGACCGGAAAAACCTGGGTGTGTTCACCCACTGACAGAGGAGGGTCCCTCCCAGCCTCTGGTCACTATGAGCAAACATTACTGAGGTGTTGTGTGGACATCTTTTCCAATAATTTGGGTAAAACACCTAAGAAGGTTTTCTGAGCTGTGTGGCAAGAGGTGTTCCTCTTCGTCAGTCATTGCCAGGTTCTTTTCTAAACAGCCGCACGGACTGCTTCAGAGTCCCACGACTGGGGATCGAGAACGCCCATGCTCCACGGCCTTGGTAGCAACTGATGCCAGTAAGCTTTGAAAACTTTGCAGTAAAATACATATAGCTTAAGACTTGCTGTCCTGCCCGGTGTGGTGCCGCACGCCTGTAATCCCAGCACTCACTCTGGAGGCAGAGGCAGGCGAGTCTATGTGAGTTCAAGGCCAGCCTGGTCTACAAAGCAAGTCCAGGGCAGCCAAAGCGTTATCTAAAAAACAAACAAACAAACAAACAAAAAACAGAAGAAAGAAAGTACAACAGGGAAAAGGAAGCTTTCAACATTCGGGGGCCAGAGAGACCACCCAGTGCATGCTGCAGTTGGAGAGGACCTGAGTTCCGCCTCCAGGACCTGCATGACGGGTTTCTGTCCATGCTTCCGTTACACTTACTCACCTCCCCTTCGCTCCTCTCCGTGCCTCTCCTAAAGGACAGACTTGGCTTCCATGTTTCTCTTCTTCTTTCCTCCTCTGTGTCTTTTTTAAGTTATAAAGAAAAAGAAAAGATTGATTTTGTTCCACGATTCTGGGTCAAGGCTGGGAGCTGCGTGCCGCTGAGCCCCAGGCAGCACCGGGCAGGCTGTGCTGAGAGCCAGGAAGTGCCTCCATGCCTCTGGAGAGGCCTGTAGCCTTTGGGATCACAGCAGTCGCCTTGGAACGACGAAAGGAGGAAATCCCAGTTAGCACAGGTGTTTCAGGAATAAGAACCCGGGGCCCTAATTGGACAACCACACCCCACCTCTAACTACCCTAAGACCCAACCTCCCCCAACTCCATCGAAAATTACCTGAGAATAAATAATTATCGTTAAACGGAATCCCTGCTAGCTGGTTCTGTTCTCTCTAACCAAAATGGCTAGCCGAGCTGCTTCTGGGCATGCCCCTGTTGGGAGCCGGGGGGGCTAGCAGGAGCCCCTGTTCTGAGAAGCTATAGAAGACATTTGGGGGCCAGGCGGGGGTGAAAGCCTGGGAACCACCTGGACAGGAGGCAAGCATCGCTGGCGGCCCCAGCCTCCACCACCGCGTTACCCTGGCACTTCCTGCTCTTCCGTGGGGGCCTCAGGCTCGCGGACAACTGCCGCTCACCCCGAGCCACGGAGACCCCCACCACTTGTCAGTGGCCTTCGGGTTTACACACAAGCAAGTCCTGGCGCCGGGCGAGGGCCACGCGGGCAGCCTCGAGTTGGAGCCGCCCCAAGTGCTGGTGCAGAGCGAGCCCTAGGCCAGCCTGACTGCACGGGGAGGCCCCGCGTGCAACAAAAGAAAACTAAAACAAGGCACTGTGAGGATGACAGTCAGCCCAGGGCCTCCACCTCCAGGTGTAGCTGCTCGTGGGTCTCCTCAGCTCCGCCCTCCGCGCACCCCGGGGTGCTCCGCAAACGCAGCAAACCCGGACCCCAGAGCTCCGCAGGAACAAAAGCCCCGGGTTCCCGGAAGCCCCGCGGGCGAAGCGAACTGCATTGTGATTGGGCGAGGTCTGAGTGGCTTGAGCCAATCACAGCGCAGGGTAGGCAGGTCGGCTCTGATTGGCCCGTGCTGGTGCTGGGCAGGATGGACGCCGGCTACGCCCCGCAGCTGATGTCTGGTCCGCAGGACTGTATGGGAGACTGCCGGGATGAAGTGGGTTAGCGGCACAGGGCCGGTTCACACACACACACACCAGCTACACAACTAAGTCCCGCAGCCTCCATGCCTCGCCCGTGTGGTGGGGTTCACAGTGCTGGGGGCTGTGTGTTAACTGTGTAAGTGAGAGAGGTGCTTACACACGCGCGCGCACGCGCACACCCTCACGCACAGCCACCGAGCCGTCACCAGAGCAGAGTGGATGGGAAGCCAGCGTCACGCCCTCTAGCATCCCAAACTGTGTACTCTTGCTTTTTTATTTTTTCCTTTGTAAAGTGAGCCCATCTCCCGTATTTCATTATAGTAAAAAAAAAAAAAATACTCCCCATGCAGATGGTGTGTCGGCACTTAATTGTCAGGCAACAAATGACCTTAGAATCCTGAAGCTTGAAACAGACACCTGCTCCATCACACGTGTTCCAGAGCGCGCAGTCGGCAGACTGGGGTGGCTGTGGCCCTGCTGGGGCTGCAGTAGCGCGCCCACTGCCAGGCGCCGTCCACATGGAAGAGGGGGCAGCAGAAACCATGGCAGCCTTCAGAGCCTGATCCCACAGGCAGCGTCAGTTCGCTATGGCCGCGTACACAGTGAGAGGGCAGGTGCGGAGGAGCATGGGCACCAGGAGGCTGCTGTTCTGTTTCTGGGTTTTTTGTTTGTTTGGTTTTTATAGACAGGGTCTCTCTGTGTAGCCCTGGCTGTCCTGGACTCGCTTTGTAGACCTGGCTGGCCTCGAACTCACAGAGATCTGCCTGCTTCTGACTCCCAGAGCGTTGGGATTAAAGGCATGCACTGCCACCGTACTCAGCTGATCTGTTTCTGTGTGCCCACTTATGTTGGTTTTAATCTCCCGCCATCCAGTTTTGTAAGAAAGCGCCAGGTTTTGCTGCAGGTTGAGAATCACACCCCAGAAGCAGACCACGGCTCATTCCCAGGCTTTGTGAGAGGCCTTGTAGCTCAGTCCACTCTGGCCCACCCGGAGTATACTAAGACTTGGATATTTTTCTGTTTGTTTGTTTATTTTGTTGAAAATAACCACTCTGGCCGGGTGCGGTGGCTCATGCCTGTAATCCCAGCACTCGGGAGGCAGAGGCAGGAGGATCTCTGAGTTTGAGGCCAGCCTGGTCTACAAAGCAAGTCCAGGACATCCAAAGTTACACAGAGAACCCTGTCTCAGAAAAAAAAAAAAAAGAGAGAAAAGAAAAAAAAAGAAAGAAAGAAAAAGAAAAAGAAGAAATGGGTCGGGTCCACACTTTCCCCTTGGCCGTAGTCTCCTCCATCTGGGAGACGAGGGTGGCCAGCCCAGTCCCCGAGGCACTCCCGAGGCCAGCGGAATCGGGCGAGTGCACAGCACAAGGAGATCTCCCACGTGTCCCCGCAGGGTTCTGAAACGAGAAGGGTTCCTGTGCAACGCAATGTGGTCAGGTGACAGGGCACACAGGTTTGCCGAGAGCAGGAATTCCAAGCTCAGGGGCCTACGAAGCTTTATCTGCTGCCCAGGCAAGCCTGGTCCACAGGCCCCACCCACCCCAGGTCGGGCAGCCTTTGTTCCTTCCCTCCACTGTTTGCGGCTCCTGACCCATAAAGCCGACCCTTGCGCAGCAAGGTCCAGATCAGGGAGGGTGTCACGTGGCCGCCTGAAGAGCCACACCACACAAGGCAGGAACGGGTGGTGAGGTCCTTCGTGGCGTTGGGAGGGTCCAGCCTTCCAGCTGTCCTCTGGTCCCGTGAACTCAAGTGCAAGCTTCTGCCATTGTGGCCATCGTCTCCTCCATCTGGGCGGCAGGAGTCCTGGGCGACCCGGGTGGCCAGCCCAGTCCCCTAGGCACTCCCGGGGGCGGGGGCGCTCGCCCAGGCTTCCCCGCCCCCGGGAGCGCGGCCCCGGCGCTTTGTTCTAAGGCGAAGCCAGCTTCCCGGTGGGGCGAGCCACCGGCTCTCGAGGGGTCACGTGGCAGCCGCGGGACCCAACCGCAGGGTCAGCCAGACCTCGGACCTCCCGGCGTGGGGAGCCCGGTGCGCACGCGCGCAGCTCCCCGCCCACTGCACCCCTAGTGCGGGTGCATTGGCTGGGGCTGCGTCCTCTCCGCCTATAGGCGCGCGGCTGCGGGCGGGCGTTTGGCGGTGTCCGCGCCTCCCTGCGTCTCAAGGCCAGGTGCCGCCTCCGCCTTGACTGCGGCCCCGGGAAGGGGGCCTCTGGGGTGCGAGGCGGACGTGCTTGAGACCGTCAGGACGCACCCGCATACTGAAGCGCAGTCCGGAGGCTCCCTGACCTTGGTAGGACTGCGACTCCTGGCCTTGTTTGGCCCTGGGTGTCCCTGTTGCTAACACCTGCCTCGCCAGACCCAGAGGCGAGCCAGCCTATGCCTGTCAGAACTGTCGCGGGCCGGGCTTGATGACACACACCTGTAATCCCAGCACTAGGGAGGCAGAAACTACTCTGGATTACACTTCAGGCAAGAAGGCCAAGAGTTTGCCGGGATGTATGTGGCGCGCGTCTGCAATCCCAGCCCTTGAAAGGTGGAGGCAGGAGGATTAGAAATTCAAGGCTAGCCGGGTGGTGGCGGCGGCGGCCTTTAATCCCAGCACTCGGGAGGCAGAGGCAGGTGGATCTCTGTGAGTTTGAGGCCAGCCTGGTCTACAAAGCGAGTCTAGGTCAGCCAAGATAAAAAACCAAAACAAACAAAGTTAACCCTGTAATATATGTTGGCCCCAGCAACCTGAGGGTACCAGCTCTGCTCTCCGTTTAGGCATGGCAGGATTCGATTCCAGGAAGCCCCAATTACCGGTGCGTGAGCCACCGTGTGCTTCCCTCCAAGGGGAAAAGCACCAGTGCCTACAGCTCAGGCAAGTGGTGGGGAGGAAGCACGCCCTTGGGAATGACCTGTCTGGAGGCTGTGGGAAAGTCAGAGTTGACAAAGGCTTTACTTTCCTTGGGACCTGGCCGCAGGCAATGATGATAAATCAGGCTGGGCTTCTGGTATGGTGCTCCTCAGGAATACTCCCCAGGAGGGCTCCCAGGCTGTTTCCGGTTCTTGTCCACGCGTTGCTGCTGCCTCCTAAAGTGACAGCTCTAGCTCCTGACTGGGCTGGTTCCACCCCTTTGGGACCCTAATGGAGTCACCCAAGAATTATGTGTGTGTGTGTGTGTGTGTGTGTGTGTGTGTGTGTGTGTGATGTGCACATGAACGCGTGTCCTGCTTGTTTCTGTGCACACTCGAGGCCAGAGTAGGATGTCAGGTGTCTTCCCCCGATGTTCACTGCCTGGAGACGGAACCTCTCATGGGATCAGAACCCTGTTTGGTTCAGGGTTCGCCTGACTTCAGCCCCCCCCCCCCCGCAGGGCTGGGGCTATCTATGGCAAACGCTAGGGATTCAAACTCAAGTCTTCTGCATGCGGGCCTGTGCACTTAGCCCCTGAGCCGTCTCCCCAGACCTTTGGTTGCTGCACATACGAGTTGGGGGGCTCCTGGGGGGAAGCCGGAAGAGGGCATCGGATCCCTCGGATCTCGTTACGCATTGCCATGTGCTGCCTGACATGGGTGCGCAGAAACCACCTCAGGTCCTCTAGAAGAGCAGCAAGCTGACCCATCTCTCCGTCCCCCCTGGGTTTTTGTTGGTTTTGTGTTGTTTTGAAAGCAGGTCCCGCCATGTAGCGGAGGCTCTCAAACTCAAGATCCTCTCGCCTCAACCGCCTGAGTTAGGATCACAAGTGTGCACCATTACACCCAGAAAAGAGGCATTTTACCGCTCCCTCTCTCCTAAACTGTTCATTTTCTAGTTCCCAAGTTGCCCACGATCCAAGTCAGGAACATTTGCATCCTGGAAGCATTTCTAGTCCAGGGCCCCCTCCCTCCTCGCTTCCTTCTCGGCTCCTGCCAGCCGCCATACCAACTACTACCGCTGGGGGGCGCTCCCGCACCGCTCCTACTGGCTGGCTGGTTCCTATGGGAGGGCCCCTGTTGTGTGTGAGTGCCAGATTGATTTCCAGATTCATACTCGAATTGTAAAGTGAAAGCAGGAGCGGGAGGCTTCAGAAATGAGTTTAGAGTAAAGTTCCCCCAGCCCATGTGGTGGCAACTTCCTGTGTCAGGCTGTAGGTCAATTCATTAGGTCAGCGAGGCAGAAAGATGAAAATAGCTCACCTCCCCCGCCCCAATGTCCTCTGCCCACGCTGTGGGCTGCCTAGGTGCCTAGCTCCTTGTGCACACGGAGCCATGTCCATTACAGATGAAATAGTGATGCCAGATGCTTACAGGTTGATTATGTGCAGACCAGCCAAGGCCCTTTCCTGCAACACTGGACACAAAGGCAGAGATGGGGCAGGTCCCTAGTGATAGTGACTTCCTCGGCCAGCTTCTCCTCTGCCTTTCCAGCCTCTAAGCATTTACCTCACTTTGGTATGGCCTCCTGTACTTGGTCTGGTGGCCATGTATCAGCCCACACGTGGGGCTCGTGACTGTGGGCTGGACACCTGCTGAGGCCTACTCCCAAGGGCAGGCAGCTCCATCCTGGCCTCATGGTGGCCAGTGCTCCCTTCAGATCCCTGCTAAGTACTCTGCCCTCCCTGAGGGCCTCAGGGAGGCCCAGTAGCCGGTGCCTGACTTCAGAGAGCAGGGACTGTCGGACTCTCGGACCAATAGTGAAAACACCAATCTGGCATCGGAGGGAAGGCAGTTTTGGGTGGCCAGCTGTGACTGCAGGTCACCATGAGAGAACAGGGAGACTAGTCCCATCTTTGGAAAAAGGCATTTGAGGCTGCCTGAGAGCAACCTGGACAGGGAGAGCTTGGTGGCAACTTAGGCTCCCAGGCGAGGTCTGTCCTGGTCAGCTGGGTCAGAATGTCTACCACCTAACTCTAATTTCTTTTTACTTTTTACTTTATTTATTGTATATGAGTGCTTTATCTGCAGAAGAGGGCATCAGATCACATTACAGATGGCTGTGAGCCACCATGTGGTTGCTGGGAATTGAACTCAAGACCTATGAAAGAGCAGGTGGTGCTCTTAACCACTGAGCCATCTCTCCAGCCCTGGTTTGTCTGTCTTGCCTGAAGAGGAGGATTCTGTTCCTCGTGGTGGACCCCTGCAGGCCGTTCCTCTTGGCACTTTTATAGTGGGCTTCCTTTTTCTCTCCTGCCACCTCCTCTACAAATCTCATTTCCTGGTGACCACTCCCAGCTCTTAGAGGCTGGTGTGACTTGGGAATTGTAGCGCCCCCCCCAAGGGTTGACACGCTGGAGGCTGAGGGCACACAACCACCACTGCTCCACACTTGACCTTCTTTCCACACACCCACTTTCACACGCTGCTACGCAGCGCAGAGGCTCCCTGGTCCCAAACAGCAGGGAAAGGAGTGTTTGAAACTTAATGGGGTGGGGGTTGCCCACCTGCTCCCAGCCACCCAAGGGAAAAACAGATGTAGCCTCCAGCACCCAGTCCTTAGGACACAGACACCTGCCAGAGGCCAGGGGCTGAGAGACCGTCCAGGGGCCAGTAGGTCCCTGTGCTCCCTGGAGGGTTGCTTTCTGAATGCGGGAGGCTCTAGGAGGGTGTGGCCTTGGAAATGCCCCACTTTGGCCAACTATTCTTTCTTCTGAACCAAGCCGGGCTTGCAGAAGGGGCTTTTCCAAGCCCACCCGTGTTGTGGGGATAGTGAGGGTTTCCCCAGGTCAGACCCCGCCTCCCCTGCAGGCTGTGTGGAGACTGGGTGTCTGTCTGCAGCGGATGCCTGCCTGCGGCCACTCGGCTATACGGGAAGACTGTGCTCAGGCAGTTTCTACAAGGTCGGTGTTGGGACCAGAGGTCAGAAGACCCAGACCTGACCCCTGACCCCCCAGCTCAGCCTAGAGCTCTTTCTCCTTCTGCTGGCCCTGGGCTCCTGGAGGCCATCACTTTCCACTCCAGCCGGAGTGCACTACCACTGACTGGTTTAAATTTAGGGGAGGTTAGCACAGACGGGGGGCGGGCATCAGGGCGGGAGTTCTGCCCCATGCCCAGCGAGCCCATGTGAGAAACAGGCTCAGGTTAGTAAAAGATTCTCGTTAGGCAGTTTCCCACGTGGCCCCTCTCAAGAAAGATCCAGAGCCCCCTCCTATCACCGAAAGTTAGGTGTTTTGTGTGTTTTTTTTTTAAAGAAACATCCCAAGCTTGCTGCCAGGTTCTGTCTGCTCTTCGCCACAATTCCTAGGAGACAAGGAGAAAACGAGGGTAAGAAACCCGGGAGCGGAGAAATGAAAGGGCCCGTCCAAGGTCAGACCCCGAGAGGGCTGCGTGGCAGGCGGTTGCTCCCAGCTCGCGCTGTGCGAACGAGCGGGGGGTGCGGGGTGGGTTCCGGGCGGCACGCGGGTCCGGAGTGGGCGCGCAGGTGGCGGGGCCGGAGCGGGCGCGCGGCGCGGGCGCAGAGAACAAAAGGGCGCCCCACTCCCGCCCCGCCCTCCCTCTCTCGGCCAATCGGCGCGGCCCGAGCAGCAGAGGCCCTCTGATTGGCCACGCGGCGTCCAATCACACGCCAAGGCCGGGAGCCCCTGCGGCCCCACGTGGGGCGATGCTTCTTGCTAGGAGGGCGGGGCGCGGAGCCGGGCCGCGCTGAGCGCGCCTCGGGGACCTGACGGCGACCCGTGCCGCCCTGGGGATCCCCTGCGGTCGCCAGTGGACCTTGTAGCCTCCGGTCCCCATGGGGGCGTCGCCAGGCTCCTTGGGCGCCTTGGGAGTGCAGAGCCTCCCGGCTGGGAGGTAGTAGGGCAAACATGGGGCTGTCCCCTGTTCCCGTGGGAGGTGATGGGGGGTGGAGGGGAAGGCAGAAGAGCGCCACCTGGGTTTGGCTGGGAGGCTGGAGCCGGTGGGGTGGAGGGAAGGAAGACACGGTCCTGCTGTTTAGTGGCAGAGACATCAATTCATTCTTGGATGGAGTCCGGCTTTGACACCTCCTCTCATGGCCCTGGGGACACAAAGAGAGGTGGCCTCTGTGTAGGCTTGGGGGCTAGTCTCCTCCTGGCCGGTTCCATTAGTCTCCCCTCCAGACTACTCCAAGTGGAACATACAAGAATGTTTTTTGATACGGGCAATTGACACGGTCTTACATTTTTATGGCACCCTCAGACGGGACATTTGAAGAAAGCTGAATAAATGGAAAATACATGAGTTAGAGTATAGATGTGTAGCACCCTGGCCGGCACCGAAAGGGGAGCTGCAGTGGAGAAAGAGGCCCTGCTCCGGAGCTGTGACCTGGCAGTGGGGTACCTACCGGCTGAATCCAGTTGGAGCAAAGGAAGCCAGGCTGACGGCCGTGCCTACAACCAGTTTCTTCTGTGGCCAGGAAGCTGGGGTGGTGGTGGTGGTGTGTCGGGGTGCTGGGGTCCTGCACCTTCTCTCAAGTGTGAATAAAAGTGCCGTCCGTATGAAACACTGGTTTTGTTTTGTGAGCAGTAGGCAGGTGCAGCTTAGGGGGACATGGGGTCCACCTGTGCAGCCCTGATAGACGGGTGAGACTGGCCTGGGCTGAACATCCTGTAAGTCACAAAGCGAGGCAGGAGGTGGAACATGCTGTTTAGGTATCTCAGCTGCTTTCCAGATGTGCCCTTTCCATCAGGTGCTTTTCCACCTCTGCAGTGGTCTCGGCAGGCGTGGAAACCTAAGCCCTGTCTCAGGCCTTGTATTCCGTTGGCTGGTGTCCTCCTGTCAAGGGCCTGCTCTGCCAGTCAGCACACGCTGGATTTTGCTGGATACTGAGACATTCCATTCCGCAAGTCTTTTAGGAGAGGTCGTTCTGAACCAGAAGGGCTCAGCCCTGGGGGTACCTGAGGGGGGGGAAAAGGCACAGTCCAGGCTCGGACAAGTGGCCATGCTTGCATCCAGATGAGGTGCTGGACCTCAAGAGGTCTAGACAGCCCTCTCACAGGATGGGGATGAAGGGGAGACGTGTTGCTCCAGGCAGCTTTGAAAGGCAAGTTAGGAGTCGGGTGGTGGACAGCGTGGAGAAAGGCAAGGAGCAAGGGATGACACCAGGTGTCCCAAGAGTGTGGCATCTGGCAGATGTGGTTGTGTTACACATGGGAGTCAGGGACACTGGCAGCGCCCTCCCCTACATCATATGGCGATGACAACAGGATTATTGGGTAGCTGTAAGGGTGTGCTGTGTGCAGGCCAGTGTCTTGCAGTTGGCAATTACGGGCTCAGTGCGCACACATAAGCTGTCAGCACAGGCACTGGCTGCAGTCGAGGAGAAGGTTTTGCGAGCTGAGTTGTCGGTGTGGGAACTGTGGATAGCTTTCTTGCTCTCCTGTCGTGTGCAGGGTGCTGTCCTAGAGGTCACGAGTCTGTCCCCCTGAGTCCCCAGCTTGCTGCCCACCCTAGGCAGCCTTCTTGAGAGCAGGGGCAGCAGAGGACGTAGGACCACTTTGCTCGCCAACCTTGACTCTGCTGCTAAAAAGTGGCATCTACGGGCCTGGACACAGTAGTGTCGGATCCAGATCCAGCTACTCTGAGCCCTGGGGCAGCCAGAGGAAGGCACTTTGGAGGTGACAGGAGCATCCCTGGCCGCGGTGCTGGCGTACAGGTGCCCCGGGCAGGTGGGGCAGCCTCAACATGCCAGGAAGAGCAGACATCACCTCCTAATGTGACCATAGCAAAGACGGTCAGCATCTCAACGTGGGGATGGTGACATAGAACCGTGGAGTCTCCAGCAGAGGCCAGACGCCCTCCAGAGAAGGAAAGAGACAGAAAACACAAGGCTGGTCTGGTGGTTATAGTGACAGGACAATTCCCACAGACACTCTTGGTGCAATGTGACATCAGATCCATGGCATGTATGTATGCACATATGTATGTATGCATGCATGCACGCATGCACGTATTTTGTAGTGCTGGGAATTCACCCCAGGACCTTCTGGGTTCTAGGAAATCATCCTACTGCTGAGCCACACGCAGCTCTGCCTTCTCTTTTTATCTTAATATTTTGGGGTGCGGGCACTATTCCTAAATGTATGAGGTGCTCCTGATGCCCACCCCACTCCCACACTGAGGCAGGTGTGCTTTGCCTGGCCACACCCAGGGGTGGTGTGTCTGCTACAGGAGTAGTTCCTGGGGCTTACTCTGCAGCCCTGGGCGGTACCCTCCATGCGGGGCTACTGTGTGTTCGCTGGCTTCCATGCACATCCACTGTCATCCAGGGCAGGGCAGTTCCTCTCCAGGAGGAGGTTCTAGTACCCACCCACCCCGTGCCCCCCCTTCTTTCAAGCCTTTTGTGTTTCCTGTCAGCTATGCGGGAAATCTAAGGGGATAGACGCCACTCTAATCTTCCCAAAGCACCAAAGGACGCTCTTAACCCTGAGACTCCCTTTCCTCACATCTGAAGGCAGAGTGCAGAAGACCAGGCTGGTGTGTCCCCCTCCATCCCCCCCACCCCTGTCTGCTGCCCGAAGGCTTTGTAACAGCAGGAAGATGGCAGGGGTGGGGGTGGGGCACCCAGAGCTCTGGGTCAGAACAGACACAGAAGCAGGCTGAGCCTGGAGGGAGCTGAGGACAAAGTGGAGGTGCCTTCTTGTGCCCAGACCTCTGAGTGCTGAGGACACTGCGGTGAACACCCAGGCAGGGGCCCTGCCATCACGTTAATGAGAGCCCAGGGAAGGCAGCAGTCAAATAAACCCACAATAAATACATAATTGCAGACTGCAATGTGTGTTCCACGCTGTTGGAAAGCCTGACCTGGCAGTGACATCAAACTGTAGGAGACTGTGGCCTCAGGGGCGAGTGCGCTGCAGGGACTCTTAAAGGGTACCCTGGGATGGGTGGGGGTGGGGGCCTTTGTTCCGGAGAAGTGAGTACAAGTCATGGATGAGGAAAGTGGGGGGGGGGGGAGAATCTAGTAATTAGAAAGTCAGGACACGGTGTGGTGTCCATCAGAAACCCGGGATCCTGTCTTGTCATCTCACTGTCCCCAAATGTATCTCCCTTCCCATAGTAAAGAGGACAGCTAATGCTCCAACTACTTCATCTACACTGGCAGGAAGCGAGAAAAAGCACAAGCCCATGTTTAAAGACGCTGCCCATTACCTGTTCGCCATCTTGGCCAGAATTCAGCCTCACAGCTGCATATAGCTGCAAGGGAAGCTGCGGGGTGTAATGTAGGCTCAATTTTACGTCACTTATAACCCGACTAACCAAAACAATAGGAAAGGAGGATTAAAGAACACAATATCAAACCCGTAAGGACATCGGTTCCAAGGAATGCTTTCTTCTGCTGGAACCTGGAGCAACCAGAACCCGGAACCTCAGCAGGAGCCGGAGCCCTGAAGCCTTCCCTCGAGTGGTTCTCTCTAGGAGCGTCTCGAAATGGAGCGATGAACAGCCAAGACTATCCCAAGTCTACAAAAAGCCTCCCCTCCAGTTCTGGGCTCATTTATATATCTCCTCCCAGAGTCTGTTCACGGGATCTTTTCAGCTGGCACCAATCAAACCCTCGCACGAGGTGGTTTGTTTTCTAGTGGATTAACATCACCTGTTCTCTCACAAAACCGTTCACCATCCCACACTTGGGAAACAGGTTTATCTCTTCTTCAGTGTAACTTTTTCTCTGAAGGAAAAGGGGAGGGTTGGTGTTGGGCTATTCCTCGTAGCTTAAAGGGGGAAAAAAAGCTGATGCTGAAAACAGGAGACGACCAGTGGTTGTTGACGCTCTACAGCCACACACAGGACTCAGCTCGGCCTTCACTGAGGCTGTCTGGCTAATGCCAGCTTCATCACACATTCAAACAAGGGTTGAGACAGGGTTTCTCTGTGTAACAGCTCTGGCTGTCCTAGAACTTGCTCTGTAGACCAGGCTGGCCTCAAATTCCCAGAGATCCACCTGCCTCTGCCTCCCAAGTGCTAGGATTAAAGGCTTGCGTCACCACGCCCAGAGTGTTTGTTTGTTTTGTTTTGTTTTTTGAGACAGTTTCTCTGTGTAGTCCTGGCTATCCTGGAACTTACTCTGGAGACCAGGCTGGCCTCAAAATCACTGATCCATCTGCCTGCCTCTGCCTCCCTGAGCGCTAGGGTTACAGGCATGTGCTACTGTGGCCAGCTTTTGCCTTAATTTTTAATTTTTTAAAAAATTATTTTGAGACAAGAGTCTGTTGTAGGCTAAAGTAGCCTCAAACTCTCTGAGTAGCAGAGTGAGTCTTGAATGACCCTTCTGGGCTTATGGCCATGGACCACCAAGCTGTGTTCTCATCATTTGCCAGTGGGAGTCCGGGATGTCACAGAGTCCCATGCTGGCGTCCTCTCTGTCCAAAAGCCCGTCAAGCAAGCCTTGCGCTGCTTTGGGGAGGGCACGTGCCCTCTTCACTTCCTGGTATGTATGTGCCTGTGGGTGTGCGGAACCAGGACCAGGCCAATGTGTCTTCTGCCTTCTGTGCCACAAACCTTTAGCCTCAGACACTAAGGCAACTGTTCCATGCTTTTGTTTATTTGAAATTTATTTATTATTTATACAGTGTTCTGCCTTCATGTGAGCTTGTGTGCCACAAGAGGGCACCAGATCTCAGTATAAGTGGTTGTGAGCCACCATGTGGCTGCTGGGAATTGAACTCAGGACCTTTGGAAGAACAGACAAGGCTCTTAACCACTGAGCCATCTCTCCATCCTCTTCTTTGCTTTTCAGGACAAGGTTTCCCTGTGGTGTCCTGGCTGTCCTGGAACTCACCATGTAGACCAGGATGGCCTCGAACTCAGAGGTCCGCCTGCCTCTTCTTCCCCAGCTCTGGGATTAAAGGCGTGCACCACCACCGCCTGGCTTGCTCCGTGCTTTTTATCAACCTTTGGAGGTTTGTTTTCTTTTGTTTTTTTTTTCTTTCTTTCCGCAAGGACGTGCCTTAAGAACTCAGTTGTCGGCTAGAGGCTGGGCTGGCACCCTACAAGTAGCTGTTCGTAAAGCCTGGCTGCCACACTTTTGGCTGGAAGCCACTTTTCAGGGGCCATGAACTTGAGGGGAGAGGGGAGGGAGGGCCGGCATGTCCTCCTCTCTTGTGGACATCCTTTGATGCCACGCAGTACAGCTCGGTGCACCTGTGTCTGGTCAAGGGGGGCTGTTGGTACCCAGTTTGAATCTGGCATCTGGATTTCACATTTGCTAGACTTAGCCAATAAAATATAAAATGTTAGATTAAACTCAAACTTCAGATAGTCATTTTTACTATAAGCATATCCCAAACATTTCACGCAACATTTGCGTTACACATTATTTCCTCCCTCTCTGAATTCGAGTTAAATCCAAGTCCAGAAGTCTGGCCTCTGCCAGTGTCCCAGTACCAGGCGTGCTGGAGGCGACCACAAAGATTGGGTTTAAGGTAACCCCTTCCTGAACAGGCCCGAGAAGCACTTCTTTGTCGCTTGCTCTCCAGGAGAAAGCCCTGGTTGGCTAACCCTGGGCCAGGTGTCCCCCAATCAGCATGGCTGGGGGAGGCGCTAGCGATATGATTGGCCTTCCGCGTGTCATGAGACTGGAAAGGCGCGAGGTAGTCTACAGCACCGGACAGGAGCGGAGATTTCCCAAGAGTCCGTAGGCGCTGAGCAGCCTCTTCATGGCAGCAGCCTGGGCCCCGAGGTTGTGTGGCCCTTTGCCGGCTTCCACGTCCTTACGTCTTTGAATCCCAGTGTGCGCGAAGCTTGAAGTGGCCTTGCAGGCCACTGCAGATTGCCCGTTCTGCCTCCAAGAGTGTACAGCCCTAACCTTAGGCTGCCTGGTGCCCGTGGTGCCCTCTTCCTGGCAGGGTCTCTTCCACACTCACGCTCTGCATTGCCCCTCGTTGCTCGGGTTGCGCAGTTCTAGCCGCGCAGGCATCTCCGAATGGGAGACATTTCAGAGGCCTTGGGGTGCCCTAGGCCTAGATGCTCCACGGAGGGTCAGAGAGGGCAGCCGAGGACCTGGGGGGCGGGGGAGATGCTGTTACCCGGTAGTGTGAGCTGCTGACCGCAGCCCGGAGCCTGCTCCTCCTAAGTGGAAACAGATTTCCCGCCAAGGGGCAAGATCATAAACTTCTTTGGAGGCTCCCAAATAAAAATGGCTGTTTCAACTTTCCCTCCTCAGCAAATCCAATTGTGAGGAGGCCTCTAGACTCTCCCACAGCGGGGGTGGGGTGGGGGGCGCTGCTGGGAAGCGTGGGCGAGGCGAGTCTCAGGTGGGTCTCCAGACTAGCCCAGGGAGGACAGACACACGGCTCGGCAGGAAAACAGGTTGCCCACAGCGGAGGAGCGGCGCTTGGAGGCCCTCTGATAGCGCAGGCCGTCATCACAGCACTCTTCTGGCCGTGTGGACACTCCTGAAACCCCGGAGCAGGCTGGAGGTGCAAGCCACTTCTGGCTGCTGACAGGGGCTGTGAGCCTGCTGCTGACGGAGGCAGAACTGAGCAGAAGGCCTGGCAGGCCTGCCTCTTCTTGTTGATCTCTCACTTTTACCTTCAGGGCCTGCACGCTCCACAGTTGGGATGGACACTCGGAGGAGGCCAGAGACCCAGTGGAGGTAGGTGGACCCCCACAGAGCTGCTCTCCAGTTCCGCACCCTGCAAACCTGCTCTGGGCTTGGCAGCTGCTGTCTGTGCTGCTGGGGTTTGCAGCCCCTCCTGCTTCAGGAGGGCCCTCCCCCAGGCCCTCAGGACTCCAGTGGGTTGTATGGAGGTCAAACGTGTCTAGACTGCAGAAAGTACACAAACGCCCAGAGAATTCCCCTTTACTGTTGCCCCAGAGACGAACTGATGGGGTGGGGGTAGGAATCCCTCTGTCTGCACTGACCGGACCCAGTGCTCTTAGGATTTCTGTGGGTGGGGATGCAGAGGCTCTGCAGAGGGAGTGGGGTTGGCCGAAAGCACGTTTGGAGCCGCTCCAGGGCAGAGCCCCTCCCCCACAGCCCTGCCTGCAGCCGGATGGTTCTCAGAGGCTGCTGCTCACTTCTCTCCTAGGGTGGGTGGGTGTGGGTTCCTCACAGGTGTCCATGGGGTCACAGCACCCCTCCATTCCTTCAGAGGTGTGGTCCTCAGCTAAGTCTCTTCCTGAGATTAGGCTTGTGGGGCAAAGGAGAACAGGTTGAATGACCCAGTTGGGGCCCTTCCTCACCCCGGGAGCCTCTCCCTGTTTGTCAACAGCTCTCCTGCACTGCAGGTCTCTGTTATCTCTGTGCCTCAGCCTGCCTTCCGTGCTTCCCCCAAGTTTTTCTATGGGGTCCCCCACAAGTGTGGAGAGAGAGGCCTATCTCTGATTTTTCCAGGTAGGCATGGCAGGTAGACAGCGCCTTCACATGCGTGCAGTTCTCTGCAGGCCCCGTGTGCCCCACAGAAGCAGATGTCCAGGAGGGGCCTAGCCAATGCAGGGCCACCCCCCAAGGGAACCCACTGTCACCTGGTCCCCCAGGGGCTGCTGGGGACGCCTCTCTGACATCAGCTGTCCAGCTGAAGTCTTGTTTGGTCCTCCTGGACCTGGGAGTATAAACACGGTTTTCCTACCGGACAGCCAGGTCCCTACAACGGAGACCCTGCAGGGTCTATGCAAGCCCTGCCCACCAGCCTCAGCCTAGCAGGCTTGGGGACAAAGCTGTGAAAACAGGTGAGGGTGCTTAGGTGACACGAATAACATCAGACAGCAGACTTTGTAGTCCCGGGTTCCCTATCTCACTTGCTGGCCCTCTGCCCTGCCCACCTCTCCCCCAGAGCACGTTGGGAGGGCTGGGTCATGGCCGTGTGATCCCCTTGGTCCCCTGTCAGCTATGGAGACAGAGTGAGGGCTGGATGTGTCCACCTGGGGAGAGGCCCCCCACTGCTCTGTGCAGTTTTGGGCAGGCGGCCTGTGGAGATGCAAAGGGCATGAGGCACCCAGGGATGACTCAGAAAGCACAAGGCTGGGTCTCTGCTTGTAGAAAAGTGGTGGCTCCAGGGGGCTTCTGGGAGAACAGCAAAGAGGGGGAACCGAGATCACCTCTCAAGTCCTGGTACGGGCTTGGCCGCAGGACGGCAGAGGTAAAGGCAGGGAACCACACACAGCCATTCTCCTGGCTGGCTATTTCAGAACTTCCTTAGCCCACACACAGAGCCATGGCAGCTCCTCCTCACCTGTCCCGGCCCCTTGATGCTTCCGTCACACAGGATGCTCAGGCAGTGTTGTGACCCCAGGGTCTCTGAGCACCTCTCAAAGTCGAGCGCTGGTAAGGGGCCCCCCTATGCCTGACCTAAGTAGTTTCAATGCCTCCCCCTTCCAGCCCCTGGCAACCTTGCCAGGGCTGGGGCCCAGCCATTAAAACCCCCTTGTCTCCAATTGGTTTGTAGTATTAAAAACGAATTGCGATCAGCCGGGTTGTCATTTCTACCTGATAAAACATCACTTTCATTGATCTCTCTCAGCCAGCGCCATCATTTATCTTGCCTCAGCATTTCACATAATGGCTCGTTTGTCTTGATCAAAGCGTAGTCTCGCATGTTTAACCCTCGGGGCGCCGCCGCCTGTGTCCTCTCTGTGTCCGTCCTGCCCTTGGACCAGGCCGTGTTCTGAAGGGCAGCGGGTTCTAGAAGGCCAGGACCACAATGTCCAAGGCAAGGTTGAAGGAGGGAGGAGCAGAGGGACGCTGAGGACGTGGGCCAGGCTGGGAATGTGGTCCGGCTGGACTGTGTCCTGCCTGTGTGGCTTGGAGCTCCTCCTACAGGAGGCTCTAAAATTGGGGGCTGACTCAAGTATTTTGTGTTCAGCCTGCCAGGGGTGTGCCCCACTTGTCAGGTGCCTAGGCCTGTGGAGCAATACCCCAAGTCCTGCTGTGTGCTGTCCATACCAGAGCCTTTGTCTTGGTGTGGAATCTCTCCTGGGGTCTGGATCAGCCTGGCCCCTCTATCTCTGACCCAGGGCCACCCAGGGAGCCTTCTGTCTGTGGCCTCTCCGTGCTCTTGGGTGATACGCCTGCCAGCAGGTAACTGCCAGCCCATCATGCTAAGGGCCTTGTCCTTCAGGCTCTGCCACCCCCTAGCTCCTGCTCCCCCCACACCCCCGCCCCCAGCTTCCCTCTCCTTGCTCCGCCCCACCTGGGGCTCCCTTCTCCAGGAAGCTGCCTAGGACCCACTCAGCCACAATCAGAGCTGCTTGCTTCACGGCCATGATCATCCCCATTATTTGAGAGCCCCGTGCAAGTCACAGCACAGTCCTGGGTGGGAAACGGCACAAGCCACTGGGTAGTGCTGTGAGAGAGTTATCTTGGCCACCTGGCCCTCGTGCAGTTGCTGGCCAGCTGTTTCCAGCCTCTGCTTCCTTCCTGCCCGGCTGGGGTCTTGGAGGCTGGCTGCTCAGCTGCCGCCGCCATGCTTTACCACTCAGCTCTGCTGGCCGCCTGCAATTGTGGGGTAGAGGAGGGAAGCCCAAGGTAGGGGTTGCTCGCCAGGCTTCATGGCAGATGTCACTGACACTCTCTAGCCTCTGGCCCCACCTACTTTCTTGCATCAGAGCCTCCTTGTACGACCTCCTGAGTGAAGCAAGATTTTTGTGTACTCGTGTGTGTGTGTGTGTGTGTGTGTGTGTGTGTGTGTGTGTGTGTGTGTGCATGCACGCAGTTACTGGGATAGGACCTACGACCTTGGACATGCTGGGTAAATGCTCTTATCACTGAGCTACAGTCCCAGCAAAATAGGCTGGCGTGGGCAGAGGATACTGTCAGCCTTTCTGTCTCTGGCTCCAGAAGCCATGCAGACGCCCAGCCTCCCTTGATGCCCAGCTGTATTCTTGTCTAGATTTTGCTCAGCACAGTTGGACACCCCAAGTCCACGGAGGGTCCCAGAGCAGCACACCTGCATACCAGACTCCGGCCTTCACTTTGTTTCAGGCCCCAGGTGGGCACCAGGCAGCGCCCACTGTGCAGCTAGGAATGGCAGAACACTTTTCTCAAAGGCCGGCACCCTGCACACCTGACAGACTGTACGGCCCTTACCTGTCAGCTCTCGGCAGGACTTGGAATGGGCTGAAAGGGAGAATTTGGTGGCAGTCTCCGTAGCAGGTGCCTACCTGCTGGGCCACACAGGCACTTGGACGAGGGGGGCGTCTCTTACAAATGTGGTAAAGGTGAACCTGCGGGCCAGGTTGTGTGTGAGCTAAGGGCCCCAGGCCTGCTCCCAGAGACAAGCCCTGCCCTGGGTCCTATCCTCCTTTGTATCAGTAGCGGATTACAAGTCACGGCTGTCTCCTTTGGCCAGTGTTGGACTTTCTTTGGGTCTGCGGCCTCCTGATCAGGCGAGACATGGTCTCTCCCTTTTTAGCCCTGCCACTTGACTTTTTTGTTTGTTTTGTTTTGAGACAGGGTTTCTCTGTGTAGTAGTCTTGGCTGTCCTGGACTCGCTTTGTAGACCAGGCTGCCCTCGAACTCACAGCGACCCGCCTGCCTCTGCCTCCCGAGTGCTGGGATTAAAGGCGTGCGCCACCACTTGACTTATGATCAACCCTCCGATTAACAATGAATCCCCCCTCCCCCCAAGAGGCAGGGTTTCACCACATAACCCTGGCATGCCTGGAACTTGCTGTGAAGAGCAACCCAGCTTCGAGATTAAAGGTGTGCACCACCACGTCCACAGGACTGTGACTTATGAGGTGGGCATAGCTGCCTGGCAGAAAACTTTCTGTTGGACCAATCCGTCCAGACCCTCTCCAGGGAGGGCAGTGTGTGGGGAGACCCCTCTCCCTTGGCCTCTGCTTTGTGGGATCCACCATGGCTGTGTGAACTGCTTCAGGCTGAACAGGCGACCAACGCAGCATCCATTCATACTCGAGGAACAAGTCCAGCCCTAGGATCAAGACGGGCTTATGACTGGGGTGGGGCAGGGTGGGTGTCTAAGCCTGTGACTGGGGTGGGGCAGGGTGGGTGTCTAAGCCTGTGACTGGGGTGGGGCAGGGTGGGTGTCTAAGCCTAAAGCCACCCAACCCCGTTTTAACCGCTCCGCCTTCTCTCCGCCCGGGCAGGAGTGGCCATGTGACACACATGCAGGAGGCAGGTATAGTCACAGTCTGGACCACCGAGCACCTGTACAATAGTTCATATATTTATTCTTAAGCAAGTTATCAATAAAAAATTTAATACTAAAATGCCTTTACATAGAGTTTGCTGTTCATAAAACCTTTGTGTCTTTTGTTTTGTATTTAGTGTTTACATTGAAAAAAAAAATCCAACCAGCCTCTTAGTTTACACATTTACAAGGATCGTGCTTTTATCACGGTTGCCACAGTCGGGGAGGAGGGTCACGCCATTTGCGTGTACACACAGAAGGAAAGGAAAGGGAGGGGGTAGAGATAAAGACAGGTAAAGAGGGCACCTCAGCAGAGGGAGAAAGAAACATCCGGAAGGCAGCTACGGAACAGCCGTCCTGCTCGCTCCTGGGCCCGGGGCTCCGAGCAGCCTTCCTGGAGGCGGCCCTGGCTCTCCGTCCTTCACGCACCATCTTTCTGACTCCCTAGCTGTGAGCAGGACCGTGGTGGTCGTCTCTTTCAATGACCACCAGGAATGAAATATTGCACTCGTGTGGAGAACAGAAAGCCTCAGGGTGGTGGGACCGCCAGGAGTGGGGTACCCTTGGCTATCCTGTGGGCCACCAAGAGTGACCCTTTGAGCAACTAGTGAGAGAAATGGAGTCCCTGGGACCAGGGCAGACTCCTGGTGGGCGGGCCTGAGCAAAGCAAGAGAGGCTGAGGGGTCCCAGGGAGGGCTGGGTGCCCATCAATATCCGTGCTTCCTAGGAAGCCTTGGCCTGGCGGGACACTGCGGAGTGTGTGCAGCACAAGGCGCTTTTGAGGACAAAGGCCTTTGGTCCATGGGTCTTTCCACCATGGGAGAAGTGAGGGCACTGGGCTTTCCTGGTACTTGGGGCCAGGATGTGGGTACCAGAGGCCAGACGGGACCCTTGTATATTCCATGCATGAGCCTGCCATGCCATCTGCTCTGCTATAAAAAAGATCCAGAAACTGCTTGACTGGGTGGTGGTGATGGGGTGGGGGGCAAAGGTCTGGATTGAAAGAAGGGGGGCCAGGTGGGCCTCTCCCCCGTGGGTGAGCAGCACCTGCGTTTCCACTGTTCTGACACTAGCACCTCTGGCCCAGCCTTGTTCGCACCCACACCTGAGGTTAGCCAGAGGTGGTGGGGGCCCCCAGGGAAGTGTCTGGTGGGGAAAGGGGCATCTTAGTGATGAGGAGGAGGTACTCATGCGGAACTGTGGGCCAGCCCCAGGTGGGCCCCAAATTCTGGCCCAGATAGAGACCTGGGCCAGCTGCACCAATGTGGGAGCCCTGCTGCTCTCGGGAGGAGGCAGCTGTCACCCTGGAGGATACGGACGGACGGATGGGGCTGAGGACCAGCGGGGATACAGAGGGGCTGGGGGCCGACTACACCCTGCTTGAGTGAGGCCAGCCTTCTCTCCCTGCGACAAACTGGCCACAGAAACGGAAACCAGAAGTAAGTTGGGATGCTCAGGAAAGAAAGTCCAAACACCCATTTTTCTTATTGATGCTTCAAAATTATTTGTTCGTTTGTTTTGTTTTAAACAGAGGTAAGTATATACGGCTGCTGCCATACTCCTGGGCTGGAGAGTGGGGCAGGCTGATCCTGGTTTTCACCCTGTGGTTGGACACCCTGTCCTTCCAGGGGACCACCATCACTGCTCCCACCCCAATACTTTTGTGTACTGGATGTATTGAGAGGAAACGAACCGGAGTGTCATTTCCTTCATACAGTTGGCCCCCAAGAGACTGGAGGGTGGGTATGACTGGGTCGTGTGACCATCCCCAAGGCCTTTTGGCCTCGCCCCCTTCCAGCAGCCTCTGCAGTCACAGACGCCCCTGTTGGAATTCAACTAGGCTGAGAACAGTGCATTTCCAAAGAAAACCCCAGGACAAAACCCTTCACACACACACACACACACACACACACACACACACGCACGCACGCACGCGCACACACGCGCACACACACACACACTCTTGTCACATAGGTGGGAAAAATCCTTTTCCACTTTCCCCCCATAAAACTTCCCCACAGAAATACAATATTTACATAAAGAAATAAATAGACAACACACCTGATTTCTGCTTTCCCTGGCGGGAGACAGTCGGAGGTACTAGGGAAATATGGCTTGGATTCTAATCTCTCGAGAGCTGCAGGGCCAGCCCTCCCCTCTGGAGCAGCTAGGACAGGCTCCAGCCCTCTGCAGAGAACTCCCAGAAGCTTGATCCCGCCGCCGCCGTGGGGTTGCGTGTTTGCTCAGACCAGCTCCCGGCTAGCTGACCTCTTGGCTGCAACCATGGGCGGGGGTGGGCAGAGGCAGAGGCGGCTCAGCACAGGATGGGCACTCCGTCAGCTGTCACCAGGCGCCCAGTGGTGGGATCATAGGTGCCCGCCAAGTAATAGAGGTCCTGCTGGTCCTGGTACCTGCGGCCGCGCATCAACTGCTCGTACTGCTCCCGCCCTACCACCTGGCACTTGTGGGAGATGGTCTGCACGTCGTTCTCGTCCTCATGGCAGGACTGGTACAGTGCGTTCTGCCGGGTGAGGGCACAGAGTTGGCGCGGGCTTTAGGCAGCACACCCCCGCCCCTGGGGAAGAGCTTGTGCTTGGGAAGGGTTATCAGGACAAGGTGATGCTGTCTGCTGAGACACACACCCCATCTTCCTAAAGGCCCCCACCTCACCTGCCCCTGCCCACACCTGCACCTGCCCACACCACCTCACCTGCCCCTGCCCACACCTGCCCCTGCCCATACCTCACCTGCCCTCACCACCTCACCTGCACCTGCCCACACCTGCACCTGCCCACACCTCACCTGCCCCTGCCCACACCTGCACCTGCCCACACCACCTCACCTGCACCTGCCCACACCTCACCTGCCCCTGCCCACACCTGCACCTGCCCACACCACCTCACCTGCACCTGCCCACACCTCACCTGCCCCTGCCCACACCTGCACCTGCCCACACCACCTCACCTGCACCTGCCCACACCTCACCTGCCCCTGCCCACACCTGCACCTGCACATGCCCACACCACCTCACCTGCCCCTGCCCACACCTCACCTGCACCTGCCCACACCTCACCTGCCCTCACCACCTCACCTGCACCTGCCCCCACCTCACCTGCACCTGCCCACACCTCACCTGCCCCTGCCCCCACCTGCACCTGCCCACACCTCACCTGCCCCTGCCCCCACCTCACCTGCACCTGCCCTCACCACCTCACCTGCACCTGCCCCCACCTCACCTGCCCATACCTCACCTGCCCTCACCACCTCACCTGCACCTGCCCACACCTCACCTGCCCCTGCCCACACCTCACCTGCACCTGCCCCCACTACCTTACCCGCACCTGCCCACACTACCTCACCTGCACTGCCCACACCTCACCTGCACCTGCCCACACCACCTCACCTGCACTGCCCACACCTCACCTGCACCTGCCCACACCACCTCACCTGCACCTACCCCCACCTCACCTGCACCTGCCCACATCTGCACCTGCCCATACTACCTTACTTGCACCTGCCCCCACTACCTTACTGTACCTGCCCACGCCACCTCACCCGCACCTGCCCCCACTACCTCACCTGCCCCCACTACCTCACCTACCCACACCACCTCACCTGCACTGCCCACACCTCACCTTCCCGTCACTCTGCCGCTTCCCCAGCTTGGTCTCCTCTGGGTGGTAGAACCATTTGACCTTCACCACCATATTGCTGCCCCATGACTCCCACAAGCTCTCGATGCGGCCAATATAGGGCAGGTTGGGTCGTCCGGCTGACAGGAAGACTGCACAGTCCCCGATGCGCAGCGTCTCCTTGCCTCGGACGATGGCCTTGTAGAATAGTTTCCTGGCCTTCCCCTTCACGCCTCGCCTCTGAAGGGCAGACCAGCAGAGACAGAGGGATGAGGAGGGACCCAGGAGGCTTAAGAAAAGGTGGTAGCCAGGGAGACAGCACGCAGAGGGACAGGTGGTGCGTCTCTGTATGCTTGGGAAGGCACAAAATGGGGACACGGTGGATGGAAAGAGGCCACCACAATAGCTTTCCTATGGGGTAGGCTACACTTGGATTTTTTCTGCATACTTGTCATGACAGAAAGACTGTACAGAGCCCAAAGGCACACAGGATCTGAGGCCAGACACATGTATGAGATGCTCTCTGCAGTTTGGTTTATAAGGATATATAAAAAACAAAAAAACAAAAAAACCCACAGACAACTGAGCAAGGTGGTACGCACACCTTAAATTCCAGTACTAAGGAGGCAGAGGCAGATAGATCTCTGTGAGTCCCAGGCCAGCCTGGTCTACAGAGTGAGTTCTAGGACAGCCAGGGCTACACAGAGAAACCCTATCACGAATAACAAGCACAGGTCCACCACAGAGCCATCACCAGGCAGGCTCCCCAGGTGGCATCGCCAGCTAGCATGGCAGCACACAAAGCAAACACAGCATAAGCTCACGGTGGGTGTCGGTCATCTGTGTGACCACCCAGGCAAGGCAACGGCTATACGTGCAATTGCAGTGCTGGTCTCATGAGACCACTGGTGGCCTTTTGTTGTTGCCTGGAGGTTTCCAAGTAGTTTGAGATTTAAAACAAAACAGCACTTGGGAGGCAGAGGCGGGTGGATCTCCGAGTTTGAGGCCAGCCTGGTGTACAGAGCAAATTTCAGAAGAGCCAGAGAAGTTGCAAAAACCAAGCAAACAACAAAAAATATGTGTACGTGTGCATGAAACACGTGCTCTTGGCCTCTGAGCCATCTCTAGCCCAGGAATGGTTCGTTTGGAAGTGAAAAGGAGGAGAACTCACAGAAGGCGTGTGGGGGCCGAGGGAGCAAAAGCAAGCCCGTTTCTCTGGAGACACGACGATCTCTGCATCGGGGAGACAGGGCGCTTACCTGTGTGGGGTTTCCAGACCACTTCCAGAGCTGCCGGGCAGGCAGGAAGGCTGAGATCTTTGGCCGGTTTTCCACGGAGGGTAGCCGTTGCCTCCGGGAAAGCTCTTTGGCTTTGGAGAAGCTCAGGGTCTCCTTGCGCTTGAACTTGGATCTCCCACCACTGGGGCCAGCACCGGCACCTGCACCAGCCACCCCGGCCCTGGACAGGAAGCAGCGCTGGGCGTGAGTGTGGGCGTGGGGGCTGCTCCCCTTGGAGCGCAGGGCTTCGGGTGGGGCCAGGAGTGCCGGCACAGGCCGTGTGAGACAGGTCTGCAGCAACAGGGCAGGGTCCTCATCGTCCGAGCTGTAAGAGGAGTCTTCATTGTCTGAGGAACAGAGGCTGGAAGTTGACATGGAGCCTGAGGAAGAGGACGTGGACGAGCCAGAGGAGGAGGACGACATGGATAGGCGCGTGAGGAACCGGGAGGGCACACCGGTGGGCAGCCCCGGCCCATCATCATCCTCGTCCGAGTACGAGCTGGGGCAGTCGCTGTCGCAGGGCAGCGGGTACTTGCGCAGGGCCAGCCCCATGGGTAGCGGATGCACAGGCGCCCGCCCCTTCTTGTCCTTGCCCAGGAGGGCTGGGTGTGCATAACTGGGGCTGGCCAGAGGACGCCCCAACTTCGGTCCAAAGTCCTTGTCGCTCATAAGCAGAGCCTTGCAGTTTTTGTTCTTGGGAGAGGTCACACCCTCATGGTCCAGCTTAACCAGGTACTCGCCGCCTGCCCGCCGCCGCCCAGCCTTTTCAGCCTCAGCCCGCTCAGCCTTCTTGGCCCGAAGCAGCTTGTGGGCTCCCCCGGGCAGGCCTGCCCCGGCCCCTCCAGCGAAGGGCATGTAGGAGTTGGCCAGGCTGCTGAAGGAGTCAGCTCGGAAGCTGTTCCCAAACACCGGGGCCGCCATGCTGTGCATGGGAAACAGGGTCTCCCGGGCCCGCAACTTCTTGGTGCTCCCGTTGAACTGGAAGAGGTCCTGCAGCACCCCTGGCCCTTTGCCAGCCGCCGCCGCTGCCGCTGCCACTGCTTTCCGCTTGGTCTGAGCCACAGCTGACCAGCTCAGCAAGGGGCTGCCCCTGCGGCCTAGGAAGTGGTCTGAGGCACCCGTGGGGGACTTGGCACCTGAGGTTAGGAGGTCGACTTTGCCTGGGGGAGGGGGGAAGCCAGGTAGAGTCAGCTGTACCTGCCGGACCCACCTAGCTGACTCCACTAATCCCTCCCTGACCCCACCAGGCCCCATGCGCCTCCCAGTGACCGCACCCCCCACAGCCCCTCCCTGCCCAGTTCTCAACAGCCCTGCAAATACCAGCTTTGTCTTTGCTGACAGGTTTCTTCCCAGGGGTCTTGGAAGTTTCAGGGCCATCCTGCACTTTAGTGGGCAGGCCAGGAGGGGGAGCTTCGCTGGGTGGGGGGGCCTCGTTGGGTGCTTTTTTGGTTCTCCGGCTGCTGCTGGACACCAACAGGGCCGGAGAGGGCTCTGTGCCTGTGGAGTGGAAAGAGGGGCTTACCACGGGCCTGGAGGTGGGTGACTACCATCCTTTGTAGAACATGCGGGACATTTCCAGGTTTTGTGAGGCCCAGCAGGTAGGAGGGGCTTCAGGGAGCCGCTACATGAGGGAGAACCCCACCTACATAGATGTTCCCCCCGGGTGCTCACACTGGATCTTGAAGTCCGGAGGCAGCAGCCTGATGTTAGAGACAGCTATGTGGCCTGTGTCTCCGTCATCAAACTCCACCACCACTGAGTCCAGGTCTTCCTCTTCATCGCTAGAAGCACCTGCAATGGGGCGTGTGCCCTGAGTGCGCGGCCAGCCCGGCTCTCCAGAAGCCAGGGCAGGATGGACGGTTCTGCAACCTGGCTACACTGGCACTCACTCCCCTGGGCTGCCTGGTTGGTGTTCCAGCCACTGGCCCCACACACTGAGGCAAAGGCACCTGTCCACACTTCCTCTCAGGAATGCCCATCTGGCCTCTCCTTAGGCTTTCTTCCCACCCCGAGGGCCCTACCCGTTTTTGCCCTGGTAGGTGTGCTGTGATGCACAGGTGCTAGATTTGGAGACCCGGGCCCTGGGGTGCTGGGTCCTTTTCTTTTTCAACACAGGGTTTCTCTGTGTAGCCTTGGCTGTCCTGGACTCACTTTGTAGACCAGGAGGCCTCTGCCTCTCGAGTACTGGGATTAAAGGCGTGCGCCACCACGGCCTGGTGTCTGGGTCCTTTTCCTGCTGGGCCTGCTCTGATTAGCTGGCCACGGGAGTGCCCCATCCGTCAACGTCTCACTTTCTCATGGCTGCTGGTGAACCGACCTTCCTGTCTCACTCGGGGCAAGGAAAGCTGGGCTGTGGGCAGGAGAGGCTCCTCTCTGGAGCTCTAAAGGCCACAGAGGGACCTCAGCCTTAGTCCCGGCCTTGGGCATGCTTACCTCGAACCACATTGCCTGGATATAGGCACCGAGACTTTGGACTCCAGTAGGCGCAGACCCGGGTACCGGGTGGAAGGTACCGACTAGACTGTGGCCGGACGTCCAGAACCTGTGGGGAGCGGCAGAGCAGTAGTCTGTGAAAACAGGACAGTCTGGCCGCAGGGATCACTGTAGGGCCAGGCCAAGGTCCTCCCGGTGGTGGGACAGGCTACCAGGCTTCCTGCCCCGGGGTGGGGCCGTCCTTACCGCCTCCTGCAGCAGCTGCTCCAGTGAATAGATGTGCTGGCGGTTGCCTCTCTCGCCCTCAATGACGATGCTGTAGCTGAGGGCATCGTAAGCGGCCATGTGAGCCTCCTGCGGGAGTCTCACGGGCACAGCCAGCATGCAACCCTCCCACCCCGGGGGCCGGGCTCACATGTCGGGGGGCTGCAGGGTCCTGACGCTGCCCGCGTACAGCAGACTGTCCTCCTTCGGGATCAGCACAGGCAGTCCGTCCTGCAGGTCTTCCTTGTGGATGGTGCAGGAACGTGCTGCGGGGGAGGACATCAGTGCTGGGCCCCCACCCGGCCGCGTCCGCCCACCTTTCCCTCCCCAGCAGCTGGCAATCTCCTCCTGGGTGCTGCTTACCCAGGGCGGCGCTCTGCTCTGCGCTCAGCTGGGCGCTGGCTTCCTCTTCTTCCTCTTCCTCCTCCGAGAAGCTGCTGTCATCGTCAAACTCGAAGTCATCCTCCACAGTGAAGCTCTCCAGCAGGCGGCTCACGGCTCGGCCCTGGCCCTGGGTGGGCCACAGGGGTCAGGTTGGGGGGGGGGCTGGAAGGGGCTGGGCCCCCCGCTGGCCCCCCCCCCCCCCCCCGGCCTGTGAGGGCCGCTACCTGCTTGCTGACAGCCTCTCTCTTCACCAGCTTCCTGCTCTTCCCCAGGATGGCCTTGGCATTGCGGGCCGACAGGGCGATGGACAGGGCCCCATTCTTCCGCTGGTCAAGAAGGGAGGGCAGAAGACAGCAGTGAGGACCAGAATGGCTTCCCTTGTCAGCATGGGCTGTGACTCGGGGCTCAGGGAGGGGAGGCTGTGTCACCCACCCATTTGACCCCGCTAGCCTACCCTCAGGACTGGCTGCAACATGGCGCTCTTGCGTGTGGCCCGCTTGAGGCGCTCACTGGCAAGCTTGCTGCCCCCTTCTCTGCAGGCAAAGGCCCGGGTGGGGCCGAAAAGGGCATCCCTGCTGGTGGCTCCAGGCTCTGCACGAAGGCCACTTTTCGCCTTGCCCTTGGTTTTCTTCTTGCCTGGTGCACCCGGGGGCCGCCGTCCTGGTGCCCGCTCCAGCTTGGGGCCCACTTTGCTTTTTACTGTCCGTCTCTTGATCTTAACCTCGCCCTCAGGGCTGGACAGGCGGCAGGCCCCTGTGGGAGAAATAGAAGTGGTCGTCACTGGGACCCTGGTAAGACAGGGCCTTGTTCCTAGTCTGCTCTGGTTTCTTGGTTACCTAGCAACCCCTGTCTCTCCTTCTTCTTCTTGGCCTTCTGGTTGGCTTCCATCTTGACCACGGAGGAAGGTGAGGGTCCCAGCACGGCCACACCAGCCCCCGGGTGTAGCACCAGCCCAGGCTCCCTAGGAGCCACCTCTGTCCCCAGGAGTGCCTGGCAGTCCTCACTGTCATAGCCGCTGCCTGGGGGGACAGTAGAGAGGATTTGGTGACCGGCGTTGAACCTGGCTGTTTGGAGTGGGCCTAGGGAGTATGGCCAGTGAAGATAGTGTCCTCCGCTGGGCTGCTCAGGGTGGGGGCAGGAACTGGGGTGCTGACCCCTAGCCTAAGAGTGTTTGGCAGGGGAAGGGGGCAGGATTTTCTTTCTCTTGCCTTGCAGAGCTGAGCTTTCCCCTGGGGAGTCCCTCCCTCGCTCTGTATCCTCTGGGCCAGCTGGCCCCCTGCTTCCGGCCCCAAAGCGGTCCTGCCCTTTTGTTCTCTCTTAGCCTCTGACCTTAGAGAAGGGACTGGGAGGGAGGAAGCATCTATTTTTCCAGGCTGTTTCTGGACACGTCTGCTGGGGAAGGAAGAGACACCCCACCGACTGGGCCGGATGCTACAGGCGGGGGTGGGAGGGTGTGTCCAGGGCGTCTCTCTGCCCTGAGAGGGGATCTACTGAGCCTGGGACAAAGGCTCCTTCCTGCCTTTTCGAAACAAGAAGTTGTCCTTGCATCTTTCCATCTCACAAACTTCACCTGGGTCTGCTGGCAGCCACAACCCGCGTGTACCCCTCCTTCAGCGCCCATGACCACGGCCCAGGCTCCGGCCACTCACACCGCCAACTTGCCTGCCTCCTGTGCCACAGCCACTGCTGGCTGGGCTTGGGATTTGGGCATCTCCCCTCCACCATCCCCACCTGGGTGTGGATGGTGGGCTGCCCCTGACACTTTGACACTCCTGGCTCTAGAGAGCTTCTTCCGGATGCGCCCACCTGGGGCAGCCTCTTTGTGCTGGAAGGCGCCTCCGAGGCCAGCGGGCAGCCCCTTGCTCTTGACCTTCGGCTTCAGCTGGGCCACCTTGTGGGCCACTGAGGATGACAGCTCGGCCTGGCCACTGCTCTTCCTGCACCGCACCTTCCCCTGCGAACGGGAGGTGAGAGCATCACCTTCAGGCATGGCCCCAGGCCCAGCTCCTGGCCTTTGGGTTTCCTCTGTCATTGTGGGGACCAGAAAACAGCACCCCTGGGGACTTCCCCTGAAAAGGGACCTGAGGACATCTGGCCTTGGACTTAGAGCTGCCTGCTGGAGCAAACACCGGGCCCGCACACGCACGCACGCGCACACACACAGCGAGTTCCACTTCGGATGGTAGAACGGGGTATGGGGGCAAGAACCAGAAGGGTCCTTGTATCACGGGCTTATGCTGTTCGCTTTTGTGAAATGCAGAGATAAACAAGGGGTCCCTAGGCAGAACCACCAGCCAGCACCCCGCCCATGCCTGGCTGCAAGTTCAAGGGCAGCCTGACCTACAGAGCAAGGGAGCATGGAGAGTGAAACCACCAACGCCAAAGCATGCCCAAACCAAGCAAGCCAGCAAAAATAAAAACACCTACGGTGTGGAAGGGGACACACTAGGTAACAGTAGGTCTAGGGCCTTGGAGAATGAGAAAAGTAGAAGGACCCAGGATTCCAGCCGGCACTGCAGACATGGCGTTCAAACCAGGCACTCTGGCTGTTTCCATCCTCAGCACACTATGTGCTATGCGCACTTTACTTCTATTGGAGTGCACACGCATGCACACCCACGCAACACATGCAAACACACACACACACACACACACACACACACACACACGGTGCATCAGGGGACCAGTGACAAGCCACATGGGGAAATCTGCTGCCAGTGCGTGCCAGACACAGCAGCCCCTGGTTACTATGCCCGCGTGTTTGTGCCATCACCTCCTTTAACCAAGGTATCAGAAGCTCTTTACCCGGGCTCACCACCTGGTACCCACTGCCAACATCCCGCGTATGGTGTCCGCCTGGGGTGAGGGTGGAGGGGCGGACACTCACCGAGGATGCCGTCTGCAGGCCCGGGTAGGCATTCTTTTCTAGTTTGCTTCGCTTCCTCGTGGGCCCGTCACCTCGTAGCTCAGCACACAGCAGACTTAGGCTGGCACGAACAGCCCTGGGGGGGGTGGGGGGAGGGAGGAGGCAGTGGTGGGTACAGGTGAGCACAGCAGCAGGGCCTGGGCATCAGCATCTCTTGTACAGTCCCTGTGGTGTGTCCTGAGGAGCAGCCCATGTGCAGGCCAGAGCCTTCTGTCTCACATGCTAAGAGCAGGCCCTGGGTGGCGGGTGGGGTGTCTGACCAGTACTGAGCCTCCTGGCTAGTCTCTTCTGCTCCCGGTGGTCCTTGGAGAGAGGCTAGAAGCAGGGCATCTTTCTCTTCCACACTAATCCTTCCTCCCTGCTGGGATGGGATACCCTTGGGGTATCTGATCATAAGCCAGTGACCCAAGGCCCAGGCAGAGGGACCCGGGTCCCTGGGATGTATCCCAGGATTTGTGAGCTGGGGTTGTGCCCTCACTCTTCCCCTGGAATATGGGAAAGCAACCTAGGCTCCTGTCAGGTGCAGGGGTGGAGATCACTCAAATCTGGGTGTGGCCCTTGAGATCTCTCTGTCCAAGTTGTGGGTCACACCTGCAGCCGCAGCGCTTGGGGGGCTGGAGCAGGAAACTGTCAGAGGCCAGCCAGAAATAGCTGGTCAGGCCTTGTCTCTGAAGAAAGGGTGGTGTGAGAAGGGGGGATATCAGGACACAGATGGGCAGAGAAAGGCAGGCTCCTCCTGGACCTCAGAGGGCTTGGGGGCAAGGACGGGGTGGGGCAGGCCCTTGATTCAGGGTCCCGTGAAGGAGTCCTGCACCCCAGTGTCCATTTTCCAGATGGGACCAGGGGAGCTGGGTTAATTTTCCTGGGGGTGCCTGGCCAGTACTGAGCCTCCTGGTAGTCCCTTCTGCCTGCTGACCGCCACCAGCCCCTGCAGGCCCTTGGGCCCCTTCCCATCTCGTCTAGTGTGAGCTACCTCCTCTAGGCTGGTAGTTAGTCAGGTCAGGGGTCAATGTGGCCAAGCAGCTACAGAGGAAACAGTGAGGGACCATGCCGGATCCCCCATATCCTACTCTGCCCTCATGCCATGTGGGCAGACGTGTCTCCCACACATCCCAGTGTGCTCAGTGTGTGACTTCATTTCCTTCCTGGTACCCCCTCCCCATGAGGAAACCATCACTGCCTGTTTGCCCGGTTGGCCAGGGGCTGGGTTTTGGCCTCCCACCTGTCAACCCCTTAGTCAACAGAGCACAGAAGGAAAACTGGCTGCTCATGAAAGTGAGTGGCAGATGGGGACTGAGGGCCTGGCCCGGCCCTGACCTCACACGGCCGGACACCGTGCGCCACCTTCCTGTCCAACAAGGAGGCTGGACCTCTGAAGGCTGGGAAGGCCAGGCCGGAAGCCCCTGCAGCTCTGAGAGCCTCCTTGACCCCAGCTTCCTGCCACCTTGCCTGGCCTCCCACTTCCGGCATGGAGGAGGCCCAGCCCTGAGGCCCAAGGCCTACTGTCCCCACTGCGTTCCTGAACACTGCCTGAGAGTTATGGACAGGAGCCCCACTCTTTGGAAAGAGAGGACCCTGGCTGCGGCTCCGTCCCTGTTCTCAGACTGTTGGCTTCTCTGGGTCATAGGTGAACCTGGCTGCGAAGTTAAGCTTACTTGCTGGGATTTAGTACAAAGGCCAGGATGGGCCATGTGGCCAGAGCCAAAGAGGGTGCCATCCAGCAGGTTCTCCAATGCCCTCCCTCCAATGAACCCCAACTTCCAGTAACTCTATCCTGCTCAGTAGCCCAAAGGCTTCAGACTGGCTCTCAAAAGAACCCCCTGGAGCTCCCTGCGGGGCAACACCTGGGTAGGGTGACAGGACATCTCCGTGAGGCCCCCAGCCATATGGTGAGCCCTCTCCAGTGCCTGCAGCCCACACAGATTCCCCCGCCCCATAACCTTCTCTGCATTTGCTAATGTTTTGTGACATAAAGCCCTGAGATTAATTTTTTGCCTCTGTCTTAATTGAAGGAACCATTTAGTGCCGATTTAACTATTATTACCAAATCATCAGGATTGATGCAGTGCACATGCCTGCGCGCCAATCCTGTTTGGAGGAGCTCGGAGGATTTATGCAAATGGGCCTGCCGGGAGAGGCAATTTGTAGCCGAGAAGGACAATTATACCCGGCCCGGGAGTGTGCCAACGACTGCGCCGGGCGGGTAATGGATAATAACATCGCGCGGCAGCCGTGAGCAGCAGCGCAGCGTGACCAACGACTTTATACAGTGCAGATAAAGAGCCTTTTACGCAACGCCGCCTCGCACGCAAGGGGCCAGGGCTGGCCGGTGGCTCTGGTGGGGTGATGCCACAGCCTTGGCCACGGCCAGGATCCCAGAGTTAGCGCAGCCAAGCCTAGACCGTGGCTTCCAGGAGGGGGCACTGACGCTGACGGCCGTGCGTGCAGAGAGGATGTCTGTACTGCACGGTGCCAGTCCCTAGCAGGGCTCTATCTGCTGCTGGACATCTGTCAAGGCCTCGGGTTTTGGTGGGGGGGGGGACACGGTAGGCCTTCAGACATTGTATGCGGGGAGCCAGAGAAGAGCTGTGAACCCCTCCCCCACCCATGGTGTCCAGGCCTGTGCCATACACCCTTGTCCCCATAGTGAACACCCCCCGACCCGTGGTGTCCAGGCCTGTGCCATACACCCCTGTCCTCATACTCCAGGCTCACTTGGCTTTCTTGCTGTCAGTTCTGGCAAGCTGGCCCCCGGGACGCAGAGCAGGCAGTGAGCTTGAGTGTTTGCGCTTCCTCGGCCGGCCAGGCCCCCGACGTGCAGGACTCCGTGAGCTCTCCTCTCTCCTGGGGGCCACAGAGTGCACGTTAAGAAACTTCTGAACGGGTTGGAGAGATGGCCCAGTGGTTAAGAGCACCAACTGCTCTTCCAGAGGTCCTGAGTTCAATTCCCAACAACCACACGGTGGCTCACAACCATCTATAATATGATCTGATGTGCACTGTATACATAATAAATAAACAAATCTTAAAAGAAAAAGAAGAAAGAAACTTTGTAATACTCCAACCCCAGGCCTACAGGAGGGTATCAGCCTGCAGGGGGGTGGGCAACGGTAAATCAGAGTGTGATGGTCGGCAGGCTGAAGGCAAGGCTCAACTAGGCTCCTGCTGCCCCGGGATCGGCAGCTCTGAGTGGGCAGCACTCTCCTCCTTGTACACGTTGGCCTGGAGGCTCCCACTGACCGCCCCAGTGCAACGGAGCAGTGGTTCTAGTCCTCCCCAGCCACGCTCACAGCTGCTTCAGCCGCCACTGCCCCTCCACCTTGTGAGCAGGCCTCTCTCTATGCTGCCCTCTGCTGAATGCCTGCTTTCTCCTCTCAGACTTCACCCCTCAGCCTGCTGCCTCGGATTCCAGTCTCCAGGCGGGTCCAGCCCACACGGTGGCAAACGGGGCCCAGCCGCTGCCCCGCTGTGCCTCCCTGTATATGCTGAGCTAGCAGGGATCAAGGGTTCCCGTGCGCCCAGGCGCCCGCCCGCCCTCTCGACGTACTCGTGGTCATGTCTGCGCTGCAGGCGCGCCAGCTCCCGCTGCTTCTCCTTATAACGCCTCTGCAGCTCCGCCAGCTGCATGCGCACCTCCACTTCCTGCGTGTCCAGCCGCTCAATGGCGGCCTTCAGGGGACATACCTGTGTGCGAGAGTTCAGGAGTCTGAGCGCGCTGTAACCACGCCCCAGGGTGGCGTGCTGGGAGGCAGCCCAGCCCTCACAGAGGGGTCTTCCCATCTGTGTCATGGCACCGGGCAGTGTGTGGCAGCGTCGTCACTTACAGGCTTGGTTTTAGGGGCCCAAGTGTCCTTGCGCTGCAGGATCTGCATCCTAGGGGTGAGCCTGGGGCCTCTGTCTGGATCAGCAGCTGGGGCCTGCAGTGAGGTGACTGAGCTGTCCAAGCTGGCAGCCTCCACTAGGGACCAGGCTGTGGCCAGGGTGGCCAGGTGCTGCAGGTTGAAGGCCAGCACATCCTCGTCCTCTGCTGGAGGGAGAGGTATGGGTCATTCACCGCCCCTCCAGGAGGCTTCTGCAGTGGGTCCCCTGCCCAGCACAGTCCCAGCCTCGGGATGCGGGAATCAAAGGTTTAGTCAAACCATAGGAAATGGCCTGCCTGCTGCCAGGAGATGAGACCCCGAGACCCCTTGCCCCCCCCCCCCCCCCCCCCCCCCGCCTAGTGCAGGACAAGTGGGTCACGCGGGCCTGGTACGGTTCTAGAAGCCTCCAAGTGTGCACCCGCTCTTTCAGACACTAGGGATGGAGCAGGGCGAGGATGCTGCGGCTTCCTCTGTGAACCAAGCACACAAATAGGCAGCCCAGTGCTGCCCAGTCCTAGGCCCGCGCAGCTGAGCTGAGCTCTAGAGCTGGTTTATACCCTCTATCCACCCAGCCTCCCGCCAGCATGTGGAGCAGCGTCTAGGCAGCAGGGATAGCCAACCATGAGGAAACCCTGGGCGGGACAGCAAGGGTTGGATCAACACTGGGTCAAAGCGCAGGCCAGCAGAGGGTAGCACGGGTTCAGGGAAGAGGCTGAGACACCATGGTGGACTAGGGACGGTTAAGTTGATCCCACAAGGACATCTAAGAAGGGTCAAAGGAGAGCAGTGGGGTCTGAGTGGAAGTCATGGCATCCTCTGAGAAATGCCGGGACAGCAACACCCCACCAGCCAACCCTGTGGCAACGGGCACCCCATCATTGCCCTGGTCACATGACACCATTGTCCACTGGAAGGGAATCAGGCTTCGCTGGGGCTGGAGGGCTGCAGGGCAACTCTACAAAGTGCTCCGAGAGTGCCGGGGGCGTGTGGGAAGCACCCAGGGCTCTGCCATCCAAACCCAAGCAAGCTGGTCATCAAAACGGTGACAGCGGTGGACCGCTGTGGTGGGAAAGACCCCATATCCAGGAAGGTCAGCAAGCTCAGGATATCAATGCACGGTGGGCAGAGAGGAAGAGCCTTCCACAGCGTCTGCACCAAGGTTTCAAACTACTGAGGGGCAGGCGAGAGGGGCTGTGAAGCACCTACACCAGACAGAATGCACATGACCAATGACAGACAACAGGCGCCCTGGAGAGAAGCAACCACAGCCTGCCCTGGAGGCTCTACCAAAAACGCCTGCATCCTGTCAGGAGGGAAAAACAGTGCAGCCCAGCACAAGGTGCCCCACAAAGTGATGGGTGAATACCCACCCCAAGCACTTCAAGTGGGATGCCCAGCGCGGGCAAGACCGGAAGGTCAAGGAATAGTCTTCTCAAAGGCGGTGCCGTGAGGTACCTGGCGGGGCAGCTGGCAAACGCTCAAACCTTTGGGCAGAATTTTTTTTCCCTGGCCTACAGAGACAGGCTTAGGCCCCTGGCAATCAGAGAATGAGAGGGTTGCAAGAGGGCAGACTCTTCACCACCAACAGGGAAGGCCCATGCGCAAGCTCAGGTCACCACCAACAGGGAAGGCCCATGCGCAAGCTCAGGTCAGGCGTGAGCCCTTGGCTCCGGGTGCCCTTGAGGCCGGCACTTTGCACAGATGGCTCCGCCAGGCCTGGGCCACCCGAGGGTCTCCTGGTGCCAGCAGCCTGGCTCAGAACCTACTTTGCCCCATTTGTCCCTAGATTGTCTGGTGGAAGAAGCTGAGCTGGCTGACTTCAGACACCGCAGCTAGACTTTGCACGGCTACTGTCCCAGCAGTGATTAGCATCAACCACTGCAGGGCCGGGGAGCGGGCCCAGTGGGCACAGCTGGGCAGTCACTTGCACTCTACATCTTGGGATCACAGCCTGTGACCACAGCCACAGCACAACTTGGCGGCTACAACACCCACACTAGGTTACCCAATGTGGCCCCACCCCGCAAGGGTTCACTCAATGGACGGGCTCCAGTCTTGCCAGGGGTCATAAGGCGGCGTGGCACATGCACACATAGTGCTGGGGATCTGATTGGCACCCCACGAGCCCCATCATGCTATTGCACAACCTTTACATGGGAGGCCCTGCAGCTTGGCCTTGACCTGAGGCGTCCCATTACTCAAGTGAAGCCTCAGCAGGGATCATCTAGCCGTGGCTCCTCCGGGGTCTCTTCCCTCCACAGAGCCCAGCAGGAGTCCCTCCAGGGCCTGGACTTCCAGGCACTGACCATCCCCTTTCCCCAGGCTAGGCTGCCACAGCTGAGGACAAGGGCCTCGGGAGCATTATGCATCAGGGAGCCAGGCTGAGGCCAGAGACTTGGTTAGTTCTTGCTGCGAACACCCTGCCGCACCGTGGCTGGCTAGGGCGCTCCTCAGTGAGGTGCTTCCTCTGCGGCCACAGGGATGGTAATGTTTCCCTGGCAGTAAAGAGCGGCAGCTGGGGAGCTCTGTGGGGTCTTCCCGCTGGGCAGAGCCTGCCTGGGCCCCAGGACTCATCCTACTGCACTTCGGGCCTTTAGGTGGCTGGTGGGGGTTTATGAGGTCTGTCCTGAGGTTTGGGGGGTTCAGGGAGCCCAGTCTGACAAAGCCGTGGACAGTCCCCCACTTTCCTGCCACCGGGCCCTCACCTAAACCTCTGCTTTTGGCCTCAGCATCTCCTACTTGAAATGGAATTGCTGCCCTATGGCTTGAACCTGCCCAGGTCCTGCCCTGGACCAGTTGGCTCTTCTGGGCTCAAGTGAATACAGTGGAAGCTGGCACGACCGCACCTGAAGGCAGGCCCGTGGGGGCGAGTCTCCTCCCTGCGCCAGGCCAAAGGCTGTCTGACCCCGAGGGCCTAGCTCCCAGGTCACAGGGAAGGGCGTGTGGCTGGGGGCTCACCTCGCGTGGCCAGCTCGCTCTTCTGCCGCTGTATCTCCAGGTCAGCCAGCTCACTCAGCAGGGCGATCCCATGAATCCCTGAGCTATGGGGCAGAGGGGCCGTGCTGAGCGGCACAGAGGCTCCTGGGCTCTGAGGATCTGGTAGGCTGATGTCAGGCAGGTCCCCTAGGTCCACGGTGGCAGCAACCAAGGCATCCAAGCCCGGCAGCGCTTTGAATGGGTGGCTGAGGTTGGGGGCGCCCCAGTCCACCTCTGAGTCCCCCCCACTCTCCTCCAGCCGGGTTTCTTCTTCCTGTAGCGGGGCCGCGTCAGAGACCCTCTGTGAACCTTCGTCCTTGTCCAGGGCAACCGGGCTCCCTGATACCTGTTCCAGTGCTTGAGGGGTAGCCCCCAAAGGCGGCTGTGGTACCCCCTGATCCACAGTCCTCTCATTCTGCATCCCTCCCTGAGTAGAATTAGTCTGGCCAGCAGCCTCAGTGCCCCCTCCCTCGAGAAGGTCTCCAAATCTCAGTGCTTGTAACCCCTCCAGCGGGCTGGGGTCCTCCGCCTTTCCTGGTGGGAGTCCCTGCTCAGCAGCGTGGGGCGTGATGGCGAGGTCCTGGGTGGCCTCCCTGGCCCCGGAGAGCTCAGGCTCTTCCTCTAAGCTCCCGGGGCCGCAGGGGGGTGGCTCCCCAGGTAGGAACGTCCTTGTGGGCTCAGGCCGAGTCCCTGGGGTAGTGGTTTGCATAGTTTTGGGTTCCGGGAGGTCAGAGGGGTGCACATCTGAAGGGAGGGTGAAGTCCACGCCATCAGTGGGGTTCAGTCTTGGAGGCAGGCCTGTGAAAGAAGGGGGCACAAGCGAGCAGTCAGCTGGGAGCGCGGCCCCCCTTACAAGATGGAGGCTCAGGCCTAGGAGGAGACACGGGGATGGGGCCCTGCTGTTCTAAGGGGGCAGCAAGAGGCCAGGCTTCAGAACCGGCACCACCTCCAACCAGGGACCCACAGGATCCTCAGGGGTGCCTCTGGTGTAGCTGTCTGAAAAAGAGTGATTTTTTCCCCCAAGTATAGTGCTTGAATTGGGGTTTTCCCTGAACTAGAACAAGCTGGCAGCATGTCAGAGGCATTATGCCCCATTAATTTAAAAAAAAAAAAAAAAAGCTCCAACACAAAACCTCCTCTGGCTCTGTCTCCTTACTGTGGAACTGGGACAGGCTTTACACTCATCAGATGGATTTCCAAACTGCTCAGCCTGATTCACAGAAAAATCATTGGCTGTTGGAAAGCCGGTGGGTGGCGGCAGCGGGCACAACACCCCAGTGCAAGCACCGTTCCTCGCGGATAGCTCCTCTGGCCCCTTGTGGTGATGCTGCCCTCTCTCAGCTTTGTTAAAATCTGCGATCACTGGCTGGGGACAGGTCTTGAGTCTGTGCTGGGCCAAGCATGCCACATTCACAGGGCCCCTCGCCAGCCAGTTGTGTGTGTGTGTGTCGGGGGAGGGGTCTGGTTCTTTTTTTTTTTTTTTGCCCCATCTACCCAGAATAAAGAGGGGCCTATAGACGGGCCATAACAGCAACTCGTGGACCACACGAGGATTGTCAAGAGAGATGGAAAAGAACTTCATGGCCTAAGTACAGGGATGCCTGGGCAGAAGTTGTGGGGCGTGAGGTGGGTGGGAGGGTGTTGGGGAGGGGACTCATCCACCCAGCAGGGGTAGGTAGAACCTGCCAGACCAAAAAGGCTCACTCCCTTACCTGGTTCCAGCGTGGTAAGGTCAGTTCCAGCCCGCTGGCCCTCCCCACTCTTGTCCTTGGTGCTAGGCACCTTAGAGCCAGGCCCTGGGCTGCCTGTAGGGCAGATGGATAAAGTGCAGGGGGCGCTGGGACGAGGTGGTGGTGTGGGACAGCTAGCAGGGGCCTTCAGGGTGGGTGAGTGGCAGCAGGGTGACAGCTTGACCAGGCCTGCCGTGGCAGATGAGGGGGCGCCCTTGGCCATGGGGGTTAAGGCAACTGGCTTGTGGGTGGACTTTGGGGCCTTCTCCTGGGCAGGTTCTTCCAGCTCCGCGTGGCGATCCTCAGGCTTGCGCTGTTGGGTGGGGAAGATGCTCAGATGGCCACGCCCTTGGTATCCCTGCGGCCCACTGCTTGGTGAGAGACATGCAGGGGTGTCCTGGGGCCATCTGCATGGGACCTGGAGAGAACAGTCTTGGATCTCAGGTTGGGGTGGCTGCTGGGTCATGGTACCTGGAACTGGGCAGCCCGCTGTAGCTCCAGAGCCTGGGTGGTCCGCTGCTGCTGCTGCTGCTGCTGCTGTTGTTGCTGCTGCTGCTGCTGCTGCAGTGCATGCACCTCTTGCTGCCGTAGCAGCTGGGACCGAGCGTACACAGGGAGCTGGCCGGGGTGCTGCATGTGTGAGGCAGGACCCCGGGCCCCATACATGGGGGGCCACAGTGAGGCCTGGTCCATGACTTCAGCTGCAGGCAGGGCCAGAGGACTATCAGTTTCCAGGCAGACATGAAGAGCCCACCAGGGGCAGTTTCCCCCTTACACACCAGTCAACCTCCCCTCAACTCTCCCCAGCCCGTCTCCCGTTCCTGTGTCTCCGGAGAGACAACCCAGGCGCCTCACAGTTCTCTCCTAGATCCTGGCCAGCCACGTGACTACCTTCCCCCCACCCCCCACCAAGATGCTGCCCTCCTCAGATGAACTGCTAACAGCCCCACATGCAAACAGCCAGCCTGGAGAGGGTCCTTACCGAGTGTGTGAGGGGTAGCGTGGGGTGCGGGTTCTGAGGGCAAGATGACCAGCTGCGTGGGTGCATCCTGGGGGAGGGGGAACACTGAGGGCATGGAGCCGGGCACGGATGCTGGGAAGCCAGGGGGTAGGTTCTGGTGCAGGGCAGGGTGTCCCAGGCCTGAGGAGCAAAAGTGTAGTAGAGTTCAGGCCAGAGAGCCCATGTAATCCAGGCTTCCCGCTCCTGGGTGGCGCAGCCAGGAGAGGGTGACCTGCGACCCTAAGCCAGCCCCCCAACCCCACTCAGCTCTCGGAGCACTGACCATAGGAATGTCCCCCCATCCATAAGGAGGGACTTCGGGTGCGGGGCAGCCAGTGGGGGTGGGCAGGGTGGGGGTGGGGGGCCGGGTCCCCGCTCAGCTGGCTGCCTTGCATCATGAGGTGGGGGGGTAGGTCTCCAGGGCAGCTGCTTGAAGGGTGGATCCGGGCAAATTCCACGAGGTCTTTGTTGTCTCTGCAAGATCACCAGAGTCAGGTGGGGGGGTCCCACCCCCTCCCCCCTCCCCTCCCCTCCCCTCCCCTCCCCTCCCTCCCTGAGGCCAACCTCAGGCTCTCAACAAGGGGACTCTGCTCAGCTCTTACTGTAACAGCAGTTCGCGGCCAGGCAGCCCCAGGCGGTCATCGCACATCCGCGTCCTGTCTTCCTCACTCTCCAGGTCCAGTGCATGGGTAGTGCGAGGTCCTGCGGCGGCTGCAGAGCAAAGGTGGCAGGAAAACCTGACTGTCATATCCAGAGAGCCACTGGCTGAAGCAAGCCTTGAGTTGGGGGCTGATGCACTGAGGCAGGGTCCCCTGGCAGCAGGGGATGGGGGGACGACTTTGGAAGCTCTTCTAGGGGCAGAGGCGGGACCGTCCATCCACCTTGCTTCCCGACCACGAATGCCTTACCTTTGAAGGTGTGGGTGGCCCTGCCCTGCCGCCCGCTGTTGGTACCGTAGGTGGTATCAGGTCGGCTGACGGTGTCCTTCTGCCGGGCCAGGGCCACCGCGATGCCCACAGGCGGCTGCCGTACCTCCCCGTCTCCGTGTGAGGCCTCATGCTCCTGGCTGCGGGCACAGTCGGGTCTTTCCACCGGGCCTGGGCCCTTCGTGGCTGGGAACTTGGCTTCCTGCTGGACGCAGCTGGCTTTGAGGCCACCCAGGCCCACCAATGGAGCCTTCTGGCCCACAACCAGGGCTCGGTGGCTGTACTTGAGGAGGTTCTTCATGGCCGACACCTCATCTGGTGGAGTGGGCAGCTCCTGGGACAGGAGAGCTGCCTGCTGTAGGCCACCTCCAAAGGGGTCGAGATAGGCACCACCCTTCCGTTCCTCGCTCATGGCCATGGACGCGCTGTGGCCTGTCTGAACACCCCATGGAGGCATATGGGGCCCATTGTAACCCAGCGATGCCAGGTCTACCGTCTTGCGTTTACTCTCAACCCCGCTGCCCCCTGCTTCTATCTCAGGAGCCACCAAGTGCTGCTGATGCCGGATCCGGGCCACCTTCTGGGCCCCTGGAAGGCCAGTAGGGGCCTCTTTGCTGGCCACTTTGTCTAAAGTGCAGCAGACCTGGGTGGCCTTCCCACCCAGATGGTCTTGGTGATTGGGCCGGGCACAGTCCTGGGCAGCAGCAGCAGGCAACTCGAAGTAGCCACTCTTGTCCAGGCTGCCTTTGGGAAGTCCTTGGAAGGGAGCGTCAGGGCCTGCACTCAGATACTCCAGGCCTTTCAGCCGAGGGTGGAGGGCTGCCTCGAAGCCCCCAGGCCGCCGCTCGCCCTTGCCCTCGGCCTTTAGGTGGGCATAGGAGACGCCATAGGGTACGCCGTGGTCGGGGGCCATGGCCCCGTCCAGGTGCCGTTCCTTGCCGTCCCCTGCCACGGCACAGGCCTCCGCTACTTGGAAAGGGCGGCTCTTGTCAGCCAGGTGTCCCACAGAAGGCACAAAGGTGGGCCCACTGGCCTTTAGGTCCCGGGGGACTTTGTCCTGCAGGGGGCAGAGGCCGTCTGGACCTGCGTGCAGCTGCAGGCAGGGGAAAGAGCCTGCAGGGCCTGTGCTGAGGGGCGGGGGTGGCCCGGTAGGCAAGCCAGAGGGTACGGTGTAGGACACAGCGTGATGCAGCATCTGCCGCCTCTCCAGGCACTCGCTGAAGGCCGGCCCAGGCTCCACAGGGCCTGCCACCTCCTTGGCACAGCGCCCAGGTGCCGCTACCCCTGTGCTGGGCCGGCCCAGCATGCCCCCTGCACAGCTGGCCAGCGAGGCCTTGGCCATGTCGCCGTTGAGTATCTTGGTGTTGAGCAGGCAGGAGGTGAGGTGTTTGGGGCGACCCTCGCAGGCCCCCCGGAGCGCAGGGCCAGCCTCCTTGCAAGGCCCGTCGGGGGGCATGGGCGGCACCAGCTTCTGGCGTTCTTTGCCGCCGTCCTCCTCTGCCGCTGGCCGTTCCCTGCCCTCTGCCACCTTGCTGGCTTTCTCTTTGCCCAGCTCTTTACCCATGAGGAAACGGTCAAACTCCTTGGGACCCTTCTGCAGGGGGGCGGCCTCGCCGCGGTCCCGGCTGCAGGAGCCGATGGGGTGAGTGGGTGTGGCCCTCGGCACCGCAGGGAAGTTGTGGTTGGCAGGCAGGATGGCAGGCTGCGGGGCCAGGTTACGCAGGTAGAAGTTATCTGGAAGCCAAAAGCGCCGAGGTCAGGACCCAGGACCCAGCGGTTCTGTTTTGTTACGAGTGGAGCTGCAGAGAAGGCTCAGCCTCGCTGCTGGGTTCCTGCGCAGAACCTCAGGGGAGCTAACGCCTTCTGACCTTTGTGGGCACCCGGTGCACACCTGGTGCAGGTACACACACGCAGGCAAAGCACTCGCTCATGTACACAACATGACATTTCAATCTAAAAGATGTTTTTCAAAGCAGGGACACATACACAGCGTAAGACAGCCATCTCGGAGTGCTCGGCTAGGGGCATGGAGCGCACGGACCACATCACCACCATCCGCAGCCAGAACAGCACCATCTTTCCAAACTGAAGCTCCCCCCTTCCTAAACTCCGGCCTTCCCGGTTGCCCCTCCTCCGTCTGGGCCCTAGGAGCCTGGCGTTGCAGAGCCCTGGCCAGGTGCTTCCTTAGCCAGCTCAGTGCCACCCTCAGAGACTGTCAAGGTGGAGGTGGGTGTAGCCTGCTCTACAGAGCTCCAGTGACCATGTGCAGCCTAGAGCTCCAGTTAGTCAAGTGCCTAGCAGCACAGGGGGCCTTGACGCCTGTAGCTTCTATCTGTCGCTCTCCCAGTGCTGTGACTGCCTGAGTAAGAGTGAGTCCAGGGTGTCTGAAGACAGGAAGGGGCAGGGGACACATCCGTAGGACGCTCTCAGGAGCCCCCCCCCCCCCCGCCCCCACGCAGACTGCAGCATCTTACCTCACTATCTCAGGCTAACAGGACTGGGAGAGAGGGGAAGGGGAAACGGTCTGTGGTAAGATACAACTATACCTGCTTGTGTCCCAGCCCTGGCGCCCAGGCTGGGCAGGGTGGGTCCTGAGGACTCCCTCTGTGGTTTAAGGACGAGCTGTCCAGCTGGGGCCCTGGATTGGGGCAAACCCTTCCTGCCCAGGTAGGGTCAGCTCTAGGTTGTCCTCAGTAAGCCCTGGAGACACGTACTCTCTGCCAGCGTACCTGGAGTCCACCCAACCCCTGGCTGACCCTCGGGGCTGCCCTGCCTCCCCCAGTTGGGTGGGTGGGCAGCAGGCAAGGCCTAAGCTAAGGGAGCGCACACCAGGCAGGGAAACAAAAGAAAACGTTTGCAACTTGTAAAACTGTCCTCAGTCATGTAAATTCCGTGTCAATTTCCTCTAATTAGAAACAAGGGGAAGGGGAGAGGGAAGGGGGTGGCCCAGGAGAAACCCAATTAGCTTAATTTCCCAAACCAAATAATGTTCTTGGACGAAGCTCCGCCACAGTATTGTGAAAGCGGAGAGGCTTGGCCAGCAGCTGCCAAGACACCAGTCAGCCCCACGGCCCAGGGGGAGTCCTTGGGCCCAGGTTCACCAGTCTGGTCTCCAGGGCTCAGACTAGCCACCTGCCCACCCTTGACAGATGCTGTCAAAACAGCTGCAGGCACGGGGGGGGGGGGGGGAGGGGGGCAGGGGGGGCTGATGGAGGGGAGACCACGGACTGAGGGCTCGTGGGCCACAAGTACCCAAGTCTGCTTCCTGGGAGCGTGAGGCAGGGCTGTCTAGGATGGCACCATGCTGCTGGGTGTGGCTGCCGGAGACTTCCTGGCCGCACCCCAACCAGGGCAGCCTGTGCTAACCACAGCTAGCCCAAAAGCTATTCTGAGCTTCAGCAGCTCGGAGACTCTTCTGGGCCCAAACGTGCAGAACCTCAGTCCTTAGCTCACCTTCCTGGTCCAGGAGAGCCGCACGAAGGCACTCTGAACTAACTGCCCATCTCTCGGCTCCTGATGGTGGACACTGTCCTCTGCCGGAGCTGGGGCTCCCTAGGGATCTGTCGAAGCCAGCCTCACTCTATCTGCACCTTCCACACACCAGTGCCTTGTTACACGGGGTCACCCGGGACTAGCACCCCCCAGCAGGCCCCTAGGCACCCCCTCAGACTGGTGGTCCTTCCTATAGCCTGGGCTGGAAACTCGAACCACACGGAATACGCAGCTCTGGCCTGGTACACATAGCCCTTGGCATGGCTAACTCTGCCCTGGTACATATAGCCCTATAGCCCTTGGCATGACTAACTCTCGCCTTCTGGGGACTCTGTCTGGGTCTTATCATGTCATAGGGTCCACCTGAAACTGAACCATGGTCACTAATGCAATACCAGCCCCGGCCTCTAGCCACACCATGGGAGAACGTCCCCCCCCAAAATTTCAAAAAGTAAACAGACCCTCAAAAGACAGAGCACAAAGCACCTTCGCCTCATGACAGGGACGGAGATCTCTGGCCAGCTCTTGCAGACTCCCAGGTGTGAGGTGCAAACGCTACTCTTGCAAGGTCTGCACGGGTGGCCGAGGGCTGACTCGGCCCTCTGGTACCCCATGAGCTACCTCCCCCTCGGGACGCCCAGCGCCCCACAGCACTTGCCTTTTTGGGCTCCATAGAGACGATGTTGCCCGTAGAGAACATTGCCGTTTCCATGGTGATCCAAGTGGCTCACGGGTAGGAAGGTAGATGCCAGACTCCCCGAAAATCTGGGGTACGCAGAAGCTAGGGAAGCAAAGCACTGTTGTAGGTAGAGACAGTTCTTAGCTCCCTGGTCCCCAAGGAGGCGAGAAGCCCAGGAGCAGCACACCCCCCAGAGCCGCTCACCACCCCACTGGTGGAAAATCAACCCATCAACACTGTCGTGTTTTTTTTTAAAAGATTTATTTATTTATTTTAATGTATTATCGTTGCTTTATCTGCATGTATACCTGGATGCCAGAAGAGGGCATCAGATCATGTTATAGATGGTTGTGAGCCACCATGTGGTTGCTGGGAATTAAACTCAGGACCTCTGGAAGAGCAGGTGGTGCTCTTAACCCGCTGAGCCATCTCTCCAGCCCCAATACGTCATGTGAACCCTGACTCGGCACAAACTGAATTGCTAACAGGCTAGGGGCTAGACAGGGAGAGGCTGCATTTGAGTCCCTCCCAGCAGTGCCTGGTGTGGCAGCAGATTCCAGGCCAGGCAACAGAGGGGCTCAGAGAGGCAGCTTGAAAGGAGGGTGCAGTACAGCTATCCGTGAGTTCTCAGCCAAGGGAGAGCCACAGAAGACAGGGCCTCCAGGCCGCACCCTCTACAGGCACCCGGGGAAGCATATGGTCTTGGTAGAGTCCGGCTGTACCACAGGCTGGCCTGGGTGACTCACATTCTAACTAGGTGAAACTAAGATGCGGCCAGTTCCCACTCGCTGGAAGCCACCAGCCTCTTCCCTCAACCGTGCTCTCTATGGAAGCGAGGCATCCGGTCTGCAAGGTCCCAGGCATGCCATGTTGTGTACGAGACGTTAGCCCCAGCTGCTACCCAGCAACCCTGAGTAGTACAAAGGGGGCCCCTCTCAGACTTGGTCTGTCCCTCACAGGCAACCAAAGGTCTGAAGGGCTGAGCCAACCCGGCATAGTAATCCCACCCTGTTGACCTTGGGCCCACACCTGGAACAGCGTTCCTGTTCCCCAGCCCTATGAGGTCCTAGCTGGCAAGATGGCTGAGCCCTGGTGGCGAGCACTGGGGAGGGGGCCACAGAAGCTGCAGCACAGGGATCTGGAGAGATGACACAGTGGTTAAGGACAGTGGCTGTCACCGGGCGATGGTGGCACAGGCCTTTACTCTCAGCACTCCAGAGGCAGAGGCAGGCTGATCTCTGAGTTACTGACTCCAGCCTGGTCTACAGAGTGAGTTCCAAGAGTACATGGCTGTTCCTGCAGAGAACCTGGGTTCAATCCCAGCACCCACAGAATGGCTCACAGCCGCCTATAACTCCATTTCCAGGGGACCCAACCTCCTCTTCTGATCTTTGTGGGTAGCAGACATATTTGTAAGTAAAATCCTCATACACATAAAATAAAGCCAATACATCTGAAATATTTAACTTTTAAAAAACTTTAGTTCTTTTTTCTTTTTTAAGATTTATTTATTGATTATGCATGGTGTTCTGCCTGTATGTGTGCCTGCACACCAGAAGAGGGCGCCAGATCTCACTATAGATGGTTGTGAGCCACCATGTGGTTGCTGGTAATTGAACTCAGAAACTTTGGAAGAGCGGCCAGTGCTCTCAGCCTCTGAGCCATTTCTCCAGCCCCCCTGAACATATTTTTAGAGGGGGAAAAAGTTGCAGCACTTTACAAGCTCCCCTTGGGAGGCTCAGAACTGTCGGCATAAGGTACCACTAGCCACAAGGTCTACGGCTTCTTGGCTGGCCCCTCCCAACAGGCCTGACAGAAGCATTGGGACCTGGGCCTCCATCACACCCACCATGGAGTGGCTGCTGGTAGCTACTGACCCTCCCACTGCTGTCACCAAGACAGCTTGGTTCGCTGGCTCAGAAAGCCGGCTTTCTCTGTTTAACAACAGGGTGCGGGATCTTCGAGGAGCCTGGGTCAGACTGAAGCTGTTCCTACAAGGTCTTCAACCAAGCCACTCTGAGTCTAAAGGGCATGTGGGGTTGGAGCACCCTCAGGCCTGTTGTGAGCAGCAGGCAGGGACCCAGACAAAGGCACAGACAAACTACAGCAGAAACAGCCAGGGTGCGCCCAAGCTGAGCTCTGCACGGACATGTCCCCATGGCAATCAGGCCCTAGAAGGGTTTCCCGTTGGGGACACTGTTGTCCCAAGAGCTTCCTGACAGTCTCGCTTCCCGGGCAGTGCTGGACTATGACAGGGGAGTCCTCAGGGTCTCCCCAAGGGATTCGCACAGGGGAGGAGGCTGCCACCCGTTGGCAGGGAGGAAGCCAGGGCAACAGGTGCTGTTATCTGATAAAGGCAGCTTCAGCCACAGGGCTCAGGGAACCAGGCACCAGGACTCTCCCAGGGTCACAGTGGAGCCACCAACAAGATCCACAGCCCAGCGTCAGTCACTCAGCCTCGCTTTACTTTGAGACGGGGACTCCTGAGTGTTTGGGGGAGCAAGGGGGAACCCTGAAGGGGCAGGCCCCTGAGGTACATGAGTGCCACCCTGCCATGCCCGTCTTGCCTCCAAAAGCCGTTCTGGCTGGATGCTGAAGTAGAGGAGCCTCTGTGGCACAGGGCCAGGCAGCTCTGGAGCATCCCTGGCACCCAGCTCAGGCAAAGCCCCCAGAACTGGTCAACAGTTCGCAGTACACGCACACAAGCCTGGGGCGGAGACCACCTAGGACCCTCAGACCACACGCCACACCCCACTGAGGAGTCACCACCCGAACCCTTGCCTACTGACACTGTGGGGCAGTCTCTGCTTCGGTGGCCTCTGGTACCGCACGTAGGAAAGCATCTATCTTGCACGTCTGACAGCGCAGCTTTTCCGGCTGCGTCATAAGGCAGGGGGCCGTGTGAAGACTAGAGATTTCTGTGACGGGGGAAACTTGCCTGCGTGGTGTAGCACCATCTCCCGGATGACAGCACACCCTCAGACCACACGGGAAGATGTGGGGACAGTGCCCACTGCCAGGCCTGTTCCCCTATAGCTCAAGAGCAGACCACGGCTGAAAGACCTGCCCCTTTGGCCTAGTGGTGTGTGTGGACACATCTGCAGCAGATGTTACCCAGATTAAACTCAGCTCCTGGAAGACTTGACAAAAGCCAAGGGGCCTGGGTGGGAGCAGCTGGGCAGGGGGGCTGGGACCTGGGGGTGCGTGTAAACCGCTGCAGCTGTCCCCCGTAATTGGCTGCTGTTAAATGTTTTACGGGCCTCGTTTTTGGTAAACAGAAGTCTGTAAATTCCTCCTTCCCAGACAATGTTTCCAGGCACAGACCCCCCTACTTGCACCCCCTAAGGAGGCCTGGGCCCTGCTCTCTAGGGGCAACGGGCACTTGGCTAACTGAACATGAGACGCCTGCCCTTCCCACTCATGGCACTTCGGGTGCTGTGAAAACGTTGGCAGCCGCCAGTCCAGGGAGTGGGGCTGAAATCTACTGGCCATTCTGATGCGCGGAGGGTCTTTGTCTCCCGGGCCTCAGATGAGGAGCTGGCTGGAGAAAGAAAAGCAGGGGTGAAAGGGGGCAGAGAGTCCTGGGGACAGAGTGAGAAGTGGGGGGTCCTCTTAGCCTAGCAGTAGAAAGGCCCTCTCTTTCCCCCCAAGACTGTACTCCCTAAACCAAAGAGAAAGACAGAAAATGACTTTCGAATCAGAGCTGCTGCTCTGAGATTGGACGTCAAGGCCGGGAGATGCTGCGTCCTGAAGGGACCAAGAAGACCAGGCCTGCTCTGAGAGGGCCAGAGAGGAACCTGGTCAGGATGGCCTGGGCATCAAGGACCCTGTGACAGAGAGGGCCTCACAAGTCACACTTCTGACTGCCAGGGCGGCTTAGTTCACCTGCTGCTGGCAGGTGCCTTTCCCTACAGCCTCCAAGCATCTGCAGCCGGAGCCTCTGTGATGGCCCCAGTGACCACAGACAAATCCGAGGCCACCTTCTGCCTCGGAACTCCTAGCCGACTAGGGGAAGCGGCCCTGGGTAGATGCAGAAGTCAGGCTTAGGTTGCCCTCCTGCCCTACCAAAGCCTACCAACTACCAAAGCCCCTCTTGATGGTTAGAGTGAGGGGTTCCTGACCAACAGGAAGAAAAAGAAAAGAAGATGGCTGACAGCGAGGCCAAAAGACTGCAGGGCAAGGCTGGAGAGGTGGCTCAGTGGATAAGAACACTGGCTGCTCTTCCTGAGGTCCCCGAGTTCAATTCCTAGCACCCACATGGCGGCTCACAACCATGTATAATGGAATCTGAGTCCCTCTTCTGGTGTGCATGAAAACAGAACACTCAAGATACATAAAATAAATAAATAAATCTTTTTTTTCTTTTTTCTTTTCTTTTCCTTTTTCTTTTCTTTGTTTTTGTTTTTGTTTGTTTGTTTTTTCAAGACAGGGTCTCTGTATAGCCTTGACTGTCCTGGACTTGCTTTGTAGACCAGGCTGGCCTTGAACTCACAGAGATCTGCCTGCCTCTGCCTCCCTAGTGCTGTGATTAAAGGCGTGTGCCACCATGCCCGACAAATAAATCTTTTTTTAAAAAGTAAACCATAGGGAGCTGGGCGTGGTGGCGCATGCCTTTAGTTCCAGCACCTGGGTCAGGAAGCCATAAGGTGGGGGCTCCCCCTGCCCACCCAGAAGGACAGGTAGGTACCTAGAAGGTCCTCAGGCAGACTGCCTCTGTTTTCCTGGGGCCTGGTTCCCACTCCCCTCAAGTTATTCCCGGCGCCTATTTCCTGTTATTCTGCACGGTCCACAGTAACTTGGTACTAGCCCTCTCGCAGACCACAGCCCTTTTCCTCAGTGAGATCCACTGTAGCTCACTCATTGATAGACCAGGAGTGCTGGGCTAAGAATCCTGACGCTAGATTCTCGGCTAGATTCTCATGCTGCTTGATTGACTAGTAATGTCTGCCCTGGGAACAAGCAGGATGTAGCGGCCAGTTCGCAGGACACTTGCCATCTCTGCTTCAGTGGCTGGAGGGAGTAACCTAGCAACAACCCCAGCTCTGCCTGCCAAATGCCCCTGCTTTAGGGTCTCCTCAGCCTACTTTGCCAGATTCCTAGTCATCCAGGCCAGGATTTCACAGTGCGGCCCCCAGGGTTGACCACCCAAGTGGCTAGAGATTAGAATGCCAGCCTTCAGGGTATGTCTCCTCCCTCAGGCCTGCAGAGCGCGGAGCCACAAGTGTTCAGGGAACAAGGCCCTGCAGTCTCCATGCCCCCGGGCTGAGAGGGATAACCAAGGGCCCAAGAAGCCAGGCTCCCACGGGCAGGCTGCCCTGGATCCAGAGGGACAGTCCTCCATGTCACAGGGAGGCGCCTGGCACTGGCCAGTCAGCCTGACAGGGGGCTGGGGAAGTCAACTGATGATGGGCAAACTACAGAGGAAGAGTACCCTGGAGGTGGCCCCAACATTCTGCTGGCATCTAGGACAACAGCCCTGCCACCCACACCCTCTGCAGCGCTCCCAGGAGGTCCCTTGTGCCAGGAACTACACGCACACGGGCAGTGAGCATGTGCATCAGGTCTGTCAACTTGGGTTTTGCCCAGGTTGGACCCAAGGATCCAGGAAGATTTCTACCTAGTGATTCACCCCGGCCACTGCCGTCCCCACTACCTGCAGTGCAGAGAGGAGGCGGCCTGTGGTGTCCCAGGGCCAAGCAGCTGCGTTAACCAGTGTGGCTTCAGGTGAGGAAACAGGCCCAGAGACTCTAAGCTGAGCGTGGGAACCTAAGGCTAATGTGCCCACCAGAGGCAGAAGCCCTGAGCCCCTGCAGCTGCTTCCTGAAGGCTGCAATGAGGCTGGCTCGGGGGAGCCTGACCTGGGAGCACCAAATTCCCAGGGCAGTGTCTAAGAGTTCACAACATCAGGGTTTCTCTGTGTAGCCTTGGCTGTCCTGGACATGCTTTGTAGACCCGGCTGGCCTTGAACCCACAGTGATCCGCCTGCCTCAGCCTCCCGAGTGCTGAGATTAAACGCATGTGCCACCCCTGACCCCCGCCTGCCCTCCAACTCTTCCAGCGGCCAGATTTTCCTTATCAGCAGCTCTTTGTTGGCATGGGTGGGACACCATGAAATTTGGGAGGCCCAGGATGAAGCAGAGGACCAAAGAGGAAGCACCAGGGTTCTGGGGGCAGTCAGGGGTGGGGCGGGGTCATTTTATTCATAGAAGCAGGCGATGTAGAGACGGCTCAGCAGTTAAGTGTGCGTCCTGCTCTTGTAAAGGACCCGAGTTCTGCTCCCAACACCCACATCTGTGGCTCACATCTGTCTGTGACCTAGCTCCAGGAGACACAATGGCCTCTTCTGGGTTCTGTGGGTCCTGCAACTCATGCGTGTACATACCCACACAGAGAAACATGCTCATACACATAATTAAAATTTAAAATTAGCCGGGCATGGTGGCGCACACCTGTAATCCCAGCACTCAGGGAGTCATGGGCAGGAGGATGGCTGTGAGTTCGAGGCCAGCCTGGTCTACAAAACAAGTCCAGGACAGGCAAGGCTACACAGAGACACTCTATTTCGGGGGTGGGGGTGGGGGGGAAACACCTTTAAAAAAAAACTAAAAAGGAAGGAAGGAGAGACTACACCACACAATGGTTCATGCCCACGGCAGCAGTGAGAAGAGACAAAGGGGCCGTTGCAATTACTAGGTCGGACTGGTCTTCACCGCAAGCTCTAGGCCAGCCAGAGTCACAGGGCTCACGTGGTAAGTCTGTTCCAAGGAGACCAAATGGAACAGGAGAAAGGGAGCGAGGATCCAGAGTCTGAAGAAATAGCCACCAGGGGGCAGTTTCAGGGGAAAGCCTTTGGCCCACCCAAGAGGGTGGGCTCTGCATAGGACCTGTCTCCTGGCTGGACACAGTCCAGCCCACGCTCACCCCTGTGGTAAGTCCTGAGGGAGGCGGAGGCAGCTGGAGAAACGTGGGAGTGTGTGGGGTCTGGAACAGCAGGGTACACTGGTGTGGCTCCTGTGTGTGGCTCCTGTCTCACTGGAATCTAGCCAGGCAGGGATGGAGAAGAAGTGGCCACCAGGGTGGGTGTGGCTTTGACAGAAGTTGGCTCGGCTGGCAGCCAGTACTGGCACGCGTGCCCATGGCTCCCCCTCCAGGTGGCACAAGAGACCACGGCTGGCAGGGCTGAGTCAGCTCCAAGCTCCCGTATCCATCCCCAGCCCCCTAGCAACAGCATCCCCTTTTCATTGCCCTGTGGGTGGTCCCAAAGCAGGCAGCTGTGGCGGTGGTGGTGGTGGTGGGGGCGGTCACTGACAATAGGGCCAGCTGTGCTGCACCACACCCCAGTGGCACCCACTCAGGCCGTTGGCAATTGGCCACTCACCTCTGCCCCAGGCCAGTTCTGCTGTCCACCCTACCCCAAGGCCCTGACGTCCACTTCTGGCAAGACCCGTCATCTTGGGTGAGCCAAGGGGCCAGAAGGCTTGGGGCTCAGCAAGCAGGTCCCTGCTCCAGGCCAGATGTTTCAGGGCGGCTCCTCCAACACCAGGGTGCAGCCCTTGAGCCCCCAGCTGTTCCAGGGACACAGGAAGCCTGGGCCCCCGCTTACAGCTGCCTTACAGATGGTGAGGGGAGGGTGCTCTGGCTGTCTTGAGAGTCCCTGTCATAAGCAGGAGTGCACCTACGGACAACTCCCACAAGGGCTACTTGTCAGCCCCCGTCTGCCTGACCTAGACACGAGAAAGCCCAGGGCAGGAAGGAGGCGGTGGGCAGGCGAGACAGAGTCCCTGCGTCTCTATGTTCTAGGGGTGGTTGAAGGGACGAAAGGCCAGGGTAAGGCCGGGTCTCCTGGCCTCTTGCCCAGGAAGCCCCCGTGCTGGATAACCCCCATTCTTTGGCCGTGTCGCGTGCCCCCTGCCTGCCTTGCCCCCCGCCCTCCTGTACACACATGGCCGAGAAACAGGCTCCAGCACGTGGAGCCAGCTGGCACCCCGTCAGACTAGCAGCCAGGCACGCTGCCAGGGCAGCCAGCCAGCCTGCCACTCGCTCCCGCCCCGCCCGCCCTGGCCTCTACCGCACAGAGCAGGCTGCGCCATGTGGCCTGTCAGGGAGTGAGGCTGCAGACGTAGAAGGCAGGGGAACCCCCGCAGCGGGGGACACCCTAGGGTGGGGAGGAAGAGGAGGAGGAGGCGGCGGTGAGGGGGTAACCTGAGGCACAGGCCCGGAAGGTATGTACTGTCAGATGACTCCAGGCAGACATGGACCTGCTGCCGCTCTCAGGTGGGACCTGGAAGGTTGCAAGTGTGCGCTTCCCGCTCCAGGACGGCTGTCTGCCCACACACCTGTCTCCAGCCCCCAGTGAGCCCTGTGCTGTGCTGTACGGAGTCTTAAACATCCTGCTTCCTGCCCTGCGTGCACCTGGGCATTCTACCTGCCTCTGGGAACTTCATGTTACATCTGCCACAGTGGGTGCCCAGCAGTGGGCAAAAAAGACTCCTGTTGCCCTTGGAAGTGGCCCCAGAGACGAACGCTTTCTCCTTGTGACACAGCTGGGCCCCTATTCCTGCCTCCAGTGCAGGACTGGGGATACAGCATGAGCGAATGGTAGGACAGAGCCGTGAGGGCCAAGGGCTCGGCTCTGCCCTCTACAGCACACGGCCTGGATATTGGCTCTCACCAGCCATGTGGGCGCCCTTGGGCGTAGGGCTTGAAAACAGAACCCGCCGAGGCGGAGCCCCATGTGGGTGCCTGGGGTTTGGGGGTGCCTAGGGTGGGTCATAAGCAAATTCTACCAGACAACCGTTGCTGCAAGGGGAAGTAAACGGTTGTAGGAGCTGTCAGCCTCCACCCACCCTTCTGAGCGACCGGCCCAATAGGGGACAGGACTGGGCGCTCTCCCGGGCAGGTGGTGCCACCCACAAACCGCCCTTCTTGCTGGTGGTGTCCCCTGGGGGTAGGATGGAGCGGAAGCAGGCATATGTGTCTCTATTGAGTAGGAGGCGGGCCGACATTCCTGGGCACTGTCGGTTACAAGGACGGAAGTTGGGTCGGTGGTCAGTCCAGGGCTGCAGCCCTATCTTGAGTGGCGTCCATCGCCTGCCTGTTCCTGCTGCTTGGCCGCCGCCCTCATCCTTCCTGCAAACATCCTGGGAGCCAGATGTGGCGGCCAGCTGGGAGATGCCCAGCAGACACAAAAGGCCTGGGGCCACCCACAGCTGGCCATGGAGTCTCTTACTAGGGTCCAGCTCTGGCCAAGCCGGTCCCCACCCAGGGCTCTGCCGGGAGGGCAGGGGTAGAAAACATCCCAGGTGGTCTGGGCCGAAGACTCCATTCTTCCCACTGGATTCTCAGGACCTGGCTGACCTCCCCTCCACCCAGGAGAGTGTTGCTGCTTATCACCTGCCCAACATGTGTGCTCTGAACAGAAGCCCAAAGGCCAGATTACTCTAACAACTGTCCCTCACTTGTCACCTGCCCTGTTTGGAAAACAGCCCCTTCTTGTTGCACAAAGAGAGGTTTCTCAGGCCTTCCAGCAGTGCTGGGGTGCTAATCTCTCTGCCTAGGACATGGGCAGGCGGGCTGTGCACCGTGTGTGGGTCCACTGCGCTCTGTAAACAGGACGCCTGAGCGCAGCAGTCATTGAGTTACGGCAGTGCCTGGTGCCAGGAGCGAGAGCTCTGTGTGCCCGCTGCCAACTGCAATTACCTCCCTCCCGAGTGCCAGCCAGGGAGGGGGTTAACCCTTCCTGCACCAAGGGGGATGCACAAGCAATGACCAGGCCAGGGGTACTGGGGACCCAGGGCCACCTTCCAAGTTATAAAACCAAATCGCAAAGCTAACATCAGACATGTGGACAAGGTACATCCTAGCATGGGAAAAAAGCCCAGGAGAGGCCTGAGTTCCCAACAGAGGGGGCTCTAGAACCTATCCTGCTTTAAGATGTCTCAGAGTAACAGGTACTTCGGAGGATCTTTAGCATAGGCGGGACTGGTTGGGGTGGGGGGGTTGGGGGGGGACCAACAGAGGGCTCTGCCTGCTGACAGCTCTCTTCTCTCCGGCTGACACATCTGGAGCCCATGCCTGCTTGAGTCTGGGGAGGTGGGGGCAGCCCGCGGTGGAGGGCACGTCCCAGTCCGGCTGGCCCAGCTGCACTCCACATTTCCTCAGCCTCCCCGGAGCCCTCCCTGCCCAACATCTGGAGCACACACATCTGGCCAGGACCAGTGCCTACTGGGTCCATCCCATTTCCAACCAATTACCACCTCCCCTGAGAGACTTCCTCGGCAGGGAGGCAGCCCCCACACCCCCTCCCAAGCTGCACACTTGGCAGGGCCTGCTGGCAGGGTTTCACAGTTGGCCCTCTAGGGCCCCTGGGTACGGCCAGGAGCCCAAGACCTGACTTACCTTCGTGGGAGTGGGAGAACCACATCTGGGAGGTGGCAGGGTGGGATCCTCGGTAGGCTGGCTCAGAGGGAGAGGTCGCAGGGCCGCTGGGGCTGCTGGTGAGGAAGCTGCCCATGAAAGAGGAGGCTGGGGGGTTTCCCATCAGACGGCTGCTGGCTGTGGACACAGGACAAGAGCGCGTCTATAAGCCGGGGCGGTGGTGGCGCACGCCTTTAATCCCAGCACTCGGGAGGCAGAGGCAGGTGGATTTCTGTGAGTTTGAGGCCAGCCTGGTCTACAAAGCGAGTCTAGGACAGTCACGGCTACACAGAGAAACCCTGTCTTGAAAAACCAAACAAACAGTGTGTCTATGGAAATTCCGAGGCACAGCGCTACAAATGCAGGGCCAGCGCCCTTTCCCCCAAAGCCACGCCCCCCGCAAGGTGCCTTATTTCCATAGGGCCCTCGCCTTGTCTCCAAATGTTCAAGAAAGCCATCGCAGGAAAAGCTGCCCACACAGGCACCTGAGAATCACGCTCAGTGTCCTGAGCCCCTTGTGCCTTGGGAGTAAAACCCTGTTACTTGAGAGCCGCGTTACCACCGCCATCCGTGCCACCCACCCCATCACGTCTGACCATACCTCTACCCTCCGCTGTTCATATCACCCTCGTCGACACCACCGAAACCCACAGCACCACCACCTATAGCACGACTGCCGTCCTCACTGCCGCCACCACCCACCTTGCTGCTACCAGCCGGATCACCAGCAGCAGCAGCAGCACCCACGCACACACCGCCACTCCTGTACCACCACCGGTAACAACGGCTGTGTTATCACCACCACCGCCACCATCACCGCCACCATCATGTCCTTTCCCACAGTGGCATCACCGACTAGGTGCTCAGCATGGTGTCAAACGCGCATTCAGGACCGAAGGTGGACAAACCCCCTGTGGGCCTCCTTGCTGGCACAGCTCTCAGGCCACGGCATTGGCGCCTGACGGTTTCTCTGATGCTGGTGGACTCGTCAGCGAGCTTTGCCTGTGCCTCACTGAGAGGACTAAGAACCAGCAAGGCCTCAACCAGATGCCGTGGGTCAGTGGGAAGGGGCACAGGTCCCCGCCCTGTCCTGGGCAGCGAATTCCTTCACTCCTTTTCCCACCTCCACTTAGACAAGGCGGCCCCAGTCCCAGGTGAACAGGGGAGACTGGGTTGGAAGGAAGTCGGACTAGTCAGGAAAAGAGACCAGAGCTACACAGGGCAACTCCTCAAGTCCCCTGTGGGTCGCTCAGGACCGGGCTCTGACGGAGCTGGCATTGAGCAAAAGACAGTCATTTGCCTGACGCTCAGACAGTGAGAGAGAAGAGCCGCCCAGGCTTCTTGGGCTGGGCCGGCATTTTCCTCGGTGGGGAGCTGTCCCTGATCCTAGGTCACCCTCCAGTCTGCTCACCCTCTTCTCCTGCCCCCCAGCCAGCCTGCTACATCCTCTACTAGTGGCTGTCATGGGCTGTGCCCTGTCTCTGCCAGAGTCCAGCAGTCAGGGCCAGGCCAAGTGAGTCTCCTTGGTTGTCATGACTACCAGCTCTTGTCCACACACAACATACGTGCACAGAAAGCCTCTGCACACAGGGCCGTTCAGTGGGTGGTCTGGGCTGCACTGCTGGTGCTTCACCCCAGCGCAGTGCCCTGGTACCCTGCCACCTCTGTTCCTGGGCAGGGAGCCTATTTCATGGCTATCCCAGGGTGGGGGGCAGGACAGAGTGGGGTGGAGTCAGACCGGCCCAAGGTGAGTCAGAGCAGCAGCTTCCCGCCCAGGAGGCAAGGGAATTGGTAAATGGGTGATGCCTCATCTCTCCTGGCTTGGCCCTGGGAACTTCCCAAACACAGGGTGACTCAGCAGGGAAGCAGCAAGGCCAGGGAGGGGACTGCCCCTGCGGGACCCTGGCATCTGTACCAAGCTCCGCTAGCTCCCAGCCTAGCGGCTGGAAAGTGGTTTCTTTCCTCCTGGTGTTGAGGGGATGCAGTGCGCAGTGGAGAGCACCCTGAATGTGGCCAGAGGACGGAGGGTCTGCGAGTGAGCGCTGGCCCGGGCACAGACTAAAGGGTCCTCTTGCTTTGTGCAGGCCCATGAAGAAGATGCTGAAGGCGCCCAAGAGCCAGGGACTTCCCGGACAAGACCACATGGATGGGATGGCCAGAGGACCAGTCCAGACCACAGGCGTGTCCACAGCGGGGGAGGAGACTCCGGGCTGGGAAGGGAAGTGCTCCCCCCCACCCAGCTCCGGGGACTGTGGGGGGCCATGCTTGTGGGCTGAGTGTGGCTGCTCCAGCTGCAAACTTTCTGCCTGGCTGCCGAGGCTGGCCCCAAGTCTCCCAGGCCTTTCTACTCCTCCTACCCCACGCCCTGCACCCGCCTAGGAAAGCACCACCCATGGGAAGCGACGGAGTCCAAAAGCTGGGTCTGCAAAAACAATTTCTCCAGGATCCTGGCCTGGGAATGGCAGTACCTTGAGTTCTCTCACATCCAGAGGACAAGGTGGCATTGGCCCTCAGCTCAGTGTCCCACAGGCCCATGGATCCATGAGGCCTAAGCAAGGCAACAGCTCCCTCACAGTCTCCCAGTAGGGATCCAATCCTACAGCCCCGCCCCCCCTGAGAGTCAGCCCCTGGGCCCCACCCCTGCTGAGGGCCTACAGTTGACACTCAGTTCCAATGCTGTCCCAGAAGAGGGTCCCTCTGACAGGAGGCCTGAGGCCTGAGGGACAATACAACAGCCTGGTCAAACCGCTACCCTAGGTGAACAAGGGCAGGAGCTGCACCTGTGTTAGAAGCTCCTGTGCCAAGCTCAGGCACGTGTCACCCCATACTGGCCTGTCTTCTGACATGGGGGTATTTTAAAGGGTTCTCCTTTACAGCTGGTTCCACTAAGCCCCTTAAAGCGGGGGTGGGGTAGGGGTGGGAGGGCTGCTGCCTGCAGAGTCTGTGAAATTAAAGGGTGGGGGCAGGGTCACAGCCGTTCCCCTCCTGGATCCTGTGACAAGTCACCTCCTGCAGGTTTCTGGCTGCACCTGGGGGTTTTCACTCCCTTCCTCCCTTTCTTGTCAGAAAGTGAAGTGAAGGGCCTCACAGCGTCCTCACTACACAAACGCCACATCTCCTGCCCAAACAGCGAAAGCGGCGCCTGGAGGCGGCTGCCACCAGTGTTTCAAGGGACCCCTTCTGGGCACTGGGCACCTTGGCGTGGAGTGAGTTCTGGGAGCACTGGCCCAGGGAACATCCCTGTCAGATGGTGGCTCTCCGCCTTTGGAGGAGTGGGGGTTCTACCCACCATCCTGGTGCTGATGAGAAGCAGGAGATCCTATAGGCCTTGCCAGGCGGACAGCCTTGTGGTAGGCAGCAACTACTGGGGGGGGGCTGAGGGGGGGGCGGCACCCCTGGCTCCTTGAGGCTTTCCACAGCCTACCCAATCTGTAAGCAACCAAAAACAGCAGCAGCAACAACAACAACAACAAAAACCGGGACCGGGGATTTGTGTTTCCCATTGTCACCCACACCTTGAGGACTAGCGTGATGGCACCATGCCAGGCAAGAAGAGCCCTAGGCAGACCTGGCAGCCACCTTCTAAACTCTGCCTTCTGACCAGGAGCCAACCCCAGACAGAGCTGGTGCAGTGGCTGCCTGAGAGCCCAGTTCAGCTTGGGTTGTGGCCAGGGCCACTGCCTCAGGCCAAGTCCGGCCGGGAACAGGGCTGAAGGCTCTTTCCTCTTGGCAACATCCCCTTTCTGTGAGTGCTGTGGTTACCAGACTAGGAAGGACACTGGGGAGCCTGGTACAGCAGAGAGACCCAGAAGGGCTCCTAACAGTGGGGGTGGGGGTGGGGGTGGGGGGGACGGACTTCTTGGTTAGGTTCTCAGATCTTCACCCCAACCACACTGTCCCAGGTCTTAAAGGAAAGAAAGTGTTCCACCCTGCATTGTCAGTGCCTGGCGACAGTTCCAAGGACAAGCTGAACAGGTCTGCAGAATGATGCCACTGACCATCCAGTCACCCCTCTGAAGGACAAGACAAGCCCCAACGCCTGAACATCTTCTCAGGAAAGACTTGAGAAGTGTGAGGCAGCGGTGGCCTCTGGGAAAGGCAGTTCTGTGCTGTCCCCACGTCAGACCCCACCAGCTGCTCTGCAAGCCTGCAGCAGCTCTGCTCTCAGCTCTGCCCAGGACACCATGAAGGCCTGGCTCGAATGCCTGCCTGGCTGAGAAAACTATCCTAGGAGCCAGCATGCCAGAGGGCCGACTTGCCGCACCTCAGGCAACGAACACAGAAGGCACAGCTCCATTCGTGGGAGGCTGGTCTGTGCCTATGCCAAGGTCAGCGACCTGCACGGGGCCATGGGCCACACCTGGATCATGGCACGAGGGGCTGAGGAACCTGCTAGAGAGAGCGGAGAATGGCCTGCTCAGAGGCTCACTGGTACCACAGCCTTCGGCTCCCTTTCTGGAAAGATGCTGGACCACTGTGAAGGGTGAAAGAGTCACTGGGCCTGTCAGGGCTCCTGTCAGGGCTCCTGTGAGGCCTGAGCATCAACAGCCATGCACTGGAGAACAGCACCTTCAACTTGGCACTGGGGGCTGCGGAGGCTGCAGTCCTCGAACACCCTGGTTAGGCCTAACTGTCAACCTGACACAGCCTTGAGTCCACTGAGGGAAGCCTCCATTGAGGAACTGCCCGGGTGAGGGTAGCCTGTGGGCGTGTCTGTGAGGATCTGCCTTCATAATTAATTGATACAGGAGAGCCCACGGGCAGCCTCAGTCCTTGAGCACATGGTCTGGGGTGCGCGCGTGCATGTGTGTGTGTGTGTGCGCGCGCGCGATGTAGCTAAACATGAGACAGCAAGCAGCGCCCTTCCATGGTTTCCTCATCACGTTCCTGCTTGAGTCCCCAGTTTGACTTTCCTCAGGCACAGAATGTGACCTGGAAGTGTAAGCCAAATAGTTTTGGGCCAGACTGTTTACTCACAGGCACAGAGTGAAACCAGAGCACCTAGAGGCAAACTGCAGAGCCTGGGAGGCGAATGTGGCCTACGTGGCTAGACGACACTCAGGGCAGCGGACGAAAGCGAGTCAGCCCTTTCTTCTTTCTCTCACCGGTGTGTTCCCTAGGCCCACTTGCCCACTGTGGCCAAGTCAGTCCACGGACGTGATGTCAGCAGGCAACCTTAGGGTGCCCAGGAGTCTGGGCCACTAAGAGCCCTGGACAACAAAGCCTTGTGGACCTGACCGCCTAACACCAAGCCAAGGATCCCCTGAGGATCTGGCACACCAGCGCCTAGTCCTGGCGGCTGTATGCCACCTGGGTGCTAGCTAGCCGTGCCTGTGCAGCCAGCTCTCTGGCCAGACTGTGCCATCTTGGCATTCTGACACTATCCTGAGCCAGTGGGGACAGAGCTTCAGGGAACAAAGGGAGGCACCAGCGTCTCCCTCCTCTGGAAACTGTGAAATGGGTTGTAAAAACTAAAACCACAGCTCACTGAGATGGTGGCAGCTCCGGAGAAGCAGCTCCCTTCCCAGGCTCTCTGTGCTCCTGTTGCTTCCGGAAGCCCCAGCTGACTGGCTGCTGGCATGGGCCTCCTTGGCTCTGTGTCTGGCGGCTGCACCCACTGCCTGTGCCAGCTCCCACCCTCCTGCTCACACCCATTTAGACCCCCTTCCCCTGCCCCCCTTCCCCCCTCCCTTCAGCATCAGCTTCCGGCTCTGTCTCCCTGGGTCCCCTGAAGGCCAACTAGTCTTTGGTCTCCCCAGGAGACACCAGACTGGAGAGCTGAGCAGCCTGAGGCAGTTAAAGGGGAAGGAGGGCAAAGCTCTCTTCTCACACCAAGCCTGTCCCGGAGGGAGCCGCGGAGGAAGGCGAGACTCCGCCCCTCCTGCCTCACCCCACATTCCTCTCATTCCAGGAACCCTGGGGAGAACAGAAGTTCCACTCAGGGCTTTCTGCCAGGATCAGAAGGAAAGGCCCAGCCTGGCCCGCCTGGATCCTAGACATCTACCTGGCCCTGTGGCAGCAGGTGGAGAAGCAATTCTGAGACTCCTCCCCAAACCAGGTGACTGGAAGCTGTCGCAGGTGTCCTAGAGGCTGCCCTCCCGCTGCGCCCTGGTCTGTGGGCACACACAGAGAGCCCTGGCATTCCCATCTGCTGGAGGCAGCTGGTTGCCCCAGCCCCCGATGCCGTGGGGAGTGTGGGTGCACACACACATGGTAGAGGTGGGATGGACCTTACGCAAACACTCCAAGAATGTGTCTCCTAGTGTGTGCGTATTTCTCACCAAGTGCGTGTCTATAACGGTGTATGTGTGCCTGGCTGTGAGGTCACACATGTCAGGTGGGCGACAAGCATGGGTGGTCAGAGTGTGTGAGTGTGAGTGTGAGTGAGTGTGCGCCCACGGCTGGGCTGGGCTGCATACAAGCCTTACAAACTCCGCTCCTGAGCATGAGGGCATACACTGTGCTCAGTCTCCGAAGAGCTATCTCCCGAGTGTCAGGTCTTTACCAGACTCACACTGCCTAGCCTAGGTGGACCCTGGCAAGTCTGCCCACCACCTCCCCCGGTGCAGGGAAGCAGGCTAGCTGTGGAAGAAAAGAACCAGAGTCAGTCTCCGCTGCAGCTTCAAGGCCTCTCGGTTGGTCGGTGGGCACAGCCTCGCAGTTGCCTCTCTTCTCCTGCCCTAAGACAGGGTTTCTCTGTGTAGCCCTGGCTGTCCTTGACTCTGTAGACCAGGCTGGCCTCGAACTCACAGTGATCCGCCTGCCTCTGCCTCTGGAGTGCTGGGATTAAAGGCCTGCTGGGCCACCATGCTGGCCTTTCCAGCTGCCTCTCTGGAGGCCAGGGATTAGGATCGCTCTGGAAGGCAGGCCACACAGCCAAGGTTGTCTCCCTCAGCTCCTGGGGAAGCAAGGTCCAGTTTTCCTCAGACTCCCGTCTCAGAGCCCTCTTCATGAGCAGGCTTGCTAGCAGACAAAAAACAAAAGCACCCAAAAAAATCCCCTAAAGCTTCAAGCCCACCGCCAGACGTCAGCCCATGGCTCAGCATTAGGCTTTCTTCACTTTCTGTCCTGCCCTCAAAGCAGGCAGTGAGTGCGTCTGACAGCACCAGGTCTTCACAGGGCCACACACCACAAAAGCCATGGGCCAGCTCCATGAAGGTGGCTGGAGAAGAGGAGGCTACGACAGACCAGAGAGAGGAACTGAAGGAAAGAGGCAAGATGGAGCCACGGCCTGCGGTGGGGGCTGAAGGAGTGGCCAGGCGCGCTGAGCGGTGGGCGGTGGGCTTGGCCCACCCTTGGGGCGTGGGGGCGGCCCAGGAATGATCACCTCACCCGGGAAGCCCCTTGGCCAGTCCAAGAGAACCTTCCGGAAGTCCCAAAGGAAGCCACTTTCAGGCCATAATAGGAAACCTCTGTGGTTGCTGAACCGCTCAACTGGGCAACCATGGAAAAGGCCGGGAGGCAACGGTGACAAGGGACAGGCCCAACCGACAGCCCAGAACTAATAAAAGAAAAAGGAAAATCGGATATAAGTCTGGTTCTTATTAAAAGAGTAAATTTAGCCCTTTGGCTAGGACAGGAGGCGGGGTGGCCAAGGCTCCCCACAGCAGGGGCGGGGGCGGGGGGGGCTGGACTTCTTCCCAGAGTGATTCAGTATCCCAGGACAGGCGGGCCGGGGTGGGGGGCATGGGGGGGTCTGGGGCTGAAGGAGTGGGGGGACACATACCCCCTCTTGTCCTCCTTCACACCTTCCCTTGTGTCCCTCCCTCCCTGGGCAGCTGGAAACCCAGGGCCTCTCCCAGCGGCCCAGGCTGCTCCTATGGGTGGTGCGAAGGGCAGCAAGGGAGTAAGGAGGTGAGGGGGACTGCTCAGCACCACTCCTGGGAGCCACGCCCTGCGTCTTGGAGCCTTCCACCACCAAAGCAGGCACTTACTTCCCTTCCCACTGCCTTGACTAAGCTGGCCACATAAAGGAAGACCACCCCAGCGTAGTTTATCTATCAGGGCCTCACCCCAGTGCGTACTCACAATACACGGCTACAAATAACACACATGTTGGCAGTGTACACCCACACAAACACGTTTTTACATATACTCTCCTGGCAAACCTACAGATCACTCACACTCACACACACACACAAACACACACACGCTTGGGTCTCTTCTCAGACAGGCAGTGGCCCCGCACTCAGGACTGGAAACTCTGACCCGGCTATGGGCGTCCACCCTGTTCTCCTGTAGCTAGCCTCTCTCCCATGCCTTAAGGATGACCCTGAATGTGGCCTATTTCGACCATGGTCAGCGGGGACCCAGACCCTCGCCTGGGCATGCTCCCTGCAGGATGAACTTCCGTGAAACTAGGTCCGTAGGAAACTCTCACCCTTCCCAGTTTACTGTCTGTGGGTAATGACTTCACCAGGCTGGCTGGATTTCCCCTCCTGACAAGCAGACCAGTGTCTGTGGTGCTGCGTGTAACCTCTCGTCCTATCTAGGACCCACAGTGATGACAGGGGCTGCATAGGGTAGAGACCCCAGGGACAGCGCAGCCTGAGAAATTAAGGAGATGGGGGTGGGGGGGTAGAGATGCTAGAGACAGCTCCTCTCCCCCTCCATGTGGCTCACATTTCTTGGTCGGGTTGCCTGGAGGTGTGTGAGCCTCCTCAGTCCTTGTGGCCAGGGCCTAGCAGTCTCTGTGGTGGTGTGGAAAGCCACCGCCCCAGACTCACAGCGCTGCAGAAACAACAGGCCACTGTAAGTCCCTGGTGCTGGTGCCAGTACTCGGCCAGTGGTTCCCAGCACCTCTCCTGCACCCAGAGGTTGGTTACCTCTGCTGGACATCCACCAGCTCTGGAGCAGTGGGTGTCCACGCTGCGGCTCTCCTAGCCTGGTATCCATGCCCCGCAGGGCACTCAGAACTGGACAGACTGACTCCTTGCTTGGACTCAGACTCCTAAAGCCCCCGATGCACAAAGCAGGTGCAGGGTTCCTGGTGGTCTGAGAAGTACCGTATCCGCCAGAGGTGAGGAAGGGCCAGTCATGCCCGCCAGATGCCTTCCCATGGTGCTCTGGAACAAGCCATAAGGCTGAAAGCTTGGGCTGGCTTGTGCTTCCTGGAGGACCGAGGACTCAACCTGTAACACCCAGCAAGACTCAGGCCCATGGGACACCCCTGGTACCTTACAGGGCAGGGCAGACATTGGCCTTCGTCAAAGGGCTTAAGTAGGCAGTACGGCAGCAGGGCAGACGTGTGCACGGGGGCCGTTCCTCTCGTCCTGGGTCAGCTGCCACACTGGGCTACAGGAGCCACGGGAGTGGCGCAGGGCCTGGATCCCAGCATGACTGGAGGCCCAAGGGACACTGTATTCTGCAGGGGTGCGGGCTATGGGCATTCTGGATCTCTGCTGCCAGAACTGTGTCACTTCTCGGACAACTGTCTCAAGTCCGATGGACACTCGTACTGTGTTCTCTTCCAGAGGGAAGTAAGGTGGCCCCTCCTATACTCTAGTTCTCACGGCTTTCCCTGAAGAGCCCTGCCTGACCCCTTCCCAGTGAAGGCTCCTCCTCTGAATTCCTCACCAGCAGGACCCTCCACTCAGCCTTCTACTGCATGCCCCAGGGGCTGAGTTGTCGGCTGTGTCTTGTGGCACTTGGCCTGGTGCCAGGCATCACATCTAGGCTAACCCAGGGCACAAAGACTTCAGGCCTTGCAATAAGAAAGGAAGAGGAAGGGTCTGGGAAGAAGCAGCTGATGCAGCCAGACACTTTGGACAAGGAAAAGCGGGATGCAACTGCCCAGCTCAAGCCTAGTGCTCTCCTCTAGGGGGCAGACCCTGGTTCCCAGGAAGACCTGAGACTCAGGTGCTCCACACCTGGCAGGGTGGAAGAGCAAAGGACTGAGGGAGCACAGAACACACACAGGGGAGAGGCTGGGGTGTGCAGCAAGTGACAAAAGGCTTTGTGGGACTCGACAGGCCCAGACAGAGTGGGACAGAGGGGTCTAGAAATCCAGTTGTGGCAAACCGATGGGCACTTTTCAGCAAGATTGCGTCACTTTGCTAGGCTGCTGAGCAAGCTACCGAGGACGCTGCGTCGTGCTTGCAGGTCCATACGCCCCTCCAGAGGCACAGGGGTGTCCAGCAGTAGCTTCCAAGTGGAAACACAGAGACTGGACAGTTCAAGGCCACACAATGAAGCTCCGGGCTCAGGCTGTGCCATTTCAGTCTTTCCTGCCTCAGGAGAAGGGAGCACCACCAGGTGACTTGCTCTCTGGTGCGGGACGCTTTTCAAGAGCAGTGCCGCTGGGGCAGAGGGGGGCTGTCCCTGCTCCCTGCAGCACGGAAAGCAGCCAAGGCTCTAGTCTCTAGGATGGCTGTGAGTAAACACAAACTCAACTCCAAGGATTCTGGTGAGCTGATGGAGGGAGGCGGAGAAAAGTCATACCCACTACACAGGGTGGCTCAGAATGGACAGCTGCAGCCAGTCATCTGGCGAGGCCAGCCTGAGGGGGATGCCATGGACTCCAGCAAGAGACTTGATAGGTGGAAGATCCAGTAGAAAGGCTGGTAGCTCACCCCACACCCCCAAGCCCCTGACCTGAAGCCTGGTCCCACCCTTAACTCACCAGAGCAGGCTGGGCCTGTCACAAGTCATGGGGAAAGCAGGTAGAGGACCTCACTGAGACCCTGCTGTGTTGCTGATTCTTACCCTGTCTACTTTGAAGGCTTTGAAGGCAGGGGCGGCCCTTGATGGGGGCTAGAGGCTCAGGGTTGGGGCTGACAAGGGTAGAATCCAGTTCGTGGAAGTGCCCCGCAACAGCTTTGGAGGACTAGCCTGGCCGTGATTGACACCTAGATGCTCAGAAGAGCTCCCTCTAGCATCAGGCCCAGAGCCACCTCCCTACAGTGGGGGTGGAGGCCTTCCCCAGAGCCTGAATGAGGGCAAGGTTAGATGAGGAAGCACCAAGGTGGCCCAGGGCAGACTCTGACTCCACCTGGGCAGTCAGCTGACAAAGGGGAGACTGGATGGGGCACTGGCCAGAGCAGAGGACACCAGCTGTTGCTGCCCAGGCCACAGAGGTTCTGCCTCGGTTCCTTCACTGAGTTTCTGAGTGTCTATGTGGCTCCAGGGCCATCTACCCTCATCCTGGCCTAGCCTGCAACCCAAGGAAACTGTGAGTGGCCTGCACCCTGACCCACAGCCTGGTGCTCCACCTCTCTACACGAACTCCAAGGTAGCGGCAGAGCCAGGGAGCAGGCCTCCCTCAGGACTCGGGCTGTTGGGTCTGTGGTAGACAGTAATGCTGAGACTGGGAAAAGGACGGTTCACACATTTCGGGGGGGGGCGCTGCAGAGTGGGGACAGCTCACCCAGGAGTCTACAGCAATCCTAAGGGAACCTGGGAGAGAGCTGGGAGAGGGAAGCCTGACAGGGGACGTGTGGAGTCAGCTTCGAGGCATCTAGGGGCCTGAACAAGGCGGAGAGGCAGAAAGGCTCCAGTGAGAACAAAGCTTTGATGTGAAGGAATAAACCTCCATCCCAGAAGAGGTCTCTGCCTAGCCAGCGTCCAGAGGGCAGGGTCGTGGGCGCGCTAGGACTGTCTCTAGCGTGGCTGGCTTGTACCCCACCCCAACACACACGCACACACGCACACACACACACATACATACACACACGTGGCTGGGACCTCAGGGTGACTACATGACTAGAATGCCACAAAATTCAGGGGCCACCGCCTCCAGGGGAGCGTGTAGAAACTGCGGGTTCTGTCCAACGTGCCCTCTTCTCTCTCGTTTGCTCTGGGCAAAGCTGCTGCCAGGCTCCAGGATGCCTCACAGCCCCAGGGGCAGGAACTGAGACACCTGCAGTTCAATCCACCCTGCGCCCCAGATTCCCGACCCACAGAGTCTGAAATAATAAACATTTGCTGGCTTAAACTTCTGACTTTGAGGATAATTCGCTGCTATTTGTTACCTATCCTGCGAGAGCTAAGAGCTAACGAACAAGAGGAGACAGGGCCATAGGGTGGGTAAGCTTCCACAGAGAGCCCAGAGCACGCAGGGAGCCTCTCAGAAGGCTGAGGCAGGCATCCTTGCCTCCTTCCTGGAGGGTGGCCGGCGACACAGGGGACAGACCTGCTGCTGCAGAAGACAGGAGCACAGGTGCAGGTGTGAATCCAGCCAGTGGCCTCCCCTGGCCAGCAGGAGGGCCCTGAGGGCTTCTACCATCCTCACAGCCTCTGCCTTTCCTAGTCTGGACCTGAAGGCGTGTTCCCTGCTGAAGGGCCCTCTGGCTTGATCATTTGGGGTTTTTGCTGTTTACCACAAATCTTCAGTGTGTTGTAAAAGACAAAGATAATACGGCGTACAATTTTTTTGTTTTGTTTTTTAAACTTCATCTGTGTTCAGAAATGATAAGGGCTTGTTTAGAGTTAGCCTAAGATGCATTGTAACTTAATTTAGTTTTAATTTTAGTATTATTTTAAAGAAAATTAAAAATTTATTTTTAGGATACCCAAAGGGTTGTAAAATGTCTCAAAAAAAAATTAGATTGATTTCCAGGCAAGTTTCCCACAAGGTGACCTGATGGCCTGGGACGACATAGCGCATAGAAAGCTGGCTGATCAGAGCAGCTACTCAGCTACACAGAGCTGGCAAGGCCTGAGAGGCAGTGGCGCAGGGCAAGAGGGGCCAGCACTTAGCAGCCAGCTCACCGGCTAGGGACAGAGGGGTCTGCACAGGGAGAGATGAAGCAAGGGGCTGGGTCAGGCCGAGCTAAGTCCTTCCTGCAGCAGGCGCCCACAGGGACCAAGAGCAGAGACAGGGCGAGCTAACGTGGAAGAGAGAGCAGTGTCGAGGGGCAGGAAGCAGTGAAGAGCTTGCTGGGCAGGACTTTGCTGAGACATGACGTGTGTATTGGGGACAAGGTAGATGTGGCATCTGAGGGAAGGGACAGCAGAGCTGGCCTGGGCAGCACTTCTAGGCCCACTGGGCAAACATGGGTAGGTAGAGGGCTAAGGTGGGGAACTGACCAGGAGCCTGACCTAGGGGGATGGGCTTGCTCAGCCTGTGTATAGTCAACTCACATGGGGCCATCTTTGTGAAAAGGAGTCAAAAGAGAGCAAGGCCAACTTCAGGGGGAGCCCACAGAGGCTTCCACAGCATTGGGTGTAGGGGGGGGGGTCGTCACAGCACTAGCGCACACTTAGGCCAAGTCTCGGGCGGTGCCCCAGACGGTCATGGGACCTGTGGCTCTGCTCCCTCAGTAGGTGGCGGGGACAAAGGCTGGAGCAGGTGATAAAGGAAGCCTTGAAGAAAGAGGCAACGCTGTCACTAGATGCTGGCTCTTCCATGGTCAATGGAATATGTCTGACTCCCCGAAGGCCACTGGGAGCAGCGCAAACGTTCAAAGACCTACCCTGAAGTGTGAGGACAGTGATCAGGTGTGAACTGTGTTGTGGTGGGTATAGGTGTGAGCTGTCACATGTGTGTATGCTTCACTCACCCGCTGCTGCCGGGGTAGCTATATGCAGGTGTGTAGTTTGGGATTCTCCTTCAGAAAGAGAGCGTGCCTGCCAGGCCTACGGGGAAGCTGCTTCTCCACGGTGTTCCCACCCCAAGTCTGGATTCTCTCTCTCTGTTTTCCCTCCTTTGGTTTTTCGAGACAGGGTGTCTCTGTGTAGCCCTGGCTGTCCTGGACTCACTCTGTAGACCAGACTGGCCTCGAACTCACAGCGATCTGCCTGCCTCTGCTTCCCGGGTGCTGGGATTAAAGGCGTGAGCCACTAACGCTCGGCTTCTTTTTTGCTTTTTCGAGACAGGGTTTCTCTGTGTAGCCCAGCAAGTATAGACTCTTTACACTTCCTGCCCTGGTGTCCTCAGTGCTCACTTCAGCCCACCCCTTCGTCACCCTGCCCTGATCCACTCTCAGCCTGCTGGCCCTGGGAAGCCAGCCTAGTCTGGCTCTAGGAATGAGTGTCCATGGCCCCTCCTCTGAAGCCTCCTGCGGGAGGCAGGAAAAGCAAGCCCTACCACAGAAGGACTGGCAGGTGAGGGAAAGAACCCAGCTCCTGTGTGATGATGGTAGCCAGCTGGTTTGGTTCTTACTTAGTAAAGCTGATTTTTCTCTTTGGGCAGGGTGCCCCAGAAAGCACCGCTCCCCCCCCCACACACACACCATGCCACTTGTTGCCTTGCACACTTCCCTTCTAGAACCTTCCCCTGAGAGTCCGAGTCCCTGCCCTGAGGTTGGAGCGCTGGGCTGCTTTGCTTGCCGTTCCTATCCGGTTCCAGGCACACAGTGGATACTCTACCAAGAATTCAGAAGAGGCAGTGCCCCCAGCCAGCCAGAGAGCCTTCCCAGACAGACACTGGACTCTTTGTTGGGGGTGGGGGTGGGGGAAAGGGGACAGGCGCCAACCCACCTGTTCGCTCCCCCAGGTCAGAATGAAAGAGATGTTTCCTGGCCCACGGAATCTGGACTGTAATCATGTAGACGGCACAGCTGCCACCACAGACACCAGCTTGATGGCTCTAAGCTTGGACATTGGACACCTCTCTGCCAGGCCTGGGGTCCACTGTGAACCCAGGGTATGGACATCCCCTCACTCAGCACCCACCAGCACCTCCCGTGAGCCCACGCCCCACGTCTGCGGTGGCAGCTGCTCACAGGGCCACAGGAGGCGGCAGTATTATATATTACGACAAACAGGGGCAGCCCACTGACAAATAGGCCTGCGTGATCTAAACGGTATATTATCCCATAAAAACGTCAGCGGGCAGAGCGTCGGAGCCAAAGCGGAGTGCCGTCCCATGCCGGAGGCCCTTCGAGGCCTTGCTCCTTCCCAGCACAGCAGGGCTGAGAGGTGATTTTCTAGGCACCGCACAGTGCTTGTGATTCTGCCTTTTGCTTGTTACACCATGTCTACTGGGGAGGGGAATGGGGTCCTAGAGGTTAATGGGGACCAGGCACCCCGGGGGAGACATTCCCTGGCAGGCAAAGGGGTTGGACACGGGACAGAGCAAGTCACCTAATTTGCCAAAGAGACAGGCACGTGCTTTGAATTCTGAAGCCGGTTCCCAGCTTGTCTGAAACTAAGGAGCTACTCACACCCAACCTAGAGGCCTCCTGGCCAGGCCACCTGCCCTGCAGGGTTAGGGACCTCAGAACCTCAGGACAGAGGTGCTCCAGGAAGCTGCCCTGCCGAACACCCTGAGGCAGCTGTGTCCTGGGATTCCTTTGGGAAGTCTTCAGAGTCTCTCCCAGTCAATAATGCAGGAAAGTGTTTCCTCAGGACGCCCTAGGCAGAGCCTCCTTGCTGTTCAAGACCCCAGGCAGGGCCACCAGGCCCCTCCAACAAGATTCTGAAGGAGGGAGCTGGCACGCAGGCTGAGCTGGGGCAGGGGTGAGGGGACAAGAAGAACACTCCTGGGACTTCAGCCTCTATCATCCAGGCAGCTGCACAGCGTCCAGGGGATAAGGCAGCAGAGACCATTGTGGGGACTTATATTCAGACGTTTATGGTGAAGAGGAAGCCAGGCAAGACTCCAGGGGCCCCAGAGGAAGAAAAAAGAGGCAGTAGGGTGACCACCACAGCTCCCTTCCGCTGCCCGGAAAACCCTGATTCCCAGTGGCACCGCGTGAACTTTATCATCTGTGCTTGGGGATTCCCAGTTCAGGGACCTAGAGGGTCCCAGGCTCAGAGCCTGGAGCAAGACCAAGGCATTCTGGGAAATGTAGTCCTTGGGGAGTTAGAAGGGTCAGCAGGATAGGGACTTGGGGGTGTTTAGTTAGGGAAGAAAACAGAGCCAAGGGGTGGCACCCTGACACTAACATCAGAGCGGAAGTTTAAAATGCCAGGCAAATGGATTCACTTAAAAATCTGCTGCCTAACTCCACATGGCCTTTTCTAAACAAGAAGTGCCCGGCCCTTTTATTTTGGTGGGGGAAGACCTCCTCAGGGGGTCCCAACAAAATTTACACAAGCAGAAAGAAGCGTCCATGTCCCCCCCCCATATCCCTCCCCCCCCTCTGGCTAGGGCTTCCAGACACAGACAGAGAGTTGGGGGGAGGGGTTGAGGGGTTGGGGTGCGACCTGCTGCCCCCCCCTCTGAGAGCCTGTGAGCATCCCGAAGCTCCCACGTTATTTATGTTCACAGCCTGCGCAGATGACATATGTAAGTTGACAGCGAACATCCTATCAACTTGCTGGAGTGTATCTTGATTGTTAAAACACACTCTTAAAGGTGTACAATCATTTATCAAATTAAAATAGCCAAGCTTTGCTTGCTCCTTCTCCGTCTTCCTGGAAGAGCCCCAAGCGGCCTCCCGCCTCCTCTGGTCTGCTAGCATGGGTTTCTCTTCCTCAGAGACCCTGCCCTGATGCCTGGGACCCTGGCCTCAGCAAGGCCCCCTCCTACCCCCATCCACCCCCCTCACCCCAACCCCCCACCCCCAGGCCAGGGCAAGCCCCACTAATCGCCAAGAAGTGACAAATACCAGAAGCCCCACCAATTAGATTTAAACTCACGCAAAGCTCAGTGGCTAGTAAATTATTATTTTTATTAGCTTGAACCAAGTTCCCGTAAGAGAGAAAGTCAACTTGCTCCCATGAATGGCTCTTGTATAATTTATTTAACTCTGTGCTCTTTGCCAAAGCCTGGAATATTTTTAGCTCGTTCTGTTGTTGGATTTGGCTTTTTTATGTGTGTTTCTGAGGGGTATTTTTAGCCTAGTCCATGTTATTCTAACAACCTCCTATGCGTTTTTGTCCTGTCTGTGCTGGCTGTTGAACCCTGTCTCACGGGGAGCGGAGGGAGTCTTCTAAGAATAACTGGGTAGTGTTTTTTTGGGGGGGTGCGGTATTTTCCGGGGGAGATGTGCTATTTGCGCTGTGCCACTCCTGCCTCGGCCACCAATTTGCCTTATTGCTCACATGACCTGGATATTCCAACGGAGGGCTCAGTGTTTGCCCATAGGAGTGGTGGCAGCATAGGCCCTACAGAGAAAAAAAACCCCACATTCCAAAAACAGCTTTGGTGGAGCGGGCGTGGCTGCCACAGCCGGCCCAGTCTACGCAGCCGCCAGATCCCGGATCCCCGCGGCTCCGTTGGGCACAGCGGCAGCTTTGATGTCTAGCCCTGTCACTTACGGAGCGGGATGGGAAGAGGCTCGGAAAGTAACTCTTTTCACACCTACTTAATGTTGGTAACTGCTGCAGAGACACTCTATCGTGCGGTGGAGTTAATGAGGTATTTACGAAAATGTATTTTTTTAAAATAAAACAAAAACCCACCCACACGAGGGGAGGGGACATCTTGGATGGGGTCTTTTTTATTATTTTTTTCCACACAGGAAATTGTCTTTTATTATTTATTTATTTATTTATTTATTTAAAATCTATGAGGCTAGGTGGAGTTTGGGTGGCTGATTATTTTATTTTACTTTAGAGACTGGTCATCCCAAGCGCCTTTAACAGGAAATAGGTTGGCAGTCTTCCTTCAAAAAGGGCCTGCCTGAATCCCCCCAAAGCTGCAGCCAAGACACATGGCTGCACAGGCCAAGCTAAATCACATCCCAAAGCCAAAGGGGGTGGAGAAGGAGTCTAAAAAGAGGATTCGCACTAAGAAGTGAACCAGCCCCTTGGTGGAGCCCCAGCCCTTAAGGGGGAACACTAGGAGGAGGACAGGACAGGAGCTGACCCAGCCGGAAGGGGGGGAGGGGCCCCGAGCACACAGCTCCCGAGCTTCTCCCCGGGCCAGCTGCCTCCTGATTAAACCCGTTCCCGGGGAGAGAAGAGATCCCCAACTAACTCTAGGCTGTAACACGGAGAAGAAAACCTAGATTAATTCATGTTGGTTTTCCTTTTTTGTGTGTTCCCCATCCCTAGATTTCACAGCTTTGCCTCCGGACCATCTGTATTAAAGACAAAATCTATCGCTGCACTAAAAATAATGGTTCCAAACATTTTAATTGCACCTCTCGGTGACAAGGTTAAGGGAACAGCGCTTTACCATAAACCCTACAGCTCGAATATAAAGCTACTGGCACTTTCATTTTTAGAAAACAATGGAAGAAGCCCAGGAGCCCAGCATCTCCCCTTAGGGTTCCGAAAGCTGACACCATGAAAGTACCAGGCAGGAAGTGGTGAGACCCCCAGACCAGCCTGACCAGGCCAGCAGGTGGGGAGAGCGTGCCACACAGGGAGGCCGCTGCTGTTCCTGGGGGAAGCGGGGGCTGCAGCCTGGATGTCTGCATCCTACGCAGACACAGGGGACAATCTTCCCTGACAATTTTGCCCTCCGGTCAGCAGTAGGGGCAGGGAGGGGCATGCTGGGCCACTGTGGCCTCAGCCTGTGGGCCAAGGCTGTGTACACACACACACACACAGAGAGACAGAGAGAGACAGAGACAGAGAGAGACAGAGACAGAGAGACAGACAGACACACAGAGAGAGAGACAGAGACAACAGAGACAGACAGACAGACAAACACACACACACAGAGAGACAGAGAGAGACAGAGACAGAGAGACAGACAGACACACAGAGAGAGAGACAGAGAAAGACAACAGAGACAGACACAGAGAGAGACAGAGAGAGACAACAGAGACAGACAGACAACAGAGAGACAGACAGACAGACAGACACACACACAGAGAGAGAGAGAGAGAGAGAGAGAGAGAGAGAGAGAGAGAGAGAGAGAGGAGAGACAAGAAGGTGGCCATTTGGAAATTTGCACACAAAATCCACTCACAAGATTCAAAGACAAATTCCTTAACTTCATCCCACCTTTTTATTTCTAAATGGGGATCTGCACAGACTAAGACGAAAATACAGGGATCTTGAGTACAACTCCTTAAAAATGCACTGTAGCAGGGTTCTAAAACCGATTAAGAAATCCTGACTGCCCTGGCTCCTAGCAATTGCAGAGAGCTTCCAGCCCCACACGGCCCAGCCAGGCTCCGCATCACAGCCAAGTGCAGCATCTCCAAACACAATAGGTCCCTCTGGTCCCCAAGGGGACAGAAACTGGGCTTTCAGAAGCAGGAGACACACTGCCCCCCAGCACTAAAAGAGCCTCTAGGGCTCCAGTGTGTAGGGTCCCTGACGAGACTTGGCACAGTTGCTCACAGCTCTCTGTGGCCTGTAGTCCAAGAACCACGTGGTCCAAGTTAACGTGTGCAAGACAAAGGTCCAGGACACTTCGCCACATCCCCACCTGAGTGGGTACTACCTAGGCCTGGAAATAAGGGGATGGGGAGCAGGCAATGGCTGCTGACCAAGAGCTGCCTGGGCTGTGGGCTGGTGAGTGGGGTCAGGAGGCTGCAGTGACCAGAACTGAAGAACTGGGCTTGGCCGAGCTGCAGGCAGGCAGGCACGGCCCCTAGCCACAGCCCCTAGCCAGCCTGTGCATTACTGTGTAAACCTGCTCTGGGCAGCACTGTGACCCACCAGGCTGGAGGGCACATGGGAGGAAGAGGGCAGAGGCTTCCTGTCTACTCTTCAGCCCTGCACACAGACGCCCCTGCCTGCCACTAGAAGCTGAGGCTGGTAGGGGAGCTGGGCACTGTCCCTGCTGCTCCCCCAAGTCAAAGCCCTCCCCTTCCCTCTCCAGCGGGCCTGAGATGAGTAAGTGGGCAGCATCTCCTCTCAGGGCAGCGGTAGGAGCAGACAATAACCACAGGAATATTGGGGGAAGATATTTTAAAATCACAGATTGCTCAGTCAAGTACTTTCCTTTCTCTTTCCAGTTATAAATCTAGATGGGGGGGGGGGGAAGGAGAGAAAGAAAAAAGGAGCCATCCACGGAGAGGAAAGCACAGCCGGAAAGGCGAGCAGCAGTGTGGGGCTGACCTTGCGGGGAGGCTGGCCACTCCAGCCCAGGGCTTCCCATTCAGACTAACTGTAAAGGCTGGAGGCTCTTCAGTAATTAAGCAATTTCAAGTTTTGGGTTGTTTTTTTTTTCCCCAGGAAAACGGATTTTTTTTTCTTTTTGACTGCCTCCCTTCCAACATTTCCCCTCCCTGCCATCCATTTTAATCCACACGATAATTGTAATCCCATTAAAGCAGATATAATTTTATTAGTATTCACGGTTCATCAAGCTAATAATAACTGTTACTGCCAAACTGGAAAAATAAAAGCAGCAAATAATATTTCTGATGTTCAGGATAAACTGTAAACAAAAGCAAGCCGACCTGAGAGGGTGACCCAGCAGGTCCACCGTACAGTCCCTCAGGTTTCTCAGCTCCGCCCACGCTGGTCAGTGACTTCCCCGCCAGCTGCGGCTTCGCTCCAGAGACTGGGTCAGCGCTACCAAGGGCAGACCATCAAGGCGGGGCACGTGAGGGGACCGCAACACGGGTGCGTGCCGGGGCATGATCAGAACAACTCAGGGTCTCTCCTCTCGAAGGGAAATCGCGAGGACTCGCCTGCACCGAAATCTGGAGCCCGGCGCCGCTCTGAGTTCCCGCGTTGCGGGATGCGCACTCAGGCCGCCACGCTGCGTCCGGCGTTAGCAGGATACCAGAGGCACTTGTTAAAGCGCATGCATTCCCTGCAAACCCATTCTCGCCCTGACACTTCAAGGCTTTATATAGAAACAGGATTTTCTCGTCTTACACTAGCGGTTCCCCATTAGCGCTCCCCGGGCGCACACTGCTCTCTAATCCGCGGGCAAGGCGCGCCCTGGCCCCCTCCCCCGGCCACACGGCCGTCCTGTCCCTGAAGAAAGCGCCACGGTGTCTCAGACGCCGAACGTCTTAACGAGGTGAACGCAGAATGCAGAAAAGAGTCTTCCACAGAATTTACTTCTGCAGGAAGGGGATGGGGGAGGGTGGCTGGGAGCAGAAGGGTCCGTTTTGATGCCTGCTCTCCGGCTTCCCTGCGTGACCCAGGGTATAGCCCGGGAAAGGCTGCTAGAAAACAGCGCGCGCAAGCCCGTGGGCTGGCAGGATGCGCGGCCCGCTCGGCGTTGCGCAGAGAAACGAAACCAAGGCTCCGAGAACTGCTCCGAGGAGCGGAGGGGCCGGCGCTCCTCGCGCTTGGCCAAGGTTGCCAGCTGCGGCGGGGACCCCCGCACCGCTCCCGCCCCGGCTGGGCACTGACCTGTGTGCGAAGCCATCGGCAACGGTGACGGGAAGTACTTTCCGGGCTGGAAATGCGGGGCCGGCTGCGCGGCGGGACCGGCGGGGGCGAGGCGCGCGGCGGCCGCGGCGCTGCGGTGGCCCAGGCTCCCGCGCTCGGACAGCAGATGCGGCGGCGGCGCGAAGTCTCGGCCATCCATGCCGGGCCCCGGCCCTGGCCCCGGCCCGCCGCCGCCTCCAGCAAGCAGCGTGGCCGGGGCCTGGGGGCGGCTTGGAGTGCAGGCGGCGCGCGGGCGGCGCGCGGGAGGCGGCGTCTGGGGTCACCAGAGGCACAGGCAGCGGAGCCGGTCAGCACACCGGCGGACTGGGCTTCTCGGCGGGCGGCCGCGCTCCGAGCCGGCGACCGCCGTGCAGGTCCATGGTCTGCGGAGGCAAGCAGAAGAGACTTGGTAACTAGGGGTTCCTCTCGCCTGGGGGTCCCCGCCCCTCCGGCTACCAGCCCCCCCTCCCGTGCCAACCAGAGCGGCATCCCGACCGGACAGCGGGGCTGGGAGCGCCGGGAGGGACTCCCTACTGCACACGCTTACGCGCCGGGTCAATGGAGCCGCCCTGCACGCGGGTCCGCGAACACACACGCACCGTCCGAGCCACGCTTGGCCTGCAAGGGCCAGAGGCAACCCAACTGCGCTGCGCCCAGCTTCCCTTTCTGGTCCCTGAGAGTCCCTGCGGCGAAGGCGCCGTTGCGAAGAGGCTGCTGGCTCCGCTGGGTGATAAAAACCCAAATCTGCGAAGCCATCACGCACACTCGCACGCGCGCGCGCGCACAAACACACACACACACTCACACACGCACACCCTCTCCCCTCCCCCGCTGCCCAAAGGTGTCTCGGAGGAAAAAGCCCGGGGTCCACGCTTCCCCCACCCCCCGCCCGTCTTTCTGAGGTCCAGCTTTTACTGCATTCCGCTTAACCGAATAACCATGCTAATTAAGCGAGTAATTTTATTGATTGTAACTCAAGAGTTTTTTTTTTAAATAACCTTCCTTTTCGCCTCTCTTCCCATCCCCCCATGCGTCTTTCAGTCCATTCTTTTGAATGTCGTCCCCCACTCGGCCTCAGTGGGACCGGCCCCCACCCCCTAGCATTGTGCCATAACCCCAGACTGGCGTCCCGGAGCCGCGGGGGCGCCCCTCGACCGCCACCGGCATCACCTGGGCCGCTACGCCGCAGTGCCTGGCCTGCTGTCCCAGAGCCGGGAGCTTCCCGGCGAGGCTGGAACAATCACCCCGCCCCCCAATCAAATTCGCCCAGGATCTTCCTCTGCGGGTTGGGGGTCTGGGGGGGAGGGGGGCTCAGAGAGTCAGAAATTGTTTTCTCTCGGCCTCCCAAATCGGCCACGACGTTTCTCCATTCAGCGCCTGCCCTGGATCACCTAAGCAAGGCTGGTCTCCGCGTGGCACCTAGGTCGACCCTGCAGGGAAGGAGCAGACACCAAGCCGTGCACAGCTGCCTCCTGCGTCTAGGTTCCCAGCAGACCCTTGGTCCTCGGGTCTTCCATCGCCATCCCGGGCAGGGCTGGCTTAAAATGACCCTCCTCTCCCTTTTATTCTGCCCCCTCCTCCCATCGCGAAATGTCTACTCCTGGGCGAAATCGGAGACAATTTCAAACTCTGAGAGAGCCACCGAGCAAGCGAAATAAACTGTACACCACCACGCACGTGCGACCAAAGTCTCTCGGCCCTCCTCCATTTCGAATACTTTTCTCCCTTATTTCCGAAATACGTATTGTTTTAATGCTTGGTCTCAGATCCAATAGAAAGGAGATATCCTTAATTGTGACCTTTGCAGAGAATCAAAATATTTTTAAAGCCATCCCACCCTGACAACAAAGCGATTAAGATGTTTCCTATTTCATAAATACCATTTTAAATCGCTTTATTTTATGCTCTGGGTTCCACACTGTCTTATTTGCACACTATTTTGTGTCTGATTTAATCTATAACCGAAAACATAATGTATTAAGTGAATACATATTTGCTCAGCTGATAAGCTTTTTTTAATATTTATTCGGAGAATTTTGCATTGTAAATAAACTGGACTACACAAAGACTTCTCTTTGTGTTCAAACTGCATACAAAGGGGTTTGGGGCTCTCTTCCCTCTGGGGAGCTTCGCTCTCCCCGGGTCCAACAAATAACTCGATTCTCCACCGCGCGGGCCTCCTCAGCGATAGCCAGGGCGCGGAAGGCTCGCGCAGGGAAGGCCCAGGCGCCGCTGGCGCCGGGGTCAGGGGAGGGGCTGCCCGGGGGGATGGTGAGGGACTTGCGCGCCCCTCATCCAGGCCGGCGCCTCCCGAACCCCGGAGGGCGCTGAGCAGGACAAAGGGAGAGAAGGAAGGCGAGGGAGGTCAGGAGCCTGCCGCCTTCAAAGGCGCCGAGGGCCGGAGTGGGGTCGGAGGCTGCGCGCGTGCGGTACAAGCTTTCGCGACGGCCTCCGGGGAGTCTTGCGCGCTGGGCTTTTGTTCTGGGGGGCCCCCACCCACCCCAGTAAGACATTTCAAAGTAAGGAGCCAAAGTCGGGGGCGCTGCTCGGGATTCTCGGGACGCGGGCTCCGAGCTCACGCAGCACCCCCCTGCGGGGCCGACAGCCGGTTGGTTCCTGCCTTCCTCCCAAGCCTGCCCGACTTTTCTTACGCAAACCCGGGGCGGATGGCGCCTCCGGTCCCCGCCGCGGCGCTTCGGACCCGGCTGGAGGGGGCTTTTCTTTGTGTTCTGTCCTGCCCCCGAGAGCCGCTGCTGCGCCGCCGCCATGGTCGGCTCGCGCCCTGGGCCTGGGGAAGCCGGCTCCGCACGGAGCGAGGAGGGGGCAAAAGTTGGGGGGGCCCAAAGTCAAAGAGGGCCTCGGCCCGAAGCTGAGGTGCGGTTTCGCCGAGTCCCCAAGGCTCCGAGGCCCTCCTCGAGGACAGAGCAGCGCAATGGACCCCGGACACGGTCGGACCAGAGGAAAACAGAAAGTGGCAGCGGGCTGAGAGCCCCGCGCGGCCCGTGAGCAGCCGGCAAAACGAGTCTAAAGAACCTGAACCCCCTAAGAAAACCTCCCCAGGGGTGGCTGGGCGTGACCCCCCCGGAGCCGCCGTGCCTCCCGAGGCTCGGCCCGTACCCGTATCCCGAGCGCCTCAAGGTTTGCTTTGTTTTCAAATTTTGCATCTAAAAGCCGGGTCTGGGACGCCTTTTGTCCCCCACCCCACGTGGAGGCCAAGCTCTGGGGGTCCGTGGGCTCCCTCCTGCCGAGCTTCCCGCGCGCGGGTGGGCGCAATGGGGCCTGCAAGGCCAGGCCGGGGCTAGGAGCGTGCCGGGCGCGAGCGGCTCCAGCGTCCCTGCACAACCCGCTCCCTGCGAAACCCGCCGCCCTCCCCACCCCCCATCGCCCCCCCACAATCCCGGATAGGAACCAGAGCTGGGTGGTGCAAGACCCCCGCTCCGGGAGATGGACCAGTCCCCCGGACCACGCCACGCGGGTCGTGGCCCTGAGCCCGCGTGCTGCTGCCCAGAACGCACCGCGTGAAGACGCCCCACTGTTCGGCCCCCCTCCTCCACCCCCCACTCCTCAAAAAAAAAAAAAAAAAAAAAAGGAAATGTTCTGAAAAGAATTAAGTCTGTGGGGAGCGAAACCTGAAAACCTGCCAGTACCCTTCTAATCCCCCGTCCCCTCCTTGAGGCCCGCAAAGCGGCGGCCACCGACAGCCGACGGTTCGCTGCACCACCGAGCGACCGGGCGGGGCCCATTCAAGACGGCTGGGGGAGGGGAGTAGGATGGGGGAGCAAATAATTGGGGTTCGCTCGTGGTCCCTCCAGAGCTGGGCTCTCACTGGCTGCCCACTCGGGGCTACCCGGGGGGCTCTTGCTGGACGGAGCTTGGCGGTCTCTGTTCTGTCTCGATAATTTATTTTTAATGCAGGGTGTCGATCGAGACAACAAGCGCTCAGAGCAAAGCAAGGACGCATTACGGGGGGAATTTTAAACCGATCGATAAAATTTTTCAGAGGAAAAAAAATATCGTACTCACATATATAGTCCATCTCTCTCTTTTTTTAAAAAGCCTTTCAACATCATAACGGATTTTTAAAAGGGAAGATCTCTTATTTCTTAACATCACAATCCTGAATTTCTTTTGCTTAAAAAAAAATTGTAAATCCCCAAACCAAAATAAAACAACAAAATACAAAAAAAAAATACAAAAAAAATTTAAAATGAAAGCAATTGCAGTTACTTACTGGAGGCTGTTTCCTGGATACAACTGAATGCAATACAATTAAATCAGTAAATGTGACTTTGGTTTTTGTATTCCTATTGGTATTTTTCAATGTGCTGACTGTTGCACTGTGAATGCACGGCTTCCACCACAACGACTCTAGCGAGCCCCATCCAGAGCGGCTCTCAAACCTGCAGCCCCGGCGCGGCGAGCCACACGGGCCCTGCATACTAATAAGCTCGTGCCACTCAGCCCCGGGCAGCGCGCGCGCTGATTGGCCGCCCGGCCCTCCGCGGCCCCGAGCTCGTGCCGCTCGCTCGGCGTAAACAGGCCTCCCGATAGGCTGGCGCCGGGCCAGCGAGCTGCCAATCAGCGAGCAGCGGGGCTACTACCGAGCCCGGTGGCGCCTAATTCAAGCCCGGCGACTGCGCAGCTCCCTCTGCGCAGCTCCTCGCCGCTGAATGGGAGAGCGCGGTGGTGGCGCAGGGCGGGAGACAGGAGCCCCGGCGGCGAGCGGGAGCTGCCCTTAACTTGTCAGCGCTAACGTTTTGGGTGGGTTTTTTTCTTTTTCTTTATTTTGTTTGTTTGTTTGTTTGTTTGGGCACGGAATGAAAAAAAAAGCAGATGCCCCGTCCATACCGGGGCCGGGTTGGCGGGGAGGGGGGGGTCTGGTCTGGCAGGTGGCCCCAACTTCCCGAGCGCACGAGGCGGGGTTGCGCTGCTGTCTGTCCACCCCCAGCCGCCACCCGCTAGCACCAAAGCCTGGGGGTGGGGTGGGGTGGGGAAGATACACTTCAAGCCCGAGGCGTGTCCACACGAGACCCCCCGTAAATGCCCTTCCTGCCTCAGGAAGATGTACCTTTCTTCTCCAGCAATCTGTCTGTCCTCCCTCGATTTTATCTCCCTTGGCCATCCTTTGCAGCGCAGCAGCAGCCTAAGTGAAAACCCAGGCTCTGCTACCAAGATAAGGATCTATTCTACTCTCTCTCTCTCTCTCTCTCTCTCTCTCTCTCTCTCTCTCTCTCTCTCTCTCTCTTAATCATCAGCCCCCCCCCCCGATTTTAAAAATATCTTCACTTGATAGTTTTAGGGGCGGTTGTCATGGCGTGAAAGCCGTGCGTGGTACGTCTCAGCGCCTGTCCCTGCGTATTCGCAAAATTCTCACTACAATGGAAAACAGCCTTCTAAACAAGTCTCATCATCCTATTCAGAATCAAACCACTTTTTAAAATGTTCTGCAAGCAAATGTGTCGGTTAGAATTTGGTTGCCCACCCAAATGTTATTTATTCTCAAGAAGCAGAGGTGATGTCTTGGTGGCGACGAATACATAATTTTTGCTTTTCTTTTTTCCGTGTGCGTTGGGGGGGCGGTATTTAAGTAGAAGCCGAAGGACGCAGCCTAGGCTTCCTTGGGTTTTCTTCCGTCTCTTTCCCGCGCGGACACAAAAGAGTTAAACCTGAGATCCTGCGGTCTCCTCTCTTTTCCCCGCCTTCCTCGCTTCTGCGGGACCGCCGTGATTGGTTGGCACTCCGCCAGCGGGCTGTCCATCACTAAGTGTAAACAAGGCGCTGATTGGCTGTTATCCAGTCCGCACCGGGCCTCCTGAAAAAAAGCAATTACTGGCTCCGCGGTTTCAAGGCTGCCCGAGGCCGCTTGATGAAAGGAGATAAACCGGGGACCGTTTCCAGGATCCCCGCGGGCCGACCCAGGCGGCTCCCGAGCCGAGGTGCGGCGCAGAGCCCGGGGATCAAAGGCGTCTGAAGAGAAAGGCGAAGCGGGCGCACCGCCGGGCCGGCCAGGCCCCCCGCGGCCGCGCTGACCTGGGGAGGACGGGGGGCGGCGGGCGGGGACTCCGGGATTTCCCGCCCGCTAGGGAAGGGGCCTCGGCCGGTGCCCGCTCCAGGTAAGCCCGGGTTCTCCGCAGGGCCGTGCCGGGGCGCGGGACGGGGACCCCCCGCGGCCAGCCCTGCGGTTGCGCCCTTGCCGGGGCGCACGAGCTGCGGGGAGGCGCGGCCCCTTGACGCGGTAGCTGGAACCGGGCCGACCGGGCCCGGGCGGGGATGGGCGCGGACCCCGGCTCGCGGTGGAGACCCGACGGCGAGCACCGGCCCCGGGCGGCCAGAGGTGAGCTCCCGGCTGCTCCAGCCCTGGCGGGCGGCGGTCTCCCGCTTCGCGCGCACGCGGAGGGGATTCCCGGCTCGGGAGAAACCGCTGCGGGCACCCCCTGCAAGCCGCAGATTTTCCTGAGCTCCTTCATTGATCCTGTTTTCCAATCCAGGGGTATTTATATCCATTTATGTCGCCACTTAAAATATCCCCCCCCACCTCCAGAGAGGGAGAGAGAGAAGGAAGAGAAAAAATAATAACGATTTGATCCTACAGAGACTACAGCGCGGCGACCCTCGCTGCTGCTAGCTCCGGGGGACCCGCAAGGCCAGTGGGGGGGATGGGCGCGCCTAGGCAGCTCCTCGCCCACCCTCCCTCTTCGCCTAGCCCGGGTCGCCAAGGTTAAGCCGGAAAGACCCCTGGGCCTTGGATCTCGCCCCTCCTGGGCGGACGGAGACTGGCATAAGGGCACCCCAGGCATCCAGCCGCGCTCTGAGAGAGAGTGTGAGGGGTTTCTCTTCCTCATCAAGCAGGCTTGGGGATCTTGGGGGTCGGCGTCTCCTCCGGATCCCTAAAAGTTGAGCACGAGGATTTGTCTCCAACACCGGCCATGTGCTGCCCCTCACCCACCCACGCCCATTCTGTGTCGCATCCCCGAGAGGCTCCCCGGGTGTGAAAGGCTCCTTGCTGTCTTGCTCGTGCCTCTGCACCCTCTCTCTACCCCCAGCGTTCACTTAAGTCTGGTGGCCTTTCTTCCTCTTCTCAATACTGTTTGAAAATAGTTGTTACAGCAAATAGCCGCCGACGCGCCTCTGGATGCCGCCGAGGCTGGCAGCTGCCCAGCGCGGGCGCACAGCCCCCGGCAGTTCCACGAGACCAAAGTAAGCTCCCGTGTTCCTCTCACAGGGCTCGGCCTCCCGGGCGCGCCCGGGCATGTCTGGCTGGGCTCGCTATCAGCTCCGAGCAAACCATCCTGGTTTCCTACTTGACTTCCTGCTGTCCAAAACTAACAAATGTTTTTAATTTTAGAAGTCCACGGCGTGAGGAGCAGGGTCTCATTCTAGAGCGGCGGTTCTCAACCCTCCGTGTGCTGCGACCCTTTAATATAGTTCCTCATGTTGTGGTGACCCCCACACACACACACAACCATAAACTTATTTTCGTTGCTACTTCATAACTGTAGTTTTGCTACTATTGTGAATTGTGATATAAATATTTTTGGAGATAGAGGTCACAAGCAGTGGGTTGGGAACTGCTGGATCAGGAGGGGGGGGGGACCAGGGAAGGTTAGAAAGAGGGGAGCAGGCAGGCCAGTCTCTGCTGTCACCCAAAGCTTTCTTTTTAAAAAAATGTTGCTTATTAATGCTGCAGCCACAGCCGCCCAATCGCTAGCCCAGGCACAATGGCTCTGGAGGCACAGACTGCCTGCACAGCCCGGCAGATAACCTGCATGGTTTCCTGGAGGCTGGGCATGCCTTCCCTACGTAGCCGTCTGTGGCCTCACACGCCATCCATGTGTATGCCTGCCAGTTCACACGCATGTAAGGAAGCAAGCTGCCCACCTCAGTTAGGTCCCTGGGTCTCCTGGGTCTCCCACCGTAGGAGGCAACAACTGACTCCTGCAGGGGTTTTTGCTGACCTTGCTCACACTCATGCCATGGGCACAGGCAGGCCGGGCAGCACAGCATGCAGGCACACATAGAAATAAATAAATGTAATTTAAAGAGACAGTTTGAATCTCGCACACAGCACACTGACACACATCACGCATGTACAAGTAGTCTCAATTACAACTGACTGGATTGCAGTGAAGCTGCCCAGGCCACAAGCCCTGGTACCTCCTCCAGGCTCCCAGATGACCCAGAGCCTACTGTGTGAATTCATTGAATAATTAATCACTTTTTAATACAAGGGGGTTGGGGTGTATCTCGAGTTACATAAAATTGTAAATGCTTGCTTGGGCCAGAGAACAGTGGCACTGCGCTCTGCGGGGTAATTGTGTGTTGGTGTCTCTCTATTGTTCCCCGGGCCATTAGTCAAAGGGCAAATTAGAAACAATTTCTTGACGACAAAAAAATTGACTCTTAATTCTTCCCCCCAGAAGTGAAAGGGACAGAGGCTGGGCCTGAGAGCCGCAGAGCCTGGCGCTGCAGGGCCAGGAGTCCCAGAGGGAGACTGGGGCAGTCTGGTAACTGGATCCAAGCTGGGCAAGTATGGGACCGGGCACTGGGTAGGGGCTGATGTTCCTCCCTCAGAGAGATGACAGGGCAGTTGCATGCTCCGTCTAGAGTCAGGATTTGAAAGGATAGCTGGGGCGCTGGGACATTATACATCCTTCTTCTCAAAGGGGTAAAATTCAAAAGCCACCCTCATGGCACTGGTTGGAAAAGGAGGTCCCGGATACGCCACCATGGCAGGCTCTCGTCACTACTGAGGCCCTGGGAGGATTGTGATGGAGAAAGGTCTGAATGTGGCCAAGGCCTCGGGCTCTCCTACCTGGGTCGCCCAAAGGTACCTGTTTGGTGCTCTGTGCCTGAAAGTATGGGCAGTCTTGTCTTTGCTGGGTCTCTCTTTGAGGCTTCGGGTTTGTGTGCACACTTGAAGGAAGAGTGAGTTACCCCATTGCAGAGTAAACAGACCTCTCCCCTAAAGAACAGAACTTGGAAATGCAGAGGTGAGGGAGCGGGAGGCGTTGCACCACTCCGGGGTTTGCCCGTCCTGCCCCCTCCCAACTGGAGTCTGGGCTGAGGCCCAGGTAAGGGGCCAAACACAGAAGCAGAAGAGGAAGAGCGTAGGGTCCTAGTGTGCTAAGAGTCCTCTGTTCTCCACGCACCTCTGGAGGCCTGGCTGTGCCAACATCCTTCCCAAGGCATTTCCCTGACACAGCTCCAAACCAAGCCTGGAGCTTTGCTAAATTGAAGCTGGCTCAAGCCAGAGGGACCCCTGTGGGAGGCGCAGGTTTTCCCTTCAAGGCTGGAGACAGATCTTAAGACCCGATTCTAAGTTTTAAAAAGCCAGGCGAGAGAAGCCCCAGACCTCTTTGAAGTCAGATAAGCAGGTTCCCCAGCCACCGCTGCTTCCTCCCAGCGAGGCTGAAATTCTGTTGTTGCCGATTTCCTCCATCCAGGTCAGGAGGCTGCCCAGCCCCCTCCTGGCGCAGGAAAGGTGCTTGTTAAACACAGTCGTAATTTGTGGCTAAATATAACCCAGTGTGTTCACACGGAAAGCATAATTCAGAGGGCTCGTTGCATGAGGTTATCAGTGAAGACACCCATCTGGGTTAAATTAAAGTGATTTTCATAAAGGGCAGAAGCGTCCACTGCCAGGCTTCTCCCGGCCCTTTCACTGGTGATGGTGCACCATTAGCACTGAAGGGGATCAGGGAAGGTGGGAGACACCCCGGACCCCAGGGCCAAAGAAACTCCAACCAGCCCCCCCCCCCCCACGGCCCAGTTAAGGGTCTCCTCTTCTAAGGCTGGATGTGGCTTCTGTTAAGCCTGGGAAGGTTCTGGAGGAACCTGGCGTTGGGGGTCTGCTTAAATAAGGAGTGGTTGGTTTTTTTTGGTTAGGATGACCCAGTAGCCCTTAGTTCTGGCAGTGAGGAAGTACCCTCTGTATCCCCACCCCACCCCCTCACCCCAGAGACGGTCAAGGATGGGTCAGGAAGGCTGCGTGGCTTAGGAACAAATACCTGGTCAGTCTGTGTTCCTTCCAGGTGTATCTCCAAAGTGCAGCTGGCTTTGAGGAAAGTAAGTGGCTGCAGGGCTGCAGATCTCAGCAAATGTGTTCACACAGGGTATGTCTGTCAGGACAGAGTCTGGGGCCAGAGCCCTGCTGCCTGGCCTGACCGTGGCAGGTTCCAGCCTTTCTCCAGACCCTAGGAACGCATGCAGGCGGGTGTCAGGCGCCTCTGGGGTCAGCGTTTGCAGGATCCACAGCGCCCGTTCTTCCTTCCAAACCCCATCCTGGGAAGAGCCCGCGTTGGCTGGACTTCCCCACTGCCTCCGTTTTTGCCCCACAGCCATGGGACACTCCTGTCCTGTCCTGGAGCTCTGCCTCCCTCCACAACCAGCACACGACCCCATTCCTGGGAGGAAACCAATAAGATGAGGCACACACTTTGCACCGTCTCCCTAATTTCTGAGGAGATTTGAGCCCTTGGCCTGGTTACCTGCAATGTTTATAAACCAAGTAAAATTTCACTCAAAAGTTCCCACTGAGAAGGAAGGCCTGTGACAAAGCTCTGTCTCCTCAAGCCTGGAGGCGACTGGGCCACCAACTGCCGGCTCCTGGCTGGAGTGTGGCTTGGCCACCACCTCTTTGTTAACAGGACAGTTGATCCATTAAATTAAGAATCAGTCAATAGATCCATTTTTCCCCTGACCTATGTGACTGCACGTTCCAGCCCTAACTCCCAGGCATCAATACCAGCTGAGGTGCTAACTCCCCAACAAGGAAGGTTTCCACAAGTGGCCCCAAAAGGAGACTCCCCGGGGATGACACCTCTTCACCAGAAGCCAAGCTGTTCAGAGAAACCTGCCCTGGAGCCAGCACTGAGCACCTGGTTACCCTGTTCGCTCTCTAGCAAAGTCCACTTGGGCAGGTGCAATTCAGCAAGCTCTGCGTTTCCTGCATATCCCCGAGTCAGACCCAGACCCGGTGTGGCACTGGGAATCCAGCATAAGGCTACTGACTGCTTCCCCCGCGCTAGAAGCACAGACACAACTGAGGGGGGCGGGGAGTGGTCTTCCCACCGAGTTTTTAAGTAGCAGGATTTTCCGATGCAAACAGAAAAGGCCTCCTGAGGTGGGCGGTAAGAAAATCAAAGCGTCTACATCCGAGCCAGAAACAAAAGCTCTTTGCAAGTGCCACGGCGGGAGCTGGAGCCCAGCATTGCTGATCTCGTACAACTAGCCGACCGGGACCCGCATCCGGAGAAGGAGCCGTAGGCGTGGGTGTCCCCACCTGCTCGCCCACGCTGCCCTGTCCCCAGAGGAAGAAAGAGGCCGGAGGCACCATAACCACAAATTTATGGCCTGGGTGACGTGCTTTCCTCTCCCACAATGGGGCCTGGTGACATTAAACAGAAAATTGATGAGAGGGGAGCGAAATCTAATCTCTTTCTCTTCCACGCCTGCTCTTCGCGCTTTTCGGGGAGCGGGCTGGGGGCTGGGAGGAAGACTGGTTGCCTGGAGTTTAGAGCTCTGGGCCTGGGGCCTCTTTGCACCTGGTTAGCTGGGGGGGATCGCAATGGTTAGCGGCCTACCCTCTTGCAGCCGCATTTCGGTGGGATTTCAGAGCCAGGCACCCTAGTGGAATTCCCTCGGTGGCTCCAGACCCATCTAACACCTGGTGCTCTCCCAAGCCCCAGCTCCCAGGAACACCCCACCCACCCACCGTAGCCAGGAGCGCCCACTCCCCTCTGCTGACTGCCGCCCCGGTTGCCTCCTGGCACAGAACTGTCCAGAGTACTTAAAGGAGCTGCCCTTCTTCTAGCCTTTGTCAGAGTGTCTAGAAGGTCACTAGAGGATGCTGGGACAATGCCTAGGGACCTGGAGTGGAAGACTAAGCCCAGCTGCCTGGGCCACAGGCTACCTCGATGCTCCAGGCTGTATTGCCACGTGCGTTGTCCTGGCACAGCAGGCCGAGGCCTGGGCATTCATTGAGAGCACCCCTGGGCTCTAAGGGATGAGGCTTGAGCCAACTCGTGCCTCGCTTGCCTCCCTGACCTATATGTGAGCATGAGTGCCAGGTTCTGTCTCTGTAAAGAACCTCTAGACTAGTCAGGACCCACCCAGGGAGACGAGGAGGAAGATGTCCACGGTTGCCACCAAATAATATCTTCACCCAGGACCTGGCTACTTAGACCCTGGGTGCTTCCACAAAAGATCATAAGGACTGGCGGGCCTTTGGGTCCTGGCACTCAGCTACCTTTTGCCTTGAAAGCCAGGAGCAGAAAAGTGTGGGCCTTGAGGCCAGCATTGGGTGTCTTGAGCTACTATACCCAAAGAAGAGTGTGCCGAGGAGTCCATCTCCTGAGTCAGCCCCTCTGAAGGTGTGCCCAAGCACCTGTCCGAGTCTGGAGGAATAGCTGGACAGTGGGAATCTGGAAGCGAGACTCCAAAGGGACAGGTTGGCCTGAAACCAACAAGGTTGCGTTAAACAGGGCTGGAAGTGAACCTCTATTCAGGTTCAAAAATTGGTTGTAAAAATGCAGGCAGTTTCCCCGCTGTGGACAGGAGGAGCCAACCGCAGCTGCTGCACTATTTAGGCAGGACACACACACACACACACACACACACACACACATATGCCTAGTCCCAGACACACGCTTGTGCCCTACACACACACACACACACACACACACACATGCCTAGTCCCAGACACACGCTTGTGCCCTACACACACACACACACACACACACACATATGCCTAGTCCCAGACACACGCTTGTGCCCTACACACACACACACATACACACAAGCCTATTCCCAGTCAGCCCCCTTGTGAATTTCCCTGAGTGCCTGCAGCTGAGCCTGGCCCCAAGGGTGGGAGCGCCCAGGATGTCTGGCCCAGAGCTTCTGATGTCAGGCCCACTGGGGGAGGGGACACAGCTGGGGACAGCAGAGAATGGGGTCCTTGTGCCACTGTCATCAGGCCCAGGGCTTCGATGAACACGGCTTTGTCCGAACCCACACCCCGTGGTGACCACGGGACCAGAGGATCAGTGCGCCTCAGAACAAGAGCTGCCTGCTTCTGGCTTCTTGGCCTTGGTAACTCTTAAACAGATGCTGACTGTGCAGTCTCCCCAGCCATGTGCCTGGGACAGGCAGGAGAGACGAAAATCCAGCGTGAAGTTGTTAAAGTCAAGCTTTGCTTAAAATGACTGCAGCCAACGGCGGTGATAGAAAGTAGCCAGGTGAAGGGTGGCCTGGGGTCCAGCCGCTCTGCCCAGCCTCCCTTCAGAGTCCACCTGCAGCTGCCTCAGAAAGCTAGTCTGGTCTGGCTTGAGTGTGGAGCAAGCATGCCGCCTCAGAATTCTTGGTCATTCAGAAAAAAGGCCCCATTCCCAGCAGCGGACAGGCCAGGCCTCAGCCTTGATAAAGGGCCTGTGCTGACTCCAGAGCAAGTGGGTTGTGGATCAGTCCTAGAGGGCTTCCCGGAGGAAGAGTGAGGAGGGCCTTTCAGAGGCCGGATGAGGAGGCAGCAGTAGGCCTGGTTTAGAAAGTCGGGTCGTCCCTGCGTTGTTAGTGAAGCATTAGAGTGGTGATGCCACTGAGACCCTGGGAACCCAGACTCTGGTGAACAGTCCGCTCCTGGGTCAACAGTCCAGGGACCTAGGAACCATACCAGGGTAATGGAAGGATCGGTGATGTTTATCCTATTGATAATTCTTCATATTCCTCAAGTTTCTCTTGAAATGTATTTATTTTGAAACCAAAAGCAACCAGCCACCACCACCCCGGGAAATGTGCCAGCCTGGAAGGCAGAGCCTGAAGGAGCCCAGGGGAGCATCGTGAGCAGGGCTCCAACCCTGTGCCCTTCATGCCACAAGGCAGACCCCAGAGTGCAAGAGCAGCCTGTGCGGATTCCTCGTGCCACTGCTGTCTACCGCCCTCCTCTTTTGTGACAGGCGCATGGGGTACTTGGGAGGAGCGGTGCCCTAGGTGACCATGACTGCCAGTTGGGTGGGGCTGCCCCATAGGAGAGGGAGAAGATAAGTTGTCCTGCCCTGGTGATACCAGCATCCCCTCCTACAAGGCAGTTCACGTTATTAATAAACCTCAGGTCCAAAGTTCAAAGGTCGGAGTAGGAAATTGGAAAAGAAAAGTGAATGTTTCCCGTGGTGAAGCAGGTGGCTGTCCCCACATGGGGCAGGGCACAAGAGGTCCCTGTGTGAGTAGAGAGCAGGTCTGACCCACCGTGTCCTCAACTGCCTTGACCACCCTACAGCTGTGACCTTGTCCCTCCTCAGACATCCCCCGAGGGCACAGCAGACATCCATGGACTTCTGGCCCCAGAGGCAGGCGTTCTGTGGAGGGTTCTCCTCTCTTTCCTAGCCTGCATCTCCAGCCCCTTGGTGACCTGGCTGGCCTGGAAGGGGCCCTCTGCTGTCTCGGCCACACAGTGTTATGAGGCAGTGACTTGCACGTGCACACAACAGGCAGAGACTTGAAGCCCAGGTCTGCAAGGAACGAGCTAAAAGAGCAGAGTCCCTCACCTCACCCTCCCTGTCCAGCCTGTCCTCGGGGGTTAGTGAACATGGCAGGTGGGCAGGGTCCCTCACCTCACCCTCCCTGTCCAGCCTGTCCTCGGGGGTTAGTGAAGATGGCAGGTGGGCAGGGTCCCTCACCTCACCCTCCCTGTCCAGCCTGTCCTCGGGGGTTAGTGAACATGGCAGGTGGGCAGGGTCCCTCACCTCACCCTCCCTGTCCAGCCTGTCCTCGGGGGTTAGTGAAGATGGCAGGTGGGCAGGGTCCCTCACCTCACCCTCCCTGTCCAGCCTGTCCTCGGGGGTTAGTGAACATGGCAGGTGAGCAGGGTCCCTCACCTCACCCTCCCTGTCCAGCCTGTCCTCGGGGGTTAGTGAACATGGCAGGTGGGCAGGGTCCCTCACCTCACCCTCCCTGTCCAGCCTGTCCTCGGGGGTTAGTGAACATGGCAGGTGGGCAGGGTCCCTCACCTCACCCTCCCTGTCCAGCCTGTCCTCGGGGGTTAGTGAACATGGCAGGTGGGCAGGGTCCCTCACCTCACCCTCCCTGTCCAGCCTGTCCTCGGGGGTTAGTGAAGATGGCAGGTAGGCAGGGTCCCTCACCTCACCCTCCCTGTCCAGCCTGTCCTCGGGGGTTAGTGAACATGGCAGGTGGGCAGGGTCCCTCACCTCACCCTCCCTGTCCAGCCTGTCCTCGGGGGTTAGTGAAGATGGCAGGTAGGCAGGGTCCCTCACCTCACCCTCCCTGTCCAGCCTGTCCTCGGGGGTTAGTGAAGATGGCAGGTAGGCAGGGTCCCTCACCTCACCCTCCCTGTCCAGCCTGTCCACTGGTGTTAGTGAACATGGCAGGTGGGCAGGGTCCCTCACCTCACCCTCCCTGTCCAGCCTGTCCTCGGGGGTTAGTGAACATGGCAGGTAGGCAGGGTCCCTCACCTCACCCTCCCTGTCCAGCCTGTCCTCGGGGGTTAGTGAACATGGCAGGTGGGCAGGGTCCCTCACCTCACCCTCCCTGTCCAGCCTGTCCACTGGTGTTAGTGAACATGGCAGGTGGGCAGGGTCCCTCACCTCACCCTCCCTGTCCAGCCTGTCCTCGGGGGTTAGTGAACATGGCAGGTGGGCAGGGTCCCTCACCTCACCCTCCCTGTCCAGCCTGTCCTCGGGGGTTAGTGAACATGGCAGGTAGGCAGGGTCCCTCACCTCACCCTCCCTGTCCAGCCTGTCCACTGGTGTTAGTGAACATGGCAGGTGGGCAGGGTCCCTCACCTCACCCTCCCTGTCCAGCCTGTCCTCGGGGGTTAGTGAACATGGCAGGTAGGCAGGGTCCCTCACCTCACCCTCCCTGTCCAGCCTGTCCTCGGGGGTTAGTGAACATGGCAGGTGGGCAGGGTCCCTCACCTCACCCTCCCTGTCCAGCCTGTTCACTGGGGTTAGTGAACATGGCAGGTGGGCAGCCTTCACTTACCCTGGGAAGCCCTGATGCCTGACCAGATGCTTTTGCTTGCCACTTGTCCTCTTGGTAAGAACAACCATCCAGCCAAGCATGGTGGCGCACGTCCTTTATCCCAGCACTCCAGAGGCAGAGGCAGGTAGATCTCTGCACTCACGGCCAGCCTGGCCTATATAGCAATTTCCCTAATAGCCAGGGCTACATAGAGAGACCCTGTCTCAAACACACACACACACACACACACACACACACACACACACACATCCTGTTTCCTCCTGGGGCACGCCCCCTCCTCTATGGTCAGGCCTTTGCCTTCTGTCCGGGCTTCCCAGCTTCTGTCCAGGCTTGTCCCTCTGACTGCCAGTGACTTGGCTACAGCTCTTAGACCCACCTCTTGGTGGTAACCCCCCGCAGCCACAGGCAGCACTGTAAACACTTCTGCTGCCTGTGCTGCCTTTGAGGTGGGGGTGGGGACATGACACACGTGTCAGGGCCTCCTGCTCAGCAACGAGAGAAAGGTGACGACTTGTTATTTTGAGGCAGGGTTTCACACTACAACTCAGACCAGCCTTGAATCTAAGCAATTCTCCTGCCTCTGCCACAGGCCTAGGCATGCCTGATGCTACGTGTGTATGGCCACTGGTCAGGGCTAGCTGGCCGTCTCAGCATGGGTGGGTTTCAGGTAGGGTTGGAAGCCTTGGGGGGTTGGGGCAGGAGCTGATGCACAAACTCCTAAGTGTGTGTGTATGGGGGGGTGCACCCGGATGCTGGAACACAGGGTCTGTGAAGGCCTTCTGTGGGGGTTGAGAGAGATACAGGGGCACAGTGTAGAGCGATGTAGCTACAAGCTAAGGATTTTCTGGGGCCACCAGCAGCTGGAAGCATCAGGAAGGGCCAGCCATCTGCAGAGGGGCCTTCCTGAGGGAGGTGAGGTGGAGGACCGTGGAGAGCGTAACCTTGGGTTAAGTTGCCTGGGCTGTAGCCCTTTGCTATAGACCAGGACACTGGCCCGTGAGGCAGTCGGCCCAAAAGGTGCGGGTGTGTTTCCCTGAAAAGAACCAGAGACGGCTGTAATCGCAACGTGGGGACTCACCAATGCAGGGCGAGTCCACCAACTGGCTAGAAAACAATTGAGGGCTCCAGACCCACTTGGAGAAGGTAATGAGGTTGGGGTTCAGCCCAGGCAAGGTCGAGATGGGACTGTTCAGACTGGCACCCCCACCCCCACCCCCACCCCGCAGAGGCGGCAGCTGAATGCTTTGGCTTTTTGGGTAAATGCTGCCTTTTCTGTGGAAAACCATCTTGAGGACAAGTGGGTGCTCAGTGGCTTTTCCGAGTACCCCCTACCTCCAGTCACCCTATAGGCAGGACACTGCTTTCTGGGCTGCAAAGATGGCAGCTAAGGCTCAGCTATAGGAGGCAGAGGGGACTGGCCAGACTCGACTAGGCCTGTGCCTCTGTGGCCCCTGCTCTTGAGTTATCACCTCTCAGACGGGCATGGCAGTAACACCCTCATGATCTGAGCACCCAGGAGGCTGGGACAAAAGGGCCACTAGATTCAAGGCCAGCCTGACCTATGTAGCAAGCCCCAGGCCAGCCCAGCTGTCCTGTAGACTCTGCCGCCAACAAAACAAAATCCCCACCTTTCTCTTGCCTGGCTGGTTCTGAGTGGAATGAGACACTGACTAGGACTTTTCTAGTCTAGAGCCTGAGGCGCTTCCAGAAGCTACCGAGCAGAGCAGCCTTCTGAGGTCCTCACTGGCTGGGAGGGCCTGAGCCACCTCCTTCACCAGGAGAAAATGCTGTCCAGTCCTGGTAGAGGACCTGTGTGTCCTGTGAGACGTGAGGGGGACAACGGGGTCCGAAGAGGAAGAGTGACTCATTCCCAGTCGCAGCCTGTGAGGGCAGCCAGGCTCATTGCGCCTCTTTAGTGTAGTCTTAGCTGTCCCTTGGGCTGGAGGGCCAGCCAAGTGGTGCACTGCTTGGCTTCAAGCCCCAGCTTCGAAGCCTGGATGACTCTGGGATAAGGCTAGTGCTGCATTTATTTAATTAATTGGTATTTATTCTTTTAAATGTGTATTGATTAATTTGTTCTTTGACGCCCATATGATGCCCAGGGCCCGTGTGTGTGTGTGTGTGTGTGTGTGTGTGTGTGTGTGTGTGTGTGTGTGTGTGTTTATATATTCTGATCACTCCTTTTATTCCATCTTCTGTATCTCTTTCCATCCGTCCTCCCTTAGTCCAACCAGTCCAGAGTCGTGACTTTTGGTCTTGTTTTATGTTTGATTAACTCATTTTTTTTTTTTTAAGATAGGGTTTCATGACGTAGGCCAGGCTGACCTTGAGCTCACAGCGATCCTCCTGCCTCTGCCTGTGGAGTGCTGAGGTTAAAGGCGTGCTCCACCATACCTGCCGTAGGTTTCCATGCAGTCCAGGCTGCCTCACTCAGACTTGCTGCCTAATTGAGGATAACACTGAGGTGATCATTCTGATTGGCCCTCATGGGTGCCAAGATGCCAGGCCTGTGCCACCGCGCTGCTCACGAGGTCTCCCGGGTGCCAAGATGCCAGGCCTGTGCCACACGCTGATCACGCGGTCTTGGGGCTGAACTTGGGATCTGAGAACATGTAGGCAAGCACTCCACCATTTCATCAGCTCCTATAAGTAATAACAATAATCTCCTTGCTTTTTATATTTTGAGTCTCCCTACATAGTTCAGGCTGACCTGAAACTCACTATGTAGCCCAGGCTGGCCTAGAACTTGCTGCAATCCTCCTGCCTCACTGTCCCTCATGTTGAGATTGCAGATGTGAGCCACTGTGCCCAGCTACCAGTACTGTATGTCATGGCCAGCATCTGAGGGACACACAGCTCCCGGTGACACTTCTTCTAGGCTCTGGAGGAAGCCTTAGGGGTTCTCAGCCCCTGAAAGTGGAGGGGGTGCTGTAGACAGAGGAACAGGGCCCAGAGGCCTGGCAAAGCCTACATGGGGAAAGAGGCAGTCCTGCTCGGCAGATAGAAGATAGAAGGGAGGAAGAAAAAACCCCTGGGTACTAGGCAGGGGTGGGAGTGTCCAGCGTCAAGCCAAGGAAACCAAAGACTCCACAGCCTCCTGAAACTCAGAGACAGTATGAAAGAATGTCCCTGGGGCTTCCAGAAGGACCCGGACCTGTCCACAAATGGACCTCAGGCTTTTAGCGTCTATAACACTGAGGCAGAAAATGTGCCCTGTGGGGCTGAAGCTGGTAAGTTCACTCTTATTTGGCCACATAAGCTTTTGTTTGACTTATGGATTACCCTGGAGTTCTCTGGACAGACACTAACACGAGCTGTGCCGACGCCTCTGTTGATGCCCACATAAAGAGGCTTGTTAACAGGGCTTGTCTTGTGTGATTATGCAGTTGATAAGGCCCGAGCAGCAGATGGTGCCATGTGTTCCTGCTCAGTCAGACTGGACGAAAGATCAGCATTTTTTCCCCCATTTGGTTCTTTCTTCAGCTGATTGGATGAGGACACCCGTGTCAGGAAGGCCAGGCTTCTGTGCTCAGTCTACCTGTGCTGTCAAAGGATGGCCTCATCTAGCCTACCCTCGAAGCCACACCCAGACTCAGTGTCTGACATCTCCCTGCTCAGTCAGGTTAACAGAAAATGAGCCATTGCCTGCTCGGAGTGGGAAGCTGGGCCACCACCAGCCGTCAGAATGTGTAGAAGTTTCCAAATGGCTCATGGCAGTGGCCGCCCTGCTGTGCACTCTTGCTGTTTCTCAGCCTCACTGACTCGGGATTGCCTTCCTTAGCTGTCCTAGGGAGGCCGGCCACTGTTCACCTGCACATGAGCCAGTTTGATGTCTTCTGGGTCCACAAAATGGCTGCTTTGTTGTTGGTCTTCTTTACCGCTTTGTAAGAGTTCTTGGTATAGTTTGGATGCAAAATCTTGACCCAACATCTCTCTATCTGCCTATCAAGACACACAAGAGGTAGGGAGGGCTGTGTGGCTAACCCTTTCACTCTGCTATCGGCGCCTCTAGGTTCTTAATGTTTCCCCTGTCCTATGGTGCCAGTGACCGTGGGCCTTGTGCCTCGTTAGGTAGTGAGGGTTCTACTGCCGGGCTGCACCACTAACATTTAAAAGAAATTTATTATGAGGCCTGGAGAGATGGCTCAGTGGTAAAGATCACTGGATGGGACTTGTGTTCAATTCCCAGCATCCACTTGGCAGCTCACACACTTGCCTGTAACTCCAGTTCCAAAGGATCTGACACCCTCACACAGACATACATACAGGCAAAGCATCCGATGCACATAAAATAAAAATAAATTGGTAAAAAAAAAAAAATATATCATCACATTGATCTATTTGTGTGTCTCTATGTGTACGCGTGTCCAGGAGGCCAGAGGAGAACGCGTGGGGTCATTCCTCGTCTTGGGGACCCAGTTCAGGTCGCCAGGCTTTGGCGGTAGGACATTGTAACCCACAGAACCATCTTGTCAGCCTGGTTTTCAAGTTCCTGTGCCATGAGGTCCAGTCTGGGTTTCATGGCTACTGCCACTGGTGTTCCATGGCAGAAATCTGCTAAACACAATGTCTGGAACAGTTCCTATATTTTATTTTAGATTTGGGGGTTATTTTTTCCGCCTCTGGTACATCAGCATATGTATATATACTGGACTGAGAACAGTTTCTTCCTGTCACTGCCCAGCTGATGAGCGGCACCCTGGAATGCAGGGCCGTGCTGCCTGCTGCGCTGTAGCGGTCTTTGTTATAAATCAGCAGGTGGGGGAGGGGTGACTTCCTGGACCCGCCCTCCTGTCCACTGGTCTATTTGACTGTTGTAGTGCCAATCATCTGGGCCTTCACTGGCTACTCAAAGCCCACCCACAGGCTTAAGCAGAGGGGCCTCAGGATGAGGCTGCAGGCAGGCTACAAAGCTTATCAGTGTCCTGGCCCCAAGTGTCTACTCAGCTCGCTCCCTGCAGAGTGACTGCATTCACTCCTCTGAGCTGTCTGACCGGGCAGCTGAAGGCCTAACCAAGACCCTGTTGTAGTTCCCAAGTAGTGAGTGCCTCCCCACCCTGCCTCACCCAGGCGGGACCCAAAGCCCAGCCTCCTCCAGAACTGTCCGAAGCAGGGTCTCCTGAGGTCTAGACAGCTGTAGGAAAGGGACATGCCTTCCTGTCCCCACTGCACAGGCAGCTCTGCAGTTTAGCCATCACTCATGCACCTAGGGCCTTGTGGGTGCATGCGATGTGGGCGGGAAAGAGGCATCCTATGTAGAGATGAGGAAGTGAGGGCCATGTCATGAACCAAGCACACGTGTTAGGGCTGCCTGGTGTCTGCCAGGCAATATGGTGCTGCCATCGTAAGCCAGGTCACGCTGACATCTGAAGACAGCTGCAGGAAGCAAGGAGCTGGTCCTACAGGAATGGGAGGTGCCAGGAGCCTTCCTATGGCGAGGGAAGGGGCGAGGGAGGAAAGGGGTCCTGGAGGACCTGGAGGGACAAAGTCGCTGGATTCCCGAGGCCACCAATGCCCCTAGCTCTGGGGCTGAAGCACAGAGAGCCAGGCCAGGGCCTTGGGCACAAGAGGACAGGAGTGGCTCCCTTTGGGACTAGATGGGAGGGGCCATGCCACGCCACAGGACATCTGATAGGGCGACAGGTGTGGGCCTGCAGAGGACCAGGGCAGGGCTGAATTTTGCGTGATTTCTGGGGACCTCAGGAGTGCAGGGGTTCTAGGAGTGGACTCCCCCATACCTGTGGCCTGGGCCTCTGAGGGGGTGCTTCAATGAGCTGTGGGGCGCTAAGAGCCCTGGGCTCTGCGGGGTGGGGCTGTCCACCAGACTGAGGTCAGGAGCCGGAGTGTGAAGCACACCCTCCCTGCCGGGCCATGAACTTCGGGCCGTGACAGAGACTGGGAAACAGCAATGCAGAGAGGGTCACGGCAAGGGCGGGAAGGGACAGGATGGAGCCTCAGGCGGATGGAGGTCAGCGAGGGGACACCACGAGGCAGGTCAGGGTGGCGTCAGAAAGCCTGGAGAGGAAGGCACTCAGCCTGGGACCCCCAAAGGAGGCCTGAGCAGGGGCCCTTGGCCCTCACGGCTCCTCCTTGTATCCGTGCCTTACGCGAAGTCCCGCCCGTGGGGGCTGGCAGCTGTGTAGCTGCTGAACACCGGGCGAATGAAGGCCTGGAGTGCCTCCCTGCCAGGTCTGCTAGCCTGGACCTTCTTTTTTTTTTTTTTTTTTTTCTTTTTCTTTTTCTTTTTTTGGTTTTTCGAGACAGGGTTTCTCTATGTATCCTAGGCTGTCCTGGACTCACTTTGTAGACCAGGCTGGCCTCGAACTCACAGCGATCCGCCTGCCTCTGCCTCCCGAGTGCTGGGATTAAAGGCGTGCACCACCACGCCCAGCAATAGCCTGGACCTTCTGACACATGAAAACACGCAGGCAAAACACTCGTACACACTAAACAAACAATACAGAAAACCTTCTGGTGACCACAGCCTGTGCAGACTAGTCGACTAGAAACCGTTTTGTCACAGCTTCAGACGCTGCAAACCCAGAACTGGGGTGTGGCCAGGGGGCTGCCTCTGGTGCCCAGGGCTGGGGCTGGGTCTCAGGCTGCTCTCCTCTCACCAGCTTCTCCGGCATGCTCGGCAGGAGGTGGCCTCGCTCCAGCTCTGCCCCCCATTTCATGTGCTTCCTTGTTCTCAGATGCCCCTATGCCTGACCCGGAGTTTCCCAAATATATTTTAAAAATTATATTGTTTTATGTGTATGGGTGTCTTGTCTGTCTGTCTGTGCACCAGGTCTGTGTTTGGTGCCTGCAGAAGCCAGAAGAGGGTGTCAGATGCCCTGAACCTGGCCTTACAGAAGGATGAGAGCCACCCTGTGGTGCTGGGAAGGAAACCTGGGCCCTCCGGAAAAGCAGCCAGTGCTCTTACCTGCTGAGCCATCTCTCCAGCCCCGTTTTCCTATATTCTTCCTGAAATTTTATGCTGCCATATGAGGAAGCAGAAATCAAATAATGAAGCCGCTTTCCTGGCTGCAGAGGCCCGTGCTGGAGTTCTAATCGCTTTGTCTGCTTACGTGTTGTGCTACCAGACTGCGTTTACCTCCAAACCAGCATAAACGTTTTCTTCAGTTTCACATGTAAGTACGCTGATAACTGTTGGGGGACCATACAACCCAAGGGAAGGCTCTTTTCTGGGTACATATTCCTAGAACTAGGTTATGTCAGCTTGACACAAGCCAGAGTCACTTGAAAGGAGGGAACCTCAGCTGTGAGGATGCCTCCATAAGACCCCGCTTTAGGCCATTCCCCCCCTTAATGAGTGATTGATGAGGGAGAGCCTCGGCCTTTATGGGTGGTACAATCCCTGGCTGGCTGTCTTGGGTTCTATAGGAAAGCAGGCTGAGCAAGCCATGAGGAGCGAGCCAGCAAGCAGCTCCCCTCCATAGCGTCCACATCAACTCCTGCCTCCAGGTTCCTGCCCTGACTTCCCTCAGTGATGGACCTGGAAGTAGTGGGAGCTGAAGTAAGGCCTTCATTCCCTCCCGAAGTTGCTTTTGGTCATGGTGGGTTTGTTGTTGTTGTTGTTGTTTCCAGACAGGGTCTCTCTGTGTAGCCTTGGCTGTCTTAGACTCACTTTGTAGACCAGGCTGGCCTGGAACTCACAGAGATCCGCCTGCCTCTGCCTCCCGGGTGCTAGGATTAAAGGCGTGCGCCACCATGCCTGGCTGGTCATGGTGTTTTATCACAGCAGTGATAACCCAAGACAGCTGTTCCTATTGGTATTAGTTGTGTGAATGTACACACATGTACATGTATGTGCACATATGCATATGTGTGGGGTGCATTGTGGTCAGAGGTCAACACCAAGTATTGCTCCTCAGGATCCAATTATCTTATTTCTTCAGACAGTGTCTCACTATGTAGTTACACTTGACCTGAGACTCATTACATAGAGCGGACTGGCCTTAAATTTATGGTATTTTCCTGCCTGAAGGCTCCTAATTGTGGGGACTACAGGCAGGAACCACTATGTCTGACTCTTATTTATTCACTCTTAAAAATTGTGGCTAGAGCCGGGCGTGGTGGCGCACGCCTTTAATCCCAGCACTCGGGAGGCAGAGGCAGGCGGATCGCTGTGAGTTCGAGGCCAGCCTGGTCTACAAAGTGAGTCCAGGACAGTCAAGGCTACACAGAGAAACCCTGTCTCGAAAAACAAAAACAAAAACAAAAACAAAAACAAAAAATTGTGGCAGGAAGGGGCCGGAGAGATGGCTCAGAGGTTAAGAGCACTGGCTGCTCTTCCAGAGGTCCTGAGTTCAATCCCCAGCAACCACATGGTGGCTCACAACCATCTACACTGGAATCTGATGCCCTCTTCTGGCCTGTGGGTGTATATGCAAATGGGGAACTCATACATAAAATAGATTAAAAAATTTTAAAAATGTGGCCAGAGAACCAGGCCTTGTGCTATATGCCTTTAATCCCAGCACTTGGAAGGCAGAGGCAGGTGGATCTCTGTGAGTTCGAAGACAGCCTGGTCTACAAAGTGAGTACAGAACAGCCAAGGCTACAAAGAGAAACCCTCTCTTGGAAAACAAACAATTAAGACAGGGGTGGTGGTACACACCTTTAATCCCAGTGCTTAGGAGGCAGAGGCAGGTGGATCTCTGAGTTTCAGGCCAGCCTGGTCTATAGAGTGAGTTCCAGGGTGGCCAGGGCTACACAGAGAAACCCTGTCTTGAAAAACAAAACAACAACAGAAATGTGGCTAGGGCAGGCAAGATGACTCAGAAGTCAGAGGTGCTACCAAGCCAGGCAGCGTGGATCCGCGCACCAGGCGGAAGAAGAGGACAGTTGTTCTCTGATGTCCACACGCTCACGCACCCCACCAGTAAACAAGCAAATAAATGGAAGGAAAACTGTGACACACAATTTACATTTTAACCATTTTTCTTTTGGAATTTTTTTTTTTTGTGGGGCCTAGAGAGATGGCTCAGCAATTAAGAGCACTTGTTGCAGCCGGGCGTGGTGGCGCACGCCTATAATCCCAGCACTCGGGAGGCAGAGGCAGGTGGATCGCTGTGAGTTCGAGGCCAGCCTGGTCTACAAAGCAGATCCAGGACAGCCAGGGCTACACAGAGAAACCCTGTCTCGAAAAACCAAAAAAATAAAAAAATAAAAAAAGAGCCCCCGTTGCTCTTGCAGAGGACCCAGGTTTGATTCCCAGCACCCACACTGTGGCTCAGAACCAACCACAACTCCCCCTCCAGAGGACCCAGTGCCATCTTCTGTCCTCTGGGCGCTGCATTCATGTGGTGCACAGTCATAAATGCACACAAAACACCCACACAAAAAATAAAATAAAAGTTACTAACATGTTTTGGTTTTATTTTACATGTGTAGGTGTTTTCCTACATGTATGTGTGTGCATTGTGTGCATGCAGTGTCTGCACAGGCCAGAAGAGGGCTTCGGATTCCTGGAGCTACAGTCCCAGATGATGGTGGGCTGCCATGTAGGAGCTGGGAACTGAGCCCCGGTCCTCTGTAAGAGCAGCAAATGCTCATAACCGCTGAGCCAGCTCTCCAGACCCCCATGTCTCTTTAAGGCCAGTGCCTGTTAGCATGTAGGAGCCGAGGCTCCGCTTCTTCAAGTGTCCAGAGTAAGGGGCAGCTTCCCAGGGCAGCCCATGGGCACTGTGGCACCCTGAGAGAGGAGGCACTAGATGCCTCAACGGTTCAAGCTCAGGGCTACCATATATCTTTCTGGCCTTCCTTGCCCTTGCAAGGGGTCTCTCTCTCATAGGGACAAGAGCTGCCTTTCAGCTAGCTCACCCAGAGCCATGCCATTCCGAGGGTTCCCATAAGGCAGCTCACAGACCCGAGGACTCCAGCACTGATCTGCTTCAGCAGTTTGTGGGATCTAAGCCTCATGACTCTACACCCTTCCCAGAGGAGGAGATGTGGTGAGCAGAAAGCACCCAGCAGCCACCAGTCCTGTGACCGGACTCCAGGAGCCTCAGGGTACCACGCTCCGCCTAAGCTTGCCTTGGATCAGTCTGGTAGAGGCGAGGCTTGTCAGAGGCTTCTAAACCACCCCAGCATGCTTGGCCATCTCACAGCACTGTGGGAAAACTGTGGAAGGCCACCAGCAGCCTTGCTCTGCATGGGGCCCTGGTTTGTTCCTTCCCCCAAGCTGCCAGTCTCCAATCTATGTGTGTAGGGACCACGCCATGGGCCCTGAACCCTCCAGAGTAACCCCACAAGGGCAGGAGAGATAGCCGACCTGTTCCTCCCCGAGGCCAAGGCAGAGCAGCGTCAGTCCAGACATCTGAGAAGCCATGAGGCTGATCTGTGGATCACCCTACTCCTGCCTCTTGTCAGCCCTGGCCAGCTCCTGTCACTTTGTGCTCTGTACCAATGAGGTGCAAAGCTATTTGCCAACGGCCCAAGGCTTGGGCAGAACCCAGGGCAGCCTGACCTCATACATTTTACCCGTTGGCTCTGTGGTTTTGATTTTGGTTTGTTTGTTGAGACAGGGTTTCTGTGTGTAGCCCTGGCTGTCCTGGACTTACCCTGTAGACCAGGCTGGCTTTGAATTCACGGAGATTACGCTTTGCTGTGTCTGCCCACCCCACCCTCACCCCCCATCCCCACAGCTCACCAAGTATCCAGGGATCCACACACCCAAGCACCCAGGCACCAGATCCAGGCACTACCCCCAGTCAGTCACAGCCCTGTTGACAGGACAAGGGCTGGGCCTCAGGCCCCCCAGGGACCAGGGTTCTGGGGATCAAACCCAGATCACCAGGCTCTTACTCTTCCAGAGGACCAGAGTTCAATTTTCCAACAACCACACGGCAGCTCATGATCCGATGCCCTCTTCTGGTGGACTCACATACAAAGCACCCATATACATAAAATCCGTAAGTAAATGCATCTTTGAAAAAGTGAAAGTGCATGGACCACCCAGGTGTGCACAGCTCCAGCAGAAGCACAGGCCGTGCGCTCGCCCTTGGCGGCGGTGACGGCATTGGCAGCCCATGGCTTGATATTTTGAAGATCTTTTACCCGGCTTCCCAGTTTCTATGTTCCACGTGACTCCCAGCATCCGTTATGCTGCCTCCTTCAGCCCATCTCACTCTAGGCTCTGTGCTGGTTTCTAGGCCAACTGTGGTGAGCTGGGCCCTGCGTGCTTTCCTTCATACCTTCTTGTACAGTGGCATGAAACGGGAAGAGAGGTTCCTAGGGGCGGAGCTGCTGGGTGGGCACTCCAGCTCTGGGGTGAGCTTACTGGACAGAGGAGCCCGAGATGTCTCACTGGCTTGTCCCGTGCCTACGTAGGAGAACTGGGAGTCGGGTTTACAAGGAAGGCCAGGACACTGGCCATGGCTCCCAGGATGGCAGTTAGGCTGTATGCTAGCACGCCTGGGCTTCTTGCCTCTTGCAGACAGAAGCCCATGCCTGATCTACGGAGAAGCGATGGAGCCCATGGTGGCGGGAGGGCTCTGTGTGTGCCCTGAGCTGGCTGACGGACATGCAGTTAACCCGCCTGTGGTTACGTGGGCAGCTGAACTGGAGCTGGAAGTTAGTGTGGAAACTGAGGCTTTTCAAGTTATGACAAATTCATCAAATACATGAGCCAGTGAGCAGGGAGAATGCCATGGCCTCCGTCAGAACAGAGTCTGCGTCAGCTCCTCCCAGCCTTTTCTCTGAGGCCAGCCTTCACGGCAGACCCATGCCCTGCAGAGGCTGATCTGGTTGGTACAGCCCTAGAAGGTAGGGTCTGAGGCGGCTCCTAGTGTGTCTCTTGGTGCCTGTGTCTCTCTGAGCCACCTCTGAGATCAGCTCAACATTGTCTGATGTTGTTCTTGGATTCCAGATGCCAGAATAGGCTGGAGGATGCTAAAAACCCAGTCAGGAGCCTGACAGGAAAGTAAATTCTGGAATCCCTGTGCTCTGCAGGAGTGGCCACGCCCACTTACCTGGGAACAAAGAACCAAAAGGACTGGAGGAGGAACGTGGTGCGCAGAAGCATGCTGCTGCCACGGAGAAGACCACCAGTCCCCAAGGAGGGCTCCCACCTCTGCAGCTAGCCTCGGAAAGCTCCGCCCACAGCTGTTCCCACAGCACCTTAGGTGCCATCCTGGCCTCGGGCTGTGGATTGAACTTGGATCCAAGCTGAGAGATAGTTGCAGGCCCCTGGGGACTCATCACAGACATGGGTCCTGGCTACTTTGGATTGTAGTGTCTCCCTGGGTTACATAGCAAGTTCTAGATCAACAAATTTGGCGAGTCAGAGAGAGGACAGACAGACAGACAGACAGAGACAGAGACTAACTTGGGACTGGAGTGCTGACCCCTCAGTACCTGTCTGTGACTTTGGGAACACGGTGGTTGGGATACAACCCAAGGCTAGGAGAGAACTGTTGACAGTTGAACTGGGCAACAAGGCTCATGTTAAAACCATGGTCCGGACTCGGCGGCTCACACCCTTATAAGTTGATGGTATTTGCTTGCAGCGGTGAGTGGCCTTGGGAAAACGGAGCCGGAGCCTCACCCCTGCAAGCCAGCCACACCAAGGATCACCACTAGCACCCCAAGGTTGAGTCTTCTCTCAGCTCTTACCCAAGAAGCCTGCCCTGTGTATGCTCAGCCTTCTGGTTTCAAGATCCCAGTGAAAATAAATTTCTGTTGTCTAACCCCCAGTTTGTGGTCATTTTTGGCCCCAAGAATGTTACACCATTTCTCTTCCTGTTTCTCTGTGTAGTCCTGGCTGTCCTGGACCTATGTAAACCAGGCTGGTCTTGAACTCACAGAGAGCCGCGTGCCTCTGCCTCCAGGGTGCTGGGGCTCTTTTTTCTCTTCTGTTCCCTTTCATGGGACACAAGAACCAGGGAGCGGGCGCTTGGTGACTTGAGGAAGGCAGGAGGCCATGGAGGCTTCAGGGGATATGGGTCCTGAAAGAGGGACAGCGCTGGCTGCAGCTGTGGCACTGGCGTGAACTTGGCTTTCTTATTATAGACAGATCTTGAAATAGACTTTGGAGAGTGTATGTGTGGGTCTGGCCCCGAGGAAGCAAAGTCCTAGCGGCAGTGAACAGCTCAGAGCCGCCTTCTCAATTGTGAGCTGACAGGAGTCGGGGGTTCTGGGAGGAGCCAAGCCCAGGGCCGGACACACAAAATGCAGGGTGAGCCTAAATGCCTCTTTGTGCCAAAAAAGCCAGGAAGTGCCGCTGCTCAAGGGACAATGGAGCCTCAGGAAACGCGGGGACTTGCCGGAAGGTCTTCCCTTCGGCCAGACGTGGGACAATGTGAACAACACAACATAGTAATGGGTTGCTATCTTTATTTACTATGTAAATAATTCATGATAAAAAGAAATGATTGACTACGTGAATGGGGAGAACGCTGACCCCCAAGTGGAGGGGGGGATAATGGGCCTGAGAGCTTCCATTTGGCAACGAGCATATTAATAATTGATTCAGGGAAGAAGCAACAGCGGACGCCCCAACTCCCGGTGAAAGGTCGAAGGAAGCAGGCTATTTACTTAGCCCTGACTGGCTGCTCTCAAAGCACTTGCTAATTATTACTTAGTAATTAGTAAGTTCAAAATACTAATTAATTAACTGCACCATGGAGGAACCTGGCAGACGTCACCTTCAGCCAAGTAGCAAATATTAGTATCACCAGAGAGGGACAAATAGACACCCTGGGCCCCCTGACATGCGGTGGCAGAGGCATGCAACATCACTTCTGAGACGGAAGTGGGACCTGATGCGACAAAGAGACAGACAGTCTGAACTCGGGCATTTTACGTCATCTGCCTGTGCTCTTCAAAAAAACGAAACAGAGAAGAAAAGTTCAAAAGCAAATTTACGATTGGTGGCACACGCTTGTAATTCCAGCACTCGGGAATTAGAGCCTGGAGAATCGGAAGTTTATTGTTAACTACACAGTGAGGCTGAGGCTAGCCTGGGCTACATGAGACCCATCTTTAAAAGGAGAGGGAGTTGCCCAGGGCTGCAGGGTTGCAGGCTTGCTCGGGGCGTGCTCTACCATTAAGCTACAGCCCCAGCCCCAGACCAACTCAGCCGTGTTCCAGCTAAGATGTTTAGAAGTGATCCCGAGACACCCGTCTGCCTCATCAAATGACAGCCACCTCCAGAGTTCCAGCTCCGGGCGTTTGCGTCTTAGGAAAAGGACGACAAGGCCAGGGCTTGAGGGCAACCGTGAGGCCTTGAGTGATCGTCCGTCTGGCCTTCGAGGACACGCCTGTGGACTTCTTTGCCTCCTCCCTGCACTCCAAGCAGCCCTATCCAACTCTCAGACCAAACTGGAACAAAATCTTCCCAGGGCCGCATCTCGCTCACAGCAAGACTTGTTCTGTGTTGAAGGGTGGCACAGAAACAGCACAATGGCTTTGTAAGGCCAGGCTGTGTTCTTTTGTTGTTGTTTGTTTGTTTGTTTAAGACAGGGTTTCTCTTTGTAGCGCTGAAACTTACTCTGTAGACCAGGCTGGCCTCAAACTCAGAGACTCACCTGCCTCTGCCTCCCGAGTGCTGGGATTAAAGGCCTGTGCCGCCCTCATCTCGACGACCCAGCTAGGCCGTGTTCTTGACCCACAGGAGATGTTAGTGGGGTGACTCGTGAAGCTCCCGCTTTGGATGGCTATGCTGCCTCAGTGTGGGGGCTGGCCAGGAGATGGAGGGCATGCGTGTGCAACAAACTCGCAAACAGTTCAAAAATAGAATAAGAAAGTGTGGAAAGCGGTTGACACTTTAGGAATCAGGGTGAATAGGATGTAGGTGGTTTTGTTTTCTTCTTTCTTTTCAGTAGTCTAACAACTTTTCTATAAGTTGAAAATTATTCAGAAGTAAAAGTTTAAAGAAAAAAAAGCTGAATTTGGGGGCATAGGCTGTAATCCCAGCTATTCCAGGAGGCCAAGGCAGGAGCATTACCAGTGTCAGGCTGTGTTGACTTCTTAGTGAGACTCTGTCTCAAGACAGAAAGTAAAAAAAAGGTCTGGTGGTGTAAGGGTTAGAGCTGCCAATGTTAGAGGTTCCAGAGTCATCTGGAGAGGGGAAGCCACCCATGAGGGCTGCCTTGACCAGGCTAACTGAGGCAGGAGGACCTGCCTCAGAGGAAGCAAGCACCTGGGCTTGGGCACCTGGCTGCACAGAAGCCAGAAAGTGACTCAGGCAGTGGTGGCACACCCTTTCCCAGCACGTGGGAGGCAGAGGCAGAGGCAGGCAGATCTCTGAGTTCGAGGCCAGCCTGGTCTACAGAGTGGCCAGGGATACACAGAGAGCCCTTGTCTTGGAAAAATCAAACAAAGGAAAAGGAAAGAAAAAAAGAGAGGAGGAAGCAAGAGGGGCACCTGCATTCACGGCCCTCTGCTTCTGCCAGCCGATGCCTAGGGGCCAGCTGCACCTCGAACTGTGACCCGAATCAAAATGTCTCTGTCAGACATGTTACCCCAACAATGAACAAGTAAGCCCAGTGGGGATGTAGCTCAGTGGTGAAACACTTGGGAAGCATCTATGAAGCTCCTGGCTCAGGACCCAGAGCTACCAAACCTATTCATTTGTTTATAATTAAATAGCGGGCTCTCGAGACCGCTGAGCAGGCAGGAGCACTTTCTGCTCTCTGTGACGAGTCCGTTCCCAACACGCACAACTGGCTCTGACTGCAATTCCAAGGGATGTGTCTCCCTCTGCTGGCCCCTATGGGCACTGCACACATGCAGTATACAATTAGACATATATAGATACACATAAATAAAATCAAAATCAATCTTAAGGAGGAAAAAAAAAGCTGGGCAGTAGTGGTACCTTTAATCCCAGCATTCGGGAGGCAGAGGCAGATGGATCTCTGTGAGTTCGAGGCCAGCCTGATTTACAGAGAAACCCTGTTTCAGAAACCAGAAACGAACCCTCAATGGTTAAAAAAAGAAGAAGACAGTATAGAAAGTAGCAAGAAAGCCAGTTGTGGTGGTCGCGCTCTCTCTCTCTCTCTCTCTCTCTCTCTCTCTCTCTCTCTCTCTCTCTCTCTCCTCTTCTTATGATCTTCCTCTGGCAGCTGGCTCTATCCCTAAACCACCAAAGTGTGTTGTTGGGTTCTTGTTTTTAATTGATACCTTAGCCTGAATAGAGTATTATGGTATCAACAATACCATTTTAATAGCAGCACATAGCAGAGGTTGGAGAGCTGCCTTCTCTGCTCTTCCCCAGCCCGCCCTCCACCCCACCCCCACACAGGCAGCACACCTTTAATCCCAACACTCTGGAGGCAGAGGCAGGCGGACCACTGTGAGTTCAAGGCCAGCCTGGTCTACAAAGTGAATCCGGGACAACCCAGCCAAGGCTACACAGAGAGACCGTGTCTCAAAAAAACAAACCCTGCCCCCCCCCCAAAAAGAAAGAAAGAAAGAAAGAAAGAAGCAAGACTCTATGGGTGACTGTTTTGTTTGAGGTGACACAGATGTCAGATAAGCACATGTGGAGAGCTCAGCTCTTCGTTAGGAGAAATTAAAAATAAAACCACCACAAGATATCAGCGTACTCCCACCAGAATGGCTAAAATAAAAAATGGCCACAAAAGCATATGCTGGTGAGGATGTGGAGAAATGGAATTAGCCATCCATTGCCGTGAGAGCGTAGAAGGACCCAGCTTTAGAAAACAGTTCAGCAGTTTCCTTGGAAACAAACATTCTGCGAAATAACTGCACACTGGGAGTTTATCCCAGAGACACAAGGATTTGTGTTCTCACAGCATCCTGAAAGGAAATGCACATAGCAGAGGTTTGGAGAGCTGCCTTCTCTGCTCTTCCCCAGCCCGCCCCCCACCCCACCCCCACACAGGCAGCTCACCCTTGCCTGTGACCCCAGATATCCAGGTGCACCCCTGGGCCCGGCCTGTACTCTCAAACACGCAACAATTTTGCCATTTTGTTTTGTTCTGCATTTTTTTTTTTGAGAACGGGTATCTCTATTATATAGTCCCGGCTGTCCTCGAACTCAGTACGTAGATCAGGTTGGCTCCAACTCATGGAGATCTGCCTGACTCTGCCTCCTGAGTGCTGGGACTGAAGGCACAAGCTGCCACCGTGCCATGCTAATCGTTTTGAAAATAGTAAACCTTTGCCGGGAGTGGTGGCGCACACTTGTAGCCCCAGCTCTCGGGAATCAGAGGCAGATGGATCGCTGTGAGTGTGAAGCTAAACTACGGAGGCACTAAATAGACAGAACCAGGCAAACTAGGGCTGCAGTGTTTGAGATCCTGCCTCAAAAAGTTAAATATAAATAAACAAATCTTTTTTTTTAAAAAGGTACAGAGAAGTTTTGCTCCTTGCTCTAGTTACTTTTCTGTTGCTGTGAAAAAACAAAAACAAGCACAGACCAAGACAACTTATAGAAGGAAGGGGTTGTTTGGGCCTGGAGGGGTTAAGATTTCATTGCCAGGGGCTGGAGAGATGGCTTAGTGGTTAAGAGCACTGCCTGCCCTTCCAGAGGTTCTGAGTTCAGTTCCCAGCAACCACATGGTGGCTCACAACCATTTGCAATGCAATCTGATGCCCTCTTTGGCAGATGAAGCACTTGTATACAATAAATAAAATAAATACATCTTTTAAAATATTTATTTATTTATTTAGTATGTATTGCACCTGCATGTACACCTGCACACCAGAAGAGGGCACCAGATCTCGTTGTAGATGGTTGTGAGCCACCATGTGGTTGCTGGGAATTGAACTCAGGACCTTTGGAAGAGAGGACAGTGCTCTTAACCTCTGAGCCATCTCTCCAATCCCAAATAAATACATCTTAAAAAATAAAAATAAAAAAGATTCCATTGCCAGTGCACATTTTGAGAAAACACAGATCTAAATTCCCAGGAATGAAACTGTGTTATTTCACAGCTGTGCTTGTTTCCAAGGAAACTGCCATACTGTTTTCCAAAGTTGTATCATTTTATGCCTTTAGTCCCAGCACTCGGGAGGTAGAGGCAGGCAGATCTCTGTGTAGACCACTGCACAACAAGCTCCAAGCCAGCCATGGCTACACAGAGAAACCTCTGACTTAAGCGGAAAGTTTTTCCGAGCTGCATAAGGTATTTCTATAACATCTTTGAAATGACAAGATTACGGCGGAGTAGAAGGAATCATGGTAGTTGGGGCTGACGAAAGAAGAGGGGCCTGTGGCTGGAGGGCAGCCTAGGCGGTCCTCATGGGGGCTGGAACTGTTTGAGGCACAGCTGCACTCACATCCGTGCTGGGGGCTGTGGGGCAAAGCAAGTCAAGGGCATTCGGATGACGGCATGTGAGTCTACAGTTCTTCCAAAGTAAATAGCTTACTAAAAAAAAAAAATGCCTGGCAAATGTGCGTGTGTGCACATACATGAGAGATATATCATATATGTATGATTTTATATAACTGCTAAGTACTCTTTACTATATTTATTGCACATGTTGCATATACTTTAAAATTATAAGTGATAAAAAAAAGTCCAGGTCCTGGGGGTCCCCCAAAGCCTCTCAGTTGGAACATCGGTGGCCAGGGTTCTGAAGTCAGCCTATTTCCAGGCTCATTCATGGCTGCATAACAGTCTGAGATCCAGGAAAATTCCAGGTCTGTAGAGCACCCCAACATGCCCACAGATCTTGACCCCCACCAGGCCATGGGCCACTGTGGTCTCTCCCCTGTTGTGAAGACCCAAACCTCCTAGCCAGGAATCTGAACGTTAAAGCCACCTGGAGACCATCCCACAGGAGCCATGTCCCCGGGACAGAGGCTGTGTCCCTTTCCCTTGAACTAGGTTGGCTTTGGTGGCCCCTAGGACTGGTCTAGAAAAGTTTTGCCATTTGGCCCAGCCCTGAACTCAGAAGTCTTGAGCTGGAGCCCAGTGACGGCATCTGCTGAGAGGAAGCCTGAGTCTGGGTCCCCGCTGACAGCTCGTACCACAGGAAGAGGTTGCCAGGTGCCTCCAGCCCCGCGTCACCTGCGGACGTCCAACAGACGGAGTGAAAAGCGCCACCCTTACAGGGCCTTGCTTGTCTCTCAAGCCACACACTCTAAGTTTGGGATTGGCAGAAGTTATGGACCGTGGCCCAGGCTCCTGACCTCGGGAGCCTGTTTGCCTGTCCGATGGGGCACCTGCACATGTCGCTTTCCCTCTGACCCACAAGCCAGCCCAGGTCCTTCCCTGTGTACCCCAGGAATCCTGACCCTCGGGCTGGACCAAAGGACAGGGCAGGAAGGAAGGAGGCAGTTCTCAGCGTGTGGGTGTGGCTAAAAATCAAACCCAAAAGAGCAACTGCCAAGCGCATGGCCAGGAAGACACCACTAGCAACAGGTCCTGAAACGGCGTTCCAAGAGGGAGCAGGATGGTGTAGCGGACCATTTCAGAGGCTGTACTGATGAAAGACGCCACTAAGAACAACACACACACACACACACACACCAGAGAGAGAGAGAGAGGTACCCTCAAATTCATGTTGCAAACTTAATTCCCAAAGTCATTACAAAGTCATCAGGAGGTCATTAGGGTTAGGTGAGGTCATGACGCTTGGGTTTCCACAGTGCCATGAGAAGATTAGAGAGACCCAAGGTGGCATGCCTGCTCCGTCATGCTAGGATGCCAGGCTGTGTCCTCAGACGTCCCAGCCCTGTACCAGGTGCTAAGTACAGCTCATAAACGACTCAGCCTGACATGTTTTGTTATACAACAGGAACTGGACTGATGATGGCTGATGGCAACAAAATCAGCGAAGAAAACCTGTGGAAGCCGACAAGGACTTACAGGGCTGATGAGCCATAGGTCAACTTTGGGGTTTTCTCGGAGCACGTAGGGGTTGAAGCCAAAGTCGGCATGTGAGCTGGGAGAGAGGGCTCAGGTGCAGCTCAGAGAGAAATTGCCAAGCGTGCTGGAGGAAGTTACATCCCCAGCGCACGTGGGTGGCACAGAGCCGCTCTGGTGGCCTGCGTGGCCTCAGACACACGCCCACCCAAGCTGCTGCTTCCTTGTCCGCGTCAAGATAAGTGCAGGAATTGAAAGCCAGCATTTAGCATTTTTATAGCAATCTGACAGACGCGCTATGCTTGTTGGACCTAATAATAAAAAATTAGGGCCTGCATTTCTGATGTCTTTGGGGATTTCCCCCCCATTTTTCTAGTAATACTTTTTATTTTATTTTACAAGAGTATTTGTCTGCAATGGATTGGGAACAAAAACAAAACAAACAGAAGCTGATGTGGTCTATTCTTTCCAGATGCTTCCTGAGAGGGGAGCGGGAAGGCTGGAGCATTGACCAGAGGAGCACTGGGTTAGGAGGGAGGTGTTTTGGGTTCCATGGTTTGCCTGTGGTGATGATATTTATCCTAAAGACCCAAGAAATTTAAACATGTTTATAAGACGAGAGAAAAATAGTTGAGAAAGAGATGACAAGCAGTCGAGAGAGAAAAAGAAAAAAAGCCTGGCGGTGGTGGTGCATGCCTTTAATCCCAGCACTCGGGAGGCAGAAGCAGGTGGATCGCTGTGAGTTCGAGGCCAGCCTGGTCTACAAAGTGAGTCCAGGACAGCCAAGGCTACACAGAGAAACCCTGTCTCAAAAAAAATAAAGAAAGAAAGAAAGAAAAAGAAAGAAAAAAAAACCTGAAGGAATAAAGTTGCCTCCTGAGCTGGTGGACAGAAAAACAAAACAGAAAAAACAAGAGATGGTTTAAAAAAAAAGCCACAAGATGCGCACTACTGCATAACATACCTGCACACACAGTCACCCGAGCACACCTGTACACACACTCACATGAGCACATCTGCACACACACTCACATGAGCACACCTGCACAGTCACCGAGCACACCTGCACACACTCACATGAGCACACCTGCACACACACTCACATGAGCACACCTGCACACACACTCACATGAGCACACCTGCACACACTCACATGAGCACACCTGCACACACACTCACATGAGCACACCTGCAGTCACCGAGCACACCTGCACACACACTCACATGAGCACACCTGCACACACACTCACATGAGCACACCTGCACACACACTCACATGAGCACACCTGCACACACACTCACATGAGCACACCTGCACACACACTCACATGAGCACACCTGCACAGTCACCCAAGCACACCCATGCTGTGTACATTAGGAACAACAAAAGGAGATTGAAATTACAGGGCAGACTCACACGGTTTGGGGGCGTTTGTTTGTTTGTTGTTTTGTGTTGTTTTTTAGTGCTGGGGATTGCTCCCAGGACCTCTTACATGCTAGGCTAGTGCTCTGCCAGGGACCCACAGCCCCAGCCTCAGCCTCATAGATTTTGTTTTTGTTGTTGTTTTATCAAGACAGGGTCTCAGTACATGACTCTGACTATTCTGGAATTCACTATGTAGACCAGGCTGGCCTCGAACTCACAATGGTCTGCCTCTGCCTCCCCAGTGCTAGGATTAAAGGAGTGTGCCACTACACCCAGGTTCAGACTTACTAGAGGTGGTAGCACACAGCTTTAAACCCAGCACTCGGGAGGCAGAGGCAGGCAGATCTCTGTGAGTTCGAGCCCAGCCTGGTCTACAAAGTCTAGGACAGCCAAGGCTACACAGAGAAACTCTGTCTCGAAAAACCAAAATAATAATAATAATAATAATAATAATAATTATTATTATTATTATTATTATTATTACTACAGCCATCCGTGGTGGTACACACACACACACACACACACACACACACACACACCTATAACCCCATGTGTACTTACCTCTACACAGATACACACATAAAGAATTTTATAAATGCAATCTATGTTCCAGCCCCTTTGAGAACACAGATACAAAAACCTCTGAAATCACGGTGGGGCTTCTCTGTGGCTTTTTACCTGGTTTCCTCAATCAGAGCTTCCTTTGCTGGCTTCTGCCTTTCTTTTTTTCATTCCTTTTCTTTTCTTTTTCATTTTCTTTCTTCTTTCTTTCTTTCTTTCTTTCTTTTTTTCTTTTTGAGATCTGGCTTTTGTGTTATCTTGACTGTCCTGGACTCGATGCGTAGACCAGGCTGGCCTCGAACTCACAGCAATCCTCCTGCCTCTGCCTCCCGAGTGCTGGGATTAAAGGCTGGTGTCACCAATGCCCGGCCACTTTTCCTTTTCTAACTGCAGCTGAAGTATTATACTTTAACTTTCTTCTCCAGGCTCCAGCCTGAGCTTTGAAGTGTGAAACTTTTTTAAAAAATAAGATTTACTTATTTATGTATACAATGTCATGCCTGCATATGTGCCTGCCCGCCAGGAGAGGGCACTAGATCTCATTATAGATGGTTGTGAGCCAACATGTGGTTGCTGGGAATTGAACTCAGGACCTTTGGAAGAGCAGCCAATGCTCTTAACCTCTGAGCCGTCTCTCCAGGCAGAGGTGTGAAACTCTTGATGGTACTAGATGTGTCTATTTTATGTGTGTGTGTTGTCCACACGCATGTCCACCTGCACACCTGCTGCCTGTGGGGGCCAGAAGTGGTTGGGCCCCCTGACCTGGAGTCACACACGGTTGTGAACCATCATGTGGGTTCTGGGAACCGAACTCCGGTCCTGTGCAAGAGCAGCAGGTGTCCTTAATGGCTGAGTCACCTCTGCAGCCCCGGCTTCTTCATTCATAAATAACTTAGTGCTTTTTTCATTTGTGTGTGTGTGTACTTGTCTATGTGTGTGCAAGCTGGTGTCACACACACACACACACACTCTAAGGTGAGGGCAACTTGCATGAGTCAGTTTTCCGTGTCCACCGTGGCTTCTGAGTACCACACTCCATGTCGCCTGGCGTGGCAGCGAGTGCCTGAACCCACTGAGCAACGCCCTCACCTCATTTTGGTTTGTGAGATGCAGGCTCCGTGCTGGCCTCCAAACGGGGCGACCATGTCTGTGACACTGAGCGTGGAGCTTAGATGGTGCATGATAGGCAAAGTGCTCAGTGCTGCCACCCACCCAGGTAGCTCTGTGCGTGTGCGCGCGTGCATGTGCGTGTGTGTGTGTGTGTGCATGTGCGCGCGCGCGCGCGCGTGTGTGTGTCTGCGTGTGTGTGTGTGTGTGTGTGTGTGGTGTGTGGGTGGTTGTGCATGTGTGTGTGTGGTGTGTGTGTGTGTAGTGTGTGTGTTTGTGTGTGGTGTGTGTGTGTGTGGTGTGTGTGTGGTGTGTGTGGTGTGTGTGTGGGGGGGTGGTTGTATGTGTGGTGTGTGTGTATGTGTTTGTGTGTGGTGTGTGTGTGGTGTGTGGTGTGTGTGGTGTGTGTGATGTGTGTGTGTGTGTTTGTGTGTGGTGTGTGTGGTGTGTGTGTGTGGGGTGGTTGTATGTGTGGTGTGTGTGTGTGTTTGTGTGTGGTGTGTGTGTGTGTGGTGTGTGTGATGTGTGTGTGGTGTGTGTGTGTAGTATGTGTGTGTGTTTGTGTGTGGTGTGTGGTGTGTCTGGTGTGTGTGGTGTGTGTGTGTGTGTGGTGTGTGTGTGGGGGGGTGGTTATGTGTGTGGTACGTGGGTGTGTGGGGTGTGTGGAGTGTGTGTGGGTGTTTGTGTGTGGGGTGTGTGTGTATGTGTATGGTGTGTGGGTGTTGTGTGTGTGGTATATGTGTGGTGTGTGTGTGCGGTGTGTGTGTGTTTGTGTATGGGGTGTGTGTGTGTGGTGTGTGTGTTTGTGTGTGGGGTGTGTGTGTGTTTGTGTGGGGGGGGTGTGAGTGTGGGATGTGTGGTTGTGTGTGGTATATATGTGTGTGTGTGTTTGTGTGTGTTATGCATGCATGCGGACAGATACACATGACTACCAAAAGTTGACCTTAACTATTTTTAAGTTTTCACTACTCCTTTTCTTTGTTTTATTAGTTTATTAGGAGTAGAGGGTGGAGGTCAGAGTCCTTTGGAAGTCAGTCCTCTCTGCCTCCGTGAGTTCCAGAAATCCACCTCAAGTTGCCAGGTTTGCTCAGTAAATGCTTTTACCTACTAAGGCATGTCATGCGCGCTCTCCCCCCCCCCCCCGCCCTGCTGCCCCCCCTCCTTAGCATGTAGCTGCCCTAGAACTTGCAGATACCAGGCTGGCTTCTAACTTGTAGCAATCCACCTGCCTCTGCCCCCCAAGTGCTGGGATTTAAAGTGTGTGCCACCTTATTTGTCTAGGATGGAATCTGTCACTAACCCCGAAGCTCAGCTGGCTGTTCACCAGGCCCCAGGGCTCTTCCCCTCTCAGCACTGAGGTCACAGGTGCACACCCTGCCTCTGGGTGCTAAGGAGCAAACTCAGGCCTTGTCGCTTGAGAAGCAAAGTGCACACCAAGTGTACTTTCTTCCCTAACCCTCTGGTGGCTGCGTTTTTTTTAGCCAGGGCTTGACTTTCTCTCTGCCACCTAGAGAAATGGCCTTTCTTGCCTTTCATTTCCCCTGCATCCCAGGCCGCTGCCCATCCTGGGGTCACTGGGATCACTATTGTCCTCAGTGCAAGCCGCCTCCGTCTCGGCACCCCTCCCTGTCTGCGCCTTGAACCCACTATTGAAGGATCTACCTTGAGTACACCGTCTAGAAAGTATTTCAGATAGTATTTGTTGGGGATAAATTCTCTTGGCACAAGCAAAAATGGCATTTGTCCCCGCCCTCGCCCCGTTGCGGGATGCTGGGATGGCTGTCCAGGTGTGGAGCCTTAGGCTCAGCAAATTTTCCCTCTGGATGGCAAAGGTGCCCTTCCTTGCTGTCTTTGAACCTCAAGTTTCCGACGTTAGATGTCGGCTCCTTCCTTTTTTCTGGAGGGGGCAAGTTTTCCCACTGGAAACCTGCACCTCTCTTCCCTGTGTTCTGAAATGTTTTCATAGCGTCTCCTTCGGTCCTGGACAGTTTTTTTAATTATTTCCTTAACTGTTCCCACTCCTTTTTTGTTCTCTGGAATCTCATTTAAACAGCCCATCTCCGTGTTGCTAAGTTTTAAGTTCACACTTTTTGTGTGTGTGTGTGTGGGGGGAAGGTGTGTCCTTTCACCATGTGTTCTAGAAAATTCCTAAGCTTGACTCCACCCCTCACTGATGACCCATGGCTGAGCCTAGATTCTTCTTTGGCTTACTAAGAGCATTTTTTTTGAAATTTCAGTGGGGAAATATTTTATTCCCCAAGACATCTAGCTGACTTTTGAAAAGTGTCTTTTTAAGTTTATTTATATTTTTTCATGTAAACATGATTTTGGTTTTTCCCTGAATATGTAAACAATATATTCTTGTAAATATCTGAATAATACATAAAACTGTAAAGAACAAAGCAAAATACCACCAGAATACGCAATTCCCGAGATACAATTTTATTATTTTGTCTTTTTCTTACTTTCAGATCTTGAGTCTGGGGAGGGCTCTCACGGTTGCTGTACATACTCCAGCATGGAGCTTCATCCCAAGCCCCTATCTTGATGATTTGGTTCCACGCGGTCTCACCACACAGCCCAGGTTTGCCTGGCGTCCTATGAGTAGCCCAGGCTGGCCTTGAACTCACGATCCTGCAGCCTCAGCCTCTAGAGTGCTGGGTTCAAGTCGGCTACACTCACGTTGCGATGTTTCTCTCTGAAAATATTGCTAGTGATGTCTTACAATATCCTGTGTGTCCGGAAACTGGAGTCTTTCTTGTGTCGGTGCAGACTAAGCCCAGCGTGACTGCCCATCACAGGAGCAACACTTTGTTCCGGCTCACCCAAAGCAGGTGCTCTGCCTCCGGGGCTGCCATCCCACATAGCCAAGGGGACTCAGACCTGATGGCTGCCCTTGTCCAGGTGGCACCTGGAAGTGGCTGTCTGCACGCTAGTATGAGAAGGGGACATCAGAGAGGTTTATGTGTGCCTGAAACATGACACTGTACCTGCCGTGTTGTGTTGTTGGCCACGCCTATTACAAAGCAACCAGAAAAATGTACCCCAGCCAGAGTCCCCATGAGAAGTCCGGCTTTGAGTTCAAGAACAGACACTTAGTAGTCTGTCTCCTGGCCTCCAGCTATCTGTGAGCGCCCACATCCTCAAACACATTAAAAAAAAAAAGTTCTTGTCTCAACAGAGACAATCTTGGCTTCACTTGAGTACACAGGCTCTCCCCAGCTGGCCGGGGACACTGTCAGTTGGCTGCTCTTTTCCCAGCCCTGTAATCTTATTGGTACTCTGAGGCTGCTACAGGTCTCAGTGGTGTGTGTGCGTGTATGGATGCCTGTGTGTGCATGTGTATATGTGTGCGTGTGCATGTATGCATGCGTGTGTACATGAGTGGGTGCACACACAAGCGCTACGGCATCCATGTAGAGCCTGGAGGAAAACTTGTAGTAATCTCTCCTATGTATGTGGGTCCGGAGATCAAACGCAGGCCATCAGGCTAAGCAACAGGCACTTTTACCTGTGGAGCCATGTTGCCCGACCAGGCCTAGATGTTTACTGGACCAAGCTGTCTTATCTTTGGCCTCAGAACAACAAAGTTTCTGCAGGTTTGGAGGTTTAAACTTGGGTGGCCCTCCCAGCCTGTGACCCCACAGTACTAAGGCATCCTCGGTTACATCCGGCCCCACTCTCTGCAGGGGCAGCTGACAGGCCAACACTCCGGCCCTCTCCTACCATGTCTGTGTTCCTCAGTTTGCTTCGGGGGAACAAGGCACCGCGTCATTATTTCCACCTCCTTGGTTTCCCTGCCGTCCTCAACCCAACCTCTAAGCCGAAACCGCGCATTCTGGGGTCTCCTTTGGCCCGTTGTCCACTTATGCATCAGGACAGCCGTCTCAGCTGTCTCCACAGCAGTGCTGCTCAGAGAGCCCCAGAGAGCGGCTTACAGTGCCAGTCATTGTGGGGTGGGGGCCAGAGGCCCTGAGGTCCGCTCTGGGGCGCTCTCTCCTGCTGAAATCTGTTCCACCCGGTCCTCCCTCCATGAGACTGTCTCCTCACCGTGGCTCCCTGGCGCTCAATAAAGCAAGGACGTGACCTTGTTAGCACATTTCAGACTTTCTCCACTTCATACCCACTAACACACCCATGCGCCAGAGGGAGCCATATTGCCAAACTCAAAGACAGGAGGCGGGGTGGGGCTCCCTACCCCTGTGGTAAAGAAAGAAATATTAAACCTAAAGAAGTAGGTCTGGGCCTGGTGGTGCACACCTTTAATCCCAGCACTCGGGAGGCAGAGGCAGGCAGATCGCTGTGAGTTCGAGGCCAGCCTGGTCTACAGAGTGAATCTGGGACAGCCAAGGCTACACAGAGGGACCCTGTCACAAAACATCTCCCGTCCCCCCAAAAAAGAAGTAGGCTTGGATATTTAACCTAAGATAAATTTAAGCCTGCACGTACAGATTCTGGGGGTGCGCCGGCCAGCGTCCTGTTTTTAGCTTCAGCTGCTCAGGCCACTCCTGTTCTCTGACTACAATGGTCCTGCCTTCCACATAAGACGTCTGAGGTCACCCTGGCAACGGCCATTGGGTGTACTCACCTCCTCACTGCTGCTGTCTCCACAGACCCCCCCCATCTCACTGACAGCTGCCCCAGGACCCCACAACTTGCTCTGGGCAGCTCTCCTCGGAGCCTTTGGTTTTCCTGCTCCAAGGCTCCCTCCTGCCTGAGCAGTGCCCTCACCTGTCCCCCCAGGCATTGCCCTTCTCTACCTGTGATGGACTTTTACTTTTTTTTTTTTTTTAAATCATTTCTTGCGCCTGGGGAAGGAGGCTGTTCGGCATTATCTAGATTACCACCTTGATTCGATCCCTCTTGGTCTCAAAAACCAGTTTGTGTCCAGCCTGGGATGCTTATATCGATCACGTCTGCGGCTCGCAACCATAGCTGGGCAAGTCCCGGACCCCGAGCGCTACATACAGGCTGCCTTTCAGTTAGCCACAGAGGCCATCTCAGAATCCCTGGACTTTTGAAATGAGGACGTTGGAAAACAGAGCCCCAAAGGCAGCTGAGTACTGCCTTTAGCAACAAGGAATTAGATGCTGGCTTCTGTGGCAGCGTGTGGGCGATGCTGAGACTGATGGCTCTCGGGTGCAGGTCCAGGGATGTGATGCGCCTCCTTCAGCTCCAGGGCTCAGTTTACCCTCGGTGGCCCGCAAACACCTCCAGGTTTGAGACCACAAGGCAGAGGAATCTCCCGTTTATGGCTCAAAGCCTTCCAGAGGGGACAGTGTCCCTGCTTGTGTCCGTATGTCCAGGACACATCAGCTTGGCTCTGGGATTTGTTTGTTTTTGTTTTCTGCACTTGCTGCACTACAGGGCTTGATGGAGGACGCCTGAGACCTTTCCTTCGCCGTCTGTCTGGGGGCAAGCCAGCAACATACCTCTGGCCGTGGTTTGCTTTGGTCTGAGTCGCCTTCATGGGCCGCTGCCCATTAAGGTGAGCAAGGCGCAGCGGCCCCCAATCCTACAGTCCTCCTCGAAAGGGCTTATATACCTCTACCCCTGAACTCTGGGATGCCTTTGAGTCAAAGCATCAGATTATTGACCATTCGATCTCGGGGCACTTCTCTGACTTCCGGGGAGGCGACATCCCTTGAATTTCAAAGTGCAAGGCAAGGCGTGCCCAGAGTGCAACGGGCTGTTCTAAAAAAAAAATCAAGTCCCCTGGGGCTTCGGGACTGACTCCGTCTGGGCCACCTTCCCGCTCCCCACAACCCCGAAATCATCCCCTTACACTTCCTTCCCGACTTTGAAGATAGTGGAAAGCGATCCGAAATTCAGAATTCCATGGCGGAGCCAGCTCGAAGGTGCAGACACACTCGGGGCCCCAGAGCCCGGATCCAGCAGCTGGCGGGTTTGCAGTTTCTTCTGGGGGTGGGGCGGTGAGGGGGGGGGGGAGATCGAGCCTCCCTCCGGCCACACCTCCTGGGTTGTCTATTGGCCAAGCTGCGCACCGCCCGCGCCACGCCATTGGTTTGCACCGGCTGCCTAGACAAAGGGAGCGGCCGCCGCGGGAGGCGATTGGGCGGAGCTAGGCGGGAGCGCCCGGACGGGCGGGCGGGGAAGCTGCCCTTACGGAGGCGGGGCGGGGGCATCCACGTGGGTGGGGCTCTCCCCACCCCCATCCCACCCCCGGGGCCGCGGCCGTGGGCGCTGGTAGCACGCCCGCCCCTCCGCCCTGCACCCCTCCCGCCCCTGAGCTCCTGCCTGGACCACGGCTGCAGCCTGCCCCCCCCTTCCCGGAGGGCTCAGAATTCGTCCTTTCGTCGCGATTGGGAACATGGACACGCCGGAGCCTGGACGCAGAAGGGCGCGCAGGAGCCGGGAGCCGCCGAGCGAGCCGCAGGCCTGCGTCCTGGCCGCGCCGCTCTCTCCTGAACCCGAGGCCCGCGGGAACTGTGTGCGCGGACGGTGGCCTGGGATTTGGCGCGGGCCTCGGCGCTAGAAAATGGATTCCGCTCCCGGAAAAGCGGGCCGGTGTCCCGCGACTGCTTCCAGGAGAATTAGCTCCGCGGTGTGCGTGGCCGGGGAGGGAGGAGATGGGGGGGGCAGGCAGGCCTTGGGGCGACCAGCCGGGCGGGGAGTGGCTTCTGGGGAGCTCCCTCGCCTACGGAGGGCCCGCGAGGCTACCCTCAGAGCGCCGCCAGGTATGTGCGTTTTCCTTGTTTTCCCGCGCGTCCTGAGCGCACTCTGGGGGAGGGAATGAATAATAATAATAATTTTTAAAAACCCAGCTGGCGTGTGCGAGATTTTCGCAGCAAACGTGTTTTTCCGAGGGGGTCCTGGGACGGCAGCCGAACGCCCGGTTAGCCCCTGCGGGGTGTTCTGGAATCCCTACTGGGCTCTCCACCACCGGCACCACGGACGGGGAGCCACGTCCTGTGGAAATACGCGTCGCTTCCTTCCGAGTCCCACGGAACTCACCAAGGACGCTGTGGGTACCACAGCATGATGGCTAACCCTGAGTTCACACAGCTATCCCCCACAACCCGGAAACCCAGGATTCTGCGTTTCGGGGCCCGGGGTGTTTACTTTGGAGGCTTAGTGGCCTCAATCGGAGGAAACTCTCAGCAGAGAGACCCGAGAACCCCAGATTTGCGCGGGTGGTAGACCCGCAGCCGATTGGGCTCTGTTTTTTTGTTTCGTTTTCCGAATCGGAAGAGCCTGGTAGCTGAAGTGGAGCGGCCCCATCCCCTCCCCCATACCCACTTCAAACAAAAGAGCTCCTCGGAGAATAGTTTTTTTTTGGGGGGGGGGGAGCGTTTCTGAAGGTGGACCCGCAGTTCTCCCCGCCCCCGTTCCTAGGAAGGACAAGGGTTTTGTGTGTGTTTAAAACAAAGGGGGAGCTTGGCGCGAGTTGTCGGGAAAGGGGCGCTTTTATTTTGGAGTTCGTTAAGAATTTACTTTCTTTTCTCCCCAAATTAGCGGTAGCTGACCTAGAAGTGTCCCCGCTGGCTTACCCGGTAGTGGGATTTTTACTCGGTGTCTGCGAAGGGTGGCCTTGTGAGGAGACTGTTTCAGAAGAGGAGACTGGCCTCTGGCCGGTGGCGTAAAAACCCGTGTGGAGTGAAAAAGGCCTCCCAGCCGCTTTGCCGAAGGTTGCAAAGTAAGGTGGGTTATTTTTGTTTTCTGGTTTTGTTCTACCCCACACCCCCCGCGTAAATTAGAACAAAAGGCTCCCCAAGCGCGCAGGACGGGGTGGACGTTTGGAAACCGCGAGTAGAATGAATCTCCTTACAAACATTTCTTCGGGACCCCACTCGCACCAAGTGTCTGTATTCTTCGTGGTTTGGGTGAGAAAGACTCCCCCGCCCAGAGTCCGGCTGGGCGCGGATCCCGGCGGTGGGAGGCGCGGCGCCCGGCGGGTAGTCCCGCTTCCACCAAAACGCTGGACTCCGTTTCTCTCAAAAATAAAACTCAGCAAGCCATAAAGACTCCTGACGCCGATGGAGAAGGCGCCGCGGATTTATGGCTCCCGAATTCCCCGCTCTCTAATTATCCCTGTTTTTAGTTGACTTATGGGTAGTGACCAATAAAATCATTTTCCATTTCGGATTTTTTTCCCCCTCGCCAACATGAAAAATTCAAGTTGCGCCCTTCTCTCGCCCGCCTGGACGGATCTTTTTTTCTGGGCAGGGGGGGGGGGAATAAAAAGAAATCCTGCCTCCATGTGCTGCCCCTGCCAAGGCCTGCCGTTCTTCCCCCCACTCCCTGCATAATTGCAATTTAGGGGAGAGCTGCCCCCACACCTTCGCGCGCCACTCTAGGGCATTTCTGCGGATCCTTGCCTGGAAACCCTGCTGGGCTCTGGCTCTGAACTCCATCCAAAGGCTGCAACGCCCACCCAGGCCCCACGGCGGCTCTCCCGTGGCCTCAGCTCCTGTTGGCTCACCCTTTCTCCCTCACAACCTCCCGGAACGCTCACAGAAGCACGAGCTTTGGGCGTTCCGGGGGCTCCAGGAGCCTGATGAGGGGATCCCCCCACCGCCAGTGCCTGCCGCCCCATCCCCCACCCTCATCCCTTTGTTCGCCTCTCTGGACACTGAGATGAAGGCAGGAAAAAAAAATAATTAGATGGAAATCAAAGATTAGACGGGGTGCGCTGGCCGCCCGGGCGAAGCCGGCCCAACACTCCGCCGGCGCCTCATAAATCTTTTTCGCAGGCCTGACAAAAGCCACGTCCGCCGGTTCCCTGGGAATCCAAAAACGTATCGATCTCCTCGACGTCCCCAAAACACCCCTCTTTGAGATCGAGGGCGGAGAGTCCTTGGTGACCCCCCACTTCTGGCCAGCCCAGGACGTCCCAGCCCAATCCCGGAGTTAATTAATTTTCAGAAATGGAAGAAGGTGTCAGAGGGAAAGGGGCTGCTGACCTGGGCCCAAACCCCTCCCAGGAAGGGCAGCAAACACCCCACAACCCGGTTTTATAACCAAAGAAATATTAGGGTGCCACGTTTCCCTTGCTCCAGCTGCCTGGAAGGATGTTTTCTGAGGAGGGTGAGGGGCGGCTTAACTCCACGCTGGCGACTTCTTTGTCTGGTCCAGCGGTTTCTGGAACCAGCGGGGCGCCTGCGGCTGGAGCTGGGGCGGTAAGCCGGGCTCCGTGGCGCCGGCCCCGCAGGTGTGCCGAGCCAGCCCGCGGCGCCTCGCTCTGCTGTTGTCGGTCCGAGCCACGGGTGTACGATCCACCCGGGACGGCACCCCTAGAGCACTCCGCCCGAACAGGAAAGAACTTAAGGAGTCGTCGTGCGTTTAGAGTTTTTAAAAACTTGAGTTAATTGGGGGAGTAAAGTGTTTCCCAACGCGGATGGAGGTGTCTTAAAAATTATATGCCATTGTGTTGAACCAGTTGTTTCCGACCTTAGGTATTAAAGAAATGTTGCCACATTTAATTTTGGTTGCCGCGAGATAGAGAGGGGAGCCCAACATTTTGAAGTAATTTGATAAGCCTTCAAGTAGCAAATCCGAAAGGAAGGCTGGCGGCCCAGGTATAGTTTCTTTATAACCTGAATTTACAATGAAAGCATTCTCCTTTATGGATATAATAGATTAGATTTCACAACTTAATTCTCTGCAATGGCTCCGTTTAAGGGAGCTCCGGCTGATTTTATTACGCCAAGCCAAATTGGATGTTTGTGGTCTTAACACAAAGTGATTGTGACATAAAATATATAATTTTAAAGTAAAAAAAAAAACAAAACCCAACGAGTTCGACCCTGCCCCCCACCCCCCGCCTTTCTCCTCACCCTTGCTCCTTGTTCCCCAGTCTAAGAACTAGGGCAATCATGGGTGTTGGTCTCTGCCTGGGCGATAGGCGACCTCGGCGGTGGCTTGGCACACGCGGTGTAGTTGGCCGCCCAGGCCAGACCCTCGCTTCTGGTAGTCGAGAATATGGGCACTGGCAGCACAGGCCCAGGAACCTCCGGGTACTCATAGACCCTGAAGCTTCTGCCCACCCTGGTGACTTTCAAGGCTTCCTCCCCAGGCTGCCGCGGAGCGTCAAGGCAGCAGGCTCTGAGCCGCCCCGCGCGCGCTATCGTGGGGATGGGGGTGGGGGCTCCTCTCCAGACCTGCGTGGTGTGGAACACCTGTCCTCTACGCCCAAGGCCACCACCAAAGCTCTGCCCAGAGCTGGCCCCGACCGCCCAGTGTGCCCCACCCCGAGTCCTGGTCAGCGACAGCCAGTGCGTCCGGTGGAGACTGGGCGGCGGCGTGAGGAGCTCTCCAGCCCAGCCATCCGGCCTCTGAGCGCCGCGAGCCAGTCCTACAAGCCTCGGCCGGCAAGGACAGGGGTCTCTGGGCTCCCGCCGACCTGGCCTGCCAGCGCCTGCGGCCCACTCTGCCGTCACTTCTGATTAAGGTCGGGCTGTGTTCTCTTGACAGCGCCCCTCACTTCAGAGTGCTTTGTTGGAGACTGATTTAGCCACCCCCAGAAGCTCGGGGCAGCTAGCATCCTGAGTGCGGTCCGCTTATGGCCCCAGGCGACTGGGCCGGCCCCGATTCCCTGCTGAGACGTCTGGAGCTCGATCTGGTTTGCTGGACTCTCAGTGGATGCAGAGACAGACTGGGTGCCCCCCCTCCCGGGGTTCCCACAGACCTCGACCCCCACCCCTTGTGCTCGAAGGACGCGTGCGTGCTGGTGCGTGGCCCGCGGGCTGCGGGGGCGCACCTTAAATTAAATCTTTGCGGCGCCTGACCTTGTTTTTTCCTGGGGCGGTAACGGCAGCAGCTGTTTTTTTTTTTTTCCAGAATTCCTGCTGCTGGGGGGAGGAGCGTTATTATTATTATTTGGGGTTGTCACTGCCTCCTGGAAACCTTCCATGGTTTCGGAAAGTGCAACAATAGCCCAGCGGATTTCTAGAGTGAGCCCCCCTCCCCTGCTTACTCCAGGGACCACAATAGCCTCTGACTAGAGCCACCCCTACCCGGACTAGTCTGCTCCTTCGCCTTCAGACCCCAGGCAGAGTCCTAAGTCCACCTTGTCCCACTCTGCCTGCTGGCCTCTGGCCACTCTTGGGTAAAGCTCTCTCTCTCTCTCAGTGGAGAAAATGAGGTAAAGTTAACTGTATTTTCCAGCATCTGTGGGGGGGGGTACCCTCTCCTGTGCCCTCCTCCAGCCCTCATCTCAAGGGAGGTGCTTAGAACTGCCAAGAACTGGCCCTGTTTATTTCAGGGTTCAGGGTTAGCTCCGAAGCAGTTAAAGATTAAGAGGCCTGGGGGAGGGGGAAGAGGACCTTCCAGGGACTCTTGCTCGGTTTTTTTTTTGTTTTGTTTTGTTTTTGTTGTTGTTGTTTTGGTTTTGTTTTGTTTTGTTTTGTTTTTGTCCCTCTCAGGGCCTCCTCCTGAGAAACCTGGCCCCTGCCTGTCTGTCCCTCAGTTCACCAGTGTCACCACCCCCAACCCTTGTGGGTCCAAGAGACCAGTTGCTGGCCCCTTGTTGGTTGAAGGAAGCTGGCAGCCCTGGTTACCAACCGCAGTCTCTGGCTCTATGTACCCCTGGAAACCCCAGCATGTCGATAGTGTGGAAAGAGGCGCTGGCTCGCCTGCCTACTCCCGGAGCCGGACAAGGAGCCCAGGGAAGCAGCCTGGCCCATGAAAGCTTGACTGGCTGGCCTTCTGGGTAGGAAGTGTGCATGCAGGGCTGACGAGCGGCCATCACAGCCAAAGCTAGGACAAGCCCTGTGCGGTTAGGAAGGAGAGGTGGACAGAGGTGTCCCGAGCCCCCAGGATTCCTTGGACCTGACCCTTTGGACCTGACCAGAACCACCTGCGGCGAGGTGGACCACGCCTTTAATCGGGAGGCAGAGGCTGGCCTGGTCTACAAAGCAAGCCTAGGACTGGCAAGATAACGGAGATACTCTTGTCTTGAAAAACAAAACAGAAACAGAACCACCTGCAGCAGGAGCCTTGCCCTGCCAGTGAACTTACTTACAATTCTGTTCCACCAGGTTTGTGGTGGGCAAGGAAGTCAACTTCCACCAGAGAGAAGACTGATTAGGCAGACACTGAACTTCATTAGTGGTTGTTGGGTGGCAACAAAAAGATACAGTGTCCTTGGTTTGCTTTTTTTTGTTTGTTTGTTTGTTTTTGTTTTTTGAGACAGTGTTTCTCTGTGTTGCTATGGCTGTCCTAGACTCAGTTTGTAGACCAGGCTAGCCTCCAACTCACAGCATCCACCTGCCTCTGCCTCCTGAGTGCTGGGATTAAAGGTGTGCACCACCACCGCCCAGCTCTTGGTTTGCATTTTTAAAACATCTTTCCATCTCTGAGTACAGAGGCCTTTGGAGCTTAGGGGTAGGGACCAGCTGTGAAGTGTCCAGTGCAGCAGGGTGACTGAGGGTATTTGGGGCATCCCTGCCCTGAGGCAGCTCACAAGGGGACTGTTGTTGGACTGCCTTCTAAAAAGCAGAGAGCAGACTTTCAGTGGCCTGTTTCTCGGGGTTGCTCTGCAGGCCTGGGATAGCAATTCCTGAGCCAGCCGGACAGCTGCCCTTCCGGAAGACAGCTGGAGAAGACAGCGCCCCGCAGATCCGCAGGCCCTGGGGGAGGTGGCAGAGGGAGACAGCTGAGCAGGTCGCTCAGTCCAGAAGTAGCTGCAGAGCATTGTTCCCTCTCTACCACCGTCAGAGACCCCTCTGGGATCTTGTACCACAAGAGAAAGAAAAGGAGGGGAGAGCTACTCCTGAGACCCCCTTCTGACTGGATTCTTGATTCCTCTGGTCTCCCAGAGAAGTCAATGTCTCCTTCAGGGGCTTTTGTCTGGCCAGGATGCCACGTGCATGTCTGGGGCTTAGGAGCCTCTATGGCCTCTGCAGGTGTCTTGTCTGTCCCCTCACACACTCTGTCTGGGCTGCTCCCGGGATCCTGTGAGGAAGGGAGCACTGCCCTCTGACTCCATCCACCTCAACCACACAGATCTTGATGAACCCTGATGCAGTGGCAGCCACATTTAAACTCCAGCTACAAAGCCAAAGCAAAGTGTCCCCCAGCAGGTCGGAGAGGGAAGAGCATTGGAGATGCTGGAGAAGACGGAGCTGGGTGGAACCCTGGGTTCTAATCCCACCACCGCAAAAAAAAAAAAAAAAAGGAAGGGAAGGAGACGTACATGAAGAAGGGCAGGACCTGGGACTGTAGGCTGAGACAGGCTTGCGTTCCTAAAGCGCCCTGGCTATGGAGGCCATAGCGTCTCAGCCGCTGTCGGCTCCAGTAGTACAGGCGTAGCACTAGACCTAGCTTTAGAAATATGCTTAGACCCCTCAGAGCCGGCGTCCCCGTCCCACTCGGGCTCCTCATCCAGCCCTTACCCCTCCACGTTTGCAGACTCATAGAGGCCCAGAAGACCAGGACTGGGCAGCCTTGCCTTTCCCAACCCGCGCCGTGAGCAGGGGCAGCCTAGTGGCCTTGGCCTTGGCTGACCTCTCATGTTTCTGAGGACGGATGCTCCACCTGCTTTCCGCCCCCCCCTCCTCCCCCCCTCCCCCCCTCCTCCCCCTCCTCCCCTCCTCCCCCTCCTCCCCCTCCCCCTCCTCCCCCTCCTCCCCCTCCTCCTCCCCCTCCCCCTCCTCCCCCTCCCCCTCCTCCCCCTCCTCCTCCTCCCCCGGGGGCGCTGGTCTGGGCCTCTGCCTCCTTTTCCCTTTTACTCTGGGAGTCCTGGTGTGCTCAGTTAATTGGCAAACTTTCCCAGAAGTAAACTTGAGGGATGAAAATTAATAATTTTCCCGGTGTTGTACTCATTGCTAATCAGGCCAGCTGGGGGGAGGGGGCCCGAGCGCTTGAGAGGACCCTGGAAAAGCCATTAACGTGAACAAGATCTTCCCGGGGTCAGGAGTCCCCCGTGCGGCTTTAGCAATTCTGCAGCTCCATTGCTGGGCACAGCCAACACTGGAGGTTGGAGTGTTTGGGAAGGAGTCCAGCCACCTCTGCCCCCCAAGGCCAGGCAGCCTGTTCCCCACCTCCCCACCCCACCCCCAGCCATGGGATCTGGGTCAGCAGGTCACATTGGGTGCTCCCAGGGGGTTCTCTCACTAATCCTCACCAGCACCAAAAAGACAGGAAAGAGGGGCCCTGACAAAGTTGCAGGCTTGGTGGCTCTGTTCCCCCCCCCCAAAAGGAGTTTGAGGAGAGCAAGGAGACTGCCACTTATACACCTTACCATAGCGCCCCCCCCTCCTGAGACAAGTGACCTCTCCCCTGGTCCTCCAAGGGGCAGCAGAACTTGCCTCCAGGCATCTGTCCCACAGGAAGTGCACCCCAGTGCCTTGTGATCTGTCCCTGACACATAGGTGCCCACTGTGCGTCTCAGTGCAGCCAGCATGGATGGGGTTGTGTATGAGGCTCAGGTGCCTGCTTCTCAGTGCTCTTGGGAGCAACAGCTGAGTTCCCAAGAGACATTTGCTGTCAGTCGCTTTGCCAACTCCTGGCTGCACCTTTGTATCCTTGGGGACAGTTTCTCAGGGTCGCATCTGGACAGTTTAGCCTACAAGACACAGGAGCAGAAGTGGAATAGTTCTGACCCAGGTGGTCCAAGAGCTGCCCCAGAAGGCCTGGACTGGACTGTAGGCTAGCATAGGAGAGGAGAGAATCTCACGCGCACCCGCACACACATGCACGCACGCACGCACACACACACATGCACGCACACACACACATGCACAGGTGCGCACGTGCTATGCTAGCCGAGTGACAAGCATGGGAGGATGGATGAATGCACTAATGATGGAGGGCTTCTGAGGCCCGGAGGGGGCCTCCTCCTCACCTGCTGACAGGCTGCCCTGCTTGCTGCCAGCCAAGCTGATCTCCAGGCCCCATCTGGAACTCTCCCAGAGAGCATGGTCAACCTTTAGGGGACAGACGGTGGCTGCTCTGCTTGTCTACAGTGACAGACCTCAGACATGCAGGCTCCACAGTGGTCAGTGTGGCCCTGGAGGAGCTGGGACACGTTCAGGGAGGTAAGATGGAAAGATCAGATCACATCAGGGTGGCTGGCGGCTCGACCTCTAGCTTGCAGGCTGTGGGCCCAGGGCAGCCTCAGCCCTTCCTACAGTTTGCTGGGTTTGTGGCAGCCCAGAGTGCCAGCTTTCTGGAGAGTGCCGAGCTTGTGTCCCGCAGCCACACCACGGGGAGACAGATGCAGGGGAAGAGAGAGCTCACTGACCAGCACCGGGCTTGGTATAACCACCGTAGCGTCAGAACTCTGGAGCCCGTGGCTCTTCTGCAGCAGAGACATGTTGGGTACAGAGAAGATCAGTTGCTTGTGCAAGGTCACACAGTAGAATTTGAAGCAGGTTTGGTCAACTGAGAAATGCAGTCTTTTGCATGATGCAATCTTAAAGATTAATTAGAATCAGCATTGCACCTGATACATCTCTTCTTTAAAAAAAAAGATGGTGCGTGTGTGTGTGTGTGTGTGTGTGTGTGTGTGTGTGTGTGTGTGTGTGGCCTGTGGAGGACAGAAGAGGGTATCAGATCCCCTGAAGCCGGAGGGACAGGCGGTATGAGCCATCTGACATTGATGCTAGGAAGCAAACTCCATTTTCTCTGCAGCCGACTGTTGAACCATCTCTTCGGCCCTCTGACACATCCTTCCTCCTGCCCAGTACTTCCTGTGGCCTTGGGACCTCCAGCCTCCCCAGCCCCCTAGGCTAGACAGGGCAAGAAGGGCATCCTCAGGGACAAAAGCTCGCACCCCACCTGGCAGCTCCGGGGCCTGAGACCCACAGGGTGAGACGGAGCATTCTGACCATCTCCCGTGCTGCTGGCTCCTCTCACCTGCTCTCTGCCCTGGGTGGCTAAGGGCCTCTGTGCAACAGATCTGGAGACCCTGTCCCCACAGGTGGCATTGTCTCAAGCCCCAAAGGGACACTTACTGCTGACAGACCCTGCAGATGCAGCAACCCCAGTCCCCATTACTGGAGGACACCTTAGCACTGGGTTATAGAGCCCAAACCAGCCCCCTTTAGAGCCCAGACCAGCCCTCTTCCACGCCGGGGACTTCCTACCCTTACCCAGCCCCAGCCGCTGGCCTTGTCTCTTGCACCTCCTGGGGTCAGTGTTCCGTCTTGGCCCTGGAGTCCCTCAAATGTCTACATGTTGCTGGTCTTCAGTCCTGTGTGGCGGCTCTGACCTACGCAGGGATGGCTTTCCCATGTTAAAGCACAGGAGAGCAGGGTGGGCTTGTTGAGGAACTGAGGTGGAGCGCAGAAGGCAGTCTTAGGTCACCCCCGCCCACCCTGCTAACAGGCGTGAGCCTCCTCTGTGGCCGGAGCCACTGGTAAGCTGGATCAGGTCCCATGGCTTGGGAAACCGGCGTAACAGATGGAGTTACATTGTGAGCTGCCATGTGGGTGTTGAGGTCGAACCAGAGTCCTGCACAAGCGCAGTAAATGCTCTTAATCACCAAGTCACCTCTCCAGTCCCCAGGATTAGAACGCTTAGCAAAAGTGAGGCAAAGGTCAAAGGTCAAAGTACAGCTTCTGAATGTGTCCCACTTTCCCACCGTCAGAAAGGCAAAATTCTTTTTGTTGTTTTGTTTTTTTGTTTTTCGAGACAGTTTCTGTGTGTAGCCCTGGCTGTCCTGGAACTCACTCTGTAGACCAGGCTGTCCTCAAACTCAGAGATTCACCTGCCTCTGCCTCCTGAGTGCTGGGATCAAAGCGTGCGCCACTACTGCCCAGCCTGCAGGACCACTGCCCAGGAGAGGAAAAAATTCTTAATCAAACCATTATTCAAAGACTGGAAAGTGCCAGCCATGGTGGTGCACGCCTTTAATCCCAGCACTCGGGAGGCAGAGGCAGGTGGATCTCTGTGAGTTCGAGGCCAGCCTGGTCTACAAAGTGAGTCCAGACCAACCAAGGCTACACAGAGAAACCCTGTCTTGAAAAACAAAACAAAGACTGGAAAGTGCTGGTGGTGCTGAGCTCCTTTAATCCCAGCACTTGGGAGGCAGAGGCAGACAGATCTTTGTGAGTTCAAGGCCAGCCTTGTGGGAAGGATTGTAAGCTTTGTCCCAGGTGAAAGCAGTCTTGGTGGGTTTTGCCCCTTGGAAACACCACGGATAGACTGAGTGGAGCCATCCTGGGTCTGAAATTCAGGAAGTGGAGGGGGGGGGGGGGACTCCAGCCGGGCTATTGTGTTTCTAATCGACCATCGATGGGGGCAGGGATGCTGACCCAGACGGGCCATTGCACACCTGAGAGAGACGCAGGCGGAGGATAAAGGAGTAGGCTGCAGCTTTTGGAGAAGGATCTCACGTGGATTTGGGAACCAGACCAGCGTGCAGGCCGGAGACACCTGGGGATCCGTCCCGTGGAACAGATAACAGAAGGTTTACTCTTGTTTCCCTTTAACCCTTTTTCCTTCTTGTATAGGATTGTTAGATTATATAAGAAAGTCTAATTGTTAAAAAAAAAAAAAAAAACAAAGCCAACACAGCCTGGTCTACAACAAAGCAAGCCCAGGACAGCCAAGGCTACACAGAGAAACCCTGTCTCAAAAACAAACAAACAAACAAACAAACACCCAGAAACTTCAATAGTCAAGACTCTATATACTATGCCTATGGATCACAGCAAGGGAGTTGGGGCTAGTCCCGTGCAGGTGGCACCCCCAAAGCCTGCCTGCTTCTAAACATAGGAATATTAGGAGACAGATGTTGGCACAATTTCAGTGAGGCCTCTTTCTCAGTTTTCCAAGGCCCACAGACGTGGAGACATTTCCAGTTATGAAAGTCCCAGAGCCTGTCTGCCTCCCCACGCATCAGTGCAGTCTCCTGCTCACCCAGGGCCCGCTTGGGCCCACCAGTCCGCTTTGCTGACACTGTGTTTCCTCAGCCAGTGCGAGGCTGACAGCTGGGGAGAAGGGGCTGAACTGTAGGCTGACTTGGGTCCTGTGCAGCTACGCTTAGCACTGTTCCCTGGTGGGTTCTGACTCCTTAGCCACGGTTGGGACGAGGCCCCTGGAGGAGGACTGATCAACCTTGGCCTATGTTCACAGCTGACGCCCAGGTATGCAGGTTTGGGCTGGGGGCCTTCAGCTCCTCAGCATCCCAGTGAGCCTGGAGAAGGTCCCCGCCTTTCCACAGGCCCTGGTCACCCCGAGATTGCCTCTAATATTTTTGTGATCTATGACAAAGCGAAATGACAAGGCTGGGCCGGGCGGTGGTGGCACACTCCTTTAATCCTAGCACTCAGGGAGGCAGAGTCAGGCGGATCTCTGTGAGTTCGAAGCCAGCCTGGTCTACAAAGCAAGTTCCAGGACAGCCAAGGCTACACAGTGAGACTCTGTCTAAAAAAAAAAAAAAAAAAAAAAAAAAAAAGACATATCTGGAGGTCCAGCTGCAGCCTCCAAGCCGGACACTGTCAGTGCTCCCTGAAGTCTGGTGTTGCAGGCAGGAGCATGCCACCCTTTCTCTGGCCAGTGCTGTGGCAGATGGGGTGCCCGTCTTCAGGCCCACTTGGCTTGCTGAGGCCACAGTAGTGGCTGACCACCTGGCCTCACCCCTCCCAATCTCTTTGTCATCTACTTCTGGTAATGCTATGCAGGGTACCAAGCCCTGGTCAGTACCCTAAACAAGTACGAGCTGCTTTACCTGGATGGCCTCGGCAGCCTGCAGCAGGCTCAGGAGGGAGCTGGCATTCCTGTTGTGTGTGCATGCAAGGGTCCCTGCACATGTGGTCATAGAGGCTCACGCCAGAAAGTTCCTTTTATCACTCTGCACCTTTTTAATTTTATTATTATTATTATTTATTTTGGTTTTTCAAGACAGGGTTTCTCTGTGTAGCCTTGGCTATCCTAGACTCACTTTGTAGACCAGGCTGGCCTCGAACTCACAGAGATCCGTCTGCCTCTGCCTCCCAAGGGCTGGGATTAAAGGTCACCACTGGCTGGCTTCACCTTATTTTTGAGACTGGATCTGGACTGGAGTTGACCCTCTCCGCTACACTGGCTGGCCTGCAAGCTCCTGGGAACCCTGCTGCATCACTCCCTCTGTGCTGGGGTTACAGTCTCACTCTGCGGCCTGCCTTGTACTTGAGGGTTCTAACTAACTCAGGCCTGCATGTTTGTGGGTTATCTCACCGGCTGGGAACAGGGTTTCTTTGGGGCGATGAGTGGACAGCAGCCCAGGAATGCTGAGGCCGCACTGGATTTACAGCACGTTCCGCACTGGTGACAACAGTTGGGAGGCAGGGACAGAACACATACCTAAACCTGTCCTGCAGTGTTCAGTTCCTGCCTCCCTCCCCACTGGGACGCATGACTCCCTGTCACTGGATGCCTGAGAGGGGGGTGCTGGTTATGAGCCCACCCAGCCTGTAGGCACTGACCACGAACTGTCTTCACCTTGATCCCTGCAGCAGGCCATGTCTGGGCTGGGAGCCTGTGGAAACTGGTCCTTTGTCCTACAATCCATTTGAAGGCTCTGGATCCCTGGAACCTGGTTGTCCTAAGCTGCGGGATCCCAGGATGCAGGGTCTCCTTCCTGCTCCCCACTGCCACTTGCCTGCACCCAGCACGGACTTTCCCTCTGATCTAGGTAAGGAAGGTGTGCCTGGTTCTGGGCTTTGGGGCTGAGAAGATGGAGCTGTGTGTCTGAGGCAGGCCCACGGGTGACCATGGAACCGACGCACCCGGAAGATAAGACACTGAGGCCCAGAGAGGGAGCACAACCTGTCGGGGGACACACAGCTCACAGGTGGAAAGCGGCTGGAACCCCAGGAAGTCAAAGCAGGTGCTCCACATGAAGAAGGCAGAGCCCGAGTTGGTGCCGGAGGCCCACCCGGACTCCTGGTTCTGAGCCTGGGAGACAGCCAAGCTGGCCCCAGACAGTGGCCTGCGGCCTGTGTGGGTGTGGGAGGGAGGCTGCAGCCAGCCACACCTGTCCTGCCGCAGGCCTTGGGCTGGGGGTTTCATCTGCTGCTCACTTCACCTGGGTGCAGGGAAGTGGGCACCTGTCTAGCCGCCCCGCATGAGTCATCCATCCCCCCCACTAGGCTGACAAACAGGGAAAACCAGTGGGAGCATCCTCTGTGGAGGCAGAGAAGCTCCTGCATCCTCTGTGGAGGCAGAGAAGCTCCTGCAGGGCGGTGCTGGCCCCCAAACTCCAGCCAGGCACCTGCACTGTGGGGAAGGTAATGGGGCGTCCACATCTCAGCTAACCCAGGCCTGGTGGCCTGCAGCCCTAGACCTGGTGGCCTGCAGCCCTAGACCTGGTGGCCTGCAGCCCTAGACCAGGCCTGGTGGCACATGCCTGTAATCTCAGTCGGGTGTAGAGAGGTGGTTTTTTGTGTGTTTTGTTTGTTTTGTTTTGTTTAGGTTTGTTTGTTTTCTGTGTGTGAGTGTTTTGCCTGCATGTGTACATGGCCGCATGTGGGTTCTGGGAGCCGGGAAGTGCTCTTAACCACTGGGCCAATCTCTAGTCCTACATAGAAAATTTGAAGCCAGCTTGGACTACATTACTTCTGAGGCTAGGCTACACAGTGGGACTCTAACTCAAACAACCAAGACATAAAACAAAACAAAAACCAAGGTGGCACCCCTGCCGTCTATGTCCCCTGCCCTGGGCTGCAGCCATTCACACTGTGTCAGTGCTGGCTTCACCTACCCTATGCTTATAATGTGAGAGCCACATTCTATTCTGTCTTCAACTGACAGATAAAGAGATGAAGAAACTGAGATACAGTGAGGGAGCTCCGAGCTCCGGCCTGTGGCTGGGGAAGAAACAGCACGGGTTCCGAGCTCCGAGCTCCGGCCTGTGGCTGGGGAAGAAACAGCACGGGTTCCGAGCTCCGAGCTCCGGCCTGTGGCTGGGGAAGAAACAGCACGGGTTCCGAGCTCCGAGCTCCGGCCTGTGGCTGGGGAAGAAACAGCACGGGTTCCGAGCTCCGAGCTCCGGCCTGTGGCTGGGGAAGAAACAGCACGGGTTCCGAGCTCCGAGCTCCGGCCTGTGGCAGGGGAAGAAACAGCACGGGTTCCGAGCTCCGAGCTCCGGCCTGTGGCTGGGGAAGAAACAGCACGGGTTCCGAGCTCCGAGCTCCGGCCTGTGGCTGGGGAAGAAACAGCACGGGTTCCGAGCTCCGAGCTCCGGCCTGTGGCTGGGGAAGAAACAGCACGGGTTCCGAGCTCCGAGCTCCGGCCTGTGGCTGGGGAAGAAACAGCACGGGTTCCGAGCTCCGAGCTCCGGCCTGTGGCTGGGGAAGAAACAGCACGGGTTCCAAGCTCCGAGCTCCGGCCTGTGGCTGGGGAAGAAACAGCACGGGCTCCGGCCTGTGGCTGGGGAAGAAACAGCACAGGTTCCAAGCCACAGAGCTGATTTACTTCCTGAACACTTCACCCCTTTACAGAACTCGCTGGGCCCAGAGAAGGCACAGGACGGAAGGAAAGAGTCTCATGCAAGGAGGGTCCCGCCGGGGTGTAGCTCGTGCCTGGTGAGTACAGGGCCTGGGGTCCAGCCCAGCACTGCATATGATAAAACATAATAATAATAAAACAAAATCTGGGCTGAAAAGGGAAGAGAGGTTTGGTGTCTCCTAAAAGTTCAATATAGAAGCCAGGTGTGGTGGCGCACGCCTTTAATCCCAGCACTCTGGGAGGCAGAGGCAGGCGGATCGCTGTGAGTTCGAGGCCAGCCTGGTCTACAAAGTGAGTTTTGGACAGCCAAGGCTACACAGAGAGACCCTGTCTCAAATAAATAAATAAATAAATAAAGTTCAACATAGAATTGTCACACCCCAACAATGCTGCCCTCCCCACTGTAGCCACCCGACCTGCATTGCTCTCTGTAGCCTCCTGATGCACAGGCTGAAGGAAGGAAACAACCCACGGGCAAGCCTGCCCATGGAGGAGTGGACAACAAAGTGTTCTGGGTCCAGACACCAGGATAGCACGGAGTCAGGACCGGAGAGACGGGCCAGGGGTTAGAAGTGCACACTGCTCTTCCGGAGGACCTGAGTTCGGTTTTCAGGACTGTCATGTTGGGCAGCTCACAGCTGCCGGTCACTCCAGCTCCGGGGCATCTGACATCGTCTTCCGGCCTCCACAGGCCCCTGCCCTCATGCACACATACTCACGCACAGACATATGTGCATACGCATACTTTTTTTTTTAAATACTAAACCAAAAATACGTTTAAAGAAAAGAATTCTGGGGGCTGGAGAGATGGCTCAGAGGTTAAGAGCACTGTCTGCTCTTCCAGAGGTCCTGAGTTCAATTCCCAGCTACCACATGGTGGCTCACAACCGTCTATAATGAGATCTGGTGCCCTCTTCTGGCCTGCAGGTGTACATGCAGGCAGAACACTGTGTACATAATAAATAAATAAATAAATATTAAAAAAAAAAAGAAAAAAGAAAGAAAGAAGAAAAGAAAGAAAAAAAAGAAAAGAATTCTGGTCCCTGTTAGCATACAGACCAAGCTTGAGGACAGGATCCACTCCTGTGAAATACCTACAACAGGCAAATTCCTGGAGACAGAGGATACCAGGGCCGGGAAGCCGTTGCCTTTAACAGTAATTGAGTCTCTGTTTGGGAGGATGAGAAATTCCACAGCAATGTGGCTGTCTGGTGCCAGGGACTATGTTCACCTGCAGGCCAGAAGACAACACCAGATCTCATTATAGATGGCTGCGAGCCACCAGGTGGTTGCTGAGAATTGAACTCAGGACCTCTGGAAGAGCAGTCAGGGCTCTTAACCTCTGAGCCACCTCTCCATGTTTTTAATCCCAGCACTCTGGAGGCAAAGGCCAGCAGATCTCAGAGTTCAAGGCCAGCTTGGTCTACAGAGCGAGTCCCAGGATGGCCAAAGATACACGGAGAAAGCCTGTCTCAGAAAACCAAGACACACACACACACACACACACACACACACACACACACACACACACAGAGGGAGAGAGAGAGGAGGAGGGGTGGGGGTGGGGGAGGGCACTGGGGTGATGGAGTGCTTGCCTAGTGTAAAGCAGATATGATTGTACAATGCTTGTAATCCCAGAACTTGGGTTGTAGAAGCAAGATTAGAAACTCAAGGTCATCTTCAGCTGTATGAGGAGTTTGAGCCTAGTCTTCACTATGTGAGACTCTGTCTGAAAAAGAGAACAGAGGTCCATGGGGGCCTTGGAGCTGCTGGCTGAGGGTTCCTCCTTGGCAGGTCTCTCCAAGGGAGTCCAGAGCCTCCTCCTAGTGCACCACCCCCCACCCCCACCCCGGCCCGGCCATTCAGCAGGAGACTCAGGTCAGCCCTGCCTGCTTTGCTTTGTGTTCAGAGACTGGATGGCAAGCAGAGTTTGCCAGTAGTGCAGGTGGGGTATGGGTCCTCTGTGACTCTTCACGGTGTCCACTGCCAGGACGCTATTGCTGCCCCCCAGGCCGGGGACCACAGGCAGAGCTAGCCCTGGTCATGAGGTAGCATCTTTCTCATCGTTGCCCCAGGAAACCTCTCTGAGGAGCCGCTCAGCTCTGTCGGTGCTGTTACAGCAGCCTACCATGATCCTCAAGCTGTGTCCTGGCCCATGGCTTTGGGAGGCAGTCCCCAAAGTATGACCTGTGTGCGGCTCCTTCTGTCCCTGCTCACTGTGTGACGATGAATCACGTGACAGCCCTTCTGGACTGCCTAGTCTGCACGGGGAGTTTCAGGTGAATGACCCTCTCCACGGACAGACACTAGACACTCGGGCTTAAGGCAGCACTTGGGGACAGTGTTCTCCTCTTGGCCAGGCGTCCATGCCCATCTTGGCCAGGCGTCCATGCCCATCTTGGCCAGGCGTCCATGCCCATCTTGGCCAGGCGTCCATGCCCATATTTCTGGACCTGGAGGCATCGAACTTCTATTGACTCGTTTCAGACTTAGTTCTACCGCAAAGCGCCGACCGCGAAGCCAGCTCATTTCACAGCTGTGCTGCCTCAAGGAAGATTGCAAAAAAAAAAAAAAACCTTGCCGGGCGTGGTGGCACCCGCCTTTAATCCCAGCACTCAGGAGGCAAAGGCAGGTGAATCACTGTGAGTTCAAGGCCAGCCAGGTCTACAAAGGGAGTCTAGGACAGCCAAAACTACATAGAGAAACCCTGTCTCAAAAAACCAAAAAAATCAGCCCGGTGTAGTGGCGCACACCTTTAGTCAATCCCAGGACTGTGGAGACAGAGGCAGGTGGATCTCTGAGCTCTACAGAGCGAGTTCCGGGACAGATAGAGCAAAATACACAGAGAAACCCTGCCTCGGACAGTAGCAAGCACTCTTAACTGCTGAACGGTCTCTAGTCCAGTGCTCCTCAACCTGTGGGTTGAGACCCCTTTGGCAAATCTATCTCCAAAAATATTTACATTACGATTCATAACAGTAGCAAATTACAGTTATGAAGTAGCAACGAAAATAATGTTATGGTGGGAGAGGGTCACCACACGAGAGGGGCTGTGTTAAAGGGCCGCAGTGTTCAGAAGGCTGAGAACCGCTGCTCTAGTCTCTCACTTAGGGATCCTGAGATGAGGCCATGTTGGGTTGGAGTGGGTCCCTAGCCCAATGGGACATGTTAAAATAAGGCAGGTGATAGAAGGAAGGCCCATGCCAGCAAAGACCCAGCTGCTGGGACAGGCAAGAGCAGATCTTCCCAGAGCTCCCGGGGGACCGGTGCCACACACCCTGATGCTGGGTTGCTGCTCCGTGCTGTTTAGCTCCACAGGCTGTTGTCAACTGTCACAGCTGCCTGGGTCCCACACGTGGCCAGCCACCAGCACTGTGCTCTCAGAGTGGGGTGCACTGTCGCCTGATGTCCCCCAGCTTCCTTCCCTCCGTAGCTGTGGCCACCACTGCTCCCCCTGCGGAGGCATCAGAGACACTCTTGCACCCTTATCTGCTGGGCTTTCTTTCTGCTCCCTGAGTCACCGGGAGCAGCTGGGCTGTCCCCAACGTCCTGTCCCAGCCTGTGACCCCATTGGCTTTCTTTGTTATCCTGTTTCCCACCTCCTACCAAACCGTCAGCGCCTCCTGTTGGGCCCCAGGAGGACAGTCAGAGCTGCTGGCCCCTCCAGCCCTTGCTGGTCACGCCCTGTTAACCTGTACCCCTGGAGGCCAAAGGTCAAACTTCCAGGCTCCTTTACAGGGGGGGGGGGGAGGCCGCGTCTTTGGAGTGTGTGGTTCAGAAGCCGGGTCCAGCCCTCCTCTATCATTGGGCATGTGGCACCTGGACTTTTCGTGAGCTTCAGTTTCCTCCTTGGCTATTAGTGCTGTCCTCAGCTTACTCCAGCCACGGAGGAGTCTTTTGTGTGGATGGAGAGGCCTGGGAGCCTTCAGAGCCCATCTTGCTAAAACTGCAGTGGGCATTACATCTATCTCCCCCAGCGACGAAGGCCCCAGCACTGCCATACTGGAGTGAGGTAGAGAGAAGACGGTTAGGCCCCTGGGCTAACCTGGGCATACCTCTGCGGGCCAAGTTTTAGCCGCAGTGCAGTGCAGTCCCTGGCTCCCTATTTGACCCTCTGAGGCCACCACAGAGCTGATGGACCACAGAGAGAGGGGAGAGGGGGAGAGCCTAGCCCGCGATCCTGACCGTGGCTGCCCTGGCAGAAACCAGGCCAGACGCAGAGCCCAGCCGGGGTGTGCCGGGGTGCGCCGGGGTGTGGGGCCCGTTTATCCGGTAGCTTTGTGGCTGATCAGTTGCAGGTGAAAGGGTGGCACGTGGTTTGCGTTGTAACAATATTTTGGGACAATTAGATTGAAACCACATTGTTGGCGGCCCTGCAGGAGGCTGGCCGCCACACTGCACTCTCTCTGCCCTTTGCGGCTCCTGGGATGTGGAGCCTGCCCCCAGCTCTCTGGGGCCCAGGGCCAGCCAGGCCAGGGGACCAGGGGCGGGGGTGGGGTGGGGGGATGGGAGTGGCTCCTGCGGGAGGGGTAAGGCTTCCCTCAGCCTGCTGGCCTCCTAGTGACCCCAGACTCTACTTGTTCCAGAAAAACATCTACTGGAACCATGCATGGCAGAGTAAGCCTGTGGTGCCAGCACTCGGGAGGCTGAGGCAGGAGAATTGCAACAAGTTTGAGGTCAGGCCTGATTACATATCAAGTTCCAGGCCTGCCACGGCTACGCAGTGAGACCCTGGGGAGCTGCTTGAGACATGTTGGTAGGGGCAGTCCGGGGGCTCGAGTGTCCAGCTCCCAACAGGGTCCCATCACTCGCCACCCCAGGAAGAGAACACAAAACTGCAGCCCTGTCCGCTGTCCCCACCCCACCCCCACCACACCTTCTCCAGGAAAGCAGATCAGAATCCTGGGGTGGAGGCCGACCAGGGGGGCCTTCTGCTCATCTCCTCACCCCCAGGCGCTGGCCAAGGGGAGCTAGAGGCCGTATGAGGAGCCTTCAGCGGGCCTGTCCTCCTATGAGGAGGGAGGTCCTTGGCGTGAGAGGCCACAGGTACTGAGCGTAGGGGCCCGAGTGGGGACCAGACCTGCCCCGAGCAGCTAAATCAATAACATCACCTGGACAGGGCTGCTACAGTTGCGACTCCAAATCCAGGGACCACACAGCCCACCTGGATGTGAGGCGGGGAGAGGGGGCCATGGGGTGTGGCTGTGAGGGGTCTAAGTGGTCAGGTCACACTGTAGGGAACCAGCCCAATCGGGAGCATCCTGGGCAGACCCTGGGTGGAGTGTGGGGAATTTTGCTCCCACTGTCCGTGATTCTGCCTGCCAGGGGGGGAGCTCAGGCACTCTCAGCGACCAGGAGGCTGTGTGACTTGGCAGTGGCATCCAGTGAGGCCCAGGCTTCTCTAGTTCAGGTGGGCTCCCTGGGGTCCTGAAGAGTAGGGAGCTGTGAAAAGGGATTTTCCTGCAGTTCTAGTCACTGTCCCCGCCTCAGCCTTGGCCTCCTCTCCTCGAGGGCCTGCAGGTCTCTCTGCCTGCCCAGAGTGCCTTGCTGTGTGACACAGACTGCTGTGCCTTCCTCTCAGCAGGGAGTCCAGGCGGGTTGGGGTGTTGGCAGGTAGGTGGATTGCCCTACCCCGAAGACCTGGCAAAGGGTGCTTCCACTCAGACCTCGAAGGAAGTGACACGAGCAAACAGACTTGGATTTCCTGTGCCATAGACCAAGCCACTCTATACCCCCAATGTCTCTAGGCCTCACCATGAACGACAGTAACGCTCCTGCATCCACACATCCAGGCGATAGACACCTATCCCCAGGGAGGGAGTGTTCCCGGTGCCCATGGTCCTCAGGAGAACAAGGAGGCTCAGGTGCAAAGCTGTCTCCTCAGAACAGGTCCCTTGCCCCGACACTCTGGACTGACTGTGGTCCTCCTGACACTCTCTCCCATAGACAGAGGCTTCTGGGTCAGAAGTAACTCCAACTCTGACGAGGCAGGGCTGGAGCCATGCTGCAGCGGCGAGATGACGAAAGCCTTTCATGTTGGGATGAAGACCTTGAGCCAGACAAGGTACCAGTACAGCTTTCCCTATTGACCGCTCTGGTTGTCAATCACGGTGTTTTAGCCCCGCCCAGTGTGACCAATCAGAGCCGACTATGCTTGATTGCCGCATCAGTCAGCCTTCCCATCAGAGACTGGGGTGGCCAGCAGAGGGCATCATTTGCAGGTTGGTCCAGTAGTTTTGGGATCTGCAGAGGTAAAGCCCCCTGGACCCCCAGCCCTGTCTGCTCTAACACGTGACTCTCCATTGCATGCCTTCAGTCGTCTTGGCTGCAGAGGGGAGGGCTAGGCTTCTGGGAGTTGTACCCAAGGTTAGACCCTTCCCTACGCCACAGCGCAGGCCGAGAAAGAGAGGCCCACAGTGTTGACTGCCTCCAGGGGGACTTGGCCTGGAGCCGTAGTTCTGAGTGTGGCCCCAGGCTGCTCTGCAGACCAAGTTGGAACCGTGTCTGGATGGCAGGTGGGACCCTGACAGGCCAAAAAGACCGGATCTTCTAAGGCGCTGAAACTGGCAGGGCGACACAACCCACACAGAGGAACAAGCATGCCTGTTAATTAAGAGGAATGTTAATTCACAACATGGCTGCTCTGATCACATCCAAAGACCTTCTGGGTCTGTGTGATACGGTTGGAGATCCAGGAGACTGAAACAAGCGAAGAAAAGTTCCTTTTACGCTGGGCGTGGTGGCGCAGCCTTTAATCTCAGCACTTGGGAGGCAGAGGCAGGCGTATCGACCTGAGTTCGAGGCCAGCCTGATCTACAGAGGGAATCCAGGACAGCCAAGGCTACACAGAGAAACCCTGTTTCGAAAAACAAAACAAAGCAAAAGGTCTTTTTACACATGTCTGATCTGTAAGAATATCACATCAATAGGAAAAGAAACTAAGACAGAAATTATGTGTACAGAATTTCACGGCAGGAGTGTGTGGTGCAGGAGGCCTGTTGCTCTGTAAGGAAGCGTTGCAAAGTCAGGAAACATAAGGGGTCCATATGTGTGGCGATCAATGACGGCCACGGGACAGAGTCCACTTGGGTCTGGTGGTTGTGGGCTTCTGATGGCCCCTAGTCAGGAGATGGAAGCTGAAGGATTGAAAGTTCAAGGCCTGCCTGAGCCACACAGAGCTTTTGAGCTCCGCCTGGGCGGTTTGGTGAGAGCCTGTCTCAAAACAGATGGTCAACAGAGAGCAGGGCCCAGCTCAGTAGTGAGGTGCTCACTGGCGCCCGGGAGGCCCTGGATTTGCTCCGCAGGACCAGAGCGAGGAGAAAGTAAAGTCGAAATCAAAGGCTAGGTTGCCAGCGGCAGTGAGTGGGGCCCCCGACCCACTTAAGGCCACGCCTCCCTGTCCGGCCCATTTGCAGAGAGAAAGCTTAGGCCCTGGAGCCACTTGCCCCTCCAGAGCTCTGTGTCATGTCCAGTTGTGCTAACAGACTCTCCTCCTCTGTGTGTGTATATAGATTTTCATAATTAAAAAAATAATAATATTTTCTAGGAAGTGTGACCTTGGTCCGCAGGCAGAGGCAGGTGGGTGGGGCCTCTGAGTGACAGCCGAGGTAGGCAGGCTGTGGGGCGGAGAGTCCAAGGCCGAAGTCTCGAGCAGGAGAGGAAGGCAGGAGAGGGAGGGTGTGTTTAAGTTCAAGGTTGGGCAGATGGAAGCAGGAGATTTCCCATCGTCCTCCTTTCTTTCCGGGGAGGTGGATCAGGGTCCTGGACCCACCTTCCGGAGCTTGGCCCCTCCTGCAGCAGGCAGCCTTGGGACTGTTAAGCAAATTGCCTGGTGGGGCCCTGGGCCTGGCTAATTCCAGAGTCTTAATGAGTGGGAAGATGAGGTTTTATTCATCACTGGGGCTTTAAAAATTGCAGTAAAGTGGCCCACTTTATAAAGAAAAAAAAATCAATCGCAAAAAGAAAACAGGAGTATGTAAATGGACGGGGTGACAAAAAGCGGGCCAATTACCCCCAAAATGAGCCGCAGTTATGGCTCCATTAACTCAATTATATTTTCTAAAGGATTTCTTACGAGGGCCCCCACCCCACCCCAGCCGTGTGCCTGTAATTTTTACATCAACTTCAAGCCATTAAGTTGCATTAAACTATTTTGTGGGAGAGAGCTTGTGTGTCTGGGAAGAGAGGGCTCCAGGCAGGCTTGTCCGGCCGCATTGGGGACCGTGAGTCCGGTGTAGGCTGGCAGAGGCAGCGGGCGAGGGAGAGCTGCGGCCTCAAACCCTCGGCCCTGAGAGAAGATGGGAAGAGGCCACTGTGCCTCCCACCCTAGCGACTGAAGCACAGGCTGCCAGGCACCAGCTTTGTTTCAGGTCTTCAGCCTGCAAGCCTCCTCACCCCACACAGGTGCTATCGCCTCCCAAACCGGAAACACCAGCCCACACGGGCCCCTAACTTTGCTGGCTTCTTGAGTTTTCTTTTGTTCCATCAGTTAGAAAACTTAAATTTTTTGAGACATAGAAAATAAATTTAGAGCCAGGCATGATGACGCACGCCTTTAATCTCAGCACTCGGGAGGCAGAGGCAGGCGGATCTCTGTGAGTTCGAGGCCAGCCTGGTCTACAAAGTGAGTCCACGACAGTTAAAGCTACACAGAGAAACCCTGATTTGAAAAACCAAAAACAAATAAATAAATTAATTTAATTAAATGCATTTCAATATAAAAAGAACACACACACCAAAATTCAGACCCAAATGGGACTATGTTTTGTGCCTATTTGCTGTACAGGCCAAGGACGGCCTGGGACACGGAAGGTAACCTCAGCATGACTTGTTTGTTCACGTCCAGTCACCTTTGGGTTTTCTCAGATGCCCCCAAATCTCAGTGTCTCCTGGTGGCTACTCACTGTTTCTTATAGCACGGTGGCCTCAGGCCTGGTGGCTGCAACCTGCTTTCCATGTCAGGTGGCCTCGTGAGCCGGGGCTGCCCTACATAAGTCTACTCCTGCGCCGTGGGGATCCGGGGCTTAATATCCTGGAGTTCAGATGGAGCTGAGAAAGAGGAGGGGGGAGCACAGGATGAGGGGGTAGAGAAAAGGCGGGGGGGGGGGGGCAGCCGGACAGATAAGAGGGCAGTGACCAGTGTGCCCAGCTCAGAAAGCTTGGGCACTGAGTTAGGGTGACCCTATGGTACAAGCCAGCCCTACTCAAGAGTGCAGGGCTTGCAGGGAGGTTAAAACACTAACTCACTTAGGCCAGGGGAAACACCGACCAACTATGCATTGGGAGTCAATTCCAGGAAGGCTGCAAGAGGGACCGACACAGGACCAGTCCGAGAGGGTGTGATCGAAGTCGGGGGCGGCAGAGACTGGTCCTGTGAGGGTCCCTCCAGCACTCAGGTCCCCAGAGGCTGGGCAGCAGAAGAAATGAGGGCAGAAGACAGATAAGCAAAGGCATCCACTGGACCCTGGACCCGAGGAGCCATCTTGTGAGATAAAAGCACGGGCTTCAAACCTCCCCGCCTCGGGGGCTGGAGAGATGGCTCAGTGGTTAAGAGCACTGCCTGCTCTTCCAAAGGACCTGGATTCAATTCCCAGCACCCACATGGCAGCTCACAACTGCCTGTAACTCCAAGATCTGACACCCCCTACACTAATGCACATAAATTTAAAAAACAAAACAAAACAAAACAAAACCTCCCCGTCTCAACGCCCTGCTCTTGCTGAGCACGTGGAGCTGCGGGGCAGGTCCCCACAAACCTGAGGGCACGCTCAGCCTATATTTGAGAGGACAATGGGGGTGCATGCACGTATGTACTTGTGTGCATGCATTTTTATTGATATAAGAGTGCACAGCCACTGGCCGAGGTGTAGGGACAACCAAGATGCTTGGAGTGGCCGTGGTAGCCCTGGTGAAGAGGGCCGGCTTTCAGGGAGATGGGGAAGCTGACGCTGGGGAGCCAGGAGATTTGGGCTGTTCTAGGGTCCTAAAGACCTCAGCCTGGGGAAGCTGGGAGTGCCAGGGATGGGAGTGCCAGCAGAGCCTGGACCTTTACAGAACTTGTTAGTCAGTAATTAAGGGCTGACAACCTATAGCTGTGCTAGCATGCCTTGGGCTTGGGCTAGCAGCCTAAGACCTCAGAGAAGCAGCTGAGAGAGCCTGTGTTCGGCGGTGCCGAAGGATGTAGGGAGGAAACGGGTGTGTTTGGCCCCCAGTCGGCACCTGCAGAAGAGTCCAGGCTTAGATCTGGTGGGAACTCTGGTCTGGATGAGCCCCGAGAGGAACACACCTCCGCTCCCCGGATGGAGGCCGTGCAGCCTGGCGTTCTCCTGGAAGACTGGCGCATACTCAGTCCCCGATCCCCCAGGTGGTGCCAGAGCCCCCTGTATCTAGACATGCAGGGGTTCAGGAGACAGGGTGGAGAGGAGGTCTGGGCAGTACTGCACCCCCGCAGGGCTGGGAGGCCCTGACCAGCTTTGTGTAGTGAATTCTGCTTCTGGGAGGGCAGTCGGGCTGGCTCAGCCCTGACCAGTCACTGACTTCCGCTCTTGGCTGTGCCCATCTTCCTGCCCTTGACTGCTCCTCTGGCTATGTCTCTTGCTAGATCTTCACCTCTGTCCAGCCCTTCCACTAGGCACGTGATCTCCATAGTCTGTGGCTTTGGCCATCCAGACCTGCCTGAGGGCCATGAGCCCTGTGGTCCCCTCCCCTGTAGACTGCCTCCTCCTAAGCCTGGGAGTTGTGCTCCAACCCTGCATCCTTCTTAGACTAGTACTAATAGAACATCTTCTCCCTGACCCCTGGTCATCAGGGAGGCCCCATGGTGCTCGGGGAAGGTTCCTCCCTCTCCTTGTCTTGGCTTTTGCCAACAGACAGAACACTCACCTGGCCTCCTAGAGTGTGCGAGGTGGCAGGTGGCCCTCAGGCCTTGGGAACACTGCAGCTGTGGCCCGGTGGCCAGAGGCTGCTCATAGCTGGGGAGCATTGAGACCTTGGGAGTTTGTGAGGGACACAGATGGACAAGATCCTAGGCCAGCCTGGCTGTCCACTAAGTGACTTTAGGGCAGCCTACAGAGCTGCCTTCTCTATGGGATAGTGGGCTGACAGCACACAGCTGGGTTTGCATCGGAAGCAAATCTGTAGATCAGGGCAGCTGAGCTCCTGGAGTCAGTGGTGTCAGCCTCCACTGTCCAGAGGGAGGGGTTGCAGAGGACCCTGCCTTCAGCTCAAACCTCAAGGGCCCCAGCCTAGGTTTCTAGACTGCCCTGGGCAGCTGCAGGTGGTGGGTCGCCGTGGATCGCCGTGGAGGGGGGCAGTTTCTTTTCACACCACAGCCAGCCTTCTCCCCCTCCCGCACCGTGATCTGGCTCCCAACACAGTTATTCAAGGTGAGAAGGGTGTCCTTGCTGCCTCTGGCTGCCTCACACTGAGGTCTGGGCACCAAGGTCACCTCCAGGAGTGCGGGAAGAGGGGAGGAGTGACTGGAGGTTATGGTCTGGAGGGAGGAGGGAGGGCAGAGTGGGGGGAAATAAAAAGAGATTACATTTTTTTTTTTAAAGGCACTCGAGCTGTCTTCCGACACCGTGCCTGGTCTCCGTCCGGTTTATAGCTTACAGGCTCTGCAGCTGGGCCTGTCTGCCAGGGGCGGGTGGAGGGGGTGAGGCCAGGGAGCTAAGCGCCTTGGGCTGCCTGGGCCAGGCCCCTTCTCCCTGGTGCTGCTGGGTGGTTGTAGTGTGCTCAGTGTGGGGGCGCACAGTGCAGGCGGGACCCCGGAGGTGGTGCCGGTGAGGCCCATCTATCCCCCCCGACAGGTCAATTTTCTCTTGTGTTTTACAGGAGCTTTCAGGGCAGGAAATGTGATAGGGCAGCTGATTTATTCCCACACCTGGTCTTTGTTCACAAACCCTCACTCCTGCCCCACCCTGTGGAAGTCTGAGTGCTCTTCTTCAGAGGGAATTCCTGCCCTGGTTCCTTCCAGTGACAAGCACTGACTGCTGGGTGTGGAGGTCACCTCTGAGATGGGGACATGATAAAGCATCTATGGTGACCCTCGCGGTGTGGTTCTTTTCTTTTTTTAAAAAAAATTGTTTTTTTTTTCAGTCAGGGTTTTGCTCTGTAGCCCAGGCTGGCCTTGAACTTTCCTGCATCCTCCCGTCTCTGCCTCTCAAGTGCTGGCATTGCAGACATATATAGCTACATTCTGCTTTGAGGTATGTGTTTGCCCAGGGGGTGGTTTGTGTGTATGTGTGTGTTGTTGTTTTTTGTTTTTTGTTTTGTTTTGTTTTTCAAGACAAGGTCTCTCTGTGTCAGGCTTGGCTGTCCTGGACTCGCTTTGTAGACCAGGCTGGCCTTGAACTCACAGCAATCCGCCTGCCCGGAGTGCTGGGATTAAAGGTGTGCACCACCAAGCCCCGGCCCTCCAGGGGGTGTTTTTTCTTGGTAGCATCTGGCTTTGTGTCCCGGTCACCTGCAGAGACATGGACAGGACCTAGGATTGCCCTCTCAGCCTGGTCTGTGAGGAGTTCTGAGGAGGGTGGGTTTTGTTACTTGAACTCAGAGCTCCTCTGTTATGCTGTACCCGCCTCTGCCCATCACATGTGGGGGATGGGTGCTTGCACCCCCCTTTTCTGTAGCCCACAGAGGCCTCCAGTCACCACTTTCCCGGCCACTCCTGAGAAAAAGGCCATCTTTGGTTGGAAGCTCTGATTTACTTATTTTGGTTTATTGAGACAGGGTTTCTCTGTGTCGCCCTGGCTGTCCAGGAACTTGGTCTGTAGGCCATACTGGCCTCAGACTTAGAGACCCATCTGCCTGAAATTAAAGCATGTGCTACAACTGCCTGGCTCCTCTGGTTTCTTTCAAATAAATATTTTTTAAAAAATATTTTCATTTAATTTTAATTTATGTGCATTTGGTGTGAGGGTGTCAGATCTTGGAGTTACAGACAGTTGTGAGCTGCCATGTGGGTGCTGGGAATTGAATCCGGGTCCTTCGGAAGAGCAGACAGTGCTCTTAACCACGGAGCCATCTCTCCAGCCCTCAAATAAATGTTTTTAAACGCATTTGTGTATGTCCCCAAGCGTATGTATGTGTCCCACATGTATGCAGTGCCCCATGGAGGCCAGGAGAGGGCGTCGCATCTCCACAGAGGCCTGGCATGGGGTCTAAGAGTGAAGCCCAGCCCGTTGCCAGAGCGGCAGTGCACTTGCCCGCTGGTTCTGCTTTGGATGGAGCAGGCCCAGAACGTACTTAGAAAGCTGTGAAGTAGAATCTGAGAGGGAGAACAGCCTGGCACTGCACAGCCCCTTGCTCAACCCTCCTCTGCCAGCTGGTGCCCTAATTTTTCTCAAGGAGAGTTCCAGAATGTAGGGTAAAGCTCTTGCTTCTTTCCCAGAAACTCCCTGTGGCTTGTCATGGACGGGTGCTGACTGGGGTCACACTACTTAACAAAAACAACAAGCCAAGCCAGGCATAGCAGCGCACCCCTTCAATCCCAGCACTTGGGGAGCGGAGACAGGCGGCTCTGGGAATTTGAGGTCAGCCTGCTCTACACAGTTCTAGGACAGCCGAAGCTGCACAGTGAGACCTGGTCTTGGAAACAAGCAAACAAACAAACCAAAAATCAAACTGAAAAGAAAAGAAGGAAAGAAAGAAAAGAAAAGAAGAAAAGAAAGCAGGGTCACAGGGCTAGAGGGACGGCTCAGCAGTTAAGGGCGCTGGCTGCTCTTCCAGAGGACCCAGGTTCAATTCCCAGCACCACATGGCTGCTCACAGCTGTCTGTGACTCCACCTATCTGATGTCCTCACCCAGATGTGCATGCAAGCAAAGTAGCTATGCACATTAAATAAATAGTAAATAAAAATTTAAAACTTTTTTTTTTCAAGATGGGGGTTCTCTGTGTAACAGTCCTGGCTGTCCTGGACTCGCTTTTGTAGACCAGGCTGGCATCAAACTCACAGCGATCCACCTGCCTCTGCCTTCCAAGTGTTGAGATTAAAGGTGTGCGCCACCACGCCAGCAATAATAAATAACTTTAAAAGTTAAAAAAAGTAAAAAAGCAAAAAACCAGGGTCTCATGTGGCCAAGGCTGGCCTTGAACTTTTGATTCCCGACTTCCACCTCCCTAATGCTGCTGGGATTATAGGCTTGAACACAATACCGGGTGTGATGCTGTCATTCCCAGGCAGGTGAGGTGCCACCCTTAGCGCTTTTCCCTAGGGCCTGGGGTCCTCTGTTCAGGGGTCTGTGACTCCCCACTTTCTGTTCTCACCAGGCAGCCACATGCTTTATAGTGGCTATGGGGACATAGGCCAAAAGTTCACCAGCCTGAAGTGGCTCCCTCAGTGTTCAAGATACAAATACCGTGTCTGGAAACCCCGCCGCGGGGTGCCGGGTTCTGCTGTGGAGACTGTTGGGACCGCTATAATTTTTGGCCGTGAGAGAACCGCTGCTACTATGGAGTCCCTGGTGACCAAGCGAGCAAGCAAGTGAGTTAAGATACTAGGCCCACTCCCTTGCTGCTGGGACCCCTGTGTGACCCAGGCCTCTGCTGGCTGGCAGGCTTTCCATGGCTCCTGACTAAGTCACTAGGTGACCTACCAGACAGAGTACAGATGGGACAGGAATCAGGCCAGGCCTGGCATCCTCTCCTGGCTTAGACTTGGCCTTTCCTAGACCTCCTGGCCACTGATGACACCTTGCCCTAAGCCCTTCTCTGCCGTCCCAGGCTCTGCCTCCATGCAGCCCCCCTGCACCCCCCCTCCCCAGCCTCGTCCACTCCAGCCCTGTCCCTGTGTAAGCCTATGGGAGCCCTGTGTGCACTGCTTCCCTGCCAGGGCCTTTCCTAGGAGCTCTGTGTGCGTGGTCTTTGGCACAGCTCAGGAGCTGGGGAGCTGGGCCTGGGCCTGCTGCATTCCAGCATACCTCCCTGGGGCTACTGTAGAGCCACCTTTGAGAGTGTGGGAGGTGCGGGGAGCTCGGGGTTGCAGCTGCTGCACGGGGACCTGGATGCAGCCCAACTGTGCCCCAGGACTCTCAGCTGTGTCTGCTTGATCTTTGCAGCCCCATCACGGCCCCATCTCTCGGCCTAACAGAGTGAAGGAGCACCTGGTTGGGGGGTTGCGGGGTGCGCACCAGAGGCTTCTATAGTGGGACCCGGCAGGGAGGTTAGGAATTCCCTCATAAGGTGAGACTCGCTGAGGTCCAGTTACCCTGTACCAGAAGCTCATCCGTTCCCTGGAGCTATTAGCACTCATGTTTTCTAGATGCGTCCTGACTGAGGCACAAGTTTGGGGGAGACAGGAGCACCCTCTTCTCTTTGGTCTGTTGATGGGACAAGCCAGAATTGAGCAGAGCAGACCTGTCAAGGTCTGGAATATGGCTCAGTGTAAAGTAGGTATCTAGCACGAGCAAAGTCCCTCAGGTTGCGTCCCAAGCACCATAGGGGGAGAAAGGGAGGAAGCTGGATGGGCCCCAGCCCTTCGCACCCACGCTGCAGGAAGCCCTGAGCAAAGCAGCCTTTCCCTTCTACGAGTTCTACGAGGGAGCATCACTATTTTCTTGTTTGCTTTTTTTTTTTTTAAGATTTATTTTATTTATTATTTATACAGTATCCTGCCTGTACACAGAAGAAGAGGGCACCCGATCTTATTATAGATGGTTATGAGTCACCATGTGGTTGCTGGGAATTGAACTCAGGACCTTTGGAAGAACAGCCAGTGCTCTTAACCTCTGAGCCATCTCTCCAGTCCTGAGCATCACTATTTTCATACATGGCCAGAGCCCTGGGGCGCCACCTCTCCCAGGGGGGCCGCCTCTCCCTGGCACGCCTGGGGATGGGGGTGGGTGCATCCACTACTGCTTTTCCATCATGCCCCACCATTTGCGGTGCAGTGTGAGGGGTAGGAAGTTGAGGGATGTTTTGTGATGTTTCCTCCCTGGCATTCCAGGGCCACGAGGTCCCTAGGGCAGGAACATGCATGGCTGAGTGCACACTGGCTGGATCTCAGCTCTGGCAGCACCTATGCTGGGGCCTGGACAAGGTGGCCCAGCTGCCTCCAGCTTGCTGCCCTAGGGGGGTGGAGGCCTGTGCTGGAGACAGCGTTGTTTCTGAGCTAGGCCTGTCCCTTCTGTCCCTAGGCCTCTGAGGCTCTGCCTCTTGTCTAAACAAGACACCTGGCGTGTAAGTTTGCTGGGGAGGAGGGCTGAGATGGTGCCTTTCCCACCAGGAGAAGTCTGCAAGGAGCTCTGGGGCAGCTTGTGCACGTGCCCTGTTGTGTTTCTATGTAGGAGGCGCAGACAGATGGGCTTTCTGCACAGAGACCAAGCCCACCTCTTTCATCTGGAATCTTAAGAAAAGGAGGGAAAAAAAAAAAAGTAGATGAAAAGCAGGTTTTCCATCTTGTCGGATTCTCAATGGCGCCCACTAATTACAGCATGATAACGTGAGGTTCAGGGGACATTTCCTCCTGGTGGCCAAGATTGTAATCTGCAGCCTTTGTCTGAGCTGGGGACATCTGCAAAGGTCACGCTGTCAGGCTTTCCCAGTGTGGCTTCTGGGTAGGGGGTGGGGGCCTGGCCACCCAAGCTCTCAGGCCCCACTTAGAAAGACAAAGACTTGAGTCTGCTAGGACAAGGCACCCCTCTTGCCCCCCACCTTCTGGGACTGGCCGTGGCTTGCACCTCAAGACCACTCCAGGAGAGGCTTTTAGGACCCAGTCCCCACTTCTGTGGAGGCCCACAAAGCTGGGCCCCAAGGCCCCACCCGGGCTGTGCTCTCCCTACGGCACAGTGAGCCCCAGCACAGCTGGAAACCTGCTCGACTCAAAGAAGGTGGGATGCAGGTGGCCCTGCGAGGTGACCTGTGTGTGTGTGTGTGTGTGTGTGTGTGTGTGTTATAATGATTTATTTAATATGTATACAGTGTATATTATGTATACAGGCCAGAAGAGGGCATCAGATCACATTATAGATGGTTGTGAGCCACCATGCGGTTGCTGGAAATTGAACTCCGGACTTTTGGAAGAACAGGCAGTGTTGTTAACCTGTGAGCTATCTCTCCAGCCCCTTGAGCACCTTCCTAAGCTTAGGGAGGACTCACCAGCACAAGTCAAGCGGAGGCGGGTTAAGGGCAGAGAGGAGCTTGGGGCGGACTGTGCACTGTGCAGGACACCTGCAGGGACCCAGCTAGGGAGTGGCGTGGATGGGGTGTAGAGAACCAGTCCCAGAGAGGGGGACCTATGCTGGCCAGCATGTGGGAAGGATTGCAAGCTTTGTCCCAGGTGAAAGCAGTCTTGGAGGGTTTTGCCCCTTGGAAACACACCACGGACTGACTAAATGGAGCCATCCTGGGTCTGAAATTCAGGAAGTGGACAGGAGTGGGGGGTGGGGGTGGGAGGGGTGGGGGAGGGGGACGGGCTCCAGCCGGGCTATTGTGTTTCTAATCGACCATTGATGGGGGCAGGGATGCTGACCCAGACTGACCATTGCACGCCCAGGAGAGATGCAGGCAGAGGAGAGAAAGAGAAGGCTGCAGCTTTTGGAGCAGAATCGCATGTGGATTTGGGGACCAGACCAGCGTGCAGGCCAGAGACACCTGGGGATCCGTCCCGTGGAACAGATACCGGAAGGTTTACTCTTGTTTCCCTTTTTTTTTTTTTTTTTTTGGTTTTTCGAGACAGGGTTTCTCTGTGTAGCCTTGACTGTCCTGGACTCACTTTGTAGACCAGGCTGGCCTCGAACTCACAGCGATCCACCTGCCTCTGCCTGCCGAGTGCTGGGATTAAAGGCGTGCGCCACCACGCCCGGCCCTACTCTTGTTTCCCTTTAACCCTTTTTCCTTCTTACATAGGATTGTTGGATTGTAAATAAAGTCTAATTGTCAAAACACAGAGCCAACACCCATGTCCCATTCCTGAGCAATGCGTCCTGGACTATCAACCTAAAAGGAGGTTTATCTGTGGCTCTGGGTACCAGAGGTTCAGTCCATGGTCGCTTGGCTTAGTTGCTGTGGTAGGGTAAATCAGTCACGGAGGGAGTGCCTCAGGGTGGTTGGGGAGCCAAGAGCGGTAGGGAGGGAAAGGAGGGGCTCTTCCACAATGACTTCCTTACATTAGGCCCCGCCTCCTAAAGGTTCCCTGCCTCCTGACAGCCCCATGCATGAGCCTCAGTATGTGGAGGGACCCTGGCGGGGCCATTTAAGACCACAAGTGTATAAGACAGCAGTGCTAACCCAGACTGAGAGACAGCATCACAGGAAGTGGTAACAACTCTGAAGGCGGGCTAGCCATGATTTCCTGGTTGTTTCTGGATGAGAGGTAGTGATGACATTGAAGTCAAAGATGATTCCACAGAGGTTGTGGAGACGCCACACATTATTGCCTCTGCGCCCCAGGCAGCAGGCCAGAGGGCTGGAGGGAGAACCAAGCATAGCCGAAAAGGCTTCCCTGAGACCCACTCCACCTTTATGGTTCTTGGGTCATAGGACCATGCCTGCCTGCCTGTCCTTCTGCCTGGCTGGCTTCAGTCTCTCTTCATCTAGTCAACGGAGCATTCACTGGGTTCCCCAACAGACTACGTCAGCCCTTCTCCTCCTAGGAAGACCCTTTTCTTTATAATATTTACTTATTTTTATTTTATGTGCATTGGTGTTTTGCTCTCACATGTATGTCGTGTGCAGATGTCACATCTTGGAGTTACAGAAAGGTGTGAGCTTCCATGTGGGTGCTGGGAAATTGAACCCAGGTCCTTTGGAAGAGCAGCCAGTGTTCTTAACTGCTGAACCGTCTCTCCAGCCCTGGAAAGACCCTTTTCTAACTTGACATTATCTTGGCCCTGTGTCCCGGTGCTGCTCAGTGAAGGAGGCCAGACTGAGAGGCCAATCCCAATGTCCCCAGTGTCTGAGGGGAAGGTCTCTCAGTCTTTGGGGGCTCAGGTCTCATGCTCAGTGCTCTTTCCCTGGTGGCAGATTATGCGGGTGTCGTGAACTTGGCTCCATTTGGGTGCCAACTGGCTTTGTGGTTAAGGGGTCATCTGGAGTGAGGCCAAGTCGGGGAAATAGTAAACACACAGGAGATTGCAGGAGGGATGACCACAGTGGTCAGGTGACTTAACAGGAAGGCTGTGGGAGCCTCATGCGTGTGCACGTGCAGCCATGTGGGCTGGGACCCTGAGACACGGCGTGGACAGCCAGCCTTAGTTGTTCATGTGTACTGGGGATATGAACTCAAGTCCTCTTGTTAGGTGACAAGCACTCTTACCTGTTAAGCCATTTACCCAGCCCCTATTTTATATATGTATTTATATATTCATTACTTTATTTAGTGTGAGTGGGGTGTGGTGGCGCAGGCCTTCAATCCCAGCACTGTGGGAGGCCGAGCAAGGTGGATCTCTGAGTTCGAGGCCAGCCTGGTCTAGAAAGCGAGTCCAGGACAGCCAAGGCTACACAGAGAAATCCTGTCTCAAACAAACAAACAAACAAACAAACAAAAGAAGACCAAAACAAACAAACAAACAAACAAAAAACCAACCAAACAAACAGAAGAAACTTTTTAGTTTTTGTGGCTTAGTTTTGTGGTTTTGAGCACAGAGGTGTCCATGTGTGGACGTAGGAGGTCAGCTTCAGGTGTCATCCTGCAGGGGCCATCCAAACTAAAACAAACAAACAAACAAACAACCCAAAACCAAACCAACCTGTAAACTTTATGTTTCTGTGTCTTTTTAATGATTTATTTATTTATTTAATGTATATGAGTGCTTTAGCTGCATTCCAGAAGAGGACACCAGATCACATTATAGATGGTTGTTAGCCACCATGTGGTTGCTGGGAATTGAACTCAGGACCATTGGAAGAGCAGGGGCCCCTCTTAACCACTGAGCCATCTGTCCAGCCCATTTCTGGGTGTTCTGCCTGCGTATGTCTGGTCGCCACAGTTGTAGAGGCAAGAGGGTGTTAGATCCCTTAGAACTACTGTTACAGGCCGTTGTGAGCTGCCATGTAGGTATTGGGAATTGAACCTGGACCCTCTGGAAGAGTGGCCAGAGCTCTTAATCCCTGAGCCATCTCTCCAGCCCCACCTTGTGTGTTGGGATAGGGTCTCTCACTGAACATGTAGCTCACTGAGTCTGCTAGGCTGTGTGGCCAGCAGGTGTCAGGGATCTTCCCCAGGACTGGGGCTGGAGTATGTGGCACACCCTGCTTTCCAATAGCGTTTTTTTTTTTTTCTGAGACATGGTTTTTCTTTGTAGCCTTGGCTGTCCTGGACTTGCTTTGTAGATCAGGCTGGCCTCAAACTCCATCTGCCTCTGCTGGGATTAAATGAAGGTGCTACCACCAATAGAGTTTTTTTTTTTTAAATTAAAGATTTATTTATTACGTATACAGTACTCTGCTGCAGGCCAGAAGAGGGCACCAGATCTCATTACAGATGGTTATGAGCCACTGTGTTGTTACCAGGAATTGAACTCAGGACCTTTGGAAGAGCAGCCAGTGCTCTTAACCTCTGAGCCATCTCTCCAGGCCTCCAATAGCGTTTTTAAAGTGGTGCTAGGGATTGAGCCCAGTTCCTCATGATTCCCTTTGTAGACTAGGCTGGCCTCGAACTCACAGCGATCCACCTGTCTCTGCCTTCCAAGTGCTGGGATTACAGGCATGCGCCACCACAGCCTGTCTGCATCCGCTTTGTTAACTGAGCCAGTCTCCAGTCTCCAGGCCTCTTGTATTTATCCCAGTGACATTGCAGCTAGCAAACACTCAATTCAGCAGGACCCTTTGACCTCAGTCTAACTAGTGACATCTTCAAAGAACCAGGTTCCAAAGAAGGCTGTATTCTGAGGTAACCAAGACTTCAGTGTGTGGATTTGGAGGGCAAAACAACATATATAGAGAGGAGCTACAGATGGAGGCCCCTTATCAGTTGTAGCCCCTACAGACTGGATGGTAGGAAACTTGGGATGGGTCCTACAGACAAGGGACAGGTCAATAAAACAGAGAACACAACCCAGACAGCATGGTGGCGCACGCCTGGAACCCCAGCACTCAGGGAGGCAGAGGCAGGCAGATCTCTGAGTTTGAGGCCAGCCTGGTCTATAAAACGAGTCCAGGATAGCTAAGGCTACACACAGAAACCCTGTCTTGAAACCTCCCTCCTAAAAAAAAAAAAAAGAAAAAAAAAAAAAAAAAAGAACAGAACCCAAATCATATCATGAGACTGATTGCAGAAAAAAAAGCCCTTGGAAAATATGTCCCCTTTAATTCCCACAGCCTGTGAGAACGTGTCTATAGAGCCTTTGTGTGTGTACTTGAGGCAGTAGGCCCTGGAGGCAATCAGAAACTGTCCCCAGCTGAGGCAAAGATGCCACATAAGAGACATGATTGTCCCTCCCTTTGTCGGTGACTTGGGAGATGGTGGTGGGGACCCCTGAGCCAGGGACACTCGTAACTACTTTCAGCTTTTCAGGCAGCAAGAGAACGGGTCCCTGATGCCTTAGGGAACCAAGCTCTGCCAACTGCCAAAAGAGCGGGAGCCAGGCTCGCCTCTGAGTCTCTGAGAGAACCAAGCGCGCCCACACTGTGAATTCAGTTCAGTGACACTGACTAACTGATCTCTGCCTTCCAGAATCAGGAGACAATATCCTCGTATCCAGAGTCTGAAACCGTGTGTATTGATAGTCACATGTGTGTGGGCTCCCTTGTGTGAGGGTGTGTGTACATGTATGTATGTGAAGCCAGTGGTTGACAGTGGGCGCCCTTCACGATCACTCTGCCTTTTACGTTGGGTCACACACAGTCTGTTACTTGAGGCAGTTTGTTGGTTTGCTCTGGGGACCTGTCTCCACCACTAGAGGGCTGGCATTGCGGGCAGGTCTAGGGCCCTAACTGGTCCTCAAACCACTGCAGTGAGCACATCACCTGTGGAGCCATCTCCCCAGTTGGTGCATTTGTAACTGTTACAAACCTGATGTGATGTTGGGATACAGCAGACAGACCCGGAATGCATGGCCACAGGGTTAGTTAGCAAGCACACAAGCGGAACCCAAAGTTCCAAAGAACAAATTGCTAAAAAGAAGAAGGAAAAAAAACAGCATGCATTTCACCAAAGAATAAATAGATGATTAAAGATATGAACAGATGATTAACCTCAATCATAATTAGAAAGAAGTTCAAAGCACAACAATATTTTTCGAGACATCAGATTGGCCAAACATAGACTACAGCCCTTAGGCTAAATTGGGTAAGCTCTTTTTTGTTTTTGTTTTTTGTTTGTTTTTGAGACAGGGTTACACTGTGTAGCCTTGACTGTCCTGGACTCACTTTGTAGAGCAGGCTGGCTACACTGCCTGGCTGCAAGCTCTTGTTTTTATAAATAACATTTTATTGGAATACTCACCTACTCGCTTATAAGTTGCTCATGGCAGTGTCTGAGCTACAATGGCAAAACTGAATAGTTGTGGTCTGAGAGGCCATTCCAAAGGCAGTCCATTTTATTTTATTTTTATTTATTTATTTATTTTTGTTTTTCAATCCAGGGTTTCTCTGTGCAGCCTTGGCTACCCTGGACATGCTTTGTAGACCAGGCTGGCCTCGAACTCACAGCAATCCACCTGCCTCTGCCTCCTGAGTGCTGGGATTAAAGGCGTGCGCCACCATGCCTGGCCAAGCGATCCAATTTAATGATAAGCTTGTTGCAGTGCTGCAATCAAACCCAGGACCTAGTGCATGTGAGGCAAGTGCTCTGCCTCTGAGCTGCTGAGGGACGGATGAAGCGGTCATTCCCTCCTAATAGAAGTTGGATCGCCTTTGAAGCCAATCAGGAGCCTTCTAGAGACTTTGAAGAGCAACTAGGCGACCAAGAGAGGCCAGAGTAATGTGTACACACTTGAATTTGCATTTCTACTTCTAGGTGTTTACCTGAGAAAAACTCTAACATGCATGCACACATTAAGGAGACAGTGGAAAGCCAGGGTCTCCTTTGGCCCCAGCTTGCTATATAGCTGAGGATGACTTTGAACTTCTGACCCCTCTGCCTCGGCTTCCTGGGTTCTGGGACCCTAGGTATCCACTGCCACACCTAGTTTCCGCAGTGCTGGGGTTGAACACAGAGCTTTTGCATACTAGGCAGGCAGTCTCCCAACCGAGCCACACCATAGCCCCATACTTTTAGTGGAAAATAACTGGAAATAACTCAGGTGCGCTGCGCAGAAGAAAGGGGACGCGCTCTGGGGTGTTGGCAGTAAGAATGAAGGACTCAGTGCATATTCAGGACGAGGGGGAGGTTTGTGAGCAATGCTGCACAGCACAGCGAACCAGCAAGCCCACAGCTCAGCCTCATGAAACAGTCCAAAGTCACAGGCGGCTCCATCGGGTGGTCTCTACGGCATCGGTCACCTGGGAGGGACTGGCCAGGCACTGGCACAGTGGGTCTGCTCTGTGATGGCGTCCAGGCCACTCCTGACTGTGGCTCCACTCCTGTCCAGGTCCTGTCCTGTTCGCCAAGGTGTAAAACGGCTCTCTGTCTGCGTTCTAAATCCCACGATCAACTGAGAGGTTGCCAAGGACTGACCTAGAAGCCCCAGCTGTCCTTTCTGCTTACTTCTCATTGGCCAGAACGCAGTCACGTGCTCCTGAGACTGAGGTTCTGAGCTTCTTCATTTTTGGCAGTCCACATTTCTATTAGGTTGGAAGATGGAGGAACTGAATGTTAAGGCACAAATGGTAGTCCTCCCCAGGGAAATATGCACACACGGTACGTGCTGTCGAGCAGCAGTGCTCTCAAGAGAGGAATACTCCGAGATGGCAGAGAGAGGGGTGGTGGGATGGAGTGGTGGCCCTCAAAGGGCGTGTCCAAGTTTTTGACAACAACCCCTGGATCCATGGATGTCAGGTACATAAACATGGAAACACAAAAGCAGTTAGTATAGACTGTAGATGGCTTTACTTTGAAAAAATTAATACAGACATTTATTATTTTGGCTTTGGATTCAATAACTTTTTTCCCCCCTTCTTCTGAGACAGGGTTTTTCCATGTAGCTCTGGCTGTCTTGGAACTCACTGTGTAGACCAGGCTGGCTTCAAACTCAGAGATCTGCCTGCCTCTGCCTCCTGTGTGCTGGGATTAAAGGCGTGCATCATCGATTACTCTTTATCCTGGCTTCTCCTGTTTTTTTTTGTTTTTGTTTTTGTTTTTTGAGACAGGGTCTTTCTGTGTTCGCCTTGGCTGTCCTAGACTCGCTTTGTAGACCAGGCTGGCCTCGAACTCACAGTGATCCACCTGCTTCTGCCTCCCGAGTGCTGGGATTAAAGGCGTGCGCCACCAGGCCCTGCCCCTTTTTTTCCTTCTTTCTCACCTGAGGGTGAGTACAGCTCTGCCTCAGAGGCTGCTCTGCCTGACGCTGCTGTCAGAATTTTCCCCTTGTCTTGCGTGGGCGGGCCTCAGCGCAGCCTTCTAGGAGAGCCTCTTTTGGCAGCTTGCAGGTCCTCCTCGCATGCACAACTCTGGCCACACGGAACTGTTGTGGGGTCTTTCTCGGACTTCGGGTCCCTAAGGCATTCATCCACCACCGACACCGCCATTCCAGTGTTGGAGATTTCTCTCCTCTCTAGTTTCCTGAGGAAAAACTCTCACAGTCCTTCAGGTCCAGAAGAGGTCCTCCTCGCTTTCTCTGGTCGGTCCCTCCCTCTTACCTTTCCTTTGCTTTTTTTCATATTACGGCAGGAGATTACCTTCGCATCCCCTTGCTCACTCCTACAATCTGTGTGACTCTGGCTGAGTCTCTGAACCTCCCGGTCTCCCGGAGATTTATCTGTAAAACATAAGTGCCAATTCTGTCCCAATAAGCTAGCTTTCAGTCTGGCCAGTGACGGTTCCCGCCAATCGCGACCCAAAATCCTCCCTGTGGGCAAGGGCCTGAGAATTAACCCTCAAGATCCTACTCCTCGCCGGAAGGTTAGCGCTTCCCTTCCTCCTCTCCTGTTCTTCCGGTTAGAGGCTGTAGCCCGCGAGGCACTTGTCACCCAGCGGCCATAGACACCGGAGAAGCAGCAAAGCTTGGAAGAGTGGGCGTGGAACCCGGAACACAGTTCGTGGCCCCGCCCCGCCCCCAGGCCCCGCCCCCTCACATGCTTATTGGCTAGGGTTGCTCCTGGCCCCACCTCAGGGTCCCCGACCAAGCCACGCCTCCTCTGGGCGTACACATCCGCTTTTTGTTGGCTGGCGTCCTGCTTTCTCCCGCCCTTGGTAGCGTCACTTCCTGGCAGAGTTCGCTCGGAAGGCGGAAGTGTGTGTGCGGGAGGCAGCGAAGCGGAGCTGAGGTGGTGTTAGCTAGCGTTGCCTGCGGCTCTTCCGGGTCTCTGCCCCACTCCCGGGAGGCGGAGGCGGGAGCTGGGAGCATGGCCGCGAGGCTGCTGCGTAGCCTGGCAGGGTCTGGAGGCTGACGTCCGCCGCGGCTGTCCGCCCGCCGCTTGCTCCAGGTTCAGAGTTTAGCTAGGGTCGCGCTGTCCCGGCCGCCGGACCCTCAAAATGACCGCGGCCTCCACCTCCAAGTGGGGACTCGTCACGAACGTGGTAAACAGCATCGTGGGGGTCAGCGTCCTCACCATGCCGTTCTGCTTCAAACAGGTGAGGGGGGTCGCGGCGGCAGGGGGGGTGGGGAGGGGTGGGTGGGGAGGGGAGGGAAGGGGAGGGGCGAGGAGGGGAGGGGAGGGGGGCGTCTCGGTTGGAAGTGCTCCTTGTGCGAGCACAGCAGGCAGGCAAGAGCCGGCCAAGCCAGGTCGTCGTTTGCATCTGTGCGCTCGGCGTCCACTAACGCCGCACGGAAGTGCACAGAGGACGAGAAGTTAGCGGACTGATAGTATTTCTCTTCGCCCGGTTGTTGTTGGTTTTTGTTTTTGTTTTTTGTTTGTTTTTTGTTTGTTTTTTTTTTACTCTGACGGACTGCACCCAAGGAGTCCTCAGCTCCGGCTTCATAAAGGTGATCTAAAAAGCATCCGTTTGGTCCAAACTGTGCATATAGCACCCCGGTTGGAAAAGCAGGCATTAACCAAAAAGTTTGGTGCTATTCCAACGTTGAGTAACGCGTGAAAGGATGGCCATTTCTACGTGGCTCTGTTGACTCTACCAGTGCTTTGCAGAGGCAGATGGAAACGTCAAATTGGACAATGAGTCTTTTTACCAAAGGAAGTGGTGGGGCTTTCCCTGTGGCTTCTCGGTTCACTCATTCGTGCCACGTGTGCAGTTGAGACAGGGACGTTAAGGCAAAGACCAGCTCCTTTTACCTGATGACACCTAGGAGGTGAGGTGGAAGATGAAACCGTGATAGACGTTTTAAAAGTGAAAATGGGTTGTTGATAATTTAATATTAGACTAACAGCCACTTTGCATGTTTTATATTTCACATCTCAGGGCAAAGGTAGAAAAAGGGTTTTCTGATCAGGGGTTCCCGTGTTGGGTGTTTGTTACGGTTGATGGGTGTAGGTAGAAGGCCGGAGTCTGGGTTGACATCCGTGTTGTGAACCCCCGTGTTGAGTCAGTCGATTTTGGCGTTTCTGGAGTGTCTACGTGTCCCAGTGCCCACAGGAAACCTGCTTGTCAGCTGAACTGCATCCTGGGACCTGAGTGGTGACTGGTTTCAAATCTCTGAGTGAACCCTGTCATCTTGGCTGCGGGTCTGTGAAGTGTGTCCGACCCTTCGCTGGGCTCTGTTGTGGATGCCTGGGAGAGAGCAGTGTGGGCACAGGTGACAGAGCAGGCTAGGCCTCTGCTAGAGCGTATGACGGACGGTGAGCCAGGTGGAGATCTGCTGTGGTGCTGTGAAGATTTTGTTTTGTTTATTTGTTCATATATTTTTTTTAATGCTGAGGCTCTATTAGACAAATATTCTACTGCTGAACTACATAATCAAACCACTAATTTTTTTTGAGCTATTGTCTCACTATATATTCCAGCTAGGTGTGTGTGTGTGTATATATATAGTACATATATATATGTATATGTATATATAAAACACATGCAATAGAATGCAGCTGTTTTAGGGTGTGGCCCCTGGGGTTTGGTGAATGTATATAATCTGTGGCTACTGTGGTCAAGGTATGGAATAGAGGGTTTTTTTGTTTTTTTTTTTAGAGGCTTTTCGGGACAAGGTTTCTCTGTGTAACAGTCCTGGAGTCCTGGCTGTCCTGGACTGACTTTTGTAGACCAGGTTGGCCTCAAACTCAGCAATTCTCCTGCCTCTGCCTCCCCATTGCTGGGATTAAAGGTGTGCCACCATGCCCAGCTGGAATAGAGTTCTTTTATCCCAAAAAGTCACCTCTGCCCCCTCTGAGACCGGCTACTCTCCCTCCCTCAACGTTGTGGCTTGTTGCCTGGCCCTGTTTTTAGCCTTTCCTAGACACTTGGTTCTTGGCCATGCACAGTAAGCTGCCTTTATGGCCCCTTCTTCTCTGCAGCACGGTGCATGGGTACCATGATATCCTTTTGCATGGTTGGGCTAGAGTTGGGTTATGGCTACCCACCCCCCTGCACCCTGCCCTTGGAAATGGTTTGTGCATAACAAGCCTTTCATTTCTAATGGGGAAAGACCTAAGAGGAGTTGCAGGAAGGAAGGCATGGCTAGCATGTTTAGTTTATAAGTCAGCCACACGGCATTCTTAAGCCTTTTAGACTGCTTACCACCTAGGGCCATTGAGGAAGGTGGTTAAAGATGCTGCATGTGAAAAAAGCTGTAAGAACAGTTGTGGGGGCCTGTAAATGTTTGGGCTGCAGGCCATGGGAGAAGATGTCTTTGTAAAAATTCTTTGAACTGTACAGTTAAGGTATGTGAACTCCACCATACTGTTTCAGTAAAAGCAAGAAATAAATTTTAAAAAAGATGCTGCATGTGTAGGGAGCGTGGGGGGTGTGGGGGTGTGGGGAGCGTGGGATGCTACCTGATGGCCTCGCCCAGCAGACCTAGGATTAACAACGTCCTCTGAAAACAATGCTCAGAAGGGCAGGAGAGATGGCTCAGAGGTTAAGAGCACTGGATGTTCTTCTAAAGGTCCTGAGTTCAATTCCCAGCAACCATATGGTGGCTCACAACCATCTATACGTGAGGTCTGGTGCCCTCTTCTGGTGGGCAGGCAGAATGCTGGATAAATAAATAACTAAATACAACACTCAGGGTTCCTGCTTCTATTTTAGGGGGGCCTCCCATAGGAGATCAGGGCCTCCCATCAAAATAGATAAAGCAGTGAGGACCCGCAAGAGCCCCTTGTGGTATAGGTGCACGAGGCGGAGACTCGGAGAGAGGCTGGGTTTGCAAACGTGTCTTTTCCTCTCCGTCCCACAGTGCGGCATCGTCCTGGGGGCCCTGCTCTTGGTCTTCTGCTCCTGGATGACGCACCAGTCCTGCATGTTCTTGGTGAAGTCGGCCAGCCTGAGCAAGAGGAGAACCTACGCCGGCCTGGGTGAGGCCGGGCTTTCAGAGCCCTGGGAGCCGCGCTCAGGCCCCTCCCCCAGGAGGGCGGAGCTCTCGCCTGGGCGTCCTCGCTGTCCTCTCGTTTGCTTATCGTTCTTCGTAAGGGGCCTTTTGGAGAGCATTGTTTTGTTTTTGTTTTTGTTTTAATTTTAATGCTCTCTGGGTATCGTGGTACCCAGTGTAATCCTAGCACTTGATAGGATAAAGCAGGAGGGTAGGAAGTTCAAGACCAGCCTCTGCTTGGGCTACTGTCTCAAAAATCAAAACGGGCCAATGCGGTGGCGGCACAGTGAGTTGCTGCACGAGCCTGGCAACCTGAGTTCCATCCCTGGAGCCCACAAAAAGGTAACAAAGGTGGAAGGAGAAGACCTCTACATCTGCAGCGTGCACGAATGCACACATACACGTACGCACACATAATAATGAATACAACTGCACACACGCACGTATTATTGTGTGTTTTTGTTGTTTTTGAGTCAGAGTTTCACTGTAACTGTACCTGGCCTAGAGCTCGCTTTGTAGATCAGGGTGCCCTAGAACTCACAGAGATCTACTTGCCTCTGCTTCTTGAGTGCTGAATAAAAATTTTAAAAATATTTATTTATTTTTCATGTATATGAGCGCTCTGTCTGCATGTACTCCTGCATGCCAGAAGAGGGCATCAGATCCTAGTACAGATCTGAGGTTGCTGGGAATTGAACTCAGGACCTCTGGAAGAGCAGCCAGTGATCTTAACCACTGAGACATCTCTCAGGCCCTAAAATAAAAATGTAAAAACATACAATTAATAATACTGCTCAAAAATAAAAAAAAGTCTGGTGGGGCACACCTTTAATCCAAGCACCTGGGAGGCAGAGAGAGATGGATCTCCTGAGTTTGAGGCCAGATTTGTCTACAAAGTGAGTCCAGAACAGCCAGGGCTGCACAGAGACACCCTGTTGCAAAACAACAACCCAGCCAACCCAACTCAACCCTAACCCAACCCAACCAACCCAACCAACCCAACCCAACTCAACCAAACCCAACCCAACCCAACCCAACCCAACCCCAAGCCCAACTCCAACCCAACCCCAACCCCAACCCAACTCAACCCCATCCCCAAACCAACCAAAACCAAACCAACCAAAACCAAACCAAACTAACTTAACCCCAGCCCAACCAAACTCAACCCAACCAACCCCTGTCAGCTGAGATGGATGGTGCGGAGCAACAGGCCTCCTGCTCTTGCCCTCAGGCTTTCTTCGTGCAGATCACACGCCCACCCTTCAAGCGCAGTAGGTTCACTGTGCCACAGCCTTCGGCTGCCTTGCTGCTCTACTCCCAGGACCTGGAAGCCTTCCTTGGAGTTGCTGGAGCATCTCAGACTCCTGGGGCTCCGTGGAGGAGACGCTTCAGTCCAGCTGTGGCTGAGACTCAGTGCCCCATCTGCCCAAAGGGCGGGCCTTTCTCCCACAACTGCCGACTGCATTCTGTTCCCTCTAGCTCTTAGTTAAAACTGGTGCCAACCACGAGGACTAAACGCTGCTCGTACTGCCTGTCCCTAGGTGGTTGGCTTCAAGGGCATTGAGGGTGCCTTACTTTCTTGTCCTACCTCATTGTAGCTCACTCTGGGATTGAGCATGGCATGGAGGTCACAATGTCACTCTTCTGCTCTTGGTACTTAGCCTTGTGGAGGATGTGGAAAGAAGATTCCTGGCCTCCTGAGGATGTTACCGACCCCCAGCCAGTGTGTGGCTGTGTTGTGCCTGGCTTCTGCTCCTCACCTCACTGTCCAGGGAAGAGAATGCTGCAGAGTTAATGCAAAATAAAGTCATTGTTAAAAACTGAATTGGAGTGATAAGCAAAGGTGTGAGGCACCACGCCTCTGCCTTGCCTCCACTCCGCTAGAGAGCACACGTGGGCTTCTGTGCTGCAGCCTCTTGGTTTTTTCTAGTCTTTGTGAAGGCACCAGTGTCCTGCTGTTCACTCCTGGCCTCAGAACCCCAGGGGGGCCTTCCTTCTCTTTCTTCTCTGATGACAATGGTGTTCTCTTTTATGCAACTTAGGGAAGTAAGGTTTATCATTCAAACTTGGCCCACACTGGGCTCTGCTCTACAGAACCTAGGGGGCAGGCGCTTGGGGGTGGTGCGCTTGGTAGTGTGGAGGCACGTTGTAGTGTGTGGTCCTTTCCCTCTGAGATCTCTGTCCTGAAAGTTATGAGGCCCTGGGCTGGGGAGGTCATGGCATGTGAGAGCTGGTTGGCCAGTGAGTTATTCTTCAGAGGGCCCTGAGAAGTGAAACTGGTTGGCTTGTGCAGCTGTGACGGACTGAAAGCAAGCTGGCAGATGCCCACTCTGTGCTAGCTGCCTGCCGCTCCAGCTTTAACTGAATGTGCCAACTGCGGGAGACAGCAGGTTCCCAATGCCAGTGGTCTTAGGTTACGCTTTTGATCCTAAACAAGGTGACTTACTTGTACGGGCCCCCCAGAGAATCTTCTAGACCCCAAGACAAGCCTTCTGTGCCCTCAGTCTTCCAGATCCCCAGAGCTTTCTGGATGTCTAGACAATTTCTCAGAACCCTGATCTCCCTGGTCCCCAGTCTCTCAGGTCCCCAGACAGTCTTCTGGGCCTGTCAGCTCAGCACCAGTTTTCTTTGTCTACAAGGTGGAGTGACTGATTATATGGGGGCCAGAGTAGTAGAGGGGAGTGTCTCCTGTGCCACCTCCTGCCACGGGCTGACCCTGCAGGTGGTGCGGAGCCCTCTTGTGTAGCTGGACGGACACCTGCCTTTCTCTCTGTCCTTCATCCTCTTGATGGGCCAGCACTCCCTGTGTGCTTGGGCTTGTAGCCCATCTGTGCTTGAGGTGAGCCTGTCCTTCCCTCAAGGTGCGGCTGACCTGACAGATGGCACTGTGTGTGTGGGTGCATGAGACTGGACCCTGGCCTGGGTCATGGCAGCTGGAGGTGAGATGGGCAGGTGGCCTTGGCCCTCACTGCAGACCAGGGAAGAAGATGAAGAATTTCCAAGGTAGTAGCCATATCTCTAACAAGGAGCCTGGTCACCATTTGCACTCCATGGGAGTGCATTTTAGTCTTAACAATGTCAGCAGCTGTGGTAGTGACCTCACCTATGGCTCCCTGGCTCTGGAGGGTCCTAGAAGCCCGGGGTGTTGGTGAACTTGGGTACTAGCTTGTTTGGCTGTTTTTGCTGTTGGGATTTTTGGATGCTTTTTTTTTTTTTTTAATATAAACTTCGAACCTTCTGCTTCCGTGTCCAGCTTGTCATATTCAATATGACATTCTTTTTCTTTTCTTTTTTTTTTTGAGACAAGGTTTCTCTGGCTGTTCTGGACTCACTTTGTAGACCAGGCTGGCCTCGAACTCACATCAATCCCCTGTCTCTGCCTCCCGAGTACTGGGGTTACAGGTGTACGCCACCACGCCTGGCACCAACACGACCTCCTTTAGACCTCAGTTCACTTGAGACGTGTGTTAGTGAGGGATCCTGTGCGTGACAACGCACCACGACCAAATCAAACCATGAGGAAAGATCACACTCAGGCCGAGAACTGAAGTGGAGACACCAAGGACCACTCCTTGCTGGGCTGCTCCGCATTCGTGTCTGGCTCAGCTTGCTGTCTCATATACTCAGGACCACCTGTTTGGGATCGGGTTCTCCCACACCCATCGATAAGCAGGACATGCTACAGGAAATCTGATGGCGGCACTTTCTCAGTTGAGGGTCCCCTCCTACACGTGTCCAGGTGGTGATCAAACCAATGAGGGTAGAAGGTAACACAGACACCAGTGTCTCCTGGGAGACTCTTCTGAGCTTAGACCCTGCACTAGGCCCATGTGGCCTCTTGAGTTCCCAGCTGTGGGATGGATGCCGCTGGCTCTCTGTCAGCACGTCTCGTGGTTGGCGTGCCTCTCCTCTTCATAGGCCTAGAGTGGTGTCTGATGGAGCGTGGTAGTGGAGTGCCTCTTCTTGCACTACAGCTGGGCAGATACTCAGCTGTTCTAACCCGGCAATTATGGCCTGGCCCACCTCCCAGCCGTGCGGCCCATTACCTGCCACCTTAGTCTCCCTCTGGCTCCTCCTCCTTCATTCATGTCTTCATGGTCCCTTGCTCTGCCTCACCCCCTCTCAGTCCCCACCTGGGAAGTGGTGGCCTGTAATCCTAGCACCCTGGGGAGGCAGAGGCAGACAGATCGCTGTGAGTTCAAGGCCAGCCTGGTCTTCACAGCGAGTCCAGGACAGCCAAGGCAACACAGAGAGACCCTGTCGTAAAAAACCAAAACCAAACCAAAACAAAATTACAATGCCAATGTCTGGCCTGAATCAGATGTGCACAGGCACAGCCATCAGCATTTGAGTATACAAGGGTAATCTTTACACAGCTTATAACTGGCTTACCCCAGCCAGCAGCCCTTGGTGGCACGGCAGGTAGCTGTGGATGCCATTGCCTCTGGAGTTCCTTTCCTTTTTTGAAATTCTCTGTCTAGACTTTGGGTGACTTTCTGGTTTCAGTTATTGCTAGATGAGCTTGCAGGGGATGCTGGGCTCCCTCCCCGGCTGAGTCTGGGACAGGCCAGGGTAGCCCCTGGCGGCTGAAGTCTTTGCTGTCCTTTTGCCAGCACTGTGCCTCTTCCTCAGCTAAAAGTAGCAAGGATTTTGTTTGGGTCGTTTGTGCCCAGTGGATGTGCGTTTCCTGCTCTCACAACCTCAGAGGGCTGCTGGCCCAGACTGAGGGAGCAAACAAGGGGCAGGAAGCTGGGGCTGTCACAGACTTGAGGCCATCCTGTCACATGTGCTGCCTTTGGCTGCTCCCAGAACACCAGAAGTTCCCTTTGTCTTCATGTGGCTGGAATCGGGGAAACAGTGGGTGACCAGGGAGCTGTTAAGGCCCTCTGAGGCACCGCGTTGAGTCAGCGTTTACTTGGTCATCTGCTGGAACTAGGTCTGGGTCAGGAAGGACAGGCAGAGAGACCCCTGTCCTGGATAGACCCCGCCGTGGCCATGCATGCCAGCCATTGTTAGGCTGTCCCTGGCTGTAAGTCTCAGAGCTCTAGTTCCTTCCTGCTGCAGAATGCCATGCTCGAAAGGACTGTTTCCTTGTGTAAATCACAGTCAAAGGATGAATATGAAGCCCCCAGCAGCATCCCTGTGGGGGAGGACATGAGTGCTGGGCTCTGGGCGGAGCTTGGACCTAGGGATCCTCTTGTTCTCCCTCTTCCCCTGTCCCTAAGTGTGGGTGCCCAGCTCCGGCTTTCTGGCACTGCTCCAGCCCATTCATGGCCGCCATAGGCAGGAACCACTACTTTGCAGGTCCTGGCCTCCTTTCCCCTTTTACTGTTTCAACAGCAACAACCCTGCCTGTGTTTCCCTTGCTCTGTCCTTGTTCCACGTTGTTTTGTTGGGGGGATGGTAGGTCTAAAGAAAGTCTAGGACCAGAGGTTTAAAGTGTCTCCTCATCCACGGAACTCCAAGCCAACTGATGCTCGCCACACTGCCGTCCGCAGCTCCCCTTGTCGCCTTTTTACCCAAGTGCTTCCCCCGGCTTCACTGAGCTCCCTCTCTTCTCTTGGCTAGCGTTCCATGCCTACGGCAAGGCCGGGAAGATGCTGGTGGAGACCAGGTAAGTGGTACAGCTCGCCTCGTCCCACCCTTCTTCCCGCAGCGGTGGAGGGACTGGGGCGTGTTGGGAGGTGAGCGCTGTGCTCCACACGTGGGTGGCTTGTCACTTCTGCGTGCTCCTGAGCAGTTACCTACAGACTGGTCACAAGTCAGTTTACCTAAAAGTTATTGTTGCTGAAGGTGAAGGTGAAAGCTTCCTAAGTCTCGCTAAGGTGAACAGGAGCGTGGGGACCTTGGGGAGCACAGCAAACAGGAGAGAGAATGGGAGCCTTGGGGAGCACAGCAAACAGGAGAGAGAATGGGAGCCTTGGGGAGCACAGCAAACAGGAGAGAGAATGGGAGCCTTGGGGAGCACAGCAGACAGGAGAATGGGGACCTTGGGGAGCACAGCAAGTAGCTCTCCTGGAGCGGTTAACCTCAGTGCCCTTCCTTAGACTGTGTCCCCAATCCTGCTGCAGAAGGGAGGCACCAAACTTAAGCATCACATTCTGTCACTGAGAGTAAAATTTTACGAGTTGAAGAAATTGTCAGGAGATTACACTTTTAGGCTTCCAAAGCAGGGAGTCACAGACACAGAGGCGGCTGATTGTTCTTGTAACTTGCCTACCATTACTGAGAGTGTTTGTTGCACCTAAAAGACTTTCTGAAGCTCCCTGGAGAAGGAACATATGCTACCACAGAGGGTAGTTAAGTGTGGCTCAGTGTTTGCCCCAAGTGCAATGCAGAGCCCCCAAACAGCCACAGTTCTTCCACAGTGAGCACAGACGTTCAGAATCGCCTTTCACTCAGCCAGTTCTCTGGCAGTGCCGTGTCCGCACAGCCCGGGCACTGGCTCTGGCCCCGGGTGCCTGGGTCTGGAGTCTGCAGAAGTGTCTAGCTTTGATTGCAGAGCAGCACTCTCTTGGAGATTGATTTGAAAGCCCGGGTTTGCTTCTTCGCAGCATGATTGGGCTGATGCTGGGGACCTGCATCGCCTTCTACGTCGTCATCGGTGACTTGGGCTCCAACTTCTTTGGCCCGCTGTTCGGATTGCGGGTAAGGCCCTGTTCGCCGTCTGCTCTGTTTTAATGCTGTGGTTGCTGCCTGATGACGCTGCCTTCCCTTAAGCCAGCCGAGACGAGTGTGCTTGGCATGGAGAAGCTTCCCATGCCTGCCAGCCACTCTGTTCCCTGGCTTGTAGTGTCTGAGAGGTACCAGGGGAGGGAGGGAGGGAGAGATAGAGAGCAGGCTGTGCTAGAGCCTGGCAGTGTGTGCATCCTCCAAGTCTGCCACTCCCTGTCACTGAGGGGTCCCACCTGTGAGTTGGGCACCACACACCTTTCTTCTCTGCTGGGGAGCAGAGGTGTAGCAGCTGGCTAGGAGGCGTGTCTTCTGTGGAGAGCCCTTCGTGTCTGTCCGTCAGATAGGTACAGGCATTTGAGGTTGTGAAGATGGCCACCGGGGAAGGGGTCTTTCCCTGAATACAGCGTGTTGGATTTGCATGGTGCTGGAACTCTCCAGTGAGTGTCCTGCAACCCTGGCCCTGCTCTGTGTTCTGAAGCTGTCTTCCCAAAGCCCACTCTCCCATGGGCCCAGCAGGGTTGTGGGCCAGTCCCTCACACAGGTACTTGGGTCTTTTCTCAGAACCTACCGGTCTGTGTCAGGGCCAGGCATGTTTCCCACAGTTCTGAGACGTGCAGGCTGGACAGTGTTGGCCCCTGCGGCCTTGCTAATGGTTCCCACACAGCAAGGAGGCATGCACAGAGCCGGCCTGTCCTCATCCTCCGCTATCTACACTGCTCCCGTGCTCAGCAGTGTGGGTTGTTTTAGGTTTGCAGGTGTTTGTAGCTAGGGAGCTCTTCGCCTCTAGCCGGTGCTGTCAGCTATGAAGGATCCAGAAAGTCGGCCTTGCCGGCTGCAGCTGAGTTAGGTGGAGATGCCCCTGACTGTTGCTTGCTAACAGGTGCCAGTCTGGAGTTTTGTGATCAGAGTTTGCTTCTGCTTCTGTAGTAGTCGGCTCCAAGTTGTGTGGAGAACTGGCGACCTCTCCCGCCGGGGCGAGGTGTGAGGGTGCTCTCAGAGCAGGACAGGCCTACCCACTCCCCTCACCCTTCCCTGGGGAGTGGGGGAGGGGCCGCTGATCTTTTGTCCTCACTGTCTCTGTGGAGCCTGGCTGGGCTGATCAGGGCCGGGGGTGGGGGGTTCGGTTCTTGGATCCAGCTGCTGAGCGGGGCTTTTGGAGTGAGCGCGCCAGCGTCATGGTGCCCCAGCCTGTGCTGGCTCCTGTGCTGGCACCACCAGTGGGCTGGGTCTCAGGGTGAGGGACAGCGAGTCAGCTCAGGGCTGCAACTGTCTTCCAGGTGACCAGCCACCTGCGCGTGTTCCTGCTCTTCGCAGTGTCACTGTGCATCGTGCTGCCACTCAGCTTGCAGAGGAACATGATGGCCTCCATCCAGTCCTTCAGCGCCATGGCACTCCTCTTCTACACCGTCTTCATGCTTGTGGTGAGCCCGCACACGCTGCCGAGGGCCTGGCCTTCCCCGTGGCCACAAGTGTCCTGCCTGAGTCTGGTGTGGCTGTCCGCTGCCTTGCGGGGGGTTTGAGTCTTGCAGGTGTGGTGAGTCCCTGTGATGCCGTGAGGGCTGTGTGTGGCCAGTGAGCACCAGGGGCAGGGGCCAAGTGTCCTGCAGGAGCTTTGCGCTGGTCTGGGCTCCAGGTTTCTCACTGCAGCCATGGCCTGCCTGCGTCCCTTAGCTCTCTGAGGGCAGCCAGTGACAGGCAACTCCTTGCTCTCAGGCAGCTGTAGTGGGTTGAGCTCCTGAAAGAAGACTGTGTCTGCCTCCCCAGAGTGGGGAAAGAAAGGGCATGAACACATTGAGGGGATTGCTCCCTGTAATTTGAGACAGACATCAGGGCTGGGCTGGTGAGTGAGGTTTTGCTTCTGTCTCCACTAAGAGGCCCCATATAGGAGCTGCTTTGCCATGTGCAGAGCTTCCCTGCGGGGGCAGCTTTGCATATAGACTGAGGGTCAGTCAGCAGGGCCAGGGAGGCTGACGAGCGGAGCCCCTGCCCCTTCAGCAGCCCAGGCTCTGACGCAGGGAAGAGCGGCTTGTCCCCGGCCTCTTCTCTGTGGCATGGTATCTCGTGGTCGAAGCTGCACATTTCCCCTGACCCCCACGCCCGCTCTCTTCCTGGTCTAGATCGTGCTGTCCTCCTTTAAACACGGCCTCTTCAGTGGCCAGTGGCTGCAGCGGGTCAGCTACATCCGCTGGGAGGGCGTTTTCCGCTGTGTCCCCATCTTTGGCATGTCCTTTGCCTGTCAGTCGTAAGTACTACTGAGGGGGGAAAAGGGGGAAGGGGTGGGGCTGAGGGTGTAGACTGGAGGAGGGGTGACGTGAGGAGGTCTCCTGTCCCTGGTCACTGAGGAGTCATGGCTTGCTCTGGTGCGGCCTGTTCCCTCTAGGCTAGGGGAGAGTTCTGGGCTAACCGGGAAACAACTGGCAAGGTCACCTAGTTTCCCAGATCCCACGAGAGGAGAGTTGGCTGTGGGGTACAGCAGCAGCCCAGCCATCTGATTGTGCAGAGTCCCGAGTGTTTTGCCAGAATTTAGCTGTTCTTCTGAGAATATTTAAAAACACGTTGCACAAACATTGACTTCAGGCTGTTGCTAGGATGTCGCAGAGTCCTGGGTGTGCGGGCGGGCTCTCTGGCATGTGGGGCTCCGTGAGCACAGGACAGGCTGCGCCACCATCACAGCAGCGCTACCTTCTCCGCCAGAGTGGCAGGAGCTGGTGAGGCAAGCCCGGGTGGGAACAGTAAGCGCCAATCAGACATGGATGGGAAAAGACCCTCAGCGTGTGTGTGTAGGGGGGCTGGCAAAGAAGACCCCCTCCTGTGGTGTCAGTGGGCATGTATTGTGCCAATCGTAAGCTAGTGTGACAGAGAAAATTTGCTCACACTGCTGTGTTTACACCCACATGCGAGATCCAAATCGTCACTTCCCACTTACCGGCTCCCTCTTGGCAGCTCTGTCTCCATCAGAACGTGCTCTAGCCTCGCTGTTTAATGTCCCCATGATCATCAGTGACAGAAGTTTCATTCTTGTGCGGTGTGCCTAGTTACCACTTGTCCTTTCTGCCTGTGTGTTTGCTTTTTAAAAAATAAGCCCGCCGTTGGGCTGCCTTGACGGTGGCCACCAGGCAGGTGGGGGGGGAGGCAGGGGGGGCCTCAGCTGTGGGTTGGTTCTTAGTGGGAGTTAGATTCCAGGAGGACGGACACACCTGCTGTCCAAGCAGAGGGCTCATCCCCCTTCCAGGGGGGTCTGGGACATGTGCCCTCTTCCTATGTTGCTCATATACTGTCCCCAGGCTGTAAGCACTGCAGTGTTTGCCAGGTGAGGTGACAGGGGTCTTCTTCCCTCAGTGGCCTGGACCAGAGGGCCTGTCTCTGCTGGGGTGGTGGCCAGCCCTTACCCTGTGTCTGGTGGGGTGGTGGCCAGCCCTTACCCTGTCTCTGCTGGGGTGGTGGCCAGCCCTTACCCTGTCTCTGCTGGGGTGGTGGCCAGCCCTTACCCTGTCCCTGCTGGGGTGGTGGCCAGCCCTTGCCCTGTCCCTGCTGGGGTGGTGGCCAGCCCCTTACCCTGTCCCTGCTGGGGTGGTGGCCAGCCCTTACCCTGTCCCTGCTGGGGTGGTGGCCAGCCCCTTACCCTGTCCCTGCTGGGGTGGTGGCCAGCCCCTTACCCTGTCCCTGCTGGGGTGGTGGCCAGCCCTTACCCTGTCTCTGCTGGGGTGGTGGCCAGCCCTTACCCTGTGTCTGGTGGGGTGGTGGCCAGCCCTTACCCTGTCCCTGCTGGGGTGGTGGCCAGCCCCTTACCCTGTCCCTGCTGGGGTGGTGGCCAGCCCTTACCCTGTCCCTGCTGGGGTGGTGGCCAGCCCTTACCCTGTCTCTGCTGGGGTGGTGGCCAGCCCTTACCCTGTCTCTGCTGGGGTGGTGGCCAGCCCTTACCCTGTCTCTGCTGGGGTGGTGGCCAGCCCTTACCCTGTCCCTGCTGGGGTGGTGGCCAGCCCCTACCTTGTCCTCGTACAGTTCTTCTGGCATCGTCTCTGGCCCTTAGGATCTTATATTTTGACAAATGAACCTTGTATTATGCAGAACTGTCATCATGGGTCCAGAAATGGCCGCATTGAGCACAGCCGTGGTGGAACAGTCACCCAGGATCTCACTCTCAGCCTAGGGGTAGTGAGGTCACTTCAAGACTTGTGTGACGCTGCAGAGGCGCTCTCTGAAGGGCGGGGCAGTTAGGATTGGATGAAAGCCTAGGATCAGCCTTTCTACTGTGTCCAGGCACACAGGCCTGCAGCACTGTTGCCTGTATGTGCACATGTGCATCTGTGTGTATCTGTGTGTGCATGTGCATCTGTGTATGTGCATCTGTGTGTGTACATTTGTGTGTGTACATCCATATGTGTGTATGTACATCTGTGTGTGCATATGTGTCTGTGTCTGTGCATCCATATGTGTGTATGTGAATCTGTGTGCATGTGCATCTTCGTAGGTGTATGTCTCTGTATGGGCATACATATGTGTGTATGTGCATCTGTGTATGTACATCCATATGTGTGCATGTGCATCGGTGTGTGTGAATCCATATGTGTGTATGTGCATCTGTGTGTGTATGTACATCCATATGTGTGCATGTGCATCTGTGTATGTGCATCCATATGTGTGTATGTGCATCCATATGTGTGTATGTGCATCTGTGTGCATGTGCATGTTCATCTGTGTGTGTGCATGTGAATTTGTATGTCATCTGTGTGTGTGCATCTGTGTACGTGTATCTGTATGTGTGTGTGCACGTACATATGCACATGTGCATCTGAGAAGCTGTTGCCGTGTCTGAGCTGAGTCAGGACTCATGCTAGCTTCCCTCTGTGTCCCTGAAGCTGCTCAGGGCGCGGCTGCCTTGTTTCCTCCTGACTGGCCTCTTTTGCTGAGGTTGACTTGTGAGCCTGGGGGTCAGGGGTCTCAGCTTCCCTTTACCAGGCCCTCTCACTTGGTCTTGGGCTTTGCTTTTCTTGAACTTTTTAAAGACATTTTTGGGTGTGGCCCCACTGGTTGTTCTGTTTGTTGTTCTGTTTGTTGTTGCTGATTTCCAGCATGCACATGTGTACAGTTGTGCACACACACCACATGCCTGGTTGTTCCTAGTCTGCCTTCCTTTGTGCCTTTGCTCTTGTCCTGGAAGCCCACAGCCACCTGGGAGTACTTGAGGGAGGCGACCAGATTTCCTCTCCTGTTCTAGCTTAGCTCCTCAGCTAGCGTCTCAACCGCTCATCTCAAATGAGCTCGTCTTCTCCTCTTATGTGCTCTCACTTCAGGCTTAGCTCCCACACCTTGCAGGTGCCCAGATCCTGCGTGTTCCTCTCAGTTGAGTTTTCTGTCCCAAGTGCTCAGATGTGCTATCCGCAGTGAGCCTTCATGAGAGTGTCATATCCCTGTCCCACCAGTGACTTGAGTCCCTCGCCCTGCCCAGTAGCAGTGCACTCCTAGCACCGGGCCTAGGACAGAAGCCAGTTTACTCATCACACTGACGAGAGGCTGTGAGTTGGAACTGCGCCTAGGCTGTCTCCTCGTCCGTGCTCACCTTTGTGTCTGTTCATGGTGCCGAGGCGGCTGCAGCCGGCTAGCCTTGGGTGTGTGTAACATTCCCCTCCCTCGGCCGTGGTGCTGCACTGGCTTCTGTTTCCTCTTTCCTCAGATCTGTGTTCATCCCCTGCCCAGTCACGTTGCAGTCCACAGCAGTGCTCCTTATAAGGCACTGCTAAGGTGTCCACATGGAACCTTCTAGGGTGTAGGTTTGAGGGTCTTATCACGGTGCTGTTGTCCATAGTCCTTGGCACCAGGAATCATGGTCTCTGGTGTTTTGGGAAGGAAGTGCTGGAGGCTTGCTGCCAGGCCATTGTGGTAGAGGTCCTGGAGTTGTCAGGAGGGGCGGGGGCGGCTCTAGAGCTGCTTGTCTGGAGTCTGTGTGACTCGCTTGTCTTTACACAGCCAGGTCCTGCCCACCTATGACAGTCTGGACGAGCCATCGGTGAAGACCATGAGTTCCATATTTGCCTCCTCCCTCAACGTGGTCACCGCCTTCTATGTCATGGTAGGAGCTGTCCACACCCGCTCCCTGATGCACACTCTATAGGAGGCTGCTTCGTGTACTCGGGACCCTGTGTGGCCTGTGCTGTCCATCTTCCGGGGTCACAGACACACCATTGGCCCCCACCCTTTCCACGCCAGCCGGTGTGTGTAGGTGACCCGGAGCATCTCACCTCTGCAGGCCCAGGCACCTGAGCTGCTCTGTCCTGGACCATGCTGCGTCTTTGTCTAGTTTTAAAGACAGGGTCTTACTTTGTACTCCTGGCTGGCCCAAAACTCACTGTGTAGATGAGGCTGATCTCAAATTTGGGGTGATCTTCTTGCTTTTGCTTCCCAAGTGCTAGGATTGTGGGTGCGCACCACTGTTTCAGTTGTGTCTGCATTATGTAGTCTGAAGAGCTCGGGCTTCTTGGCCAGCGCTGGCTCCGCGTGGCTGTAACCCTCCCTATGGCTTGTTAATGCTCTACAGAGATGCATTTCCACTAAAAAGAAACTAGGGTGCATAAGCTACCCCAATCCACAAACAGCATGAGCATTCTCAGTAGCCCCCCAGTCCCTTCAGCTCTTCTTGTTAATATACCGGTCTCATTTGTTTGTTTGCTTAGTGAGACAGGGTCTCACTGTGTAGCTGACCTGGCCTGGAGCTCATTGTGTAGCCTAGGCCTTGAACTCATGGTCCTCCCGCTTGCTCCTCCTAAGAGCTGGGATTATACCACACCTGCCTTCCATGTGTTGTCCTTAAATAAGAATTTAGAGATAGGTAAGTAGTCTAGTTGGTAGAGAGCTTGCCTTGCATCCATGGCCATTATGCTGTCTGAAATGAGGATGTACATGTGAGGGGTAAGGTAGGCGTGTTGCGGCTTAGCCCCCACCTTTGCCTGTGCAGCAGTCTTCTCAGTGGTCATTGGGGCATCTTCCAGTCCTGGCTCGTCTGTCCTCTTAACCTCACAGTTACTTGACTGGTTTTGTTTTATTTTATTTTTGTTTTTTTGAGTCAGCGTCTCACTATGTTGGCCTGTAACTCTGTTCATCCTCCTGTGTATGCTACCTGAAGGCTGAGATCACAGGCCCTACACCCAGCTCCTGAATGAGTTTGAAACCAGACTAAGCGTGGGTCCTCTGAAGGAGGCGTTCTAGAACCTTCCTTTTCACTTGTCTCATTTATGGTTCTGCTGAAGTTATGTTGATGTTATGTGTCAACAGTCTGCAGGAGCCCTACTGCTGAGGAGCTGAGCAGTGCTTGCATTCTTGCCTCCGAGGGGGTGCTTGTGCCAGCTTCCTTGGGGAGGTATTCTGAGGCAGAGTGGGACAAAGACAGGCCGGCGGGCTGGCACACAGGCAGTCACAGGGTAATCGGTGGTGGACTGGCAGTGACAGAGCCGTGTCTCCTCCTCCAACAGGTGGGCTTTTTTGGTTACGTCAGCTTCACTGATGCCACTGCAGGCAATGTGCTGATCCACTTCCCCTCCAGCCTGGTGACCGAGATGATCCGAGTGGGCTTCGTGATGTCTGTGGCCGTGGGCTTCCCCATGATGATCCTCCCGTGCAGACAGGCCCTGAGCACACTGCTGTTTGAGCAGCAGGTATGACCCTCCTTCATTCTCTGGGCTACCTCTGTCGCCATGGCAGTGGTGGGTGGAGCATTTCCTAGTTAGAAATAAACAAGATGTCTGTCTGTGTGTGTGTGTGTGTGTGTGTCTGTCTGTCTGTCTGTCTGTGTCTGTGTCTCTGTGTGTGTGTGTGTGTGTATGTGTCTCTGTGTGTGTGGTGTGTGTGTGTGTGTGTGTGCGTGTGTCTGTGTCTCTGTCTCTGTGTGTGTGTGTGTCTGTGTCTCTGTGTGTGTATGGTGTGTGTGTGCGCGTGTGTCTGTATCTCTGTGTGTGTGTGTGTGTGTGTGTGTGTGGTGTGTGTGTGTGTGTGGTGTGTGTGTGTGGTGTGTGTGTATGTGTCTGTGTCTCTGTGTGTGTATGGTGTGTGTGTGTGCGTGTGTCTGTGTCTCTGTGTGTGTGTATGCGCACGCATGTGCACATGTGTGTGTGTGTGTGTGTGTGTGTAAGTCAGAGAACAACTTTTAGAAGCTGATTCTCCCGTTGTGGGTCCAGAGGTTGAACCCAAGTTGTCTGGCTTTTGTGGCAAGTGCTTTTTTAATCTCATGAACCATCTTGCTGGTTCAAACAGATGAAGTGAAATGAAGTCCTGGGGTTATTTTGAGGGGAGTCTGCCATGTTTTCCAGGCTGCTTCTGCCTTCTGAGTGCTAGGACCATAGGTGTGTGCCACCATGCCCTGTGAGATGAACTGGTGTTTGTTGTCTGTCTGTAATTTAGGTTTTTACCTAGTGCTGGCTGTGGGCTTACATGCCATGTGTGTGATGGGAGGTCAGAGGTCACACTGGTGGGACCCAGTTTTCTCCCTTCACCATGTGGGTTCTAGGGATCAAATTCAAGTTGTTAGACTTGTTGATAAACTGCTTTGCCTGCTGAACGCATCTTGCTGGCCCCTGTCAGGGTGTTTTTAATAGAGATCCGCCCTCCCTCCCTCCCTTCCCTTTTTTTCTTCTTTTTCCTTTTTTGCTAGGAATTGAGACTCATATGTGCAAAAGTGTACTCACTGCTCCTGAGCTGCACTCCCAGCCCCCTGACAAGGCATGGCTCGAATTAACCTTGGTAAAAAGAACACAGAAGAGCGGCCTGTGGGCCATGCCAGCTGTGTAGGCAACTCAATTCATCTCTCAGATTTGCCAGCATTAGTGCTAGCAACATCAAGTCTGAGGGGCAGTGGAGTGGTTCTGGGGAGGCTGTGGCAGGGACCCAGGTTCACATTGATCACAGCTGGCATCGTGGGATGGGCTTGTGTTCTGTGCTGTGGTGTGACTTCTGAGTAGTATGTTGATAGAGCCCTCGTACAGTGCGTGTGTGTCAGCCCTTCACAAGACGCTTTCAGACATGGGGGTGAAGCTCAGATGCTCTCTGCTCCTTGCTTGCTGCTGCCCTTGGGTTGCCTCATGTACACCTGCAGGCTTCCCGCCCTTGCTCACAGGCGAGGTAGCCCTACCAGCTGGGCAGTATGCTATGGTGGCAGCTTTTGCTCCAATGCCTGATGTCTGATCAGCCAGGACTCCTGGAGGCCAGAAATACAGGGTCACTTAAGCACTTAGGGTGAGGGAAGTGGTGGTGGTCCCAGCGTGTAGAGTCCAGGAGAAACAACTCCTGTCCTGACTATGCGTCTCCTTCCTACTGACTCTGCTGCCCGGGACAGGAGAGGCTCAGTTTCAGACGGACACCTCTCACATCCTGTCTCTTGATCTGCCTCTGCTAGTGGCTATACACCTGGATGCCGTGCGAGGTAGAATTTAGGACTTTGTCCCGTCAGGGGAAAGATGAGACCAGCTCTGTGGCCGTAGGCTCATGCTGCTCCACCCTGGCTCGTGCTGCGCCTGTGCCGGTGGTTGCTGAAACTACTTCTCACTGCTTAACGTGAGCTTGGTGTGCATGGGCTTCAGACTGGACAGCATTAGTGTTTTCTGCATAGTGCCTCCCTTCTTTTTTTTTTTTTTTTTTTCATTTTTTGAGACAGAGTTCCTTTGTAGCCTTGGGCTGTTCCAGACTCACTTTGTAGAGCAGGCTGGCCTCGAACTCACAGCAATCTGCCTGCTTCTGACTCCCGAGTGCTAGGATTAAAGGCATGTGCCACCATACCTGGCAGCACCTCCCTTCTTTGGCAAAGTTTTCTTTGTTTTGTTTTGTTTTTGTTTTTTTGAGATAGAGACAATTTTACTATGTATCTCTGGCTGCTCTGGACTTTGATATGTAGTCTAAGCTGGTCTTGAACTCAACATAGACTTGCCTGCCTCTGTCTCCCGAGTGCTGGTGGCCAGCTCTTTCATAAAGTTAAACATCAGTAACAGAACAAGAGGAAGTATTAGGAAAGTTCACTGCTAGCCGGCCGTGGTGGTGCACACCTGTAATCCCAGCACTCGGGAGGCAGAGGCAGGTGGATCTCTGAATTCAAGGCCAGCCTGGTCTATAAACTGAGTCCAGGACAGCCAAGGCTACACAGAGAAACCCTGTCTTGAAAAACGGAAAGGAAGAAAGGAAGCAGTTAGTTCACTTGCTTCCTGCTCTGACTCCGTCACATGCAGTGGCCGCTCGCCCATGTTTGTGTCTGTTTACAGTGTTACTTTCCCTCCTTTCCCTGTTTTCCGTGGATTTACAGGGATTTCCGTGGGTTTCTCCGGGTATTCATGGAAACCCACAGCACCTCTCCTCATTGCTTGTCCCTCTTGTGGATGCTCTTCTGTTGGTGGCTTTTCTGCCTGCCCTCAGGAATGTCTGCCTGCCTGTCTGCACCACGTTTCCACTTCCCACTTTAGCGACTTTCTTTCAACTTCCAGTGTGCTGTGACTGGGACTCCTGGATTATGTGCAAACTGTTATCCTAGTCAGCGAAGATCCCAGCTGCCTCGGTCTATCCTACGCTGATGTCTGTTACGGAAATAGACTGCTTTGAAATTTGAGTTCTGGAAGGCTCAGTTGTTCCTAGCCCGGAGTGATCATTACGGCCCCACTGGTCCTGTGTATCAGCTCACGTGAGGATCGACAGTGTGATGGGAGATACTTCTCTTGTTAGAGGGGAAACAGCCACACAGCTGCTGCTGGCAGGGCCGGGCTGTGTGGGACTCTGAGGCCACCAGCTCCTCTTGTGCTGCCACAGCTCAGATGAGCGTCCTGTGTGCCACGTGTGCCGGGTGATGGGCCACATCAGAGCCTTCTCTACTCTCCCCCTTCCTGGGCTTGGAAATTGTTAAGTGCCCACCATGGGTGTGCTGGGAATGGTGATAACAGCTTAGCATGCGTGCGTGTGTGAGCACCTGCGTGTGTGCGTGTGCATGTGAGTGCTTCGTTGTGTGCGTGCGTGTGTGTGTGTGTGCATGCCTGTGTGTGTGTGCGTGCGTGCGTGTGCGCGTGCATGCATGTGCATGTGTACATGTAGAGCTTTAACATACACTCTGAAGCTGCACGTTGAGGAGCAGCTGGCTCACTCAACAGGGCTGTCTGTCTGGAGTCTCCACTCTTGCGTCTAGTTAGTGTGTCCAAGACTCTGTTTTGGAGTGCAGCGTTCACGGTTTCCTGGCCTTCCATTAAAGCTGCTCAGCCAAATCTGATTATGCTGGGACGTTCGCCTGCCGCATGCAGAGATAGGCTCTCTTGGCAGGGCCCTGCGGGGCATTGTGCCACTGGAAAGTGGTCGTTTCAAAACTAGTTGTTTTTGTTTTCTTTCATGTAGCAAAAAGATGGAACCTTCGCTGCTGGAGGCTACATGCCCCCTCTCCGGTTTAAAGTCCTCACTCTCTCCGTGGTGTTTGGAACCATGGTTGGTGGAATCCTGATCCCCAATGGTAAGTTGGCAGCCCCCGCCATGCCTGGCCCTGCTGCCTCTTTTCTGCCCTTAGTTTTGCTCTGTTCTTGTTACATGGGGGACCTAGGGATATATTCCCCAAGTCTCACGCATTTTCTCTGGTATCCTAAAGACTGCCTAGAAATTCAGGGCCACACCCATTCCTCAGCAGAGCATTGTAGCTGTCAGTCAGCCAGTCACACCCATTCCTCAGCAGAGCATTGTAGCTGTCAGTCAGCCAGTCACACCCATTCCTCAGCAGAGCATTGTAGCTGTCAGTCAGTCAGTCACACCCATTCCTCAGCAGAGCATTGTAGCTGTCAGTCAGCCAGTCACACCCATTCCTCAGCAGAGCACTGTAGCTGTCAGTCAGCCAGTCACACCCATTCCTCAGCAGAGCACTGTAGCTGTCAGTCAGCCAGTCACACCCATTCCTCAGCAGAGCACTGTAGCTGTCAGTCAGCCAGTCACACCCATTCCTCAGCAGAGCATTGTAGCTGTCAGTCAGCCAGTCACACCCATTCCTCAGCAGAGCATTGTAGCTGTCAGTCAGCCACACCCATTCCTCAGCAGAGCATTGTAGCTGTCAGTCAGCCACACCCATTCCTCAGCAGAGCATTGTAGCTGTCAGTCAGCCAGTCACACCCATTCCTCAGCAGAGCACTGTAGCTGTCAGTCAGCCAGTCACACCCATTCCTCAGCAGAGCACTGTAGCTGTCAGTCAGTCAGCCACACCCATTCCTCAGCAGAGCATTGTAGCTGTCAGTCAGTCACACCCATTCCTCAGCAGAGCATTGTAGCTGTCAGTCAGCCACACCCATTCCTCAGCAGAGCATTGTAGCTGTCAGTCAGCCACACCCATTCCTCAGCAGAGCACTGTAGCTGTCAGTCAGCCACACCCATTCCTCAGCAGAGCATTGTAGCTGTCAGTCAATCAGCCACACCCATTCCTCAGCAGAGCATTGTAGCTGTCAGTCAGTCACACCCATTCCTCAGCAGAGCATTGTAGCTGTCAGTCAGCCAGTCACACCCATTCCTCAGCAGAGCACTGTAGCTGTCAGTCAGCCAGTCACACCCATTCCTCAGCAGAGCACTGTAGCTGTCAGTCAGTCAGCCACACCCATTCCTCAGCAGAGCATTGTAGCTGTCAGTCAGTCACACCCATTCCTCAGCAGAGCATTGTAGCTGTCAGTCAGCCAGTCACACCTATTCCTCAGCAGAGCATTGTAGCTGTCAGTTAGCCACATCCATTCCTCAGCAGAGCATTGTAGCTGTCAGTCAGCCAGTCACACCCATTCCTCAGCAGAGCATTGTAGCTGTCAGTCAGTCACACCCATTCCTCAGCAGAGCATTGTAGCTGTCAGTCAGTCACACCCATTCCTCAGCAGAGCATTGTAGCTGTCAGTTAGCCACATCCATTCCTCAGCAGAGCATTGTAGCTGTCAGTTAGCCACATCCATTCCTCAGCAGAGCATTGTAGCTGTCAGTCAGCCAGTCACACCCATTCCTCAGCAGAGCATTGTAGCTTGCTGTCATGAAACACAGGAACAACGGCTTCAGCCAGCCAGCACATTGTAGCTTTTTTCACACACATCTTAGGACAAGGCACTAGGTCACTTGCCAAGTGATGGTAGTGTGTACTAGGCCGAATGGAGCCAACATCTGATTTTGGTAGGAAACCCCCTGTAGTTGGCCATTTAAAGATGAGCTGTAGGAATTTCCTAGGACGCTCTGTTCTGACAAATGTTAGTGTACGAGGAGGAAGAGAAAGGTGGAGGTGGTAGTAGCCCCCCTGGGTACAGCAGATGTCTGTTCACTGGCACTCAGGCAGTCTTTACAGTGACCCAGTTCACCTTATGCCATGTGAGCGCAGTCTCCAGGTCACTCCAGGTCACTCCATGCTGTTTGTTCATTTGCAGTGGAAACCATTCTTGGCCTCACAGGGGCAACAATGGGGAGCCTCATCTGCTTCATCTGCCCGGCTCTGATCTATAAGAAAGCCCACAAGAATGCCCCCTCAGCCCAGGTGAGTGTGCCCCTCCCCTAGGCCATGTGCATCTGGCCTGTGGATAGAGGTGAGTGTTGCCCAGCACATGGCCTGGCTGGTCAGTATAGTCAGGGAGGGGTAGCAGAGTACAGTCTCTGAACCCCAGCGGCTTCAGACTGGTTCTGTCCACTCATTCCCAGTGTCAGTCACAAAAGAAACTTGGTCACAGTGATGTGGGAAATGGGCCAAACGGGTGTCTCAGTCTCTACTCCATGTGTATCGGGGCTTTCCCCAGGGGAAGCTTGCTCCTCCTTACCTGAGCACAAGGCACTAAAGCGTGCTCACATGTGACCACTCACTCCTACAGAGAGCACACTGCTGCAGTAGCGGGGCCCCAGGAAGATGATGCCTGTGCGCGTGTGTGCGCATGCTCCAGCTTTCCTGTTTTGTCTTTTGGTAATGCAGCTCCCTGTTATCTGTGCTTAACATCCACCGCAGGCTGCTCCTCAACCGCGGGCGAGCATCCAGTACTGCCTTCTGTTTTTGCCTGTTTCCTAGGAGTTCACCTCAGGGAAATCTCATAATTCTATTCTCCCACATAGCCACCTAGCCTTTGGCTGTTACAGCCCACAGGTATTTCCACATACGTGAGGATATGTTCTTAGAAAATATTCCAGAAATGAGATTCCTGGTCAGAATGCGAACCTTTCACTCTGTGCCTGCTGAGGTCCCAGATCCAAGGCGTGTCTGTCACATGTCTGCATTTCCATCCCCACTGTCCTTGGCTTTCACAGAGTGAGTGAAATCGTCGTCTCGTAGGCACAGATGCCAGTTGTGCTCTGTCTCTGTGAACTGCCTGTAGCTTTGCCTTTCTTAGGGAGCTGTTGAGTGTTTCCCTACTGATGTGTGCTGGTGGGTATTTAAGAGCAGTACGGGTGTGGACAGTGGTAAAGCACTTGTGCAAGGCGAGGCTGGAGTTTGACGGTCCAGACCTCTGTAAAGCCAGCCAGTGAGCACAGCTCCTGGGAGGCAGAGGACATATTCCGGGAGCAAGGCTGGTAGCTAGACTCCGGGCTCTGCGAGGGGCCCTGCCTCAGTAAAGTGGAGAGCAGTTGAAGAGGACACCTGGCAGCACCGTGGGCCTCCACGTGCACGTGTGCGAGCACTCACAGAGAGGTGCAGCACCGTGGGCCTCCATGTGCACGTGTGCGAGCACTCACAGAGAGGCGCAGCACCGTGGGCCTCCATGTGCACGTGTGCAAGCACTCACAGAGAGGTGCAGCACTGTGGGCCTCCATGTGCACGTGTGCGAGCACTCACAGAGAGGCGCAGCACCGTGGGCCTCCACGTGCACGTGTGCGAGCACTCACAGAGAGGCGCAGCACCGTGGGCCTCCACGTGCACGTGTGCGAGCACTCACAGAGAGGCGCAGCACCGTGGGCCTCCACGTGCACGTGTGCGAGCACTCACAGAGAGGTGCAGCACCGTGGGCCTCCACGTGCACGTGTGCAAGCACTCACAGAGAGGTGCAGCACCGTGGGCCTCCACGTGCACGTGTGCGAGCACTCACAGAGAGGTGCAGCACCGTGGGCCTCCACGTGCACGTGTGCGAGCACTCACAGAGAGGTGCAGCACCGTGGGCCTCCATGTGCACGTGTGCGAGCACTCACAGAGAGGTGCAGCACCGTGGGCCTCCGCGGGCACGTGTGCGAGCACTCACAGAGAGGCGCAGCACCGTGGGCCTCCATGTGCACGTGTGCGAGCACTCACAGAGAGGTGCAGCACCGTGGGCCTCCATGTGCACGTGTGCGAGCACTCACAGAGAGGTGCAGCACCGTGGGCCTCCGCGGGCACGTGTGCGAGCACTCACAGAGAGGCGCAGCACCGTGGGCCTCCATGTGCACGTGTGCGAGCACTCACAGAGAGGTGCAGCACCGTGGGCCTCCGCGGGCACGTGTGCGAGCACTCACAGAGAGGCGCAGCACCGTGGGCCTCCATGTGCACGTGTGCGAGCACTCACAGAGAGGTGCAGCACCGTGGGCCTCCGCGGGCACGTGTGCGAGCACTCACAGAGAGGTGCAGTGGATGTACAGAGACCACAGTCCTGACATAGAGCAGCGACCCCAGCCAGAAACCACGTAGGGTGGATTGAATATCCTGGTACCCCAAAATTCCCTGTGACCCCTCTCATCATCTAAGCTTGCCTTTCAAGCTTCCTGTCTTTTCTGCTGTGGCTCCAGCTTGATGCAGGAGGCTCTCATGGTCCCTGTCCTGAGTGCTAGCCAAGTCACTGCACGAGGGCTGTGTCTGTCGGTCTGTCTGTCTGTCTATGTGTTTATTTTTGAGACAGGGTTTCTCTGTGTGGTCCTGACTGTCCTGGAACTTGGTCTAAGGACCAGGGTGGCCTCCTCTGCCTCCTGAGTGCTGGGATTAAAGGAGTGTGCCACCACCACCCGGGGACTTTTTTCTTTCTAAACAACATCTCTTTTCTCCCTTAATTACATGTATTTCTTGTGTGTGGGGGGGGTGGGTGTGGGTGCGCGCACGGTCTCATGTGGAGCCTAGGGGATTTGTGGGATTCATGTCTTTCCTCCTATCGTGCAAGAAGGTGTCAGATCCCCTGGAACTGAAGTTATAGACAATGTGAGGCTTGTGTGGCTGCCGGGAACTGAACCATGTGTCCTGAGCCTGCCGAGCTGTCTTGACGGCTGTTTGTGAAACAGGAAGAATGTGAGGCACCTGACCTGCTCTTGGACATCTTTTGGTGACAAGTTCTGAAATTTTACTTTGGCCCAGTTTATTGACTTTTCCCCCCTTTGGTGCTTTTTTGGTTCTATTTAAGAAAAGCAGAAATGTCTGTCTACCCCAAGTTCTAAAGATCTATTCTGGTGGCTTTTATCTGTCACCCCACTTGGGATCAACTTAAGTGAGGCGGGGCTCATGTGGCTGTCCAGTTGATCCACTGTCCCCTGCTGTGTCCTTCTCAGCCCCTGTTGTCTGTTTGAGGCTCTTGGGGTGCCTCTGTTCACTGGTGACAGGTCCTTCCTGTGCTGCCTGCCTCCTGTGCCGACCCTTTGTGCTTTTTCTCCGTGGCTGGTGGGGGGTGCTGTCCACTCTGTTCCTCTTCAAGGTGTTCTTTCGTGTCAGTGGTCTTTGGCATGCTCTTCAACACCTAGAGTGGCCTTTTGGTTTTTCCAGAATAATTGCTGACATTTTCAACAAGATTAGACTGAAGAGGCAGCAGCATCCTTCACTCATAGTATTTTCTTTCTATTCTTGAAGGTTTATTTTGTTTTAAATTATGTGTGTTTATGTGGGTGTGTGTGTGTTTAGTCTAGGCTGCTGTGAGCTGTCTGACATGGGCGCTGGGAACTGAACCCAGGCCTCTGAGAGAGTGGAGGATGCTCGTGACCACCGAGCCTCTCTCTAGCTCCTCCCAGGGTTGTCGATTCCCTCTGATTGCTGCTCTTGGCCACAGCCTCTTAGACTTTTCATCATTGTGACAAATGCCTGTGAGAGCAGCTTAGGAGGAGGAGGATTTATCCTGGCTCATAGTGTCAGCGTTTTGGGCTGTGGTCCTTGGTCCCATCTTAGGTCTGACTTACAGTTGTTACAGTGATGGCAGTGTGTGCCAGAGGCTGCTCACCGGTGGCATCCAAGAAGCAGAGAGCAAAGGAGGTGGAGGACCACCACGCCCCTCCCATAGTCATGGGATTGATTCAGCCCTGATAGAGGCAAAGCCTCTGTAAGCATGTTCTCCCTCGGAGACTGGTTCTATCAGTTGGAGACCAAGCGTGCAGTACGAGCCTTTTGGGGGTGGTTCAAATCCCTACGATAACACTTTCCAGATAGTCAGGGATTAGTAACCCTGGCACGCATTGCCGAGATTCAGTCCTTTGCCAGTGGCTGCACTGTGTGTCAGGGTCCAGTGCACGGCCTGCTCATGTGAATGCTCAGCACACACCAACTACAGTAGTCCCTAACTGTAGGCTATGTCCGTCCTTGAGCTCTCTGGTCCCCACTTCCGCCTGAGGCTGTGATGTTGCTAATGCTTTGCCTGGTGAAGTGCCCACACCTGTGCGTACTGTCCCTGAGTGGTATTGGAGCCGCCTTAGTCGGCTCTGCTCACGTTAGCTTTTTCCACTCTGCTCTTGGTGGGGGTGTCTCTATGCTGGTCAATACTGTAGAGTCACGTAGGAGTCAAGCCTCCGGCTGTGGGAAGAGCCACTCTAAGCGCCATCCCATGGGCTGGGGTCCGGGAGTGAGTGAGTGAGTGAGTGAGCGAGCATAGGACTCATCTCTGCTTCCTGCCTGCTGGAGCAGAGTGGCCAGCTGCCTCACACCCCTGTCACCAGGCCTCTGCCATGGCGGGCCATCAGCTGGGGACGAGTCCTGTCACCAGGCCTCTGCCTCCCTAGTTATTTAGATTGGGTTAGCCTCTGAATGCTTGTGAGGGGTCATTTTAGCAGTGGGCCAGGACCACCCCTGGCCTTGGGTGCCAGGCTTCAAAGAAGGAGGAAAAGTGAGCAGAGCAGGGACACTAATCTCCCTGTGCTTCCTGCCCCAGGGCGCAGGGACTGTGAGCCGGGACAAGCCTCCTCTCCCTTAAGTTGCTGCTGTCAGGGTGTTTTCACCACAGCGACAGGAGGGGAACTAAGCCCGCACCCGTAGCTGTTATTCCAACTTCAGGTAGTTTCAAGTTAGGTTGGCTTATCAGGGTGTGACTCCACTGTGACTGTCAGAGTGGCTGCCCTCAGTTCTGACTGATGGTCTGTGTTTGGTCCTTTGCTTGCTGTGGTTTAGTCTTGTCTCCTGGCATGCGTAGTGTTTTTCACTCTGAGTTAGAGAGACTACAGAGGTTCTAAGTGCTGTGGCTCCTGGTGTGCCCGCGACAGTTTGGGTAGCCCCTAAGTGCTGTGGCTCCTGGTGTGCCCGCGACAGTTTGGGTAACCCCTAAGTGCTGTGGCTCCTGGTGTGCCCGTGACAGTTTGGGTAGCCCCTAAGTGCTGTGGCTCCTGGTGTGCCCGCGACAGTTTGGGTAACCCCTAAGTGCTGTGGCTCCTGGTGTGCCCGCGACAGTTTGGGTAACCCCTAAGTGCTGTGGCTCCTGGTGTGCCCGCGACAGTTTGGGTAGCCCCTAAGTGCTGTGGCTCCTGGTGTGCCCGTGACAGTTTGGGTAACCCCTAAGTGCTGTGGCTCCTGGTGTGCCCGCGACAGTTTGGGTAACCCCTAAGTGCTGTGGCTCCTGGTGTGCCCGCGACAGTTTGGGTAACCCCTAAGTGCTGTGGCTCCTGGTGTGCCCGCGACAGTTTGGGTAACCCCTAAGTGCTGTGGCTCCTGGTGTGCCCGCGACAGTTTGGGTAACCCCTAAGTGCTGTGGCTCCTGGTGTGCCCGCGACAGTTTGGGTAGCCCCTAAGTGCTGTGGCTCCTGGTGTGCCCGCGACAGTTTGGGTAACCCCTAAGTGCTGTGGCTCCTGGTGTGCCCGTGACAGTTTGGGTAACCCCTAAGTGCTGTGGCTCCTGGTGTGCCCGCGACATTTGGGTAACCCCTAAGTGCTGTGGCTCCTGGTGTGCCCGTGACAGTTTGGGTAACCCCTAAGTGCTGTGGCTCCTGGTGTGCCCGTGACAGTTTGGGTAGCCCCTGCTTCCTGCTGCTCATTATCCCACCTGGCTCTCGTCTTGAGCTGCTCCTCCTTCACGCCCTGCTCTGCTGCCTTAGACCTCAGGAGAGTGGCAAGCACCTGGCAGCACACGCCATGGCGTTTGTTCTCCCCTTCAGGCTGCGGCTGCTGGAGCCCGTGCTCCCAGCTCTCAGTGCCCAGCTCGGTGAGTCATTCTGGAGTCTAGACTGTGGACTGTGGTGTCTGGCTCCACGACCGAGTGTCCTGGGCAGCATGTCTAGCCTTTCCCTGTGTGCTTACCTGTGTTCCCGGGAGTCCTCTGCCATGTCTTCCACTTGCTGACTTTCTAGTTAAGTGGGAAGACGGCGGTGACACCAGCTTCTCTGCTGTAGCAATTTGGTAGTGAGGCTAAGGAGACTAACTCACTGCCTCTTGGTTTGTCAAGTCCTAGCTTTAGCCTCATCAGGTGCTTTGCAGAGAGTGGGTGGGAGGGACCCTAGTTAGACTGTGCCAGGGCTGGAGGGTGGGCCCAGCAGCTCATGGGGTTTGTGGCTTTTGAGGGGGACCCAGCACCTGCATGGTGGTTCACAGCCAACTGTAACCTCTGACCCCAGAGGACACTAGGCAGAGGCAGGCTGATCTCTGTGAGTTCGAGCACAGCCTGATCTACAGAGCGAGTCCAGGACAGCCAGGGCTACACAGAGAAACCCTGTCTCAAAAAGCCAAAAAAAAAAAAAAAAAAAAAGTCTTCTCTTCTCTTCTAAAGAACCCAAGTCGGGTTCTGAGCTCACCGAAGGGTCTTGGTGTTGTATGATACCTTCTTGGTCTTAGTCTGGTTGGGAATCTATTAGTTTGCTGGGCTCTTTCTTCCTCACTGTTTTCTTTACTATGGCGTCACAGCACTTACTGCCTTTTATTTGTTTTTTATATTCTGGCTTTGAGACAGAGACTTATCCCAGGCTGGCCTCAAACCTTCCAAGTAGCCAAAGATGACCCCAAGCCTCAGTTCCGGCTGCCTCTGACTCCCAAGTATAGTGCTAGAGATTGAACCTAGGCGATATGTGTGCTTGGCCACGTCTTTACCAGTCCAGCCACAGCCCGAGCCCACTTGCTGCGTTTTGACCTGTGATTCATTGTTTAACCCGCCCTCCCTCCTTTCCTTGGCTACCCTGGAACTCCCTTTATAGACGAGGCTGGCTTCAAATTCAGAGATCTACCTACTTACCTCCGCCTCCTGAGTGCTGGGCCTAAAGATGTGCACCACCACCACCTAGCTTCCTTTTTTTATTTTTTTTTAGATAGTTTTACTGTGTGACCCTGGCTGGTGGGGATCTTTTTCTGTAGACCAGGCTGGCCTTGGATTCCCAGAGCTCAGCCTTTCTAGTGCTGGGTCTGAAGGCTCATGACCTCACGCCTGGCTCTCTAGTCTCCTCCTCCTCTGCTGTTCTCATTATCAGTATTTGCTTTACTTTATGAATGAGATTGGAATCAACTAGTGTAAGAAACCTGTCTGCCTTTTGTTTTTGTTCTCCTTGGAATTCATTAATGCTACAGCTGAATTGCAGAATGTGTCTGTGTAGCTGCTCTTCTGCCAGGCACAGAACGAACTTCCTGTGCAGCAGGTGGCCATGGCTGTGATGACTCAGCTGTCACAGGTCTTCTCTGTCTGGCTCCCCAGCCTTGTGGGCGTGGCTGCTGTGTCTTGTGGGCGTGGCTTCTGTAGGGATCTGTTTTGCCGGCATGCTGTGTGTGTGCAGGGAAGCTGTGGGGCCTTCAGTCATTTTTTTCCTGTTCAGCCGTCCCTGGATCTCATGGTTCACTTCCTTCTTTCCCATCATTATTTTTCTGTTCTTTTGTCTGTGTGTGTCACTGTGTGCTGTTGTCATGGTTCTGTAGTGGCAGTGGACAGTTGCTGGGACTGCCTGTTGGCTGTCCTTTTAGGTTCATGTATAGGAAAGAGCAGGCCTGGCCACAGCTTGAATGCTGCATCATAGACACACACACCGCAGCTTGCTAAGGCCTGGTGTGCGCCAGTTTAACTGTGTTTCTGAGGATCCTGAATGCTTGAGTTCCATTCAGGCTGAGGCAGGAGTAGGCTGTGGTTGTGCAATGAACCTACCAGCCCCTGCTGCTCTTGACTGGGCCATCATTCTGGCGGATGAGGGCATGCTGTAGCTTCCATGCTGTGAAAACATCAGCTGGGAGTCTGGCTGGGTCTGAGACCCTTTGGGAACCAGGTCCTGTCTCAGGAACTCTCCCTGCTCCTGCAGTCGGGACAAGCTGAGCATTTGGCTCAGTGCAGTGTTTGTTCTCTGCTCGGAGATCTCACAAAGAGCCAGAAAAGGAGTCCATGCCCGGTGGGCAGCTGCTGTGAAGGAGCCTGGTGAACAGTAACCGAACACCCTATCTCACCCAGGAGCTGAGGCTTCTCTCTAATCTGAGGCAGGCTGGCTGGCCTTGAAGGTTGTGATTTGAGGCTCTCCTGCCATGAAACCAGCAGGGGGCGCTGGAGCCTCAGGGACACTTACAAGAGCTGTGGGCTCCTCCAGCAAAAAGGCCCTGTTGGCCCCTCTCAGGAAGCAGCTGCTCCTGGGCAAGTGTGAGTCATGCACACCTGTGCACACTGCAGTGAGTTGTCAGCAGGTCAGCTTCTGCCCTGTGGCCACCAGAGTGAGGCTGCCTGAAGCTGGGCACCTGGTTACCCCCTGGTGGCCCCTTAGTCAAGGTGCTTGGCCATGGAGCCTAGAGTAACGGGGGCCTGGGTACGTTCTGTCTCTGAAATTCAAGTGTATGGGCTGTTTTGTTTCTGCCCAGTCCTGGGGTTCTACTGTGTTAGGAGTTGGCCCCGCGTGGTGCTGTGGTCTTGGGTGGCTCCTTGAGGAGAGAGTGGGGCTATAGGATGTCTGTGGCCTGTGGCCCTGCTCAGACCGCTGTACTTCTCAAGGCTGAGCTGAACTGTAGCGGATGGATCTGTGTCTCTTCTCCTGGCTGGCTCTGGACCACATTAAGGTGGATCGATGCCAGAATTGCCGTCAGCAGGGTGCTCTGAAATCAGATGTCTGGAACACCGGATCCTGCTTATCGACCAAGATCCCCGCTTCGAAAGCGGCTCTTCCACTGCAGGGAGCTGTAGCACAGTGCGGGGAGCCAGGCTGGGCTTCTCCCTGGCCTGAGGCTGCCCTGAGCTGGCTGCCTTGAGCTGGCTTTTTAGCCTTCTTTGCAGCTGACTGTTAGAAGACAGGGCTGGATTCCCTTGCTCAGAATTCCAGAGGAGCTGTTTCCACTGTGTTGCATGGCAGATAGGGGGTGCCGACCCTCGGCCCAGCCCAGCTCAGGCTCCCTACACCACCCAGGAAGTGTGCTCCGGCTTGTCTGCATTCACTAACAGAAGCCTCTGCCTGTTTGCTCAGCAGCACTGAGCGCTGTTTGGGCGTGTGCTCTTTTGGCTCTGGCAAATGTGTGACCAAATGTAGATGCACTCACTGCCCAGGCCGCTCAGCACAGGAAGGAGACTATCTGATGTCCTGAGTCTGTTCCCGTGACTCCCTCAAGCTGAGGAGGTCTGGAGCTCTAGCCTGGGGTCTGCTGCTGCTTCAGAGGAGAGGGCATGCGTGACTGAGGGCGAGGCAGGCCGGACCAGCAGCTGCATAGACAGAGGCCAGTGCCCACAGAGCCCACAGCTTGCACACATGTGTGTCAGGATGAGTACAGGCTCAGCAGAGGCTGGGTGTGTGTCCAGTAGACATCCTCACAGCATGCAGAGCCGTTTCCCTGCCCTCAAGAAATTCGTCTGTGCTCTGTAGAGCGGGAGCCAGCATCTGTTATCAGGGTGGAGGATGGGGGTAACCTGAGGTAGGAGCGCCTCCGGCAACAGGTGGCCTGGGTCTGTTTTCTGGGTCCCACAGATTGTGGTTGGAATATCCTACTTACTACAGTCTCAGTGAGCCTCTGTGCTCTGAGCTGGCTTTCCCACCTGTCCTCAGGAAATGGAGGGCAGGTGGAAATTGAGGACCTCTTGTCAGCTCCACTCTGTCTTGAGAACTTTGTGATACAAACTAATTTTCTGAGGCAGATCATAATAGGGATTTTTCTTTTTGTTTTGTTTTGAGACAGGGTCTCCCTACATAGTCCTGGCTGTCCTGGAACTCGCTTTGTAGACCAGGCTGGCCTTAAACTCACAGAGATTCCCCTGTCTCCACCTCCCTGGGATCAAAGGTGTGCGCCACCACACCAGGCCTGTATTGGGAGTTTGCCTCTTAGCATCAGCAGGCCTAATGTTCTTGTTTTCTAAGTGGTTTTTGTTGTTGTTAAACTCCAAAAGCTGAAGGTTGAAATAAATCATTCCAAGTCATGGGTGAGATGTTGCCTTTCCTTGTTTCCATGGAGTTGGTAAATGATAGCTCCCATTGGGACAACTAACATAAAATGACCAGCAAATGTCCAGAGCATTAGGAGACCCTACTTGACTGTGTGCACAGGAGAGAGAGCACCAGGGCCTGTCAGAGTCCTGGGGCTCTGCTCTCCTCACAGAACTCCGTGACAGAGCAGCAGCCCTTTGTCTCCCGCCCCACTCTCTACTCTTTCCAAGGCCTTGTCTTGCCCACTGGTGGGTGGAAGTGCATTTAGGGAAAAGCACTTTTCTTGTGTCTTCTGTAAATCATCTCTGCCTTCAGCTCGAGACATACGGGCTGTGTTGAGCTGGGTTAGACAGTGGCCGGGGAGCCTGGCTCTGTTGTCCAGCGGGTGTCACCCGAGAAGGGCTTTGTGGGCACAGACCATGGTGCGATGCCATCTCAAGGCTTCTTTAGTGACTCACTTAAACTTCCATCCTGACCCCTGACCTTTGTATTCAGAGTCTGGCTTCTGTTCTCTGCTGGCTGGGATTAGGGGATGAGGGCCTTGAAGACAGAGGAACAGCCTAGGACAGGCCACGAAAGCACAACAGCAGTCATCAGGGCTCTGAGGAATTTCCAAAATTCGCCTCCTGTGACAGCCTCAGCACCAGTCAGGCATCAGTGTGCTAGCTCCCACCATGGCCTCCTTGGGCAGCTGGTGCCCCCTGGAGGCTGTGACCACACCTGTCATTTATGCTGAGCTTACTGTTTGTCATCCAATAAGCATTGTTTCCTGACTCTTCTTCATGGGAAAGATTTGTATGCTGAATTTCAGGAAGCTGGGCCTCCACAGAGCTTAAGAAAAGAGTTTCGGGTGCGAGGCATGGTGGCGCTTGCCTTTAATCCTAGCACTTGGGAGGCAGAGGCAGGTGGATCTCTGTGAGTTCGAGGCCAGCCTGGTCTACAAAGTGAGTCCAGGACACCCAGGGCTACACAGAGAGACCCTGTCTTGAAAAACAAAACAAAAAAAGAGTTTTGGGTGGGGCCAGGGGTCCTGAATCCCTCAGTCCTGTGCAGCGTATGTGCTGACTGGAGGGCTACAAGTAAGACAGTACCCCCACATTTATTTTGGCACAGTGGATAGCCACAGTTCCTGCCAGAGAGCCTCACACACTTGTGGGGCACACTAGGCTCTAGCTGCTGGGTGCCAGACCAGCGCAGGTATCTGCCCACAGATGGGCTTTCCCTAAAACTTGAGAGTGTTGTGCCAGGCGTGGTGGCGCACACCTTTAATCCCAGCACTCAGGAGGCAGAGGCAGGTGGATTGATGTGAGTTCGAGGCCAGCCTGGTCTACAGAGTGAGTCCAGGTTATCCAAATCTACACAGAGAAACCCTGTCTCAAAAACAAAACAAAGCAAACAAACAAAAAACTTGAGAGTGCTGAGTCTTCCTTGCTGTGGAGATCAGTCTTCTGTGATTGCACTGGGCCTGGGAACATCTCTCAGCTCTAAGCTGCCAATTTTATTTGCTTATTTTTAAAAAGTATGCCAGGGCTGGAGAGATGGCTCAGTGGTTAAAAACACTTGCTGTTCTTAGAGAGGTCCCAGGTTCCATTCCTTGGTGGCTCATGACTGCTTGTAACTTCAATTTCAGAGGTCTCTGGCACCTTCTTTTGTCTTCTATAGGCACCAGGCATGCACGTGGTACGTATACGTGTAGACACACAAACAGGACAAATCTTTAAGAGTCAAGAGGCCATTCAGAAAAGCTGTTTGGGTTTTGGCTCTGAGACATCAAGGCAGGGAGCAGTGAGGGTCCTCTAGCTAAGCAGGAGGCCACCTTGCTGGTTCCTCTTGCAGAACTGTGGAAGCAGAAGCTTGAGGGTAGGCCATGGCAGAAATGGCAGCTGTACTGGGAGCATCCCGGACACACAAGAGGGGAGGGGCCTAAGCAGGTGTTTGGTGCTTGATGAGGGGTTTGTAGAGCCACAGAATTTATCATCAGTCTAGGGCACTTGAGGAGGCGAAGGCCCCGAGAAAGTCAGCAGCACATTGCATGTAGCTCTGGGGCACTGGTGGCCACTCCCACCTCAGAGGAGAGGTGGGGCACTGTGCCCCGGTTTAGCTGGCAGGGTATCCCCCCTTGCCGGGTCAGATGTGTTCAGCTGTTATTCAGCATTGATGTGGATGTGAGCACGGGCTGTCTAACCTGTGTGGCCCACATCCGCTACACAGGCCACCACTCCGTCAGGTCCTGTGGGAGCAGCATGCACAGCCACCACTCCATCAGGTCCTGTGGGAGCGGCATGCACAGCCACCACTCCATCAGGTCCTGTGGGAGCGGCATGCACAGCCACCACTCCATCAGGTCCTGTGGGAGCAGCATGCACAGCCCACCACTCCGTCAGGTCCTGTGGGAGCAGCATGCGCAGCCCACCACTCCATCAGGTCCTGTGGGAGCAGCATGCGCAGCCCACCACTCCATCAGGTCCTGTGGGAGCAGCATGCACAGCCACCACTCCGAGCTGGGTGGTCGCCGGGAGAGTCTTGCTTCTCTTGCCTCAGTGGTTGGGGAACTTGACCTCAGCCTGACCCTATGGGTAGTTCACAGGTAATCCCAGCACTCAAGAGGCTGAGGCAGGAGGATTATGACTGGCTGGGCTATGTAGCAAACCCTGTGTCAGAAAAAGGAAGAGCGAGCCCTACCCCTCCCAGGGGGCTTCTGAGCCTCCGTAGCTTTCAGCTGGGGACAGGCACTGTCATCAATCCTCCTATCTTGGGGTCTTTGGTCCAGGTGGTACTCTGGGTCGGCCTGGGCATCCTGGTGGTCAGCACAATCACTACCCTGTCTGTGAGTGAAGAGGCCCCTCTGGACTTGACGCAAGAAGCTCGTGGAGGCCGGCGAGGAGATGCGGAGGGCGGGATGAAGGTGGAGGCAGCCCGGCTGTCAGGTATGTACCACAGGCCCTCCCCAGATCCCCTGAACTTTGTCAGTGTGAGTGTCTAAGCGTCAGCTCAGGGTCCTGGGTACTGCTTTCTGAGCAACCCCTCGTCTGCCTCGAGGGTTCTGGTCCTCTGTTGGTAGCCTCTGTCCTATGAGTGATGAAGCTAGTGAGGGTCCTAGGCCTGGGCTCCACCAACCCCATCCCATGAAGGTATGCTCTCTACATGGAGGCTGGCCAGTGTGCTGCCACCTCTGCAGGTGACATGGGGGATGTCACAGGGCTAGCTTGGTCTCAGCTCTCCATGATTGGCCATTGTGAACACCGAACGGTAAGTTCGTTTTTGGATGTTGCCTACATTTATTTGTTTTAAGAATGTAAATTTGAGCCAGTTTCCCCCTTGATGAAGCCAGCTAGTATGTCTCAGCTTCGTTTGCTGTTTCACATTTTTTACCTTTGCCAGACTTACTGGCCATATTTCCTTACACAGTGGCAAGCCACCTCAGCAAGCCTTGATGGTGCCCCATCTCCCTGCCCTGTGGCCGTGCCACAGGGGTACAGGATGTGTATTTTCAGAGTTATTTTCTGTGTATGTCTGTTTACGATGGTTGATGCACCCTAGCCGTCCCAGGCATAGCTGGTAAGGGTAACGCAGGCCCAGCATCAGCCATCAAGCACCCACCCATGGCTGCCTTGTAGCTGTGAGTGGCAGCAGGTGTGGGCATTGTAACGGGTGGGTAGTGGTGGGTGTCACACATTAGACTGAAAGTCAGTGAGGGCTGGGTGCAGATGTATGAAACATTTGTCTAGCTCTAGCTCTGAGGGGAAGGGCCCCATCCTCCCTGGCAGGTTTCAGGCCATTGTGGAGGTGTTGGCTAGTCGCCTGCCTCAGAGATAATGCCTGAAGTGTCCAGAAGAGAAGGTGCTAGTGAAGGGCACTGAGTGGATACGCTTGCTGCACGCTCCTGCGCTCTTAGGTATCCCCAGGTCTCTGTTGTCTCTGGGCCCCTCATCCAGTGCCATCACCGTAGTGCTGCCCCAAGCTGCTCTCCTGGGCCATCGCCCTCATTCGGCCCAGACCTTTGCGTAGCTGTGTATGCTCTCATCTCCCTCCTGTTGGCAAAGGCAGAGAAGGCCCTCCTGTCCCAGATCCAGGAATCAGGAGGTTGAGAAGACGGCAGGACCATTGGGGCCCTGGTGATAGTTGGGGTTCTCAGGGTGAAGATGGCGTGTTGGGAGGCTGCAGAGCTCCATGTGTGTGTGTGCTGAGAGGACTAGAAGAAGCGTGCTTGAGGAAAGGGGTGCACATTGTGTGCCCGTCCTAGCTGGTAAAGATTTCTCCTGGAAAAACCAATCTGATGCCACTGCCAGTGACACTAGACAGAGAACAGGTGTGGACATGGGAATGACCACATGAAAAGGAAGAGACGATGTGCATGGCATCCTGGTGAACCCCTTGCTGTGGGTAGCGAGGCATTGGTGGCTCCGTGTACTTTGAGGTCACCCCGGCAGAAGCCCGTGCAGTTCTGTCTCACTGGGCTGATAATGAGTTTCTCCTCCGTCCACATCCAGGCTCCTGTGGCTGTCCTGTGCAGCCTTTCTCCTCTGTCCACATCCAGGCTCCTGTGGCTGTCCTGTGCAGCCTCTAGTTGTAGCCAGCAGCTGGGTCCCAGCTCTGTAGCATACACAGGCCGCCGCTCACCTGCACCCTCTGAGGCAGCATCTGGTTTGCATTTCATCACGAGTCTGTAAGAACACACATGGCTCCTCAGAGCCACATGCCGGCTGTTTTTAGCCAGTTCTGTTTTCCAGCCACCCAGCCTCCCGCTTAATTGAGGGCTTGCTTCGTTTGGGCAGGGCTGGGACTAAGGGCCTTCTCTGACTGCCCTGTCAGCTGCACATGAGGATGTTGAGAGCCTTGTTATTGGTCTCTTTGATGTTATGGGGCCACAGACGGAATCTGTGATGTGAGAGCCTGGCATGTGCTGTGACTGCACCGTACACTCCACATGACACACGTGACCATCAGGTGCAGCCTGGGGCCCCGTGCTTGGCCTCCTGGGCCTTTGATGAGCCTGGCTGAGTCCCTGTGAAAGCTCAGGAAGACAATTATCCATTTAAAAAGTCTAATTAGGCCACTTACCCCTGTGCCCGATGCTTCCCTAGACAGTCTTGGGGACCGATTTGGATTTTGTGATGTTTCTGGCTTCTTCTTTGAACACTGTCGCTTCCTTTCGTTCCTTTTCCCCACCCACCTTGTGCAGCATGGGGCAGCTCAGCTAAAGCCTGCACCCTTTCTCCTGCAGCACGGGGGTCGGGGGAGGCAGCACTCGTTAGTGGAAAGCAGACGTTAGGAGAACATGCTGGCAGCCATGGGGTCCTGTGTGTGCCAGGCAGGCACACAGCTGTACGCGACACTCCTCCAGTGCGTGACCGCCTCCATCTTCCTGTCATCACTCCCTCTCTGCCGCCGCCTGCTGCTGCCTTGGGCACTCCTCCTGGCCCCAGCACCTTTGACCCCCGGGAGAGACCTTGCTGCTAGGAGCTCCTTTCTCCTTGGCTGACTTCTTGACGGGGCCTGTCATCTTGCCTTTGTGCCTTGGTGAGGTTTCTAAAGCTCCTTGTGTCACGTGCTCCTGGCCTCTACTATAATCTTGTTTAGTTTTACTGCTGGTGTGCCAGGGGGTAGCAGTGGGCTCATTTCCCTGGCTTCTCTTGAGGTGGTGGCCCTCACGGGAGCTGCTGAATTAGAACGGGTCCCTTGGGTAGCTGCTGTCTTACATGAGGCCTGTGTGCACTAGGGCTCTGGTGCTGCTCAAGGGCTGCAGCCCTGGCTCCCCGTGCACCCACTGCACATGCTAGTTTGAGGAGGAACCCAAAATGAAGAGTGGAGGCAGCCTTGCTGGCGCGGAGGCCTTACAGTGGTGCTCCCGGCCACTAGCCCGGCCCTCTAGCTCTCGGGAGCTTATGGTGTGAGCCGTATTTGGAAAGGTGAGCTACAGAGCCAGCCAGCTAAGCCCAGAAGATTGGGTTTAAGTCAGACCTCAGCAAGCGGTCCCTTCCTCAGAAGCCTAGAGTCAAAAGCAGAACCTGGCTGTTAGGAATGCTCCCTAGAGCAGGCGCTGACTTTGAGAAAAACGTTAGGCCCTTTCTTTCTCTTAACTTCCTCAGGACCCTGGGTTGCTGAGCCCCTAAAGATGGGGCTGTTCTTGCACCACTAAGGAGCTCATCCACAGGACAGTGTTTTAGCATCTCTGGGCTGGATGCCAGCATCCAGGGCTGAGCATCCCCATCTCCACCAGACAAGACATCCAGGGACAGTGGGAGAGGCCAGCGGCCAGCAGAGCTGCATTGGGATGTGGAGCTGCTGTCCACTCCTAGCTCCCTCAGGTGGAAGCAGCCTCAAACCTGGAAGTCAGGCCGAGTGGTAGAGACTGTCTCCAAGACGGCCAGGGCTCGGGGAAGACAAGGGAGGACTTCAAGCCTGTAGTAAGCCTGGCTCCGCAAGCAAGGCCCTAGGAGGCAGGCCTTTGGGCCCTCTCTCACTGACTAAGGAAGAAAGGACACCCTTGGTGGAGCTGCTGTCTGCTATCTGTGAGGCAGGATGCCTGTCTGTCTGTCTGCTAGGGAAGACTGCAGCAGGTGAGCATGTGCCGTGCTACCTCACTAGTCCATTCCTGTGTGTGGGCAGAGCCCAGGACCTGCTGGAAGTGTGGCAGCAAGAAGCTGTCATTGGGGCTGGAGAGATGGCTCAGAGGTTAAGAGCACTACCTGCTCTTCCAGAGGACCTGAAGTTCAATTCCCAGCAACCACATGGTGGCTCACAACCATCTGTAATGAGATCTGATGCCCTCTTCTGGCCTCCAGGTATAAAGCAGTCACATACATTAAATAAATAAATAAAAAAAAAAAGGAAGCTGTCATTGGAGGCCAAAACACGGGCCTTTCCTGGCTCCAGTTTCTAGTGCTGTCAGCAGGCCTGGTGACTACAGGAAGAGCCTAGAGAGTGTGAGGCTCTGTGGCCTTCCTCCTTGAAGCCGTGCCAGGCCTTCACTTCTTGGTTGTCAATTGGCCTGTGGGGCAGGTAAGCCTGTCACCACCACACTGTTTCCTGTTTCTACCCTGTGGTTGCCTTGAAATTGGAAACAAACAGCCCAGGGGTCCTCAGAGGTGTGGGCTTTGAAAGCTTCTGTTTTGCTGTAGCCGAGGGCATCGTCAGCACCCGTTCCTAATGAGAAGACTGTTTCTGTCTTGGAGAGCCTATGTCCAGTGCTGGCCAGCAGCCACTGATGACTGGGGCTCAGCCACTGCTTGTGGGGCTAGACCGCCTCATAACCTCACAGCTCTGCCCGTCAGTGCAGCTCCTGCCTTAGAATACAGGCAAGCACATACTCCTGAGAGGCCTCCCAGAGGAGCTTCAGGCAGCTCCATCCCTGCGTGGTCACTGTGCAGGATGCTTAGCTGGGGCTCCAGACAGTGAGCAGCAGGCTGCCTCCTCACCTGACTATGAGAGAGACATCACTCAGAGGAGACTGTCCTTTGTTGTTTTTTTAAAAAGATTTTTCTTAACCAGGGACGAGCACTCAGGAGGCAGAGGCAGGCGGATCTCTGAGTTCTAGGCCAGGCTGGTCTAGAGAATGAGTTCCAGGCCAGCCTGTTCTACAGAGTGATTCCAGGACAGCCAGGGCTACATAGAGAAACCCTGTCTCAAAAAATAAACAGGATTTTCTTCTATGTATGTGGGTGTTTCCCTGCATGTTTATGTACGTTTGTGCCTGCTGCCTGAAAAGGCTGAAAGAGGCATCAAATCCCCTACAAGTGGAGTTACAGAAGGCTGTGACCCCTGTGTGGTTGCCTGGACCAAACGGCTCCTCTGTAAGAGTGGCCAGTGCTCATAACCACAAAGCCGTCTTGCCAGGCCCAATTCTGCTTCCTTCTTTCTTTCTTTCTTTCTTTCTTTCTTTCTTTCTTTCTTTCTTTCTTTCTTTCTTTTGTGATATTTTTGGGACAGGGTTTCTCTGTGTAGCCTTGGCTGTCCTGGACTCAATTTGTAGACCAGGCTGGCCTCAAATTCAGCAGAGATCCACCTGCCTCTGCCTTCCGGGTGCTGGGACTTAAAGTGTGCACCACCACGCCCGGCCCAATTCTGTTCCCTAAAGTTGTTTTACCTCTGCTTACTCAGTTCCTACTATGACTGCCCAAGACGCACAAAGTGGTGGTCTAGGTTTTTGTTTGTTTGTTTGTTTGTTTTTGTTTTTACATAGGATCTCATGTACCCCAGGCTGGCCTGAAACTCTGTGTAGTCTGAGTGAATTTATAATGTTCCTGCGTCCATTATACTGAGTTTGTGTGCGTGCATGTGTGTGTGACATACTATGGCGTCATCCTAGTGCCTAGTTTATATTATGCTGGCACTGAATCCTGGCCAAGGCCTATGCATGCTACCTACTGAGCTAGATCCCCAGATCTCAAAAGTAGTCTTTTTCAGAGAAGCTAGTTTTCTCCAGTTCTGTGGCCCTAGTGTGCTATGGGCATAGAAGGCCCCTTTGGCAGCCTCTCTTGTCCTCACCCTGTGGTGTAATTTCCCCCACCAGCAGCAAGAGGTTGACTGGGCTGTCCAACTGTATCCTTTAAGGCCTCTCAGCCTGTGCCTGAGGGCTGACAGGCTTGGTTTGGCTCCTGCTGGGAGACCCTAGGGACTTTGCCTGGCTGCGTGCCCATGCTGCCACCTGGTGGTTGAGGGCAAGTGTTGTATAGAGTGTCACCTGCCTACAGGTATAAACTGAATTATGACATTTTTCATCATGAATAAAAAAGCTTCTGTGCCGCTTAGCTGATAACCACGATGGCACAGGAAGAAACCTACCTTCACTCTGCCACTTGGCTACACAAGTGCTCCTGACCGCAGGGGCGGCCCAGCCTGAGCAGGCGCTGCCAGCTCACTGTCCTGTGCTTGTAGTCCAGGATTCCATTGAGGTTGCTGATGGCCAAGAGAAGCCAAAGCCACCAGAGGACAAAGAGGCGCTGGAGCAGGCCCAGATGAAGGGCCCAGTGGATGTAGCTGGAGGGGAAGCCCTCAAGGAGAAGCAGGAAGCCGCACAGCTGGATCGCCCAGGTCAGGGTAAGTGGCTAGGTGGCACAGGCTGCCTTGGCAGAGAAAGGCTTAAGCAACCTTGTGAGGCGCTCGCATGTCTGCCCTGTGCTCTGCCTTCCCCCTGGCCAAGACAGCTGCCCACTGAGGTCCTCTTGTAACTTTAACATTCTAGGAACCTTGTCAGTCCTCAGATAGCTGTGGAGGCAGCTAGGCCCACTGCTGAGAGCCCGAGGCCAGTGCAGCTTCCCTAGGAAGGTAAAGAGGGGTGTCTGTTCACCCTGCGCTCCTCAGCCTTCCTGTCTCTTCCAGGTGTTGCTGTCCCTGTGGGTGAGGCCCATCGCCATGAGCCTCCCGTTCCTCATGACAGAGTGCTTGTGGATGAAGGTCAAGACCGAGAAGGGCCAGAGGAGGAGAAGCCACCCCCCAGGCTCCCACATGAAGGAGACCCTGGGGCCAGGGGCCAGGTGGCACCACCCCCCAGGCTCCCACATGAAGGAGACCCTGGGGCCAGGGGCCAGGTGGCACCACCCCCACCTGAGTCCGAGAGAGAGAAGCAGGAGCCTGAGAGGGGAGAGGAAGGGAAGAGACCCGAGCAAGCACTGGCAGTGAGGGAAGCCGAACATCCTCAGAAGGTTCCAGAAGCAAATGGTCAGCCACCTGTGCAGCCCGGGAAGGAAGATTCCAGACCAGGCAATAGCGATCTGCATCCAGTCCCCCAGGCCAGGCTCTCTGTGGAACAGAATGCTCTGGTGGCAGGTGACGGTGAGGAGGCCGCACAGAAGGCTGGAGGGGCCCCATGGAAGCCCATGGAGAGTGCTGTGGAGAGCAATGCTGGTGAGTGTCGGCTTCCTCGGAGCCCACCTCAGGAAGCTCCCTTGGTAGGTGCAGCAGAAATGGTTAGACCTTCTCAGCCCCCAGCACTCTCTTCTCACAAGATTAGCATGTGGGTATAGGGGCCCCGTCAGCAGCTGGTGGAGTGAAGACGAGCCTGTCTCTTGACAGCTTCTGTGATATCTGTCACACCGTTGTTTGGAAGGCCACTAAATGTCAGGAGCCACGCTGTTCTCGTGTGTCTGGGCGCACACAGGGGACAAGTGCAGGAACGCTTGACAGTTACCACACTGCTAAGTGTGGGCTAAGAGCTGGTCAGGGCGGGGCTTGCATTTTAATTGATGAAGGTAGTTAACACTGGCTTGCTGCCATCAGCCTGTGCGATTGTTAAATATTTTTGTATTACTTCCCTGGTAATAATCAGGTTGAATATAAAGTGCGCTGGGGGGGGTTAGTTATAGAGTCATTTTAGGAACCATCTGCGGGCTCCTCACCCCACCCCCAACCTTTTGACTTTCCAACAAACCAGCTGAGTCTCCCTGTGTGCAGGTGGGAAGGAGGGCCTCCCTGTGCAGAGGCCGGAGGCTGCAGATCAGAGGGAGCAGGCGGAGGCCGAGCAACCCGGTGGAGACCAGGCAGGGAGCAAGCTGGAAGGTGAGGTTGGCCTTAGCCCCTTGGAAGGAGCCCCAGAATGAGGTGGGGGGGGGTGCTGCTGGGTCCCTCCTGCCTCTGTTGGCACAAAAGCCAAGGACACACCTTGGATGACCCCCTTTACCTCCCACCAGTAGCTTTCCTCTGGCGCCTCTCTAGGACTGTTTTTAATCTCCCTTTTTTGCCCTTTAAAAGTGTCACATGGTCACGTGGCTTTAATTGCCATTTTAATTTTATCTTAAAGCAAGTATGTTTATATTTCCACCACTTAAAGGCTGGACGGAGGCCTCGGTGCGCAGGTGCGAAGGGACAGCTCTGTGTGCAGGTGTGAAGACTCCCTTGAAGGCCTTAGGTGGATCCATCTGTGCACTAGTCGGGCGGGGTGGCGCTGGTGGTCAGCAGCTTACCCTGTGGCCTGCCCTGGCACTTAAAGCTCACGGGGGTTGACTTGCCCAGAGTTCTCCAACCTTTCATGTCCATTTTGAATTCTTTTTCTTGTTTGTTTGTTTGTTTTTTCAAGAGACAGGGTCTCTCTGTGTAGCCCTGGCTGTCCTGGACTCGCTCTGTAGACCAGGCTGACCTTGAACTCACAGCGATCCGCCTGCCTCTGCCTTCCAAGTGCTGGGATTACAGGCATGCGTCACCACGCTCGGCCTATTTTTACTTTTTATCGTCGTGTGTTTCGTGGGAGGCAGTGGTGGCCTTCCCAGGAGGTCTCCAGCTGCACCCCCACCTGGTCTGACCCCGGTGCTTTGTACGGGAATAGGCAGTGGTCTGCTTGGCTCTCCGGGATCAGACTCCAGCAGTGGCCGTGGGCAGCTCTGAGCTGGGCCTGCCCTGGGTGTTCATGCTCCTCCCCCTCTGCCCCATCCCCCACCCCAAGGGTTAGCTCCTCATGCAGCCCTGAAGGCCAGCCTCAGCAGCTGCCCAGCTACTGCAGCCGACACGCAGGCCTGGGGGGCAGAACCCAGAGGCCCCTTCTGCTTGGTTGGCTCTCACAAGTTGTTTGGGAAACTTTCTGACACTTGTGGGGTTTTGTTTTTTTGCCTCTGGTTTTAGTCTGACTATATTTGTTGGTTCCAGTTTCTCTTATCTGTCACCAAAACATGTTTGATTCTTTGATTGTTTTTCTTTCTGGAGAAGAGACTTTCATGGTTTCCTATTGTGCCTCTCTTCCATATGCCTCTCAATGGGACGGACAGCTGAGATTAAAAAGCTAGTAGCAGGTACGGCTCAGGGCTGTGACGCAAAGGAAGCATGCATGTGGAGGCCTGCGAGTGCCCTGCATGGAGATGTGTCAGTCCCCAGGCGCGGCCCCTCCAGACACAGCACGGCCCCCCAGGTGGGGTCTTTGACACCCCAGCTCCCTCTTCCTCCTCAGCCCCTGGGGCCTTGTCCTTAGAGGACGGCGGAATGGTGTCCTTAAGTAACCTAACCCTGAGCTAGGGACAGGGTTGGGGCTGCATGTTCCTGCTGCTGTGTGTGTGGCCTGCACCCATAGGTCCCACTGTGTCTAGCCTACCTGCTGCTGTGTGTGTGGCCTGCACCCATAGGTCCCACTGTGTCTAACCTACCTGCTGCTGTGTGTGTGGCCTGCACCCATAGGTCCCACTGTGTCTAACCTACCTGCTGCTGTGTGTGTGGCCTGCACCCATAGGTCCCACTGTGTCTAACCTACCTGCTGCTGTGTGTGTGGCCTGCATCCATAGGTCCACTGTGTCTAGTCTACCTGCTGCTGTGTGTGTGGCCTGCACCCATAGGTCCCACTGTGTCTAACCTACCTGCTGCTGTGTGTGTGGCCTGTGTCCATAGGTCCCACTGTGTCTAGCCTACCTGCTGCTGTGTGTGTGGCCTGCACCCATAGGTCCCACTGTGTCTAGCCTACCTGCTGCTGTGTGTGTGGCCTGTGTCCATAGGTCCCACTGTGTCTAACCTACCTGCTGCTGTGTGTGTGGCCTGCACCCATAGGTCCCACTGTGTCTAGCCTACCTGCTGCTGTGTGTGTGGCCTGTGTCCATAGGTCCCACTGTGTCTAACCTACCTGCTGCTGTGTGTGTGGCCTGTGTCCATAGGTCCCACTGTGTCTAGTCTACCTGCTGCTGTGTGTGTGGCCTGCACCCATAGGTCCCACTGTGTCTAGTCTACCTGCTGCTGTGTGTGTGGCCTGCGTCCATAGGTCCCACTGTGTCTAACCTACCTGCTGCTGTGTGTGTGGCCTGCACCCATAGGTCCCACTGTGTCTAATCTACCTGCTGCTGTGTGTGTGGCCTGCACCCATAGGTCCACTGTGTCTAGTCTACCTGCTGCTGTGTGTGTGGCCTGTGTCCATAGGTCCCACTGTGTCTAGTCTACCTGCTGCTGTGTGTGTGGCCTGCACCCATAGGTCCCACTGTGTCTAGTCTACCTGCTGCTGTGTGTGTGGCCTGCACCCATAGGTCCCACTGTGTCTAGCCTACCTGCTGCTGTGTGTGTGGCCTGTGTCCATAGGTCCCACTGTGTCTAGCCTACCTGCTGCTGTGTGTGTGGCCTGCACCCATAGGTCCCACTGTGTCTAACCTACCTGCTGCTGTGTGTGTGGCCTGCACCCATAGGTCCCACTGTGTCTAGTCTACCTGCTGCTGTGTGTGTGGCCTGCACCCATAGGTCCCACTGTGTCTAGTCTACCTGCTGCTGTGTGTGTGGCCTGCACCCATAGGTCCCACTGTGTCTAGTCTACCTGCTGCTGTGTGTGTGGCCTGCACCCATAGGTCCCACTGTGTCTAACCTACCTGCTGCTGTGTGTGTGGCCTACACCCATAGGTCCCACTGTGTCTAGTCTACCTGCTGCTGTGTGTGTGGCCTGCACCCATAGGTCCCACTGTGTCTAACCTACCTGCTGCTGTGTGTGTGGCCTGCACCCATAGGTCCCACTGTGTCTAACCTACCTGCTGCTGTGTGTGTGGCCTGCACCCATAGGTCCCACTGTGTCTAGTCTACCTGCTGCTGTGTGTGTGGCCTGCGTCCATAGGTCCCACTGTGTCTAGTCTACCTGCTGCTGTGTGTGTGGCCTGCGTCCATAGGTCCCACTGTGTCTAACCTACCTGCTGCTGTGTGTGTGGCCTGCACCCATAGGTCCCACTGTGTCTAGTCTACCTGCTGCTGTGTGTGTGGCCTGTGTCCATAGGTCCCACTGTGTTTAGTGTGGGGGTTTCCACCCTATGTGCACACCTGTCTCTGGTAGGTTCTGGCTTAGAAAAGCCAGTCACCATGCGGTTTCACATTTGCCGCATGAGGCTTCCAGCTGGACACTGTACCTTTCTTTTTCTCCCAGAACCAACTCATGGCTAGTCTGCTAAAGAGTACATGAGGCTTAGGCCTGCTCTTTTTTTTTTTGTTTTTTTTTTTTGTTTTTTTTTCGAGACAGGGTTTCTCTATGTATCCTAGGCTGTCCTGGACTCACTTTTGTAGGCCTGCTCTTTTAGAGCCCTGTTCTTAGTGTAACTGTGTCTTTATACAACTGGTAGCTCTGTGGTTGTGCAGTCAGGGTGAGGTGTGGCCGGTGGGGACATTGCTTTGAGCCCTGTGTTGTGAGGCCTTTCCTTCCCAAGCCACTGAAGTCAACTCTGTTCTCTTCATGGCGGGCCCCCAGCATTCTCTCCTTGGTCCAACCTGCCTTTCTTTTCTTGCACTGGCCACTGAGGGATCTGGGGGAGCCCTAGGGTGTGTTCATAACTGCTTCAGCTAGTTACTGGAGTGGAGCCTGTGAGTGTGTGCCCTACACCTTGGAGCTGAGAAGCCCTGGCTGGCCTCCAACTCACAGAGATCTGCTTGCCTATATCTTTTGTGTGCTACAGTTAAAGGCATGCTCCCTCCCCACCCCACACAAGATGTTTTTATGCTCTGATACCTAGTCCCTAACCCATCAACTTCTGAAGATGCCTAATTCAAAAGTGTTATGAGTTGTGAAAATTAACCTGCCCTGGCTGCTTGCTTCAGATAACTGGTCCAGTGCTGCAGTGAAAAGCAAGCCAGCCCTTGCTGCACTTGTGGGTGGCCACCAGTATTGCGTGGATAGGACACAGCAAATTTGAACAGGCAGGTCTTCATCTTTCCCGTGCTGTTCCTGTCTCTTCCCCTCCGTTGATGAGATGGAGCTCCCTCGCTCCCTGGGGCCTCCCACATGTCCAGGCCACACAGACAGCTTCTCATGCTCCACAGACTCTTGTTTTTAAGATTCTCTTCATCTCAGAAGACATTTTTTTAAAATAGTAAAACTTTTTTTTAAAGACCTGTAGGTTTTATTTTCTCTTGTGTTAGTTAGTTAGTTAGTTAGAGCAACTGTGAGAGGTAGTAAGTAAGTACCCAATTCAGAGAACCTACAACTAACTTTCTGGTACATTCCTTCTCAGATTTTATCTGGACATGAATTTTCATCCAGCGACAGACAGGGATGTGGGCTGTGCCAGTGTATCTGATCCACTGAGGGGGGAGGAGAAGCAGGCTGGACCGCTGCTGGCCAGGGAGCTGTCCTTGGGGCTCGCGGCTAGGGCTGTGGTTAAGTGCTCCACTGCTGTGCCAGTGGGATTGGGGTGACACAGATGGTGTGGCTGATAGGGCACGGCAGGCCCGGTTCCCCACAGTCACTGTCTGCAGTGTGAGGCCAGCAGTCCCACAGGTGTGTGGCGTGCACTGACTGCGTGTCTCCCCACCAGAAGCTGGGAGGGCAGAGATGCTGGACCATGCCGTGCTGCTGCAGGTGATCAAAGAGCAGCAGGTGCAGCAGAAGCGCCTCCTGGACCAGCAGGAGAAGCTGCTCCAGGTGATCGAGGAGCAGCACAAGGAGATCCGGCAGCAGCGGCAGGAGGACGAGGAGGACAGGCCTAAGCCTGGTAGGTAGGGCCCAGCCCCAGGGAGCAGGCAGCCAGCCAGGCTGGGGTCTCAGCCTGAGGTGTGGAAGGAGCAACTCTCGCTTATAGGCTTATGTAGTTTTAGTATGCATGTGTCTGTGTGTGGAGGGGAGAAGAGGGTGTCAGATCCTTTAGACCTGGAGTTACAGACCGTTGTGAGCTGCTGGATTAGGTGCTGGGATCGTAGCTCTGGCTCTGCAAGAACAGCAAGCATTCTTAACTGTCAAGCTATCTCTCCAGCTCTCAAGAATCGTAGCTGCTTTAAATTTTCTTTTCAGTCAGCACATCAGCAGTGTGTGTTCATGTCTCTGGCTAAACTGACACTCACCTTCCTTTGCAGCTGACATGCAGCCAGAGCCCGGGGCGGCTGCACTCAGAGGACAGGAGGTGGCCCTGGATGAACATGCTGGGGAGACACTGGAAGATGACCCTTCACAGCCTTTGAACCCTGTGCTTGGAGCTCCCAGGGGTCGCCCTGCTCCATCCCAAGAGATGGGCCAGCACTCCCTGGGGGAAGCCAGGGTGGTGCCAGGCAGAGACCTTGCTGACCTTCCTGCTGGTGTCTCTAATACGAAGCCCCAGGGGGCCCCAACAAAGCTGAGAGAAGATCAGAAAGGTGCTGTGCTCAATGTTGGAGCTGGTGCTGTGAGGGAGCTGGTCCCAGGGGACTTGGGACCAGTGCCCAAGCCAGACCCTGCTGGGGAACCCAAGAACACAGAGAAGCAGCGTGCAGAGGCAGTCGCCAGGCAGCACCAAGCTGTCCTTGGTGGCGGTTCCCAGGAGAGGAAGGAAACTGAAAGGGAAGCAATGGCCCCTGGTGCTGATACACGAAAAGAGGCTGCCCAGCCCTTGGCAGGGGCGGAAGCTCAGGACTCTCACACAAAATCCAGGCGATCTGGACCCACCATGCTCCCACCCAGTAGGCCAGCAGGTGTAGGCTCTCAGCCCCGGGCCAGGCTTCAGCAAGAACTCCAGGACGACTTTGACAAAGGTCGGGGTTCTCACCTCGAGGTAAGAAGTGAGGCTCCCCGAGGGGTTCACATACCTGCTGAGGAGCAGCCCAGGGGAAAGGGGGGTGCTGCCATCCAGGAGGCAAAGCAGAGGCCAGATCCTAACTCTGGGCCCAGACTAGCTGTGCCTGAGGGTCAGAAGCCAGAGAACGCTAAACCCAACCGAGACCTAAAAGTGCAGGCTGGCTCTGACCTCCGGAGGAGACGGCGGGACCTTGCCTCGCATCCCGAGAAGGAGCCGGCCCCCAAGGATGGGGTCATCATTAGCTTTAACTCCCTGCCCGACGTACAAGTGAACGACCTGCGCAGCGCTCTGGACACCCAGCTCCGCCAGGCTGCGGGGGCCGCCCTGCAAGTGGTCCACAGCCGGCAGATCAGGCAGCTGCCTGGAGGTGGAGAGGAGGCCTGAGAACCCGCTGTCCAATGTCAGGCACAGCTGACGTGCTCTGGTGGAACCGCTGCTGGAGGCCACATTCTCATGTGATGAGTCGTGAAAGTCTGACCTACCACCCCACCCTAGACACCCTGTCACCCCAAGGCTATGCCAAAGCACTCACTAGTCCAAGTATGGTCTGGGCCTTGAGCCAGCCCAGGAACGGCAGTGCTTAGGTTCCACGCTGATGCTGCACGGGGGCAGCTCGTCTGTTCAGACCCATGGTGCAGCCAGTGGCAGCTCTGACAGGGCAGACAGCTGCAAAGTTGCCAGTCTTCATCTAACCTGTGTCAGCTGGCCACTCTGATGGATGTGTCCTGTGTTCTCCACGGTGTGGGAAGTGGGAAAGCTGCAACAGCATCTGTCTGCCCTGGGGTGGGGATGACTTGACCTGGGCCAGGGAAGGAGGTAATGGCTCTCCTGGTTTCCCGTCGTCCACATTCTTTGAAATTGATTATGGAACAAAAAATAAAATGTCGCTAACATCTAGTGAGTCAAGTTGGTTTACCTAAAGGAAAACCCACCAATTCATGGCTGATACCAGACAGGGCTCAAGGTCATGGGGTCCGTTCATTCCCCAGTCATCGTTAGCTGAGTGGAGCTGGGGGCCCCACAGGCAGCTTAGCTCCCTGTGCCAAGCTGATCCCCTTTGTAGGAAGCACAGGCTGGCCACAGGGTAGGCTTTGAGATGTTTTATCTGTTCTGCATCTGCTCAGAGGGTGGAGCTGCTGTCTGGCCAGTGGTACAGTCAGGGCCGTGTTCCTGGGAGTCCGAGCAGGAAGACATAATCCTGTTGTCTTTGAGTAGAGGATGGTCTTTATTTTCTCACTCTCCAGCCCTGTGAGGCACTTGTGAGGCTGAGGGACAAGAACCTGGTTTGTCCCCGAGCCCTGCCATGAACCTCAGTGGGTCATATGTGGCCTTGGCCACACCTCAGTGTGTGCTCTCTGTACCTCTTGAAATATACTATAATTTTTAAAGTTTAGATTTATTTATGCACATGAGTGCTTTACCAGTCTCTGCACCAGATGCATGAAGTGTGCCCTTGGAGGTCAGAAGAGGGTGGCAGATACCCTGGAGCAGGAGCTGTGGATAATCGTGAGCCACCATAGCAGTCCTGGGAACCAAACCTGGGTTCTCTGTGAGAATAAATGCCCCAAAACACTGAACCATCTCTCAAGCCCTTGTCATAAGTTTTTTGTTTTGTTTTCTTAATGAGACAGGGTTTGTCTGTGTAGCCCTGGCTGTCCTGGACTCACTTTGTAGACCAGGCTGGCCTCAAACTCACAGAGATCCGCCTGCCTCTGCCTCCCAAGTGCTGGTGTGTGCCATCATGCCCGGCTCCTTGTCACAATTTTTAATTAATTAATTAAATTTGGTTTTTCAAGACAGGGCTTCTCTGTGTAGCCTTGGCTGTCCTAGATTCACTTTGTAGACCAGGCTGGCCTCAAACTCAGATATCCTCCTGCCTCTGCCTGCTGGAATTAAAGGCATACGCCACGCCAGGCCCAATAATTTTTACAGATGATGTTGGATAGCTAGCTTGAAAACCCAGAGAGTGACAGTGCTGCAAACTTCACAGGCCCTCTGTGACTGTTGCTAACCCAAGGAGCTAGGCAGGACCAAGTGTGGCTCACGCCGAAGGGGTGGTGCGCCAGTGAAGGGGTGCACCAGTGAAGGGGTGGTGTACCAGTGAAGGGGTGCACCAGTGAAGGGGTGGTGTGCCAGTGAAGGGGTGCACCAGTGAAGGGGTGGTGTGCCAGTGAAGGGGTGCACCAGTGAAGGGGTGGTGTACCAGTGAAGGGGTGCACCAGTGAAGGGGTGGTGTACCAGTGAAGGGGTGCACCAGTGAAGGGGTGGTGTGCCAGTGAAGGGGTGCACCAGTGAAGGGGTGGTGCGCCAGTGAAGGGGTGCACCAGTGAAGGGGTGGTGTGCCAGTGAAGGGGTGTGCCAGTGAAGGGGTGGTGCGCCAGTGAAGGGGTGCGCCAGTGAAGGGGTGGTGTGCCAGTGAAGGGGTGGTGTGCCAGTGAAGGGGTGCACCAGTGAAGGGGTGCACCAGTGAAGGGGTGGTGTGCCAGTGAAGGGGTGCACCAGTGAAGGGGTGGCGCGCCAGTGAAGGGGTGGCGCGCCAGTGAAGGGGTGGCGCGCCAGTGAAGGGGTGGCGCGCCAGTGAAGGGGTGGCGCGCCAGTGAAGGGGTGGCGTGCCAGTGAAGGGGTGGTGTGCCAGTGAAGGGCAGGTCATAGGCTTCTTCCCATGGCTTCTGGGTAAAAACAGATCCAAATACACCATTGTTTGGTGTGAGATGCCACTGGCCATCCTCTCGGACTAGGACTCTTGTCACCCTGCTGTCACTGGGCTTCTCACATTCTCACAGCTCAACAGCCCTGAGTGTGTCCGCCCCCCCCCCCCTGGTTTTCTTCCCTGAGGCCATTCTGGCCTCCTGGCCTGAGAACAGTCAACTGTCCTACAGTGAGCAGGGCTGTCCTTGTCCCCAGCTCTTCCTCCAGGCCACCCACAGCCTTCAGGTAAGGGCACTTCTTCCTTTAGATACAGACCTATGTGTTGCTGCTTAATTGCAGAAGCACTGAAGCAGACAGAACCCCCCGCTGGGTCCTGTAAAGGCCGGGGTGCCAGCTACTGCCTTTAGTGGGTGTGGGGTCAGGCCTGCCTGGAACAGGCTGCTGGGATGTGGCACCTGTACAGGATGGTGCTGCAGAACAGGTAGGCACGCGACCAGGCCAGGATGCATGCTTCTGTTCCCAGGGCAACGGAGTGGGGCGGAAACACAAAGGAGCTCAAGCTCTCAAAAAAACAGATGGCTGGAGTGGTGTAGGGTGGGGCTGCACGCCTTCAGTCCCGGCACTCAGGAGGCAGAGGCAACCTTCGTCCTGTGTTCGCTGGCCCAGTGAAGATTCAGCAGGAGGCCCTGACAGTCCTGAGCCCTGACTGTTAACCTCTGGGCTCCCAGGCTGTGAAGACTACATTGCTTTCTTTATGAACCCTCTAGTCTCAGTATCTGCTCCAGCAGCCTCACAGTCGACGGCACGCTTCAACAGTCAGTGCTATGAGGCTGACAGCCACAGCGACCGTCTGTCTGTAGGCGGCGCTCCTGAGCCTGAGTTTGGAGGCCTGAGAATACTGCAGGCGCAAAGGCGGCAGAATGGATTTATTTTGCTCATTCTTAGTACTGTGGTTGCCTGGCCTGTGCGGCGGGTCAGCACTTCACAGCATATGGTAGAGGTTTCCCATGTCCTGTTGGACAGGAACTGGGGATCAGCACAAGCTTCAGAAGCATGGCAGCAATGACCTACTTGCTGAAGTTTCTAGAACCTCCCAAAAGCACACCACTAGCTGGGGACCGAGACTTCACTAACAGTAGTCCTTGGGAATACGGTGTGTATGTGAGAAGCAAATGGTCGAACCATGACTAGGCAGGGAGGAGGCCTGCAGGCCTGCATCTGTCTGCCACCTCAGGTTAGGGTAGAGGATGACGACACAATGAGAACGTGTTGCCAGACAAGTTTGAGGGAGCTTGAGTTTGGTGGAGCAAAGTTGGAAGTCTTCAGAGAGAAGATGTAAGAAGCTACAGTCAGTGCGCTTTCCTGACAACTTCAAGATGATGGGGCAGGTTGGCGGGGAGGCTGGTCTCGGGCTGCGAGCGCAGAACGTGGGTAAAACCCGTAGGTAGAGCTGCTGACTTGTGGAGAATGATGCGTAATCCCTGGGAGTCGCTCGCTCCGCTGCCGTGGCAGCAGCAGGAGAGGTGGCCTGCCCAGAGTAAGGTCCCTTTAGCTTGGGACAGAAGCACGTGTTGCTCTTGCAGCAGCAGGAGAGGTGGCCTGCCCAGAGAAGGTCCCTTTAGCTTGGGACAGAAGCACGTGTTGCTCTTGCAGAGGGCACTGGTTTTGAGTCCCAGCACCCACACGGCAGCTCACAACCATCTTTACCTCTAGTTCCAGGGGATCCAGTGCCTTTGGGCCTGCTTGGCCACCAGGCACACACAGAGAGCACACACACACATGTAGCTACACTATCCGTACACACTGAATAAATCCCAAACTAAAAAGCATGGGTTTTCTCACCCAGGTAAGGCAGGCCAGTTCCACAGTAGCTGTTAGATGCCCTTGCTTTGAAATTTTGTAAAGCTCTTTATGTAAAGAGGAAGGAAAGAAGGCAGGCCAGGAGCCATCACCCTTGACAGGATGCAGGGATGGCTGTCCCCTCACTCGAGGTCCCAAGGAGACCCTCCTTGTTGACTTTTGTCCAGAAAAGCCCAATTCCTGGACAGCCGTCTATAGGGCATTGCTTATCCTGTGGGTTCTCTCCCGTGTGCTGTTGCTGTGTTTTTCTCTGGTGTGCCCTTCTCATAAGCAGTCAGATCGAGGCCTGGGTGCCAGACCTAGACTACAGACTTTTGGTGAGAAGAGTAGGGCTTTTTGTTTTAAGATTTAATTTTATATGTTTTGCCTACATGTATGTGTGTGTACCACATGTGGGCCTGGTTCCTGCAGAGGCCAGAAGAGGGTGTTGGACACCCTGGAACTGGAGTTAAAGATAGTGTGAGCTGCCATATAGATGCTGGCGGCTGAACCTGGGTCCTCTAAACGACAAACAAGCGCTCTTAACTGTTGAATGTCTCTCCAGCCCTTGGTGAGAAGTTTTAAATGAGGGCCCTGCGGCAGAGTTCTATGGCCCAGACCTTGGGGTGGGGTGGGCTGGGGTTGGGGTGTAGGTATGCTCTGGATATCTTGTCCTGGGGAGACCAATTCCTTACACCATGCTCTGTGTATGAAGTCTGAGCCTGTGCCAGATTAAATAACCACCATCGCTCTTTATGTTACAGTTGTGACCAAATCCAGAGCCTCATGCACACTGCTGGTAAACAGACCCTGCCCCCGCCCAGGCTCAAGCTGAGAAGAACCATAAAACACCAGATCTTCGCTGCCCACACCTTCTGTCAGTCCCCAAAGCTCCTCCTGTGCCATCGGCGAGGCCCCGTGCCCACAGCCCCCTAGGAGCCTCCCGTCATGGTCTTCTTGGCCTGAAAGAAAAAGCGTTTGTTTATTCCCATGTTAGAGATGGCTTAAAAGCCACATCCAATGCCACAGTCCCCAAAGGCTTTAAGGCCTGAAGTGTGTACGTGGGTGTGTGCACTGGGTCCCTGCCTGAGGCCACCTAATACTGTGACTGGGTGCAGGTGCTACTAGGTGCAGGGCAGGGTCAGAGGGGCAGTCACATGGGATGCAGGCAGAGGAGGAGGTGGTGTCAACAGTTTGCCAGCCACACACCACAGAAAGCAGAAACATAAACACTGGGAGTGTGTCCAGGGTCTCAATGACAGCTGCTGGCCACCAACCACAGAGTGAAGGCTTGTCTGGTTGCCTTCCCTGACCAGGGAGGGACACAGGGTTGGAAAGCTGCCAGAAGGCAGGGCTCAAATCAGAAGGGACAAGAAAAGTGCAACACCTGATGACTGGCAGCCTCGGATGGGAAGCTAGCCAAAGGCTGAGAGGTAAGGCCGGGCTGGAGTAAACTCAAGGACCAGTTGCCTCTCCCACACACTGCTTTCTGCCTAAGGCTATTGTGGAACACTGATTTACTTTATCCATCTATGTTTTTAAAGTTTTTTGAGACAGAGTTTCTCCGTGTTATCTTGGCTGTCGTGGACTTGCTTTGTAGACCAGGCTGGCCTCCAACTAACAGCGACACACAGCCGCATCTGCCTCCCAAGTGCTGGGATTAAAGGCGCATGCCACCACGCCCCCTTCACTCTGGCTTTTTTGTGGTTGTTTTGAGACAGGGTTTCTCTGTGTCGCTCTCTGGGTTCTTCACCAACGGCCCTGTCTTTTCTGCATTAGCAGCTTCCGGTAGCACTGGTATGAATCAGCAGCGCCCAGGAGGGGGTCAGGCCAAAGCCTCTATTATCCGGTAGCACCTACCAGTTTTGTTCCAGAACATTCACTATGGTCTGTCCCACCATTTTCAGTATTCCTCCAGGGTTTTACCAACTCAATACTCCCGAGTCTTTAGCCTTTCTCAGTACTGGCTATCTTTACAAGGCTGAAAGTGAGACAGACAGCAACTGACAGGGCCATGGCAAGGCAAAGGCAGAGGGGACTCGGCGTGGAGGGGCCATGGCAAGGCAAAGACAGAGGGGACTCGGCGTGGAGGGGCCACAGGCACAAGCTCAGGCAGGACCAAGGACCTAAGCGGCTGTCGCCGCCTCTTCTGCGCTGCAGTGAGACCCGGCCACGGCCCCGCTGCGCGCGCTCCCAGGTGGCAGGACCGTCCCACGACATCGCACGGGGACTTGGGGGAGGGCTGGGGTCGGTCCGGCCATGCTGCCCGCCCGCCCTCGGCCACAGTGCCAGCGGTTCACGCAAGGCCTCTCCCTCCTGGAGGCTGACTGGCAGAAAAAAGGATGTTCGGCCTCGCCCTGCGGGGGGACGCGCCCACCTACCGCGGCGGCGAAGCAGCTCCGCAGCGCCTCGAACTCGCGCACGCACAGGTCCTTCCTCAGGCGGCCTCCCGGCGCGGTGGAGGCCTGCACGCACTTGCCGTACGCCGAGGCCTGAGGGAAGAAGACCCGACGGTAGTGGGGCCTGTCGCTTCCTTCCTTCCCTCCCCGCTTCCGGCCACCCTCCAGGCCCAGCTCGGCCCGCTCCTTACCTCAGCCCCGCAGGCCGCCAGATGCTCCGGGAAGGCTCGGAGACGGTTCCGCACGCGCCCCCACACCGCTCCGTTGGCGGACATGAGCCGTTCTTCCAGGCCCCCCTGTGGGCGCCGCCATCTTGGCCCCGCCCCCTTCCGGAGTCGACTGCGTGAACATCCGGCACCTCCGCCCGTACTGTTTCCCGGTTGGTCAGAGTCACCTTCCTGTGCTTCTGTAATTGGTACTAGTCCTTGTCCGTCTCTAACTGGGACTTCGGATTGGGTAAGACGCAGATGTTTTCGGCCCCTCCCTCCTTGTGCCCGCCTCCTGCGAGCGATTGGCCGTGGGGGGAGGCGGAGACGCGCACCGATTGGAGGGCCGAAGCCTGGCGGAAGCGGGGCAGGCTGGGAGTTTACCTGGACCATGGCGGCAGCGCCGCCTCTGCGGGACCGCCTGAGCTTCCTACATAGGGTGAGTGAAGTTGGCCGGGTCGCTGACACATGGCGCCCGGGACAGGCTGTCCGGCAGCTGCTGAGGATGAGCGAGCCGGAGGACAAGCCCAAGGGCGGCGGGCGATCTCCGGCGGGGCCCGAGCCGCGCCTCCCGGCTTCACTTCACAAGGAGATCCTGGCTGCTTCATCTCGGGGGCGCAGGAGGCGTGAGGGAGGACGTTGACAGCTGCTGACTTCCCTGGGCTTTCTGACAGGAGCCTGAGGGCACTGGGTGGCCGCAGGGACCTTCCTTAAGGGTTCATGCTCCGGGAGGCCTCTCTCGTAGGGCCGGGACACGTTCTCAAAGTATTAAACTCTGCAGCTCCCTTCCTGCAGATCCCCCTCAAAGGCGCTGAGGACAAATAGCGTGGCCGAGGCCGTGTGGAACCCTGCGCAGTGTCTGCATCCTTGTCTTGTTTGTTTGTTTTTTATTTTGGTTTTTCGAGACAGGGTTTCTCTGTGTAGCCTTTGCTGTCCTGGACTCACTTTGCAGACCAGGCTGGCCTCGGAACTCAGAGATCCGCCTGCCTCTGCCTCCCTGAGTGCTGGGATTAAAGGCTGCGCCACCACGCCCGGCTTGCATCCTTGTCTTAAATCTTCCTAAACCCCATCCTGTTGTCCGGATACTGAGTGATGAGAAATAGGTGTCTCCAGATTTCAACCCAAGAGACGCTATATGCTTTGAGTAACAGGCAGGCCAGTAAATAAGCCAGCGCGATCGATCTTGCGGGTGCGCGACTACATAAAGTTTAAGTGAGCCATTCTCTAGGAACCAGGAAGCCAGTCAGGCAAATCAATTCTGTCCCGTCCGGACGTTACTCAGAAAGGCTGGCACCACACCCGCCCAGCACACACAAGGCTCTGAGGTTCTTGCTGTTGCTGGTTGTTAAGTACGTATGTTTACAATGTCTTTACACGTATGAACGTAAGAGCTGGGCTGAACCCCGTCTTGACCTAGAGAGCCTTCACTGATTTTCCTCTCCTGGGCCACTCCTCCACGCCAGAGCAGAGCCTGTCTGGTCCCGCTTAGGCTTTCTCCTGGGCAGTTTTAGCACCAGTGAGCGCGAGTCTTGCTCCTGTACCCGTTAGTAGTGGCTGGGCCCCACCCTGTGTAAGATGGCGTCTCACCATGGTCCTCACTCCCCTTAGCTCCCCATTCTCCTGAAGGGGACCTCGGACGATGACATCCCGTGTCCGGGCTACCTGTTTGAAGAAATTGCCAGTATCCTTCTGCGCCTTTCTCGTTGGTGAGGCTTAGTGTTCAGTAAACAGTGCTGACCTAACATAGCAGGAAGGGCTGCGGGGGCAAGGGTCGGGTCTTCCGGTATCCCAGGACCACCAACGACTTCTTTTCCCTAGTATCCAGATGTGTGTGGCAGGGGTGCACCTAAAAACCGCAATACCAATGGTGTAGAGACCAGGACACCCTAAACATCCCAAGGCCTGTGGTGGTGGGCCTCGTGGACTGAGGCCTGAGAAGGCCTGTGGTCATGGGAGGGCGAGTTTGTCTCAGCTTGTGTCAGCTTGCTTCTTCCCTAACCCAAATGACTCAGAAATTTCTCACGAGTCGCTGGGCAGCAGCCAGTGCCTGCTGGAGTACCTCCTGAACCGCCTGGACAGTAACTCTGGCCACGTGAAGCTCAAGGTGAGAGTCCCTGAGTGGCGGGCAGGGGTGGGGGTGGGGAGGGGGGCAGGGGCGGCGGGAGGGGCAGTTAGCGTGCTGCCTGTGCTGTGCCACAGCTGCCAGGCCCTGAATCTGCCCAGGTGCTGAAGATCTTGCTTTACCTGTGTGGTCATGGCTCTTCCTCCTTCCTGCTCATCCTCAGAAGAAACTCTGCTCTCATCCAGGAAGCCACAGGTATGGAAAGACACAGGTGTGCCCAGGGAAAGCAGGGGCTGGGGTCGGGAGGCACAGCTCTTGGCTGCTGTGCTTGGGCCCTGACTGGTCCGGGCTTGTATGTGGAAAAGGTGTCTGTGCTGGAGGTACCCACTAAGGATTCTCTGAGGAATGGCTCTTAGCCCTGAAGGATGAGGAGAACAGAATGCATAGGGCTGCTGTGGTGTTGTCCAGTGTGTGAAAAGGCCCTGAGCCAAGGAAAGTTTGGGCATGGCCTGATGGGACATAGGAAAACCTTATTTTCTACGAGGGAGGCTTTTAGCAAAGGGACTTTAGTCCAGGCTGAACTGGCCTGGGAATCAGGGCCTAAGCCACACCTGAAAGGCCTTGCTAGAGAGCTCAGGTCTACCTCAGGCCCTGACAAACCTCAGAAAGGTGGGTTGAGGAGAACAGACCCAAGAAAGCGGGTAGGTAGGCATAGCTCCAGCGTGTGCGGGAGGTCAGGGGTCGCTGGCAGACACAGTGGCTGTCTATCTTGGAGCTGGATGGCCGACTTGCTACTGTGAGTGGTCAAGGGAAAATGTTAAGTGTTAGACCCCGACCCCGCTGAGGAGGCGCCTGGGGGATATCCTGTCTGGGATGGCTGGGTTTTAACGCTTGCTCTGTGGGTAGCAAGCAGTGCCCAGGCTCAGCCTGCCCCGTCTGTCTGTCTTCTGCCCTGCAGCTTTCGCAGGGCCCCCCGATCCTCTTCATGGAAATAGCCTCTACCAGAAAGTGCGGGCAGCTGCGCAGGTGAGCAAGTACAGAGTGTCTGTGTGGGGTACAGAGGACCCAGGTCTCCCCTCCCTGCTGAGCCTTGGCCCCGGGGCCTGCTTAGACAGCTCAGGAGAGGTGTCTAAAGCAGCTGTGCTGGAGGGGTGGGTAGAATAGTAGGCTCAGGTGGGACTCTGAGCTCCCACTTCTTCCTTCAGGACCTGGGTAGCACCTTGTTCTCAGATGCCATGCCACTGCCTTCGTCCCAGCCGCCCCAGGTCCTGCCTCCAGCAGGTATGCCACAGTGGCGACCACCTCAGCCATCAGAGGCTCCCTCTTGTCCTAGATGTCTGTGTCCACGTAGGCAGGGCTGGGGGAGGCCCCCACTGATCCCAGTGTCTTCTAGGCATGGGCGCCCAGGCCAGACCTCACAGTGCTCTCCAGGGCTTCGGCTACACTAAGGAGTGGGGCCGGACAGGTAAGGTGCAGGGCCCTTGCGTAGAGATATGAAGGGATCAGGGCCAGGCCTTGCTGACACCGTTAGCTGTCCCCCAACTGTACCACATGTGGACTCATACCCTCCTGGATGTGCCCCTGTGTTGTGTCCTCTGCCCAGCTGAGAGGAAGGTATGACAGAGTGACAGACAGGGAGGAGACACTAGACTGGGGTCAGCCAGCTATAGTGGCCTCTTGTGCTGCCTGAGAGGCCACGGTCCGGGCCATGACAGGCCCTCGAGGGTCATCTGTGCAGGTTGTGACAGGGTAGCGTGTGTGAGGACTGTGTACCAGACACTTGAAGTTTGCTTAGACGGAGCAAGTGATCTCAGCTGTCCTGGAGGCTGAGATCCAGCTATGTCCTTACTGCTGTGGGGCCTCTGACTGATGCTTTAACCTGCCTTCTTCAGGGAGCTCTTAGGCTCTTAGGCAAGCATGAGCCCATGACACTACTGTGTTTGTACCCCTTGAGTGAAGAGCCAAGGATGTTTCACTTCCCAGGGCAGCCCCCCAGAACATCCATCGAGCAGAACTGCTTGTTGCAGGCCAAGTGTCCATAGCACAGCACTGCCGCTCTGCTCTACCTGCGGCCCACGCCGTTCCTTCCCCAGCTCTGAGCAGGCAGTGACCCTGGCCCTCTCTTGGAGAAGGTGGCCGAAGTCGGGGAGGAGGGCTGAGGTGCTGACATGGCCTCAGCTTGCTGATGCCGCCTCCTCTGTGCACAGGCTCTGCGGGTGAGAGCTTCCTCTCTACGATCCAGAGGGCTGCAGAGGTTGTGGCTAATGCAGTGCGTTCTGGGCCTGAAAACCCCAGCACCCAGGGGCCGTTCCCACGTGGTGACACCTACCAGCCTGCAGTGACGCCCTCAGCTAGCCACACGCTTCCCAACTCCAAGAATCTACTCCCTGGCGCCATCCTGGGGTCCAGAGGTATGGAAGCAAGCGTTGCCACCCTTGGAGTTCCAGGTGGCTCCTTCATGTCATGTGTCAGGGCAGGGAACGGGGCACACACAGGTGTAAAGACAAACTGATGGTGCCCTGGCTGGCAGGAGGCAGGAGGCACTCCCCCATTTTGAATGCTGGAGTTTCTGCACCTGCCCTGTGAGCTCAGAGTCCCTAAGGAGGTGGTGTGAGGCCTTGGAGAGCACTGGGGCCTTGCCTGCCATTCTCCTCTCTTTCAGCCGTGAAACACCAGCCTGGGCAGCCTGCAGGGGGCTGGGATGAGCTGGACAGTGGTCCTAGTTCCCAGAATTCCTCCTGCACCAGCAGCCTGAGCAGGGCCTCAGACTCAGGCAGTCGGTCTGGCAGTGACAGCCACTCTGCTGCCAGCCGAGACCTGGCAGAAAGGTATGTGGGCTAGGTGGCCACCTCTGCGGAGGGGCTGCCAACAGCCTCCCTGACCTCCAGGCCGTACCTTAGCGCAGTGTGGGAGCTTAGGAGATGCTGCCCCACCCACCGACCTGGGACCTCGATGTCCTGACGGGGCCATGTCATTGTGCTTTCCCAGGGCTGAGGCCATGCCCCCAAATGACTGCCAGCTAGAGCTGACGCTAGTGAGAGCTGTGACGCAGGGGCCGCGTGTCTTTCTGAGCCGTGAGGAGACACAGCACTTCATCAAAGAGTGAGCTGCCCACCTGCGCCTGTCCCCTGGGGGAGACGGGAACTGGCTGTGGCCGCCCCCAATTCCTCCCGTATGTCCCTTCCCTGTGCAGGTGTGGACTGCTCAACTGTGAGGCTGTGCTGGAGCTGCTCCTCCGCCAGCTGGTCGGGACCAGTGAGTGCGAGCAGATGGTGAGGCTGTGAGCGTGCTGCATGTGTGAGGGAGCACGTACTGTGGGAGTGAAGTAAGACAGCAGGGTGTCCTTGGCTGATCAGGGTCAGCCTGGGGAGCACGGTGCAGATGGTGAGGGTAAGGTCAGCCTGGGGAGCACGGTGCAGATGGTGAGGGTAAGGTCAGCCTGGGGAGCACAGTGCAGATGGTGGAGGTAAGGTCAGCCTGGGGAGCACAGTGCAGATGGTGGAGGTAGGGTCAGCCTGGGGAGCACGGTGCAGATGGTGGAGGTAGGGTCAGCCTGGGGAGCACAGTGCAGATGGTGGAGGTAGGGTCAGCCTGGGGAGCACGGTGCAGATGGTGGAGGTAGGGTCAGCCTGGGGAGCACGGTGCAGATGGTGGAGGTAGGGTCAGTCTGGGGAGCACGGTGCAGATGGTGGGGATAAGGTCAGCCTGGGGAGCACGGTGCAGATGGTAGGGTAAGGTCAGCCTGGGGAGCACAGTGCAGATGGTGGAGGTAGGGTCAGCCTGGGGAGCACGGTGCAGATGGTGGAGGTAGGGTCAGCCTGGGGAGCACAGTGCAGATGGTGGAGGTAGGGTCAGCCTGGGGAGCACGGTGCAGATGGTGGAGGTAGGGTCAGCCTGGGGAGCACGGTGCAGATGGTGGAGGTAGGGTCAGTCTGGGGAGCACGGTGCAGATGGTGGGGATAAGGTCAGCCTGGGGAGCACGGTGCAGATGGTAGGGTAAGGTCAGCCTGGGGAGCACAGTGCAGATGGTGAGGGTAAGGTCAGCCTGGGGAGCACTGTGTAGATGGTGGGGATAAGGTCAGCCTGGGGAGCACGGTGCAGATGGTGGGGATAAGGTCAGCCTGGGGAGCACAGTGAGGGTAGGGCGTTTAGTTGTCTGCTCCTAGTCCAAGCCAAAGGGTGGGGCCACACACAAGCCTCCTTGTAAGGAGCCTTGAAGCTCTGACTCCCACCCTCCCCTGCTTCTGGCCCACAGAGGGCGCTGTGTGCCATCGCCGCCTTTGGAGGTGCTGATCTCCTGCCGCAGGAGCATGTCCTCCTCCTCTGCAGGCAGCAGCTGCAGGAACTTGGCGCAGGCAACCCTGGACCTGTGACCAACAGAGCCACCAAGGTGAGCACTGGGCCCTGGGAGCAACAGAGCCTGTCTCAGAGCTCACTACCTGGCAGGGGCCCTAGATGGCCTTGGTCAGCACTGTGGGTGCCTTGGCCTCTTCCCAGGTCTGGACACCCACCCACCCACTCACACCGCTTCTGAGCCTGGCTCACAGCCTTGTGTCCTACACACACTCAACCCTCTCCAGAAGGTGGCCTCTGGCGGTCATTCACCTGTACGCCCCTGTGTGTCCCCACCCGCCCCCCCCACCCCCGTGCGTCCCCTCCTCCCGTGTGTACCCCACCCCCCACCCCACCTCCTACCCCACCCCACCCCTGCCAGCTCCCCTCATGCCTGCCCTTCCTGCCTGCCTGGTTGCATTCTTAGCGGCTGCTTTTGATTGCTTGTCTGCCCTGACTGGCCTGGAACTCGCCAGGCCGGGCTCTACTCACAGAAATCCCCCTGCCTCTGTCTCCCGAGTGCTAGCACTAAAGACGAGCACCACATACCTGAGGTTTCCTGTTTTCTCTTGCTGCTAAACTTGCAGTGTCAGCCCAGGTTGGCTGTGCCATTAGCACCTGTTAACTCACTTTTATCACAGCACCAAGTAAGCTTTGGGCGACGTCACAGGCGCATGTGTCCAGAGTGACCAGGTGTATCAGGTCTCCTTGGTCCCGTCAGCTCCCTTGACGCCTGGTTGAAGGTTCTGAGGCTCAGGCTGCCCATCCATCTATTTAGTAGGACTTGTTTCCTGTGTTCTACCATTTCATCCACAGATGACACTGTGTCCCTTCCACTCACAGGAAACGAGCCTTGTCCCTCACTGTTCCCAGCACTAAACAAGACCCCTCACTCCTTCCTGTTCTCCTCCAGATCCTGAGACACTTTGAAGCTTCCTGTGGACAGCAGCTCCCTGCCCTAAAGCCCTGTGCCCAGCCGACCTCTGCAGCTGCCCTTGTGGGCCCAGCCGACCTGCTGACCAGCCCTGTGCCTCCGCCTGCGAGCCAGGTCTTCCTCCAGCCTCTTAGCTCCACCACAGTTGTGCCCAGGAGTCCTGTGCCCATGCCATCCCCAGACACCTTTCCTCCGTCGGCTCTGGAGGGAGCCAGTGAGGTCAGAACCCAATTGACATGTTCTGGTGAACAGGGGACAGGATCTGAGCGGAGCCCAGAGAACACAGACACCCCAAAGGGCAGCTCCAGCCCGAGCATGTGGAGCCCCAACTCTTTGTTTGCTGGCATGGAGCTGGTGGCTTGCCCCCGCCTGCCCTGTCCCAGCTCCCAGGATCTGCAGCCAGGTTTACAGAAGGTGACCACAGAAGCTCCAGTTTCAGAGCCATCAGCATTTGCATTTTTAAACATGTGACTGTCTGGACCCCACTGTACAGTCCCCTCTGGCTCTCATGGAGGCCCCAGGACCTCCTGGCCTCATGGTCACCTCAGTTCCTGAGTGTCTTCAGGCTGTCTTTTTGCTCCCTCTGGCCCCTTCCTTTCACCTAGGAAGGGATACAGCAGTCTCTGAGCCAGGTGAGCCCTGGGTGGACCGCCCACTGCTCAGTCAGTCACTGAAGAGGGCACATGGACCTGACTGCCGACCAGCTAAGATGGAAGTGTGGGAAGTGGGTCAGTGGGTGCCGCAGAAGATGTCTGCACACCCATTGCTTCTTGGAAAGTTGACTCTCTGGCCGTGCCCCTGAAATTGGCTTAGCAGACCTTAGCAGTCTGTCGGTGGCTGGAGACACCTCAGAGGTTCGTACTGTCCATCTGCAGGGCAATGTTTCCCCAGGGCCGTTGGCCCCAGCCTTCCGCCCCATGCTGCTGTCTCTAGGAGGCTGAACGCAGAGGCCAACAGAGGCTACCTCAGTCCTGGCCACCTGTCTCTTTGCTAGGTGCTGGTAATGGTTGTATGGGCTTGAATTCCTATGGTAGCAACTGGCAAACAGCAGGGCTGCAGTGCTGACCTCGGGTGCCCTGGGCAAGCCCTGTCTGCCCGCCCCTCAGACAAGCATTTGTTGAGGACTGGGAACACTGACTTGGTTCATAGCTACGGTTCTGATCTCCTGTCTTCCTCTAGGGAGGTCACAGCAGCAGGGAGCCACAGCCTTCAGGGTAGGGCGCTGAAGGGCGGGGCTTCTCAGCTTCCTCAGCCAAGTGCCCTATGGCCAATTCCAGTGTCAGTGTAGGGCCCAGCTCTGGACTCTCGGCTTGCCACAGCTGTTTTCTGCAGAGCCTAGGAGGGTCTAGTAAGCCTTCCTGTCAAGAGCCTGTGGAGCTGCCACTGCACTTTCCCAATACACATGTTTACACAGCCTGTGCCACTTTGACTGGTTCTTTATTAATCAGGGCACACTTCAAGGACTCCCTTTCCTGCGTAGCACAGATGGTCCTGGAGAGCTTGGGCAAACAGTTCAATGGTACTGCTTTGCCCTCACCAGCTACCAGCCAGGAAGAAAATCTGCACGGAAGCTGTGGTGGCTTCACTACTCACATATGGGCAGTGAACACGGCTGCCGAGGCAGCATGCCCAAAGAGGTGGTGTCCCAAAGGCCACCAGAGTCCACAGTCGAGCTGTGTGAAACGTGCGGCCTTGTGTGTGCCACTACGCCCGGCTTATCCCTTTGATATTTTTATTCCTCTACAAGGCCTTAGCATGCAGCCCTGGATGGACTAGAACACCTTATGTTGACCAGGTTGGCTTCATAGAGAGCCATCTCTCTGCCTCCTGAGTGTGGTATTAGGGGGCACACCGGCACACCTGGTGTTCTAGATTCTTAGGCTGTGGCTCACTTGAAACTTTTGTCTAAGGTATGGGCCAAGGTGTTTTAAATATCTTTTCACACTGACAGCTCCAGCACCATCACTGGAGGCTACCACCTCCCCCTGAACTACTGTGATGCAGAAAACCACCTGACCGAAGGTGTGGCTCAGCAACCTCGGCTTGCCAGCACACGCAGCATGCCAGGTTCTACCTCCAGGATGTGGCCACTGTTGTTGAGCCTATTTGTGTAGATCTATCATTTTCCTTGAGACCTGAACAATACCAGTCTTGGCTAGCACCGCTGTGGTGTGAACTCTGTCCTCGGGACGTGGCATTTCAACTTAAAACCAGCCACAGGAGACTCTCAGTATCAAGCGTGTTGCCGTTCCCTCATAGGAGGGAAGGGATTGCAAGTGACCCCCCCCTTCTGCCCCCATGTCAACAGTTACTAGGGAAAAGGACACTCTTCAGTAGTACACTTGCCACAAGCCTTGCCCTGCTCTGCAGCCCCCAGTGGAAGAGCCCGGTTCCCCAGCTGAACCTGTAGGAAGAAACACTCCTTCCCAAGATTTTTTTTTCAGAGACAGGGTTTCTCTGTGTAGCCTTGACTGTCCTAGACTCACAGTGATCCTCCTGCCTCTGCCTCCCAAGTGCTGGGATTAAAGGCGTGCGCCACCACGCCTGGCGGCTTCCCAGGATTTTCCTAACTACTGCTCTCTGGTGTTCCCTGTGACCTTACGTCAGTTCATCACTGTATGAAACACTGAGCTGAGGCCGGGCAGTGGTGGTGCACGCCTTTAATCCCAGCACTCGGGAGGCAGAGGCAGGTGGATCACTGTAATTTTGAGGCCAGCCTGGTCTAAAAAGTGAGTCTAGGACAGCCAAGGCTACACAGAGAAACCCTGTCTCGAAAAACCCAAAAACAAAAACCAAAGCGGGTAAAGGAGCTGGCCAGACCTGAGGTGAATGAATGGAGAGCACACACAGACAAGCACACTCAGACCGCATCTAGCAGGTAACCGCAAGCAAGCCACGTGGCCTACGAACCACTCACCTATTAATGTGACTAAAAAAGACCCCAAACACTCTGAGAGCTGAGGGACCAGACACCAACTGGAGCTTATAGGACACTGGCCATGTGCAGCGTCTGGAAAACATTTTGATGGTTTTTTAAATAGCACTGATTGCTGTCATAGGAATTTACAGAAGACAAGTGAAAACCTATGTTTACACAAAAGGCAGCTGCTTTCAGCACGGAACAATCAATGGGTCATTCTAGAGATAAGTAACATGTTGGCGACAGCCTGGAGCTCTGAGCGGGGTGACGCCCCAAGCTCGCCAGTGGAGGACAGGAGTCTGACATTCTCCCAGGCGCGGATTAGGCAAGGAAGGCTCTACAGGGCTGCGCGTGGTGGGAGAGCAACTCCATCTGAGTGGGAGGTTCTGTACACCAAAGGGTGTGGATTTTGATATGTGTAAATCAAACCTTTCTGTTAAGTTTTTAAAAGAGGCCACCAGTGTTTCAGAAGCACAAAGTACCGTTGACGTGGGTTTTAGTTCCCAGCACCCACGTGGTATCTTACAACCATCCATAACTCTAGCTGCAGGGCCTCCAGCAGCCTCAACATGGTGCAGAAATGTGCAAGCAGGCAACACACACACACACTCTCTATCTTAAAGAGGGAAAAGGGGGCCGAGGGGGTGGAAGCCAGCTGTGGTGGCACTTTGCCTGTCATTCCAGACTCAGGAGGTGAAAACAAAAGGATCAGGAGTTCAAGGTCATTCTTAGCCATATCTTGAGTTTGACGACGGCCTGGGTTACCTGCTATGTGAGTCCCTTCCTCAGAACAGAAATGGCTGAGGCTCACTGGCAGAGCTCTTGCTTAGCGCGTGCAAGGCACACACACAAATTAATAAATACACGCGGATAATTGGTTAAAGCGTTTAAGTTTATAGAATGGTTACTTAACGTAACTTCTGTTGGAGTGGGCATCTGAGCTCCGATGCCCTGAGTCCTGTCTGCAGAGGGAGGAGAGCCCACAACTGTACTCTAGCAAGCGAGTGGAGGAGACTCGGTAAGCTTCTCCGAAAAGCAGTTTGGGAAAAACGGAAAGAGGCGCGCAGACACCTCCTCCTCCTCCTCCTCGCGGTGGTCCTCCGGGGCCGGGCACAGGCTCTGGATGCGCGGGCAAGCGAGACCCGAAGCGCGGCCGCAGGAGGCGCAGGGGCCCGCAGGCTCCGCCTCCTTAAGGTCCCGCCCCCTGCCAGCCAACCACGCCGGAACTTGCAGGACAGCCAAGCGGACCAATGAGCCAGCCGGTGGTCAGAGCGGGCGCCGGGAGAGCCAATCGCTGGGCGGCGCGCGCTGCGAAGGCGGGGCCTGCGTGACGGACAGCGGAGGAGGCGCCAGGCTGGTTGCTAGCCGCCGCCACTCGCCCCTGCGGACGGACGGCGCTTTATTGTCACCCACGGCCGAGGCCGCGCCGGTCCCCGTGGGGCCCCGGGTGGCTCTGCAGCGGCTCCCGACAGGCAGAGCGCACGGGCCCTGCGCCGCAGGCCGGGCCCGCGCAGGTGAGAGGCGTCTCGCGGTGAGGGGTCGGGCCCTGCAGGGAGGCCGGCCTGTGCCCAGTACCTATATACCCCGCCCCGGGATAACGCCGTGGGGTCCACTCGGGCGGCTGGGAACCCCTGCCTCAAGCCCCGAGAGGCCTGGGGGGATGTGGGGCGCCCGCGAAGGGTCCTGCCTATCCGCTCCGGGTCAGCCGGCCCCCCAGGGCCTGAGAGCAGGCTCCTGTCCCCTCCGGTTGTGCGAGTGACAGGGTTTTGCCCAGAGTGAGGTTGGCCTTCCCAGCCTCCCCTCATCTGGCTTGTAGGTTTCCATGGAGAGGCTGTGTTTACCGCCCAGAACCTCACTGGCTGCACGTGGTGCTAGGAAAGCCGTGTGTCCACCAGCTCAGGAGCCACCAGAGTCCACCAGGATGTAGCCAGTGCCAAGGAGGGGACGGTGTTAGGTTTTACCTACACAACCTGAAATGTGTAACTGAGGACGCTGGGCCTCGGTAGGGACACTGCCCACCACCACACACACCTGGACGTCAGGACCAAGGCAGCCTCACTTTAAGACCATGGTGACTAACGCTCTTGGGTCCCTGGACCCTGAAAGGCATGTAGTCACTTAGCGTTTGTCCCACGTTCCTACCTCTCGCCTCTGTGCCTTCCCCACGCCAGGGGCTGACACTGCACCGTCCCTGTTGTCTCAAGGGTGTCCTAGAGAGAGTAAAAACAGTTTGATGGAAGGGAAACTGATGGGCGTTGTGGAGGCAGGGGGATTGCAGACGCAGAGGTGTGCTGGGATGCAGGGCCTAGGTCTGAGGAACGGGAGAAAGGCCCGTTTGGTTAGTGTAAAGTGGAGTGGTTGCAGAGAACAGGGTCGGAGCTGGCCATGTCCTGTGTTCAGACTCATTCTGTTGTCCTGTGCATGTGAACCGCTGAGAGGGGTTTGGAATGAGCCCTGGCCACATAGGGCTGCTGTGCGTGCGTGCGTGTGTGCGTGTGTGCAAGGACCCGGTAGCTGGAGCAGGCATGGTCAGCAGGTGAGAGGGTCGATAGGGGAGAGAATGTGGGTTTGAGTCCAGTGGGCCTTGGACTTTCAGGGGTGAGAAGAGCCAGTTAAGGAGAGTGCAAGAGTGCCCTGCAAGGGAGCTAGCAGGGTGCCGTGTCCCTAAAGCTCACAGATGTTCTGTGATGACACAGAAACTCACGCTCCCACATCCTGCTAGAGCAGCCGGACGCTGTTGAGGAATCTCCAAGGTCCAACCTTGAAGTCACAGTTACCTCAGAACGGCCCAGGAAGGTGCACTTTTTAGAATGCAGAGAATGTCTTGAGCAGGTAGAGTGCCTTGGTCAAAGCCTAGAACTGGGGCAAGTGGCAGGGCCAGGCTCACACCCAGGCGGCCTGCTGCTCCTGCCCAGTCTTGCTTCCCAGTGCCGCTGGCTGAGCTCCCCTCCCTGGTGGTGGCTTCAGAGTTGGCTGGCAGGCAGGCCCAGAGGTCAGGGCTAGCTGAGGTGGTGAGTGCAAGGGCTGAGATTCCTCCATCGTGTCTCGTCGTGCCTTTCTCCTCCTCTTCTTCCTCCTCCTCCTCTTCTTCTCCTCCTCTCCTCTTTCTCCTCTTCTTCCTCTTCCTTCTCCTCTTCCTCCTCTTCCTCTTTCTCCTCCTCCTCCTTGACAGCAGGACAGCCAGGGCTACACAGTGAAACCCTTGTGTGTATGTGTCTGTGCCTACTGAGGCCAGAAGAGGGTGTCAGTCTCCTGGAGCTGGAGTTAGAGGCATTATGAGGGCTGACATGGGTGCTGGGAACCAAGCTCTGTCCTAGAAGAGTAGCAAGCACTCTTAGCTACTGGGCCATCTCTCTCATGGGGCTCAAGCTGGCCTCAAATTGAGTTCACTGGGTATCTGAGAATGGTCTTGCAGTTCTGGTCCTCCTGAGTACCAGGGCTACACTCATTACACACCCGGCGCCTTCCCACCATGCTACATCCCCAGCCCCTGCCGTGGTGACTTACTGTGTCTTTCTCTCTCAGGGCCAGCCTGATCCACCATGAAAGGTTCACGGACCACCAGTGCTGCTCCTGAAGGCGCTCCAGAGGGGGTGGACTTGAGTCTGATCGGCCTCCCTCCTCCGGTGTCTCAGCGACCCAGCAGTGCCTCGGCCACCAAGTCCATTGTCCGCTCCATGTCTGTGGCCGCAGGCAGTGAGCCAAGAAAAAAGGCGCTGGTGAGTGTGGGGGCCAGGGCTCTTTTGGGGTGGCGTCTGCTCTCCTCACAAGAGCATATATCTCATTTCTATGGCTATCCTGTGGGCAAGGAGGAGCCCAGTCAGCTCTGCTGTGGCAGACCCACATCCTTCTGCCATCCAGCCTTGCCCCTCTTCTTCCAATGTCTTTAGCTTTCTTTGGTTCTTCAAGCGGGTAGACCAGTGGGATGGTGACAAGCTACTTGGCCTTGTAGAAACTGGGTGGACAGCAAGTGGGCCTTCCCTCTCTCAGCCTGCCTCCATGGGGCATGGGTCAGGAGTGTCACTCAGAAATCCACAGGTTGCATGCCCCCTTTCTCCCCCTTTTTAAAAGACTTATTTATTATATATCTGCCTGCATATACTCCTGCATACCAGAAGAGGCACCAGATCTCATTATAGATGGTTGTGAGCCACCATGTGGTGGCTGGGAATTGAACTCAGGACCTTTGGAAGAGCAGATAGTCCTCTGAGCCATCTCTCCAGCCCTGGTGGCATACACCATTAATCCCAGCACTCAGGAAGCAGAGCAGGTGGATCTCTGTGAGTTGGAGGCCAGCCTAGTTTACAATGCAAGTCTAGAGCAGCCAGGACTACACAGAGAAACCTTGTCTTAGGGGGCAGGGATGGGGAAGAAAAGAAAAAGAAAAAGAAATCCATGAGAGTGACCATGAGGGGCCATGTTGGACTCTGGCAACCCAAAGCAGCTGTCTGCTAGGCATTTCTTCGTGCCAGGCCAAGAGCAGAATCAAGTGCTTTGGGAGCCAGGGCTGTGCCTGAGTCTGACCTGAGCTTCTGGGTGGGAGGGGCCTGGGTGTGACCTGGGCACTGCCAAGTCTAGTCTGTGACTCTGTACCTGAGAAGCAGGTCCTTGCTGAGGGTGAAGGGCTGACTGGTGGCCTGAGCCTCCCTTCCTCCTAGAAGGTCACTTCTTCCTCCTTCCTGAGCTGTCCCTGTGTCAGGTGGGGTAGGCCTCCTTGCTCAAGTGGAGTTCTGGAACAGGGAGAGCACTATAGTAAAGGACATTTGGTTTGGACAAGTTGCTGCCGTGGAGCAAGGAAGGACCTGGGGTGTCAGACCAGTCGCCTGCCTTGACAGAGGGATGGCCAGCTCAGACTGGCATGACTCTGGTCCCCACCTTCCTATCTGGATCCCTCCACTGCCCTAGAGCCCTAAACACGGTGGCGAGCCAGCGCCACATATGTGGGCCGAAGGTCTGCTGCCATGTGGACACAGTGTTGTCTAGTCGAGGACCCCTGCTGCAGGGCTGGCGTCCTCTGTGGCTTCCTGTACCCTCAGCCGCCTCTCCCAGGCCTCCTGCTGAGAGCAGTCCTATCAGGCCAGTCTTTCCTTCGGTGACAGCTTGTGTGGCTCAGTTCTGGGTGGAGAAAGCTGCCAGGTCCTCTCCCTGTGGGAATGATCCAGCCGTCTGTTTGGTAGGATGGCACTACCCCACCTGGCCAGGACCTCCTCCGGACGGGCCTCGCTTTACTGCTGGTCCTCATCTCATTGGAGTTCTGAAGGACATTTGCTCTGGGCAGGCCTTTAAATCCCAAGAGACCCGGCTTGTCGCTGGGGCAGACCACATATGTGACAGTGGAGTGAGCAAGCTGTGTCTGGGGCTGGGGGGTCCTGCACCTGGGCTGATGACATTTATCTAGTGAGTACAAGACCCTCCCTCATCTCTTTCCTCAATGTGCAGAATGTCGGACTGCCGTCAGGAAAGTGGGGGGAAGGAGAGGGTACCCCAACCATCAGCGATGCAGTAGCTGTTGATGTATTGTATAGCTCCACTGTTTAAAGTGCAGAGGCCCAAAGAAGGGAGCAGTGAGCCTGCTGCTGGGTACCGGAGCCGCTCCTGGTCTGTGGATGGCCTGTGCTTCACCGCCTGCTTTCTTTCCCTGGCCCTGCAGTGCAGCGGCTCACCCCTTGGGAACGCTAGGCTTACTATTGATAGTAGACACAGCCGGAGCCCTGTGCTACCGCCTGGGCCGTCCCTGCTGCAGCGGTGAAGGACAGTACACCCAGGCTCTCCAGGGCCCTTCCCCCACACCCACTGACGCCTAGGCCTGCTGTTGCTTGTCCCCGTTCCGTCTTCCCACTTATAATCCATGTGCCACTTGAGGGCTTCCAGCTTGTTTAGAACCTAGGACACTCTTTGTCCCCAGTGATTTCTCCAAGGCCTGGCCTGGTGCTGAGCAACCTGCCAAGTGCCTAACCCTTCTCTCCTGACTAGGCTCTCTCCCTTCTGCAGGAGGCCCCGGGGCCTGGGGGATCCCGGGCTATCAACAACCTTCGAAGATCTAACAGTACCACACAGGTCAACCAGTCATGGACCGCCTCCCCCAGGTAACCTATTGTGACTCCGGCCACCCGCAACCTCCTCAAGTGATCCTTGTCCCATTGAGTACCCAGCCCTTCCTGCATCGCCATCCCTTGTGGTCTTTGCTGGGCATGGGGATCTGGCAACCTTCATACTGTCTGGCCTTTGTGTCCCACTCTGTTCTCGTGTGCTGGGAGGGTTAGGAGGGGTAGGGACAGCCAAATGCATCTGTCCTGTCCTGCTACACCTGTGCTGGACATCAGTCCGGGCCTTCTGGGTAAGTCCCACCTGCTCCTCCACCTCTTCTTTGTCACACCTTCTCTGGGAACTTGGTGAGGTGAGTAGTGCAAGTGAGGTGCCTGTGGGCCTGGATCTGCACGTCTTCCCACTGTAGCCTCTCCTGCCCTTTGGATGTTAGTGGGAGGCGTCAGTATTGCGACTTCTGAGTCTTCACTTGGGCCCCATGGCTGTTGTCAACCAGCATAGCTGTCTTGGAGCCTGAGTGCTGGGGAGGATGGTCAAGAGCCAGCAGTGGCCAGTGCTACTGATCTGAGGAGGACCAGTGAGGCCCTCCTGCACGACCTGTCCACAAGCAGCAGTGAGACTCAACCATGTACTCGCAGGTTCTGAGGTGTATGGATTTGTGCAGTATGCTTCATGTGTGGCACGTGTTACCGAGGATTCGTGGTGTGTACTGTTTGTGGGGTGTGTGGTGTATGGTGTGTGTAGAGGGCTTGGTGCAGATAGTGTGTGTGCTCGTGTGGTGTGTGTGTGCGGGGTGGTTATGCTCATTAAGTGACATCCAGGAAACCTCTGCAGGGTTTGGAGAGCTGTTGGAGAGCAGGCCTCTGTTTTTGTTTTTGTTTTTTTGAGACAGCGTTCCTCTGTGTAGCCTTGGCTGTCCTGGACTCACTTTGTAGACCTCAAACTCACAGCGATCCACCTGCCTCTGCCTCCCGAGTACTGGGACTAAAGGCGTGCGCTGCCATGCCCAGCCTGGCCTAGTTTTGTTAGCAGTTGGATGTCTGTGTTAGCACTTTTCCTGTTGGCTTTGAGAAAGTACCTGACGAAAGCCTCCTAAAGAAGAGTGTGTTCATTCTGAATCACACTTGAAGGGTCTCCTCTGTCACTGCGGTGACATCAGCATAGCTGGAGCTCGAGGCAGCTGGTCACAGAGGGTAGCGGATGTGTGCGCCTCAGCTCCCTTTCCCTTTCCCGAGTGTACAGTCCAGGATCCCAGTCAAGGAATGGTGCTTCCCACAGTGGGAAGAAAGACTGGACACGTCTTCCCACCTCACGCTAATGGAACACAGACGAGCTCACAGAGCCACGCTTAAAGGCCCGTTCCCCAGGTGCTTGTAGATTTCCTTAAGCTGACAGCAAACGCCAGCCTTATCGGTGCCGCCAAATATATCCCTGTTAAGCCACAGCCTCCCACGCCTTCTGTTCATAGGCTTCTGACCGTATTATAACATAAAGTGCTTTCTGTCCACTTAGAAGTCGCTGTGGTTTGTAACAGTGACACCCTGTAAAACAAAACAAAACAAAACAAAGCAAATTACATATATTTACCATGTCAGAGCACGGAGTAAGATTCATATTCCAAAATGGAAAACGCGAGACAGCAAGGAACATTCACCCAGCAGGGCACACAGCAAGTCTTGCAGCCAGATCTGGCGCTGGGGCCTCATAATGTATTCAGTTGGCTCCAGAAGGCGTGGACACACATTCTGGGGTCCAGACTGCAGCCTTGTCTTGACCATGACAGCTTCCTGCAGAGCTTGCTCAAGTGCCCCGTGCAGCCTCACTGCACACAGCCTAGCCCCCTTGGACATTACAACTTTTGCAGTCTGCACGCTGTAGCCCACCACCGTGTGGGCAGCACCTGGTTCTGCCAGCTCAGGATGCATCTGGGCACAGCTAGCGTAGGTGCCGGCGCCTCAGCCACTGAGGCAGGGAAAGTCTGCCTGCTGCTTGTCTTGGAGCGGGTATCCCTAGAACTCTGTGCTGGCCCCATTCTGTCTCACGTCCCTCTGTGCCCATGCTTACTGAATGCTGCCTGTTACAAAAGAGCTGAGCTTCCTTTTCAGTCCTGTGGTCCCTCTGGTCCTTTCTTTGTGATCTTTTCATGAGCTCTGCCAACTTCCACCAACCCATGTCCATGAGAGCCTTGCCTATTTCCTGCTAGATAGTCCAGGCCTTGCAGTCCCTGCCATGGTGTGCCGGGTCTTCTCCTCCCCCCTTGCCCTCCCCCCACCATTTCTGATGGGTTTCAGTGCTGACTCTGTGCCCAGTGGCCTTTCTGCGTCCTGTCTAGTCTCTAGCACTGTTCGTGAACCAGGGCACATGGTCTCTCCGCCTTTACCTTCCTGCCTTGTGTGTTCATGTAGAATGAGGCTACCCATCTCCACATGAAAGTGGATTTTATGGTACCTTCTTCTGTGGCCTGGCAACATGGCTGGTGATGCCAACACTGTGCCTTGGCCTTTGTCAGGGGTGATGGGTGAAGCCTGTAACGGGTGTGGAGTCTGCCCTGGCAGGGGTATGTCTAGGCTGAGAAGAGGCAGGACGCAGCTGAGGAGCCTTCTGGGAATTGGCTGTCCGTCTTCCCTCCCTCTCTCTGTAGGGTGTGGAGATGACAGTCTGGAGCTAGTGATGCCAACTTTGCTGCTTTTGTTTGTCTACTTTGTTGGGCTACAACTGTGTCAAGAATACCCAGGACTGTGCATGCACTGGGCAGGCGCTTGGCTACTGAGCCAGACTTTTGTTTTCAGTGCCGCCCTCACCATGGCCCTGTTTAGAGGAATCATACCTGCTAAGGCTCTCTGTGTCCTCCCGCTTCCACCAGCCACTAGTCTGCATTCTGTCTGTGGATCTGCCTGTCCTGGGCCTTCCTTCTGACTAGAGTAGATAAGGCGTGGCCTCCTGCATCCAGCCTCCTGCCTAGAGTGATGCTGTCCGGGCTCATTGTGGGCCGGTGGGCCAGTGCTTCCCTCTTCAGTATTGCTGGACTGTGTCACCCGGTGCCAGCCTATAAAGAGCTCCGTGCCTCACACAGGCCACTGGGCCAGGTGCCTTCCCTCCCATCAGGCTCAGACCTTGGGGCATCGCATGTCCATGGCTACTTGGGGGACTTCCTGCCAACTAGCTCATCTTCCTTGCTGCCGGTGACACTCTTGAGCTGATTGCCGTGTGGCTCTTGTCTGTAGGGAGATCAGGGTAGTGGCCGTAGCTGGAAGCCACATGTCTTGAGGCCTTTGGTCCTCAGGCTCAGTGTAGCTACCCAGACTTTCCAGGCTTCCAGACTTTGTTCCACTGAGCCATCTCTGTCAAGTAGGAATGTATGTCAGGGCCAAGAAAAAAACTTTTTTTAATGTATGTTTGCTTATATGCATGTATGTGCACATGCTATCAAGTCATCTGGGGTCCTGCCCCTCAGAGGCCAGGACACGCTGTCAGGTCATCTGGGGTCCTGCCCCTCAGAGGCCAGGACACACTGTCAGGTCATCTGGGGATGGAGTTACAGGGATTGTGAGCCTCTTGTGTAGCTGTGGGAAACCAAACCTGGGTCCCATGCAAGAGCAGAAGCGCTTGCAGCCTCAAACCCCCAACCCGTCCTGGAGCCACGCCCTCCCGCCCTCTGTAAGATGTAGGCCTGCCTCCTTCCTGGCGGCCCTAACACTTGACTTTGTGTGCTCACCTCTCTTTGACACAGGCCAGCAGAGCCCACCGACTTCCTGATGCTCTTTGAGGGTGGCACCAATGGGAGAAGGCGGGTGGCCAGTCTTAGCAAGGCGTCCAGTGAGAAGGGAGCCACGTGGAATGTCCTGGTAAGGGTAGGCGTGAGGCAGTCATGAATCCTGGTGTTCTGCCAGGATCACCGATGGTTTCTTCCACATCCTTCCTGCCTCCGTGGAGAGAGGGGCAACAGCTGCATGGAGGGTGTGTCTTGGGCTTGGTGAGCTTTGATCCTGACACTGGCCCCTTGGGGCATCGTGTCTGCTGCCTCATGATACCTAAGGGCCTGCTGTTGGTATTGGGGTGTGCTCCCTGTGTCCCAGGCTGAGAAATGTCCATGTGGCCCACAGGATGACCAGCCTAGGAGCTTTGCTTTGCCACCCAGTGTCCAGAGTCCCAGCACCCTTGACTCTGCATTGGGCCCACGGAGGAAGGAGTGTGCCCTGGCACCCAGCTTCACGGCTAACAACAGGTATCAGCCCACCATGACTCCTGGCCCAGGAACTCTGTCCCTTTGTCTTTTATGTAGTGGATTAAGCTATTGTAACGCATGGAGAAGTCAGTGGCTGACTGAATGGCTTCCTTCAACCTCAGGAGGAGCCCATGAGGTGGGATCTTGCGTAGAAAGGACCCTTGGCCACTGCTTAAGGGCAGCAGCTATGCTCAGGCCCAGCAGCCCTCCTGGCCTCCTGGAACACTCCTCCCTTGGGACAGCCTTTCCTTCTAGAGGCCTGAGTCACTCACGTCCAGACAAACCAGGCCCAGGAGGCTCCCTCAGGGCCAGCTGTACCCCACCTTGGAAGGTTTGCTTGGGAGGTGGTCCTGTGTCACCTTGGGGCTCCCATTCTGCCTGCAAGGGTCAGAGATGTGTGTGTGTATGTCACTCTTGGGGTCACCAGGGACATGACAGACCAAAGCCTGAGGGCTGTGACCTCACGGATAGACCAGGAGAAGGCGCCACCTCCAAAGCAAGTGGGCTTCCCTTGCTGGGGGCTGGGGATGCTGCCCACTTCCTTTGAGTGCAGGAAAGGGCTCTTCTACCCAAAAACAGCTTGGTCCCTGGGGTGCAGGCTGCGGGGCCCCAGAAGTGCTTGGCGTTGCCACAGTGCGCACTGAGTTTCATACCAGTCTTGCACCACAAGGCTGCGTCCTCCAACCGCACCCCTTCCTGCTGTCTCTGTCTCCTCCAACCGCACCCCTTCCTGCTGTCTCTGTCTCCTCCAACCGCACCCCTTCCTGCTGTCTCTGCCTCCTCCAGCCGCACCCCTTCCTGCTGTCTCTGTCTCCTCCAGCCGCACCCCTTCCTGCTGTCTCTGCCTCCTCCAGCCGCACCCCTTCCTGCTGTCTCTGTCTCCTCCAGCCGCACCCCTTCCTGCTGTCTCTGCCTCCTCCAGCCGCACCCCTTCCTGCTGTCTCTGCCTCCTCCAACCGCACCCCTTCCTGCTGTCTCTGCCTCCTCCAACCACACCCCTTCCTGCTGTCTCTGCCTCCTCCAGCCGCACCCCTTCCTGCTGTCTCTGTCTCCTCCAGCCGCACCCCTTCCTGCTGTCTCTGCCTCCTCCAGCCGCACCCCTTCCTGCTGTCTCTGTCTCCTCCAGCCGCACCCCTTCCTGCTGTCTCTGTCTCCTCCAGCCGCACCCCTTCCTGCTGTCTCTGCCTCCTCCAACCGCACCCCTTCCTGCTGTCTCTGCCTCCTCCAACCACACCCCTTCCTGCTGTCTCTGCCTCCTCCAGCCGCACCCTTCCTGCTGTCTCTGCCTCTTCCAGCCGCACCCCTTCCTGCTGTCTCTGCCTCCTCCAGCCGTACCCCTTCCTGCTGTCTCTGTCTCCTCCAGCCGCACCCCTTCCTGCTGTCTCTGTCTCCTCCAGCCGCACCCCTTCCTGCTGTCTCTGCCTCCTCCAGCCGCACCCCTTCCTGCTGTCTCTGCCTCCTCCAGCCGCACCCCTTCCTGCTGTCTCTGTCTCCTCCAGCCGCACCCCTTCCTGCTGTCTCTGCCTCCTCCAGCCGCACCCCTTCCTGCTGTCTCTGTCTCCTCCAGCCGCACCCCTTCCTGCTGTCTCTGTCTCCTCCAGCCGCACCCCTTCCTGCTGTCTCTGCCTCCTCCAACCGCACCCCTTCCTGCTGTCTCTGCCTCCTCCAACCACACCCCTTCCTGCTGTCTCTGCCTCCTCCAGCCGCACCCTTCCTGCTGTCTCTGCCTCTTCCAGCCGCACCCCTTCCTGCTGTCTCTGCCTCCTCCAGCCGTACCCCTTCCTGCTGTCTCTGTCTCCTCCAGCCGCACCCCTTCCTGCTGTCTCTGTCTCCTCCAGCCGCACCCCTTCCTGCTGTCTCTGCCTCCTCCAGCCACACCCCTTCCTGCTGTCTCTGCCTCCTCCAGCCGCACCCCTTACTGCTGTCTCTGCCTCCTCCAGCCGCACCCCTTCCTGCTGTCTCTGCCTCCTCCAACCGCACCCCTTCCTGCTGTCTCTGCCTCCTCCAGCCGCACCCCTTCCTGCTGTCTCTGCCTCCTCCAACCGCACCCCTTCCTGCTGTCTCTGCCTCCTCCAGCCGCACCCCTTCCTGCTGTCTCTGCCTCCTCCAACCGCACCCCTTCCTGCTGTCTCTGCCTCCTCCAACCACACCCCTTCCTGGTGTCTCTGGCAGGAGCAACAAAGGAGCCGTGGGCAACTGTGTAACCACCATGGTGCATAACCACTATGCCTCCTCGAAGAAGGTGTCACCCCCCAAGAGCTCTAACCAGACAGCCCCCTCCCTCAAGTAAGGCCTGCTTGCATGCACACAGGAAGCTCGTGCCTAGGGGCGGGCCCAGGGAGAGAGCACAGTGCGTGCAAGTGAAAAATGCTGGGACAGGCTGTGGTTCCAGTGATGCTGCAGGTCCCATCTGGACAAAGGCAGCCTCTTGTGGAGAACAGTGAAGTGGGGAAGCTCAGGTATTGCCCAGGGTGGATCCCGGAAGGAAGCTCCTGTCCACAGACAGATGCAAAGGATGCCACAGTTGGGGTAACTGACGAGCAGAGGTGCCTGTACCCCGTGTCAGTGGCCCTCAGTTTCTGGAGTCTGCCTCTGGACTCCTGTACTGAGAACCTTTTTCTGTTTTTAAAACGTAAAGGATGTCTACCCAGGTGCCAGCCAGTGTGACTTTGGGGTACAGGTCATTCTGGGGACCAGCAAGGTGGAGGTGAAGGGCCAGTTTTGCACCATGGTTTGTGGGCCTCCAGGCTTGGAGCAATGGGATGGCTCGGGGACCCTGCCTGGAACTGGGGGCAGAGCTAGGCTTCTCTTTGTCTTCTCAGCAATATTGTCAAGGCAGCAGCTCGCGAGGGCGGTGAGGGCGGCGACTTCGGGAGGCCTCGGAAGAACTTCTCCAGTGGCAATCATTCCACCCGGGGCAGCACTGGTCTGCTGAGGCGGAAGGAGGTGACTGAGGAGGAAGCTGAGAGGTGACTGCTCACAGGGAGCAGGGTGGGGAGTGTGGGGCGATGGGGGGCGCGAGGGGCTTGGGACCCCTGACCCCAGTGATGAGCAGTTCCACTTAATAGTTGGTTTTTAGACACCATGAGTGGGAAGACCGTATGTGCTGAGACTCCGGGCATATAAAATGCAGAGACATGATGGTGATATGGAGAAGGGGCTGTGGTTGCTTGGGGCTTGGCAGGAACCAGGATTCCACAGGGATTGTTCTTTAAGGGTGATGGGAATGTTCTAGAATTGGATTGTGCTGATGGGTGCACAGCCCTGTGCATTTGCCTCAAAAAGCACTGGATTGTATGCCCCAAATGGGAGGGTTTTATAGCGTGGTAATTATACCTCTGCAAAACTGGTGATTAAAAGCACATTTAGCAGAAAGAAGATAAAAGACTGAGGAGAACAAAAGCACCTGCCTGTGGGGCTGTCCTTGGCAGTGCCCTCTGGGGCTTCGGGGTGGGCACAGGCAGGGCCTTCTGTAGCTACCTTGGCGGCTCCTTGCTAGGCCCCTTAGTGCTTGAATAGCTGCATTGGAGCCTCCCAGGTGGCCACAGGGCCTCCATCCTGACCACCCACCTGACCTGTGACTCAGGGTTGAGCATAAGGAGGGGGGTCCTACAAGTAGACAGTGGGAGGGAGGGTGTCGAGTAGTGAGGCCAGGAGCCATCAGCACCCCAAAGCCTCGTGTTGCTGCTCCACTGTGGATGGGCCTCATGGCAGAGCCAGGACTCCTGTGGCAGGCAGCAGAAAGTGCTTGACCCTCCATTGTCTTCCTTGGTAAATGGACCTAGGCATAGCCCTTGTAGCCAGGGTCGTGTGGCTTTGTTTAATCAGCTTTGTTGAGGTGTTAGGTGTTTTCTTGCAGTGCTGGGTTGGGACCCAGAGGCTTGGATGTGCTCAGTGAGATCTGCACCACTGAGCTTTCTCCCCGGCCAAAGGGTTACCTTTAAAATGTACCCACTTGACAGATGCATATGGTGGCACATGCTTGCCTTCCCAGTGTTTGGGTAGTAGAGGTGAGAGAGTCAGGCGTCCTCAGCTACAGAGCAAATTTGAGGCCAGAGTGGAATGCATGGGACTCTGTCTCAGAAACAAATAAATGACTGGGCGTGGTGGCACACACTTTTAATCCCAGTACCCGAGAGACAGGGAAGGAGGGTCTCTGTGAGTTCAAGGCCAGCCTGAGCTACATAGCAAGCTCCAGGACAGCCAGGGCTCATAGAGAGACCCTGTCTTCAAAACAGAACATGAAACCCACAAATAAGAAACAATAAAAGTAGTTAGGCTATTTCAACTTACCCTAGTTCCCTCAGCCCACCCACCCTGTCTGCCTCCTCTTTGGCCCCAACCTTAGCAACCACTGACCTGCTGGCCTCATGTGCTGTCATGGTCTTACCTCTTTGCACACTGCGGGGTTCTGTGCTTAGCACGAGCTGCTGGTGCTTGCTCTTGCTCGCAAGCAGCACCCTGCCACCTGGAAGCACCACTGTTCACTCTGTAGCCAGTTGCCACTGAGATCCTCCTCCCTCTGCCTCCCTAGTGCTGGGATCACACGGGCGTGGGCCACCATGCCCAGCTGCCATTACAGGCATGCGCCACCATGCCCAGCTGCCCATTTCACTTTCTGATGACTAAGCACAAAGCCACCCAAATCTACCGTAGACAGACACTAGCGCCCCCTGGGCAGCTTCCCAGGAGGGTGAGTTGAGGTTCTAAAGAAATCTAGAAGGGCTGGCCTTGCACATCATAGCCGGGCAGGAAAGGGGCATGTGTAGCCACCTGAACACTTGACTAACAGGTTCCTGTTCTAGGGGCAAAGGGATGCGGAGACCCCTTCTGGTCCTGAGTCTAGTTCTTTGGACAGGTTTATTCACCAGGTAAACCAGGCTGCGGTCACCATTCAGCGCTGGTACCGCTGCCAGGTACAGAGGCGCCGAGCAGGAGCAGCAAGCCTCGAGCACCTGCTGGCATCCAAGCGAGAGGTCAGTGTGATTGTGTAAGCCAACCTAAGCTCACCCGAGGGCTGGGCAGAGTCCTCAGGGTCTCACTGCACACAGTGCAGTTCTTAAGACAAATTAAATGGAATTCAGACCTGGAATTGCCCACAGGCGCATATGGCCTCCATGGGACCTATTTGGTCCTTGAAGCTGCTGTTGGATTGATGTGTCAGGAGACCAGCCAATGCCAGGATGACACCCTGAGCAAGCCCCTGGCTAAGTGCCACGGCACTGTCTCTCCCTGTGGCGTATCTGTGCAGATCCCTATCTGGCCCACTATGGAGCCAAGGCAGCAGCTTCATTGTCCCAGGGACCTCACCTCTTCTCTGCCAGCGGACTCTGCGGGTTCCGGGCTCTCGGGTCCTTGCAGACCTCCCAGCTGGCCCCGGGGTCTTTGCAGACCTCCCAGCTGGCCCCGGGGTCTTTGCAGACCTCCCAGCTGGCCCCGGGGTCTTTGCAGACCTCCCAGCTGGTCCCGGGGTCCTTGCAGACCCCCCAGCTGGTCCCGGGGTCCTTGCAGACCCCCCAGCTGGTCCCGGGGTCCTTGCAGACATCCCAGCTGGTCCCGGGGTCCTTGCAGACATCCCAGCTGGCCCCAGGGTTCTAGTGATCTTCCAGTTCTGTAAATTTGTGGCTTTGGCTTCCCTGGCAGGAGCAAAGGCAACGGTTGAGTAGTGGGAACCTTCTGGACCTGCACCGGCAGGAGGAGGCAGCAAGGAAGAAAGCCCGGGAGGAGAAGGCCCGCCAGGCCCGGCAGGTGGCCATTCAGGTATCACCCCACTGCCCGTTCTGAGTGACACTAGTGCTTGGGAACACTGAGCTTCAGGGTAGCGGGGCTGCGAAAGCGTAAAGGGACATCCTGCTTTAGGGTACTGCTCAGAGATGCTCCTCTGTCAGGAACTGCAGCAGAAACGGGCCCAGAAGGCAGGTGAGACTGAGCCCAGGCTGCCTAAGGACAGACCAGAGGCCAGAGCACTGGAGCGGCCTCGACCGACCCAGGTGCATGCACCCTCAGTGCACGTCAGCGCCGTCCACCCCAAGGCCAACAACGCTGGTGAGTGGTTCTCAGCCCACCTGACTCTGCGAGACCTATAATGGAAAGAGGCTGCAGGCTCTGCCAGACTTCAGTCCTCATGTGGCCAAGGCATGGGGACTTCCACCTGCAGAACTGGGATCTCAGCCCCAGATCCTTACCCCTCACCTCCGCTGCCAGGGTCACTTACAGTGCTGCACTTGAGAATGGTCAGGCTGTGACAAATTATCCTGGCAGTGGGACCTGTGCTACCACGGCCCAATGCTCTGGGGTCGTGCTTGCTCCCCAACAGCTTTACACCCTGGAAGGCCAGGGGCCCCTCGGTGTCTCTTTGGGCTTATACCTGGCTCCTTCCCGGCTCACCTCTGAGTTCAGGCTCTGGGAGGGATGACTGTGTTCTGTCTCACAGGTGCCAGCATACACCCCACAGGCCCTGGAGACCCCTGCCCTCCTGCCTCTGAATCATCCCCTGAGCCCCAGCCATCTCCAGAGGACAGGCCACAGGTACCCTTTCCCCTGTGACTTTGGCTTTGGGACAGTCCGTGCCTGGGTGGCCTAAGCCGACTTTTCCCTGCCGTCTCTTCAGCATTGGGGTCCCTTGTGTCCTGAAAGGATGCTGAGAGGGCTCCTGCTGTGACGTGAAACAGCAGCCTGGTGATCTCACTGGGAGAGGTTTCACAGAACTGCTCTGGAATCCTGCTAAGTCGCTTTTACCAGGGGAAGGTTCCTGTGTCCTTCTCTATGGAAGATTAAAGGGGACAACAGGACTGTTCAGCGTGACACTGGGCAGCATCTTGAGGAGTGTAGTGGACGCACTGGCCCAGGGGAATGGGTACAAAGGCCCTGCCCACTGGGCAGGCCATGTATGTGGGGGCTGGCCTTGTACGTGGTGTGGCTCTCAGCTACCACTGGCCTTGCTCAGGGCCCTCCCTGCCTGTCTGCTGCAGGATAGGCGTTCCCAGAATGTAGCCAGAGAAGACTTTGAAGTGTTGGGCACGACCAAGAGTAAGGCCAGGGCCAAAGCAACCCTGGATGACCTGCTAGACACACTGAGGCTGCTGGAGGAGGAGCCTGAGCCACTGCCCCGCCCCAAGACCTATCACAAGGACAGATACGCCTGGACTGATGAGGTGCGTAGGCACTGGGCACTCTCACCATCCATATAGGTCAGGAGGCCTCCAGACCGGTCAGAGAAGGCTGGTGCCACTGTATTCCTGCTTTAATTGAGACCCTAACAAGGACCAAGCGGCCTGTTGGCCTCTGCTCTCCCTTCCTTGAGGGTGGGACACGGTAACCCATGAGGGGACACATCTCTCTTGCTGTAGCAATATTCTCAGAGGTCTGAGCAGCTAGGGAGGCATTTCTATCCATGTTCAGGTTCCCCCCACCCCCACATTACTGCCCGCTGTCCCTGAGGGACCTCAAGTTCTCAGGCTCCCCTGACACCCCTGATGCTGGGCCACCTGCAGGAAGATGATGCCAAGTCCCTGACGGCTGACAACCTGGAGAAACTCGGGAAGCTCAGCGCACACCCTGGCCCACCTGATGACGGCACTCTGCTCTCAGAGGCCAAGCTGCAGAGCATCATGAGCTTTTTGGATGAGATGGAGAAGTCAGGACAGGAGCGGCCGGCACCCCGGCGGGAGGTAGCCAGCCCCGGACACCTGTGGGGCTCCCAGTGGGAAGTGGTCACTTGCAAGGCCCCTATGTAGCCAGCGGTCCCACTCCTGAGTTCTGAAGAGGTGAAAACTGACAGATCTGCCTCGTCCTACCCTGGGCTCCTCTCTAGATAGGTCACCCTGTCCAGGCAGACGGTCCTGATGTCCCTGGGCTCCCGTGTCCTTGGGTTGCCTTTCCTGAGTGAACAGCAATGACTGTGTTGAGCACAGGGATGTCTTGTTTGGTGGGGGTGGGAAGGTCATGACCTGTGTTTGGGCATCCCGGCCACAGCCCTCTTTCTGCACTGAGTAATGAGCAGTCTGCGTGGGTGGACCTGCCACCCACTGTCCCGTGACCAGATGTCCTGTGTAGTTGTTCCCTCGCAGCAGGGTGGCATGTAGTGACTCCCCATGGAGGGTGGCATCAGGTGGGCAGTAGTGTGTGACCTGCCTGAGGCTTGTCGTACCTGTAGAGCCTGGTGCTGGAGGCGGGCCCAAGGCCCCCGGAACCAGGGCCCGATGGGGGTGCGTCCATGATGCGGCTGAAGCTGGAGGTGGAGGAGAAGAAGCAGGCCATGGTTCTGCTGCAGAGAGCCCTGGTGAGCCCGCCAGCCGTCTCCCCGACGTGGCCCTTGGTGCCCAGGGCCTGGTGTCTGTCAGGGACACAGTGCCAATACCTCTTGTGCATACTCCCGCAGACGCAACAGCGTGACCTCACCATCCGGCGTGTCAAGGAGACTGAGAAGGAGCTGAGCCGGCAGCTGCGGCAGCAGCAGGAGCACTATGAGGCCACCATCCAGCGGCACTTATCCTTCATTGACCAGGTGACCTGGCTCAGGGAGGCGCTGGTGAGAGGGATGGACCCAGACCCAGGGCTGTTCTAGAGCTGGCTGGCCCAGCCAGGGTACCGTAGGGTGAACACCAGAGCCTCACCCCACCCCCATCACAGCTGATTGAAGACAAGAAAGTTCTGAGTGAGAAGTGCGAGGCAGTGGTGACCGAGCTGAAGCAAGGGGACCAGCGGTGTCGGGAGCGTGTGGCCCAGATGCAGGAGCAACACGAACTGGTGAGCTCCCTGGCTGGTACCAGGTTGTACACAAGCTCCCTGGGTCACGTGGCAGTGTGTTCTGGGGACCAGTGGGAAGGATTGCCAGCCATTTTTCCCTCGGTCTTCACTCCCTTTCCTTCTTGAGATTTTTTTGGGGGAGGGAGGTGTCCAAGACAGGCTTTCTCTGTATAACAGCCCATTTGTAGACCAGGATAACCTTGAACTTACAGAGATCTGCCTGTCTCTGCCTCTCGAGTGCTGGGATTAAAGGCGTGTGACACCACCACCTGGCCTGGTGGGGTTTTTTGTTTGTGTGTTTGTCTCTCTGTGTAGCCCTGGCTGTCCTGGACTCCCTTTGTAGACCAGGCTGGCCTCAAACTCACAGAGATCCACCTGCCTCTGCCTCCCAAGTGCTGAGATTACAGGCATGTGCCACTGCACCCAGCTTTGTGTGTGTGTGTGTCTATGTGGTGCCTTTTCCTCTTCTTGAGGATCCAAGTGTTCAACAGGGACAGGTCCTGAGGTGCAGGCTGCCATGTCTCAGGTAAACATGGGTGGCCTACCTTGTCCTTGTCATAGGATGGTGGCCACAGACCCAGGAGTCCAAGCCTGGCCTACTTCAGTGATATCCTGAGAAACAGTCTGCTCAGCTTAGCTGTACCAGGCACCTCCAGCTCCTCCCTGACTGGCCAGCAGCATCTGGTTAAAGTCTGACTCAGCCACTTGTGTGTGCTTCTCTGAAGCATAAACCTGATGTCCCTGAAGCCACCGAAGCCTGGAGCCAGACCCCAAGTGATGGTGGGCTGACTCTGCTTAAAGAGACTCCAGTGCCCAAAGCCCACAGCCAGGCTGGGAGACCACATGGTGTTCTCGGGTGGTCCGTAAGCTTCAGCAGGAATGGGGTCGTGTCTCCAGGCAGTCTGTAGCGGCCTGAGGAACTCTCTTCCCCATTAGGGGCCTTCCTCTCAGGCAAAAGTAGGGTCCTTGGCTTCCTCGAAAAGAATTTCAGTATAAAGCATGGTTGGAGTTCACTAAAAGACTTGGGTTTTTGTTTTTATTTTTTAAAGATTTATTTATTTATTATATATATAGTGCTCTGCCTGCATGTACACCGGCATGCCAGAGGAGGACATCAGATCACATTATAGATGGTTGTGAGCCACCATGTGGTTGCTGGGAATTGAACTCAGGACCTTTGGAAGAGCAGCCAGTGCTCTTAACCTCTGAGCCATCTCTCTAGTCCCCTAAAAGACTTGTCATGTAGATCTTAGGCTCAAGAGACCTACAAGTGTGAGTGTGGGCTTCTCTGGGAGACCCAGGCTTCCTTCACAGTGGGGTATGTACAATCCCATTGCCTTTTTTTTTTAATGGTTTTTTTGAGACAGGGTTTCTCTGTGTAACCTTGACTGTCCTGGACTCACTCTGTAGTCCAGGCTGGCCTCAAACTCACAGCGATCCTCCTGCCTCTGCCTCCCGAGTACTGGGAATAAAGGCGTGCGCCACCGGTGCCCAGCTTCATTGCTTTCTAAGTTACATTGCTAGAGCGTGCAGTGTGCAAGGTGTAGGGTTAAGGGGGCTCTCTCTGTCGGCAGTGTGGTGAGGTGAGTGTCTGAGGGTTGTTGCTTAGATTTGGAGATGAGAGAATTGCTAACGCAAAGTCATAAATCATTTTGGCTGTAAGTGTCCCTGTGTCTTTAGCATCTGTGTTGGAGGCATCTTTAGGAAGACATGCACTGTATGCAAGGCACACCAGCTCCTGGGCAGAGGGCTCCCCTCCCTCCTGTGTCCCCTCGAGCCTCAGTTCCCGTGGTTGTGGGTTCCTCTTGGGGACAGGACTTCTACAAGCCAGTGCTGGAACTGCCCTATGTGGTGCCCCAGGCTGGAACATGTGTGGTAGGGTGGTCCCCACCCGATGGGGGGAGGAAGGAGCTCTGCAGCGTCCAGGCCCAGGTGGACGGGGGCTTGGTGCCCCTTCCACCTCTGCATTCTTTACCTAGGAGATTAAGAAACTCAAAGAGCTCATGAGTGCCACTGAGAAAATCCGCCGCGAGAAGTGGATCAATGAGAAAACAAAAAAGATCAAGGAGATCACAGTCAGAGGTGGGCCTCCGCCCTGTGGTGCTTGGAGACAGTTTCCAGAGAGAACGGTAACTTGAGTGTCACACGCAGTGGTGATGAGCGTAGATGCTCCTGGGTGAGGCCTGGTGACGGCAGCCTGTGGCAGGCAGATGCAGACCCATTTCAGCTGCTGCTACCAGTTCACAGAAGCCTCTTGGAGCCTGGTGTGGGAACATCAGGGCATGTAGGTCACACTGTAGAAAGCAGAGGAAACTGTGCCGAAGAAGTTCCAGGGCCCCTTAGGCTGACAGAGTTGGTATGAAGGAGCTGTGGACCCTTAGGTAGTTTTGGGGGGCACCTCAGCCTGGCCTCACGGTGAGTCCTCTTCTTCCGGGATCCTGGACACCATGCCATTGGGGGACCCGGTGGTCACAGCACCAAGAGACTGGGTAGCCATTGTACCACAGGCTCCAGGGCACGGCTGGGGCTAGGTCTCTGGAGTGCCTCCCTGCTCTAGTCCACAGGCTTGCTGCGCTTTGGGGCAGAAGCTGGGTGGGAGGGGCCTTGAAGCCCTCTCTGCGCTGCAACCCCACCCCCGCAGGTCTGGAGCCGGAGATCCAGAAGCTAATCGCCAAGCACAAGCAGGAGGTGAGGAGGCTCAGGGCCCTGCACGAGGCCGAGCTGCAGCAGCGGGACGAGCAGGCTGCACAGCGCCACCTGCGCCAGGCAGAAGAGCTGCGGGAACACCTGGAGCGTGAGAAGGAGGCGCTGGGCCAGCAAGAGCGCCAGCGCGCCCAGCAGAGGTAGGAGGCTCTGCAGGCTTCTCCCGCAGCGGCCTGTGCGGTCTGCCTGCCAGGCCGGTGGTGTGAGGCCCCCTTGTGGGTTCACAGGCGGTTGCTGGTACAGCACTCATGCCCAGGCTGGCTGAGCTGACCCCAAAGTGATGCGCAGGCTGCCCTGCTGCAGAGGAGAGTCCAGTTCATTCCCTCACTCAGGCTCACCACTCTAAGGTGTGACCAGGCTGTGATGTCAGAGCTTGAGACTTGGTGGCCAGGGGACGTGGCTGAGTGAGTTGGTATGCCTAGGCACCAGTGACCAGTGGACAGCCCGTCCTTCACTGTCAGTGCCTCCAGGCCAGGTCCTCTAAGGCTGTCTTCTCCTCTCAATGACCCACTGGCCCTCTCCAGCATCTGGCTGACCTGTGCTCCCCCACAAGTCATGGCAGGAGCTTGCTCAGGCCAAAGAACCTGGTGCCTGGCTCTCAGCTGAGAGTGGGGCTAAGCAAAGAGAGGCCAGTATGAGGATACATTAAGACACAAACTCACCTGAGAGAGGGCCCCTGTGAGCTGATGCAGGGCCCTCCACCCCCCCACCCCCCCCATGGTGTAAGCATGCTCGCTGCCCTGCAGGCTTGAGCAGCACCTGGAGCAGGAACAGCAGGCCTTGGAGCAACAGCGGCGGCGGCTCTACAATGAGGTGGCTGAAGAGAAGGAGCGACTGAGCCAGCAGACGGCCAGGTGCCACTGAGGGCTGTCCTCGGCATGGTGACCCGGCCTACCCGGCCCCTCTCACAATGAGCCTTCTGGCCTGCAGGCAGCGGGCAGAGCTGGAGGAGCTGAGGCAGCAGCTGGAGGGGAGCACCGCAGCGCTGACTAGAGCCCTGAGAGCTGAGTTTGAGAGGAGTCACGAGGAGCAAGAGCGGAGGCACCAGGTTGGCGTCCCACCCGCCTTGGCGCTCCAGTGGAGGAAGGGGCTCTCTCCTGCCTGACCCCAGTGGTATGAGGGCCACTCACGGTCTGTCCCCTCCAGACGGAGCTGAAGGCCCTGAAGGACCAGCTGGAAGCTGAGAGACAGGCGTGGGTGGCCAGCTGTGCCAAGAAGGAGGTAGGTCCAGCCAGGGTGGGCTGCGCGTCCGGGCCTCCTGGGGCCTTGCTGCTCGGGGGATTAGCAGTTGAGTCTCCGCTGCTCCGTGCACAGGCGGCTCCAGGAAGCTTAGAGTCAGAACAAGAGGAAGTGAGGCCCGGCAGCCTGGAGACCTGAGAGGACTTGCCCTTGCTCTCCAGGAGTCAGCCCATCCGTGCCCGTCAGGGTCAGCTGATACGCAGGCCCTGGCCCCTTGGTGTTGGACTATGGTCCGGTGCTGCCTCCCCAGATTATTACTGCAGACTGTCACACACCCCACGTGTTGCTATTCAACCTGTTTGACTAATAAAGAAAGGCAGTACCTGCCAGGGCCGGGGGAAGGTAGCCGTGGCGAAGGTTAGAGGGCTTTTGGGGAGAAAGAGAGAGAGGCACAGAAGAAGGAGCTGGCGCTGGGATGGGCTGGATGGACGACATTAGCACGTATCTGAGTTATGGCTGGGAGGTGGCTCAGTGGCATCATTAGAAGCAGGCGGCACGGCATGGGGCTGGGAGATACACAAGGTAGCTTAGGGGATTACTACCTGCCCTGCCCCGCCCCGGGTGAGCCAAGGCTATTCTAAAATACAGCAGGTGTCTGTCCTAAGGATCGATAGCGGCTTAGATAACACCGCCGTCATGATTATGGCCTAATAATAAGCATTTACTAGGCCATGCCTCTAAATTAACCACGGCACCTTGGCCTCTGGTGTTTCCTCTTGGGAATTTGCAAGTCCTTTGGCCACAGGGCAGGTTTGTCATTTTGAGGTAGCCTGGCTAGCAGACAGTAGTCGTTGGTTTCCTTGCGCTGTAGTTCTCCAAGAGAGGAACAGCCTGTTGCAGTGGTGGCATCCTTGGCTAAGGAGCCATACTACCCAGGGCCCATCCCAGGAGGTCCTGAAAATAAGACACGGTCCTCCTGGGGCCTGGGGCCTGGGCTGGAGCCATCACCCTGCTCTGTGCTTCTCCCTGGCAAGGCTGCTTCTGGCACTGTCCCCAGCTTCTCCTGTCCTCCGCCTTCCTGGCAGCGGATTCTGAGCCAGCTGTGTGTCCTACAGGAAGCATGGTTGCTGACCAGGGAACGTGAGCTGAAGGAGGAGATCCGAAAAGGCCGCGACCAGGAGATCGAGTTGGTCATCCACCGGCTGGAGGCTGATATGGCGCTGGCCAAGGAGGAGAGCGAGAGGGCAGCCGAGAGCCGGTGAGCTGCCTCCTGCCTTTACTTCCGCATGCAGCGGACGGCCCAGGGCAGAGGCAGTGGGGACAGCAGCTTGTCCCCACACTGTCACCTGCTCTGCCTGTTAGTGTGAAACGTGTGCGGGAAAAGTATGAAACGGAGCTCTCGGAGCTGGAGCAGTCGGAGCGGAAACTTCAGGAGCGGTGCACTGAGCTGAAGGGACGCCTGGGGGAGGCCGACGGGGAGAAAGAGCGCCTGCAGTCCCTGCTGCGGCAGAAGGAGAAGGAGCTGGAAGGCCTGCGGGAGGTGAGTAGCCCCGGCCGGTTCTGTATCGGAGCCCTCCTGCCTGCCAGCCCGCTCACAGCCTCCCTGCTGCCCAGGTAAACACACAGCTGTGCGGGGAGCGGGCCAACCTGGCCCAGGTGGTCCGACAGGAGTTTGCAGACCAGCTGGCAGCCGCCCAGGAGGAGAGCCAGAGAGTGAAAGCAGAGCTCGCCCAGCTACAGGCCCACCAGCAGATGGAGCTGGATGAGGTGCATCAGAGGTGGGTGGTCAGGACTGCAGGTGGGGGTGGAGAGCCACCGTGCACCCCCTTGTCTTCCACATAGTGCAGGCATTGCCCATGGGCAGGCACTCTCATGGCGTCCAGCTTTGTTCCCAGGAAGGCTAGGTCTTCCCCCGGGTGTCAGTTCTGGAGCAGTGAGTGTCTCCAGGCTGGCGAGGACCCATGTGGGCTTCTCCAAGGGGCTGGGTGGGTTTTGACTGGAACAGGTGTTGTTCGGCAGAGGGCCAGAGAGGGTGGCAATGGGCACCCAGGATCTCCTCAGCTGAGGGTGCCCGCCTAGGCGCCTAAGATGAGAAGAAGACTTCACCCCTAGCTTGGTCAGCACAGCACCCTGCCCCAACCCCCTCCTTTCCAAAAAACTTAGGGTCTGGTTCCCATGGAGACAGTGGCCGAGGGCCAGCTGCTCAGGTCCAGGTCAGCAGGGCTGACCAGAGGGTAGGAGGCTGCCCTTCAGGCTGACCTGGGTCTGAAGTTGGGGCTGCGCAGAAGCCCATTGCACATCACCGCAGGGTGAAGACGGCTTTAGCAAAGAAGGAGGAGGCCGTGAACAGTCTTCGGAAACAGCATGAGGTGGGTCCCTCTATGGGCCTGCGGTGGTCTTGCCTAGGGGAGGAGCATCGCGGGCCTGACGGAAACGTGTTGCAGGCTGCAGTGAAGCGGGCAGACCACCTAGAGGAGCTGCTGGAGCAACACAGACGGCCGGCTCTGAGTGCTAAGTGATGTCACCGTTGGGATGAGGAACAAGCCGGAGGCAGACGCTCAGCCCTGTAGCCGGTGTCCAGGTTACGTCAAGACCCAGGCTAAGGGTAGGACAACAGCTGGTGTGTGAGGCGCCCTCGAGGAGCCCGGTGCTCAGGACATTGCTGTTGGCAGGCCTGAAGCTGGTCATAGTAAAATCAGATGGGTTTGTGTTTCTGTTTTAAGTGTTTCCTGTCATCTGCTTGTCTTTCTCTGCTGTGTTAGGTGTGGGGGACAGGGGGCTGGGGACCACCGAGAGCCCCGCAGCATGGCCAGGAGTGCTGCTCATGGCTGCAGGACTAGCTCCCACCCTTACCTCTCTCTCCTCCCACCTGTCCAAGCTGGCAGGGAAGCAGCTTGCAGCCATTGGCTGTTTGTCCCCACCCTGGCCTCTCCAGCGTACAGAGGACTCACCGGGAAGGAACTCTGCCTCTAGCCCAGCCCAGAAACCTCAGCGTCGTCTTCTTTTATATTTATTTATTCATTTTTAAAAAGTGTGTGTGTGTGTATGCGCACACGTGTGTGTGTAATTGTCTGCAGTACCTGTGTGCCTGGCACTGCGGAGGCCAGAGAAGAACATTGGATTCCTGTGAACTGGAGTTACAGGCAATTGTGAGCCACCTCAAGGATGTTGGGGCTTGAAACCAAGACCCTGTCAGTACCCTTTGCCTTGCCTGATAGGCTTAGGTGGCCTGTCTACACAGATGGGGAGCAAAGGCTGTAGCCCAGACATGGGGGGCAGAGGTCTTCCCAGACAGGCCATGGCCCGGAGCCAATGCCTTGGAAGAGCCCCTGGGAGTAGCAGCAGCTGGCTACCAGTCCACTCTGCTGTTCCCTAGAAGCTGCTGCCTGTGAGGGCCTGACCCGTCCATGCCTCCTCTGCACAGGGCCACCTGTTGACTGAGTCCCTGGCCTGGTCTGTGCCTGGGCTCCTCAGAGAAGGCTGGGCACAGGATTGCGTATGCTGTGGTCTTACTCCGCATCTCCCAGTGGCTCAGTATGTGGGGACTCAGCTTACAGTTGACAGGTTCAGACCGGAAGCGAGAGGTCAGCACTTGATATAAGGCTGTGCACTCAGCCCGAGGCAAATGTGAATTCAGGGCCCACAGTGCTTGAGGGCTTGGGCACAAGAGGCGGCTGAGGTCAGCCTCAGGGTCTGGATCCTGCCTTGAGCTGTGGTTCTGTTGGGTTGGCAAGATGGCCTAACAGGTAAAACCTTCGTCACACAAAGCCTATCACCCTGAGTCCCAGAATCCACCTGTCTCAGTCAGGGTCCCTATTACTGTGGTAAAACACTATGACCAGAAGCAACAGAGGGAGCAAAGGGCTTATTCACCCACCTTCCTCAGCACTCTTCATCCAAGGAAGTCAGGGCTGCTGGGGACCTGGAGGCAGTGGAGGGGTGCAGCTCACTGACTTGCTCCGCCTACTTCCAGAGCCCAGGACCACCAGCCAGGATGGCTCCACCCACAATGGGCTGGGCTCTCCCACAGCTGTTACTAATTAAGAAAATGCCCTCCAGGCTCACCTGCCGCCTAACCTAAGGGAGGCATTTTCTCAACTGAGGATCCCTCTCTCCTTAACTCTAGCTTACGTCAAGTTGGCATGAGCTAGCCAGTGCACCACGTAAACGTGGAAGAGAACCAGTGTCACAAGTTGTCCTCTGACCTCTGCATAGACACTGTTGCCTGCTGCCCACACAGAACATAACCCTGTGTTACAGAAGTTTTTGTTTGCTGGGAGACATTTGAGGGAGGGAGGAAGCATTCCACAACTAGGGGCTGCGCATGGTGCCTGCAGCAGCAGTGTTGAGAATGCGGAGGGCAGTGGCCAGGCAGACCTGCTGTGTGGGAACTCTGATTTTCATTGAGAAACCCTGCATCAAAAAATAGTGATCAGCGTCATGCCTCCATATCCAAGCACCTCTACATGTATGAATAATACATGTAAGTATTCACGGCTCACACACATGCAAAGAGAAAAGAATGTACGTCAGGTTTGGATATAGCGTGCTACCTCTCTCCGCACGGTCTGGTTGGTTCTTGGCATCTTGAGTCACTTGCGGCCCTGCTGGTTTCTTTCTGCCTTGCTCTGTCAGTTCTGAGAGCAAGCTGCTCCCGCCTCCTGCCACATCATCTCTTCGTTGTTCTAATAAGCTTGCCTTTGCTGTACGTGTTTGGAAGCTATGCTAGTAAGCGTCCACACGGTGAGAGTAGGTCTGAGTCGCTGAGGGCCGTGTCTCTGCCTCCTTCATCTGGCAGTTTGCCCCCCCCCACCCCCCCTCCCCCGCTTCCCCAGCCTCATGCTTGTGTGGGGTCTTTCCACTCTGCTTCCAGCCTCTGTAGCCTGGTTAAGCATCATGACAGAGCAGCCGTGGGTGGCTTGCAGACCAGTTTGCTGTATCTGGTTTTTTGTTTTGTTTTGTTTGTTTGTTTGTTTTTTGAGACTGGTCTTACTATGTAGCCCAGACTGTCCTGAATTTTTTTTAGATTTTTTTTTTTTGAGACAGGGTTTTTCTGTGTAGCCTTGGCTGTCCTTGACTCCTGAATTTTGTTTTAAAGATTTATTTTTATTTTAAGTGTATGAGTGTTTGTGCATCATGAGAGCACATGGTACCCACAGGAACAGAAGACATTAAGACATCGTCTCCCTGGAAGGAGAGTCACAGATGGTCGTGAGCCATTGCGTGGATGCTGGGACCCAAACGCAGGTGCTCTGCAGGAGCATCAAGTGCTCTTACCCACTGAGCCATCGCTCCAGCCCTGTCTTGTGTGCCTGTGCATGTGGTGTCCTGTGTGTGTATGTGTGTGATGTCCTCAGTCTGGCCTGGGTGAGAAGGTGGGTTCCAGTGTGAGCACTGGCCAGGTTCTCTATCCTAATCCTGGTTAACCCTGAAGGGGCAGCAGACACAGGTGCTAACACACCTGAGAGATGGTTGGTCACCCTCCACAGCTGCTTGACCTTTGACCCCCCACCAACTGGAAAGTGGCAGGGAAATGCACGGCCTTCACACCTGCCTTGCAGCCTTCCTTTCCTGGGATCTCACAGTGCCATGTCTTTTAGTCTAACCTGTGGCGGATGCTCACTGTGCTGGGAGGTGGGACCTGCAGGAAAACAGGTGCCAGTGACATTTGTGAGAGGTGGATGTCAACTGCACTGGAATGTGATCCCAGAGGGCAGCGTGAGCAGGGTTCTTTCTCCATGCAATCCTGGAGCAGCCTGGCTGAGGGGTGACCCAGCACAGGCCCTGGGGTCAGATGTTCCTAGCAGAGCACTAAAGGAAGCCACCCACTTCCCATGAGCAGAGGCAAGGTGCCATTCACCCGTGTGACTCCCCTGGTGCTTCTGGACAGCCAAATGGACAGGATCTTGTCATGGACAATGAGCACGCAGGGAGTGTTTCTACCATGAGATGGAGCCCAATTGGAGCACGAGAGAGCACTGGGTGCCATGGGCCTTGCCAGCCTATGGACCCCAAGACAGAGCTAACAGCACCAGCATCCTGCCTGCAGGTGTTTTACCCTTCAGCACACCCCACTTTGGCTTCATCTGAGGCTGCACCGGGCTGCACCTACCATGCCTCAGCTGCTATGACTACCAGACAGGCCGCAGGGGAGATGGGGGAAGGGAGCCTAGAGGTTGAGTGAGGGATGCAGGGCCACTGCCCCAGCCAGAGATGGACTGTCCTCAGGGTGCTCACAGGGAAGTGGGAATAAAGGATGGAGAGGGGCAGGCGGGCACACCTACCTGAAGGATGGAGAGGGGCAGGCGGGCACACCTACCTGAAGGATGGAGAGGGGCAGGCGGGCACACCTACCTGAAGGATGGAGAGGGGCAGGTGGGCACACCTACCTGAAGGATGGAGAGGGGCAGGTGGGCACACCTACCTGAAGGATGGAGAGGGGCAGGCGGGCACACCTACCTGAAGGATGGAGAGGGGCAGGCGGGCACACCTACCTGAAGGGTGGAGAGGGGCAGGCGGGCACACCTACCTGAAGGATGGAGAGGGGCAGGCGGGCACACCTACCTGAAGGATGGAGAGGGGCAGGCGGGCACACCTACCTGAAGGATGGAGAGGGGCAGGTGGGCACACCTACCTGAAGGGATGGAGAGGGGCAGGCGGGCACACCTACCTGAAGGATGGAGAGGGGCAGGCGGGCACACCTACCTGAAGGATGGAGAGGGGCAGGTGGGCACACATACCTGAAGGATGGAGAGGGGCAGGTGGGCACACCTACCTGAAGGATGGAGAGGGGCAGGCGGGCACACCTACCTGAAGGGTGGAGAGGGGCAGGCGGGCACACCTACCTGAAGGATGGAGAGGGGCAGGCGGGCACACCTACCTGAAGGGATGGAGAGGGGCAGGCGGGCACACCTACCTGAAGGGATGGAGAGGGGCAGGTGGGCACACCTACCTGAAGGATGGAGAGGGGCAGGCGGGCACACCTACCTGAAGGATGGAGAGGGGCAGGCGGGCACACCTACCTGAAGGATGGAGAGGGGCAGGCGGGCACACCTACCTGAAGGATGGAGAGGGGCAGGCGGGCACACCTACCTGAAGGGATGGAGAGGGGCAGGCGGGCACACCTACCTGAAGGATGGAGAGGGGCAGGCGGGCACACCTACCTGAAGGATGGAGAGGGGCAGGCGGGCACACCTACCTGAAGGATGGAGAGGGGCAGGCGGGCACACCTACCTGAAGGATGGAGAGGGGCAGGTGGGCACACCTACCTGAAGGGATGGAGAGGGGCAGGCGGGCACACCTACCTGAAGGATGGAGAGGGGCAGGCGGGCACACCTACCTGAAGGATGGAGAGGGGCAGGTGGGCACACATACCTGAAGGATGGAGAGGGGCAGGTGGGCACACCTACCTGAAGGATGGAGAGGGGCAGGCGGGCACACCTACCTGAAGGGTGGAGAGGGGCAGGCGGGCACACCTACCTGAAGGGTGGAGAGGGGCAGGCGGGCACACCTACCTGAAGGGTGGAGAGGGGCAGATGGGCACACCTACCTGAAGGATGGAGAGGGGCAGGCGGGCACACCTACCTGAAGGGTGGAGAGGGGCAGGCGGGCACACCTACCTGAAGGATGGAGAGGGGCAGGCGGGCACACCTACCTGAAGGGATGGAGAGGGGCAGGCGGGCACACCTACCTGAAGGATGGAGAGGGGCAGATGGGCACACCTACCTGAAGGATGGAGAGGGGCAGGCGGGCACACCTACCTGAAGGATGGAGAGGGGCAGGTGGGCACACCTACCTGAAGGGATGGAGAGGGGCAGGCGGGCACACCTACCTGAAGGATGGAGAGGGGCAGGCGGGCACACCTACCTGAAGGATGGAGAGGGGCAGGCGGGCACCAGACTTTTTTTTTCCTTTTTCTTTCTTTCTTTTTGTTTTTGTTTTTTGTTTTTCGAGACAGGGTTTCTCTGTGTAGCCTTGGCTGTCCTGGACTCGCTTTGTAGACCAGGCTGGCCTCAAACTCACAGTGATCCACCTGCTTCTGCCTCCCGAGTGCTGGGATTAAAGGCGTGTGCCACCACTGCCTAGCACCAGACTACTTTTAAAAGGTGCCCTGGGGGCTGGAGAGATGGTTCAAACATTAAGAGCACTGGCTGCTTGTCCAAAGGTCCTGAGTTCAATTCCCAGCAACCATATAATGAGATCTGGTGCTGCCTTCTGGCAGATAGGCACATATGCAGGCAGAACACTGTATATATAATAAATACAAATAAAAAAAATTTTTTTTGAGACAGGTTTTCTCCGTGTAGCCTTGGCTGTCCTGGACTCACCATGTAGACTAGGCTGGCCTCAGACTCACAAAGATCCACCTGCCTTTGCCTCCCAAGTGCTGGGATTAAAGGTGTGTGCCACCACCACCTGGCCCAAAAAAAAAAAATTTTTTTTTTTTAAAGAAAAGGTGCCCTGTAATCATTCCCCCCCCCCCTTTTTTTCAATAAGGAAACAGGCATAGAACAGCTGAGAGCCTGAGCCTGAGTAGACACCTTGGTTGGCTGCCTTTAAGCCTGTGGCATTACTGGACCAGGCAGGAAGGGCTGGGCACAGCTAGGCAGTGGCACCCTGTGTTGTCATCGTTTATACAAAGCTCCAGTAACCAGGCCTGGATGGACATTCACTGGATTGTCAGTGAGGCTGTGCTGTCCGTTCTGGTGGGGGGATGCAAGGCTCCCCAAATAACCCCGGCCCTTCCCAGATCCCCATGTCTCTCCCATCATCCATTGTCAAGTTTCAGAGACTGCCAGCCACCGCACAAGTCCCCAGCATTACTGTGTCCTAAGAGTGTGCGTCCCCCCTGCCGCCCCCGGAACAACAAACCACACAGCTCTCAGGCGACTCCAGCAGCCAGAGGGTAGTGAGTGAGCGAGGTCTCAGGCTCCCCATGCCGCCCCAGCTTCTGGGCGCCCCCATTCACACCCACAGAGTTTATGAGTGCACGTCTGAGACTGAGCTGATGAGGTTGCCTTTGGAAGGGCTCCCTGGGACTCGGGAGCAGCACCAGCGGGAAGGGTCACCAGAATCTGATGCTCCAGCTTTCCTTCTCCCTAAGGCAGGCTTCCATTCAGCCTGGGGTGCTGACCGGCCTAGGGACTCAGAGTTTTACACCTGTGTCTTCTCAGTTTATTTACATCATGGGGCTGCAGCCATCCCTCACCTACCCCTGGGCACACGAGTTTGGCACTGGGTACTCCCAGGGGCTCCCTGGCACTTGACACATCTACACTAGGCTGGCGAGCCTGGGCATCCGCAGCACCTGGCCTCCGTGGTGTCTGGACAGGAGTGCTGACTACTGTCACAGATTGGAACCCAGACCTGGAGCCCTGGGTGGCTGCAAGGCAAAGGCACTAGCAGGAGGGGCCATGCAGTGGGAGCCACCAGAGAGGGGCAGACAGGACCCTGTTGCGTGGCTACCCAGCTCAGTGGAGAGGAGGCGGGCACCATGGAAAGGTAGATGCCACATTCAGGTAGACTCAGCCTATCAGGCTCTCATGACTGGGGGGATCCCAGATTATACAGGGATTTGTTCGGTGTGTCCAAGCCACACCCTCTCTCCAGATCACAGTCCTGTCCCCGCCCCCACCCCTAGGAAGGAGGCCCCTGGCTGGCTGTGAACACGAGTTGCTTCTCACCGCCTGCCAGATGGCTTCACTCAGCTTGGAGCCTGGAACCCAGGCTGACACCTGTTAGTGGTCATTCTGAGCTGACCAGGCGGGGAGAGGGGAAGCTGTGCTGTGTCCCATAGGAGTGTGGCTTTCTCTCAGAGGTCCCTGTCCCTGCCTCATGGTGACATACCAAGCTGTGGTACAAGGGATTTCGCCTCACTAATAAAGAAGGCAGTCATTTTGATATGACTACAGCAGGTGACAATGAAGGTGCACCTGCCACTGCTGGGCCCCCGCCGTGGCCTCGGTGACCCTCACAGCAGCCCCCAGGCTGACTCCACTGTTAACCTTGTGCAGGAGACTGCAGGAAGGTGAGCAGACAAGCCCCAGGGCTGGAGAGATGGCTCAGAGGAATTGGAGGTCAGCCTCATCTACACAGTAAATTCCAGAACAGCCAAAGCTACATAGTGAGATCTGGTCTTGAAAACAAAAACAAACCCCCCCAAAAAGGGAAAGAATAAAAAAGAGCAGAGACAGAGATAGACAGTCTGGGCCTGGAGAGAGAGTTTAACAGTTAAGGGTACTAGATAATCTCCCAGAAGAACTGGGTTCAGTTCCCAGCACCCACGTGGCAGCTTGCAGCTGTCTGTAACTCCAGGATCTGACAGCCTCACCCAGAAGAATCTATAGGCAGAACACCAATGCACATAAAAACAATTAAAATAAAATTTAAAAAAGACACGCCCCATATCTGGCTCCTGTGGCGGGCACTGAGGCTCAGACTAGTCAAATTTCAGTGGTGAAAGGAGCCACCTGGAGCTGCAAGGAAGACGTCAAAGACATGGCTCAGAACAGGATAGGGGACACCAGTTGTCCCTGTAGCTCACTTTACCAAAAGTGGACAGCCAGGGCACAGCTAAGCAGTACCCAGGTGTGGTCCCACCTCAGCTCTGGTCTTTGCTGCAGAGATGCGGGACAGCCTCCTCTGGCCGCCACAGGCTTCAGCCCCGTCCTTTCCCAGAGTGAGGTTCTTGGGGAAATTCCAGTTCCCTGGGATTCCTGGCTTCACCCTCTGATAGCCAGGGGGATGGGGGATACAAATGTCTCTTTACAATCTCAGTATCTTCACCCTGCCAGGCTGGCTACAATCTGCCTGTTCCTTAAATGCAAATCCTGTCCCTGACTGCAGGGCTTGGATAGACTCTGTCCTGCAGCTCCTTAAAGGAAAGCTACAGTGAATCCTTCCTCCCTTACAAGGCCTGTTGTTGGGTTTTTGAACATAGTAACGGGAAAAGTTCATGGCAGACCACCTTCCTTTTAAAATACCAATTCCGTAGCTTTCAGCACATCCTCGGTGCTGTGTAGCCCTCACCACCGCCCATTCTAGAACCTTCTCACCTTTCCAGATAAACAGTCTGTCCCTGTTGGAGCCTGTATTCTTCACCTCTCTCTTCCTTCCTTCCTTTCTTTCCTTCTTTCTTTCTTTTTGGTTTTTGAGACGGGTTTGTAACATCCCTGGCTGTCCTGAAACTTGCTCTGTAGACCAGGCTGGCCTTGAATTCACAGAGATCTGCCCGCTTCTGCCTCCCGAGTGCTGGGATTAAGTGCTTGTGCCACAGTGCCCAGCTGCCTCACTGACCTTTGCACAGGTCACTTGCTCTCTGCAGGGTTGTCATGCCAGTCAGCTAAAGACACTCCAGAAGTTCCCTGGCTGTCCATCTGCACCTGTCACCTTGTGCAGAGACCTTGTTGGCACCCCTGCTTCTGTCTCAGAAGATACTCCTCTGCCGTGGTCGGACTCCCAGGGCTGCTTCCTCCCAGGCACCAGCAGCTGCTTCTGACACACACACTCACAGACACACCCCACACACGTTCACAGATACACCACATACCCCCCACACACACCCCACAAACACAGACACACACCACACACACACCACAAACTCAGATACACATCACACATGGACCAGATATACTCACAGACACAGATACAAACCACACACCACACACTACACACACACACACACACACACACACACACACACACACACACCACACACATACCACACACACACCACACACACACCACACACACACACACACCACACACACACACTCACAGACATATACCATACATACACATCTCTCATTCACAGACATATAAACAACAGACACCACACACACACAGAGCCATACAGCCCAGCCCAACCATGGAATTTCTTTGGCTGCTGGGAAGAGCCTGCCATACGCTGGCTGCCGTGTGAGAGCCTTGGGAATTCCGCACTGAGTGAGGAAGCAGGAGACATGACATGCTGCAGGACTCTATTTTTAAGTAATGTCCAGAATAGGCAAACCCACAGGGACAGAACAGGGTCACAGCTGTTTGGGGCTGGGAGGGGGCTGGGCCTTGGGTGTTTCCTGGGGACAGTTTCCTCCTGGGATGAGTGAACTGCTCCTCAGTGGGCAGTGGTGATGTTCACTCGGTGGTTTGAATGTGTAAATACTACTGGCTCCTCCGCCTTAAGATGGTTAATTTCACGTTCTGTGGATTTCGCTGGTACTATGCAGAGTGGGGAGGGGTGGTTTTATTTCCTTCTCATTATTTTAGTTTGGGCTGGCCTGTATGCATCACCATGCCTGATATACGAGGTGCTGGAGTCAGACTGGGATCCCCAGGCTTGTGAGGCAAGCATTCTACTGACGGAATCACACCCCAGGTCCCTACGTAATACATTTACTCTTGTTTGCTTGAGACAGCGCTCTGAGCGGTCCAGAACTCACTATGTAGCCCAGGCTGGCCTCAGACTTGCAGCAATCCTTCTTCCACCCTCTTCTCAGTGCTGGGATTGCAGGTGTCCAACATCATACCAGGCTGACGTTCTCAGTGAAACAAAAGCCAAAGAAAAGAATGTCCCCAGGGGACACTGTAGGAGCAGCACCTGGCCTGGCTGAGGGTGCCTAGAAGTAGCCCTGCCCTCCACTGGCAGACACCTGCCTCTTGTGGGCCTCCCTGCCCCCCCCCCCAGGCTCATTTCCTGCTGTTGGAGCTGCTGTTTCTGTCCCAGCCCTGGCCTTGGCTTATGAGAGCCACAGGACCCACTTCATAGCTGTGGGGGCAACCGCACTGCTATTTCCCTGTCCCTTTGGGGATGCTGTCATGGAGCTCACACTGCCTACTCTCTTGTCTGGAGCAGCAGCAGGTGCAGCCTCCCCACACCAGTGTCCCCAGCAGCCTGCCTCCCCACACCAGTGTCCCCAGCAGCCTGCCTCCCCACACCAGTGTCCCCAGCAGCCTGCCTCCCCACACCGTGTCCCCAGCAGCCTGCCTCCCCACACCGTGTCCCCAGCAGCCTGCCTCCCCACACCAGTGTCCCCAGCAGCCTGCCTCCCCACACCAGTGTCCCCAGCAGCCTGCCTCCCCACACCAGTGTCCCCAGCAGCCTGCCTCCCCACACCAGTGTCCCCAGCAGCCTGCCTCCCCACACCGTGTCCCCAGCAGCCTGCCTCCCCACACCAGTGTCCCCAGCAGCCTGCCTCCCCACACCGTGTCCCCAGCAGCCTGCCTCCCCACACCGTGTCCCCAGCAGCCTGCCTCCCCACACCAGTGTCCCCAGCAGCCTGCCTCCCCACACCAGTGTCCCCAGCAGCCTGCCTCCCCACACCAGTGTCCCCAGCAGCCTGCCTCCCCACACCGTGTCCCCAGCAGCCTGCCTCCCCACACCAGTGTCCCCAGCAGCCTGCCTCCCCACACCAGTGTCCCCAGCAGCCTGCCTCCCCACACCAGTGTCCCCAGCAGCCTGCCTCCCCACACCAGTGTCCCCAGCAGCCTGCCTCCCCACACCAGTGTCCCCAGCAGCCTGCCTCCCCACACCGTGTCCCCAGCAGCCTGCCTCCCCACACCAGTGTCCCCAGCAGCCTGCCTCCCCACACCAGTGTCCCCAGCAGCCTGCCTCCCCACACCAGTGTCCCCAGCAGCCTGCCTCCCCACACCAGTGTCCCCAGCAGCCTGCCTCCCCACACCAGTGTCCCCAGCAGCCTGCCTCCCCACACCGTGTCCCCAGCAGCCTGCCTCCCCACACCAGTGTCCCCAGCAGCCTGCCTCCCCACACCAGTGTCCCCAGCAGCCTGCCTCCCCACACCGTGTCCCCAGCAGCCTGCCTCCCCACACCAGTGTCTTGTACATACTGGAGCTGGAAGGGGAAGACGCTCTCTCCTAGGGAGCCCTCAAGTCAGGTCCCAGCCTGAGAGCACGGTTTTCCCCTCAGGGAGAGCAGGATGGTTCCTGACTAGCTCTGAGCTCTGGGCAATAGCTTTCCCTCCCTGGAGAGGCCGTCTCTTTGGCACATGTCAGCACTTGGCTTGTTGAGCACAGCTGTGGTAGGTGGAGCTTCCTCCAGGCCTGTTGGGAAGAGGCAGGACTTTCCCCCAAGACAAGGACAATGTGAGTACAATGGCTCCCCTAATATTCCACCCATCCTCCACAGAGGCCAGGGCCCATGGTGTCAGCATCAAGGAGTGGATTGGGATCCCAGGCCCGGCTTCATCTTGCTATGTACAAAAATGTCTCAGTTTCCCTGTGTTCCCAGGAGGCTCACTGGCTGGGCTGGGGATGTGCATGGGGGTACCCGTGGTGGGGTGTGGACCTTCCGGGTAGGGGTGTAGGAATTCCAGGCAGGAATGTCCATTGTGATATCCAGCACACAGGTTTGTCTGCTGCCTCTGGGAAGCTCAGCTACCTCGCAGAAATGCTAATGTGCTGGGGTTTAAAGGCTGTAGAGTGCCTGGGGTGCAACTCACTGGCCAAGCACTAGGGTAGAATGCATAAAGCCCTGGTTTTTGATTCTCAGCACCTCAGTACTACACACACACATACACACAAACTCACACACTCACACACACACACACAAACTCACACACTCACACTTACACACATTCACACACATACACTCACATGCATAGACTCTTACACAAACACACACTCACATGTGCATATAGACAGACTCTTACACACACACACACACAAACTCACACATACACTCACACACACACACACTAACACACACACACACACACACACACACACACACAGGGAGAGGGAGAAGGAGAGGGAGAGAGAGAGATATCAGCCTAAGGTAGTCTCTAAATCCAGTGACTGCTGGCTTTGTAAGAGGGTACACACAGAACACCGCGTACCACAGAGACAGAGATTGGAGTCACACTGAGACCAGCCAAGGAAGGACACTTGAATCCCAGGAGAACGGGGAAGGACCCTGGCCAGAAGCCCTTGGAAGGAGTGTGGCCCTCCTGACATGTTGATTTCAGATGGGGAAGGACCAGTCCTGTGGTTTCAAGCCACCATCTGTGTCCTTTTGTTCTGGCAGCCCCAAGACCCTCCCAGGACACCCCCTTCCCCCAAGCTCCTACTTCATGCCTTCTTCCCTCAGCCATGCCTCCTCCCTGGGTGCTCACTCAGGTGCTCCCAGTCAGCCACAGGGGCCCCTGTTGGAGCTGCCCCAGGTCAGGAAGAAAACATGATGCAGGAAGGTTTGGATCCTGTGCTAATGAAGGGCACTTTTCTTTTTTTGCTGTGATGGAGCTGTGGGGCCTGGAGAGATTACCAAGGGCACTAGGCCTCTCCTGCTGTGAGAATGGCTGGAAGGAGGCAGGACAGAGCCTGGGTGCTGCCTGTGGAGCCTGGGTGCTGCCTGTGGAGCCTGGGTGCTGCCTGTGCTCTGGCTGTGGAGTCTGAGTGAGTGCTGGCTGTGGCCTCAGGCTCCAGGGCCTCAGCTGCCTCTCTGCACTTGCAGTCAATGAAAAATGGAATATTTTACTTCTTGTGTTTGGTTCTTTAACATAAAAACTGATTCTTTAAGAATACTACAAGCCAGGCATGGTGTCATACGCCTGTAATCCCAGCACTCGGGAGGCAGAGGCAGATCTCTGTAAGTTCAAGGCTACCCTGGTCTACAAATTGAGTCCAGGCAGCCAAGGCTATACAGAGAAACCCTGTCTTGTTTGTTTGTTTGTTTGTTTGTTTGTTTTGAAACCCTGTCTTGAAAAAAAAACCAAACCAAAAAGAATATTGCATTGAGGGGCTGGAGAGGTGGCTCAGTGGTTAAGAGCACTGGCTGCTCTTCCAGAGGACCTGGGTCTAACTCCCAGCACCCACATGGCTGCTCACAACTGTCTGTAATTCCAGCCCTCAGGGATCTGATACCCTCACAGAGACATACACACAGGCAGAATACCAATGTGAAGAAAAATAAATAAATGATTGGGAAATAAAAAGAATACTGCAGTAAGACATAATTACTAGATTACTAGGTTCCCACAAGGTTTATTGAGATGTCAAAAACTGTAAGACTCAAAAAACCAAAACCAAAACCAAAACAAAACTGTAAGACTCAAAAAACAAAAAACAAGCAAACAAACAACAACAACAACAAAAAAAAAACCCTGTAAGACACACACCCCCCCCCCCCCCCCGCCACTGTGCTGGGTGAAATGCTGCAGTCAGTTGTAATCCTCGAATTTCCAAAAGTGAAGACACAAGAATCAGATGTTTTGTTGTTGCTGCCTTTGGACCGGTCAGAGCTATTTGGTGTGTTCACTGGGCTTGTAACTCTCACTTCTTCCTAATTCTGGAACATATTTAAAAAAAAAAAATCACCTCCACAAGAAGGCCTGTGGTCACCCCAGCATTTCCCCTCCCCAGGGGTTCTGGCAGTCTTCATCTGTGGCTGGTCTCTGTGGACAAGGCTGCTGTGGACATTCCTGTAAACAACCATAGCCTCTGTGGCCTTCTGACTGGCCTATTTTTGTGGTCCATCCCCACCAGTGCAGCACGTGTCAGCATTTCACTTCTGACTGCACTGTGTGACGTCAGCCTCGTCTATTCGGCTACAGACTGGTGCTCCGCCCCCATCTTTCTCTGAGGTGGGTGCCTTCTTACCTTCCCTTCTTCTAGGCCTGGCCCCTCACCCTGTGCCCCTGAGGGCTCTTGGTCTGCTCTTCCTCCTCTTTCCCATCTCTCCTCTCTGCCTTCATCTCCTCAGTCACCTCTACAGGCCACGCCCCTGAGGCCAGCTGCTTCCAGGAAGGGCCCCCCTGGCACCCTGGCACCCCTTGCATGGGGCAGGACTACAGAACGTGGCCCAGCATCAGCTGCCAACATCTCTGTGATGCTATAATGTAGGTCCTAAGGCTCTGGTCACAGTCATGCGGGCGCGTGGTCCTTGGCCAACCAACCTCCAACTAGGTGTGAACGAGATACGGCCTTTGTATACGGCCTTGAAGGGTGTCGGGAACCTTGTCTCAACGCTGCTGGGGCACAGGGAGAGCCACACACTAAGTGTCCTCTTACCTGGAGGTGCTCGCTGCCCTGCTACGCATGAGAAGACCTATTATGGGCCAGTGATCACTGCATCCTCCAAGACTGCCAGGCCTGCCTTCACTACCCTTTTCTTGGGGCTCCAAGAGGATTTGGGGGGGGGAAATGTCCTCAGATGACATGAGCTCAAGGCCAACCCAAAAGCCCACTGGCCCTCCAGGTGAGCAGTCTTGGGTGTTCTGCTCACAACATAGGCAGAGACGGCCACCCCAAACTTCACAGTGGCCACTTTGGAAAAATCAGGCCAGGCCTTGATACGTCTGACCCTGCTGACCCTCCGCCCAGACACCTCCTCTTCCCTCAGTCCTTAGGCCCTCCTGCCAACACGGCCCCTCCAGCTAGCACAGTCCCCTTGCTCTCCAACTTCTGGCTCTAAGGGGCTGTGTAATTAGCCCAAGAGTGAATGAACGTAGGTATTGCTGGCTGTCCAGGACCCCAGAGCTGCAGGTGACAACCCCTCTTCGTGCCTCCGCCTGCATCCCTCCAGGCCCGCAGCTGTGTCGCAGCGCTGCAAGATGGCGCAGCGGCGAGGGGAGGAGGGGCGCAGGGCACAGCGTCGGTGCCCGGCGCCACCGCCGCCGCCTGCTCCAAGCGTTCCGGCTGTTCCGTGCGGGTGGGGCAGCAGCTGTTCGTCCCTGCATGGCACAGCCGCAAGCGGTTAGTGCAAAAACGGCGTCCCCCCCGCCCCAACCTGTGCAAGCTCCTCCCGACAAGCCCCCCCCCAAATCTTAGAGTGACCTTCTGTCCCCGCGCTCCTGGGTCCCCCACATATCTCCTTGCACCCTCCACTACTCAGCAGGACCTCCGTGTCCACTCCCGCGTAACCTCCTCTGTGACCCTTGGCCTCTGTGACAACCACCACGACCTCAGTGGTCTCGGTCGCTCCCCCATTCAGGGCTTCTTCATCTCAGCCTCCTCAGACCTCCGTGCCTCTCTCTTCTATCACAGCAACCTGCCTGGGTCCGTGTCCCCCCCCCGCCCCCCCCCACCTTCATCACCCTCATCCATCCGGCTCCCTCCCTCAAATCCCCCACCCACTTACGTACCAACTCCTCCATCTCAACACTCCGCCTCAATGTCCCTCCCTCTGTGTGCCTCCAGTTTCCATCCCGGTAGCGGTAGCGGTAGCGGAGGCCTCTATACCCGGTCCCTCCGCCCACACTCTTAGTATGCCAGGACCTGGGTGTCCCTTCTATGGTAGTGTCTCCACTCCGCGCTCCACAGCTACCATAGCAACAACCGCTGTGCCCTCTTCCCAGCCTACATCCTTTAGTGTCCCACAACCTGTATGTCCCTCCTTCAGCCTCTGTCTGCCACCCTTTCCCCCAGCCTCCGTGCCTCCTGTCTTTATCCCCTTCGGTTGCCCCATCATCTGCGCCCTCCGTGCCCCTTAGCCTTCATTCTGCCCACCCCCGAAGGCCCGGCTTCCGTGCCCCCTCCCCATCTCTTAGCGTTCCGCGACCTCCGTGCTCCTCCCCTGCCCCTGTCCCTGCTCCGTGTCCTCAGCCTTCGGGGAGCCCAGCCCCTGCGCCGTTCAGTCTTCATCCTCTCATCCCGTAGCCCCCCTGTCTCCGTGCCCCCTCTCCTTCCCCCATTGTCCCCCGAACTGCGTGCCTATCCCCTGCTTTGTCCCCGCTCCGTACCCCGCAGCCCCCGTGCCCCCTCCTCCATCCCCCCTCCCGCTCCGTCCCCGTCCCGCCCCCCCCCCACCTCGCGCGCGCTCCCGCGTGTTTTCGGACTGCACCAGCCGGAGCCCCGCGGCGCCGCGGCGGCGGGCGGAGGCGCCTCGTCTGTCGCCGCCCCCACTGGTGCCCGCGCTGCGGCGGTGGCTGGGGGCGCTAGGAGCGGGGGCCGTGCGCTCCGCACCTGCGGAGGCCGCCGGGCGATGATGCCTGAACGCCGGCCCAGGCCGCCGGCGTTCTGAGGCTAAGGACAGCGCCCGCCCCGGGGATGCCCTTCTCGCTGCTGGCCCTGGCCATGTCGTCGTCCTTCTTGAACCCCAGCTTTGCCTTCAGCTCCCACTTCGACCCGGGTGAGTCCGCGCGCGCGGCGCCCTCGGAGGCGGCCTTGCGGCTGCGGCTGCCCCCCCACCTGTCTCCCCACTGCCGACATGATGCTGCTGGAGCCACGGTTTCCCATTTTGCCTGGAAATTAACCCTTTCTCCGCCCTGAGTCCCCGCAGAAGAACAGGGACCGGCGAGGACCCACTACAGGTCTCCGGAGGTGGGCAGGCCTTGGGGCCAGACCCTGCACAGCCGGCCCCTTCAGCGCTGGCTGGCAGCATCAGCCTCTGTCTCTTTGGATGCCTCCCTGGCACAGGTAACTGGGACAAGAGGGCCTGTGTTGGCCCCAGGTGTCCCGGAGAGAGGTTGCCAGGGCTCAGGGCCCTGGGGAGGTGAGGGGTGTTCTGCAAGGCAGGGCGGGAGCCTAGGCCTGCTGGGGGAGCTTGCTGATCCATGTTTTGGTGTGGAAGGCCCCTTCCCAAACCCGGAGCTGTTTTCTGCAAATCCCTGGCCAGCCAGCGTGTCCCCCTTCCCAGGCAGCCTGTGGTGGGTGTGGGGGTCGAGGAGGGCCGTTACCATGAGCCCACCTGAGATTCCACTCTAGAGAGATAGGGCTGCCCAGCTGGCTGCACAGAACCTGGGGTTGGGCCTCTTGATCCACCTGGCTGGTGGACGGACACAGGGATAATGTGTTTACCATGACTGCCTGGCTAGGCTGGGCAGCTGTGGTGGGCAGAGCAGGCCAGAGCGCGGCTGCTTCTAACCCCGATTCTGATGGTTAGGCCTGGGGGGAAGATGAACCTCTGTCCAGGAGCCTGGAGTCCCACGTTCAGGCCCCTGGAGCTTTGGCTTGGGCTGCACAGCCCAAACAAAGCCCGGCTCACACGTGATAGCTCTCCTGGGTCTCCCACCTGGAGTGGGGCCAGAGTGTGCGGTGATGCACCAAGTCCCCTGGGCAGGGCTGCATCTGAAGGCATTCGCTCCTGGGGAGGGGAGCAGGTGGGAGCTATCTACCCCACTTAGGGCTGTAAGTGTCCCTTGCTCAGAAATGACTTCCTGGGTGAGCCAAGGGACTCGGAGGTCACCATTCCACCATCTGGCCGAAGGCACAGAACCTAGCAGTGATGTCAGCGGCCCCCTAAAGCCAGGGCAGGAGTGGAGGTGGCCTTGCAAAGCAGCCACTGCCCAGACCACCTTTAGGGACAGACATCCAGGGGCAGCATCAGGCCCCAGGATGTCCCCCATGGCAAATCTTGGTCCTTCCAGTGGGCGGCTCCCCACACCCCGCCCCCCCCCACAGGTGGCCTTGGAGCTCTTGGGTAGGGAGGAATCCCTGCACCCTCCCACCTGCCCTTCCTGTAGTCTGTTTGTGTGTGGGTGCCCAGACCTGCCCAGGTGGCTTGTTACCCCTTGCTTCTCCAGTGTATCCAGGACAGAAGCACCCTTCCCCCACGTGGGAGGAATAGCAGGGCCCGCAGCCCTTGCGCTTTTGCGCAGTCGGTGCGTGTAATTACAGTGTGCTGGTTTAATCTAAGGGGGGAAAGTGTTGTAGGTAAGAGATGTCTTGAGGGCTCTATCCTGTGGACATCGCGCTCCTGCTGCCCTGAGGGTGCACGCTCGGGCTTGGATGCTGGTGATAGGGGAGGGGGCCTTCCTGAGGTAACAAACTCTGGACCTGTGGGTGCTGGTGAGGAAATATGGGGCCCACGGTTCTCCCACTAAATCCAAGCTCAAAGCCCACTGTCCTCCACCAGAGTCCCTGTGCCTGTCTTTGCTTCTGTGGGCCTCTGTCTCTGCATCTGTAAAATGGGAGGAGGTGCCTGTTGAGTTATTTGTTGGGGTGGGGAGGTGTGTGCACAGAGCCCCTGCGCCTATGGAGGCTGAATGGCGTTTCTCCATGCTCAAAATAGGGAGAGATGGTCTGTCTGAGCTGGTCCATGTTAGATCACCAACACTCAAAAGGAGGCTCGCATTCGCAGTGGTTGAAGAGTATATTTATGGGTGGCCCCGTGTTCCCCTGACAGTCCCCGGGACAACCCCTTGCACCTATGGCCAGGTCTCCAAGCATTACAGGACTGACGGATGACTTTGAGGTCGAGGCCCTTAGTGTGATGCACGTCTTGGCACCACTACCACACTGGACAGGACAGGGTGTCATGTGCTGGCCAGACAAGCACCCAGAAGGGCCCCCTGCGAAGTCCTAGTCTTTGCCCCATTCCCTGGCATCCGGAATGTAGGTTGTCATGAAGGGTTTCCTGGCAGACTTGGCCCAGGGGCTTTTTTGTTGTGTGGTCTGGGGCCATTCTTTCAGTTTCTCTGAGGTCACTCTGCAGGTGGGCAGAGCACAGGAACCAAGAGACCAGGGTCACGGGGTCTTTGTGGAGGTCAAGAGCAGCTGGAAGGAGTAGGAGCCAATGACCTTGAGTAAGTGGTGACATCTGGCACTGATGCAGGGGGCTGGCCTTGTTTCTCACTGTCCTCCTCGGTGTGTCCGGTGCAGCTAAGGGAACTGGGATGGGCCAGGCCAGGCCTCGGTCAGCGCGCTGTGGTTGCTGGGATGTAGCACTGTCCCTGGAGCCAGCTGCAGCGGTGTAGGGGACTCGGTGCCCGTGGAGGAACCTGCACTCCCAGGATGCCTTGAGGCTGTCCTGCAGCCTGGGGCTGGGGGAGCCCTAGCACCACCCCCACGCGTACTATTTGGTCACTTCCTGACGTCTGACCCTCTCTGGCCCTTAGCTTCCTTATCTGTAAGGCAGCCATGTGGTGACGTGGAACACTGAGCATAGCTGAACACCAGGCAAGGCTGGCCGAGGTGGCCTCTGCTGGGGTCTGGCCTGAGGCAGGTGGGGTCTGGAGCGGGCAGCCATACTGGCTGTTTGCAGAAGCTCAGGGAGGGCGCGGCGACCCCACTCCGCTGTCCCCATTGCCCACTTACCCTGCACTATGCCCCGCTGCCCAGTGTGTCCACCCTCTCAGCCTACATCCTGGTCCCTGCCCAAGCCCTCACCCTGTGTTAGGCTCCTAAGGAAGAGTCGGCTGTGCCTTCTGGGATGGTTGCTCCCTCACTGTCCATATGTGGGTACAGGGCTGTCCTTCCTGGGATTATGGTGGCGGTGGCAGCACACGGATGGGTGCCAGAGGGGCCCTGGAAATGGGACAGGGTGTCTGTCCCCAGGAGTAGCCACTGGCTCACAGATGTACTTGAAATATGAAGAGTCGTTACCACCGAGTGACAGCTGATCACTGGACCTAATTGAGGGCACCAACTCACCAGGCTTCATAGCCTGGACCTTGAGTACAGGTGCTGCCTCTGGATTTAAGCACCCCACCCCCACCCCCACCCCCACCCCCACCCCCCACCCCCCACCTCAGTATGACTTCATCTTGATGACTCACTAAAGCCTGTAGGTTACGGGTGACCAGGCTGAGAGGTGATTTGGCAAAGGCCCCATGTGGCCTGGCTGGCGGCGGCTATGTACAGGCTGCTCCTCTGGGAGCTAGTCCAAGGAAGTCACAGAACCGTGGGGCACGGCTATGTGTGGGGTTTCTGCCACTCTTCCCCACGCCACAGCTGTATACCCACAAGTATGCCGGCTCCTGTACGTGTGTGGCACACGCAGACACGGATGTTGGACAGCCGGCAACGCACACCTCCCATACGGCGAATGAGGCAGGAACATTCAGGCTGGCGGGACACAGGCGTGTCTATGTCCAGGTGTACGTGCACACATGTCACTTGTGTGCACACGTGTGTCCAGGTACCTCAGTGGGGTTTCTTGGGAAATCTGCTCTCGAGAACACAGGGCTCTTTGCTGGGCCCCACTGTTCCACCTTAAGGGCTCTGCAAGTGTGAGCCTCCTTGAGAGGTATCGCCAGCTCCATGTCCACACAGAACCTCACCGTGGGGCCTTGCTTAGAAAGAGGGTCTACAGAAGTGATTTGTAAAAGTGAGATCGTTCGGAGGCAGGGTGAGCCCTAAATCCGGAGGCAGATGTCCTGCTAAGAAGTCACAGAAATGGGAAGAGACAGGGGTGGGGTACAGGCTAGAGGAAGTGGAGACCGGGGTGAAGGAGACACAGCGGAGGACGACCTAGACCCCAAACTGGAAGAGCCAGCAAGGCCACACATGCTTCAGGGCCAGGAAGGAACCATCCTCACAGAAGCCACCGATTTAGGGGATCTTCACCCAGGCACCCCCAGAACATAGGTGCAGTAACCCCCTAGGCCGAGGGGTCGAGGCAGGAGGTGGCAAATCTGCGGCTCTCCCTGTGTCCGTGTGTCCACGGTGGGTCCTGATGGCCCTTGCTGTCTCTGACACCCGTCCTGCACCCGTGGAGCACTTCCTGAGGGCAGGCTGTGCCCAGTTCTCTGTCAAGCCCTCCTCCTGGAACCGTGATCACCTGCTGTCCTCCCATGGCCCTTGGGACAGGGCTAGGGTCAGCTGGAGGGGAGCCTGGTGCAGACCATCATCCGGGTCCCTCTTACTGTGAAAAGGACAGTGTCCTCACTGTCTTGTTCCCTAGTAGGATGGAGAAATGGAGAGAGCAATAGGCTGAGAGCCATGTCTATGGCGGAGAGACCCCCTGTGTCACCCCTGACCCTTGTCACGTGATAATCTGGGTCATAGTGCCTGTCGGGGCTCTGATTTCAGGCCCCCTGTAGGCTGGCCCTGCCTGCCTGTCACAGAGGAACCAGTGGCAGTGGGACCAGTGGCTGTGGCCTTCCCCACCCCCAGCTCAGGAAGCCGCGGAGGAAATGAGGACAGCGGCCGAAGCCAGAGCCCTTCCCAGGCTGAAGGTCTGGGTGGCTGCCTGAGGACTGTCACAGGGGCAGTCACGTGGCACCCCCTGCCTACTTCCATCAGGGCCAGGACTAGGGTCAGGGGGCTGGGACATGAGGGCGGGGTGGGGTTGGGGAGCTCTCCAGAAGACCACTGTGGGCGGAGCAAAGCTGGAGCCCCATAGGAACAGCGCCCAGAGCCGGTATGTGGTCTGTGGGGATTCTGGGAGGCCACTGGCGACTCTGTTCCTGCCAGCCCAGGGCGGTTGGGGACAAGGTTTCATCAGAGCTCTGATCCAACAAGGACCCTACCAGAAGACATGGCAGCCCCTAGAGTGGGCAGGGCAGCCAGGGTCACCTGCCTACCTGTGGCAGGCACCTCTCACAGTGGGGATGGCCACACCTTCTGCTTCGCTATAGCACCACCCAAGGGTCAAGGGGGCAAGGGGCAAGGGGCAGAGTACAGCACTACTTACACACCATGTGAGCACATGGAGTCAGGTAGCCCTGACCAGCTGGCCTTGGATTCCCTGTAGGACCACCTGCCTACCCCGGGAGTCTGGTGGCGTGGGGAGCCAGTATCCCAGACTGGGCTCTGATGAAGGCCACCCTGAGCTCTGAGGCCTGTGGGGTATCTGTGGACACTGGGCTGCCCTTAGTCTTTGCAAGGCTGAAATAGGGTCCTTTGGTCAGTAGGGTTTTCCCCTGTACTCTCTGCGGGGGGCTCCGGAGGGAATCCAGGAATGGTGTGTCCTAGTCAGGAGCTCACGACTGAGCCCTGTGGCTGGCTGTTGCCAGTAACATGCAACAGGGGGCCACGTGTTTCCCCTCAACACCGTACCCAGCCGATCCTGCACCCCATGCCTTCCTCTAACTGGCTGTGAGGGTACCTGGGTGGCCTGACCTGGGTAAGAGGGGTGCAGTATGTCTGGTCAGCAGTCACATTTCTTCAATTTGTTTCCTGGAGACATGGGGTTGTTTGTGGGGCACCATGTTTATGTTTCCTCGAGTCCCCCAACTATTTTAAACGGTGCACATATGCTGAGGTGCTCACAGGGTTCTGTGGCCTCGCTCCAGCTGGACACACCCGCGTGACCATACTCCAGGCCCTGGCTGGCCCTTGGTCCTGTCCCACAGACCCAGCTTATGGCTGCCCCAGGCCTCTGCAGGCATGATGTGTCACCCACACCTTAGGAACAGACCCTTAGAGGCATCTGCTCTGGGAGTAAGCAGTGGGTTCTGTCCAGCTTTTGGCTGTCTGTCTGTCTGTCATGGTGGTGTTCCTGTGAGTATCTTGGAAAGACCCCTCCTCCCTGTCCCCCTTTCCTTTCCTCTTCCTCCCTCCCTCCCTCCCTCCCTCCCTCCCTCCCTCCCTCCGTCCCTGGCATGCTCTACCCGCAACTACTAGCCCCTCCCCTCACTTTATTGAGGTTTAATTTGCATACTACACGTTCATCTGTGGGAGCATAGAGTTCGTGGCTTTTAGTGTTTTTAGAGTTGTGAGGTTTTAGAATGTGTTGTCTTGTTAACAATCACCCCACAACAGTTAGCCATGGCCCCTCGTTTTCTCTCAGCACGCTGCTGTCCCCGTCCCACTGATCGCCCCTCCACCCCCTTCCCCCCACCCCTACCCCTCACCCCCGTCTTTATCTCATGGCATCATAGTCCCATGCCTTGGCTTTTTGGTCTGTTTTTGATGAGCACATACCATAGGGGATGGCCCCAACACTGTTGTCGGCTTCCTCTGACCCTACAGAGGGTGTCATCCCAGGAGTGTGGTGGCCTGGCATGCTTGTCCACCAGCCTCTGCCTCCCGAGTGCTGGGATTAAAGGCGTGCACCGCCATGCCCAGCTTTAAATCCCTGTTCTTGGTTCCTTTGCGGACACATCTGTAGCTTTGGTCTGTCCTCTTCAGCTGTGTGTGTAGTGGAAGCTGTTGGCCTGTCTGCTTCCATGCATCTTGTTCCGTCTGTTGACCACAATGCAGTGTACGGCAGGATGGACAGCTCTGGCCAGCCTGAAGGCCACAGTGAGAGTGTCTGCTCCGGGCACTGGCACACTTACCCTCTTTTCTCCAATGAGCCACGTTGACCAGTCAATTGACCACTTCCTGGGCACCCCTGGTGCAGGCCATTGTTTGTTCTGGAGCTGTCTGGAATCACTAGTCATTGCCAAGAGGCACTTCCTGGCTGGCTGGTGAGGGAGGGTGACAGGAAGGGATGACCCACTACTGCCCCAGGCCTGCCCTGCCCACACAGGCCTACTCCTGCCCAGCCATGGCCATGGAGCTGCCCTGTTCTCTCCCCCGAGCTTCCTGTTGCCGAGGGTGGCACTGTGGCAGCTGCTCAGGAGCCGGAACTGCCGTGTCCATCTCTGCTTTATTTTCCCTTACACGTCCTGTCTAAACACAGCCAGAGCCCGTGTGTGCTCTGCCTGCTTGTCAGTTGTTGGAGACCTGCGGGCTTGCTGCTTGGCTAGCCGCAGCTGAGGTTGGGCGTCTCATGTGTGAGAGTTGGGGCTTCCAAGATGATCAGAAAGTGAGGCCAAAGGGTGGGTGTCAGGAGGCCGGAGGCTGGGGCGTGTCCTTGTAGAAGGGACAGACACTGTGTGGAGCCAGGCGGGAGAAGCCTGGGAACAAAGCTATGACCCTGTCACTCCCATCAAGCTGCCTGAGCCGTCTGTCTGTCTGTCAGAGCCTTCTCAGATGGGAGACACACGGGTAGGCTGAATAGCCACTCCACCCTCGGGCGGGCCTGGGGAGGACATGCTAGAGAGAGGGACGAGGGGGAGGGGCTCGGAGGCCAGACTTGGCCCTAGCTTTGAAATGTGTAGGTGGGAGTGACGTCACCTTGAGCGTCGTGGGGTGGACCGTCGTGGGGTGGACCATGCTTCTGTTCCAGTCCTCTTGGTGGACTTGATTCCAAGGTGACCTCTGGAGGGTCCAGGAAGGCAGGCGTTGGGGTCTTGCAGGAGAATTGCCAGGGGGTGTTGTGGGGGTCCCTGCAACAAGTGCATGGTGCAAGAGTAGAGGGGGTGGTGCTGACCCCCAGTATGTGCCTCATGGGGGCCTTAGGGTGAGAATACAGGTGTGGACACTCACAGCAGATCCCTGGGAGATCTTTTGGGGGCGGAGTGTGCATGCCCATGCCTGTGTATGTGTGAGTGTAAATGTGTGTTCATGTATGTATTTGGGCATAAGTGCATGATGACCCAGGGCCGGGTGTAGCTGTTGGGAACACATGTTTATCTTTATAAGTGCAGATGTGCATAAGCATTTGAATGCAAGTGTGAAGATGTGACACCCTCCTCCCCAGAGCCCCTTGGGACCTTATCCTAGGACCTTCCCAGAACCCTTCCACCCTTCCTGCCTGCCCCTAACTGCTCTCTTAGGCTTCTGGGTACAGATGGTTACTTTATTTCCATGTTCCCACAGATGACAAGGTGCCAGCACTGGTCTCACCAATGACCTGTCCCTCCTGGATCCCATCCAGGGCCTGGAAGTAATGAACCAGGCCAGGCATCCATGTACCTTTTTTCTCGCATCCACCTGCCAGCCAGCTGTCCCTAGAGCCCTGCCAAGCTGGACTTGCTCCCTTCAGCTCCTCAGCACCAGGCATGGCAGTGGAAAGCCTGCTTGGAAACCCTGGTGGGCAGCAGGTCTGTGTACAACACAGTGGTCCTCAAGGCAGGCGGGCTCTGGCCTAAGGATACCTTGTGCTTGGTTGCACCTCATCTGGCAGAGTGCTGCAGCTACTCTGTAGCCTTTGGGCGCAGTGGTCCGCTGTCTGGGGAAGGCAGTTCTATAACTCAAGCACCCCGGACCCAGCGTCTCTGCGCAATGCCTAGCATTCTGGGTGGTAGCCTGTACTTGCCTTGTGTGCCGGGGCTGGGGAGGCACTGGGCGAACAGTGCTGAGTCTTTGGCTTTTGAAGACACAGTCTACTCTCACAGTGCCCTCAAATGTCATCTGACCTCCTGGGGGACCATTACACCTTGCTATTCCTGCCTCCGTTTCCTCCTTACTGGTTGGTGGTCAGGGCAGAAGGAATGCCTAGGAAGGGCCCAGGCGGCTGTGAAAAGACTCTGTGTACCTCTGCTCTGGGCCTGAGGTGTCCTGTGGGCACGACCTGAATCCTGGGAGGTCAAGAAGGTTGCGAACCAGGAACCAAGCAGCCAGGTCTGTAAAAGGACACAGTGGTGCCAGGGGCCTAGGCTCAGACTGCTGAACTGACTTCCGTGTCGCCACCCGAGGAGGACCCATGTCCCACGCGGGGACAAGACTTGCCTCCTCCTCCTTCTCTGCCTAGGACCCCCTGGACGCCATTATGGCTCCAGCAGGAACCAGGAAGGGGCTTCTGGGACAGACACCGGGCCCTGGCTCTGAATCTGGGCACCTAGGCTGCCTGTGGCTCCCAGCTCAGTCTCTGCCTGCTTTGCTTGTGCCACTTCCTTCCCGGTTGAGCTTCTTCCTTTTGCATCACGAGCCTCAGGGGTCTCACCTCCAGGATGGAGCCTGGCTGCATTGGCGGCATCAGGGATGCGCCGTCCTTGACACTGGCACCGCCCCTGAGACCCCGCCCAGGGTAACTGCCACACCTCCGGGAAGGGAGTCCCCAGAGGCGCATCTGTGTGAGTGTGGCCTTTGTTGCAGGACTGTTTGGGTGTCTGTGAGTGGACAGCAAGGAACAAGGCTTGGGGCGGGGGCTTCCTGGAGCAGGACAGGAAGTAGGTCTGGGAAGGAGACACGGGCCCACTGGGGACACTGAGTCAGAGCTGTCATAGAGCCCCTAGCCTAGGTGGGCACCTGAATGTTACCTGCTCTCTGCAAAGATCCCCTCAATGGTGAGGACCAGGGAGTGGTCACTGCCTCTGAGCGAGCAGAGTGTCTGTCTGGTTCTAGAACATTCCTCCCTGCCCCCCCTCGCATTGGGGCTCTGAGAGGTGTTTTATTTTGCCTCCTCCTCACTGGCTTTTAGTGGTCCTCATGGACACGTGGCACACTCCTGTTTTTCAGAGGAGTGAACTGCCAACACACAACACCCCTTCACCCCTGCAGGGCTGGAGAAACTGATTCCTCCCTGGCTGCTGTCCCTGTGACTTCTCATGGATGTTTGAATCAGGTGCGCGTGAAAATATGTGAGAATGCTTGTGCTTTTGAGTGTAAGGATGTGAGCGAGCATGTGTACAAATAGCATCATTAGTGTGTGCATGAGCAACTTCTTGTGCATGCAGAGTGAGTGCACAAGGTTGTGAAGATATGAGTGTGTGCACATGTTTAAGGGTAGCTGTGTGTGGTGAGTGTGAGTACATTTATGTGTGCCCTTGGGTGTAAGGTGGGTATCTGAGTGTGTATGGGTGTGCCCGAGTGTGAGCTAGTGAGTGTAAGTGAATATGAGAGTGCTGCGTGAGTGTCCTCAGTGTGTGCCAGCATCTATCTGTGGGCTCACAAGT